>NC_086360.1:9375542-10646792 GCF_036324505.1 Eleginops maclovinus | reverse complement strand
AGTTTTGCCCTCAAACCATCACCGGACTCAACAAAAAACAAACTTTCAACTTGTGTTCATGTACATTTATCACACATTTGGGATGCAATGTGTAAATGAACCTCAGGATGAGAAATTAGAGTTGTGCTAGTGCTATAGTTTAATGATAAACTGTTTATCAACTGCGGTCTCACTCATACTCACAAACACATGAACACACACTACAAGTGTAATCTGAGTTTTGGTTGGTGTGTCTAAATCTGTAAATCTCTTTCGTACCTGTCACCATAGTGTTGCAGCTCAGTGAATGACTGATTGTGTGCTCTGATTGGATCCCGGTTGCCAGGATGCGGGACATTAGCTCTATGATTGGTGGAGAGACAAACTATTTTTTAAAGATTTTTTTCTGGCACACCACAGTTAAAAGTCACATTAGTAAGAAAAGCATTAATGCTAGTGATGGAGGGATTATTGTCTCTTATAGAAGAGACGCTTCTATGGATTTATTTTGATAACAACTATTTTAGGAGTTCAAGGAGGATTTGAGTTTTAGTTATTCACTTCATCCAGTGTCTTTGCACATTAATGGATCAGGACTTCTAGTTCTAACACCAATAAATGAGAGACAAACAAATCAGTGCCTCTTCAGCAGTCTTAGTCATCAAAAGCAACTTAATGTTTAAATTCAAGCAGCAATTCACCACATCATGGCATCTAGTGGCGCCTGGATAACATGACATCACTCACAATACTCCTAATGACCCCATCCGCAGAAGTGATTAGTTGCAAATGAACTAATCACTCGCGAGTTGCACATTGCTACAGGGAGTAAGAGAAAAAAAATTGGGTGAATTAGTAAGCAGTTATGATGATGGAGAGCAACTGACAGTTCGTTATGCAGCGAGAGAGATTCAAAGTTGTGTTTACCCGACTGTTTTATGTCTTCTCTGCATGTCTTTCTGCTCCAATGAGAGAACTTTCCCATGGCTTAATGAGTGTGGAGCCTTGGGAGCTTTAGATTGATGTGAACTGGGTTGTAGAGGTAACTTTTAAAATGTATGGTGCAGTGTAATCATCAGCTTAAGTCATCTTGTTAGTCTCTCAATTGACATTTAGGTGCACATGGAAGGCATCATGTATAGCAACATAATATGAAATGTCTGCAATAATTATAACAGATAACATATACTGTCATTTTTGCAGATTTGAGTCATTTGTGCATAGATTTTACTTTGTATTTCTTTGTTGATCAATGAGCGCTGTCCCTGACAAATATACCAAGCTTCAAATGATAGAAAACATTTCCATAGTAGAGTCAAACCCACAAATTGGCCTACATCATTAACCCTCATTGAGATTTCTAAAAGCACTGTTCAGCATTGTTCAACTAGAAATTTACAAATTGGGAACTTTGGACCCACTGAAATTATACATGGTCTCTCCCCAGGTTTCATTTAGTAGCTGATATGAACGTTTATGTTATATCTTTTGATACTGCTAAGAGGTAGGACTTCGACATTTGTGAAGCTTCACATGGAACCTATGTTAACCTATATTTTGCATTTACATTTACACAACCAATTCAAAGAATTCGTGTTATATGATTGAAGGCTCCAAAATAACTTTAATGCTAAAAAAGACCTTCAGTCAAGACTGTATTGACAACTGTTGTAACCATGATCAAGAAAGACCTGATTCTAAATAAATTAAAGAGACAACAAACCCTATCCAAATAAAAAAAAGAAAGCATTAGAAAGAACAATTGATTTATTGACACAGAGAGGTGACTTCCAGGTTCTTTAACTTTACAAGTTTGGGAATTATTGATGCGATCAGGGTCAAGGACTTTTGTCTCAGCACAGTCAGATGTCTGGAGGCAGGATGACAGCTTGGATAACACACACTCACACACATGCACTGTCACACTCTCCTGCGTTCAATCTGTTTTATCCACACACACACACACACACACACACACACACACACACACACACACACACACACACACACACACACACACACACACACACACACACACACACACACACACACACACACACACATATACCAACACACACAGTGCAGAGTAGTTAGCAGTGTGGCTAGCACTATCAGACCATGTGGTGTGGTGTTAATCACACCTATGTCCATTAGCACTTTAGCACAAGGCACACTTAGCATTGCTATACATGCACACACATGCAAGTGAAAATGGATAGTGACGGGAGTCTGGATATACTGTATTGATAAAACAAAAGGGGCGGATGTTTGCTCCACAGTTTAACTTCAGTATGTCTGGAATAAAGATGTATCATTTCACAAAATATAAAAAAATGTCAAATATTTTAAACATGTTATAAATTGAACATGTCTAAATGGTTTAATTTACTTATTATTTTTTTATTTGTTGATGTTGTTGGCCATTTGGCGATTGTAAGTCAGAGAGTTGCAGTCTTCTTTTTGTTTTCCACTATCTCCTGGGGGACACATCTGAATCTTCAGCTGCCACATGATTCATTGGATTAACTGGCTATTTCCATAATTTGTCTTTTTTATATTTTGTGCTCAGCAGGCAACTTACAATCTGTTTATCAAAGTTAATATACATTAAAATGAGAACAGTGAGAGTGCAAACCGTTAAGTTGTGGGCAGTCAAACCAAAATAACGAGTTGAAAGGTGCAGGAAAGCTCTGTAGGGCTGATGTGTTATAATAATTTGTGGCTTGTCACTACTTGCGACATCTTACATAAGCCCCTTTCACACATGCTCTGCAACCCTGAAATGATCTAGCAATACCTGGAGGAAATGTATGTCAGAACAAAAATGTCCAATTAATTCAGACCCCACTTTAAACACACTTAACAAACAAACAAACATAATTCACAGAATGAGTTGTATGTGACCAAATTACAAATCATGTAAGCACTTTGTAACCCTCATTATGTTGTGCTCTTAGAGCACTTTGTGCTAAAGTCTATGATAAGCACTATTTAAATGTGTTTTACTTACTTACAATAAAAGTTGAAAATGTCACTGTTTAATCTAAATTGTGCTAAAGATGTTTCATTTTGAAATTAGGTTTCATAACATAATCATTTTAGATTGTTGTGCTTGTTTTGGTTGTTTTCGACATCCATCTTCTTGCTGATTACATATCTATAAGCTCTGCCTAATATGATTTAACCACAGATGAGCTTTAAAATGAATAATACATCTCAGCAGAATCATAGGTGTCTGTTATTGTAGCTTCATTACAATTTCTAATTTCTGCTGTGTTGCAGGACTCTGCTGGTCAGTTGGAATTTACCTTGACTTAGTATGCATCGTTGTCATGTTTGTTTTATTGTCCAAACAAGGCAATTATTAAAACAGGAAAGGGCTGTTATGTGTTTTCTGATTGGATGCTAAAAGATTACATCCGTGATAAATAATGAAATCAGATGCAATAATATGTGGCTCTTCTGGAATTGCAAATGATGGGCTGAAACAGAGCAAAGACCATACATGTGTGGACTGAAAAGAGAAGAATCAAATGAATGCTTGATCCTGTTAACACTGAGGAAGGATCCACATGTGATTGCAAGCTTCCTAAACTACTTTGCTGCCTTTTTTTTCCCCAAAGAAAATTCTGGGTAATATATATTCCTTCCCTTTCTTCTTACAAAAGGCAAAATCTGTATGTCTTTGTTAACAATGTCACTTCAACTTCAAATATTTGGACTATTTCAGGGGCGCTTGAATTACTTCAGTAGAATGGAACAGCAGCCAATGCAGCAACGTTATTGGTGAGATTAAACTAAATCAAGCACTTCAGTTTCTGCTGTGTTTGCTGTAGGATCAAGCAGCAGGGAAGGAATGGAGCTTTCTGTCTTGATCAAGATTTAAAAGGCCGGCGGTGCGTGTGTGTGTGTGTGTGTGTGTGTGTGTGTGTGTGTGTGTGTGTGTGTGTGTGTGTGTGTGTGTGTGTGTGTGTGTGTGTGTGTGTGTGTGTGTGTGTGTGTGCGCGCGCGTGCATGTGTGTTATTGTGTGTGTTTAGAAAGTTATACTTTCAGGTCTACAAGGTTAAGACCAGCACTCACCACCTCCAGCATGTTTCCCATCCTTCTCATTCGTGTCACCCTCTGCTGTATGCTTTTGAAAAGTAAATCCCAGTACCGTGAAATAATCTTTTAAAGAATTGACCTGTTTTGGTTATGGAAGGGCCTCAGTAAAGCCAGGCTGCCTACATCCGGAGTTAAAAGAAAGTGCTGAACTAAATAAAAAATCCACATCTCTTCACTTCACAACATGTTTTGACTCAGAGACTACATTTCACACCTTTACAATGCCGGGGCCTTTCATATACATTTACAGTAGCCTGAGCGCATAAAAGGCTTGTGATTGGTCACACAGGTAGTGAGTGCCACTGCTCTAGGATTTGACTGTACACCTCCCTGTATCACTCCAGTGTGGTTATGCTCACTTACGTATATATAGGGATCAATATAGCGCTGAGGCAAAGCCCTCTACTACCCTCAAGTGGTCAAAATGCAGGGCTGGCAGGACTTACCTGAAAGGTACAGGAGGCTGTGTGCAGTATGACTTTGTGTAGCTGTGTTTATGTCTACACTTATTTATATTTGGGCCTTACTCACTTCTGCACCACTGTGTGTGTTACTATGTCACGCTTGCTTGCATGTCTGTGAGTGTGTTTAGGCCTGTGTGTGTGCATATGTATGTGTTTGTTTGTGCACTGTGCATGCCCATGGCCCTTATTTAAACTAGAGATTTGCAGATAGAGAGGGAGCTGCAGAGCAAAACGAACAAATATACAAACACTGTGGTGCAGAGGTGGAAATGGATAGATATAGAGGAGTGGAACGGGGGGATGGATGGATTAGGCAAAATGCAAATGCTCTTATATTTCTGGACGTCCTGCATTTTAAACATTATGCATTGTTGGGTGGCAAGATACCTGTGAAACAATATTGGAAAGTTGACTCCAAAACAGTAGAAATAAAGCATCTATTCATGGGTAAACTCGTGGCAGCTTTTTCAAATTCACACTGTTTTTTTCTAGCTCCTTTGCTCCGAAGCAGCTGCATCTATAAAGCGACCCATGATGAAAGGGCTGCAATTTTTCAGGCATGGCTGTTTTCCGCTTGATCGGTGACTTAAAGCGAGAGAGAGAGTGCTGATACATAGCTTTTCAATATGCGATGTGTATTTGCACAAGGGGCACCCTTTCATATCCTATGTTCCGCTTGTTCAAATCCTCTGAAATTAAAGCTATGGTGCACAATTTGCAATAAGAACAGGGACAGTAGGGGCAGTCTGCCTGTGTGTGAGAGAATGACAGCAGCAGACTTTGGCAAAAAAAGATGACGCCTAGATAATAAGCTAAAAGAGAGAAGGAGGAGCAGGCTGTAAGCTACCACCTACTAGATAATTCTCCCAGTAAAAAAAAACACCATGTCCTTGTCACAAGTTATGTGTAAGTGTTGGTAAAAATATAGTTTCTCAATAGCCTCAAGACAGGCAACAACGTGCAAGGAAACAGAAGAAGGGTGGAAAATATGTGGAAAAGGCAGCGGAAAGCTGAGAGTTGGAAAAAGAGATTAGGACAAAATGTCACTGGAGAAGATGAGAATGAATAAAATAGAGGGGGTCTGAAATGAAAAGAAAAATTGAGAAAGTGGACAAAGTGAACACAAGGGCAAATTGAAAGATCAAAGTGAGCTGTAAGACAGAAGAAACTGAGGAGAGACACAGAAAAGAGGATGTAAAGGGAGAAAGGTTAAGTGGACAGAGAAAATAGAAGATGTGGGCCAAAAAGTAAAACACACAGACAGAGAGAATGAAGAGGAGAAAAAACAGCAACCATGAGTGTGAGATGGAAAGAGTTGTCGAGAGAGGGAACAGAAAGAGGAAAAGAGAGGAACGGATGGATGGAGTGAGAAAAGCGAGACAGAGGTGGTGAACCGTTCATGTGGAACTCATCCCTCTCCATTGTTGACACTCTGTGACCTGTATCACACACACACACACACACACACACACACACACACACACACACACACACCAACATTCAAACACACAGAGAGAGTGCTTGGTGAATAGGTGGGAACGTACACACAAATATGCAGCCAAAAACTGGAAGGACAGATAAATAACTGCAAAATCATTTAGTCCAACTCTCAACAACCAGAACTATTGTTTTATAACTAAACCTGGTTAGGAGAAAATGGTTGAAATAATTTCATTTCCAATTTAAAAACATATGAAAAGTTTGCCTGCTTGTTTTTTCATGCAGAATCCAGGAAACAGTCAACAGCAAGAAACATTGTTTTCAACCACACAGATGCAACGTAATATCACAACCAAACATACAGGCTGGGTCTACATCAAGCATTGGTGTATGTGTACTATTGATCTGCTTACAATGGATAAATAATGCCATTGGTGATGAATTTTTGATGGAGCCATTTTTTCCCTCTTGCATGGTCGCTGAAACTAATCAGAATTCACTTGTGTGTGTTCACATCTCATTGTGAAATATTTTCCTTGCTGCGAAGTAAATCATGACGAATTACATACATTTAATAAAGGACAGGAGATTGGAGGAGACTGTCCCCTTTACATAAAGACCCATTTAACCCTCCTGGCTTTGGATTTATTGGTGTAAAATCTCAACTTTACAGGTTTGAGTTGAGATTAGAATTAAACCTGAGTTTGAAGATTAGAGTGGTCCGAGTGAGGGACGGAAAGGGTCATTGGCCCTGATTATGCGTTGCAGAACCAGATGGTTTCTAGTTGTATGTGAATCCATTAATGTATTTAGGAATGTTGCTATTCCCACACGTGGGTATTGTCTAATGAAGAGCTAGCTATACATGTTAATGGAATTTGTGTTAGTCTTGTCTCTGATTTAGTTGCTGATGTAGAGGGTGTTTAAAATTGCATCTCAGTGGTGTTAAAGACACACACACACACACACACACACACACACACACACACACACACACACACACACACACACACACACACACACACACACACACAAACACACACACACACACACACTTTCACACAGACAAGGCTTTAAAAGGTTTCAGAGTGTAGCAGCACTTATACAGATTACCTCTATCTCTTCACCATAAAGCTCACACACGCACACACCCAAAAACACACACAGTCCCTCTAACATTCAATTACCTTTATCTATTCACTTTACAAGCTGAAACGCATGCTCGCAGACACGCACACACACACACATACACACATACACACACACACACACACACACACACACACACACACACACACACACACACACACACACACACACACACACACACATAATCATTCAATTACACTAAACTTGGTCTATCGATTTTTATTCACAGTAGCATTCACCTCCTGTGTGTGTGTGTGTGTGTGTGTGTGTGTGTGTGTGTGTGTGTGTGTGTGTGTGTGTGTGTGTGTGTGTGTGTGTGTGTGTGTGTGTGTGTGTGTGTGTGTGTGTGTGTTGCCTGTAGAAGCTGTTTTGGTGGATGAATGGGACAGGCAAGTGGCGTGTGCCTACCTTTCCTATCTTGGCGAGGACCGATTTGAGTGTAACACCTTTCGATTAATGATGAGTGACGTCTTTTGGTCTGTCGTTAGACTTTTCCAACATACAAAAAAGATTGATCGCTGTATTCTTTCACCCTTTAAAAGATTTTTTTTAAATGCTTATAGTAAAGAAATGCTGTTGATGCAAATAGGAGGGCAATGCTGGCAAAACCAAAAAATACTAATCGTATTACACATTTATTTTACTCATAGAAAATGCTTAGCATTTATTGTAACATGACAGCTGCACGTGCTACAGCTATTAAACTTTACATTTTATGCAGCACATTCAAACATTCTACTAGAAGTAGTTTTCTTTGCTCCAGACAGACACTCATTCCCCAGGCTCAGTTTGCATGACACTGTGATGTTCTTGGACCGGATGCTTATCTAAAAACATAGCTTAAAACTTACGGTGTACTTAGGCATGTAGTTGTCATGGTAAAATGCTTGGTCTATTGGCCATACTTGGTCCAGCAATAAAGATGAAAAGACAACAATCAAAACAAAAATGTAGAGTTTAAGTTCATTGGAGCTACTTGCCGAGCTACATGCATCGCCATCACCGTAGTAACAGATACATTCATCCAGGCTGAACAAACTCTTTGTTTAGTGTTGGTGGCTTTGGGTTGCATTTGGTCACTGAGAATCCTCACAAGAGACATGTGTGTATGTGCACGCATGTAAGACCTTGAAGGAACAATGTATCTAAAAGCCATTTAGAGTAAACAAGAGAATACTTGTTTACCCAATTTGTGTTTGTTCGACATCAATATGACCCACACTCTATTGACACTCACATAAACACGGACACACACAAGCTTTTTCCAGCAAATTAAACTAAAGGAAGCAATCATGAAGTGATTCTCACCCCCACATACAAGAAATCCATCCACACAGGCATGTATTCAGTAATTACAGGCGGAACCACACACACACACACACACACACACACACACACACACACACACACACACACACACACACACACACACACACACACACACACACACAAATCATCATGTTCCAACAAATAATCAGAAGGTAATTAAAACCCATACATTTCCTTTATAAAACGTTATTTGTAGTTATACACACGGAAATCTTTTGTTTCCATCTTACCATCAGGCACTACTGTCAAGGAAAGGCTTTATAAAGTCCAAAGTGTCTCGAAAGGCTTTTACAATCAAGTGTGTGTGTGTGTGTGTGTGTGTGTGTGTGTGTGTGTGTGTGTGTGTGTGTGTGTGTGTGTGTGTGTGTGTGTGTGTGTGTGTGTGTGTGTGTGTTAGTGTGTCTGTGTGTCCCCATTACAATTAGACACAATATGTGTGTGTGTGTGTGTGTGTGTGTGTGTGTGTGTGTGTGTGTGTGTGTGTGTGTGTGTGTGTGTGTGTGTGTGTGTGTGTGTGTGTGTGTGTGTGTCTGTGTGTCTGTGTGTGTCAGTCACTACTCTCAGATCAGGTCCTGCTCAGCATCGTTTTGATTTCCCCACTGAAATCACCAGCTGTACCTGCTGAGCACAACACGCACACACACACAAACACACACACACACACACACACACACACACACACACACACACACACACACACACACACACACACACACACACACACACACACACACACATACACACACACACACACACATATTGTGTCTAATTGTAATGGGGATTTCTGTGAGTCACATAACAGGAGCTGTCTATTTCTCCATCACAGCTGAAACGAGGGGGAAATATCTCTTGTCAGTGTGAGAGAAAACAAGTTTCTCTGCTACCTCCATTTTCCCTGGCCTCATTTTGTATCTCTACCTGCTTAAATTTTCTTTTTATTGCTTTTTCCTTTTGTATATTGTGTTTTCTTCACCAATGGAGTAAAATCCATGATGGAAACTGGCAAAGACCAATTCATCTCTGTTGCCAAGGGAACTATACGTGATGAACAATCAAACTTAGAAAAATGTAGCGTCAGTAAAAGTTGTCATATTATTTGTTTAATAATTATGTAACTCCATAATCTTGTCCACCCCATTCATGTTGCTTTCCAGTGGATAAATTATAAGAAAAGCATCCTTTAAATGTTCCTCTCAACTGTGGCAAAAAGGCTTCCCACTCATACATTTGGAGCGCTTAAATCCAGCCTTTGACTTGTTTTAGATCAAGTTTCTATCTATAGTTCAGTCAGACAACTCACATGTTTCATTAATATGTTTATTAGAAGCAGTATATACTGTAGTTTGAGTTTGGCTTCTAGGCTCAGGCCTCATCACTACACAGATTTACATACTGTAGAACATTGAGGCATGATGAGATAACTTTCCCCCCTGAGCCTAAAGGTGGAAGCTGGGGTGAAAGCTGGGGTGGTGGTGGGGCAGGCAAGCCTCGGCAACTTCAATGAAGCAGCAGCGAGGTGAACGCAGCAGCATCAGCAGCATCAGCAGCATCAGCAGCAGCAGCAGCAGCAGCAGCAGCAGCAGCAGCAGCAGCAGCAGCAGCAGCAGCAGCAGCAGCAGCAGCAGCAGCAGCAGCAGCAGCAGCATTAGGCAAGGCAAGTGTATTTATAAAGCACCTTTCAACGTAAGTCAATTCAAAGTGCTTTACAAAAATGAAAAACATTAAGAGCATTAAGAAATAGTGTAGCAGAAACACATTATAAAATGGCATTTAAAAACAGTCATTTAAAAGCAAAAGATAATAAAATAATCATCCTTATTCTTTCTATTTCCTGCTGTTGAACTCCTGTGTGTTCCCCTAGTCTGTTTGCTTCCAGATTGTTCTTAGCTCCTCTATACTCTTGCTACCAAATTTACCCACACAGATTTATAGCGTTATTCTATGCTTACGGTTAGAGGGATGTTTTATATTAGCGAGGCGGTTAGATCTGGCAGCTTAAATAGAGCAGGACGTTTAGGAGATTGTGTTTGGTTGGTTGTAAGAGGGACGCGCGGTTGTACGTGCCTCACGTGTAAATGTATCGTTTTTGCTCGAGTTGACTCCCTGAACTAGCTCGCAGGCTTCGGCACATTTATGTGTGAAAAATGTGTTATTCCTGGGATTTCACTTGTGGTTAAGTTGTGTTTTTCCTTCTCCAAACCAAATGTCACAGGATTAAAGCCGTCATATGTGGTGAGAATAGGTAAATACATGCTTACATCATTGGTGGTTCGATCCCTGAGTCCTTCTGTTAAATGTTCAATTGTTCTTGAGCAAGACACTAAACCCCTAAATGCTCCACATGGTTTAACTTGTGTAAATGTAAACTTAGTAACAAAAACACTATTGATTTGCCTGAATTAAGAAAATTGGTCAACTGAGAAATGCCTAAACCTTAAACTGTGTCATTCCATACAATTTGCATGCATTGGATCCAGAAAGCTCAGCACCTTTAACATCAGTAATTTGTTATTAACACTCACTGTTAAAATGGGTCAAAAATTACAGCTTTTGTCTCTTTTATGTTGAAGTAAAATCGATTATTAAGCCGTGGGGGAAATGAGGCCATCGCGTCCAGATATCCTGCTGCATTACCGGACAAGGGAGGACCTGTAACCTGATTAGAAACAATGCATTGAACAACTGACAGTGTACGTGCACTGACTTCCAGAATACCTCAAGGTTGAAAACAACTTAATGTGGCCTTCTTTTAAAAAACTTCCACGCATCTCATCAAGGAGATGTAGGGCAGAAAATCACTAAACAACAACCACAAAGCTCCCCGCATGGCTGCAATAGTTTGCTCACGTAATGTCATGTTTTTCTTCCTTTCAGTGGCCCTCACAGATGTTGATAAAAGAAAAAAGGCCCTTCAGTTTATTTGTTTGTTTGTTTGTTTGTTATGATAGGTGTTAAGTAAAACCCGGAGGCGCGGTAGTTGGGCGTTACACCTGGATCCAGCTTAAACCCTGGAGTGTGTTTCTGCCTTATTCCTCATAGCTTAGCCGTTATTACTTTATTTCCCAACAGATGGATCCTGAATGCAACAGGAGAGCCATGAGAAAGAGAGGGAGGGGGAGAGGAGATGGGGACTGGAGGGAGGAAGAGTGGCAGTGCGACGAGGGATAAGTACGAGAGACACGAGAACATAGGAAATATAGAAAAGCTAAGGAATCAGAGGAGGAAAGGACAGATGCGTCTAGAGGAAACAGGCTGAAAGGCGAGAAAAGGGCTCAGCTTTGTTTACAACACCCTCCAACTATTGTTAGTGGATGGCTTCAGCTGCCTCAGGTGGGATTTATTATGCAGTGGTGTGTCCCTGTGTGTGTGTGTGTGTGTGTGTGTGTGTGTGTGTGTGTGTGTGTGTGTGTGTGTGTGTGTGTGTGTGTGTGTGTGTGTGTGTGTGTGTGTGTGTGTGTGTGTGTGTGTGTGTGTGTGTGTGTGTTTGAAGATTGTAGTATTACAAAATATATAACATGTTTATGGTGAAAAGTGCATCAAAATTGTGTTTTGCGAGTAAAGACAACACTATGGTTCTCATTACATTCTTAGACATTTTTTTCAATAATATTCAATATCAAGCATTTATGACAAGACACAATCACATCAAATGCTCATTAAGACACTAAATACATACACCTACATACTTGGTGGGGGGTCTATGGGGTTCTTCCCCAGGAAAAAAATGTGTAGCATTTCTAAATCACCTAGCATCTTGGATTAACCTTCCACAAGATCCTTAAACAGGACTAATATCAAAAGTATTTATAAATATATATTGCACACTAAATGTAAATCATACTTTTATTCTGAGTTAGCTGGAAATTGAACCTTCAATAGTGTTTCATTTGTCACTTTACAGATATTTATATTTATGGTTAACTTTTTAGTTTTATCTGCTATTTTGAGATGTTTATATTGTATAATTGTTTATTTATACTGCTGCAGTAACAGACTATTATTCTGCTATTCAGCCCTTACATTGTCCTTATCTCCCAGTTGATGGGAACATACGTATGCGGTTATCAATAGAGTATCAAAGTAGATATCATAAAACGTAAAGTTAAGGAAAATTTGATATCAAAAACTGACAGGCTCGTTTTCTTTTTCTTAGGCTTTCACTTTTGCTGATAAATCTATATTCACAGAAGCAAAGTAGACAGAAATAAAAGATCAAATTTGGCTGACTGATGTTGCATCTGGGAACTAAAGTATATGTATCGTCGCACAGCGCCTTCTTTGACAATCAAAGGGAGGTCTGTGTGTGTGTGTGTGTGTGTGTGTGTGTGTGTGTGTGTGTGTGTGTGTGTGTGTGTGTGTGTGTGTGTGTGTGTGTGTGTGTGTGTGTGTGTGTGTGTGTGTGTGTGTGTGTGTGTGTGTGTGTGTTTTGAGTAAAGGCTTGTATTTCTGTGTGTTCTCTCAAACGCACCTCGCTTCACCGACTATCCCTCATTGAGTATTATGGGATTGAAAGAGGGGATTGTGCAATATTACAAATAAAAGCAAAATATATGAAACAAAAGATGAGACGAGAAATCAATTATGTGCGTGCCAAGGAGTGGCAAATATTTCTGATATACACTGTTTTTAGTCATTTTACCCAAATTAATAAAAACATATTTGGTATTCTCTTTATCTTACTGTTATCCTGCCTTTTTGGCTTTTTATAGACCATGTTGCAATAAGGACTAAGAAGAAGCAGCCTATGCTATAGTGCCCAAAACTCCTCAGAAGATCAGACCGTGAAATCAGCATCAGAGCATTGCTTTATGTCACATGTGTGAGCGGCGTGTCTCACAGTTCAAGTCACTTCATGTTATTGCTTCCCAAAAGCAGTTTGGGTAATTATAAGGCTATATCAGATCTGCTGCGCTCCACGACTCAAACTAAAACTAATGAACATCACCAGTGAATAACATTATTTCTATTCCCCACTGTTTCCTTTTTTCTCTCTGTCTTCTGACAGAGACTCCCCTATTTATGCTTCCCTATTTCCTGTTTCTTTCATTTGGTAGGTTGTTCAGAAGCAGCTTAAAAAAAGCTTTGATCACCAGAAAAAAAGTCAGGAGACACTGGGTTATAGTACATCCTGTGACACAAACTTTGCAAAAGGGATTTGACTACATGTCTATCTGCTTTTATCTGCTCCTCCAGTCTCTATTATCACTTCTCTCTGTATTTGCCTGATTAGTTGTTTGCCAGCCAGTATTTGTGTTTGTGTATTTGGGATCCCTTTCTGCCTATCACTTCATTACCTTGAGCAGTGGCAGACATCACAGGAGTCTGACGGAAAGGAAATCAGGGGGTCAGCTCCCATGACAATTAAAAATTCAGCATTGTCACAATTGGCTTTTGAACCTGAAAGCACAGTCAGAGGCCGGAGGCAGAGAAGCAGACTACCTGCCATTTCTTTTAAAAGAGAGACAAAGATCTACACGGCGGTCTCCATCCTTTTACTGTGGTGTGTTTTATGACTGATGATGGCATTAATTCAAATGTTAATCCACATTATTTATCCCTAACTTTTATACTGTGAAACAGATGCAGTGTGATGTGACCCCGTTTAGACACATTAGTCATAAAAAATAGGATTGTAGAAAAAGGGAGATTGTTGTATGTTTATTGATCATTGTATGCAAACAGAAACTGGTATTGCATTCATACAAGTGTAAAGAAACACTCCTTTGGATAATCTTACTATACTGTATATTATTTGAAGGCTGCAGACAAACAAATATTTCCATTTCCAGTCACACGACATTAGACCCAAAATAGTGTGCCAAGGTAGGTTAACAGATATCTAACACATTAGTTTTTTGATTATTTCAACACAATTCCCCTGTCATTTTCTTTCTCTTTGACTGAAAATAAAGTTTTGTTAGAATAATAAATTAATTCAAAAATATTAATAATCCTGCTATGACTTTCAGAGCACTGTAGTTCAACATTTGCACATTAATTAATTAAGGCTGTCTGTAACAAAAAACAGGAAACAACAGGAGCACAAATGGTAATCATCATTACTAAGGGTACACAAAATTAAAAGGGACAAGCAAGCAATTTTTAATACAGATTCATATTTAGAGCCCTCCAGCTCTTACTCTCCAAACCCTGCTGTCCCTACATCACTCTGCTGTCTGAACTGCATGTTGAACAACATTTAACACAACCTTGGAAATCACCTTCAACAAGACAAAAACACAGACCTAATACATACTGTAGGTGCAAGCATAGTACATGCACCGGCAAAACAACATGAGTGACAGCGCAGTTTGTAGAGCATAAAAGCTTGTATGTACAATAATCAAACCATAGATACAAATTCTTTACAAGGACAAAATGGAAAATGGACACATATGTGACATGTGAATTTCACTAATAAGCCAACCTGCATACACACATAAATACAGACATTGAATATGGTTATATAAAAGGAGCAAATTAGAAGAAGATTTAGACTTGCAAGTCTGGATCTTCATTCGTGAATATACACAATCATGCAGACACAGAGTCATCAGTTTTATGCTTGTTGTCTGACTAACAGTCACTTTGGCCCTGTGAAGATTGATGTCTAATCAGCCTTACACTGGCTAATCAAACACACACACATACACAAACTTGCAGACTATAATTGTCATTGATTGCATTTGAATAGCTGCCCATGCTTTCACTGATTAACATAGTGGTACAAATAGCTACTGGATCTCTCTTCCAACCAAACTATAGAAACAAAGGTCCAAAACTGTGTTCTTTGTAAGGAAAAGAAAACTCTTGTATCTTCTTTGCAGATTGTTTCTTACAATTTCCATAAAAGCACAAGTACTCTGGTTGTTGTTGTTGTTGTTGTTGTTGTTGTTGTTGTGATTTTCCAGTGTAAGTGGCTGCTGTCAGAGTTTCTCTGTTGTATATTCAAAGTGTTTCACAACCCAAAGATCTCAACCAACCATTGATAAGTCACTGCAAAAAGAAAAAAATGTTTGTCACATTTGTGCTTGAGAGAAAAAACACCTTTTTTCAATTATTTTTATGAGATGCTATCTTTTTGGAGACTGCAGGGCATCGTCTAGAACTGTGTGACACATTTTGGCCTTTGGCATGCAAAGTTATTATCATGCTGATTGTACAATAATGTAATAAAGCTGTTATCATCCCTGAGAGACAAACAGCAAAGAGCGAAAGAGAAACAAACAGAGAGAGAGAAGAGGAAAGGAAGGGAATTACTCTTCCATTAAGATTCAAACTGCTCCTGCTCCTCTGGGAGTGCAAACAAGTGGGAGAGGCGAAGAGAGGAGGAGACGAATAAATGAGGAGAGGAGAAAATGAAATGAGAGGACAGGAGATGATGGGCTGGTTGCGTTGATCAAAGTGTGAATATTCACAGCACTCTCCTCTCCAAGATTAAATACTAATTACTCTCAACAGCTGCTCAATGAGCTCGCTAAGACTCATTATCACAATGTACTACACGTGTACCACTTAAGAAACACAGAGCTTCATTGCTAAACAAGACGTCCACCAAGCGACCACCAATAAGAGCAGACCACATGGGTTCCTGCGGGAAAGTTAAAAACTGCATAATATGGATCATTTGTCACTTAAAAAGGTTAGTCTGTCACATCTCCTGCATTACAGATTTGGATTAAACTTTTCCTGACGGTCAAATCCTTTGGTGAAAAGCTCATACCTAAACTGTATGAGCTACAAAACAATGTTAGGTTTTTTTACTAATTTTTATCTTCATTGTCTAAGTGGAAATTATTTCTTTAATTCTTTAATACACAAAATACATTTCCATGCAACTCACATTTTGCAACATGCACATAAACCTTTAATAAACCCATGACATTTTGTTACACATTCAACAAATGTGATATACTGTGTTCATTGGTGAGCTTTAGAGATTCAAGATTCAAAGGTTTTAATATCATACGCACATAAGCTACAGTGTAGAAATGGCAATGAAAATGTTAAGTTCCCGAGCTCCTCCATCAATGCAACATAGTTATATAAGACATAAAACAATAAAACAACTTCAAAAATAAAATAGAAAATAAAAACAAAAAATAGTTCAAGAAAAAGTCTATACACGGAAATAGATATGATGATATATGCAAGAACAGAATGTCTGCAAGTGCAGTAAGATGATAAATACAGTTTATAACAGTGATAACTATTTAGATAAATAAATTGTAAGATGACCAACAGGTGAATGCTCATGGAGAGCTGTTGATAGGCAAGGAAGGCAGTTGTTTTACCTTTTACAGTCTTTGTTCTAAGCCTATTTAATCGACTGCTGTACCTGCATATTTAACACACAGACATGAGATCAGTTAGTGACATTTGACTGTAATCTAACTCTAATCTCTTGTCAAAACTTTTTTCTTGAAGCTGTGTTTGTAGAGTTCGACTTTGAAAATTCTGAACTTGTTGCCCCCTGTTAAAAGATCATTTTAGAATAGTTTACTATTTTCACATAGGGTCTGCACAATTAATTAACGTGAATCATCTCCGTGAGTGGTGGTACTCCATATGTCCAATATAAATACAGGTTTCATCTGTTGTAATAGAATACAGCAGATCTGCCATATAGTCTAACTTTATCAAGTCTATAAAATCCTTTTTTTTACAATGTTGTGATTTTGGAGGAAGAAAAGTACAAAGAGTCTTCCAACGATGACCTGAATCTTGAATTATATAACAAATTATTCAGGCACTGACACTGACAAAAAACTGGACATTATGGGAATCATAGTGTGTGAACATTATTGCAGCTTCTGCGTGTGAGCACTTTCTAATCTATAATAAACCAACTGTAGGAAAACATTTAATAACAAGGCAGTAAAATGTAATAACTAGTTTTCTTGTTACATCAGCTCTGTGTGTGTGTGTGTGTGTGTGTGTGTGTGTGTGTGTGTGTGTGTGTGTGTGTGTGTGTGTGTGTGTGTGTGTGTGTGTGTGTGTGTGTGTGTGTGTGTGTGTGTGTGTGTGTGTGTACATGCATGTGTGTATGCCTGTGTTAGCAGGAGGGGGTGCTCTTAAATTGCCAGTGGGTGGAGAGTACAGACTGGGAAGTGAGTTATGAAATCCAAAGTTCCCAGCAAGTACTTGGTGTTGAGTCATTGATGCTGAGCAGCAACAAACCCCCACAGAAACTTAATATTTCAGAACGGTCATTTTGTGCTATGAGCTGGCACAAAATAGACTTTGAGAGCACAAACCATCTCACCAACTACATCAGCCCCCGACCCTGCACAGTATCCAAATGTCCAGAATCACCATAATGACATAAATAAACATCAAACTACTGGGCATGCATGTGTGAGGATAGGCCAGACAGCACAGTGCAACTGAAGTGGCACAAAAAAGGCTATAAAGGCCTCAGTATAGAAACAAGGGAGGCATAACAAAGTAAAGTTAATCAGGAACTGAAAAATATTGTGTTCAGCTGATGAAAGGTGTAGAGTTAAAACATGTTTCCCCAATTATCACATTTGTGTGTGTGTGTGTGTGTGTGTGTGTGTGTGTGTGTGTGTGTGTGTGTGTGTGTGTGTGTGTGTGTGTGTGTGTGTGTGTGTGTGTGTGTGTGTGTGTGTGTGTGTGTGTGTGTGTGTCTGCGTGCGTGCGTGTGTGTGTGTGTGACTGGCAGTCTTGCAGCATGAGAGTTGATGGCTAATCAGTGCGTCACTTCCTAATGGGCTAAAATGCACACATGCACTCACAAATACACAAATGCACACAAGCACAGCAAGGAGTATAATTGTCTGTGATTGCATCTGGATACTCATCCACACTCATGCTGATAAGCAATGTGGCGTTAACGGAGAGAGAGCTGCAGTGCGAACAAGGCTGGGACAACTTATTAGCTCACACAGTTGTCTGAATATTGCTATTAATGAAAAATTTTAACCACGTATATTGGCACACAATAAATTAACTGCAAAACTGCTGCCAGTGTTCAGTTTTACAGCTTAAAGCTCTATTTAAAAAAAAAAACATCATCTTTTGAGACAGACAGGCAGACAGAGATGACAGGGTTCCTAACAAATTAATGATACCTTTGTTTCTGTCGAGGAATCTATTGCAGCCTATTAAGTGTACCGTACACTTTTCTTGTATCTAACCTCCTCAGTCAGAGTATAAATTGCTTCATAAAACAAGAACAGGTTGCCGACATTTACGAGACAATAGAATCAATTTAATAGAACATGTCATTTGAATAAACCGTGTGTCTTTTATATCCATTAGCAACCAAGCTAACAAGCTTCCTCATTCAGATTCTTTTTTTCAGCAGCTCTATTGAACAAAATGAGAGCAAACAACAGAGCACATACAAATTGAAGGAAGTTTGGAGAGCTATTGTGACTGACTTGCCTAGCTGGTGCATTATTGGTTACCTTGCCAAAAAAGATTTGATCATTGGGGGCCTCATGACATTAAGACAACAATGCCCTCATGTTGAAGTAAAGTCAATGAAGAAATGTTTTTTCCTTAGTTAAGTGTGGATGAACTTGACTAACCTGCAAATAGCTTTAATAAACCACCCTCATTAATAGAAACCCCATATGAAGATTTCTTTCTAAACACTAATGTTGGCAGAACTGTGATTTGTTTTTAAGGCCATATTTCACTATTTCTACCCTCAAGGTGCTGTTGGCGTATACATCAACAATAAATTCTGCAGGCAATCAAGCATAACAACCTCCATATTCATAGAAATTAAAACACCAAGCAGGTCCTCTGGGTTTAATCTTGAATGTGAAAGGCATATTTGTTTTTAGAATCTATCACTGTGGCAAAATTACATCAAATTATTATTAATGAGCAGTTCCTGCGCAAGTCATCTCTGTGAAAAGATAAACAGTTTTCAACGCAGTCCCTCTCGGTCGATCTCATAAAAAGACTGAAGATGTCTCGCTCTTTCTATGTGCGCAGATGGGAACAGAGGAGGAGATTCAATGGGTGAGAGGGAGGGAGGGCAGAGAGGAAGTAGGAGAAAATGGAAGCGGGTGACAGAAAGATGAGAGTGGGCAGGAGAGGAGGAAGGAGAGAGGCGAAGATGAGGAGATGAGGGAGGGAGAGCAGAATGACAGCCTTAATGTGTCTGTATGAGTGACAGCCATATGTGAATATTGCATTTGTGATTATGGAGCAGAGAAGATGGGGCTTAAATGGCTTGTAAAGCGGGCCCCTAAATACTGGCAGTGACAGAGAAAGGAACAGGGGAGAGAAAGCAGAAAGAGGAGGAGCCATCAAAATACTGACAGAATGAAAGCTGAGAGCTAGGTAAGAAAAAAGGGAAAGAAAAATAACTTGATTATTTAGCTGGTAAAGCAATACACAAAGAGGGAAAAGCAGGAACAAAAGCACTGAGAAAATTGGAAAAAGCAGTAACATTTGAGATGGACATGCAGGTGGTCTACATCATGACACTCAGCTCATGACCATTCAACTGGTTTGCATGTTCCTATCAACTAATCCCTTATTTTACATTACTTTTTTACAAAACATACACATTTCTTCTTCTTCACAACGCCCTGTACAAGGGTAGTACAATGGTTTCTCCCACCATTTCTATACTGACAACAATTATTGTTCATTTCCCCCTTTTAGGCTCTGCAACTCACATTCAGTGTAAGACTCTTGTATTAGTTTGCAAGGCTTGCCTTCAGAGTTCCTACCTCCATCCTTAGACTCTGCTACAACTAATAGCGCTTCTCTGCCTCGGTCCAAGCAGCCACCCTTTTGCTTTGACTATTTTGACTAATTCTCACAAATTACTGCCAAACAGTAAACAAACAAACTACAAGCACTTATTAAGTTTTCATTAATGAATTTCCTATTATTTTTTTTATTGTTAAACACTTTTTGGCATTTATTTTGTTTGCAGCATCTTAAACTTGTTTTTGGCAATATGGAGTTTTTCTCGGCACTCCAGACCCGTTTCTGGTAGTGTGGTAGCTGTGAATGGGCAGTGTTGAGCAATGCTAATCGGAAGCGGCTGTGTGCCAGTTTTGGCACCATGTCACATATCGACAGAGCAGCGGACATTTTCTCAACTGCAAATTCTTGCTGCAGGACATTTCCTGGCAGAGAGATTAGCTGTCCAAGCCAGACATGCACGCACATGGGCGCACAAACAGCACACAGTACCACACACACTATCACACATAGAGTTGTATGGACATTCACAAGTGCAGAAAAGTGTGATTAGGATGGACAAATGAGACACGGGGGTGGGCGGTTTAGGTGTGAACATGTAAATGACAGGCGTATGGACAAGAATAGCCAGCCAATGTGTCCCTCTGTTTTCCTCCCCCTCATTTCTATGAATAAAGAGGAGCCTTTAATCACATGCAAAGTGATGTGCTCACATTACATTGTGTGATAATATGGCCTTTCTGGACATCAAATAGTTTGAATTACACGGTGATAACCTCTGACCTTTACAGCCTTCTATACATTTTATCATCTCCAGCTTCATTTTATTCTTTGCTCTGTTAGATTTGTATACCTTCAATTACCTAAATGTTTATGGATGTGACTCTTTGGGCTATTTTCACTTAGTAGAATCTGCCCTTTGTGTTTCCCTTTACCGTTGTTCTGTAGTCACTGTTACAAATGTCAAAGCAATGTTATAGCTGAACTGAAACAATCTCTGGTGGCCAGTGCAGCGGTTAAATATAAGCTTAAACTAGAGGTAGTTTCCTCTAGGTTTTACAGGCTGGAGCTCTTTTTAGAATAAACTGACTCCACTAATAAAAGGTCACAACGATAGTTAAAAATCAGAAATACACATTTTCAGCAGATCAATTCTGGCTGATCAACTATCTTATAAGTTGTGTAAGCATAACTTCTCATGCTGAGCTATCCCTTCTTAGTTTCTAAGTGATAAAGATTATTCAGAATACAAAAATATTTCGTATAGGTTTTGTCATGCTATCAAGGGATATACAGTACTAGATGTTTCAAGGTTTCAAGATGTCATTCAAAATAGGGCGTTCAAGGAGGAGGGTTGCCTTAATGCAGATGATGCCAAATGAAATGTTAAATTAAAATCTATATCGGAAACGAAAAAGTGGCAGCAGTTCTTTATCTGAAAATGTGATCTGTGTACCATTTCACATTATTTCAGCATATATTTTGTCTATTTGCCACAGTATGGAAGTTGCGATGCTGTGGTACAAACACCAAAGAACCAGAACATTTCCTTCATTCATACCAAAAAAAAGACACACTGGCTTACTAATGAGTTGAAACTTTCGTGATATCTTTATCAAACTCCTCTTGACAGATGCCAGAGCAGAAGCTGCTGCCAACAATGGGACAAGTCTTTATTGTATGAGTTTTATTGCATTTTGTGTCTGAAATTAACCGTCTGGTCAAACAACATTTCAGTATTGAGAGCGGCATTATAAGCTTTGAAAAAGAGGCGTAGGCATTGAAAAATGCTTCTGACCAACTGTGGCAAAGCTAAATAAATACAATTATAATTCACTCATGTGGCTTTGTTTATTCTGTATCCCAAATTGTGTCTTGTGATGTAATTCAAGCTGGAAATCTTACATTTTAGAAGATACTATCAACAGTGGATTATTTTTTTTAAATATACACAACATCACAAAGGATGAATGTTTAAGAACCTTCTTTACATAGCCACATCAAGCACCAATGTATTTTGTCCAAGGATACATTGACATTTTGACTGCAAGGACTGGGATCAAACCCACAGCCTTACAATAGAAGATGACCAAACTAACTCACAGACATGGTTGAAGTCCTAACCAGGATAGCCCGACTTTAATGACACAACGGTGGTGTAGAACCAAATTTCCACACTAAGGCGACCACAAACTCTTGTTTTGATTGAGAGCCCCCTCATTGCATTGAATAACACATTTTTATTTTAAATGTATTGACTTGAACAAAAGAAAGGAAAGGACCTCAGTAGTAACTGACAAGACAAAAGGAATGATTTATATGCAGAATGACTCAGCAATGTAGAGTCCCAAAATATTGTATTAGATGGGTTTTTGTGAATAAGCTGAACTGAACTTAAGATTTCAAATGCAGGCCCTGGCCGTGGTGCAACTGGTTGGGGCACCTGCACCGTACGCCAACGACCCGGGTTTGATTCCCGATCCGTGGTCCTTTCCGGATCCCACCCCGACTCTCTCTCCCATTTTCCTGTCACTCTCCACTGTCCTATCTGATTAAAGGCAAAAAGCCCCCAAAGAATATCTTTAAAAAAAAAAAAAGATTTCAAATGCAGCTCTGGCATGACTGTGATGGATAAGATCAACTATAATACGACATTTCCAAGTAAAATCCGAGATGCAGTGAAGGTTTGGGAGCTTTTATTCTGGAAGCACAGAAAGAGCAAGTGAGACAGACAGATATTATATATAGAAAGAGATAAAGCAGCAGAGCACAGAGAAACAGATATTGGTGTAGGAAGAAGTAAGAGAAAACAGTCTGAGGATAAAAATAAAAAGTTATACAAAAGTGCTTTAAGTAGCTTATCGCTAATATGATAATCATAATTCAATTTGATCGGTTGGCAGATAGAAGGTAAGGAAGGTAGATACTCATAATTGTGTCTCCCAGCTCGCCCAACTGGGTTGTTTCAGGTACCAAGGATCGTGTGTATCTACATGTGTGTTTTTGTACTTCTACCTCAGTGAGGACCTTTTTGTTGTTAACGCGTTCAAGCCTCTTACATGACAGTAAATGTTCTCTCTGCTCACCGCGACCAGCTGTTATCTTTTGATTGGCCTTTAAAGGTCCCCTATTATGCAAAATGCACTTTTTGCTGTCTTTTATTCGTAAATATGTGTCCTCGGTGTGTAAGGAGACTCACAAAGTGTCAGAACATACAACCCTCTCTCTTTTCCTCCTTACCCACATCTCTAAAAACGGGGGTACAAACGAGCTGATCCAGATTTTCTGCCGATATGATGTCATATCGGAAATTTGGGCTGGCTTTACATTGAACTCCTGGCAACGTCCCACCCACGTGACACGTCTCAACCTATCGTCCGCAATATACAGTCGAGAGCTGAATCCCCTCTGCTGCACCTCTGTGTCTCTGTCCAGGATGTCTGCAGGAGGGACTTAGAGCTGTTGTATATTAGGGTGACCAAACGTCCTCTTTTGCCAGGACAAGGCACTTTACATCCTGCGTCCAGGGGGGGGGGTTTATAAATTCATGAAAATGTCCGGTTTTCACTGTTTTTCATGGGACCATTAAGCGTGTACTTAAATTGACTGGCGCTTTGCACAGAAGTCTACGGTACTTTGTTGCGTGACGTAATTCCCGAGAGGCTGCCTTGTGGGCGGCTAATAATAATTTATGCAAGAGCATAGTAGGAGACCTTTAAAAAGTCAGCGGCAACCAATGTCAAAGTTGAAATAATTTAAACTTTGATCAAAGCATTGGCGTACATTTCGAAATGCTTGAGTTTTAGGGTAAACAATCAAATTTGATGCAAGTAAGGTAGACCGAAGTCAAGGTCATCACATGAATAGTACAAATGTGTTTGTGTTTTTATCTTACAGCGAGATAGGTAAACATTAAGAGATAAAGGCCCTGACTCATCAAACAGATATCTAGAGCTAGTGATTACCGTGGCGACTGTTGGATTGTCCCACATTGTCTGTTACTTGGCCAAAAAGGTGCATATGAACATACCACAAACACTATAGCTAACAGCCAACCAGCATGTTCTGTACCTGCAGGATGCAGTAATCTTTCATTGTCATTCAAATGGGAAATTAGAAAGGTATGACATACATGAAATGAAATGAATGTGCATAAAAACAAAGCAGCATTTGCCAAACATTTTAACACCATACTAACTTGCAGATGAACTTCACTCTGCCATGTTATTGTGAAAGTATCTGTGTAAGCTATTAGGACACATACTCTGTGTGAACCCTCACGACTTTAGTTGCTTATTTTCTTTGCTTGCTTTCCTAGTTTTGTTTTCAGGGCAACGATTGGATTAAGCTGAACTTCCAATCAGAGTGTTTGCTTTTTCTGACAGTCTGCCAGTTGGCCAGGACAAAAAGTGCTGACTGTGAGGGTCATACCACAAAAACTAGGGCTACAGATGCTCACCGATGGCCCAACACTGACCGACAGTCGACCATATGCTTGGTGTGTCAGGGCCTTAAGATGAAGTCCAAGTCCATACTTTATGATTATTTTGTCTTATATTGTTGCCAGGTAATTACTTTTCTAAGTTCACATGGTATTATGTGTTGTGTATGTGTGTTGCGCAGGTGGTGAGTTGCAGGCATGGAAAGCCTTTGGAGACTGTTCAAATCACCAGGGAGAAAAAAACATTTCCATCACACCACTGTTATTTATTTCCCCCTCTCTTCACTCTGTTTTTCTAACTCTATTTTTTAATTTATGTACTCCTGTCTTGGTTTTCCTTTCAGTTAATGTTGTGTTCTTATAGCTCCATCTAGTGGTTAATCTTTAGACGCCAAGTTTGGTAAGTGGTGTCTGAGATCACAATGTAAGAAAAGTATATTTTAAAAATGATTGTTCAGGTATTTGGCACATTGTTAAGATAGGGAATATCCTAACTTTGCGCCAACTCTCTTACAAACAGTTTATTGTACAGTCCATACAGTAGGTTTGCATTACATCAAAAGTGCCATTCAAGATGCCAAACAATGATATATTAAATTAATGCAATTATTTGATATTTCTTTACAAAGGGATAGTTTGACCCTTTGAAAAATGATTTAATTCTCTTTCTTGCTGACAGTGTAATGAATGATTACAACCTGTGTATGTGTGTTAAGCATGGTGTTAAAGCCAGGAGGCAAGTGGTTTAGTTCAGCATAAAGAAGGAATGCCGGTTGAAAGCCTAAACCACAACTTGTTAGAGAAAAAAACTGAATTGTCAAATTCTGAATGCATTGGTTCTGATAACAAATCCATAGTGGACAACATATAAACAAAGGGGTACACATAAATAAACTCATTTTCCAGAGATAGTTCAATTAAATAGTCATTTATAAAATACATCGGAAATTTCTAAAATGTGCCATGATGTCTTCCTTTTAAATTATAACAACATGGCAGAATATGAGGATTTAAGTATTGCTCCGGTAAAGTTCTTTGAATGTTGTTGGAATATAAATTATCAAAGGTATCAGATAAATATGAAAAAGACAACATCAACAACCAATAACAATAAAAGAGGTGAATAATAATCTACGTTAATAACATATATTCCTGCTGCTCTCTCTTCAAGTCATCCTCCTTCCTCACTTCCCTTTCTTCCACAGCCCCACCCTTGTTTTGTCTTCTGCTCTTTTTTTCGGTTCCTCCACTTGTTCTTCTTCCTCTTTCTGCCTCCCTTGCTTTCGTTTCCTCCCTCCCCTCCCTTCTCCTGCCTCCCGCCTTCTTATTGTCTCATTTTTTTCTCCTCCATCTCTCTCTCCGCCTAGGGCCACCCCGGCTGTGATGCTGTTTCAGATCCACTAGAGGGGTAAAGTGTTGGAGCAGAACAGACTCCTGCTCCTGCATGTGTGTGTGTGTGTGTGTGTGTGTGTGTGTGTGTGTGTGTGTGTGTGTGTGTGTGTGTGTGTGTGTGTGTGTGTGTGTGTGTGTGTGTGTGTGTGTGTGTGCGCGCACGCATGAGTGCATGAGTGCTCTCTCCCAAAACACCTGAGTACATCTTTAAGACATTTTCTCAGTGTGCGCATGTGTTCCACCTGAATGCCCCAGGACTCTCTTAACGCCTCTATTCATCAAAATGTGTGTGTATGTGTGTATCAGGTGCTTGCCCATGGGTCTCACCAAGAGAAACAAATGTTTGCCTTGCAGCAGCTTTTGATTTATCTCAGTATCTGATAAGGAAAAGCTGAGTTTTCGGTTCAATCTGAGAGTGCATTTTCCAGAGCTGGCAACGTCAGTCAGTTAAAATTCTCTGGTCTTCACTAAAGTATTTCAATAGCTATTGGATATTTGGCCATGCTATACTGTACAGTTATTCATTAATTAAGACCTTTTTTCTAGTAACTTCATGAGGTTTATATTATTACATTTCTCAACAATTACTGGATGGCTTCGGTATAAATGTAATACTGACGTCCGTGACCCTCTCAGGATGAATTCTAATGTATTGTAGTATTTCCAAGATTTCTAGCATTTTCCGGTCACATTTTTGAATATTTCCTATACTCTGGTTTAAGGCAAAAAAAAAAAAATGCAAACCTACAACCTCTCCCGCACAGGAGCATTTAGGTCCTAGTCATTCTCTCTGAATCTTTTAGTTATTTCATTTGTCCATGGTAGATTTGCTTCTTATTGCAGTCATTGTTTGTCTACTTGTGGTAAGTTTGTGTAGCAGTAATGTTGTGTCTCTTTGTGGTTATTTTGCCTTATCTCATACTCTTCTAAATCTCTTTGCGTATTTTTGCAGCTGCTTTGCATCACTTTCTATTTGTCAAATGTGCTTCTTTAAGGTCATTTTGAGTCTCTCTGCAGTTGGTACATTTCCCTTTAAATTACAATATGTAGGTGAAGACCAGTTACACTTTGGGCCCCTTGTCCTGTGCCTGGTAGGCCAGTTCAGTGATCTGCCCATATTTGCAACTTCTTGTCAAGGTCTTGAACCCATGTTTCCCAACAATTGTCTTAAACAATAGTATGTTTCAACTGTGTTGGAAGTGTATCGGGGTAGTTTCCTGTTTTGACTGAACAATGCCATTGAGCAGAAAGAAAGTGATGGTTTCTCCAGCTGGGTGAGAAGAACCTGACTGGCCTGTGCAGACTCTTTACCTTAACTCTATTCAAACCCTTTAAATCAATCAAAAAATATTTCTTGTATGTATGTCATATATATGTGAATCACAATTTGATTCTCTCTAGTTCTAATCATGATTCATTGGCAAACATTGGTTTGTAAATTGATTAATCCCCAAAATCTGCTTGCCTGTTTGTTTTCAATCATGTTAAGAGAATTTCAAAAATCACCAGTTATTGTGAGTTGTGTGTCGCCACGGTTAAGTGAGAAATTGAACGAAAAGTAATCAACACCAAAATCCACAGTCCTAAATGTTATAATAAAGGGGAGACAATGTAATATGTAATACTGACACAGGTAACATCATCATTTTTTTTTGTTGCAAGAATTGAGATGGACGTTCTTTTGTATAACTGTGCTGCAATATGAGCAACTCTTGATTTATTGTAGTTTCTGTGGGTGGGTGTTGGTTTGTTGTCTAACAAGCCAAGTGGACTGATTCAGTGTGAAAATGCTGCCTCCATGTGCTCCTCGTAACATCCAGACTCCTAGACCGAAACTTGTATAATAAGGCATAAAATCAATAAACCAAGCTACAGTTCAGTGTGTGCAAAGGAGAGAACCAGAAAGTATGCCCTGAAGTGAGTAATAATATATACTAAATATAGAAAAGCTGATTCCTAGTGAAGTAAAATCATATAGTTTTATTGTAGCATTGTCTATGGGGACACTTTTTGAGCCACTGGCTTTTAAATACGTTGTGGATATCAAACCATTTTTTTGCGTTGGTTTCTATGTTTTATCATTTTGAATAAATAGGCAAAATAATCTTCTGCTGTTACATACGTGAAAAAGGTGGTTGTATACAGTATATGCAAACATAAAACTCTTTCAACAATGTGGTTAGATTTATATTTGGGAATGATGCAGACATATACATGTTAATAAAATATTGGCAAACATCACTCAAATAAAAATAAAATGCATTTACTCAAAATAACAAAAAGAAGTGCACTATTGCGTTGTATTTGTAGTCGAACATACACATAATAAACTTTAAAAAGCATAACGATGCGAAAAGACACAACTTTAAAGATCAAGTCTGACATTTTTCTTGCATCACAGCAGCTCCATTTGCAGTATCAACAAAGGACAGATATTTAAAACAAGGAATAAGGGAACTGACATTTAACATAACATCACACCAACTGAATAGAAACATGCTCAAGAGCCTTTATTACATTAGATCTGAGATGTAACTGTATTTAATTTGAGTCTTGACTGGTGCACAAAAGAATGCTTCAGTCTGACCTTATTACATTACTGATGGTTGTTAAACATTATTCTGCTGCATTTTCTCTTTTGGTAATCCTGACATTTCCGACAGCCTCTGAATGCAGCATTAATGTGGTGGGAGAGCCAGGTTTGTTGTCTGGCTTGGTCTCCGGCTGCGCAGTAGCTGCCACTGACAAACTAGATACCTTCTCACAGTTAAAGGCATTCAGTTGACCAGATGTCAATAATGTCACTGTCGTTATACTGCTGAAACCCCAGTTTCTGGCACAATAAGATGATTGCCAGCAGAAGATTTCTGTGTGTTTGGGCCAATGTTTGAGGTAGCACGACGTGGTTCTAGCTAGCATTAGCTTAAGTTATAAGATTGACAAGATAGACGGCTAAAGTTCCTCCGGAGTGAGATGGGTAACACTGAGCTGACCAGAGGTAGTTCATGCAGCACGTTAGCCGGCTGAATGCCACATGGTAATAAGAACATTTCCAAATGGATTAATCTTTCAAAACAGGTCGTTTTGTTAGGGCTTCATTGTGAATACTGGTTTTAAAGAAGCAGCGGTGTCTGGCCGTAGCTGTCAAAGTCTCGCTAGTCCTGGCTGCAGTGCTGGCCTAGGAAGCTAGCAGCAACACAGCTAGCTGCACGCCTGGCTCATCCACCAAAGTAAGTGTTTACACTCATTTGTTATTCTCTGACAGCTTATATCTGCGTTATTACAGTGCACGAAAGTAAGCCTCTGTCGTGAGTTGATTTAGTCGCTAAATGATATTTGCATGCACTTGTTTTTGTGGTAGCTAACTCATACACAGAGGTGGGTCAGTAGGGCTACTAGCGTTAGGTTAATCTATTTAAGCTATAGCTAACGGTAGCACTCCATATCAAGGCCTTGGTGAGTTTGTTCTGCAGCTAAGTTTCTAATACTGGACTGGATGTGATCTGTTGAGATTGTCGATTATGGATTTTGCAATATTACATAACCCTAAAGTGAGCACTGAACTTGTAACAGCAACCAGAAACTGTTGCATGTGCTTCTTTAGTTCTGCATTATTCACAGTCTTGTAATAACCCAGATTTAATCTATGTTAGCCCTATTTTGTGCTACTGAATTCAGAATAATGGTAATTTCAAAGCTTAACTGGACACATTTAGTGTGTCGACCCTCTAAAATGTTTAATGCTAGGATTCCATTGTGTGTTTTGCAGAAGTGAAGAGACAACACTGATTGTATTGTTGTATGTGGCATGTCCTCTTTCACACCTCTCAGTTTTGGAAATGTCATTCCTTAAAACAGCATGTTGGATTTTTAAGTGTAGTGTTTCTGTGCTCACTGACCATATAGTACTGAATCAATTAGAGCCTGAAAGAAGGAGTTTGACAGAAAATTGCGAAGTCTCTTTTCCGTTCCTCAAATGTAAGGATTTTGTGCTTTTCTCCGTTTTCTCTTTTTTTTTCTGAATTGAATATCTTCATCGATCTGAGAAATTATGATCGGTATTTAAGACTATTTTCTGTAATTTTCTACTGCACCCCAAATGGATATGTCATTTAAGTAATTCATAATGACAATAATCATTTTCACCAATGGCATTTTTAGTTTAAAGCTTTCCAATTTCAAAATGTAAACAAATCTACAGATTGATTTGAATTTAGCATGATTAATAATTGTCTTACCTATTCATCACCTAAGCTTTTTGAGAGGTAACCTCTGGCAGCGATTATTGCTGCAGCGTTGCACATCTAAACCTGGGAAATGATCTTTCTGTTTTCATTTTACCATTATTTTATGAAACATGAAGAAACCTGGGGGGGAAAAAAAGTTTGGCCCTTTGCCATAGAAACACAAGATTGTTCAGAGTTAACATAGACTGCTTGGTGACTTCTGGCTAAGTGTTTAGTGTCTTTTATTTATATATATATTTGTTAATATATTTTTTCCCTCTTTTGATGTGTACTTTCTCTAAGCTTGTCACTGTTTGTTAAACTTTCTCTTTTATAAATTATATAGTTCACTTTCACAGGACGGTTTTCTTTTCTTTTTTGCGATAATTGAAAATGATTTATCAGTCAGTGCTGTCAACTTTTTATTAGAATAAATTGTTTTACTAACAAAAGTCTTACTTACTAGGATTTACTTTAACTGTTAGGGTCTCCTCCTTACTAATACATGCCTATTTCATTCCAAACACACCATATTGCAGTCATTTACATTTTCATTTCATTTCACATTTGTAATACTGATCTTTTTTTAGTTTTAATATTCAATGCAAATCAGGCTGACTTGTTTTAATCCAAGCAATGATGCTTTTTGGCCTTGTTGCATATTATAAACCCAACCTCTGTGTTGACTATGTATTATGTTCACGGAAAAAATGGAACACAAATTCAGCCCTCAGTTTAAAAATACTGTCTCTGTACAAAGCAGCTGTTTAGATTATTCTGCCAAAGTACTAATGTTTACATTTCCCAGTAAGAATTGTATATAGATTCTTGTCCATTAAAATCTAAGTCATTTTTGGAAAATTATGAATTTGAAACTTGATAAATGTGATGCAACTGGGCTGAAAAAAATCTCAATGGTAATTTTCAGTGGAGTATTTTATAACTCTCACAGTCGTCTTATTTTTGATTTAGATTTACAGATTTAATGATCTTATTCCAGAAATAGATTCCTCTGCACTGCTACTTTATGTACTGCTGGACTTTCAATAACAGCTTTATGTACTGCTGGACTTTCAATAACAGTTAATGCAACAGTTGAGAACATATGACTTGGCTGGGCAGAGTGATAAACTCATCATACTATACATAACAAAAAAAAAAAAAGAACCTTTATTATTTCTGATGGCATTTTACATTTATCTAATTTCAGGTTGCTTGTTGTTGATGGCCTCCCTGCCAGCCATGGAAACTGACACATGCCCTGCTGTGCACCAAAATGGGAACGCCCATCGGGAATCTCCGGATACAAGGCCAGCCGCTGCTGTTCTAAGGCTTCATTTCTACCACAGCGGCCAAGGAGTGGGCGACTGCAGCACTCTCAGCTACCCACCTGGAAACTATGTAGCTGAGGAGTTGTGTATAGATGCAGCCAAGGCATGCAGTAAGTACTCTAAGCGTGCAAAGCCAGCATAATGCATCCCCATTCATGTGTTTGCTGTAACCCGGGGCATAGGTCCCAAGATAAGGTTATCAAGAGGCCCCAGTGAAACCTATCAGCAGGGAAATTGTTTGCTCATTCAATATTCACAATGCTTTGTTTACAGTTTGTCTACCTTGCTTTCCTCTGTTTATGGATAAGCAAAAATATGGTAGCTTTGCATCCACTTTCTTGTGATCATTGCATAGGTACAATTTAAGAGTCAATAAGAGTATGACGTAACTAGTACACAGAGGCTAGACTAACCCTCATAAATCGCTTGTTTTTTGTTTGATGATAAAACAAATGGAACTGACATTTTAGATAATCTTTATTGACCTTTTGGTCCGCTTTATTGTTACTATAGACATATAGTTTTCAAGTGTAGTTCCTAAAGTGTAATCTCTTATGCGCTCCTCTGTGTTTACCTAAATAAATATAATTTAGATTATATTAGATTCCTTTATTGTCCTTGCACACAAGTACAACGAAATTGAGTAGCAATCCTGACGGTGCACTCACACACAACAAACAGCAATCAAAGAGGTAGAAGAAAAAAAAGTGCCAAATATATATAACAAAACAAAAAAATATATATATCAGGGCTGTCACTTTACATTCGAGAATCGATTGTACAGTCGATTGTACCGACCAACACACGTTTCGAAAACAAAAAGAGGGAATCGATTTTTACCAAATAACTTGTTTTTTAACGAATTAAACAAATAAAAAATATTTTATTTCATTATGATTATTATTAACATAACTCACAAACAAGCAGAAAAGAAAAGAAGTCCAAAAGTGCAGTAGGCATTGCGACGGCTAAAAAGGAAATTCCCACCAATTTTCCGCACCGGAAACAGCCTGATAGTGTCAATCGGCTGCTGCGGCTTAGTGTTTTGCCAAAATATGGACGGCAACGGCGATCGACCTGCGCAACATGAGAGAGGAGTGATAACCCCTAATCACACGAGGAGTTCAATATGGAAGCACTTCGGATTTTGGGCAGAAGGCAAAACTATGGAGAAGGACAAAGTGGTATGCAAACTGTGCGATCGTGAGTTCCCATATCACAGCAGCACTACAACTATGAGGGGGCATATGCAGACTCAGTATGTTGTAGTCTACTGTCTGTTGTGGGGAATGTAGCGATCCTACGTGTTGGCTAAGTGAAATATTTTCAACCTATTTTTATGTTGGCTAGTCCTCAAGTGAATTTAAAGTTTTATTTTCAAACTATTTAACAATCGCCTGCCTATGCGAAATGTGTTTCATATTTATAATGGTAAACACAGCCAGAAGCCTGCAGTAGTGTTTTTCGTCATTGATGTTATGGCAGTCCATACTGCTTATTGTTTTTCGAGAATGCTCCTGTTTGTTATACACGAACATCACGCAATAAATAATCAGAAATGCTGACCTGTACGTCTCTTGCGCCCTCTTTACGTTAGTCCTAATGGCAGTGTGTTGGCCTTTATTTTGAAAATTGAAACGTAGACGTGGATAATCGATTCTACAATCGATTCAATGAAAATTTAAGCCTAAACAAATCGATAGTGATTTTTCAAAAAGTGACAGCCCTAATATACATATATATGGGCCATTCTACCGAAATGGTTCGATCAGGTTGGGAAAATGTTTGAAACGTATATGTTTTATTCCCAAAACTTTGACTATATATATATATTATACCATATCTAAAGTACACATATTTAGTAAAAGAACAGTCCATTTTTATATTTTACTTTCAGACTGTATTGGAATATTTTTCCTCTCCCAAAAATTGTCACTACCGAAACAAAGTAATACACTACAGTAAAACAATATTATTATTTATCTGTTAAGATTGTGTTTACTTCCCTCCTCTAAAGAGTATTTTAACAAATATTTATTGAAGGTTTTCAGAATTAAATGAATGAAAATGAATTTTTTACCAAATTTCAAAGTTCAATTTATACAAGTCATCAAAATCTAAATGCAGTATTTCTTTGTAACATGCGTAATACTGATCATTTTGATTCCAGAGTTGATGATTGATGAAATTGACCATACTTTAAACCAATCAGTATCATAACATTTTAGTTGATAACTGAAATCACTTTATTTTTTACGAAACATCCAGTGTTTCGGTAGTGACGGCACTGTTTCGGTAGTGACGGCACTGTTTTCGGTAGTGACGGCACTGTTTCGGTAGTGACTGCACTGTTTCGGTAGTGACTGCAGTGTTTCGGTAGTGACGGCACTGTTTCGGTAGTGACTGCACTGTTTGGTAGTGACGGCACTGTTTCGGTGGTGACGGCACTGTTTCGGTGGTGACCACAGTATTTTGTTTGTATCATATTTCCTCAACCTTATTGCTTAATCTTAACTCATAACATGCCTTAGGTTGGGAATATTACAAACACAAATGTTTTGTGGTAGATAGAATTATTTTATTTTTGAAGACTGAATAACAATTGTTCATCCAGAACCATTTAAAGTACCAACATTACATTATCAAGGGAAAATGATCTGAATGAATTAACTGATCATGAACACAAATTTCACACACACACACACACATGTGTAATTGTAACAGTGAACTATCAGGATGAAACTGGAAGCAAGTGGTCTTCATGTAGCTTCAATCATTGCTAGTATGTCTGATCCATTCACAAATTTAGTTTTTCACATACTGCAGTGAACACTCTTGGGCTGATCTGGACATGCCTCTGTGTGACGTTTTCTGGTGGAGGGATTAAGGTGACGACCTTGTCCACTGTGTACCAGATCTTGTCCTCTAGTCGCGGCCAAAAAAAGCGTTTTTTCCGCCCAATGTTGTGCATGACTTTGACCTCAAGGGCACCTGCACACAGATAACAGGTGAAATAAAAGGACATTGGGTGAGACATGATAAGTATTGCTTGTATTGCAATCTTATAAGACTATGAGATGAAGTTTGATTCAAAGGGAATGGGAATATAAGAACGGAAAATGACCAAGAGAGAATAAACAGAAAGAGAGAAATATCATCAATGTAATTTGGAAATCTGTGAGGAAAAAATGAAAAGATGTACAAATCACCTTCTTCTATGTCTTCAATGATTCCAGGATATGGGTCATCATCATATGTAATGACACACCATTTTCCAACTAGGTCTTCAGTGACTTCATCAACTGGACAGAGAGTCCCTTCACACTCAGATCTTGAGGTGGAACGGCTTCCATCTTCTGAGGCTGTTGTTTCAGATGTTCTTACATCTCTTCCAGGCTGTAAATGTGGTGCAATGTTGGAGGACGATGGGTGGAAACAGGGACATATGTTCTCTTTGTTGCAGAGGCAGCTGAGCACTCTATAATAGATTGTGCCAGGCGTAGTGCAGATTACTTGATGAATACCCAGTGTACCTTTGATGGTGGTCAGCTCATTTGGCAGGAGAGTGTTTACTCTGTTTATCTGGTCTTCCTCCACGTAGAGGAGCTTGACTTTGGTGAGAGGAAGGAGTGTGTCATAGAGGACTTTGGCTGTGGGTATGTCAGTACCCCTGGCTACCTGTGAATCAGCGGTTCTCTTCATGGTGGCTCCAACGCCATCAGCAGGCCCTTTCCCGTGACCAGCTTCCAGGAAACTCCAGTTTACAGCGCTAAATCCCATCTGGAAAGGAATGGTGCTCAAGAGATAGAAGTTCTTCTTTCCTCAATATTGCATAGTCGGCCCATCACTGATGAAAAAGAGCTTTTGGATCCTCGGATGGTTCTCCTTCAGAAACTGAAGAACTGGTTTAAGCTAAGCCCATATGGCAGGAGGATCATGCTTCATGGAAGGTGACAATGCACAGAATGTCAGTGTACAATCTGAGGTGTACACAACAGCATTGTGCAGTGTAGTCTGCCTGTGTGATGCTCCAAAATGGACTTGCTGCACCTCCTTTGCATATTTGCACTGCCAGTTTTCTGCATAGTCAATGTGAAGAATAGCTTCGTCTTCTTTCAGAGATCTGTGCAGGGATTGTAGCTGTGTGTATTGGTGATGGATGTAGAGGTGCTTGCACACTTTGGCTTTCATTTCTCTCTCAAAATCTTCCAAAAGGAGTTGCGGGCTGCCCTCACATCTCTGTTTGACCGTTTTTGTCACAGTGATCTTCTGTCTTTCTCCGTCCTTTTCTTTTTCATAATCTTCTTTTTTCGTGAGCCATTGGTACCACCATGTGGCTTCTGTTCCTGATGTACCAGTACTTGTGGTGTGTGTGAGAGACTTGTTCTTACAAGAGAGACATTCCCTGTACATGCAAGCTTTACAGTACAGTACAGCACAACTCCTCAGCAACGTTGCTCAAGCTTGATGAGTTAATAATGCCAAGGTGCTTGAGCCTGTCTGCTTTCATTTGGGCATTGTCATGCAATTTGCAGACACATGTCTCCCTGTTGATGTTTGGGGCAACAATCCAAAAAGGTTTTATCCTGCAGAAAAGCGAATAGGACAGCTTCAAATGAGGCATCTCCAGCATCAACTTCTGATGCAAATTCAGCATTGAGTCAGAGAGGAGCCTCTTTTGTTTCTTCTTTTTGAATCTTGTGATTGTTTCATTCTGCCCCGCTGATGCCCGACTATTGTCATCTCGACTTAAGAACATCTTGACTATGTCCATGGTCTTTTTATTTCCACTTCTCTGATAGTTGAACCTGGACTGTGGCTTGTCTACAGTCTTGTTGTAGACTTTGTGGGAGATACCTACTGTTTTTCTGAGCAAATTTACAAGTTTGTATTTTCTGAGAAACCTATCTGAGACAGCTCTTCTAAATGCATGCTTTTGTTTATAGTTGACAGACTTGTATTTTTTCTCCATTTGGTGCATACGTGTATTGTGAAATAGCAGAGTTTTTCTAATATGAGCAGGAACTCTGTGCTGCTTTACATCATTATTAGTTTTTGTTCTTGGGGAACAATATGACTTGTCCGATGTCAACCTCAGTTTTAACCTCTGACATCTTTTTTTTTAATGTTGCTTCTCTTCGCTGCACGTCTTTGACCTTCTGCTCTAGTTTCTGTAATTTTCTGTAGTTAGAGGTTTTTGCCCTTCTCCTTCTCTTGTCTGCAGGTCTATTCTCTGGTGTCTGATCAGCCTTGCTAGAAGTGCTAGTTGCACTTCTTGTCCTTTTCTGATCTGCAGGCCTAGGCTCTGGTGTCTGATCAGCCTCACTAGAAGTGCTTGGTGGTGTTGAAGCCCTGCAAAATGTCTCCATCTCGCTCTGTCTTGTCGCCAACACCCTGTGCTTTTGCTGTCTTTTCCTCCATGATTTCCTGACCTTCCTTTGCTCCCTGTTGGACAAATCGCTGATACATTTCAACTTTCCCTCTTCTCTTCGTTTCCTATTTCTTTCTCTTTCCTTCCTTAAATATTCTTCGTGTTTCACTGGATCATCCCTCACTCTTTTCCTGTATTCTCTCAGCCTCTCTGCTCCACTTTTTCTCATTTGTTTTGGCATTTTGGTTCTCCCCTGAACAATTTCAGATAGAAATCAGCATTATCTACATGTTTACCATTTAGTCCACACAACACATTTATTTTAAAATGATGGGATTGAACTACTTCTTACCATTCAATTTTGTCACTACCAAAATGATCATGTCACTACCGAAACTTTACCATATGTTTCGGTAGTGACTGTTTCGGTAGTGACAATTCTAGCTAACTTTGAGCATAACTAAAGAATGCTAGCAAGCACATGAATAGCATACATGTCTTTGAAGAGGGGTACACTCATAAAAACATAATATTTTGCATAAAACCCCAAAAAGTTCTCTTAATTGAAGAGAATATGTGTTTGGTAGTGACAATTCTTATGGTTACACGCCGATTTTCAGACTTTGGAACACATTTATATAAAAAGTATGGGATTCTGCTACTTACCATTCAGCCATGAAGGTCTGAGATGCTGTAACACTTCCCAATCCAAAATGCAGGGGGTGTGGCTAAAAACCAGGCTCAGCCAATGGACTAAAACTGGGGACATGATTTTTTTAGTATAGTTTTTTAATTTAAAGATTAAACCCACAATAATTCTAAATATTTCAACTTCTGTTTAAATGTAATCATAAAGATATTTGTAATCACACCATTGAAAAAATTCTTAAAATTGTTTTAAGTGTTATTTACAGAAATTGAAATTTAGATGTCAGGGTTGGGGACAGCAACTTCCCAATATAAAGTACCCTATAAATGATGATTTTGTATATATTTAGCTTATCACTATCTCATTTAATGCCTTTGGATTAAATATACCATAACATGTTCTTAGTAAATATCCTTGTCTGAAGACTTAATTGTTTTGTTAAATTATTTTTCTTGTTGAGGGACTGCACTTTGAACCAATTCGGTAGAATGGCCCATATACAAAACAAATGGACACACTAACGATACAACACAATAACTTCTATCATTGGCAGCGAGATATTGCACTTCAGGATATTGCACATTCCGACTTGCCGTGGCCCTATGTACAGTAGTGCAATTGGAATATATACATAAGGTGCAGATGAAATGAAGAGTAGAATTCCATCATAAGTGTTGTCAGTGTTTGGCAGTGTTCAGCTCTCGTATGGCTCTGCAGTAGAAGCTTTTCATAAGTCTGTTTGTTCGTGATTTGATGGAGCTGAAGCGTCTGCCGGAGGGCAGCAAGTCAAACAAACTATGTCCAGGGTGGGATGGGTCTTTTCAGTATGTTGCAGTGAGCAGCCGATGATCTTCTGTGTGGTATTGATGACCCTCTGAAGGGCTCTCCTGTCCGCTGCTGAGCAGCTGGCATATCATGCAGAGACACAGTATGTTAGCACACTCTCGATGGAGCAGCAGTAGTAGCTTCTCCTTCAGGTTGTTTTTCCTGAGTGTCCTCTGGAAGTAGAGTCGCTGTTGTGCCTTCTTGAATACTGCGGTGGTGTTGGTAGTCCAGGAGAGTTCTTCAGTGATGTGCATCCCCAGGAACGTGAAAACAGTCACCCTGTCCACACAATCCCCGTTTATGTATAGTGGATCAGGGTCTGCACTATTCTTCCGGAAGTCTATTATAATTTCTTTTGTTTTTGAGGAGTTCAGGAGGAAGTTGTTCTCTGAACACCACGCTTCCAGTCTTTGGACTTCATCCCTGTAGGCTGTCTCGTCTCCTCCTGAGATAAGTCCAACCACAGTTTTGTCGTCCGCAAACTTGATGATGGTATTGGTGGGATGGGTGGGGGCACAGTCATGGGTATAAAGGGCGTAGAGAAGGGGGCTCAACACACAGCCCTGGGGGGTGCCGGTACTGAGCGTAATGGTGACGGAGAGTTGGGGGCCTAGTCTATCAGTGTTGGGGCGTTTTGTCAGAAAGTCCTTAATCCACTGACAGATGGACTTAAGTCAGTAAGTTTAGTGACCAGTCTGCCCGGGATGACGGTGTTAAAGGCAGAGCTAAAGTCTATGAAGAGCATCCTCACATAGCTCCCCTGGTGTTCAAGGTGGGTCAGTGCAGTGTGAAGAGCAGTGGCGATGGCATCCTCTGTAGACCTATTCGCTCTGTAGGCAAACTGGTATGGGTCGAAGGTGGATGGGAGGCTGGCTTTGATGTACTGCAGAACCAGCCTCTCAAAACTCTTCATAATGACTGGTGTAAGTGCGACTGGACGGTAATCTTTGGGGCCACTGATGACATTTCTGCATGTAAGCAGTTATTTGTTTGTCCATTTAATTCATATAAATGAACGAGGAACTTTGATTTAGGTAGTGCTAGAAACACACTGTATACATTAGCTGACCTGGTCTCATCTGAAGTTTAAAGAACATAATGTATATTTTCTTTTTCTGCTTTAGGTATATCCCCTCTGTACTGTAACCTCTTTGGTCTCTTCCGAGAGAGAGACCGCCTGTGGTTTTCACCCAATCACATCTTCCAGCTGGACGAACATGCTTCTGAGGATGTGTTTTACCGAATAAGGTAGCATACATTATGTTTCGTATATTTGCCTTTGGAGTATAATTCCCAGAAGAAACATTCTTGGTGACTTATGCCAAGTTCACACTACACGATTTTTAGCCCAATCGGCCGCTCCCAGACAGATTTTGGAGCTCGGGGACGAATCGGCACTAATTCGGCAGTCGGCGTTTGATCGTTATGTGTGAACTGCTCAAGAGCGAGGTGAGAGACTCCCCGACGAGCCCCCGTCGCCCCGACAGATATCTAGCAAGCTAAATATCTGGACCTGTCGGCGAGTCCAAATCCTGTAGTGTGAAAAGGGTTGTGCCTGGTAATGGGTGTGCCGACGAGCTACAGCAAATGAGAGCGCAAGACACGGGGTGAGGAAAAGCCCCGGGGAGGAGCTGCACAACTTTCAAAAAAGAAGAAGAAGCGTTGTCCTACACAACAAATCGACACAGCTGTTTGAAACCTGATTTTGAACTGTAAATTTGTAGGTAGGCTACACAATTCACTGAAGTTAACGTTAGCTGATGTGCTAAAAAGTTTAAGCAAAGTAACTTATTGACAGTTTCTAGGTAAAACATAATAACGTTCGAAATGCGCGTCATTTCCCGTGTCACTTCTCGCATGTTTTCGTGAGAAAACGTAGTTTAGAGACCAGACAGACTCCTTGGGGATTTCTCCTGGTGACAGATCGTGTAGTGTGTGACCCCCTGTCGCCGTTCATTCGCGTAGTGTGCACACCACAACGACTTCAAGACTCCCGAGCGAGTTGTGTAGTGTGAACTGGCAAGTGATTGTACAACTTTGAAAGTCGTGTAGTCTGTGCAAGGTATTACTGCGTTATCTTTGTTTCTATTTGCTAAGGTACTACTTCCCTGGCTGGTACAGTGGAGGGGCATCCCGGGCTTACCGATACGGTGTCACCAAGGGATCAGAAAGCCCAATCCTTGATGACTTTGTGATGTCATACCTCTTCTCTCAGGTGAGCACCTTGGCATACAGCCACCCTCTGTGAAATGAATCCATTTTAAAGGGGCTAAGTTTAACACAATTATTTAAGAGCATGTTTTAATACCCCAGTGTTATACATTAGCAGAGTTTCCCACAGATCTGAAATATACTTGTGGTTGTAGCCGGGCACAGTGGAGGGGTAACATGTGTCAACAACATGAGCAACAACATGTGTCAAACAAGAAATACGTGTGAGCTTTAACAGCTTTTCGATTATTGAATTTCATTCAATTATTTGCAATATTCAGTGTGCACAAAGATGGCACTGTTGGTCAGAACACTTAATCCTTCTGGGTTTTTGGAAGAACAGCTGTGCGTTTGGGAACGCCTCTGGTGCTGGTCCATTAACTGACATGCAGCCAGGTGCTCCCCTTTAGTCTGTTTCTCATATCTGAGGAGTAAAGGCATGGGGAATTAACAGTCTAACCTTAGCTAAAGTTAATCTGTGTCATTCTAACTGCTATAGCCCAAAGAGAAAACTAATTATAATCTTTTTTATATTTAATTTAGCACACATTAAATACACCCTTGAGTCTTGTAGCTTCCAACGCAACATAGTTGCCACTTTCTTTCGTAGAATTTGAGGCTCCTACGAAAGTCAGAAAACAACAACACAATAAGGAGAAAAGGAGTTGCTTTACCTTGTAAGTGTCCGACTTTTCTAAGTGAATTCCAACGTCGTCTTCTGTGTTTCTCGTAAGGTCTCCCTTTCTGTTGGTCGCTTGTTAGCAGACCCTTCACCGATAGCAGAGTAAACAGGTACAGAAGGCGTAGAGCGAGGGATCATTGTCCACTAGTTAATCGATTGCAGATGGCATCATGCTCGCGGACGGATAAAAAAAAAAAACTTAGTTGGTCGTGAAATATACTTTGGCGGCCGTTAATATGCCTGGGCGGCCCGCCCAAGTAAAGTCTATGTGTGGGAAACCCTGCATTAGGCATCAGAAAACAAGCAGCTCATATGTTTAAGGAGTACAGTAACATCAGTTTGCGAGATTGCTAGTAAGGTCAGAGCACCAAATTTAAGGTTTGAAAAAGCCTTGTTCAAAATAAAGCAGTAACAAAATATGAAACCTATGTTTTTCCAAGAGTGCATGTGGTATCAGTTGACACGCTGTAGGATGCACTGTTATAACAAGTCTGCCCATGTAAGAAAGTGGCACCAACAAGGCAGCTGACACACATAGTTATAGCCCTCATGTGACAGGGAACAGTTTTTACTAGCAATTTTATAACTTGCATGTAAAAATCCGCACCTCTGTGTCCCAACAAAACCCTGACTGTTTTTGGCACTTCAAAGCTTTATCTGTGAAAATGTTTTGTTTTGTTTTCATTTATGTATTTTCTATTAATGTATTATTTGTCTCACATATTGCATTAAGGTAAAATGTCAATATTACATGATTACATTCACTGGATGGTCGCTTTTATCGTCATGCTTGGATTATATCTGTGCTGCAAAACAACTTGGGGCCACCTTCCATTACCTTTTCTGAACTTGTCATGTGTAAACTTGCTTATTTCGCTTTCCAAAGGGTCTTTCCTTGTTCCCTGATACACTCTAGATACATCAACATGCGCCCATATACACACACTCTCTAAAGATGGTCCTATGAGAATGAGAGGGAAAGTGCTGCTTGACATATGGCAGCTTAAAAAAATGATGTTACAGTTCTTACTGGAAGACCTCTGCCATATTTTAAAAAGTAATGTGTATATTCGCCACGTTATTTTGTTTTCCCCAAAATGAATGTACAGCCAGTAACTTCCTTGGCGGAGGTTTGAATGATTGAAGTGTAAGTGAATCCAGGTGACTCAAGCCAGTATCATGACTGGAAGGAACCTTGAGTGAGCCAAAGGATGATGTGGATTTATGCTTGTGGAAATCTGTCCTGGGACAAGCTTTAAAGGGAGAAGTGAAGCTCTACTGCGGCGGTCATCAAACTTTTACACATACTAGCATTCTCTAGGAAGAGGTTGCATTTTAATCTGTAAATTATCATTTGAATACCTCGCAGTCTTATCTAGAGCTGAAGCTCTATGTGTGTTTGTGATAAAATAACGCATAGGAAACATGTCTCTGCATTCACCAGTTTGAGGTTAAATCATAGAACAACAAAAACAAATCCAGAGCCTCTGTATTCAAAGGATGATAAAAAAAATTATAGCATTTGGGGCCATTTATCCTGGGTTGACCTGTAGCAGTTGCAGTGACTGTGTTACTCTCTGTGTGCAGTGGAGGAATGACTTTGTTAATGGCTTGGTGAAGATCCCGAACTCCCATGAGACTCAGGAGGAGTGCCTTGGTATGGCTGTGCTCGATATGTCGAGAACAGCCAAAGAGAAACAGATGTCACCGCTGGACATCTACCACACGATAAGGTACTAGTGAAACTCAAAGGGCTACTCTGATTAACTTTACTCCAATCAGGAAAAACTCATCAAAGAACAATTAAGTGAAACTAAGTATCAAGTAGTGTCACTCAAGAAGAGATCCGGTCTGTGTGACTTAGTTTTTTTTTTATCACATTTTTAACACATCAAGAAATTGTGTATGTACTTTTTCAAATCTGTATTTCTCTGTATGATTTGTTTTTACATTTTTCAGCGCACTAGTTATCAGCACAAGACAGCATTAACATGATAAGAACATGAAAAAAATGACTTTGTCCTCTAATGATACTTCTTTTAAGTGTATGATTACATTGCAGAACACTTTTATGAACTAAATTAATTTTGCTAATTTTCCTTTTGCTTACTTCTAGCTACAAGTCTTTCTTGCCAAAAGATATGAGAGCTCAGATCCAGGACTGCAACTTTGTGACACGCAAGCGTATCCGATTCCGTTTTAAGCGTTTTATCCAGCAGTTCAGTCAGTGTCGTACCACAGCGCGTGACCTCAAGCTCAAATACCTGATCAGCATGGAGTCCCTGGATAAGGCGTTCTACACAGAGACCTTCCAGGTCAGGGAGCCAGTGAGTGGACAGGCTATCATCGTGGTGGCAGCGGACATTGGCATTCAGAGGTGTCGAGAGAAACTGAAAGACTCTGACCAGGTTGGTTTCAGGAGCGCTGTCAGTAACCTCTGCCCCTTAATATGTCTACATGATGGACAATCAGCTGACTTTTAGATGAGGGCAGTACAGGAGACCTTTAATGTCTACATCACCAAATTAAAAAACAAGGGCCATAGCTTAGTTATGCCGTTTTTCCACCAACCCGGAGCCGGAGCTGGAGCCGATAAAGATCTGGTTTTTTGTGTTTCCACCGCAGAAACACCGGATCTTTTTGGCCCCACTCGGCTGCCAGGCAAGATCTAAGATCCAAGACGAACCAATACGTCACGCGTACTTCAGAGGGGGGAGATTAACCTGAGCAATAACAGTTCATGGCGAGTACAAATAACAAGCAGTAGCGCTGAGCAAAGTGACTAGAACACGACCACACACTTCTAAAAAGCACACTTTATAAAGTCAGGCAACACTAACCAGGCTCAGTGTGATGCTGTTTATTTTTACCTTACTTTAATCACCATCCGTTCACTGTTATTGATCATTGGGAAGAGCACGCAGACGTTCTCCTGTCATTTTGTATTATTGCAGCTATCGGATGGAATCTATACATGGGCTACACAGGCTGACATCAGAAGTAAAATCATAACAAAAACTACGCCGGTAAAATGTGCCTGTAGAAAACGGCTTATGCCACAATAGGATAGCAGAGTAGTGAAGGTACTCAGAGTAGCCTCGCTTGCTATGCTAACATCACCTGTCTGATGCCAGAGACACTTTCATAACAGCGTTGTGATGCCAAACAGCGTCAATTCAGACTGAAACCCATTCACCTATGGGGAGGGGGATATGCATCAGCTGCTTGTGAAACAGTCAGACAGTGAATATGAATCAGTCATAAGAGGGCAAGTAAACGGTTAGTTATGCTGCAACGATGACGCAATGACGCAGCTCCACTTGGGCTCCACTCAGCCTCTGAGCGGTGGAAACACAAGGGGTGCTACAAGCTAGAACCAGAAAAGCACCAGAAAAGCAAAAGATCGGATCTTGAACCGGATCCGGTTTGGTGGAAAAGGGGCATTAGAACCTAAAAGTCCACTCAAAAAGATATCACAATAAATCATGTAGCAAAAGAAATATGAGAGTTTAGAGCTGAAGGAAGGTAAAGAAATGAAACAGAAATACAGAATTGTGGCCCAAAGAACTTGTCGTTTTTCAGAATAAACTACTGTTTGTTATTTGTGATTGTTAATAATATAGTATGGTTTTCTTTGTTGGTTTGGTTACAAAGTCTGTTTCTTATGCTGTTCGTCCAGGAGCTGCAGACCTTTTGCGACTTCTCTGACGTCATCGACATGAGCATCAAACAGGTCATCAAGGAGGGAGCTGCAGAGAGTCGGGTGGTCACCATCTCTAAACAAGATGGGAAGAATCTGGTAATTTCAGTATTTTGAAAATATAAGTATGTCTTCACCCTTTTTTGTAACCAGGTAAAGGAACTACTTTTTGAAAACAGCCAGATTTAGTGACACTACAGGACTGTAAAAGTAAAAACATCGTAACTCAAATAAGTTGGTTTAAAGAAGAAAGAGTTTCTTCAACAAAAAGTAAAGCAAACCATTGGAGTTAGAGAAGGATGAACATTTACACATTATGTCTAAAAGTGTTTTTATATATTTCAGGAGCTGGAGTTCCCCAGCCTTTATGAAGCCCTGTCCTTTGTGTCCCTCATCGACGGCTACTACCGCCTGACGACAGACGCACATCACTACCTGTGTAAAGAAGTAGCTCCTCCCAGGCTGGTGGAGGCCATTGCTTCCCATTGCCAAGGCCCCATCTCGTAAGTGAAGAGTTATAGAGCTTTATTTATGTTTAACCCACGGCATTTGTAAAAATCTACATTGAGGAATAAGGAAAACACATTTTATCAAGTTTCTTTTTTAATGAAGTAATCCTATATAATTAAGTTATCGGAATACCTTGTTTTGTTCATTTTTGGTGCCATCCCTGCCCCAACAGTCCACAGAGGGAAGACTGGGTGAAAAGACACAGCTGCTATTAATACTTATATTACATTATATATATATTTAACTTTATTCACACTCCTGCTGCCAAAATGTAAAGGAAGACCTCAGGTGGTCGGTATTTTCGATGCATCTTAGCAGTTTATATTGTATTTCTCTTCGGCGATGCAGGTTAACAACATGCTCTTACTCTTCTATTTTTGTTTTTGTAATTGTTGCAGAATGGAGTTTGCGATCAACCGACTTCAGAGGTGTGGAAACAAGCGAGGATTGTACATTTTGAGGCGTAGCCCCAAAGATTACAACAAGTATTTTCTCACGTTCCCTGTTGAGGTAGGCATCATTTTTTATTACCTTTTCTTTCTGTTGTTACTGATTTCACTTCTTTTTTTTTTATCTGGGTTTCATACTTCTTGTGACAAATGGATAATCTAAAAAAATGGATCTTATGCCAGGGTTTTTTGTAGAATAATATAGTATGAGGGCCCCAAAGTCTCTTCCGGTTAAAATTATGATGCTGCCCACTTTCCGGCGCAGCACCCCTGTTACCCGGTTTAGACAAAACCTGGTATACTAAATAAATAAACTATGGCCATGCTCACACAGATGATAGAACTGATTCCAAAAACAATCTCCTCATTTTAATAACGCAAACACAACCTGGGATGTATTCCATGTTGTTACCGGAAATGTAGAAGTAGGCTTCAGCAACACAGTGGCTTATTTTACTATCCAGTGCTATTGCCGCTTTAAACTTTGGCTCAAGAATCTGACTTCAATTATGTGCCAACCTAACTGTTTTCTTTCAACTTGCTCCAAATCAGACTCTGTGTTATTTTATTGTCCACTCCTCCTGAAAAGTCTTTGCACTTCCAACCATCTTTTTCTCTGCTCCCATAGGTGTACGGCGCTGTAGAATACAAGCACTGCCAGATAACCAGATCTGACAGCAGGGAGTTTAACCTCAGTGGAACAAAAAGAAACTTCAGCAGCTTGCAGGAGCTTCTCAGCTGCTACCAAAAGGAAACTGTGCGCTCTGACAGCATAATTTTCCAATTCAGCAAGTGCTGTCCACCTAAATCCAAAGGTAAAACTAACAGACTGGTTTGATACAATATGTTCTTAAGAGAGATTGGAAACATTTGCAAAGGCTGTGTCCCTAATTCTGTGTAATGTAAAACCTTCAACCGTTATAAACTGCAATATTAATGATGGTAATTAAAGTATAAGTGGGTTTAGCTGATGGATGGATGGTGTCGACGGGCCTCCCGCGTTATATGGATCATATGCTGCTGAATAGAGACAGACAAAAACATATATAAACTACCATTCAGAAGTTAATGCTCATTTATTGCACCATAATATTATAGGGAAGTAAAGCCAGTACACTCATCGATAGTGACGGAGAGCGTTCAGTTGGAGTGCATACATTCAGTAAAGTCAAAGGTGATTCAGTCCTGGAGCTTGCGTAATTAATCCAAAACTGGTCTGAGCTAGTAAAACTAATAATGTTTTCCACAGAAATGATGATGAAATGATGAGTTTACTACATTTCCCACACTCCATCTCTGACTCACGTTTTCGTTTCTCTGTTGGTTGGATCCCTTTTAACTTTTGGATTGACACATATATTATTTTTTTTCGTCTCTCCACAAACAGAAATGTCTTGCCTCCTTGTATGCAGAAGCAACAAGGGCTCTGAAGTGCCTCTGTCTCCTTCTCTACATCGTAGAAACATCAGTCAGATGGTGTTTCACAAGATCAGGAAAGAAGACCTTGAATTTGTAAGCCTAGTTGTTCTTACATCTCTGGTTTCCTCTTCTATCCAACAATGCATTACGTGAAATGTATGGGAATTCCCCAACATTGTGTTTAAGCTCTAAATTACTATACTACAATCCTATTCTGCGCATTTTACTAACACTAGCTTGGAATTGATTACAATAATCCCCCGTTAAAGGTTAACACTTAGAACTGAATTTAATGATCTTCCCTTCAGATGGAGAGTCTCGGTCAAGGGACATTCACTAAGATATTCAAAGGGGTCCGCAAAGAGGTGGGAGATTATGGACTCGTGCACCAAACTGAAGTTGTCATGAAAGTCCTGGACCAGGCCCACCGAAACTACTCTGAGGTTTGTGACGTTTTGTTTGCAGATATTAACAGGTCATATTTAATGCATTGAGGCTGCTGTTTCTTTTTGGAATTGGCTCATAGTTTTTTTTCTGGATGTTGTTTAGCATTCAGCCTCTTGGATCACATTAGTTTAGAGCTGAAATTATATTTTGATCAATCGATTTAGCCAGATTTATTTTTCAATCACCAATTAATCGTCATTTTGTCAAATTGAGCCTTCCTAATTTCAGGATTTGTTGGTTCTATTTTTCCAATTTAAGAACCTGTTTTTATAATATAGTATGCTGTTGTTTCTATGTACTATCTTCTAACAACACAATGATCCTAAAAATTCTTAATGTGTGTGAAATTGCGAGGCCGTTTTGAAACGTTTTTCAGAAGTAGATATAAAGTGTTAGCAGTTTAACAAATCAAACAGAAAATGTCAACATCTTCTTTTATTGTACATGTTTTGTATTGATTGTTGTTTTGATGTACCTTTTTTCTTTCACAGGCACATAAATAATTAGTTGTTCTTTATTCTCTGTTTTTTTTTCTTCTGCAGTCTTTCTTTGAAGCTGCCAGCATGATGAGCCAGTTGTCCCATAAGCACCTGATCCTTAACTATGGTGTGTGTGTCTGCGGAGATGAAAGTAAGCCAGCCTGACAGACACACTCTCACCCTGGTAGAAGCATGCTGCATGTCCTCAATTGCCCTGACAGTGAGAACGTACAGTAACACCCATTCATTTGACTGACGTTGCAAGCCTATAGGACATGATGGTCTGATGATGCATGCTTCGCTATAATCTAGAACAGAGTCTGTAAGCTCAAGGCTCAGAGCAGTGAGAAAACGGTGGGCATGGACGGCTATTCTTGGGGGGGATTACAATATCTTGCCCAAGAATAATTCACCTGCCCTGCTCTCTTTAGCTCACACTACTTCTGCTGCTACTGTAGAACTGTTTTGATCAACATGCCGATTTACTTTATTATAAGAAATGGCTTTGATTAATTGCAACTTTTAATAGGATTTGCAAAGAACCTTACATTTGTCAGATTAAGATTCAAACAATTAAAGTCACTGAGGGAAAATTTGGTAAACCGATCGAAGTTGCATACAATACAATTGCAGATAGAACAAAGACCACTCTGTCTTAATTAGTGTTTTTGGATCCTTTTTCTTTTTAGCTAATGATATTTTTTCTTATTGTTTGTCAAGTTCCTGTGGTCATCTTTGGTAACTAAGATGTAAATATTTGGGTTAATTTGTGTGTACTTGACCTGTAGAGATGCACTGTTTTTCCAGTTGAATTACAATAGAACATAACTTACATAATACAAACACTGAAAATGTATTTACCGCCGTTGCTGAAAGTCATTAAATGTCAGTTTTTATGTCAGTGGAAGATTATGTATGACACTCTCAGTTATCCTAAAGATTAGACTTTGTTTTTTATTGACCTCATCTGAAAAAACGTTTCCTTTCAGATATCATGGTGCAGGAGCTTGTGAAGTTTGGTTCTCTGGACACCTACCTGAAGAAGAACAAGAACTTGATAAACATCCTGTGGAAGCTGGAGGTGGCTAAGCAGCTGGCCTGGGCCATGAACTTCCTGGTAGGACTCTTGTGTGTGGAGATTGTCGTGTTGCTCACTGCTGTAGTTCTTATAGATGCAATATAAAATATATGGCTGCAAAAATAACCTGACTAATAGTGTTATTAAGAGACGGATTCATCTTTCCCTTGGGAACCTGCAGGAGGAAAAGCATCTTGTCCACGGGAATGTCTGTGCAAAAAATGTTCTTCTGATCAGAGAGGAGGACCGGCGGACTGGGAACCGCCCCTTCATCAAACTGAGTGACCCTGGCATCAGCATCAATGTCCTGCCCAGAGAAAGTGAGTCTATGTCTATCCGTATCCACACTGTTGAAACCTTTGTAATCAACAAGAGGCAGCCTTTTAATTAGCACAACAATGAGTTGGTACCTTCTTCCAATCCAGGTTGCATTAAGTCACTACATTTTGCATGGTGTTTGAAAACACAGGTAAAATAAGTGTGGTGTGCTATTTAAATAAGAAGAATCGTGTTACACAATAATAGGATTATCTCATCACTGGTCTGCAATTTAATCGACTTTGGCTGAACATTTTGATGAATTTAGTGGCGTGTCATGTTTGTGTTTGTGAACAGTCCTGATTGAGAGGATCCCTTGGGTGCCGCCTGAATGTGTCGAGGACCCCACCAGCCTGAGCCTGGCTGCAGACAAGTGGAGCTTTGGCACCACACTCTGGGAGATCTGCAGCGGTGGGGAGAAACCTTTAGCAACACTAGACAACACAAAGGTAGGCCTGGAAAATGTTACCTAAAATATACGCTGCATCGAGGTATAAATATGTAATGGGTGTTCATGTCATGTCACAATTTATTTTCTTCTCTATCAAAAAAAAAAAACGTTGTTTGAAATGCAATACAAGATGCAAATGGTGCTGAATTTCTAGGTACCTCACAATTGTGCACAAAATCATTAAATATGTTTGTTTTGTTTAAACAGATGCAATATGATGAACGTATACGTGTACTTCATATCATAATCTGACTACTGTACATTACCTATCATCCCTACATAATACAAACCCTGAGTTTTGTTTTACAGAAACCCCTGTTCTACGAGGATCACCACCAGCTTCCTGCACCAAAGTGGACCGAACTGGCCAATCTGATCACCAGCTGCATGGACTACGAGCCCGCGTTCAGGCCATCGTTTCGCACCGTTATCCGTGACCTCCACAGCCTCTTCACACCAGGTCGGTGCTTTCGCCACTGATGGTGTCACGACAGGGAATCTAGGTCACACCAGTGTGGAATCTCAAAAGCCCCTGCCCACACACACATCACACACACTCACACATTTCTCTACATGTCTTGAGAAACATGAAAAGGCTCCTGTCTTCATTTGCTTTTAATTGAAAGTAGGTGAGGAATGGAACAGAGAAAACGTTCCATTTTTCAGCATTTTGTGGAGTGTTTTCCTCCAAAGTTTAGATAAGTAACTTATTTTAATCTCTGTGTAATTAAATAAGAAATTAGTCCAAGACATTATTAGCTCAGCTTGTAGATGTTGACATTTCTGGGCCTTCTGTTTATCTCTTAAATGATATCTGTCTTTGTGTCCCTAGACTATGAGTTGATTGTGGACAGTGACATCGTGCCAAACAGGACAGTGGGATCCGGCTGGTCCACTGGGGGCTTTGAGAGCCAGGAGCCGGCCCAATTTGAAGAGAGACACCTCATATTCCTACAGCAGCTGGGCAAGGTATAAACAAGTGTGGATACTGTGATTTTACCAACAGATCTACTAAACTCAGACTCGTGACTCCTCTTGCGTCACAGTTTTAGTTTTATGTTGTCATCACCTGTTGTCTTAAATTCGAGCTAAATGATTCAGGAATGAGTAATGATTCATCACTCTGAATGGAGAACATACAATGTAAAACAAAAAAACATTCTAAAAGGTTTTCTCTCTGACATTCTAGTGTTTCTTATTTTTAATTTCTCAGAAGTTATTGAGCACTGAACGCAGGAAGAGTTGGTGCCATTTTTTTAACATTTTTGGTTAATTAGGTAGTTATTCTTTCTTTATTTACAGGGTTTAATTAGTGTTATTTCTATATCTTACATAGGATTCTTCACAATGTGTGTCAAGGGTATTAATTGGGCAACACATACTGTATGTCACAGTGAACATTGTTTGGATGTGCCTAAATGGTAAGGTAAATCAAACTATTGAGTAATAAATGACAGCTCACTTAAGTTGGTCTTCTTCCTAAAGGGAAACTTTGGCAGCGTGGAGATGTGTCGATATGACCCGCTTCAGGACAACACCGGAGAGGTCGTGGCCGTGAAGAAACTCCAGCACAGCACTGCAGAACACATACGAGACTTTGAGCGAGAGATCGAGATCCTGAAGTCTCTGCAGCATGAGAACATCGTTAACTACAAAGGAGTTTGCTACAGTGCAGGTACAGGAATTACAAAACATAATAATACAAATTAATCTAACTTCCTCCGCACTTTTCTTCACAGGTTTGCCACTTAATAGAATCAGAATCCTTTTTTAATACCTAGTAGATTTACACATACAAAGAATTTGGTGAGTTATAAATGGTGCATACAATGACACAAGGAAAAAAAATAGTACTATTATAAAAGCTATTTTCTAAATGTTTTGAAGACTATTGTAACAAATTAAAAATAAAGACGAACCGAGTACAGTAGAATATGACAAATACTATATACTATTTTCAAAGTGGAGAGCTGTGCAGATTTAAAAAGAAGTAGTGTGGAGCTGGAATGTGCAACATGCTGTGTGCATTAATATACTGCATAATGTTTATCCTGGGTGGATACGAGTCAGTGTCAGTGGGGGTCCCAGGCTTTGTTAATGAGGCCGGTAGCAGAGAAGAAACCGTTCAGGTGGCGAGAGGGTTTGGTCCTGATGGAGCGCAGCCTCCTGCCAGAAGGGATCTGGGTAAACCGTTTGTGTCCAGGGTGGGAGGGGTCGGCAACAATCTTCCCTGCCCGCATCAGGGTACTGGAGGCGTGCAGGTCGTGGAGGGATGGCAGATTGCAGCGGTTCACCCTCTCTGCAGAGCGGATGATGAGCTGCAGCCCACCCTTGTCCTTGGCAATTAGCTACAGCTAATACATAAGCTTGCCTGTATACTGTTTATATGTTTTTTACCATTTAAACTGATTAGCAAAAAAATGTGTTTGTTGTCCAATGGTTTTAATAATTTAATTAGTTAAATCTTTAACTTTGTGGCTGTTATGTTTCCTGGGTGAGACAGTTTTGTTTTTGGCTTCTTTCAGGACGACGAAATCTCTGTCTCGTCATGGAATATCTGCCCTATGGAAGTCTGCGAGATTACCTCATGAAAAATAAGAAGAGGATCGACCACAATAAGCTTGTGCATTACACCTCGCAAATCTGCAAGGTACCTCCTTCTGCTCAGTTTTGTCCCATGCTTTGTTGCGCCACTGACCACTAGAGCTACAGATGCAAAAACATTTGTGTTTCTTTTGTGTTTACAGGGTATGGAGTACCTGTCGAGTAAGCGTTATATCCACAGAGACTTGGCAACACGGAACATCCTTGTGGAGAGTGAGCTGAGGGTGAAGATCGGAGACTTCGGCCTTACCAAAGTTCTGCCTCAGGACAAAGAGTACTACATGGTCAAAGAGCCAGGAGAGAGTCCCATATTTTGGTTTGTATTTTTATATTTACAAATTTAGTTTATTCTCACCAATACAAGAAGTCTTAATTTTCATCCATGATGCCACACAGAGTGCTGCTGCTTAAGAAAATCTGATCTTACCTAGAAAATGATACTGTGGAACTGCGCTCCACACCCCGGGAAGAAGGAGGGAAAACTGCGGCTGGTTGCAGGAAAACTTTTATTGTCTCTCTCTCAGCCTTTCGGCTAGACACACACAACTCTCTCTCGGCCTTTCGGCTAGACACACAAACTCTCTCTGCGATGGTCCACCTAAGGCTCCGATGGGCGCTCCGCTGCCTTCAGGAGCCCAGCCTACTGCAAGAGACCAGAACCAGGTTACCAACATGCTTATCTTGTGGTGGCGGCGGCCCCACAACCCGGACCAACTGTCCGACCTCCATGCGCGGGTACTCCCGTCAGAAGTGGCCGGGCTGCCCACACCGCCAGCTCTCCTGCCCAGGCGTCTGAGGAGCCCCCCAGGGTGCCGCATGACCAGACACATAGGCTGGGCTCTGTGGAGAGAGAAGCAGAGGGGGAGAGGGCCGTGGTGGAGGAGCATAGGCGGGAGGAGAGGGCGCAGCTGCCGCCATTGCCGCCGCCTGGAACCTCCTCCGCGGAGCCGGGGTGGGCCGGCCCACTGGGACTGCCGGTGCTCGCGCTACCTCCTTCAGGCTCCGCCGGGGAAGGGAGAGATGGTCCTCTGCGAGAACGACGGCTGCCTCAAGGCTGGCGGGGCGGTGGCACTGGACCCAGTTGGCCGTGGAGGATGGCAGGCCGGCGATGAATTGCTCCAGTGCCACCTGCCCGACGACGTCCTCAGCGGAGTTTACTCCCGGGCGGAGCCAGCGCCTTACCGCATCGAGGAGCTCCTGCGCGTAGGAGAAGTGGCGGCCGGCGTCCTCATACAGAAGCCCCCTGAACCGGCGGCGATATCCTTCGGGCGTGCAGCCCAGCCGGTCCAGGATGGCCTTCCGCAGGGGTGCGTATTCGTAACGGGAGGACGCCGGCATGCTGTGCGCCGCTAACTGGGCTTCCCCGGAGAGCAGAGGGAGCAGCCGCACAGCCCACTCCTCCTCCGGCCACCCACACGCCGCCGCCGTGCCCTCAAAGATCCCCAGGTATGCCTCCGTATCATCCTCGGCGGACATCTTCGGGAGGGTAATCGGCGGTGGCCTGGCCGGTTCGGCCGGCCGGGTGGCCGAGCGCTGCAGCAGCTCCTGCAGGAGAGCCCGGTCCTCGCTCTGGGACGCAGCGAGGTCCACGAGGGCTTGGGTCTGTTGTTGTTGTAGCGCGGTGGGCTCTGCTGTCCATCTCCCTCCATCGTCACCGTCTGAGGGTCCAGGGTTCAAGTCCCTGTTCAGGCGCCACTTGTGGAGCTGCGCTCCACACCCCGGGAAGAAGGAGGAAAAACTGCGGCTGGTTGCAGGAAAACTTTTATTGTCTCTCTCGCAGCCTTTCGGCTAGACACACACAACTCTCTCTCGGCCTTTCGGCTAGACACACAAACTCTCTCTGCGAGGGTCGACCTTTTGCTATGATTTTGTTTGGAAACTAAAATACCTGTCCTACTGTTGAAATCAATTTGAAACTCACAAGCTTCTTAAGACAAAGCACATCATAGAGAGAGAGAGTGATACAGTGTGCTATTTTTTTAGGTATGCCCAGCCTACTGCAAGAGACCAGAACCAGGTTACCAACATTCTTATCTTGTGAGACTAATTACCTGATTCTGGCCAGCTGTCTGAGTCACTCCCCTCCCCCTGCCAGCAGCCAGCGCCATAACCACGCCCCCCTGCCACAGATACATTATCAGAATCCAAGTTGGGAATACCTGTCCTACTGTTGAAATCAATTTGAAACTCACAAGCTTCTTAAGACAAAGCACATCATAGAGAGAGAGTGATACAGTGTGCTATTTTTTTAGGTATGCCCCTGAGTCGTTAACAGAGAGCAAGTTCTCTGTGGCGTCAGATGTCTGGAGCTTTGGAGTCGTGCTTTATGAGCTCTTCACCCACAGCGAAAAGACCTCCAGCCCTCCTGCAGTAAGTGTTAAAACACTGATACGCATGCATGCACACTTAGGCTTCTTCACTGCCTGATCAACTTGATTTATTGTCCCTGATTATCGACAAAGTGTAAAAAACAAAGAAAGGGCGTGCAGAGTTTGGAGCCTTTTTCAGCTATTCACAGTACAAAGATTGTTTTAAAGGTGCCCTATAATGCTCCTTTTCAGGTTTCCGCTTTGTATTTTGTGACTCTACTTTGACTTGCATACATGCGTCAATGTTCAATAAGGTGTTTATTTTTCTCATGCTGCCTGGGCTACAGCACCTCTTTAAGTTTTCACCCTCTGTCCGAAACCAGAGCCCAGTCTCTGATTGGTTAGCTAATCGACTCTGTAATGATTGGTCGGCAGCTTAGAGGTGTCCCACCCGTTAGCCTATCCCGTACAATGTATTCGAACACTTGCCAATAGAAGTACAATGTTATGTAGTTTCTGGAAGAGTGAGGGGGGGAAGATTTGAGGAGATTTCAGCCTATTCAGCCCAAATAGATTTTAATATCGGTTTTCATCTTGGCTGTCACCATTCTCCTTTTCAGGTTTTCATGTCCATGATGGGAAATGACAAGCAGGGACAGCTGATCGTCTATCACCTCATCGAGCTCCTCAAATCAGGCAGCAGGCTGCCTCAACCTCTGGGGTGTCCCGCAGAGGTAGGAACAGGCACTGCTGTTTTCTTTCTGACTAAATTCACGTGAAATAAACATAAAGTTATGCATAGTAAGCTAGAGTAAATAAACACATGCATGCACACATGCTGTTTTATCTGTTCTTTTGGATACATTTGTTTGTTTAAAAACCTAAATATAAAAGCCTAAACAGGGACCAGGGCTGCAAATTGTCAAATATATATAATATGTATTTAATGTAAAGCAACTGCAGCTTAACCTATGTAAAAAAATATGACCAAAATTAAACTATTACCTCTCATTAAACTCTCAGTATGGGCAAAGGGGCGGGGCATCTTCTCAAGGCACTTTACACAGTAACTGCACGGATAAATGTGCAATGTGTTTAAAACGCACATAAGACACATGTAAACACACACATACTTGTTTCCATCAACGATGATGTAATAATAAGCAGGCACACTACTTTGTGAAATAAATCGTACAGAGTCGTGAAAGCAGTTTGCTCATATCTACTGTAGCGGCCAAAATCACATGAAAATAAAACATAATTAACTGCCACTGAGGCACCAGTTAGAGAACCTTACACAGGGCAAGGGTGCAAGTCCAGACAAGAATCTCCGTTTTGTCCATTTATTTCCATGATCCAATATACAATGAACACAGTTTCCTATTGATTCCTTTTCTATAAGCCTTTGCTCTGGCTTTCCTTTCTGGCCTGAATTACCCTGGTAAAGAAACATGTGCCTACCAGTGCTCTACTCCCACCACCACCTGTCTCCAATATGTACAATTACACCAGGTGCCCTAATCACCCACTGCCCAAACATGCTTTCAAAATAAAAGCATGAAAACTAGTCAAATAAATGTTTGACTATTCAATAATATAAATCAAAATATAGCTCCAACATTTACACGGTTCCAACCCTATGTCAAATTGTTGTCTTCTCATCTCAAGAAGAACTCTACTGACAGTTCCCTTTCTTCCTGTTCTTTCTCTCAGATACAACAGATCACAGAGGAGTGCTGGGACAACGACCCCAGCCTGCGTCCTTCTTTCAAGGAGCTTGCCCTGCGCATCGACCTGTTCAGGGACAGTAAGGAGTTTTAAACTGACAAATCACCCAAAGTGCCCGCTCCTCTACAACCGAGTCACTCTTAACATTGTTGCCATGTTTGTGGCAAAGGGACAAAGGCCATGATGAGGTCCTCCTCCTGCTGAGTGCCAGCATGTGGTAAAGCAGCTTGTGACTGGAAGAGTTGCGATTCGAAACTAGGACCAGCTCAAAAACTACTGCCAAGGTGCCTTTAAGCAAGGCCCTCCATCCCCATTTCTAAAGTGGAGAGCCATTGTGGCTAGCAGCAGAATGGAAATGTTCAAAGTACTGTTGAAGATAATGTTGGTCAGATTTAAGTGTTTAAAAAAAAAAAAGTTTGTGGAGACTGAGTAGACTATTGCCAGGCCTAAAGCTAGAGATGCTTGTGTCAAACAAGTTCTCTCTCTCTCTCTCTCTCTCTCTCTCTCTCTCTCTCTCTCTCTCTCTCTCTCTCTCTCTCTCTCTCTCTCTCTCTCTCTCTCTCTCTCTTTCTCTCTTTCTCTCTTTTTTGTGTGTTTGTGTGTCTGGGTGTGTCTGTGTAAGAGAGAGAGATTGATGTGTTTCTTGTCCATATAAATAGCTAGCAGGGCTAGCTCTCACCCTCCCCTTTCCCGTCACCTGAAGAGAAATGGTCTAATAGAACCAAGTTGTTTTCTATGCATGTGTGTATATACTGTACCTACAGTATAATTGTGTACATATGTCCAGAAAAATTTTATAATTTTATAAAATGAAATATAGTTAATACTATATTTAAGCTCCCAGCAAGATGTCAGTTCAAATGAAGTACAGACAAAGGTGATTACAAATCTGTTTTTGTTTTGTTTTCATTGTAAGAGGTGGTGTGAAAATTAAAGAACAGATTAATTCAATTTATATCTGTGAAGTCAATTCTTGTGATGTATTGCTTTGAAACTCATTTTTTGCAGCATCAATTAATGTTAAAATGGAAAAGTGTACACCATACAATTTAAGGGGAAAAATTACAATATCACAGTTTACAGAATGGGTTTGAATTAAGGGATTTTTCTGTACATTTATCGATACACATGCAGATGGTGTAGCACTCATGTACTGCCACACATTTTAATGTATCCAGTATGTTGAGTGTAGCATCTTTAAAAGATGCAAACTATTACCTATTCGAAAAGCATTTGATTTATTTCAAGTGAAACAGATGTGTGTAACTTCAGCTGTAGTCCAGAGGACACTGTAACATCTTTGAAGTTGTTTACTCCATGCAGACACTGGCATGGTACAACATGTACTAACCTCACCTTATGTGCAGGTGCACTAACAGAGCCCTGGGATTTTAAGGTGGCATGGAAGAATGTCATTCAGATGTCCTTATGTAACCCTTTTAGAGTTCAATTTAAAAGACCATAAAGGGGCATTTACAGAAAATTCAGTTGCTCACATTTCTAAATAATACAAAAAAAATACCACTATGGGTGGCAAAAAAAGTAAAACTCAGATCTGTCCAAAGTGTGTAGGATATTTGGCAAAAAGCATGAGAAAGATCAATGTCCGTAAACTTAGTAAAAGGATAATTACCATAATTTAAAATGTTCAAAGGCATAGTTCATTAGCCTCGTTTGAAATGCTGTTATTGTAGTACTATTAACTGTAGCCAGGCCGTTTCCAATGTGTGTTTTACTATTCAAAGGAATATTATGTCTTTGAGCAGTTTGGCCTGTATCAAGATTTAGACTTTATTTTGAAACCCGGATGTTGCGTATGCTGCGCATTTAATGCAGCTTCTCCCACAGCAGTATGCTTTTCCTAAACCGGTGACATTTAACCGGTGCACGTCGGGTAAGTTAATTATGATATAGTTTACAGCCGTTTGAAAGAGTCCCCAAGATGGTCGTAAGGGGAGCGTGTTGGGACTTAATAGAGGTTGAAGAAAAGGTTCAATTATATCTCAAACATCATCAGGGTTACAGACGCCTAGGTCTGTTGTTTTCACGGGATTACTTTAAACTTCAGAATAAGAGCGCAGGGAGATTTTAAAGTCAGCTGTGCTTGAAGACTTCACGGTGCTGTAACCGTGTTTGAACCTGCAACATGCTTAGGATTCCAGCAGTGGTTCTGTAGTGGGGTTAAAAAGGTGAGATATTTGAACATCCTTTGTTTGAGACTTTGTGCATTATTTTTGTAAGCCAACCATTTTATTATTATTTAATTTAATTTGGCGAAATGTTTTACTACTTCTCTCTTTATTCCACTCAAGTTATCCTACAGCTATAGTAAAATGTGACTAGTTCCCAACAATTTTGGTTTGGTGCCTTAAAAAAAACCCCTCATATTTCAACGTATCAGTTTAATTTAAACTTTTTTAATCTAATAATGTTATAAACTGTATGACAATATAACAGTCACATGGGACATTTTACTGAATGGCCAGTTCTTCTACTTTTAGTACTTTTTCTTCTAATTTGAAATGAGAACAAAATTATTATGTTTAACAGGTCCTGTGTGATCAATCTGCTTGACAGAGTTTCTAACTGCTGCTAGTTCTTGTGCGTTTTGCATGCCAATTTACATCACCGAACCCTTGAGTTTATCTGATTGTTGGACTAACCGTTTAGCACAGACAGCGGAGCGGCCTGCAGTGAGGCGCTGAAGATGAACTCCAGGAGACCTCCTGACGGGGGTTACGGATGGATTGTGGTCATATCTGCCTTTTTTATCATGGGCCTCACTGCTGCCGTTCTCAAGAACTTCGGCCTTTTCTTCCTCGACATCCAGAGTCACTTTCAAGTCCTGACCAGCACTACCTCATGGGTCACCTCCACTACAATCGGCATGTTTCACCTAGGAGGTAAAGACATAGTTCTCAGTCCTTCGTTTTTTTCCAAACTCTTTTTAGAAGATTGTTCTTACAGTGTTGTTTATAATTTCCTTCTCAGCTCCAGTGGCCAGTGTGCTCACCCTACGTTTTTCTCAGAGGGTGGTCATCATGGTAGGAGGTCTGCTGTCTGCCTCTGGGATGTTGCTGGCCTCTCTGGACCTCAGTCTGCCGTGGCTCTACCTCAGCATGGGCATCATGCAAGGTAACATACTCGGAAAGCATGTACACTCTTTTCACTTACTGTGTTGGTCAGTCTTAGTCAGGGGAACACCAAACTTAAATCTACAAACCAATCAGATGCTTGATGTGTCATTTTGTCATGGCACATCATCCATAAATGCAGTGGGCAGCAATGTTAGGGTTGGGACACCTCAAAGGGGTATCGAGATAAATATGAGAGGTCATTAGCTAAGGTTTCCATCTTTTGTTTCCAGGACTGGGCATTTGCTTCGCCTGGATCCCTGCCAACAGCATGGTGAGCCACTACTTTGTAAAGTGGCGTCCCATTGCCTACGGCATCGCAAGCTCAGGAGAGTGTGTCTTTGCCTTCCTGTTCAGCCCCTTCTTCCTGTGGCTGATCGAGAGGTACAGCTGGCAGGGGGCGCTGCTCATCATCGGAGGCCTCCAGCTCAACCTGTGTGTCTGCGGCGCCCTCATGAGACCGCTGGAGGGCACCCAGAGCCCAATACAGGAAAAAGAAGACAATCTAGAAGGTGATGCCGCTGAGCTCCCTCCAAAGAGGAAGGTCATCTTCCAGTTCTCCCTGCTGAGAAAACCTGAACTACTGCTCTACATCCTGTTTGCCATTTTTGCGGCGGCAGGGTTTTTCATCCCACCTCTCTTTCTAGTGCCCTTTGCTAACAGTTTAGGGATGGATGAGTACTGGCCAGCATTCATCCTCTCTATCCTGGCATTAGCAGACCTGGCAGGGAGGCTCCTCTGCGGTTGGTTCGCCAACATGCGTCTGGTTAGGAACCTGCAGCTGCTCACCATGGTGGTCACTCTGCTCGGGGTGGTGCTAATGCTGCTGCCCATCAACCAAAACTACTGGGTACTCATTGTCTTCGTCTCTCTCTATGGGTTCCTGTTCGGCTGCGTGGTGGCGATTCATGTCACCTCCATTGTGGACATTGTATCCCTGGAGGGCTTTGACAACGGACTTGGGCTCTTTATGCTTTTTAGGAGCATCGGGGGCTTCATAGGTCCACCTGCTGCAGGTGAGCAGTTTGTGTAACTACCTGCTTAATGATCTAATGTTATCATGCAAGATGTCGGATTATCTCGAGAAGATCTATAGGATGGGACGAAATATGGTGCCCTAACATTTCACACAGCATGAGGTCAAAAACTTTACTCCAGTGCAATATTTAGGTGCACAAAAATCTGAAAAAAATTGTCATTGATAGCATGTGTCATGCTGCTGCAATTACACTGTATGCATCACTGTGCCTAACTGAAGCGTCACAGGGGCAGGGCTGTAAACAATCGTTTCCCAGCGTTTCTTAATTAACATAAAATCATTGTATTTAACATTTAACAGTATTTTAATTTTCTTTTTTCTAATTAATAGTTAAGTCTTCATTTATTAATCAGCACTAGCACACACTGATCTTCTGTTCCTTGTTTTTTGTGTTTCTTGTGCAGGCTGGCTGGTAGACCAAACAAAAGACTACAGCTCTGCCTTCTACCTTTCGGGTGCTTGCATCATTTCTTCAGCCGTGTTTGTCGTTCTGGTGGACCGCATTCTTCAGAAAAATAAGTGCATCGAGGCTGAAGATCAAAGGTCATACACCCAGGACATCTCAGAGGCAGAAAAGGTCAACTGAGGCTTGTTTTTCTTGGTTTGTTACTTCGTCCTGAGCCTGAGGTGTCAGAAAGACTCGTCATTATTTAGTCACGACCTGCTCTGACGTTATAGCAGCGTTAGGTTATTAACCCTATCCGTCCCTGCAGCCTCTCACTGCCAATTAACAATCTAAAGTACATATCCATCATAAACCCTGATACAACTTTTAGAATTAAATATAAACTTTACTTTCTTTTAACCTTTGCATGACAGAATTGTTTTTAAGTAAAGTACCTATTTATTTTATTTAAGTTTTAACAATTTTATATTTTTCCTAGTGAACATTCCCAATGCCTCATGCTCGACTCGTTGGCTGTTGAGGTCTGTGAACAAATGCTAAAGCAAATGCTTTCTCCTTTTTAAACCTCCACACCATTGGCCAACTGTCAGTCAGATACATGATGTTTTGGGGTTTTATATCCGTCCCTCCCATTCTCAGGAAAGCAATATCTCAAGAGCCCCGTCAGGAAAATTCTTCAGAATTTCCTCAAACAACCACCACAAACTGATGGGTTCATGGTGGTCAAAGGTCAAGGTTACTGTGACCTCAAAAGCCATTTTGGCCATAACAGCAAAAATTAAAATGCTTATTTTGACTATTTAACAGAAATGTAATAACTGGGTTTTGTGTTTTTCAAGGGTTTATTTGACAATAAAAAACATCACTTCAGTGATCCTTTGACATTTTACTGTTGCTACAGTGGGGAGCCATGGCACCTAGCTGTAAATAACTCTGTGTGTAACCTAAGTGTTGCCTTTCTCTGTAAAGATCATGAAGGGCTTATTTTGTTGCACAGGTTATGGTTTAGCTTGTGACTTGCAGGAATGATTGGAAATTCTTAATGATTTTGATATCTTGAGATCCAGATAACTTGTTTTAGTCCTGATGCACTCTAATACTAACCCATACTGGAAAAATTAACCTTTTAAAGCCAATTCATCTCGGAAAGGTTTTTAACAGATTATATCCAATTTAATCAATGACTTCTGGTTCCTCACTTTTAAAGGTGTTGTCTCTCAATTTATAATTTAATAGTTCTCATGTTACCATGTCTTTTCCACACAAATAAATCACTTTACTCATGATGAAAACACATTTCTTGACATTTTCATCTATGTTTGCCTTAACGTTGCCAAAGCTTAATACAGATCTTGTGTAGCTGAGGACTCTGCTACAGGGGCTGCCCTTCACAGCATGAAACTGATACCAGGATATTTGTAGTAGCTTTAAGGAGTCTGTCCTATCATTGCTCAGGAGTTAGTCCCGTTATGTAACCTCATAATCATGTCAGTTTCAGCCCTCACAATGACCTTGCACTTTTGGTTTGAGCTTAAATGATTAGGTGATCAAAAGAAAATGAATCTGACTTTATTTGACTTTTTTTATTTGACATACTAGGACCTTTTTTTTCTTATTTTCGACATACTATTCTTTGCCTTCTTTTGACATACTATACCATATAATGTCTTTACTTTTTTCCACATACTGTACAATGGCTTTTTTTTCTTTGTTTTGCATGAACTTATTTTTACTCTTTTCAATAAACTATAACCTTTTTTCACTTATTTGACTTTCTATACTATAGCCATTTTTTTACTTACTATACCATTGACATACTATGCCTTTACTTTTTCTCAGTATTTTTAACATTCTATACTACAACTTTTTCCGACATACTACACTGACATTTTTTCTAATTATTTGACCTACTACACTTTCCTTTTTTTCACTTCTTTCGACATACTATAAATCATTTCAACATACTGTACTATGCCTTTTATTTAACTTTTGACAAAATACTTTAACCTTGTTTCACATTTTTCAAAATACTAAATAACTTTTTCCCGCTTTTTAACATACTATTACTTTTTTCCTCATACTATGACTTATTGCAACATACATTGACTTTCTTCAACATAGTATTATTTGACCTATCCAAAAAAATCTTTGACTTTTATTTAACTGACTATTATAACTTTATTTTTTAGTTCAGTTCATACTTGATTTTGTCATGCTCCGCAGAACTGGAATAAACTTCCTACACATCAACCCTGAGTTCTTTTCAAATCGAGACTTAAAACCTTTGTCTTTAATGCTGCTTTTCCAGATGACATTTAACTATTTTTCATCATTGCACTTCTACAGCAGTATTTACAATGTCCATTCTTTAACTAATTTCTGTCTCTTACTTGTTTTTTGGTTTAATTTGTGTACCCCTCTTTAACCCCTGATAAAGACAAATGAATAGGGAGAGTGCTTTGATTTGTAGGAGCTTTCCATCTTTTGAGATCATGTTGATCTGTAGTGTTCCACAAATCACCACTGGGTGGCAGTGTTGACTAAAACGACAATTTAAAATCAGTTTTTGTGTCATTTTGTTGTATTGAATCCTATCAGTCTTCAAACACAACATGTACACAGTTAAAGACAAATGTTTATTACATGTTTGTTTTTTTTCTACAGACAAAACATTTTAGATTAGAAAATACTCAATTTAATATTACCATTACCCAGCTACTTGGTCAACAAATATCACAATACACATTAAAACATTTTTCATACAACAGATGCATATTAACAAAAGACTACAATAAACTACCACTTATGTTTTACCATAGTATTTGAAAAAAGGGAAAGTAAAGGCAGCTATTTTACAAAACAGAATTGAGGCACCAAGGGCATTTCTTATATATATATATTCTAGAATATATAGGAGTCTATAAATTACCTGTACTTAACTTACAATACAGTAATTCAGAAGTGTGTTACAGAGCGACTTGGTGTCCAAGGGTGCACATATTTTGCGACTCAGAAAAGCGTAAGTTGCACATTTGGTCCATTGGAAGAGTTTGAGTAGGGGAGAACCCTGTGACCCCTGTAAAAGGGTTGCGATCAGAGAAGAAGCCAGATCCCAATGTCTTCCTCACAGACTTTAACACTTATTCATAATAAGCAGTATGCTTTTTCATTTTGAAATCCACGAGGGCTATCGAGCGGTCTTCCAGACTTTTGAGACACTTTTTATTCTGGTTTCTACAATTGCCCTCAATTAATAGGGCAGTAATGTAAAGAGATGACCAGGCTAATACTGACATTTCTAATTTACAAACTTTGACAGATCCTGAAGCAAGCAATAGCAGCACCGTCCAGTTATTTGTCCCATTAAGAGCCTGACAGTTTTGATTTGTTTTTGCATGATTTCCTGAAACATACTATATTAATGTACAGCTCAATCATTTTGTGAACAAAAGTCACAAGATCTGATTAAAAAAAGGCATCATTGGCAACAGGAGTGTTCCTGATCCAGCCAACGTGATTTCACCACAGTGATGTTTTGAGCTGTTAGAACTTCCTTGTCTCTCAGTGTTAAAGTCTGTGAGGTTTGAGAGCTCTGGCCAGACGTTGGGAACGGAGGCCAGGGAGCGTCTATGAGGAGGCTCTCTTCTCCTCGTACGGAGACTCGTAGGCCTCCATGGGGGGGCAGGTGCACACAAGGTGCTGGTCGCCGTAGATGTCATCAATCCTGGAGATGCTCGGCCAGAATTTGGTCTCAGGCCTAATGAACGGCTGAAAAGTGAGAAAGGAAGGATAGTGTGAGAAATAATTATTTAAAATGGGGCATATTAAGGGATGCCGATACCACAAAGTGATGTACTTGAAGCCATTTAAAAAACTAAAATAGATAGTTATTCGATTGAAATGAAATACATAAAAAGAAACTAAATCCAAAGTGTGTGTGAAGAATGTCTTACAAATGTCTTAAACTGATGTCACATAAGGTTTGTGTTTATTATTTGATTTAAAGAAATGGCGTGGTTAAATGTAGGGACAATACAAAGTCATTTCATTAAAAAATCAATTTACAGTGGCTGAAATTGCTGCAGCTTTAGGAGGCTGTTAAGTGAATACAACAACTCATAGATGAAGCCGGTCATGGAAGCATTTTTTATTGCTACCAAACAAATACAAATATTATCTTACTACAGTATATTCTTAGGTATATCTGACCACTAGATGGTGACAACATATTCCCGTCAACACAAGAAAGTTCAGTGTGTAATGAAGTTTCAGGAATGAGCACACTCACCAAGGGGAAAGCAGCGTGCTCTCTGGAGTAGGGTCTGTCCCAGTTGGAGGAGGAAATGCATGCCAGAGAGTGAGGGGCCATCTGTAAACACACATGCAGAGCTTTCTGTCAGCTGATGGAATGCATCTTTCACCTCAAAGTAAACAGACTAATGACAGTGTACCTTGAGCGGGTTGATGCGGGAGTCCATCCTTCCCTCCTCGATGTCAGCGATCTCCTGTCGGATACCAAGCAGCGCATCGCAGAACCGGTCCATCTCAGCCTTGTCCTCTGACTCCGTGGGCTCGATCATCAGGGTCCCAGCCACCGGCCATGACATGGTGGGCGCATGGAAACCTGAACACCACAACAAAATAAAACCACATTTAGAAAAAAAAAAGTTGCCTTGGTTTTAGTAAACCAAAGAAAGTGTATGATCCTGTTTATTCAAGGTATACAAATAAAAGAAATGGGCTTCTACTAAATTGGATTTTAATTCAGGACTGTATATAATTCAGCCTACCATAATCTTGCAGCCTTTTGGCCACATCAACAGCTTCAATGTTGGCCGTCTTCTTGAATGGCCTCACATCTAGAATGAACTCGTGGGCTACAAAACCTGTTCAAACCCAACACAAGAACATTTTTATAGTGACATACGATTTGTTTTTCTTTTTAAATTGATTGCAGAGATTAGGTCCACATGCTTTTCCCAGTAGTACCTTTGCTGCCTCTGAAGAGGACCTTATAGTGGTCTTCCAGCCTCTTAGCCATGTAGTTGGCGTTGAGGATGGCCACTTCTGTAGCGTGAACCAGTCCTTTGGATCCCATCATCTAAACACAGAACACAGTAGTGCTGTTAGTGTTTCTTTTTACTGATCACATGAAGAGTTTCATTTGAAACTATAAAACTGGACATATTTACATAAGGAAGACAACATTTATGCTATATACATATAAATAAATGAGCGTTTGGTTTAAAGCCAAGCAAGCTCACGTGATGCTGCTAAGTCTATCCCTTCCAGGAAAACAACTCTAGCTATTATCTCTTCCAATTTTTTCCTTGCTTCCAAATATTTCCCCACCCCCCCTCCATCAGTGTTCTTTACCTTCATTCTTTTCTTACTTCATGTCTTGTGTTTTTCGTGCTTTCTGTGATCAAACATTTAGAGTTGTCTTTTTCTCAGATTTTGTGAGTTGGCTGACCTTGATGTATGCCCAGGAGATTGGCAGGATGGCGCTGGAGCCCCAGGGGGCGGCGCTGATGGTGCCCAGCGAGCTTTCATTGTTGACTGCATACATGGGAACCACAGGGTGGCTCGGAAGGAAGGGGGCGAGATGGGCCTTCCTGAAACATAGAAGATGCATTTAGTACAGAAAGTGACAAATAAAATGTGATTCTCGCTGACTGTGATCAAAGTCTCTAATTACTTTTAAAGAATAAAAAGATGGAGGTGTGGGCACATGCACTGAACTGACAGAACATTAAGCACCCTAGCTCAAATGTAAAAAAAATGATTAGAAGCACAAGTCAATGTAAAATGTTTCCACTTCACCCAGTGAGTCTGGATTATAATCTAAAGTCTGACTCACACTCCTATTGGGCCCATGCCAGGTCCTCCTCCACCATGAGGGATGCAGAAGGTCTTGTGTAGGTTAAGATGGGACACGTCGGAGCCATAGTCTCCAGGACGACACAGGCCCACCTGGAAAACAAAGCATGGAAGGAAAATGAACTGTGTGCAAGCCAATGCGGCCAGAAAATTCTTCCATAATGGTGACCATTTCTACTTTCAAGTCAAATTACTGAATAGAAGAAAAACACAAATGTTGCTTTTACTACCAACTTTTGGCTAATTGTAAGTAGGCAGATAATGTAGATATGTGAAAAAAAAGTCTAAAGTTATTAATTGATACTATAGTATGCATCTTAAATCCAATCTCTGGGCACAAATTAACCCGGAATCCCTTTGGGATTAGTTTAGTCGTTAATTAGGTGATCTGAGGTTGAGGGGATCCTTGCTTAAAAACCATAATCTGCATATTATAGAAACTAAATGTTATCTATTGACAGCATGATAACACAAACCTATTAATCTTCACTCTATTAGCTGTTAGTTTTGACTAGTAATAGTTCACTTTCTTTGAATTTTGACATACAACAATAAAGTTAGGTTTTCATATTTCCCCTCTCACCTGGGCGTTCATGTTGGCACCATCCAGGTACACCTGCCCTCCGTTCTGGTGAATAAGATCACATACGTCGCTGATCTTCTCCTCAAACACACCAAAGGTGGAAGGGTATGTGATCATCATGGCGGCCAGACTCGCCTTGTGTTTATCAACCTGGAAGCGACAACAGAAGAGAACATCATTGGTATTAAGATATATTAGTGTTTGACCCGTGATAAATATAGACAAGGTCAAATCAATATCTCCTGGGGATTTATTATTTTTGCTTGAATTCAAACAGCCATGGTTTTCAGGGTTCAAGGTTGCATAACCTGGCTTAATTTTTTTTTTAAAGTAAAACTAATTTAGCACTACACTATTAATCCAAAGTTAGGGGACTCATAAACCTAACATTTATTTTCTGTCTGTCTGAAAGACGTAGACATTTACCAACGGAGCCTCACAAACTTGTCTTAGACTTTCTGAAGATTTAAGGCCTCAAACTGTTTTGAGGGGATGTCTCCAATGTAATGACATGCTCAGGAAAGAAGCTGTGTGAAGCCAGAGGAACACAAACAGTCCGGCTCTCACCAGAGCTTTGAGGTGTGCCATGTCGATGTTGCCGTCTTTGTCCACCTCCACCACCTGAACCTTCATGCCAGCCATCTGAGCACTCGCTGGGTTGGTGCCGTGGGCGGACTTGGGGATCAGACAAACCTGGAGGTGGAAAAAAATATGTAAATGAAGACAGACAGGAAGTTATGACACATTTGTAGCCTGAATGCAAAGTATGCTTTTATTCAGTGTATGGGAAAATAGATTTATGATAAGTGATATTCAGGCTATGATTGTAGGATGACTCCTCAATATCAAAGAACAGAAGATAACATCATCCTTATATTAGTGTTTGACCCGTGATAAATATAGGACTACAATAGAGGAACAGGATTACAATATATCTCATTAAGTCAGAATAAGCCAAAGTATTAAAAAAAATAAAAATAAACACCATATTTATTTGTTGTAATACTGTAGAACAAAAATATTAACTAATACATTCTTTCTACAAAAAGAGCAGGACTATTCATAGTTAAGGCTGTGTGGCAAATGTTGCAACTCTTGAATTTTTTATCTAGCCAACACCCACCCCACTGACACTTATGTGTAAACTGCCACAAGGTCAGTAATTGATTTTTATCCCTTATTAGGGCGACACTTCTGGAAACTGGGGCACTTAGACCTTTGGGTTGGATAACATTGACAAATCAGTGACTGGGAACACCAGTGTGTGGCTGTTCCCAAAGTCTTAAACTTCCAAATATGGAATCTTGAGAGCAGCTAGCCTATAGTGGGATCACAGCATTTTCAGCCCCTTTGTTTGCACAAACGGTTGTTACCTTGGACCTTGACTGTTTCAAAGGATCAGGCCACTATCTAAGATGTACTCATGAGGGAGCAATTAAAAAACAAAGGCCAATTTACAGAGAAGAAGAAAATACTTCACTCAGTCAGTCTTTAATCTGAGGAGTGTGTCTTATCTCTCCCTTGTCCTCCAGATCCTGCCAATCAGAATGTCAGGATACTGAAGGAATTTCTAGCCCGAATACTTTAAACATGTTGATCTGTGGTGTCAAAGTGACATGTTGTAACCTGGGAACAACACCACTGTCAGGGATTTTGATAGGGCTTGCAACCTGTGGCTCATGTACTTGTGCTCTTTATTAACCTCAGTCAGCACTATCAGAGGAAGCACTGGTGATAAATCAATCTTAGATATCAGCGCTGTAACTGTGCTCATAATAAAAAAAAGGCACATGCATCTAAGAATAGCAATGAAATAATTGCTTTATTGCTTTAGAAGTACTTCTTGAAACAACTGGAAAGCTCTCAATATATTTTGAATACAACGTTTGTATGTATATTGAGGCTGAATAGACTTTTCCTTCGAGTTTCAGGAGCATCGTACTTACATGCAATGTAAACCCAAAGCTCCTTTAATATGGAGTGAAATGATCAGACTGATATCACTGCTGTCTCTGCATTAACATTGAAGCTACAGCCAGCAGCTATGGCTGGTTTGCTTATCTCAGCATAAAGTCTAACCACCCTGTCCAAAGGTAACACAATCTTTACAGTATATCACACTAATTAACTATTTATTAATCATTTGTTTAATCTTAATGATGAACTAAGATAACCGGCTGCAGTTTTCTTAAGCTTTTACAAGAAAGCAAATTAGAGTATTTACCAAAATGTGCAAGCATTTCTAGGTAGGTAGATATTTGGTAAATTGCTGCGGGACATTGAATATGGCTTTGCTTGTAATGTTCCTTTGTATCAATTGCTTGTAGTGCAGATCATCTGGACATTCAAGCTTGAATCAATCCAGTTTGTTGTAAGGTAGCAGAATTATATATAAAGCCTCAAGTGTTAATATATCCTAATTAACTTCCACATAACACTTTTTAGTATGCAGCACACTTACACTTCTTGAACTCTCCCCCTTTGAGTTCAGGTAGGCTTTTATGGCAGCCAGGCCAGCATATTCTCCCTGAGCACCACTGGAAGACAAGGAAACACACCATGGTCATGCACTACACACCTTCACATTATACATACACACATCCATATCTCAGCCCAGTTCAAAGAGCAGTCTACAGACATTACCAAAATGGGAGAGACAAATGGGATGGAAAGCTGCTTGATCATTCTCCAGGACAATGTGGCCAACGTGTTGTTCATAAACCCTCTGCTGCTGATAAAGTGGTGATAGCATTTGACTCCTGGATACTGACTAAAGTCTGAAACCAACTCCAAAGTCCTAGACACAAAGGATAACTCAGGTTTTTCTATCTCAATAAGATTTTTCTCATTTTCATTTTTCTTTCCTCATAGAGGATTCTGGAAACTGTTAGATCACTCTTTGTCAAGGAATGGCCAAATACTGAAAAGAAATGGAGACCTGTGTAAATCATGCACTAAAATGACCAATACTATAGGTTATAAGTCCCCTGAACGAGTTATTCTCAATATTTTCAAAGGTTACATTTTTATGGAAGGGTGAAAGCTACACAAGCCTTAAACGTGTTAAAGGGATAAGTGTGGTTCTATGAGGTACTTTTCCATGGTAGGTGTATTATATTCAGAAGATGACGTGCATTGAAGCCCCGTTTAAAGAACCACACAGGAGTATAGGCATGGTAGCAAGGCAAAGTATTAATTTTAGTAGCCTTGAGAGAGCCCTGAACCTATGGGGAACTAAGGCTCTTATAATCAATGCATACTCTCGCCAAGGCCAACCAACCTTTGTGTGACTTTCATGATTCTCAACCACGCATTTATACACCAAAGTTTTTAGGTGGCAAAAATACATGTTACTGCTGCCCTTTTCCACAGCAGTACATCGTCTTACCCCCGACCTCGAGTACTCCGGTCTGTTGTCCATCTAAACTTGGGGCGAGCCAACCAACTTCTACTGTATATCATACATTGAAGTGGGGTTTTATTTGGTATTCAATTAAAGTCAAAATATCTAAACCATCCCTTTAAATGATGTAGCTTAATGGTTTATTGAGTACTGCCCTTTTATTTTTGTAAGCAAGGAGGAGAAACACTAATGGACATCAGGGGCTATTGCTCGATGAGTTGGTGTTGTTGATATGTGTATTTGCATAATTTTGCTGCAACACAATGGTTGGGTCATACCTGTTTGGCTGGAAGGAGATGTTGTCATAGCCTGTCACCTCACAGAGGTCCTTTTCCAGCTGCATGAAGAGCTTCTGGTAGCCTTCAGCCTGATCCAGAGGCACGAAGGGGTGGATGTTCGCAAACTCCCTCCAGGTGATCGGCTAAAGAAGAGAAAGGACAGCAGTGAGTCCGAAAATATGCACTTCAAAAATCAACTTTATGCTAAGCATGAAGGAGGAAGACCATGAGAAATGACTTTGTGAAACTTCAAATAGGCTGACCATGCGATCAGAGTTTTCTGACCAACTACCTCATGTTAGTTTTTAAGACATCCATGTGACTTTTATAACTCACCATGAGCTCTGAAGAACTGTTCAGTTTCATGGTGCAGGAGCCCTAAGGAATACAAAAAAACATTTAACACCACATAAGTGTATAATATACATTTAAATTGATGTAAATCTGAATATTTGGTTTGATTTCAGGCAGTACTAACCAGTGGTATCATACTGTGCACCAGGGAGATGTCCTTGTTCTCCAGACGCTTCATGTATCTCACAATGTTGGTCTCAGAGTGATAACTGCGGACAAGATTAACCAGAAGCAGGATTAACTGAGAGCATTGTATTTCCAATAGATGGTTTGTCCCTTAATCATTGCAAAATAGACAGAAGTAACCTGCAAGGTAAGTGCATTAATAGGAAATTTAACTAGATTTATTCAAGGATGTGACAACCATTATGTCGATAAATTAATCGGAGGACCTAAAACATTAGAAACTGATACCAGTCTGCATCTATGGCACTAATACATATAGTATGCTCCGCTTCGAGCAGCCAAGAGGGATGGCCTTCTTGCCACAAAAGCTTGTATTACTAAAAACCCATTTCTACTACAGAATTAACTTGTGACAATGTTTAAAACAAACTAATGTTTTCTTTAAGTATGAAATCATCTTGAAGAATTGCCATGACTTGGCATAACAACTTACACCGGCTGCATGTTTATCAGAGGCAGCAGGGGCTTATTGCATGACTTTTGTTTGTAAATGTTTTTACTATAACATCGTATACTAGTTTTAGTATGCAACAAGTACAGGAGGTTGTCATTAATGCAATAAGTATGAAAACGAGCACTACATTTCCGTCTGTTATCTAACGTGGTGATTTAGTGTTGAGTGCAGCTGTGTTCAAAGCAGACAATCAATGGAAAAATGATTAGGATACCAGCATGTCATAAAGATACAAGTTCAGTTTGTTATCATTGACAACATTTTACATTATGTGCTATGGAGTTTCAAATTGAACTGAGTATACCAACCTGTTAAAGATCTGGTGCGTCAGATACTTGCTCGTTCTCTTGAAAGGACTTCCCAAGAGCCCCTTCACCCGCTCGCCCATCTTCTCAGCAATCAGCTCCTGAAAAATGTAAGGAGGTGTGGTTTAATGTTAAAGCTACTACTTGTATATAGCAATCACTATGCAACTTCAAGCAAAAACACATTGAACTGTGATTAAAAACAGCAACTATTGAACATATAACAGTCGACATACAGCTGAAGATTCACAGCCGAAGACCCAGAGCAAGTCGTCCAAGTCCCTCTCAGTCACCGTCTCATCCAGGGAGACACCCAGCTGTTACACACAGAGGCAGAAACATTTTATCCAAGCCTTTGGCATTCATTTCTAGTTCTAGTCCGTACATACAGTATCATTTAGTTAAAACAACAGCAAAGAAAGAGCGGTTATAGGCATTGATACATACAGTGGTATGCAAAAGTTTGGGCACCCCTTAGGAAAACCACTGCATCAGTTTGTCACTTGCTGAGCTTTTGAAGCAGCAACTTCATTTTAACATATGTTATACCTTATGGTAACAGAAACATCTCAGTAGTGAAATAACTTTTATTGGTCAAACAGAAACATGTTTATGTGCATTCAAACAAAAATAGGCATGTGCATAAATTTGGGCACCCCTAAGAAATAATTCCATTAATATTTAGTATTGCCTCCTTTTGCTGCAATAACGGCCTGTAGACGCCTCCTGTAGCCACAGACAAGTCCCTTAAGCCTGGCAGGTGGTATTTTGGCCCATTCTTCCACACAAAACGTCTCCAGTTCAGTCAGGTTTCTTGGCCTCCGTGCATGGACAGCCTTCTTCAAATAAATCCATACATTTTCAATGATGTTAAGGTCTGGGGACTGGGATGGCCATTCCAGAACATTGTACCTGTGCTTCTGCATGAATTCCTTGGTGGATTTTGATCGGTGCTTAGGATCATTGTCCTGCTGAAAAATCCAACCCCGGCGTAGCTTCAACTTTGTGACTGACTCTAGAACATTCTTGTCAAGAATCTCCTGGTACTGTAAGGAATTCATGTGGCCCTCAACTTTAACAAGTTTTCCAGTACCTGTGCTAGCCACACAGCCCCATAACATGATAGATCCTCCACCAAATTTTACAGTGGGCAACAAGTTCTTTTCATTGAATGCAGTGTGTTTTTTTCGCCATGCATACCTGTTCATGTTATGACCAAATAACTCAATCTTGGTCTCATCTGACCACAGTATTTTGTTCCAAAATGCTTCTGGCTTGTCCAGATGTGCTTTTGCATACCTCATGCGACTCTTCTTGTGATTAACACTCAGGAAAGGCTTTTTGCACATCACCCTTCCAATGAGCTCTTCCTGGTGCAAAGTACGCTGGATTGTGGAACGGTGAACAACTACACCATCAGCAGCCAGATGTTGTTGTAGTTCTCTGGAGGTGGTCTGTGGCTTCTCTGTGACCATTTTCACCATCCTTCGCCTGTGCCTTTCCCCTATTTTTGTCGGCCTACCACATCTTTCCTTCACACGGACTGTTCCTGTGGCCTTCCATTTCACAACTACGTTTCTGACTGTGGAGACAGACAGTTTAAACCTGTCAGATAATTTTTTGTACCCTTCTCCTAATTTATAATGTTGGATTATCTTAGCTTTCAGGTCAGTGGAGAGTTGTTTTGAGGTCCCCATCTTGCCACTCCCTAAGAAAGAACCTAGGCCAGGCACAGCCAGCTATTACCTATGTTAAATAGCCTTTTTCATGATTGGTTCCACCTGTCTTTGTAATTGAAGGTCTAATGAGCTAATCAAAGCAATTTTGTGCAGCAACCTGTCAGCTATAAATCCGTACAGGTGTTGAAATGAATGCTATTTATAAGGGTGCCCAAACTTTTGCACATCCCATTTTTTGCATTTTATTTTATTATAATAAAACTATGTAATGCTACCCTAAGAATTTTGGTCTGGAAAACACTAAAACGTCTACATCTTTGTAGGAAAACAAATGTTGTTGCTGTGATCTTCTATTATAAAGGAAAAGCAAATTGTCATGAAATCTCAGAGGGGTGCCCAAACTTTTGCATACCACTGTAATCAACCACTCCCTGAAGCCTTTTGATACATTTTAAAGATAAATTAAGGAACTGTTGAAAAGTGGATAAACGTTTACTTTTACCAAATTTTCACAGAAACTTTTATTTTTCTTTGTTGTTAAAGGCATTCCTCGTTTTTGCAGCTTTGGGGAAGTTTCATGTTTCAATTTGTGGCACTGAACTGCTGCAAAACATGGCCCAGTAGAAAAAAAGTGCATTTCTTTTCAAGGTTGTTCTCACCACTCCGTCAGTGTAGACTCTCAGGTTTATCTCCCTCTGCGCGGCTCTCTCAAAGATGTCTTTGGCTGCAACACTGCAGTTAATCTTTAGAGTGTCGAAGAACGTTTCGCTATGCAGCCGGTGTCCCTGCTCTCTTAAGACCTGAAACAAAGCGTGAGTGAACAGTTACACATGTGCATTTTTTGGATGCATATATACATGTTTATCTATTATTTATGTGTTCCCCTTTATTGGTTTCTTTCTATTTATCATTGAATCCACAAAGTGTCAGATGGAGTCTTTGATGCAAATTACTCATCTCACCACAAATTAATGGCGCTTGTCATTATCACAATCTCAGTTTACAGCAAGGATGCCACTGTAATTTACTTTTAGAAAACTATCCTGGAGCTTCATCAAAAAAAGCTTGATTTCAGATCACAAAAAAAAAGGAATGTACCTTCAGAAAGGATCAGAGCAGCGTTGTGTGTCCTCTCTGCAATGTGTTTGAGTCCCTGAGGACCGTGATACACTGCGTACATGGCAGCCATGTTGGCCAGCAGAGCCTACAAGTGTTAAAAAACAGCGATGAAATGTTTGGTCAAATCAAAAAAAGGTCAAAGAGTTCAAAGTTTATTCCTACAAATAAGTAGTGGGTTCATACCTGTGCAGTGCAGATGTTGCTGGTTGCTTTGTCTCTGCGAATGTGCTGCTCTCTGGTCTGCAAGGCAAGTCGGTACACCTCTTTACCAGCCGCATCTCTGTAAATTAAATATATTTTTTTAATAGTTGCCAAAGTAAGATCTTATGGTTTTATTTTCTGTACAATAATTGTCCCACTCAGGTTTTAAAATTTTAGTTATTTTGATGGAAGAGTGTTTTGCCTCACCTAGTGACTCCAACCATTCTGCCGGGCATCATCCGGATCAGGCTGTCTTTAACAGCAAAGAAGGCAGCGTGGGGACCACCGTAGCAGAGAGGAACTCCAAACCTCTGGGCGCTTCCCAGTGCGATATCAACACCAAACTCACCGGGGGGACGCAGGACGCAAAGGGCCAACAGATCTGTAGCGCAGCATGCCAGAGCCTGCACAGGTAGAGGACCAGGGTACAACCAAGTCAATAAATATAGTTCCTCCTAACATATAAACAGAGATTAGCATATACTGTAAAAACACTTCAGTGTATTCAGATACAATTGTAGATGGTGCTGCTGACAAAAGGAATCTGGGGTGTGCACTGCTCTATTTACTTGATACATCTTGAGAATGAACGAAGTTGCTTCGATTGTGTGTTTCTCTTTTGGTATAAAATAATCCCCAAGTTGCAGGGTATCCTGAAATCATTTTGCCATAACTTTTGGTCTAAAAACTCTTTTACCCCTCCCTTGTGCGCCCGGTCCACAAGGGCTGTGAAGTCTTCCACCCTGCCATCAGTGTCTGGATACTGGAAGAGCACACCGCTCACATCCTTCCCAGTGAAGTCCATTTCATGAGGCAGCTTCAGGATGGTTTTCACCCCGATGTAGCTGAAAGATGACGGGGAAAACTTAGAGGGGAGCTAAGAAATACTCATACACAGTGTGGTAAGACAATGGGCATCGCAAAATAAAAAGCCATCTGGAACAGCCTAGAATGAAATGATGTTTCACTCGTACTTTTTCCCGTTTACCCAAATTGATTTCTTTATGTAGGGCATGTACATTTTGTTTATGTGAAATACTTACTTGGCTCTGGTCTGCACCACTGCAATGGTCTGTGGATGGCAGCGTGGGTCAATGTAGAAGGTTCTTCTTTTGTTCTGTCTGTTAATATTAAACAAAAATAACTGGTCAGATATATACATGTCTGCATGTTTATGAATCAAAAATGCATGCATTAGCTGAGCTTCTTCTTGCCAAACAGTTGGTTTTCAGCATTGGTTTTTAGCATGTTCAGCTTGTTAATACCTGTGGCACAGCTGCATTGCCTCAGCTGCAGCCGTTCCCTCGTCCAGCAGGGATGCGTTGGCCACAGGCATGCCAGTGATGTCACAGATCATGGTCTGGTAGTTGAGGAGTGACTCAAGGCGACCTTGAGCAACCTCTGGTTGGTACGGTGTGTACTGAGTGACCCTGAGGACAAGACAGACACAATGAAACAACAGAGTGAGTCTGGGCATGAAAACAAAAGCAGAAGGTTGCTGGTATTCAAGCACCAAAAACGGGACATAGGAATGCATTGTTTATCTTCCCAGACAAGATTTGGAGAAAGCTTCAGCAAGGAAGGCTGATTGTGTTGAACTGAAAATTAACATCATTAGAGCTCATGTGAGTCATAAGGCTTCCTATTAGGGCATGTTACTCTGCAGAACACCAATTTAACTTTAAATGAGTAACCAAACCTTAGCAATAAACATTGATAGTTATAAGAGGAAACAGGCGCCCTGTCCTTTCAAATATCCTTAAGGTTTCTGCTAAGAGAGGGTCACTGATGGACACTCACCAGCCTGAATTTTCCAGGAGATTACGCTGGATGGGTGGCGGTACGGAGCAGCTGTAGTATCCCATTCCGATGTAGGACCTCCATACTTTGTTCTGTGAAGCAATCTTCTGTAGAGTGTCCAGAACCTCATTCTCACCTGTAAAAAATGCAATTTGTCATTATAATCCAGTATTTTGGTTTATATTCTCTTAATTATTTGGCAAAATAGGACATTGAATTTTAAAGTTAAAATCCTAGTTTTCATTGGATAGTCATACAAGTACATACCAATATTGGATTATTTAGGGTTATTATTTATTATTTTTTGCTGGGTAAGACAGACAGATTGCTTCAAATCCACTGGATTAAACAAAACCAAACATTCCTTTCCAATTCCTCTTTCTATCTAATATATCACATGTTTCTTAATATAAAGACGTCAATCTCCAACTAAATATTTAGTGTAAGCATCATATCACCAGAATAGAAAACCTAACAATTAAAACATAGGAAGAAATAACAATGTGCATTCAAGACATTTAAAAAAATTAATAAAAAGAAAATTGATCAAGAGCCAGAGGACACCCATGGTTTCTTTCCCAGTGGCCAGTTATTTATCCTCATTCCCCAGTGCTGTGAGGCAGCTCAGCCAATGCACAACCAGCCTCTGAGATTCCTGGCTGCCTAGCAACTCCAAGGAATGGACAATACCGCCGTCTGAACCCGGAGCCCTAACAACTCCCATTTTTAGAGAAGAAAAAAAAAAGACACCTTTGAGTCTTTGCTGATGGTGAGAGGGACTGTAGCCATTATACACGTGTAACAATATGTACAGATTCTCCTTAATGATGGTACACTCAGTGTGGTGGTGGTCAATCAGCCAAATTCAGTTCACAAATGAACGATAAACCATTATCTGCAGGTTAAGGCTGTGTGTGGATTTTGTGTTTGTTTCAGTCCAGGACTGCTTTCCCATGATTCCAGAGTTCTACAGGGCAGCAAAAAAAGCCTGAACATCCAGGAGGACTATTGTTGGAGAGAGAATCCCTTGCTGGCTTTGCAAAGTGAAGCCCTCCAAAGCTGAACAAGCAGAAAAAACCAGCTCTGCCTCCAGTTTGTTCCTTCAGCATGGCTTGTTGCATTATGAAAGTATTGGGTGATATGTAGATTATCTGAGGATTTTTTACTTCTTTACTTTCACGACAACAGTTTCTAAGTGTGTATTTCTATTGTAAAGCCGACTGTCTCTGGCAAATTATCTCTACTGTCAAATCAATGCCGCATGTAGCCTATATGGCTGCAGTCATGCAATTGAGTCATGTCAGCATTGACAGCCTTATTTATGTCACACACAAGGTTACATTAAATAGAATATGTAAAAATCTAATTTTACATAGCCGGAAAAATGAATAAATCTGCAATCTATTAACTGAAATTCAATTTGAAAAAAATAGTAATAGGCTACATAGTTTCTTAAAAATTCCTTTGTTTCAAATAAACAGTGGTTTTGCATATTAGTAGTTTATTTCTCATGTAAACCCATACGAATGGAACAAGAGTCATTACATTGCACATCAATTTGTTTGTTTTAAATGTGATATTGTTTACATGTGGGATATCATGATACACTGATACAATTTTGATACGACTTGCTGCGATATTGATTTCGTCCATAAAGACAATATCTAGGTTCTGTTCTGTTGTACAACTGCACACAATGACAGCGCCAGTTCAGCAAATTAATATAAGCCTCCCTCAAAGCAGGAATCTATTCACTTTTGGAAATGCATACGTCATAATTTATTCAGCTTTTACCAACGCTCAATAACAGAAGCTGATTTTAAAGAGGGATGTTATCTACTACTAGAGCTCATTTAAAATCACTGCTGAACATCTTCAATTGTTTATGAAAGTCCCCTCTGATATAACCGCCTCTTCCTCAGTTTGTAGCTTGTGTTTTTGAAAAAAGATAAGGGAAATAAAAAAACTCGTTTCACGGGAAAAGGAATGTGTATCCGGGGCTAAAACAGTATTGCATACAGGAAAAAGGAAGAAAAAAAAACACATCCAGGCGAATCCCCATGCAAAAGTCCCCTTATTAGGAACCCCGTCGGCTGTGATGTAATGTGAACGCTGTAACCAGATTGAACTGGACTTGGGACCGGAGCTCAAGGCTTAACTTTACACTCCAGTTGCCATCCTATGAGCATCGGCTTCCCAACAGGAGATTGGTGCCGCTCGCCGAGTTTCGCAAAAACAACTCCAAATATGTTCAAAGGAAGACTTAACAGGGACGAGCGCTACACGGCACACAATAGAAGTGCAGCCTACATTCCTGCCACTCACTTGGTTTCACTAAACTGCCTGTTTTATGGGGGAAAACCTCCCCATGCAAAATAGCTATAAACGTACTGTTTTTACATGCATTTAGATGATATGAAGCATTTTAAAGCAGGTTTGGCACGAATGCGTCGAGGTTTAACCAGCAGCCTTTCGCCGTTATGATGAAACAGAGCTGTTGATATACATAAGAGACATTTAAATGAAGGCAAACTTACAGATTGGATCATCCATTTTCATAGTCCGCTTGATACGGATGGAGGATGGAACTGTGTTTTCGATCAACTGGGTGATCGACTGCAAAAAGAAGGATTTAAAAGAAATGAAAGCGCACAAAACATGGCCAGAATGATATCAATGCAATTTGCAAAGAAAATGCTTTCACGTTCAAATGTATTTTTAATGAAAATAAAATGAAATCGTGTTTTTGTGCCATATTTCGGGATGAATGTGTTGCCCAAATCTTACCTCGAGTCCCAGAGCATCCAGCATGTCTCTCTTCTCCCTCTCACCTGGACCAATATGCCTCTCTGCAAAGTCATCATGTCTGGGTAAGAGTCTCTCTATCTGTCTGGAGGAGACCGCCGCAGAGGTCCTCAGACCCCGGGCTGCTGTTGGTAGGCATGCCCTGCTGTTTGGGATCCTGCACCGAAGTTTCCAAACCACGCGGCTCTTGTCACTCAGATGCCTACACGGTGCGCTGGGATTCACCGACTTGGCTAAGAAGATCCCCCAGGACTTGGCGCAGCTCTGCATCTTTAAATCACTTCGCAAGACAAGTCTGCAGAAACTGGTGGAGCCTTTTCTTCCCCCCACTGAGACTGATGCGATGCCTGCAGGAGACTCTGCCAACTCCCAGTTCAAACTGGAGAGTTTATACCACTGCACAGTTGCACAAGAGCGGACCAATCAGAGCGAAGATGGTGCGTGACGTAGTGACGAGCCCCGGTTAAACAGCTGCTAAACTTTCTCACGTGCCCACTGAGCTAGAGGGAAAAAGTTTTATGACTCCACAGATTTTCAGGAGAAAGTTGCAATTTCAAAGTCCAAACTGATTTTTTGCAGACTTGGGTCTACATCAAGGTGTGCTCAGTGATAGTATGTGAGGGCAAGAGTCTGCAAGTATATGAGAGGAAACCTTAGGGCTCCTTATTTACATAAAACTACCCAAAAATACATATTGACTGCAAGAAAGCACCTCTGAATGCAGGTTCATGAAGCATCTAGGAGTAACATATTAGCAATCGAAAGACATATCCACGCTCTTAGTTCAGGAAAGGATAGTAAAAACACTGAAAGGCTACAGAACTGCAAATGCATAAACATCTGCACTGACAACCTGTTTATTTAATAAAATCAAATTTGCATCATGCTTTAAAGTCAAAAACAAGGAGCAGGAGCCACTGAAAAAGTATATTGAGAAAACATGAGCAGCATGTGTTTCTGTTTAATTTTGTAGTTTTCTCATATGATACCAAATGGTTTCAGTATGGGAAAAACATACTCCGACTGAAAGGGGTATTCATGGTTTTTAAATCAGCGTTCCTTTTAGCTTGAGTAACCAGGTGAAGACTGGATTCTCAGTGAATGTAACCGGCTGTTATGTACATGTCATACATTTTCCTCAAAATAAATGAGACTAGAAGAGGAAAACTCATCTTTATTTCGGGTGGCCATTTAGGACAGTGATATTTTTCTGTTTGTAAAATGAATGTGTCCTTAAGGGTGAGACACCAGTGTGTCATATTCATTGTGTTTGTAGCATTCATCGAGTGGCAACTAGTTTTATGGCAGCAGTTAGGGCAGCAATTAATAATGGGGCAATGAGACACTGATAAACAAGTACTGTTCCTTTAGCTGGAGTGGTATATTTTAGAAAGATTTCGACCATGGTATATTTCAATCGATGAAGCACACACTGTATGTCACAGCAGCGGATAAGAACATAAATATCAGCAAAGAAATACAAAAAAATAGACTAACATTGACATGTACGCAGAAATGTGTCACCATGTAAAACACAGCAGCAGGGTGTTAGGCATTAAACTCAAAGAAAAGCATGAAAACAAGACTCCAGTTCACTATTGTAACACATTATATGTTTCACTGTATGGGAAGGATTGTCCACCTATGCAGAAAATATAAGGAACGCAATTTTAAAAAATACTAGCGATTTTATTCTGAAATAACTCGATGCTTGCAAATTGTGTTCATACATTCTTAGTTCCTAGAAGCTGAACCCTAATGACTTTGTTGACATCTGACTTTTCCTCGTGCATCACTGATGCACTTTTATATACATGACAAAGAGAGATTTTAGGTATTCATATCAACTTCTGTTAATAACGCAGTTGTATTATCATTTTTTAACATTGTAACCAAAATGAGAAGGATTGCATGGCTTTGTAGGAAATAAATAATCAGTTCATTTTTAAGATACACGTACATTTTTCTGTATGGTCACTAATCTGTTTTGTTCACACACATTTTGTGAAACTTTTTTGCAACATAGTTTGGATAAGTGCAATAAGAATTACAAAATATATATTAATATATGATCATAAGATAAGAAATTATGCAGTTGCAATGTTTCATCACTAATCAGGGACACTAAATCAAGTGATAGTCAAAGCGAAAGTTTTAGTTTTGTTCTTATCCACTTGTACTTTTGCTCTCAGTCTTGGCAAATGCTTCCTTCCCGAGAACTTTGTTTCCGCTGTGTGAGTATGTTCTGGCTGCCAGTAACTCGAGACATGATTCAGTTGGCCGTGACTGCCGCTGCCTCATCATGAGGACCAGAACAACATGTTTACATTTAGAGCACATCATACATGCACATGTATCTCACCCCAACTGCTTTTTGATTTATGTCCAATCTCTTCCTCTTTAGTACATTTCCCAACATTTAATTAATATAACAATCTTCATTATTTTTCCAGCACTTTTCATGCTATACATACATGCTAACTTACTTTCAACATATCCTTTTCCAGGGGTTGATCAAAGCATACTACTGCACCTTTTTGTACATGACTCACCTTCAGTGAGGGAACATTCGACTTGAAAACACTATCCAAATACTTAGGGCTAAGCACCATAGCGCCTTAAACCATTTTTAAACAGAATATCAGTATAAAAAGACAGTTTAACGCTAAACACATTTAAAGCCCAGGGTGTTGTTGCTCAGACCCTAACTTTTAAACACAATTTTACATTTATGATAAAACTGGTTTTCTCTGTCTGTAGAAAGCTGTCAGGTAGACTGTCGATGCAAATATAACCTTAGGTGAAAAGGCTAAAAGAGTGGTGACATTTTATTTTCTGTTGTAAGAAGTTATATGTAATTGATGCTGCATATGCAAATGCAGCATCAGTCACCGTTGGGATATGAAATGTCCCAGGCATCCGTGGTACTTACCTTTCCTTATTTCTTTGATATTTCTACCGCTAACATTGCTATTTGATTGATTTGAGGAAAGAAAAAGTTTCTCTCTATGGCAACTAAAATATGGACTGATAAAAAGGCGTCTGAATCCCACAGTGCTGATAATCAACAAAAGGAATAGCTTTTATCAGTACTGTGTGATCATGGTAAACAACAGGGATCGCTTCATGCAGGCCACAGGTGGAATGGAAAGACATTCAATCCTGATAAAACTAATATTTCACCTCTTCAATAGGGCAATCTGCTGACATGAAGTATCAGCGGCTTTTGTTCTCCTGTCATATTCACACAGAGACTCAGATATGGGTTGGATGAGCTGCTTGTGGGAACGACATCAGTTTATAATGCATCAATGTTTTACACTTCCCTTCGCATTTTTGTTTTATATTCTTTCTAAATGGGGATATCTGTCCTTGACATACAGGTATGTATTTATAAATTGATATGATTTCTATTAAATTCTCAACTTCATTTTCTAAGCAATGTGTAAAGTAATTACAGATACTCCATACTTTGATTATACTCAGCATTATTCGTATTTTTCATTGAAGCCATATTTTAATATGTATTTGGATTGAATTGTAAATAGTTTTATGAAGTTAGATTTGTAAAACAAATGAAATATATCACTCCAACTGTTATTAAGTTTATTTTTCTTCATTAAATCAATAGTTGTTTTGGAATGTAATATTTCAATAATTGACATGACAGATTGTAAAAGAAATTAGCACCACTCTAAATGCAAAAACTAACATTTTCAGCACCTAACTCCTGTATAATCTGTTTGTTAGGTTATATTGTAAAAATAAAAATTTTGAGCAAATTAAAAATGAAAACAGTGGCTGACCAAAAAGATTTCTGTCTACAGGTACCTGTTTGTTTCTGTTGGAGGGTGCATCCTGGCATTTGTCACAATGGGCATCTACAGCCTGCTCCTCTTTACCTCCACTTTTATCTTTATTCTGCTCGTGTGCTTTTTGGATCCCCGCTGTGTCCATGCCTGGGTGTTTGCTGTCCAGATGTTGTGGCAAACCTTCTGGCACCTGCTTATACAGTACAGGGAATACTACCTGCATGAGCGTGTCAGCATCAGGTACTAATCTTAAATCAGGTCATCACTAAGTTAAACAAGACCCTACATACTGTATCATATTATATACAAATTATATATTCCACATCTAATCACATGACACATACAAAGCTAACTACGAAATTATCCTACAAAAAAAAATGTTGTACCACTGTGTCATGCTGTAAATGTGTGTTCTGTAACTAATATAGCTTATCAGTGCAAGTTGAATAGATGGATACCCTTCCAAAAAACATCTTTGAATATTACATTAATGCTGTAAGTGAAAAGATAAAAGAGCAAATCAATGTAATTTAATTTTAAGGCCATGTGTGATAAAGTAAAACAAACATCTTTGGATATAATCAAGAGCAAAAAAAAGACTCATATTAATTTTGTTGAAGAGTAAATCCATTTCCACTTACAGGTTGTTTTTGGCAGTGTCCTCTTTGATGCTGCTGACTCAGAGAATCACATCGGTGTCCATGGACCTCCAGGAGAAACGAGTTGTGCTTACATTTAATGCCTCATCCAAACGGAAGACGTGTGTGATGCTTCTCCCTCTAATCAGCTACATCCTGAATTTCACCTCTCTGCTCGGTGGGCCTCTGTGCTCCTACAGACGCTTTGTGTCTTTAATGGCAGGTATCAGCCTCCACGCTCCACCTAGTCCACTGGGTGTAGTCCTTCTAAAGTTGATGGAGGTGCTTTTGCTGGAGTGTGTTAGGTATTGTGTTGTCTATTTTCTAAAGCATAGCTACTATGATTCCTCCACCTCTATCCATGGTATCCTGTGGGTTTGGGGTCTGGCGCTGGTTTTGAGGACCCAATATTATTCTCACTGGAGGATTAGTGAATGCCTCAACAATGCAGCCGGGTTTGGCTTTTGGGAAAATTCACCAGGGGACTCCCCAGACAGGTGCAAACTATCCGATGGAGATTTCTGGACCATTGAAGCCTCGAGCCGTATGTCCGAGTTTGCCCGTCAATGGAACGCCTCAACAGCTTCATGGCTGCGTAGGCTGATTTATATCAGATGCAAACGTTTTCCGCTGTTCATGACTTTTAGTTTCTCACTGTGGTGGCATGGTTGTCATTTAGGTCACTTTGTAGGAATGTGGACCTGGGCAGCAACAGTGAAGGCAGATTACCATATACACAGGTACCTGCACCCAAAACTCTCATCTACACAAAGTAAAATATACACTTGTTTAGGATGGATAAACACTCAGATGATTGTTGTTTGTATTGTTATTGCAGTAGAGTTAAGAGATATGTCTGGTTTGAGACTTTTGTCTATAACATACATAGGTCTGTTTCCACTTCTAAATATAATGCTGCTCTTCATCTTATTAAAACGGAACACAGGTTAGTAATGTAGTGATGTGAACACACTCCCAGACCTACGACACTTTTGTTCTATTATTTAAATATATGAATGGACAATGTCTATACTATATTTTTGATTGAATTTGGAAAAAATAATAAATTAAATGTCGACAAAGCTGCATTATTCACACCATAGCAGTGGGTTATTTTAGTTTTCTCGAGTCGTCTTTGAGTAGGGAGTAACTTTACTTCTATATAATATTTCTATGATTCAGTCAATGTTGCAGTCAAAATTAACTAGATTTCAGTGCTAAAAGCAACAATATTTATCATTTGCAAATTTCAAGGATGGTCTCTGCAAGCATAATTTGAAGATAATTGTTGTATTTCAAATCTGTTTTAGGGGCCATAAAACAGTGCCATGTGAGGGAGAGGCTCTAACGCCACAGTAAGCTGCGGGTGTGGTCCACATTGATCTTCATTCATCCATTGTTTAGGATTGTGAAACCTGCACATATACTGTTTGGTTGAACTCTCATTTAAACTCTGAGCAAAAATAATTGGCAGCGCATTCCATCAAACAAGTTAAGGCATGGCAAGTGATTCTATCTTCCTCGCTTGATGAAAACAAGTCATGACAAAAGTTAAAATAAAGGCAGATTTTTTTCTCAATAGTGGATTGACTAAAATGAAACTAAGCAGTCAGCAAATACTTCATAAGGCGGGCTTTGTTTTGCTGCTTCCTAGTGGTAAAAACCGTTTAATGCAGCTTTGAGGTGTTAGCAAGGATAACAAGACATTACAATTTCCCCGTAAGTTCAGGTTTATCGAAGGGATGGGAAATAGCTCTTTCATGTCAAATACTAAAATCTCTTGTGTCTGCTTATACTGATGACAATCGAATACCGGGTCTCTCCCTCTTTTTAACAACAAAGATGTTAATAATACTATTGTATTGAGGCACTTTGCATAACTTAGCCACCTAAAAAAACATCATGCTCAAACTGTAAAAACAAATAATCTACTCCCTAAAGGAAGAAGCAGATGACCGAAAACTGACTCAGTTATTGATTACTGATACTTGTTATTTTTATTTAAACTTCTTCACACAGATCTTATAGCAGCATTTTTGATTGGTCAGCACCAATTAAACATACAAAATTAAAAGTGTAAATTACGTGACATAAAATGTATATTGGGTCTTTTAATCAGATAGTTGACAGAAAGTTTGGAATCATATTTTTTTTTAAAGCTTTATTTTATTTATAGTGATTTTGACAAGTTATAAATCAATACTGATACTGCCTATTAAAAAAAGCAAATTTAGTCCAAAAAAACCAAGGGATTTGCCAAGTTTATTTTTTTTTGTGAATGTGTGCAGCTACTAGAGTTTGATTCAGCAGCACAAATCATATTTTTTATGTACCAAGAGGTATTTTTCTAATCAGGTTAAGCCGATTGAAGGCGCCTCGTAGCTCACCTGGTAGAGCGGGCGGTCTTTGTGCCAAGGTTGACTCCTTAGCTCAGCAGCAAGGGTATGAGTTTTACTCACACTCAATTGCTGGGTCAGACCTTCTCTCTCTTTCCCTTTTCTCTCTACGGCTGTTTTATCAATCATTAGTCAAACAAAAGTTTCCAATAACAATATTGTGAGGGTTAAAATCACAGCTTGTAGTTCATCCTGTTGCTCTCTCACAGAGCTTTGATCCCATACGTACAATGTTTAAATGTAATAAAAACATGAACTGTTATGCTTGCGTCACTTATCTGACTGCCTCCTCATTTTGTAGCAAAGACTCTCTTCTTTCTTTCCAAAGATTTCCAGCGACAATGCCTAAAAACAGCAACAATCCAAGGTTTCGGTTTGACACAAATTTCTTCCAGCAGTCCTCTGGTTTGTGAATGTCCAATGTGTAAATCTAAAAGATAGGAGAGTAAATATTTAATGGAAAACCTATATTTTTAACACTAACGTTACATGTTCTTTGCTTTGTAATATCTCTCTTGACAATAATTATCCACCCTTTTGGAGCAAGCAATCAGACAGCACTGTACACCTCGATGTTCCTCACCTGATGCGTTAGGTGAATGGCCACTGTGGACAGAACTGCATAGTAAGGGAGTGTCTGTTCAGCATTGACTCCGGCTACAACCAGGCCTGACAACATGGCCACCGTGAAGCCACTCAGCCAAGGTTTGGTTTGCTCCTGGAACCTCAGCGCAGTGGACTTCACTCCGATCTTGACGTCGTCCTCCTTATCCTAGTAAACAATGAAAGAGCAGAGGGAGTCTAATCTCAATAACTTATACGCTACTTTAAAATGTGAGGCATTAAGCTTATGATGTATTCCTGAGAGACTGGTGTAAACATACAGTGGGGCAAAAAAGTATTTAGTCAGCCACCAATTGTGCAAGTTCTCCCATTTAAAAAGATGAGAGAGGCCTGTAATTTTTATCATAGGTATACCTCAACTATGAGAGACAGAATGAGAAAAAAAATCCAGGAAATCACATTGTAGGATTTTTAATGAATTAATTGGTAAATTCTTCGGTAAAATAAGTATTTGGTCACCTACAAACAAGCAAGATTTCTGGCTCTCACAGACCTGTAACTTCTTCTTTAAGAGGCTCCTCTGTCCTCCACTCGTTACCTGTATTAATGGCACCTTTTTGAACTCGTTATCAGTATAAAAGACACCTGTCCACAACCTCAAACAGTCATACTCCAAACTCCACTATGGCCAAGACCAAAGAGCTGTCAAAGGAGACCAGAGACAAAATTGTAGACCTGCACCAGGCTGGGAAAACTGAATCTGCAATAGGTAAGCAGCTTGGTGTGAAGAAATCAACTGTGGGAGCAATTATTAGAAAATGGAAGACATACAAGACCACTGCTAATCTCCCTCCATCTGGGGCTCCACGCAAGATCTCACCCCGTGGGGTCAAAATGATCACAAGAACGGTGAGCAAAAATCCCAGAACCACACGGGGGGACCTAGTGAATGACCTGCAGAGAGCTGGGACCAAAGTAACAGAGGCTACCATCAGTAACACACTACGCCGCCAGGGACTTAAATCCTGCAGTTCCAGACGTGTCCCCCTGCTTAAGCCAGTACATGTCCAGGCCCGTCTGAAGTTTGCTAGAGGGCATTTGGATGATCCAGAAGAGGATTGGGAGAATGTCATATGGTCAGATGAAACCAAAATAGAACTTTTTGGTAAAAACTCAACTCGTCGTGTTTGGAGGAGAAAGAATGCAGAGTTGCATCCAAAGAACACCATGCCTACTGTGAAGCATGGGGGTGGAAACATCATGCTTTGGGGCTGTTTTTCTGCAAAGGGACCAGGACGACTGATCCTTGTAAAGGAAAGAATGAATGGGGCCATGTATCGTGAGATTTTGAGTGAAAACCTCCTTCCATCAGCAAGGGCACTGAAGATGAAGCGTGGCTGGGTCTTTCAGCATGACAATGATCCCAAACACACCGCCAGGGCAACGAAGGAGTGGCTTCGTAAGAAGCATTTCAAGGTCCTGGAGTGGCCTAGCCAGTCTCCAGATCTCAACCCCATAGAAAATCTTTGGAGGGAGTTGAAAGTCCGTGTTGCCCAGCGACAGCCCCAAAACATCACTGCTTTAGAGGAGATCTGCATGGAGGAATGGGCCAAAATACCAGCAACAGTGTGTGGAAACCTTGTGAAGACTTACAGAAAACGTTTGACCTCTGTCATTGCCAACAAAGGGTATATAACAAAGTATTGAGATGAACTTTTGTTTTTGACCAAATACTTATTTTCCACAATAATTTGAAAATTAATTCATTAAAAATCCTACAATGTGATTTCCTGGATTTTTTTTTCTCATTCTGTCTCTCATAGTTGAGGTTTACCTATGATAAAAATTACAGGCCTCTCTCATCTTTTTAAATGGGAGAACTTGCACAATTGGTGGCTGACTAAATACTTTTTTGCCCCACTGTACATGAGAACAATTAAGTGAAGATATGGTTCAAAGATACAGCTTACTCAAAAATATAACATATTTGTTGCCTAACCAGGAGTTTCATTTAGAGCAGTAATACAATAGACAGAAAATAGTTTCAACACGAAACTGCTCACTGCAAGGTCTGTGGAAAATCTCAAATAACCAAGTCATGAAAGGGACAATGAGTTTTTTTAATGTATTTTATCGTACTTTACTTACACACCACAAGCCAAGTGTTTCTATTATCTATTATATTTGAGAGAAGGCAGATATCTCTACGGCAAAAGTCGCCAACATACAACAACTCCAAGCTAGATTGAAAAAACATTTTTGGAAACTGAGGTAAAATATTCCTTTAAACACAAGTGAACTATTTCTTTACTAAATGTGAACGACTAAGAATATCCATGTCAACTTCTAAGTGTCTAAGTGCTTTATACAAAACATAAATAAACTGTATACTTCACCTGGTGTGCATATATTGTGTCATATATCAGCGTCCACATCACTCCCGAGAAATACAGCGGGAGGCATACAGACCAATCACAGAAGCCCTTGACGGCCGACCAGCCGAGCAGCACCCCCCAGTTGAAAGTGAGGCCTAAACAGAAAGAACATTAGGAACATGAGACAGACTTCAGCCTGATGGGAAAAAGTATTTACATTTAGAACGCCACAGGACAGTCTTATACAGCTCATACCTACATACCTAACACAAACTGCGGCCAATAAGTGATCCTCTTCATCAGCGGGTAGGAGATGACTAGAGACAATGAGGCAGCACCCAAGGCTATGCTGGGAAGAGAACATATGTGTCAAGCCATAAATATATAATATATATTTGCATTGCTCTTGTGCATTTAAACACTGCAAATTACACGTTTATAAAAGGCAGCTGGTAAATTGTTTGATTTATAACAGGCTGTCTTAAGGTGCCAATGAGGACATTAAGTGATTAGGGACAGTATCCGCAGTTCTTGTTTTGTGAAAATAAAATAAAAAGCTGGGTTATACAAATCCAGTGAATATATTCCATAGTTAGTTTTTTTTAGTGCTACATTTCTTCTGTGTTTCCAGAAAGTGTTTTTCTGCTGACCTGCAGCAGAGCGATGTAACATAAAGAGGAATTTCTGCACTGAGACTGTAACTTTGGAAGACGTTGACTTTTCTTACTGAGACTTTCAATGTGTTTCTGCAGAATACTACGGTTTAGTTCTAAATTTCAAAATAGTTTTTACTTTTCGTTCATAGAATAGTCAGAAAAAGCAGAATAGCATGTTTTATTTGTCCCTTAATTAGTGTTTTATTTTATTGATCTGATAGATTTTTTCTCTTCATGGTTCAAATTGTATATATTTTCTTTTTTATTATTTGTATTTTGAGATGTTTACATTTTAGAATAATAAAACCCAATAGATGGCAACATCTAGACAGTTTTTAAACTGATAACTAAAACATACAGATAATATAAACAATATAAAGATCAGAGGAAAACACGGAGATCACTGGGTACCTGTAATAGTTCAGACACAAGAGAACACAAAGTGCCAGAGAAAGCTGTCCTCCTAAGAAGACGAGTGCCTGCATCTGAGAAATCTCTCCTGATGCAATGGGTCGCGTGGCCGTCCTGGACACCTGTATAAACATCATCACGTTTAATCAGTCATGTCATAGGGAGGTCCTTATTGGCTGTGACTATGAGAGTGACGATGATGCAGATAAGTAAAAAACACAGCTTAAACAGCATTCATTGTGTGCCATGGCTATTTAAACATGTCATTTATAGCAATCGAAGAGCATTAAAAACTAGTTCTTGTTGATTCAAAATCTAGCTGAAAGGGCGAAGCATAAAATAACCTATACCTTTTTGTCAAAGTCTTTATCCCACATGTCATTAATAGTGCAGCCCGCTCCTCTCATCAGCAGTGCACCCGTACCAAACAGGGTGAGTATGCCCAAATGTGGGAGGCATCCAGGGTCTGCAGCCAATGCAATGCTCCATGCACATGGGAGGTAGAGCAGCCATGTTCCTGCAATACGCAGCCACACCATCACTCAAGTGAACTAAATAAGAAATTAGCTTCAAAACAAAGCTATAGTAAATGTATTTTACCACTGTGGAGTGGCTGTCTGATAAGGCAAATCTAAGCAGGACAGGTTGATCATGAACCATGAACTTATCTGTTTTCATCTTGATATGTTTCGAAAAGTGCTACACAAATAAAGTTGTTTTGTTTTGTTTAAGTGTGCAAAGACCTCACATTTCTTTAACCTGATTTACACACACAGATCATGCCACTTAAAGATCCAAATAGCAATTACCAAACATTATATGAACTTTTGGAACCCATTGTCCTTTCAGACTATCTTAAGATAATTTCATGTTTCCTAATATATACTTATAAATACGGTAATTACATTAATGTGTTAAATACTATAAAAAGGATCCCCAAAATGCTTGACAATGTTCCAAGAACTTGAACTAAATGTAATAAAAACCATTCCAAACATACATTTTTAAAACAAACACTTATATTATGTAGATACACAGTATCAAACTCTCTTTAAAACAATTTCATACACATACACTGAAAGATGTAATGAAAAATGAATGTACTAACCAATAGGTTTGTCTAGCCTCATCAATCTGAGGTATGGCTGGACTGGCCTTGGTGCTGAGTTCACTATTGTAGCAGCGGATACACTGATGGATCTTCTCCCATATTGCTGTGTGTCTCGTACTCTAAGCGACGGAGGGAAAGACCTCTGGCTGTAAAACCCTCTTCCCAGTGCACTGGAATCAGAGAGGAGACTCACATCTCTCGTCCTCCCTACTTCCGAGTGAATGAAGAGGTTCGACAGAGAGTAAAGACAGCGGTAAGAAGTTCCATGATGAATCCTCCTCAGAGTATCCAGAGATAACTGGCGGGCCAGCTTGGCTGCGAGCATGGTGTTTTTCTGGGTCAGAATAACATTCTCTTTTTTTCCCTCAGAGAATGACACCCCTTAACACACACAAAAAGCAGAATGTGTTGTCAATGGCTTTTTTTCAAAGAGGAGGACTGATTTGCTGCAACAAGCATACCTTTTGTGTCAGAGAGAACCAGATGCACAAAGACTGAAGTGTCCATGTGTCAGAGAGTTGACTCCTTTTTAGCATTAGTGTGTTTAGGGGGTAGCTGCATTATTAAATACTATTTAAATTTGTACTAATATAGTTATTTTTGAGCATTGTAGGTCAAAAGACATACAGAATGAACATATTAAAAATATGAACCCATGTAATTCCCTTACATTTCTGGAAAATACATTTGAACTTTTTATAAAGACAGGTTACATCTTGTTTCATTTTGAAGTTATAATTAGAGTCAGATATAAAATGAATGATATATTGACAAACATGTCTGTTATAACCTTCAAAATGTATAGAAATTAGACTGAGATGTGTGTGCTACTAAAGTTAAACATTTTAGCTTTGACTATGAGGAAAAAACCATTTTGACTGCCTTGAAAATATATGTATTTAAAGATTCCGTAGATTTTTAAAGACACTACACCTCATGAACAAAAACATCGGAAATGTCATGTTTTAATTAGCATCAGGTTAATCAATGCTGATAGGAAGTGAATTAGGGAAGAATTGGGTGCATAAGCAGCTGCAGTGGAGCAGATCATTAGCACTTGATAAAGGCAAGTTAGTTTTGTAAGCAGAATAACTGCTTATGAAAACGGCACACACTAATATGATTATCATGGACTTCATGTTGTACCTATAGCGCATCATTCGCATATCAACTCTGAAGCTGACTCCAGCTTAAGCAACGGATTTGTATCAACGATAACTTGCCTTAACTTAAACGGAATTCAGTATGAGGTAAAACTTACGTTGTACGTTTCTGCTCTCCTGTTATTGTCCGCCTGATATTGCTCCGGAGGAAACAACGGCAGTATGCGGAACCACTGTAAGATCCGACCGTCAGCACTTGTGTTTGAGAAAAACCCACTACATAGTTAAAACGAAATTAGGTAATGGGTTATTACTTGTGATTTATTTTGATTCAAAATATTCTCTGGGCCAATCCGTAAAAAACAAATGTCATTTAAATCATTTAGACGGACAATGCAACAGAAACACATTAAAATACATGTTAAAACATTAATTAAAGCCATAACATGTTAGAATTACCTCAAATAAATGTGACCATTTTTTTCTGTATAAAGTGTAATTCTGGGTGGAAATAAAGTCAAATTGTTAAATCGATATAGATCCGGGGGTTACGTTACGCAAATGTCGAAGTAGCAGTTCATCGCCTGTGCTCCATCAGCTTGTTGTAATACAAGCATGTAGCCTATGACATTAATTCACTGGTAAATTAATATTTCACCAGTTAGTTTATCGTCTCCTCCAGTGCACAAGTGACATTGTTTGTCCTTTGTCTATGCACAGTGCCTCAAATCAGTTTTATTTTATAATCTTTTTTATTTTGAAGGTTAAGAGGTTCTCGACGGAAGTGGAGTGACATCCTCCGATTTTTTTTGTGTCGGACCGGAAGCACAGGCCAGAGAGTGTTGGACTCGCGGGAAAAATGGCGGAAATGTGTCCTCTCTCTACGTTAACAACATCATCGATTCAAAATATTGTATTATAAACCTAATGTTGGGGTTGTTCTACATGCGTGAGTACTTTATTTCTTTGCACATAGTTTTTAATGAGTTGTATTTGTGTACTATGCCTTTCGATTGTGTTCAAATAGTTTTCTTTGGTAAGGGGCTGCTGGGATTGTTCTTCGTTTCCTTCCTGTTGAACATAACTGACTTCGGTCCCAAGTTGTTTCTAGTACCATTGGTGAACTGCTGTAGTAGCGGTTGATCCCTTGTTGTTGATGTTTTGTTTTTTTAAATCCATGTCGAAGCCCTGAGTAAAACACGTAACTTAATCAGCTTAAACCAAGTAGAAATCACACATGGTTAGCTGGTTTTGTACCTTGAGCAATGCAATCATTTATGCTTTTAATCCTCTAGGTGAGTCACAGCTGTGTCTTCATTCTCTGCTTTTAGAGAGGAGTCCAAGATGCAACAAGGTATGTATCACTGTCAATTTTGTGAAAATGCTGTATCAGTGTAATGCATGTCATCATGTTGAGTTTTATTCAGCAGTATCTGCTATTTACCTCCTTAGATTCAACACACGTTTCCTCTTCTGGCCACATGACAGAAAATCCAGTTATCTCTCAAGAATCCACAACCAAGGCTGTCCAATGTAGTCACTGTACTCTCCACTTTAAATCCAAGGTCTATCTTTTTGAACACCTCAAACATTTGCATGGTTATGATGTAGAAGGTGCTCTTAGAGAGGCTGGTTTAAAAAACCCAGAGACAAACAAGGCAAATGTAGACTACAATTCCACAAATACAGAAGATGGTTTTGAATGCCAGCAGTGTGATTTTAAAACTTTAAGTCGGGACGTTTTGAATAATCATGCGAAACACTGTCAAACGAAGCCAGAAGATCAGAAACTGATTGGAAATGTAATCATCTCTGAAAACCCGGGTGCCGAGATATCTGGTGTCTCAAAGAAACAGCATGGTGATGGTGCAGTAGGAGCAACTGAGATTCCCCACTGTCTTTCAGTTATGTCTCACTCAAAATCGAAATCCACGCTTGATACATCAAAGGATCGGAAGACATACAAGAGGCCGTTGCAAACCATTACCAAGTACCTTGTGGCAGCATCAGGATCAAATGGGAAAACCACAGTGAAGTTAGCTGATAGCGCAACGCTTCCAGATAGCACCAAAACAACCATTATTTTGCAAGAATCTCCCTCAAGCTCCTGTCCAAACAGCAGTGGTGTGTTTAAATTAAATGCAAAGTCCATCATTGACCTAACCCATGTTTCTCAAAAGTTTTTGATCAATGACCACTTTTTAAATACTGACCTGAGACTACCAAAGCCCAAGGATCAATCAAGAGACGTGGTTCCTGACAAGGGTGGCCAGAGGACCAACAATGACAGATCAAAAAGTCCTCCTGCTAAAAAAGCAAACGCAGACAAAGAAATGGCAAAGCTACCCGAGGAAGCAAAAGCAAGTAAACAAAAATCATCAATCAATACAGAGTTTTCATTTGATGTGAGCGAAGACGAAGGAGAAAAGAAACTTCAGTGTGTCAATGGAGACACAGAAACATTGCAGGTTTATTTTTGTAAACACTGTGAATACAGGGATGTGGGCATCACACATCTGTCTACCCATTATCAAAACAACCACCCTTATGTAAGATACAATGGTGCTTACATAAGTAATCCAAGTGATGAGAGTGCTACCTTTCGCTGTCTGCACTGTCCAGTTGAGTTTTTGAGTGTAGCTAACCTCAAGAAACACTACACTGAAAATCATCCAGAGGCCCCAAATGTCTTCAAAATGCAATTAGGTGAACTCAGTTTGGTGTTCAAATGTTTTGTGTGTCTGTATACGACCAACATTTTGGAGTCTTTGATAAAACATTACAAGGAAAATCACCCTACACATCGATTGGACAATTCCTTGATGTACTGCAGATACTCATCCACTGGGTGCCAAGAGGGATCATATCAGTCAAATGCAATTGATAAAGCACCCAGTCCAGGAAGAGAAGAAGAGATTCGTCCTGAGAGTGCCTGTAAACCTAGTAAGGAAGTAAAAAATGCACCTTCAACCCAACATCCCACCCTTAACAGAGCTGAGGTGGTCCTGTATCATTGCAACATCTGCAAGTTTAGTCATAAGTCTGTTGTTGTTATGCATGTCCACTACCAAAAAAGCCACCCAGGTGAAGAAGTCTCATTAGACAAAATCAAACAGTCAGCTCGTGTCACTTGGCCTACTACATCACAGATGGCGCCAGATAAGTCTCCAAACCCTCTGACAATAACAGAAAAGGCTGCGCCTCAACCCAACATCTCAGATTCTTCAAAGCAAACAAAAAACAAAACTGACCCCTTGCAGCATAAGCAGCTTACAGATGCTTGTAAGACTCATTTAGAGTCTCCCGAAGTTGGGAAACAGGAATCTGCGGAAGACACAAGGAAAAGATCGGCCACTAAACGCTACAGGGAAATGGACAGTTTATCCTGCAGTTCACCAAACAAACTGTTCTACTGTCAGTTTTGCTGTTATTCAAGTACCAACATTAAAAGCGTTGTTGGTCATCATAACGCCAAACACTCTCTGCAAGCACTAACATGCATTGAAGAGATCCTAATTTATAGTGATGCAGTGCGGAAAAAGAAATTTCCAAGTGGAGCTGGGTCTCCAGGAAGTACTAAATCCTCTAAAACCAAAACCTGTCAACAAGTTGAGGTAAACAGTGGAACAGTTCAACATATAGAGTATGACGAAGCAGGAAATGCTTATGCTTGTGCAGAACATTTGTTTTACTGCCAAAAGTGTAACTATGGAAATCCATCTGTAAAAGGAGTAGCAAACCATCAAAACCGACTTCACAGAGGCCTAAATTACAACAGAGAATGTATTCTTCAACATACAGCTTTGATTCGGGATGAAATTGAAAAATCTAAATCTCAAGCTAAGGAGTTCTCATTCTCCACGGGTCTACCACTCCCCATCATGAAAGAGGGCGATGAAAATATGTTTTTCTGCCACTATTGTAACTATAGACAGCGAACTGTGCATGGAGTACTGAAGCATTACCTCAGAAAACATAGTGGATTTGGGATTACGGGCCAACAGGTTCAGCTGTATTCCTCTATGGTTTGTGAAAAGGCACAGAAATCACACCTAAAAGCAAATGCAAGCCAAGAAGTCAATCTTGCAGAGGTAAAGAAAAACACAAAAATGATTTGCAAATCTGTGTCATTTTCATCACCGGCCTCACAGACCCAGAAGACCCTTCAGTGCCATAGATGCCCATACACAACTCAATATGTGTGTGTTTTGAAGAAGCATATATGGAAAATCCACAGGAAAAAGTGCACAGTCTCAAATGTTTTAAGGTTGTGTTACGAACAAGGAAGTCTACAGACAGGGTATCACTGTGACATGTGTGTTTTTTCTCATAAAAACGCGGCAGCAGTCTATGAACACTTCAAGGAGCAACACCCAGGGTGTAAACGAAGCCTTGAGTATGTGACTAATCGATTATTTGTTGGTCCCAAAAAAGAACCTCAAAGGAAAAAACCTCAAGAGAAGTGCAATGATGGTATTTCTGAAGGTAATGACAGTGTACCATCACAAAGCTCTGGACGCAATGAAACATTTTCATGTAGAGCATGTTCATTCAAGGGTGACTCATTGTTAGTCATCGCACAGCACTACCGCGAGGTTCATCCGTGGTCAGTAAAAGAAGACGGCTCTGTCATGGATGCTGCCAAAAGCAAGAGACAAAGTGCAAACAGGCAGACGGAAGACGACAATGAACTGCCTGGGATAATAGAATCCTACCAAATGCCTCTGGAATTCGACATGACACTTGTTTCACCCCCTGAGGCAACAGCATCATCCGAAGTGCTAAGGTGCCCTTTCTGCCCTGCAAAGTTTAACAAACCGCACGGTCTAAGCGTTCACTGTGGAATGAAACACTATGAGGCTGCGAATGAACAGCAAAAAGAAAAGCAAGAGGAAAAGCAAGACCAAAGCCAAACACACATGCCTGTCTACAAGTGTCCACATTGTACCTACGTCAATACCAGTTATAAAGGAATTCAAACTCACTTCCAGATGAGGCATCCTACCCTCAAGGCCAGGGCTGACAGATCTTTACAAATAGATAAAGCACATTTAGCCAAGTGGGAAAACTGTTTGAAATTAAATGCTCCTGGTCATCCTGGCAATTGGAAAATTGGGGGCTACATGTGTAAAACCTGCCCCCATATCTGTTCAACAGTGGATAAGCTGAAAAGGCACTGCAAGAGGGAGCATACTGAGACTGAAGAAAACCTGCCTAAACCCCCAGCTATTAGTAAAAGGAAACTGTATAAGACTCTGGCCATTCGGCTACCACAGATCTCCTTTTTAAGTAAGAAAAAGTATGCCGTGGTAAAGTGCCAGTACTGCACTTACAGTAGCAGCACAAAAATAGCTGTTGATCGACACGTGCGTGTTCACCACAAGAAGTTTTCAGCTTTAAAGGTTCAGGATAGTGTATACAAGTGCGAACTGTGTACCATTTCCTACTTCACAAAACAACGTCTTGGAAGCCATTATATCAACAAACATGGAAGACACAGCTACTTAAAATACTATGCCCCAGTTTACAAGAAGGGCCTCAAGAAGCCAGAGCCTCATCAATCAGAAAACACTCATGAGGCATGTGAATCCAGCACAATTGGGGAAAACCAGAAATTGATCTACAGGTGTCCAACTTGCCCCTATGTGAATTCAAGTTACCATGGCACTCTCACTCACTGCCAAATGAGGCATCCAAACATCATTGCCAGGGCAGACACACTTCCAACAGATGTAGTAGTTGCTACCAACATGGTAGGGCATATGGTTGGAAGAGATTCAAATGTGAAAGGTTACCTATGTAAGGAGTGCCCATTAATTTATGCATCAATGAAAAAACTGAAAATGCACTGTGCGACTGAGCACGATGGTGCGGAGCCAACAACTTCTGAACATTTGGCTAAAAAGCAACCTGATCAAGGAACTCATGTCTCAGTGTGGACGACTTTACAAAGTAATACACATGAAGTAAGTGCCACAGAAATGGGCTCCGAAGGCCAGTTGAACACTGAGGAGACTTATCAGTCAGTACAGAACCAGCAAAACTTATACAAGTGCCACATGTGTTCCTACGAAGCACTCTATCGAAGATACCTGCAAACTCACTATAAAAACACTCACAAATGTGATCCACTTACCACACACAAGCTGCTAGAGAAATATAATTACTGTTCAGTGAACAATGCCGGCAAACTCCCTGAAGCTGAATCTGAAGAAGGTTCCCCAATCGAATGTAAGAAGTGTCCAGAGCTGATGTTTTCCTCACCTCAGCTGCTTCTTGCCCACTATGATACATTTCATAGCTCAGATTGCAAAGACTTCATTGTGCTATCACGAGGAACAAAGAAGGGCAGCACAGGTCTTTATAGGTGTGTGCACTGCAACAAACTGATGAATGGAACTAGGAAGCTGTGGTACCACCTGGATTGTCACAGAGAGAAGGAAAAACAGAGGGCAGAGGCTTCAAAGAAAACGGCATCACCTGTAACTACGACAACACCAGAGGCAAAATCCTTCCAAGTAAGTTCCTTGTCAATATTTCCATTTTTGATCCTTCACAACATGCTTCTGCTCCACTTTGTTGACAACTGGGTTTTATTTTCAGCTTGGTGGGCAAGATAATCTTCTCATGTTGGAAACTGTGGAGGATCCGGCCCAGTGGAACGTGACGCCAGTAAAGACCTTGAATTTGCCACAGATATCTCTGTTGCCATCTCCAAACCTGGCTGATGTAGAGCTGCCACAGCAGGAGTCCAGTGAACACACCTGCAAACAGTGTCGGCGGACTTTCATGTCACTGAAAGGTTTGCGTTCGCATGAGCGCAGCCATGCAGCTGTGGCAGCCATCAGGAAGCTGGATAATCTGCCTACATCAGTATTAAAACACAGGTATGAAAAACTTCAGCTGTTTGTTATTAGGGAATGTAGTGGTGTCAAAGATTTTGCTTACACTAACATATATGTGAGATCTCCATTCGGGTACCTTTGCACATATTCAAATAGATTTACAAAGCAATTTTATAATATCACAGTGTTGCTCATACAGCATTATTACTATTTTAAATGCAAAGGTATTACATGTCACTTACACAAATGTGATGTCCAGGTCCCCCTTAGAAATACTAACCTATTTATGAGCTACAGTGGGGCAAAAAAGTATTTAGTCAGCCACCAATTGTTTAAGTTCTCCCATTTAAAAAGATGAGAGAGGCCTGTAATTTTCATCATAGGTATACCTCAACTATGAGAGACAGAATGAGAAAATAAAATCCAGAAAATCACATTGTAGGATTTTTAAAGAATTTATTTTCAAATTATTGTGGAAAATAAGTATTTGGTCAAAAACAAAAGTTCATCTCAATACTTTGTTATATACCCTTTGTTGGCAATGACAGAGGTCAAACGTTTTCTGTAAGTCTTCACAAGGTTTTCACACACTGTTGCTGGTATTTTGGCCCATTCCTTCATGCAGATCTCCTCTAAAGCAGTGATGTTTTGGGGCTGTCGCTGGGCAACTCAGACTTTCAACTCCCTCCAAAGATTTTCTATGGGGTTGAGATCTGGAGACTGGCTAGGCCACTCCAGGACCTTGAAATGCTTCTTACGAAGCCACTCCTTCATTGCCCTGGCGGTGTGTTTGGGATCACTGTCATGCTGAAAGACCCAGCCACGCTTCATCTTCAGTGCCCTTGCTGATGGAAGGAGGTTTTCACTCAAAATCTCACGATACATGGCCCCATTCATTCTTTCCTTTACATGGATCAGTCGTCCTGGTCCCTTTGCAGAAAAACAGCCCCAAAGCATGATGTTTCCACCCCCATGCTTCACAGTAGGTATGGTGTTCTTTGGATGCAACTCTGCATTCTTTCTCCTCCAAACACGACGAGTTGAGTTTTTACCAAAAAGTTCTATTTTGGTTTCATCTGACCATATGACATTCTCCCAATCCTCTTCTGGATCATCCAAATGCCCTCTAGCAAACTTCAGACGGGCCTGGACATGTACTGGCTTAAGCAGGGGGACACGTCTGGAACTGCAGGATTTAAGTCCCTGGCGGCGTAGTGTGTTACTGATGGTAGCCTCTGTTACTTTGGTCCCAGCTCTCTGCAGGTCATTCACTAGGTCCCCCCGTGTGGTTCTGGGATTCTTGCTCACCGTTCTTGTGATCATTTTGACCCCACGGGGTGAGATCTTGCGTGGAGCCCCAGATGGAGGGAGATTAGCAGTGGTCTTGTATGTCTTCCATTTTCTAATAATTGCTCCCACAGTTGATTTCTTCACACCAAGCTGCTTACCTATTGCAGATTCAGTTTTCCCAGCCTGGTGCAGGTCTACAATTTAGTCTCTGGTCTCCTTTGACAGCTCTTTGGTCTTGGCCATAGTGGAGTTTGGAGTATGACTGTTTGAGGTTGTGGACAGGTGTCTTTTATACTGATAACGAGTTCAAAAAGGTGCCATTAATACAGGTAACGAGTGGAGGACAGAGGAGCCTCTTAAAGAAGAAGTTACAGGTCTGTGAGAGCCAGAAATCTTGCTTGTTTGTAGGTGACCAAATACTTATTTTACCGAGGAATTTACCAATTAATTCATTAAAAATCCTACAATGTGATTTCCTGGATTGTTTCCCCCATTCTGTCTCTCATAGTTGAAGTGTACCTATGATGAAAATTACAGGCATCTCTCATCTTTTTAAATGGGAGAACTTGCACAATTGGTGGCTGATCAAATACTTTTTTGCCCCACTGTAACTGATAATATCTGACTGATCTGACTTTTTTCATCCTCTTAACAGCATCAACAAATACGTTCAGTTCAAAGCTGGGACCCTGAGGCCTTTCCTCTGTAGCATCTGTTCCTATCGGACAACGGTCATGGGCCTGTGGAGGAGTCATTTCATCAAAATACATAAAGGTGAGTAACATGCAAATGACGCACCATTAGCAAACATTCAATATGATGTCATATATCTGTGATGCAGCTTTTATCTGCAGATATATATTTTATTATCAGCAATACAAAGACAATTTTGTTTTACAGTTATTATTTCATGCAAGCCTGAAAGTGTAGCCTGAATGTCCTTATTTAACTTGACTCAAACCTTACACAGCTCGTATACACTGTTAAATTGCACATTTTTCTGTCTTTCATTCCGTGTTTGTACCGATGCTCAGATGTCATACTGGATTCTGATGAGAGTGACAAAGAAGAAGAGGAGAGCGCTCAGAGGACTGGCAAAGAGCCCTTAAGTTCATCAGAGGAATTGAACTATTGGCCTGAAATTGATGAAAAACCTGAAATTACTAAAAGCAAGTGATCCATTTATTTTTAATGTATCACAATATATATAGCTGGTAAAATGATTATTTCATTCTTAGTTTTTGCATTAGTGGTTATAAGAGACTGTGATTTATTGTGCTTTGACAGAATCGCTTTACTTGGAGCCCCCAGATGTGCAGCGGCAGTTGAACCACTATAGCTTAATGGCAAAGACTGACGGCTGGTCCACAACACATAAGCAAGAAGCCATACCGGACAATAGTCTTTTTCACTGTGAGTTCTGCAATTTCAACACTGAACACCGGTCTAGTATACGACGTCACTACGTAAATCGCCATGGAAAGAAGATCTTCAGGTGTAAGGACTGCGAGTTCTTCACTGGTGTAAAGTAGGTAACAACCACCATGAATAGTTTTCTTAATGTTCAAAAGAGAGTGCTTTTTGTATTGTAAAAAATGCTTTCTATTAGGAAAACGTTTGAGATGCACATGGAGAGGGGTCACTCTACATGCGAATCACAACCTACTCATGACAAAGACCTGTGCTGCCCTTTCTGCCTATACCAGACCAAGAATAAGAATAACATGATCGATCACATCATCTTGCATCGTGGTAGGTTAGATGCTCATCAGGATTCGGTGTCCCACCCCCTCATATCGTAATCAATCACGTTATGTTCAGTCTTGGTTTCTTTTGTTTTCAGAGGAACGTGTTGTGCCAATTGAGGTGCGTCGCTCAAGGCTGTCTCGTTGCCTTCAAGGCATCGTCTTCCGCTGTCATAAATGCACTTTCACTAGTGGAAGTGCTGAAAACTTGCATCTGCACATGACGAGGCACGATGACATCAAACCCTACAAGTGTCGGCTTTGCTACTTTGACTGCACTCATCTGAGCGACCTGGAGGCGCACCTGAGGGATAAGCATCAGGTGAGGATTTGTTACAAAAGGCCTCAATGCATCACTTGGATTCCTTTCTGGGTGAAGGAATGTGCATCACAGACAGCTTCTTTGTTTGTCATTTTCATTGGCCATTGTAAAAATGTTTTGTAAAAAATAAAAGTTATTAATTGAACCTTTAGGTGGTTTAATTGCAGGTTGGACACATGGTTCCCTATTTGACCAAATACAAGTTGTTGCCTCCCAGTAGTGCAAATCGCAAGTCGGTTCATATTTTATTTATGTAGCCCAATATAACTTATCTCCATTAGGGGCATTACAACTTCTCACTAAAAAAACCTGGGGAAAAAAAGGTTGACTTATTTGACAGGGATAGTACTCATAAAATGGAGGAAAATGGAAAACCTAATCTAAGGAACCGTAAAACTGAGGGACTACCTTTTCTCGATGGACAGACCGGAAAAACATGTTCCTTAAAGCAGACAGAGAGCGAGAGAAACCCCAACAGCAAGTAGTAAACTCGGAATTACGTCCAAGAAACAAAATTAAGCTACTAGTGATTCACTTGTTAATGAGATAAAATACCTGTTTTTGTTAACCAAATCCATACACTTTGTTAAAAAACAGTCAATAAAACATCAGACAAACAAAAAAAAGACAGAAAATGACAACCACCTCGTGACAAACTACACAATATTAAATTCCCAGTGGAGAGCCCACCAACATAAAAAAAACAACCAAACAGGTCAGTATAAGAAATGTTCAGCCAGACCTAAAAAACACAGGTTGAAACACAGACCCCCAAGACTTTGTGATTCAGGGTCTCCTGGAAGCGTTTCATTTGGTGGGAGTGTGCTATATGGATGCTTGTTAATTTGAAGTTTGATCTTTATGTGGTTTTGGCTTTTTTGCAGGTTTTGAGGAACCATGAGCTTGTGGGTCAGGTCAGCCTCGATCAGCTACAGGCAAGGGTTGGTAAGATGACAGAGCAGGAACAAGAACCTTCGTCTAACTTGGAGCATCAGAGCAATGAAAGCGAAGATGCAGAAACAGATGAGTTTTTAACTGGCAGTAATGAAGGTCCGCATAAGACACAAGCTAAGGAACTGGCAGAAAATGAGGAGAGGGAAGAAGTGGAACTACAGTCCGAGGCAGTTGTGTTGTTTCCGGCCCAACCGGTACCTGGAGATGTTGAAGACAACTGCACAATGTTCATGCAACTAAAAGAGCTGGAGACACAGGGGAGCTCAACAAATTATGCAACAACCCAGGAGTCACATAATGAGGCTCCACAGGAGAAAGCATTTGGATCTACCTGTATGAAGGCTGATCGGAATAGTACGACAAAGGCAGCGGAGAACATTGAGACCGAGGATGTTGATAATGCTCCAAGAGAGACTGTATTGCTGGGTGAAAAGGGTGGCAAATCTCTTGCACATCAAATTAATGCAGAGGCCATTTCACCCCTTTGTACGGTGTCGCCAAAGTGTGAACAGCTCAACAGAAGCGATAAGGAAAGTTTAGATGTCACTTTGACAAACTACAAAGATCCACAAGTGCACAAAAACATTGTGGAGATGAGAGACCCTTATGGGGACATGCCAGTTCTTGAGAAGGAATATCACAAAGAACAAATGCAGCCTCTTGGTTGTTACAAGGCGAAAGATCAGAGTGACCATCTGCAGCAAAAGCTGGACAAAAAAGATGACACGATCACTGATGAAGAGAACCGATGCGAGGATGAGAAACATGAGCAGGGTGACAGAAGGACCAAAGGTGAGATACTGATTACATTGAGTACAAATATATAATTCTAAACATTTACAGATCAGTTGTTGCAGAGCCTGCCTCAGTGACCCCAACAAACGGTTATTTTCATCATCTATTAACCAGCCATATTGATACCTTGTTTATTAAGTATAGAGACATATCTTCATTCTGTTTTGTTTGACCCCCAGCCAAAATATGTTTTGCTTACAGTAATGTAAAATGGAAAAGACCTCAAATTGTCAAAGTAGCAACTAAATACTGCTGGTATAACCATGTAAAAATGATGTCTGCCTTTTTTTGTAATTTTAATTTTCAGTCATTTAAGCTCTCATGCTTAAATGCTAAACATTTGTAGGGTCTCTGTTTGATGATTACCTTTTTACCGTTTCACTGCCAAAACAAGAAAGTCATCTGATCCTCGTAGAAATATTTATTGCTGCTATTTTCTGAACATTCAAACAAAATAATGTATCATTTCATGGGAGGGATAACACATTTAATTGTAGCCTTAATTAGGTTTGGGAAACTGCATGTTACACAAACTACATTATTTTTGTTTTCCTTTTAGATGCTCTCACAGTCACAGAGGGAGATGCGGACATCCTGTGCCCAGCAGCTACAGAGGAGCAACCGTTTACCTGCCAGTTGTGTGGACGAAACCTCATGAACAGCTCTGAGCTGCAGCGTCACATCATTCGACATGGAATATAACGTTTTTAGTTTCATCGGTAGCGAGAGGCTTCCACACTTGATTTTTTTCCATGAGAATCTAGATTTATGTTTCCATTTTCCGTCCTCTACTGTTACTGTAACCTGTAAATCTGTATAACCAGGTAACAAAATGTTTGATAGATTTTAACCCTTTTTATGATTTTTGGTACAGCTGGATGCGTAGGAATTACAATTTGGGTGATTACGCAAATAAAACTTTGGAACTAAGATGGTGGCTGTATAAATTGTGAGACTTTGTCAATAAGATGTTTTTTTTGTTTAAATACATTAATGGATGTGTATGAATAACTTGTGCGAGTTTGCTTGTTTATTTTTTCTTTATTCCTGCAGTTATTGTTAATGAATATGATAACCATTTTATACTGTAAAACACGCAAAACTATTTACACTGTGAACTTTTGTTACATATGGAACATTTACGTTCAATATGAAGAACTGCTAGACCAACCTCAAAACCATTGATTGTGAAAATGCTGGTTCTGCCTTCATGTGCTGTTGGGTATTTGATACCAGGGAAGGTGTTCTTATCTGTCAGGCAGCTTAATTTCATTCAGCATCAATAAAAAACACAGCTGGAATATAACTGCATTTCCTCCAAACTGTACTTAAGAATTTTTTTTTAATTCAATGCAACTTTATACATTTACGCTGTAATGGCAAATATTGCATGTTCACTACATTTGTCTGACAGCTTTAGTTATCTTCCAGATTACTATTATTTCCTGTACAGCGATAGCCATGTTGATCCAGATGTATTGATTTTGAATGTGTGTGATTAACAGAATTATTCATTGTTACATTGTGTTGTGATAATTTTACTTCTTATACTAAATAAACTTTTTCAAAAAGCCTCTTGAAAGAATCAGTTACTAAATGTGAAACTTTAATTATTTGAAATATTGAGAAACCTGGTTCTCTGAGGACAGCACAACACTACATAGAAATGATCATGTAGAATATGATGCATTGCTGTAGATTAAAATACCACACAAAATTGTTAAAATAGGGACAATTTAAAAAGTGGGGCAATAAAGGTAAAGAATTGTGATATACATTTATTTTCACTTGGTTGGTATGAAGGAAAATAAAGAACTCATCCGTTTGTTTTTGTTTTATCAGTGTGAAAAGAGCATGGCATGGATTTTAAAGTGGCTCTTGCTGAAATGAGGAAAATGTTTGCTAGACTAAAAATGTATTTAAACTGAGCTCAAGTCATAAGGTACCCAACACAAAACATTAATAACGCCCCTTAGATTAGATGAGTATTAATGAGGTTATAGGTTACTATGTCTTATTAATAATTGTTCTTGTTTTCTTATTTGTGGATTGTTGTTTATGTATTATAACTGTTTTAGTTTTGTGTATGACTATGACCCCTAACCATATAGTTTCTTAAAATGCAAGTACAACAAGAATCACAGTGACTCCTTCAGGTTGTGCAGAGCTCCTAGTGGAGCAGATAAGTGAAACAATCGTTCAAATAGTGATACAAGCACTAAACTTGGTACAAATACTAGACATTACTCTTTTGAAAAAGTACTTGAAATTCAAGATGGCCGCCCATAATCTCACCACTTTGATCAATTTGGATGATCTTGGTGTCTAAAAGTATAGGGAATTTGGAGTTTTCCTAACCCTCACACTTGCAGCTACATAGTCTTGTGCAGGTAAGACCATATCGGTAGCATTTGCATCTTCCATGGCATTCTGAACGGCGTCCACACTTGGTCAGAAGTCAATGGGTGGAAGTGTTGTCCAGAAGACCTTCCATGTATCTCCACTTTTTGTCCATACCCAGTCAGCAGGACTCTGTGTCTCTGATTGGCGCAGTATAGTCTGACTCCATATGCAGCCTGCTTGATAGGCAGCACGCTTGACGTGCTGAAGTAGTGCTGCACGAGTTGGAGGAATGGCTTCATAAGGCATCTGTTTCTGAGCAACCATTTCCAGTCTGGCATCATCTACACATGCAACTGTACTGGACCTGTCATAAATTGTCACCACAAACTTCTCGAGGACCTCCAGATCATCATCACCTACTGTTGGTGGGTACTGGCTTAGCTTGGCAAAGACATCAGATGCCTCAACACACACATCCCAGGTTTGCCATGCAGACTTTTTCCCTTTGCTGTGGAAGCCTGAAACAACATCGCAACCAGTGAAGGCATGAAAGAAGAGTATTCCTTTGCTTTTTTCCAGTCCGATAGAGGTGTAAAGGTCATGTATAGGAAACCAACTCAGGTTGCATCCTTGGCCAAGGACACCCACAACTGCAGCAAACCAGTCCGTTGAAGGACAGGCAGAGCACTGATTGCTATGATGATGACATCTGTGTCACTGGCCTTAACCATCAGGACTTTGCTCCCCTCCTCCACTGCATGCCTGGCATGTACAAAGATGCGTGTGTCTGCTTCCTCGTGACTACATGGTGCTATCCAATCCAAGCTGATCGTGTCGTTGCAGGCAACATCTTCATCTTTGGTCACGATGACCAAGTTGGGTGTAGACATATGTGCAATCTTGTCAGCCAGGAACCTGAACAGCTCAGTTTTGTTATCACTGTCTCGTAGGAAGTCCTGCCAGTTTGGGGGGATTTTGCCCTTGCTTGTTACTCTGCGTTTTACCCCACGTCCACGCTTTGACCTGGTTTCAGCCTTGAGACTTGATGACTGGTAGACATCAAACACGATGTCTGTTCTCTTGTACTTGGTGGAGTATGCTTGTACTTTGGGGAGCACATCCAACATGGCATAGTCTTCAAAAGTCTTTGAGGTTCGTGGTGGCAGGGTGTTCACCATCGCTGAACCATCAATGATGATTGCAACAGCCTTTGGTTCCACATCAGGTTTTATAACATGGCTCTCAAGAATGGCTGCAAGCTGGGACTTCTGACTGGAGTAAGGCTTTCCACCATCACTCAAGGCAGCAGGGAACTGCTGATTTTCATGGCGAAAGAACTCATGCAGGTCACAGTCTGGTTCCTGTCCGAAGAAGTGTACCCTGTTTTTCTTGATTGGGTCATAGACGGTGGCCACTTCCTCATTTTGCAGGCCCTCCATGAACTGCTGGAAACAAGTTCTGCCCCCCTCATAATGTGTGCTGAGAAGTGCAGCTACACGGATGAACGATATCCTTGGTGTCCAGTGACAACAGATCCCCACTCTTTTCCTGGAAAAGATTGCACAGCTCCTTCAAAACTTGGGTCAGCTTCTTGACTTTCTCAAGGAAAACCCTTTGGGCTTGTGGTGTCTCATTGTGGTGGCTAGTTTGTTCTGCAGCCTCCTTGGCTTCAGATGCTGCCTCGTACTGTGCAAACAGGTGGCAGACTTGAGGACCAGCTATCATCCATCTAATCAGTGCTGAGGGATCTTCAGTTATACCAACTGCTCCCCCGTCAGCTTTGATAACAGAATTTGACTGCTCATGAGCCTGGTCAATGCAGAGAACTCTCGACTTGACTTGTGAACAACAAACTTTCCACTCGCAAACTCCTGGGCCAGCTGGGGATGTTTCTCTTTGAGGGTCACCATGTCTCAGTGGATGGGGAGCCAGCGTGCATAGTTATTGTTGTTGTTAGCAAAGAAGTATGGGATGAGCTCAGTCAATGCCTGGCAGTACAGGTTGAAGTTGGCTTCCCTGAATGCTCGGATCGCCAGTTCCATGGACAGCACCAAACTCCCGAACTGAAACTGCAGACTTTGAAGCTTGCGACTATCACACCAAGCATCAAAGCATAGCACTTCCTCAGAGTTGTCAGAGTTGTCAATAGTCATTGTAGGCTGCCTTCAACAGCTGGTAGAGACTGCATGCTGTTATCTGGGGGGCCTGGCGTGTCTTAGTGTTGCTTGCTGCTGATAGGAAAGATTCTGCGTCCCAGAGGAAGCCACCCCTGCCTCCACCAGGGCTCCTGTCCAACCACTGTCCAGTAGAAGTGTTCCAATTGACTTCATTGCAGCCATCTCAATGTGTAGGCCTCCAAACATTATGACAAACATATCCTCACCATACTGCTCAGGCCAGTGCCACTGGATTTGCTTTGCCAATGCATAGATTGGCTGGTCGGCAGTCATGACAGGTATCTGACCTGGATTCAGGAAAGATCCAGCCTCTTTGACTTTGTCCATGACATGTCTGATGGTAGCAACCGAGTGGGCTGGCTCTCGCAAGAGAGGTAGCAGTGATGTTATGCTAACCTCAGCCTCAGGGCTTCTCTTCTTGGAAGCATGATGGGCTGCGGTCATGCTCACTGCCCCATCTGTCTCTTCAGTTGCACTGACTTTTTCCTGCCACTCATACTCCATTGCCAGTTGTGGTCCTAACAGAGTGATGTCTGGATCTGTCTGCACAGGATGAATATGTGGAGGAGAAGGCTTATTCTTGGTGAAGAAGGCTGGGCATATATTGGTGAAGGAGTCAGGCAGTTCTGGAACTGTCTTCACCTTCTCCTCTCCAAGTCTAACAGGTTCACGTTATTCACCCTGGTTGTCTTTGGTTGGATGTTGGAAAGCTGAGATGCTGGTGCCATGAAAAGAGGTTGTTGCAGTTGTTGCAGAGGGGTTGTGGTCAATGTTGTCCATGGCTGTTGTGGTGAACAACCCTCTCCTCAGAACTTGTGGGCAGACCACCCCATCCTCTCTGTACCTGTTGACCGTTGCATCTCCAAGCTGCACAGATATTTCCAGTACTCATATGAAATGCTAAGGCCATGTTCATGAAGCATTGTCACCAGCATCTTCTTCCTAGTCTTGGCCTATATTGATATTCCCATGTAGATGGGGAATGGTGTTTCCCGATCTTAGGAATGCCTGTGAGTCGATGCTCCTTCCTTGTGTCTTGTGTTGCTGTATACTGCAGGAGCTGTGCAATTGCAAGATCTGACTTGGAGGCACCAAATCTCAGTTGTGATTTGAGGTCAGCCCCGTGTTCAATCATGCCTACAAATTGAACAGGGCTGGGTGGAATGGCATCCGCAATACATCCCTCATGGAAGGTTCCATCAAAGGAAAACTTGTGGTCCAGCATGTGTCTCCTCAAGATCTTGGCTGCTTTGGCAAGTGTCATAGCATCACTATAGTCAGAGGCTCGTGACAGTGCAAAGCTTACATCGTTTTGGAAAGCCAGCAGGACATCTCTTCCCTTCTTGTGAGCTTCCAGCTCAGGTATTTCAGCCAACAGTGTGTCCTTCAGTCTGGTGGCGTTAACATCCGGTGTCTCCATACCCAGCTGTTCTAGACGCTGTCTGTACAGGTTGACCATATCTGCAAGTCTGAATATTGCAGGTCCCTCGGAACTTAATTTGGTCTCCGCTACGTAGGTTACTAGTTCTGAAAATGCCAGTCTGTTGTACAGGGATGTCAAACATGCAGCATGATACTTGAGCTCCTGTGCAATGACATCTCCACCACTCATTACGTTCAGGAGTCTTCCATCATTTAGAGTTTTAGCACAGCCATTGAGTCTTTTGTTCAACTTTTCTTTCTTGCCCTGTCCAGTTTGGTGTTCTTGAAAAGATATCGGGAGCTCTGGTGGTACTGTGCCATGCTCCTCCTCAGTAACTTCTTCTATACCAACACCCTGATCCAGTCTGGTTGGATCCTTAACAATGGGCATCTCATTGAGGGCATGGAACAGGGGGATATTGGTCGCAATCATGGTGTAGCCATCTTGTTCAGATGCATAACGTTTAGGTGGGGATTTTAGATCCTCATTATCTTTGTCGTCTTGGCAAATACAACATTTGCCCCAGTCAGTTTTCCATTTAGATGATCCTGGAGATGAACTTGCCATCTTGTTCGGTAATGAATTAATTAATGCAGTAAGGCCGAGGGTTTATCCTTTTACCACCTTTACCACAGTATGACTATACACATTCAGGTATGGGATACAACTAGGTTCAGACATAAATCCTACACCTAGCCCGATCGTTCATCCAGTGCCATTTAAGTCCCGTGCGATCTGTACACCTTCTGGGTGACTACATGCAAAGTCATGTAAAGCCCCGTCTCCCTTGGCTCGGCTCTCCCGTGCTGGTCGATTCAGGTGCGGCTATCTAACTACCTGGTTTAGCCCGTGAGTCAACATAGTGGATTATTTTTTATCTAAAACCAGAATAAGGCAAAAGTAAGCTTTTGAGAGGTTTAAGGGTCCCAGATTTGGATTCTACATGGTAAAAAATGTATATATTGATGTCAGAATCATCCATATTGGCCAGGTCTGTGCATATTTATTACTGCTTATGGTGGCCATCTTGAAAATGGGCGGCCATCTTGAATTTCAAGTGGCCCGTGTACTTTTTGAAAAGAGTAATGTCTAAGGAGTATCTGTGCCAATTTTGGTGTTTGTACCACCATTTAAACGATTCCTCTGAAAATATGATGTTATCTGCTCCGCTATCCCCATACATGGAGGCACCCCCATTTGGTTGTTAGGGACCATGACAGGTAAATTGTAATATTGAAATATCAAGTTGTAAAAATGAGCTAAAAAGATGCTATACTCATACAAAATATTGAGAATCAAAGTCAAAATATTTAGTTCCTCAGGATTTTGTGATGCTACGTTTTTATCTTTTAAACTGTTTCTCACTAAAATGACTTACAGGATTGTTTTTCCTTTTCATTGGCGGAAATGGTTTACCAAACCAGTAGCCTAAGGTAGGTAAGTAAATAAGCTGTTCCATCTTTATCCCGCCGCCTGCCACACGAAAGAGTGCGCATCGCGAAAATACGAGTTCACGAGGAACACTTGAATGCAGCATTTTCTTCTGCATACGATTACGACACATTCTTGTCATCCAAATGAAAGAGGACCCAGCTTCCTGGTGTGTACCTACAATAATGGACTGGTGAGAGAGAGGGAGAGAGAGAGAGAGAGAGAGAGAGAGAGAGAGAGAGAGAGAGAGAGAGAGAGAGAGAGAGAGAGAGAGAGAGAGAGGGGGTTCTCGGTTTGTTCTGCGGCGATAGTGTAAGTATAGAAGCCGTTCAATGTTTCTGTGTTTTTTGTTAAATACCCTCTCTGTCCGAGGATAGATGATGCTGGTAAGTGCAGATCGATATCAAAACGTAACTGCGGAGGCAACCACTTGTTGGACATGTGATTCAAGTTATTGCAACTATACTTGTAGGACTTATTGTAGTTAATATAATATGTGCATATGTATGCAGCTACTGAGGAGTTACAGACAGAGAAAACTTTGATCCGAGCATTTTCAGTTGTTTCTCCTTCCTGCAGATTCAACTTTGTTCTCTCTTTCCTGATGAGTAACTGTAAGAAGTAGTAAATGGAGACTATAGATTGCAACATTCAAGGCACATCTACTTTTGTAAACACCCAGCTACTTACATAAGGCATATCTAAATCACCTTGCCATATCGAAAACTTTCACACTTTTCGCAGTCTAGCTCACATGGGATTAAACTTCTCACCTGTACATTTTTCCACTAAAACCTTTTATCTTGATTTCCAGTCTACTGTCTGTGTTACTGCTTCTTTTTACATGTGCCTGGTTATCCTATATTTACTAGAAACAAACTGACATACTTTAAAAACAGAGGAAGCTACCAATACATTATAGAGAAAATTGTTTAGTTAGTTAGAAATAATCAAAACCTATTTGGGACATGCACACTTGTAAAAATGTGTCAACTGTGTTGTTTGTAATTTAGATTAGAATTACACTATGAGCATATTAATGTAGAAAATATAAATTCTGTCTTTTTGTTATTATTACTGTTATTTGAGTAAAAGTTTTACTGGGTTTAAAACGAAGCAGTTTTTTGGGGGGAAATGAATAAAATGGTTTGAAAAACTTTTTCTTTTTTTTGGAGGAAGTTCTCATTGAAGTTATTTGGAAATAACAGACCTGTAAGATCTGTGTGTAGCAAATGTGATACTTCCTCTGGGTTTAATTTGTTCTTTTGGATAAAAAGGCAGATCTGTTGGCATGTTTAATGCACTGCAAGTAGAATTTACTACAATTTTATTTTCATGTCAGTACAGCTCTTCTAATAAATACCATATGTGTTTTACTTGTGAACAGGACCAGAAAGGACACAGAATTCAGTCTGAGGAATGTCAGGCATAAACAAATCTGCAGAGGATGGCGGGTCCTTCTCCTCGAAGGTCATAAACATTGTGTTTATCACACTGCTGTTGGACCTGCTGGGATTTACACTGATTCTACCTCTACTGCCGTCCATTTTAGACCATTATGCACATACTGGGGTTAGTTTTGCTTCTTTATTTAAATATATAACATCTACAAGGTTCTGTTACAGCAGTCTGCTGACTTAAAATGTACTTTTGCAATGTGTTTGCTCATTATTGTCGGGGCTGATATCAACAGTAAAGTAGGATACAGGACACTTTCCGAACCTCAGGACTTCTAGCTGTAACTATTAAAGTTACTTAACGTACTTTATATTCCCTTACAAACATCTTTACTCAAAATGAATAAAATTTTCAACAAGGGATTTGAATTGTAGAACCAATATCCTGGAAGTAGAGAGAGGGGCGAAGAGTCGTGAAATTTAAAGGGCGCGATTTGATCGAATTCACTATTTGGATTGCTGTTTGAAGAACATTGTTAAGCTCGGGTTCAAGTGTCTTGGATGCCAGGGCCTCCCTATGGATAATGCAGTGTGTGAACTTGACATGTGGTGCAACGCTAAGGACCTTGGCTTTCAGCCCTTTGTGTTTTCCCATCATAGCCCCGGCACCGTCAGTGCATATGCTTATGCATTTATCCCAATCCAGGCCTGTCTCCTCCATCCAACCATTAAGACAGTTAAAAATGTCTCCACCAGTACATCTTCCTTCCATCGGAGAGCAGCACAGCATGTCCTCATGCAGTTTCCCGTCATGACTGTAGCGAATGAAAACCATTAAATGGGCTACATTAGTCAAGTCAGTAGACTCGTCTAACTGCAAAGAAAACCGGCTGTTTTTCACTCTCTCGATGAGCTGGCATTTCATATCATTAGCGATGTCGTTAATGCGTTTGGACATGGTATCATTGGAGAGGGGAATCTGTTTAAGCACACTTGCGATCTTTTCACCATGCATTGCTGTGGTCATCGCAATTGCTGCAGGAAGGATGAGGCTTTCAGCAATTGTGTGTGGCTTTTGTGCTTTGGCTACAAGGTGGGCCACTTTGTATGACGCTGCCAAGGCTTTGGTGGGCACAGTAGCTTGGCTATGCACAACGGTCTTTTGCCCATGCAGCGCAGCTTCTTTTCGTAAAAAAAATGTCATGGGTTTCTGAGCATCATCTGGATGTCGGCTTTCGAGATGTCGTCTCATTTTTGTGGGCTTTAAACTTTCATGTGCCAGAACATCGCCGCAAATAACACACTGTGGGTGGTCGAGCTCATGTTTTACCTGGCACGTGAATCCATATTTAAGAAATTCTTTCAGGTATCGGCGACGCCTCGTTGGTGGGTCTTTTTTATTCTCACCACCGGCCAAACTTGTCCCATCTGAGGATCGCGGAGGAGTAGGTGCACAACTGGAGGTAGATGGCACTTCTGAGCTCAAATCATTGTTTTTTAGCAGCCACCTGTCCATTTTTGATGAAAGTTATAACTAGGCTAGTGGCTAAAAAAGTGGCTAGTATCACAAACGTGGCTAGTAACGTGGCGAGTTAACTATGACGTATTGTAAAAAAACCGGGAAGAAATTGAGTTTGAACAGTGGGCGCAGATTGTTACATTGTTTCTATCATAGGACCAATAAACGATTCGAAACGCCATTTAAAGCTGGGCAACTTTTTTTTTTCTCTCTCTCTCTCCCTCTTAACAGCGTGTAGGAATGAGAAAAAGGCAGATTTTCATTGTATTGACATTTTATTTTTCGTTGTTTCACCAGGTGTTATAACAGCTAATTTCCGACTGAAGTAACAAATAATTTTGCGACCCCACGGAAGTTTTTGCCGACCCCGTTTGGGGTCGCGACCCCTAGTTTAAGAATCACTGGCCTAAGGTAGGTAAGTAAATAAGCTGTTCCATCTTTATCCCGCCGCCTGCCACACGAAAGAGTGCGCATCGCGAAAATACGAGTTCACGAGGAACACTTGAATGCAGCATTTTCTTCTGCATACGATTACGACACATTCTTGTCATCCAAATGAAAGAGGACCCAGCTTCCTGGTGTGTACCTACAATAATGGACTGGTGAGAGAGAGGGAGAGAGAGAGAGAGAGAGAGAGAGAGAGAGAGAGAGAGGGGGTTCTCGGTGTGTTCTGCGGCGATAGTGTAAGTATAGAAGCCGTTCAATGTTTCTGTGTTTTTTGTTAAATACCCTCTCTGTCCGAGGATAGATGATGCTGGTAAGTGCAGATCGATATCAAAACGTAACTGCGGAGGCAACCACTTGTTGGACATGTGATTCAAGTTATTGCAACTATACTTGTAGGACTTATTGTAGTTAATATAATATGTGCATATGTATGCAGCTACTGAGGAGTTACAGACAGAGAAAACTTTGATCCGAGCATTTTCAGTTGTTTCCTCCTTCCTGCAGATTCAACTTTGTTCTCTCTTTCCTGATGAGTAACTGTAAGAAGTAGTAAATGGAGACTATAGATTGCAACATTCAAGGCACATCTACTTTTGTAAACACCCAGCTACTTACATAAGGCATATCTGAATCACCTTGCCATATCGAAAACTTTCACACTTTTCGCAGTCTAGCTCACATGGGATTACACTTCTCACCTGTACATTTTACCACTAAAACCTTTTATCTTGATTTCCAGTCTACTGTCTGTGTTACTGCTTCTTTTTACATGTGCCTGGTTATCCTATATTTACTAGAAACAAACTGACATACTTTAAAAACAGAGGAAGCTACCAATACATTATAGAGAAAATTGTTTAGTTAGTTAGAAATAATCAAAACCTATTTTGGACATGCACACTTGTAAAAATGTGTCAACTGTGTTGTTTGTAATTTAGATTAGAATTACACTATGAGCATATTAATGTAGAAAATATAAATTCTGTCTTTTTGTTATTATTACTGTTATTTGAGTAAAAGTTTTACTGGGTTTAAAACGAAGCAGTTTTTTGGGGGGAAATGAATAAAATGGTTTGAAAAACTTTTTCTTTTTTTTGGAGGAAGTTCTGTAAGACCTGTAAGATCTGTGTGTAGCAAATGTGATACTTCCTCTGGGTTTAATTTGTTCTTTTGGATAAAAAGGCAGATCTGTTGGCATGTTTAATGCACTGCAAGTAGAAATTACTACAATTTTATTTTCATGTCAGTACAGCTCTTCTAATAAATACCATATGTGTTTTACTTGTGAACAGGACCAGAAAAGACACAGAATTCAGTCTGAGGAATGTCAGGCATAAACAAATCTGCAGAGGATGGCGGGTCCTTCTCCTCGAAGGTCATAAACATTGTGTTTATCACACTGCTGTTGGACCTGCTGGGATTTACACTGATTCTACCTCTACTGCCGTCCATTTTAGACCATTATGCACATACTGGGGTTAGTTTTGCTTCTTTATTTAAATATATAACATCTACAAGGTTCTGTTACGGCAGTCTGCTGACTTAAAATGTACTTTTGCAATGTGTTTGCTCATTATTGTCGGGGCTGATATCAACAGTAAAGTAGGATACAGGACACTTTCCGAACCTCAGAGACTTTTCTAGCTGTACTATTAAATTACTTAACCTACTTTATATTCACCTTACCAATAAATATTTATCAAAATGTAATTTTCAAATATTTTTTCAACCAACGGAGAACTTTTTGATATTGTTTTTTTTTTAAAGTAAAGTAGTAGTATTAGTAGTAATAGTAGTAATAGTAGTAGTAGTAGTAGTTATTTTCGAAGTAGTAGTTGAAAATAAAAGTGACACATTTTGATAATATATTAATGAGACAAGAATAAAGTAGACTTATGATAAAATTGGTAAAAAATAGTTAAAAATGTAAAAACATATGGTAACCCTTAAGGTAATATATTAAATTGACCAGAATAAAATAGGCAAAATGTATATATAGAAATCTAATAAGAAAAAAGGAAGTAAAATCAGGATAAACCTTCTAATAGTGACTTTTAAAAAGAGATTTTAACATTCAAACCCAGAACCGATCCGATTAACTAGTCTCGCTTTTTCCCTTCTTGAGTGTAATTGATTTCCTGAAAATTAGAGATATGATTATCGCTTGTGAAAATATTTTCACCAGTTTGAATCACAGAATAGTTTAGGGGGTATGGATGCCAGACAATAAGAGTTGGTCCCTGGGCAAGATCAGTTTCACCGGCGTAACAGTGTTTATAGTTTCCAACTGTACAAACTGATGGTTAAAGAATGATTTGGAGTTTTGTATTTTGGACAGATGATGTGCAGAAGTGAACAAAGGAGGCTTTATGTGGAGAACATGATCCATGAAAACCAACTCAGGAGTTGTTAGATTACTGTCTGCGCGCTGACTCATGCTGAGTCGACCTCTTAACTTGTGTTCTCCTGTGTGATGTTGTATTTTCCTTTACTTGTTGGACAGGATGGCGTATATCAGTCTCTGCAGAGTGTTGTGGACTTGTTTAGGGAGGCCTTGGGGATCCCTATGGAAAAGAAATATAACAGTGTCCTGTTTGGAGGTATACTTGATTGATTTCACCTTCTTTATAGCCTATGTTGAGCTCTTTCTTTTATGACACCATGAACAATAAAAATGTTATTTATGCAAAGAAATGTCATTAATTAGCATGGTCCTGGATTTGCTTTTCAGGTCTGATTGGGTCCCTGTTTTCTCTACTGCAGTTCCTGTCATCACCAGTAACTGGAGCCCTGTCAGACCGTTATGGAAGGCGGCCCTTGCTCATTCTTACTACAGTGAGTAAAATGACATATTACACCTTTTTGATAACTTGTAAGTATCCCTTCACATTGGATGCAAATAGAATAATTCTATTGGCACAGCTCACACTTCATTTGTGAAGAAGAAACTATACAGCCTTTACAATAAGCCGTGATTCATCGAGGTCTAATTGGGTTCCTTGTGTTCCAGTTAGGGCTGATATCCTCCTATGCGGTCTGGGCCGTTTCCCGGAGCTTCAGCATGTTCCTTTTGTTTCGAATAATTGGGGGCATTTGTAAGGGCAATGTTAGCCTCTGCACTGCCATTGTTGCCGACTTGCCTTGCCCAAAAGCACGGAACAGAGGAATGGTAAGCACAGAGTTTCTTTGTCTATAACATTGTAATAATATAAAATTCTAAAACAACATAATGTGATTGAATGCAATCTTGATCTTTGCTAGATGTCTGAAAGTTCTGCTAGTTATATTTTAATCTTTTACCAGGGCTCTGACTTTCACATTTTCTGGTGGACATGAAGTTTCTGAATATCCACTTGGTGTCTTTGTCTGTGTTCGACAATAAGCTTAATGTTCTGAAACTAACTTAATTTGTATCCCCACCAGGCTATGATCGGCATCGCCTTCTCCCTAGGCTTCACTGTGGGTCCTTTGATGGGAGCCTACTTTGCCCTCCAATCCAGAACCACAGGAAATGTCTTCTACCAAACTCCAGCTCTGCTCGCCTTGGCCTTCAGTGTTGCTGACCTGGTCTTTATTTGGGTCATGATGCCAGAGACACTCACAAAGAATGTCAAGGTTGGTTATGAAAATATTCACTCAGCCATGTGACAAACCTAACCAGACACATTGACAAAGCTTTCCATTCCTGATCTATCTCTTCATAACTTAGCCTAAAAGCTGTACGAAGGAGAAAACAGCTTGTCTGGCTTTATCCAAAGTTAAACATTGTTGGCTCTATAAGGCTTATTAATTAACTTCTTTGTTTAATCCGTGCTAAAACTTGTAAAATCATTACATTGTTGTTTAATGGGGGTTAGTGCCAGACTACTTCCTCCAACTTCTTGAAACGACTCCAGGAAGTAAATAGTATTTAGATGTCTTGTCAGTATTACACTGGGTGTAGTTATGGTGGGAATTACCTGATGTTACCAAACGTTATGAGCTAATAACAATGACAGTGTACATGGTCCTGCACTAACAAGTACTATAAAGATTTTTTTTTAAAAGTGACAGAGCTGTCAATCAAGTACAGTTTGTGTAATCCCACACAGCAGAAATAATAAGGCCACATCATTTTAAAGACCTGTGTAGGCGTGTTGGAGCTTAAAACATACAATATGTATAAATATATTTTAAAGTACACTCTATAACAAATGTAATATATACAATTATATTTCAGTAAATATATTTTTTTTTTCTGTTTGATTCCTAGGCTTCATCTTCTAGGTGCGGGGACTCCAGTGACTTTCTCAACCCGTTATCATTGTTCCATTTTTCAGCTGTTAGCAGGACAAAAGATCCACCTCCAAAACAAAGTGAGTGCAGCACAGACTGGATTCCTCTGTGAGTCAGAGGTTTACCCCCATTTGATCTATGTATAAAGCATGGATGAACTTTGGTCCATTGGTGCATAAAGGTGGAAATGTCTTTACAGGAATGCAGAAACTTCAAGCATTGGGTCTGGTTTATTTCTGCTACCTCTTCCTGTTCTCTGGTCTGGAGTTCACTCTGAGTTTTCTGACTCACCAACGCTTCCACTTTACAAGGTATGAACTCAAACACAAAGCTTTGGACTCCCTCAGTATCAGTAAACTCACCTGATCAGCAACTCTGCGATATTTACAAGGTTCAAACAAAGTCTTGAAAGTTTGGGGAATGAATTTAACTTTGATGTCTTCAAGGTTCGGAATATGCTTTAATACACTTTTTTGTTCCTGGAACATTTTATAGTGTTTCATTCACACAAACCAAAAGTATATTTAAATATTTCAAATCAAACAATCCCATCATATGTGTTTGTTATGGCATCTCACACCAGTCATAGAGACAATATGCATTGTTTGTTCAGAATTTTTTCATTTACAATAAAGCCCTTTGAACCTTTGAACCTATAGGAATTATGTACATGTACAATAGTTGCTATATCATTTCACCATCTCAATCAAGGCTTCCAGAATCTAGGTGGTTTTTGTTTAGGTACCTTAAAAGTGCTTGAATGTTACTTTTAAAAAGCTGTACAACCTGTGTTTTTACTTTTTAAGTATGCAGCAGGGAAAGATGTTCTTCTTCATTGGTGTCATCATGGCTTCCATCCAGGGGGGTTATGCTCGCAGAATCAAACCTGGGCAGCATATCAGGGCTGTTCAAGTGGTAGGGATTCCTTGTGTTTACATGATTACTAGCTGCACAATAGAATACTCTTTATATTGCTGAAAATACATGATAAACCATGGTTCTTAACCAAACCTTTTTCTCTTTTTTTTAGGCAATCATTACACTAATCCCAGCGTTTATTCTCATTGGGCTCTCATGGAATATTACAATGCTTTACGCTGGGTTGGCATTATACTCATTTGGTGAGCTCATTTTTTATTTTGTGCCTTGTTAAGACTTGTTAACCATTTATTGTACGTAGGAATGTAGGGATTTTGTTAAATATAATTGATAAAAAATGATTTAATGCATGAACTGTAAGTAGATTTACAATTTGAAATAAATGAGACTGAGAATGTAATACCAAACTACGTATTAGAAAATGTGGACTTTCCAACAGTGAACATAGATAAACTTCACATAGCTTTTTTAATCAAATTCACAAAAAGCCATATTCAATATAAATACTGATGTACTCTGTGTTTACATCTTATGTCATTTAATTTTGTAACAGCGGCTGCAATAGTTGTTCCATGCCTGTCAACGCTGGTTTCGGACCACGGTATTCATCTTTATTATTTTATATTTATGAAAACTTCCAATGTGCACACTGTTGCTGATTATCATATGTGGATGAATCTCCAGGGTCAGCCAATCAGAAGGGCACAGTGATGGGGATTCTGCGAAGTTTGGGCGCTCTGGCCAGAGCACTGGGACCAGTTGTCTCATCCTCTGGTAAGTAAGACAGTAATGGCAACAAATGCTGCTAAAACCAAAAATATTAAATATTTAGCCTATGTGTACCCTGTGTATGAATAATTTAGCATAGTAAAATAAGGTCTTGCAGTGTACTTATATTAACTATTGTGTTTTCTTCACAGTTTACTGGATAGCTGGAGCTCAGATCTGCTTTCTACTTACATCGGCCTCTTTCATTATTCCTCTGGTTCTCTTGAGAACAGCCAGCAGGCTAAAGGAGGAGTGAGAGCCCCTTATTGCAGATTTTTTTTTTTTTAAATGAATGTTATAATGTTTACATATGCTGGGAGAATAAGCATTGATGTCTTACTCTGATACATATAAAAATAATAATGAGATGTATACCTTCTACACTGTTTGCAAAGGATCCTCTCATGAAATAAATGTTGTAAGACGCAAATGCCAAAAACCAAGTGCTAATATTGAACAAATTACATTTTCCCTTTTAATGTGCACATGTATATGGAATAGCGTGTGTTACAGACAACATTTATGCTTACAGATATGTTATTATAATGCATTTTTTAAGAATCCACAAGCAGCATTTTATTTTAGTTTTAAGTGTGATTATCTTTATTTTAAAAAATGTATGAGAAAGTATGTTTTGGGTATATATTTATATATATCATACTTGTTTTTAATAAACTGTTATTTAGCATTTTCATGTTTTGCTTGTTAACACTTTTAACTGCACTACATATTTTTTATTCCAAAACATATATCTCAGATTTAAATTAACAAGGACATCAAGACAAATATTTCAAGGTAAACACTGTTATTGTTCAAGGCAAAGTAGTGATAAATAGCAGCAGAGTTATCAAGTTTATGTTAACAATGTAAACCAGACTGATTGTATGATTAAACAATGGCATCAATAACACATCATATACCAAGGGAGCAGAAAAGACTACAGAATATAACAGTATTATTTAATATGAAAAGCCTTCAACGATGCAAGGATATTAAAAGGACACTGAGAGTTATGACACTGTTTGGTAACCACTTCTGGTAATACTTGTTTTTCCTTTCCATCATCAATTTGACAGCACTTTGTGTTATCACCACTGGCTAAAGACTTGGCAGAGTGTTATTTTAGATTTCATTTGTCTAAACAGTTAAAAGGTGTGGCAACTTTGTTTTATTCATACTCAAAATGAATTAGTATTTTTAGATATTATTTATTATAGTTAATGCTGTTTGTAGCTTTTGAATAGTTGTTATTCAGGCTGTAAGCCAGAAGATGTCGCTGTTAGCTCTCCTCCATGCACACACTCATCAGCTGTTTCAGGCTCCACTACAGCTAGCTGGTATGCTATGCTATCAAACAGGTTGTTAGCCCGTAAAGCTTACACGCTGTTGCGGTAGTTAGATAAACGCAGCAGCGTTGTGACGGAGTTTGACAACACGTGGAAGACAGAGTGAACATGCAGATATGTGACTACATATAGGAAAACCCGAAGATGGACAAGGTAGTTTACGAGAAATAATGTAACGATTGTTTTTAGCTAGCAACTTAGCCAGTAACGCTAACAAACGCCGATGCGCGTAGCTAGCTCCTAACTTTTAGACAACTTTAGTAGTTGTGTAAATGGTACTTTAAGTGAACACACCTTTTACCAGACCAATAACGTGTTGTGTAATACTTTGTGTAGTGCATTTAGTTTGGAAAGGTTACTCAAAAGTTAGGTGTATGTCACGTTAGCTAACCTAGATGTTGATTTGAGCTAACAGCTAAATAGCTTAATCTGTAACTGAACTAGAAATAAAAGTTGAGACTAACCAACTATTTAGTCTGAGAGAAGTGTGTCTAAAATGTGGCTCAAGTGATCCAATAGTTTTGATACAAGTGTGGCAATACAAGGCTTCAGTTGAATGACTAGCCAAAGGTCGCATTACACCAGACTGTTGACAATCTTTACTTTTCCCCAGGAGAGCAAACTGTCATCTGCTGTCCTGCAGTCCCCTGAATGGAGACGGAGAAAGGATTCTGCAGAGCCACACACAACCTCATCCCCACCTCCAATACTGCCAAATCCTCATGTATCCGAACAGAGTTTAAGAGGGTAAGCGTATGAGCAGAAATTTTTGTTTTAAAATCTTGATTCGGGCAATCAATCACTTGACCTATTTTGTGTTTCTGTGTTGATGGTGCATGGTATAATACCTTCCTTTATTTTGTCTGTTTTATGAGTGCAAGTAGTCAAATGTAAAAGATAATAACAGACCAATGGGGTTCGACAAGTTGAAATACAGTCAACTGTTCTCTTAAATCTGTATGTGGACATTTTTTCTAAATAGATTGTAAGACCGAATGTAGGATAAGGGATAGTCTTTACAATGCATTTCATTTAGCTGATGCTTTATCCAAAGTGACTTGCAAAAACGGCAATTAATCATGAAGAGACAAACTCAAAACTGTAAGAATCCTGCACGTATTTTAGCTTTCAATAGCCAAATCATTGTAAGTGTTTTCATAAGTCTTACTTCTATTGTGTTGTCAACATTTTATTTATACACTTATATTGATCAATTGATTGTAAAAATGTAATTATAATAGCCTTCACCAAGCATACAGAAACTGAAAACAGGTATTTGTCCTCTTTTGGAAAGACTGAAACAAATGTCTTTACATTTTAATCTCTGTGTTGTTGTCCTCGTATTGTATTCAGTATTTTTTTTTTTCACTTATCTGTCTGAAGTTGAAGGGAAATTATAGAGCCATGTCAGGCCCCTTATTTGTGTAATTATCCAAAATTTGTTAAGGAACTGGTCGTCAGGTCTGAGCCAGAAGCAGAATCCATCAAATACAAATGGAGCAACAGCAGCAGGAAAAGTACCAGGCCTGCCAAGACGTCATGGCTACAGCAGCAGCCGTCAAGTTAAAGACACCAGGGAGGATGTCCTGCAGAGAGAAAGATCCTCACAGGATGCACATGCAAAGGTTAGTTTAATTTTAAGCTCTGTAAGTTAAGAGAAAACCAACTTTGTGAAAGTAAATTCAGTGTTTTTGATCCACCTTGACAGATCAACAGATCAAAAAGCAACATTGGCTTCCCTACCCAAGGCAGAGTTCTGGGCAGGAACTCACTGGAAGCCCAGAAAAAAGGTACTAGGCATCACACATGGCTTTGTTGATTTTTTCCTGAATAACTGTAATCGTGTTTATTAAACGTTGCTTGTTATTGCACCTCCAGGTTTTGGAAGTGCCAGGTCTGCCGCAAACTTTGCAGGGAATTCTAAACCAGCAAAGACAGACTTTGCCCCATTTGAAGTAAAAATGACTGACTTCCCAGAGTTAGCTGGGGGTCCGCTGGGCAAACCTGGACCTCCGATTGTTTCAAGAGAACGCTGGGGTCTAACTCCTCCTCAAACCCTGAGCCCTCAACCACAAACATCGGCATCTTCATGGAAGGTGAGAAATGAGATGTTATGTTGTGCAGTTTGCACTGAATTCTCCACAAACGTAAAGTTTTACTCATACATTTGGTGTTACTTTAATTTTCTATTGAATAGTCTGTCAGCAGAGGACTCCCAACACAGACTGACCCCCAAAAAATTGACCCCAATGCTAAGCCAGATTCATCTGCTTGGTCAACAGGTAAGTGAAAGTAAATGTAATCAGCCTTTCAATTACTATAAGGCTGTTATATTTCATTTCATCTACTTATTTATTTCTGTTAGCAGGTCAGCCTGAGGTTACCTCCTGGGCTAATGTTGCCTCTCAGCCTCCAAAGAAACTGGTTCCTAAAGAGAAGACGATCAAAAGCGACCACGTGCAAGTTAGATTACATTTATGTTTGAATTAGACATTCGGCATAGGCTATTGATTTTTACAGAGTATTGCAGGTTTTGAAAAGCCCTAAAAGTTTTAGTTTTAAAAAGTCTTGGAACTTGATCTTTTTTGCCTGAGAAATGGCTTTTTAGTCTATTAAATAATAATTAAGTAAAACATGTTTTTGTCAGGTAATTGTCTGGGTTTTTCTACAGACCCATGTGCAACATTGATTTCTGTCCCTTATTTTCAGACGGAAGAAATGACTGCACAGCAGGAAGAGGGAGCTCCGGGGAAGAAAAAGAGAAAGAAAAAGAAGAAGAAGGCTAAAGGTGCTGATGAAGAAGCAGAAGATGAGGCAGAAGAGCCAGCAATGTATCAGGCACCTCCAAAATTTGAGGTAACAAATGGGGGCTCGTCCTAAGCTTTATTTGGTAGAAAGTTTGTGTAGTGCCTCAGAGCACATGGTGTCGTTGAGCAGCTGATTAGTTAATGTTGTCCAGCTGTGTGCTGGATTGTTGCTGCATGTTGGGGGACACATCATGTCTGTTGTGTTTCAGGAAGCCTTAGTGTCTGACATGGAAAGATGAAAGGCTGTCATTGTGTCATCTTTGTTTGAGCAGGGTGTGTTGCAGAAGAGTGAGTCTGATGCGGCGGAGGTAGTGCCCGTGCCGGTAGTGGTTCAGACAGCTGGCTTGACGTTTGAGCAGCAAAAAGAGCTTTTGGCCATGCAATTTGAGCAGGAGAAGTTGAGGCTTCGGCAGCAGGAGGTACTGAAGCATTTAGAGGTGGAGAAGGTGCTGGAGGTGGAAAAAATTCGACATAGCAGTGACAAAATGAAATGGGAGGTGGAACAGTCTAGATTACAGCTGATTGGAGAGGGCAAGCTTTCTTCAATGGGGGCTGGTTCTGATAGTTCTGCATCAGGTAGTGGCGACGTTATTTCTAACTTGCGGTTAGTGCCAAGGTTTAATGAGCATGACCCTGATACTTTTTTCACCCTATTTGAACGCGTAGCTGAGGCAAGAAGGTGGTCAGATTCAGACAAAGTGATTCTACTTCAGTGTGTACTCACTGGGCGAGCACAGGAGGCTTATTCAGCTATTTGTGGCGAAGATGCTTTGAGCTATGGTATGGTAAAATCGGCAGTGTTAAAATCATACGAACTGGTTCCTAAAGCATATCGTCAGAAATTCAGAAGTTGGGTCAAGGGTGATAAACAGACAAATGTGGAGTTTATCCGTGATTTAACTTCTCATTTTCAGCGGTGGTGCACGGCAGCAAAGGTTGGCAGTTTTGACGGTCTTTGTGAACTGATTGTGTTGGAACAGTTTAAAAATGCTATCCCTCAGCGTATTGCCACTTGTATAAATGAGCAGAAACCTTCCACCGTGCTTAGAGCAGCCGAATTAGCTGATGATTTTGTGCTGGCGCATAAGGGTAGTTTTTTGGATGTGCGCTCGGCAGGGGGTTGGAAAACCGCGGTGACAGCTCGGTTAACTCCCGCGGTAGTGGAAAGTTTGCCAAGTACACTCCCCCCTCCCCCAACAGCGGGGGCATTTGTTGTAACTGAAAATTGTGTCTTTTTTATTTTGAATGATAAGCAGAACCATCATATATTTAAGTGTATTTGTGTACGTGTGAGATGGAGGATGATTTTGTTGTTTTTTTGTCTTCTCAGGATGAGGAGGAGTTCCCAGGCTTGACTCCTGCTCTGACTGGGGCTGATAGGTTGACAATGAGCAGCTATGCAGCAAAACTATGCAATGAGGTACATATCAGTTATTTCTTCTAAGCCCCCTATTGGCAACGGTCTTGCACATACTGCAGCTACCAAGTAAAGCATATAGGGATTTAATTAGATGAGGTATTTGTCCAGTGATACCATTTTAAAGTCAGTATTTCAGAATCGTACAGTTTGAGTGGCGCTGTCCTTGCAGGCTAGCTAGTTGTTGACTCCAGGTTAGTCAAGAACAGTTCAGTTAGTATATCCAGCATCCATGTTGCGTATGCATGCACCATCTGGCAGCAAAAGTTAACTGCAGTCAATGAGCAGTGGTCCCAATGCAGAAGACATGCTGCACAAAACTGAATTAGCTTTTTTATTTAAAGATAACGTTTATCAATATTGAATGCTAACCCAGTCAGGACAGTGCATGCCCTTGGGTCCTCAGCAATACACTAGCCAAGTGTAAAGTAGATGTGAACAGTTAACACAGAGCTAGACAGAGATGCCTTGCTTTATAGTTGGATGTGATTTGCAAAACATCAAATGTGTTTTTTAAAACTTGTTCAGGAAAGCCAAAGAGAAATTGTTCAGCGTCAGTCTGCTGACCAGACCAAGGAAAAATCACCTGCCGGAAAAGCTCAGCCTGCAGAGACGTCTAAGAAAGGACAGGTTTGTCTTTTTACAAATGAAATTGTGATTTTTTTTCAAACTGTTTGATTCCTAATGAAACTGTACAAGCGAAAAAAGTGGGTTTCCAGTTTTGAAAGAAGACATGTACTGTAGACTTTCTGCTGTCCTGATGTCAATGGGGAGCTCTTTCCACCATTTTGGATCCAGGCGTGTTGTAGTTATGGGGTACCTGGGTCCACGTACACATGCTTTAGAGATGGTTTATGTTCTTCTGATTTTTAGAAAGCTGAAAAGGTGTCCGGGAAGAAAAGCAAAGTTCCTGTTCAGCTGGACATTGGAAACATGTTGGCCGCTTTGGAAAAGAAGCAATCTCAAAAAGCCAAGCAGGACGCCAAACCAGTCATTCTCTCAGGTGGGCATCTTGGGCTATAATTCAATGGCTTGGGTATATGTTTGATTATACTTGCATTCTTGGGACACAGCTTATTGATCTGTTGGTGCAAGGCATTAAAAATAAAATGATTTCTCTGTAGTTGGTGGAGGACTACCTGTTGTCCAGAAGCAACCATTAGTCCAGAAAAAGCCTCCGTGGCAGCAGGATAAAATTGCACACAATCCCCTGGACTCCACCAGCCCTTTGGTGAAGAAAGGAAAGCAAAGAGAGGTGCCGAAAGCCAAGAAACCCACTCCTCTTAAAAAAGTAAGTCCATCTCTGACTCTGGAACAAGCAGTGATATTTCAGCCTTTGTTTAGTCTCTTATTTGTGTTTTTCTGTGTTATATTCAGGTAATTTTAAAAGAAAGAGAGGAGAGGAAACAAAAACGTTTGCTGGAGGAGAGAGGGCTACTGCCGGAAAATGAGTTAAAACCTACCAGTGATGCAGAAAAAGAAGAGGAGTGTGAGACGAATGCAACAGGTAAGATCAAGCACTAGAAAGAACCCTTTACATTAGGTAGATCTTTGATTACACCTGATATTTGATATATTTTGTGCTTCTGTAGTCCCAAGTGAGCTCGGGAGCCCTACAGATGAACTTGAAGATCAGTCAGAGTTTAACAGCACAAGCCTAATGGTGAAAGAGGGCGATGAAGAGGATGACAAAGAGGAGATTGTAGAACAACAAACCACCTCACCTGTGCCCTGCCAAGCCAGTCGACCCAAAATCCACAGCAGAAAGTTCAGAGAGTAAGACCAAAAACCTGCACATCCACACACAAGTTCTAAACTAGTTTAGTTTTCGGTCAAGATTTAAGAAAAAATGTGATCTCACACACAATTACTTAATTATTGATCAGTGTTTCCTTTTCTATATTTGTTGTACAGCTATTGCAACCAGATGCTGAGCAAAACCGTTGATGAGTGTGTAACGACTCTGCTCAAGGAGCTGGTTCGTTTCCAGGACCCGCCTTTACCAGAAGGACCCCATGAAGGCCCGCATGAAAAGACGCATTGTGATGGGGCTGAGAGAGGTCCTGAAGCACCTCAAACTCAGGAAGGTCAAGTGTGTCGTCATCTCACCCAACTGTGAACGCATCCAGTCCAAAGGCGGCCTGGACGAGGCTCTTTACACCATCATTGACACTTGTCGTGAACAAGGGGTGCCGTTTGTGTTTGCCCTCTCCAGGAAAGCTTTGGGCCGCTGCGTCAACAAGGCAGTGCCTGTCAGCCTGGTGGGCATCTTCAACTATGATGGTGCACAGGTGGGGTTTATGTTCAAGTTCAGCATACTAATCACTAACAACAAAGATGTCGTTGAAATGAGTCTTAAAGCTGTTGAAATAAGCATATAAAGAGCTGAAACCTTCTTACCCATAGGACTTCTATCATAAGATGATAGAGTTGTCGTCTGAGGCCAGGAAAGCCTATGAGACGATGGTGTCAAGCCTGGATCAGACAGGACAGGAAGAGGCAGAGGAGACAGGGAACAATGAGGAAGAGCTGCAGATCAGCAGCCCGGCTGAGGAGGCTGAGCCCAGTCCTGACACCACACAGCCAGAGGAGCCAGAGTACAGTAAGTGTCTGTGGTGATACCTTCTTCATATGTCTAACAAAGTTAAAATAAGTGAAGCTGTAAAGGTCCCCTGTTATACTCTTTTTCCACAATATACTGTAGGTCTCAGATAAATACAAAACATGTCTCAGAAGTGTTTGGCTCCTTATACAAAACAGATCTATTGTAGCCATAAACCTGTCTCTCAGCTCTGTTCCTGAAGTGCTGATTCTTTATCTGTAGCTTTAAATTGCTAATGAGCTGCTGCTGGCAACACCCCTCTGCAGAAGTATTTGGTTTTAAAAAAAAACACAATGGTGCTATAGGAGGAGATTTAGGTGATAAGGTGGGAGGGTGTTACCTTGGTTGTTTATTGGCTAATGGTTGCAAAACCCAAAAAACACATTGTGACATCACAAAGCGGCCAAATCTGATCAGCTCATTTTCAGCTGAAAATATTTTTATAAAGATGGATCAGGAGATGGATCCTTTTTTTACAGCGGGACACATATATGTATAAAAGACATGGAAAAAGTGGATTTTGCATAATAGGTGAGCTGTATTACAATAATATAATTCACCGCTGAACGTCAAATAATTCTCTTTTTCTTGTATTTCTCCTTCCAGTGAAAATTTGGAGGAAAATGTTGGAGAAGGATTGCAACCACAAATTTCTGAACTTTGAGGAGCAGCTGAGCTCCATGCGCTTAGACAGTGAATGTACTACAGAAAACACTGAGGAAGATGAGAAGAGTTGACAGTGGCCAGTCTCTCTGTTTCTAAACAAAAAAGAAAGAGAACTAAATCACGCTGATTATATGTTTAGAAGAAACTTGGATGGGATAATCCGACATGCAGAAAAGTATTAATGCAAGCTGCCCTGCTGCAGTGGTTCATCTCAAAACTTTAGGAGTTTGTCAGGAAATCAATCATATTGGTAAAGTTGCAATGAATTTCTTATTTTCTTTTGTAAAATCTTAAGTAATATTTTTGTTTTGAGTTGAAGATAATCATGCAGAGCTGTGTTTTTTAGAGTTTGTGTGGGTTAGAAACTGGAGAGGATTAATCGCTGACTTCATAGGACCAAACCACTCACTTGAAGAATTCCCACAATATGAATTTTGAACCATATGGTGTGTGGTCAGACTAGAGGATGTGCAGAAGTTTATGTACTGAATGTGTGTAGAAAATCAACCTGTTACACAGTACAAAGAAAAGGCCAGTGGTGACTTCTGCACTGAAACTATTATGGTGCATTTCTTTCCTCTTTTCAATTTAGTTTAAATATTTCTTGTCTCCTATTATTTGTCGGGGACATTAAAGTAAAACAGGAAATGTAGGAATGGACAAGGTGAATGACATGCTACAAAAGTGTTCTGCCAAGCGTAAACTGAAACGGGGCTTAAAGTGAAATAAGATTTACAGCTTGTGAAATGGGAGGAGGAAACTGCATCTGAAATTCAAGCTTTTGGAATAGTTTAGGACAATACATTGAGAAACTAAAAGCGTCAACACTGTACATGACACAAGATGTAAGTCACCTTTTTATAGTATACTGTTTTTGCTTTGAGTATTAAAACAACAACATATTAAGCCAATATACACTAACAATAAATGATACCAAACATGCAACTTTAAAAAGGGCACACTTTTTGTATATCCTTTGTTCACTGCTTTGATGGGAAATGTTAGATGTGGATTCAGTTTCACACACAGTGTGGGAAGTTGGAGCACTCTGTACTCACTATTATTTTTTACTATTATCACATCTATTTACAAATTTTCTAAATTATTACAAACTTTCCTGTACATTTTTGCACTGTTTTTCAGAGGTTTACAAAGGGTCTAAATCCTATTGATCCTACTTTGAGCCCAAAGTGCTAAATCCCTAGGATGTCATGAGTTGAATGTAGATTTAAAGAAAAATAAGCTATGCCCCTTCTTTGCATTAGAAATAAATCCTTTTTACAAGTATGTCCCCCCCCCCCCCCCCCCCCCCCCCCCCCCAAATGCACTACATAGTAGAGCCGGCATTTGTAGCTTATCACACATTTGTAGTACTACCTGTAATTAGGTGTACAGGGCTGCATACGATAATGTTAAGAAACATTACGTGCTATTACATTTAAATGTTTTTTTGAGTTATCCATTGACCCACATAGTTAGGGATTAGGAAGTATAAAATGACATAATGAATCCTTACTATATACAACAGGAAGAATCACAATCACAAAAAAGCAATAAATGGTAACATTTGAAATTTGAAAAGTAATTAGGCAGAGGACTCAGATGAACATTGTACAGTGGAGAAGATTTAAATTGTGACAATCTTGAGAAATAGTTATGTTATGAAAATGTCAACTTCTTGCAAGTCAACAATTTTACAGGGAGCAGCAGAAAGACTTTTACTGAGAAGGTTCCTTGAGATTTTGACATGTTAGAATAGGAAACACAGGAGTAAAAGCATTACTTAAGTCTTAAATTTCATATGAATCTTAGACTACAGCCTCCAGCTGGTTGGATCAAGCATCAAAGCTGGGAGTGAGCACAGCCTATAGCACTTCTTAACTAACACATTATGTCTTTATTTGCTTTATCATTGCATAAAGTGTTGTGTGAAAGTTATTATCAACCGGTTTAAGGTTTTATAGGCAAACTATTTCTTGGCTCTAAGGAATTACAAAAGAAAGAAATATCCAGAGGGAAAAGACTATCTGTAAAGTGGCAAAGTTTTGTGGTGGTGAGAGACCAAACTGATTCAATTGGAATTTAAAACTGTGTGAAGATTTTAACCAATGCAAGCAGGATGAAAAGCAATGTGGAGTATACATTTTCAATGTAGGGTTGGGTATGGAAACATTTCCTGCGGGTATTAAGATACAAGCAATATTTGTTCAGTTTTATTTTTATTTTTGAGTGGCATGTAAAATAGGAAATTAAAAATTGGGCTAAAGTAGATTTTGTGTTTTGTTTTATTCAAGCTGAATAGCAATGTAAAGTGTCGAATGAATTGAATAAATGCGCTGTTTACTCTAAATCAGTAGGGGTCATTAATAAACAACAGTAAGAGAAGAGGACCAAGTACGCTTTCCTGAGGAATCCTAAATCACAGTCTCGGAGAGTCTTCTTCTAAAAGTCTAAAATCCAACCATCTGGAAACTGTTAAGATAAATGTAATGAAAAGATATTCATAGAATTTCTTTGATATTCTTTGTCGTTTTAATTCATGGCATGTGTAAGAGTTAATAGTTGAACTCTGACTTGAATAAAGAATCTTGGAAATATTTGAATTAAAGCAGAATCTGTTTATTCGGGGGGGAAAGTAAAACATCTTATAACAGAGCTGGAAAAAAGTAGTGAAAAAATGAACCAGTGGGGAAAAAAATGTATGCACTCTTTTTCTATACTTCAACTGAGGCAACCCGGGGCTTAATCTGCACACAACACCAGCCAGAGTGATTAAAATTTGCAACTATAAACAAACCTTTCAAATGCATGTGGTTGCAGAATGTGGTTCTGCTATCTTTGTTTCTATAAAAACAGATTAATAAAAACTTATCATCTGTGTCAACACATTGGAATCCTCTATCCTTACATGGATATAAAAACATCTATATTAATGATAAACTTTTTTGAAAAGTAATATAAAGTCAACGCAAGGTTTGAGCTATTTTAAAGTCCTCATTTAAATACATTTCATATAATCCATTAAGGAAATTAATAATACAATTATAGCAAAGCATTGTCTTAATTTGGTACACATCCCAGATAAACTACAATGATCAGAATTTACCAACCGACAAAACTAAAGTTTTTGGATAGGATTTTAAAAATGTTAACAATATGATGGTGTTATATTATTCGGAAATATGAAGTGAATTATCTAAGGTTGTATGTAAAACGCTTCACAACAATACATTTAGTAGATTGTCAACCTCGTGGTAGAGGAAGTCGGAAGATCACCATGATCGTGCCGATTCAGGACGGAGACCATGAATGTCTGAGGACGATTTTGATCTCAAACTTTTTAAAAATAAGTAAATAGTTTGAGTCATTGGTAGCAGGACAGAAGCCAATGTCATTGGAATATATAATTAAAAAACATTAAAAAAAAACCTAACACATTTTTCAGCAATCTATCAGGTGGTTGTGACATTTTCACTCCAACACTCAAATGTCAATCTCATGGATGTTGTAAAAAGAAAAAGGTTGGGATCATTTTGCTTTATCTTCTGTTGACCATGAATGTATGTGTAAATCAGGACATAGCACTTTTAGATTTGTACAATGAATATAAAACTAAACTTTACATCAAAGGTGGTGCAGGGATTGTATCCACATATCCGCTATTGCTGGATTCTGTGCATACATGAGGTTTTCTTGGCTTGTGAAGGGCACAGTCTGTGTAGTTAATGTCAGCTGCATTCTGTTTCTGCAGGACGACCAAATGATCCCCCTCCATCTCTTTCACCCTGTGGTAGTCCTCTGGTATATTGGATATCTGGATATTTTCTGTCTCGAGGATAAGAACATTGTTCCCTTTCACCTCTTTAATTCTGCTGTAGTCCACATGTTTCACATTTGCCCCCTGTACGTTTTCCACATGTCTCTGAAAATCCACATAACCTGTGTTTGTGAATGGTTTGTTGTTGTTATCCACTTTGCTAATTTCCTCATCCTTTTCCCATTCATTTTGGTTACAGGTTGACTCTTTACAATGGATTTCCGAATCGAAGTGGAAGCAAGCAGGAATCAAGCTTTTCTTCCTTTTCTGAGAGTTGAATGAAAGCCAATCTTCATTTTCAGTCACATTTAGGTATTCCTCCATCTGGTCTTCCCAGACAAAATGAATAGGAGGAAAGCTCTGGTTGAAAATCAGGGCATTGCTGACGTCTTCAGATCCTGCAACCTGGAAGTTATTGAGAGTCATTTCAGTACATTATGACCTCAACAAAATCCCCCAAAATGGGAAATCGAGATTCAGTGTTACCTTGAGAAATTGAGAATTGATTCCTCTTATCTTTGGACCAGGAACAGGGGGGACAACCCAATGCTTCACACTGGGGAACAAAAGAAAGTCAGTCAAAGTATCCTCATCTTGACTTTCTAGTTATACATCTTTTTTGCCGAATATACATACGATTTCCTCTTCATGATTAAGACGAACCCTGCCGTTATAAATAGAATAACAGAGAGGATAGAAATCAACATCAAAAACGGTCTCTCATTCTGAAGATCTAAGTACAGAAGGACAAAAAAGAAACCATTTTCAGTAATTAGTAATTAGCTTGCAACAGTGGCTACCTTACCAGAGAGCTTCTGAGACTTACAGTTGGAGATTTTCACATAGGTGGTGTTGCTCCACTCGCTCCAGGAGCTGTGATCTAGTGTGCAGCGGACCTGCACCGTGTACACCACCCCAGGACTGACGCTGTACAGGCTGAAATGAGTTTGTGTGCCTGACATGTACTCCTAAAGAAAAACAAAATCACCATGTTGACCTCATACCAAGTTTAAGGTCAGATTTTGGGGAAATGGTAGTTGCAAACGAAACTGGCTAAAAGTATCGCGATAACTAAAGATATCCTGAATCAGAACTCACTATATATAATATAAAGTTTTATCATAGTTCCACACAACCCCTATTGAAAGGAGGCATGGGTAAATGCATACAAAGCCAACACTAATCTAATTATCACTCCTCGTAGAGAGGAACTGTATATCAACCGGATTACTACGAAACAACCAACACAATATTAATCAACTAACTTTTTTCTACTCAGTGTTCTAGAGGATCTTAAAAACTGCACTGGTAATAAAAACACACAAAATCAGTTAATTCTTTAATAAAAAGAATTATTTTTGTTTGCGTTTTAAAAGTAAGAACTAATTATGCACATTATGCACTTTTCCTGTAGGCTTTTTTCACACTTTGCAGATATCTTGTGTGGTTTGTTAGCTGATTATGAGTGATAACAAAGGGGCTTATTACTGTTTATACAAACACGAGTGATGAAGAAGATATTATGACTGAAACTGCTCTGCATATGTTTTTCTCTGACTAATTATCTATGCCATAGAATCACAATGAAGTGTTTTGTTTTCTCCAATCTTCAGCCCGTAAGTGAAAGATCTTCAGTTTGGAGTCTAAGCAAATCTCACAATTGAGAAGAAGCGACCTTTGTAGGGATCACATTTATGCAGATTATCTGCTTGCATATCAATTTACTAAATCAATTCAGAAACATATTGTTTCAGCTCAAAAACAAACCTTTAAGAAAATCTGAAAACATTTACACCAGATTTAAAATCATCTATTTTTCTAGTTTTGGCCCCTGTGGTGAAATACTGTCCTGCACAACAAACACAATGTGAAGCATCTAATGAGTACAAATTGAGTTTTGCGAAATAAAAAGGGGAAAAACACACCTGTAATACAGCTTCAAGATTTGTTTATGTCAAAATGATGTTGTAGGTATTCAGTTTTTACAATTTCAAACCCACCTCCCAATTGTTGCTGTTATCCTTTTTGACCCGAAGTTCATATTTAATGGTGACCCATCCGGACTTGGTGTCTGTGTTAGAGGGAGGCCTCCATCTGACATGGAGACATGGACTGTCCTTCCTCTCCTCCACCCGCAGCGTTACATTTCTGGGAGAATCGGGCTTCACTGTCGAGACAGAACAACTATCTGAGCCCAGAGACATACATCATAGAAATGCTCTGTGCTAAATGCATAAGCCAGCATGCTTACATACGCAATGATAAAATTATGTAATTAATAAAATAAAAATCTGGTCAGTCTTTGTAAAGACAAACCAATGTATTGCACCAATTAAAATTTGGACCTGATGGAAAATCTCGTCATCACCAAACTGCATTCCTCCTGAGAGGGGCATTTTGTGTGTATCAAGTTCTATATCAATTCATCAAATATTTGTTTCAGTGGATAAGTGGAAGGGCAGGATATCACAGGAGTCATTACGATTAATATCTGGGGTCTGAGCTAAATTTCATGTCAATCTATACAATTGTTGATGAGGTATTTCGGTAAGTTAAGATCTCAGACAATATCTAAGTTAGTTGATCTACTATTTTCCTATATGCAACGTGTTCCTGATCCACATGTACAGTACATGGAGATCACATTCACAGACGAAACTAGAGCTGTGAAATTGGATCCGGGACTGTACACAAGTTTCACACCAGTCCCAAACCAGTTCCTCTTCATTCTGTTCAGGTTTTTTTGTGTGCCTCTTGTCTGTCACTCAGTCATTTTCCATTCATCTAAGCTCAATAAGGCTGCACAGTCAATAAAACCGATCATTAGTTGAATCAATACAGACTTTTTTCTGCTGTCTTCTACTCTAATGAATACACAGATCATGAGGTTGTCAATAGTTTAAAGGGTATCACTTCTAGTGTGAGACAAAAATACTAGTGAGCAAAGAAGATATTCCTAAAATATTCTGGATTATAAATAATAAAATACTTTAGTATAATTGAATTAGTAAATAAAAAGGTTTTTATTTCATTTGATTTAATAATGGTAGAAAATCTCAACTATTTCTTCTGTGGTTCAATGCAATGTTCAAGCAAAAAGACCAAAAAGGAATGTCTGTTTATAGAAATTGTATAGTAAGTAGTTCAGTGAAGAGCCAAATCCACCACAAATATATTCCACATATTTGTCCAAAGTCCAGAAAAAACATTAAAAAGCAGTTTAGAGGATCACAAAACAAAACAGCAATGATTAATTAGTAGTAGTCTTTGTCTACATTTTGGTTTTCTTGCTTGGTATCATTGTCGATATTTAAATAATGATGATGTTTATATCTTAATTTTACTTATTTTTGGTAGAAACATACCGATTTCCATCACATCCACCTTGAAGGGGTCCGAAGTGGCATTTCCGAGTGCATTGGAGGCCATTACCGTAAGGTAGTAGTTGACCCAGATGGAGGTGTGGTTCTTGTTAAAGAAGCAGGAGTTCCTCCCAGCTGACAGATAGTCTGGACACTCGTACGTTCCCTCCAATCTGTACATAGACAAACAAGACCTTTAGTGACCACTGAACATTGCTCAGGCCATTCCGCTGACAGGACAGCAAGTCAGCATTGTAAAACTGTGCTGTGGGTAGTAAATAAATGTTGACATTCAATAACTAAGTACAGGGCTCGACTTAATGTCTACATAGTCTTTTCACCAACCACTACAATATCATCCCTATTGTAAGACTTTCTCCCAGGTTTCTTATCACTTAAGGTGTTTAACAATATGTTCACACCACACTGAAGCCTGTAATCATTCAAATTTTAGCTCAAGCAACAACTGAGGCTGAGTATTATAGTTATTTGGTCATTAACCAAAGTATTGGTTAACATCAATGGCATTAGGGGATCCCTAGTAAGGACTTATCTTCTGGGGAACATGACTGTCTGTACAATGTTTTGTGGCAATCCTTAGAGTAGTTGTCGAGATATTTCGGACCTTGTAGTGGACCTATAAATTGATGCTTCCAAAATTGTTCATTTTTTAATCAGCAGCTTTTGACATTTTCCAGGCCAGGGAAAGTGAGGGTCACACAGGTGAAACGTTTGGAGTCTGTAGGTCTACTTGCACGGCAACAAAGATTTGTGCCCAGTTGACCGAGCACAAGTGTGTCATCAAGAGAGGCGGTAGTTTTCCACTGGCCTGTCTCCAACACAACAGACAACTCATCAACAGAAGCTTCACTTTCACTGGCTCTCAACTCCTAAGTCTTTATGGGGATTCTGGGGGTCAAAGCATACTGTGAGTACTGGCTTGATGTTTGGTTGTGTGTCATTCTCCTCTCTTGATCTGACATTTCCTGCATCTCGACTGTGACCTGTTGAATACATGCACAATTCTCAAAATTCAGAGTACATTTAAAACAAAGCTAATTGGACTGACCTTTCTCTCTCGTAATACAGGTGGTGTGTGGTGGGCAGCCCGCCGTCAGAGCCTGGCTCCCACCAGCAGGTGAACGTCTCCTTCTCAGGGGACCTGCAGCCGAGCAGGACCGGTTTCCCTGGTGCAGACATGCCTGGCAACACATGAGACAAACAAACCTCAGCTCGTAAATCTGAACTCAGTAGCAGTAATATATTAAAAAACTGAAACATTGGTGTTAATGTTAAGTTAATGGGCTGGTTTGAACAAATTAATTTTAGATATGATCACCTTTGTTAAATAGAACTGCACACATTTTAGAAATGTGTCTAAGATTTCAGGGAGATTGAATTTGTTTCTGCAGACATAATTGAACAAATTGTACTTGAACAACGCAACAGGGACTTCTATTTTGTATAATGCATTTTGCCGAAATGGTGGAAAGAGAAGATGCTGTGATCGGCATCCAGTTGATTAACATAGTTTGATTTAATTTGTTTTATAGAATCAAATTATCTTAGATACTTTCTAAGAAAAAAAACATTTGTAATGCTATGGGCACGGAAAAAATGCAGAGTTAGATCTCCAAACTGGCACAAATTAAACTAAAAGGTGTTTGTCTAGTAGATCTATACACCAGTGGAGGAAGTGTTTTTTTTGGTTTGTGGTATTTTCAGTAAACACACCCACAACTAACCAAACAACTAACCAAAAACAACTATCTAAAGAGCCTTTCAACTTACAGCTGGACTGCACAGCTGCAGTCAGCAGCACAAGCAGTGCCACCCCAAGATCTCTCCTCATCCTGGCACAAACCGTCAAACTGCTTGGTTTGAAACAGGAAGTGACATTACCAGCCTGGGGTTAATGATGCGATATAAACCTGTGGCTTGGCTGCGTGCCTTGTTTTGACCTAAAACAAGACGATATAAAGGGAAAACAATGAGGAGAAGCAATAATTGTTTGTACATGTTGTAGCCAATACATAAAGGACCGCACCAGATGCTAATGAAACATGATATAGCCTACTATGAACGAATATGTGAGAATTAACGTGATAGTAATGATTTCATCAACGCGATCAGCAACATGACTTAAAAAGGCTTATAAGTTAGAGATTGAAGGTGAGGCTGGTTTAAATAAATCGATTTAGCAGAATCAACTTCAAATAGGATTCAACTATAGCCTGGTATTATTTTGTAAAATCAGTCAAACAAAACTTAAATATTAAGTTTATATATAATACTCAGGTATATCATTTACAAATATTTCACATTCTCCCATGCTGCATGTTACATGTGTAAAAGTGAAAATTGGAAATAGCCGTAATGGACTTTAGACTGCCTTTATGTACTTCCTTATTTCATGAAGCTCAAATGCACACACACACGAACACACACACACACACACACACACACACACACACACACACACACACACACACACACACACACACACACACACACACACACACACACACACACTGTGTGACTGTCCACTCGGCCCCAAGAAGCTTAACTGCTTAAAAGTCTTGAGTTTAATTCATGCTGTTTTTCGGACTTGTTCAAAAATGTTCTGAGCTTCACTGATTGGCCGATTTAAGCTCCCTGGATCTTTTTAACAACACTGAACTGCTTGATGCAATTATTCCCCTAAAAGGTGTTGGAAATCTTCCTCCAGCATGTACTTGACAGGATGTCACAATGGTAGGAGGTTACACCTTTTAATTATGTTTTTCTTGCTTTTTTATACAATAACCTCAGTGAAAAGTAGTTCAGTTTCATGAGTTTGGGAAAAAAAAATACTTGATTAAGGCAGGCTACGAGGCCTTTTTTCAGTTCTGACAGAAGACAAGCAGAGCTGGACATTTAAAAAAATAATTTGCTAAATATTCAGCATTAAACTTGTACTTAGCAGTTTGTCATTTTAAATGTCATATGCACCTGGCAGTCATTCTTACTTAAATGACTAAATCACATATAAATGCATAAATAAAATTCAACCATCAATCATTATTCACCATTATATAAATTTCATCCTCAATTTTTCTGTACCAAAATAAAAAAGATATCAGGATTACCTTGGGACTTAATTGGTTCATTGCCATATCTACACTGCAGCTACTGTGCATGTGACAATAAAGGTGCATGCTAAAGGGTTGTACCATAATGTAAGTGTTAATTTAGTAAACAACAAGCCACAGAGATTAAGAACACTTAAAGCAAAAGCAACTGATAGTAATATAGTATCCTTAAATAATCAAATAAAGAAATGCTCTCTTCAGTTGTATCATACAGTGTTGTGTGTTGTTATAATTGACAAAATACTAAAACATTACACAGAAATCAAATGTTTCATTATGTGATCACAGAATATGTGATACCAATAGGGCTATACATTGCTTTAATAGAAACTGAGAACTACACACTAAGCTTCTCGAAGGTAATAAGTATGTTTAATGCATATTATTACATACAGCTTAAAAACACAACAAACATTATTAACATTACTTACCTGTTCAGGACGGGTTTCGCTCCATGAAACTGATGTTGACTCATCGAAAGAGACGAGCAGCCTTCTTGAGTTTGTACATTACATTGACAATCTCTTCACACCTGACAACCGGTGTGTCCGGCACCTTAGGTATGAAATTATTTGAGGAGGGGAGGTGTCCTCGGAGTCATGGCAGGGGAGGTGCTTGTTGTCGTAAAAAGTTGCCCAGCTGATATGGTTACAGTATATAAGCCTACCTTCTTTTAGTGACAACTACAATTGAATCACACACCGAATACGCTGTTATGATTTATTGTCAAACATAAGCCATCCTACAAAAAACAGTAACATTGTATTAAAAAAGATATACTCAATAAGACATATATGAATGTAGTGTGTGTGTGTGTGTGTGTGTGTGTGTGTGTGTGTGTGTGTGTGTGTGTGTGTGTGTGTGTGTGCGCGTGCGTGCGGTCGTGTGTGTGTGTGCGGTCGTGTGTTTTTTGTTTTCACCAATTAAAAACCACATTTGCAGGATGCCTCTCCTACTCAGGTACTAAGGCGTAAGAGATGAGTCATGAGGGGAGGATTTTACCTTTTCCAAGACTTCACCTAATACAGTACAGCCAAAGAGCGCGGAAACCACAAGATGACGATGTTTAAATACTGTATTTATTTTACTCAACATTTCATTTGTGAAATGTATCGTGAAGTAACTTCCCAAGATGACAGCCTTTTGGTTCTCTTGGGCAACACAATAACCAACCTGCAAATGTTATTCTACTTATATTTCGTGCTACAAAAAAACTAAACAAAATGTATCATCTTGATGCATACAAACTCTTTGGCAGGAGAAGCACGCAGCTGCGTGGGGGAAAACCAAAACCGCGCAGTAGGAGGGTCTGTCTCATTTTTACCATTTCTTTCAGGAAGTCAACTTTATTTGGTCATGAAGTAAAGTGTCGTCAGGTGTAACACTCGTGTCTTCAGCCTAAATAGCGTTTATGGTAAACTTTACTTGCCTGGCTCCATCATGTCGGACTCTTTGGAACGGTCCACAAAGATCAACTTGTTGAAGGAGCCGGTGGTAAAGAAGCTCTGTGAGGTGTTGGACAAATCCTGCAAGAAAGGATGGCGAAAACTTGGAGAAATAGTCGGCAATGACAGACGGTTCAGAGTCAGGTAGGTTGAAGTGAATACATTTATAATTTGCATGGTTAACCGATTAAAATCACAATGATATTGTTGTTAAAGCAGTCAGAAGTGTGCCTGACTCCAAACGCTGAAGGCTGTATTTTGGTATGATTCTAGAAATGTTTATTTTCTCATTTATAGATGGGTTGACCAGGTTAATATTCTACACACCTAGTATTAAAGTGCCCAGTAACAATTGTACGTTATAGGTCAAAATTAAGTAGATAGTAGGCTACTATTAAGCAAGATGCTGGATTGTTATTATGAAAACACATTAAAGACAAAAAGGACATTGTGAGGTATATAATAATAACGACACTAATGTTAATAATGTGTAACTCCTATAGTATACCTGTGTACTGTAAATATGAACAGATAGTTACAAAGGACTTACAATGAGATTCTGTGCATAAATAAATCTGTTATTTTTTGTATTGTTTGTAGAAAAGGTTTATTATCATCACATCTGACATATTGAGACAAATACACATTTTACACCGAAAAATAAAGATAAACAAAAACAATTTGTATTCTTCTGCAAACAAGCCTTTACAATAACATCAGAATATATAATATTTTAAATCGTTTTTTATTTTTTTGAAATTAAAATAAGTTTCCAGCTCTGTGTTTGGATCTTGAATATCTGTGCTGAAGCTGAAACCTTGTTTCACCCAGATCATAGTTGAATATTTGGATGTGACTAAAAGATCAAAATAATTGCACGTAATTCCTTAATAAGTACATAAAGCCATCACCATGAAGATTTGACGTTTATTGCCGTTCAGCTATTGCCTGTTTATTTGAAATTTATTTCATTGATTATCTTATAAGAATTTTGTGTCGACATACTTGGTGAAAAGTTTGATTCTTATTTCTAAAATATGCCGTGCTGTCATCATCCTGCTTCTTTTTCCAGCTCAGACGACATGGAGCTGTGCTCTCTAAAGGTGCTGGAGCTGGAGGGAAGCCCAAGCCGCATGCTGCTGAGGCTAATGGGAGAACGAGGCTGCACCACAGGTCACCTGGCTGACTACCTCCAAACTGTGGGGAACTCTGAGGCCCTACAGTGCCTAAAACCACCAGGTACAGGAACAATGCCTACAGGCTTTTGTTATTGTGATATCAAGTATCCAAAGCAGGTTGTTCTTTGTTCTCTGTATTTGTAAATTTAGCTTAAAAGGTCATGTATAACTCACCCTTACAGTACAACTGCCAGCCAGGTTACAGTAAGTGATACACTAAACAAGCTCGTCATTCAAGTAGGGTTCAGTTTTAGTTTAAAAAAAAGGAAAAGTGTGTATGTGTTTTCTCCAGAATCGTAGTATTGGTAGTGTAAGATCTGCAACAACTGCCTAATTGATAAACTGACCTACAGAAAATAATATTGGCCTATTATTTTGATACTTTATTATTTTTAAAGTGATCTATTTATGTAGGAATGGCAAAAATTCAGTTATAAGTCTCTAGAGATTTCCTGCTTTTCTCTGTCTTTTATCACAAAATGCATATGTTTTGTTGTAGACAAAAACAAATCAATTACAGACATCACCTTTGCAATTTTTCACAATTCTTAAATCCTTAAATTTCATAGATTGAAAAATAATCAATTCATCTAGGAAATAGTCAATAATAGTGATGGAGTAAGTACAGTGAGAATGCATTTACACTTTTAGGGGGAACCACAACCATGTGTAAACCCAGTTGGGTGATTTTGTGTTATATTAAGTGTCGTCTTTGCTACAGATGTGTTACAAATTAAGACAAAATATGAATTCAAATGGAACTCCTCCTAAAGCCCTGCAGATCCTCATTCAGCCCCAGTCAGTGGCTCTTATATCCGGCCACAATCTTCGGCTGAGCTGCCACGCTGTGGGCAGATCTTCAGTACATTACCAGTGGTTCAAGACCAAGGAAGAGGTGAGCTACCACCCCTCCTGCCCATATACACACTCACACCTTTAAAGGAAGGTAGTCATGGTTAAAATATGTTTCTTTTCTTTATTATTGTTTGTGGAGAGATGGCACTTTTTTTTGCCAAAGTCTACTGTTCCTTTTAATGCACAAACATTTGACATGGATTCCTTCTGCATAATTTTCTCTGATTTTGAAAAATAACTAAAAACATACAATGCACCTTGTGTGTTCAATGAGATACACAGCCTTGGACAAAAGTAGAAGAGTACCCCCCAGTGGGGGGTAAAGACCAAAGACCTAATAATAAAAACTATAGTTTTACAGTTTTTTGAAGTTAGTAAATTCTCTTCATTTCCACAACCACAGATACCAAACAGCTTCTCTACAGACCTGGTGATAAGTCCAGTCCATCTGAAGGACGCTGGCTTTTACATCTGCAGGGTCAACTCTGGAGATGCTTTTGAATTCAGCCAATGGGCTCAGGTGGACGTCCTGAATGTCACCATGTGTTGTGGTAAGATATAACACATGTTAAACTGCTGCTCTGTGTGTTGTGTTTACCCAACGAGATTTTCGTAGATTATATACCAATAATGTCTTGCGTCCTTCTCCTAACAGGGCAGAGTTATCACTCCTTAGAGGGTCACTTGAAGATGGTGATCCAGCCTCAGTCCCAGAGGCTACATGTAGGGGAGTCCCTGCAGCTGGAGTGTGGAGCGGTGGGACGGCCTATCCCTCGATACCAGTGGCTCAGAAATGGCGTACCACTCCTAAATGCCACAAAGAGGAAACTCATGGTGAGGATAGGTTGTTAGGGATAAAGGGATAGTTAGATTACTATTGTTTTTTTGTTTCAAGTTAACAAGCGTCAACATTTAGGCAGGAGCATCTTGCTTTTTTAGGGGATAAGGCTTTAATAAAAAAAACCTTTGCAATCTGCATTTTAGATTCCTCACTCCATGCAGGATCACAACGGCAGGTATCGCTGTGAGATCAGCAGCAGCAAAGAGAGAATGTGGTCCAACGAAGTGGACGTCGTGATCGGTATGTCACACTTCAGTATATTTTTTTAAGTTGTAATGACAGTCATGTAAAATCAGCTCTAGTGTTGTTATGTCTGTGTGATTATTTGCTCTCCTCTTGACTGAAAGAACCGAGGATATCTGTCCAGATTTCAGTGGCATTGGAGTGCTCGGAAGGTAGATTTGAACACGCTGCTGCATGGTGTAATGAATGGCAGGAGGGGAACAATTAGCAAGCTTTATCTGCATGCAAATGTTAATTATAACTTGTGTAACTGCATGTGGGTCATGATCTGGATTATTGCCACCTAAACACTAACCAGCACAAGGTATTCACACGTAGTCATCTCCAGGTTTCGAAAACATGCTTTTTGGTTTGACTAATGTCATTACTCTTCATCAAATCCATGCTACACTATGGCTGTATTTTATATTTATCTTATTGTCAAACAGTCCCATGAAAAGACCAAATCCAACATTTTATCCCTCTAACCTTAATCTGAAGTATGATCTGTGTTTCAAAGCAAGATATAGCTCATTCCTCTTTGTCATTGCTGTCTAAAAAACACTTAACCATAAAAAAAAAAAACTTCTGTGCCACGCTGTACTGTGATGTGAAATAAAGCTCTGATATAATTAACATTTAAACTATCCTGCTACTATTGTACATACTCACTAGAGAACTCAATGTGTATTACTTAACAACTGAAATATTCCATAACAAATGCAGGTAATGTTTACATAAAATGTCTCAGCTGTTTCACAAGAGTACTGAGGCATTTTACAAAAGAAAACCATGTTTTAGTGACCTGCAAATTAACGTGTTCAGTAGGACTGACAGATTGTTGGTTTTGATGTATTTATGGGATTTCTTTACATTAGTAAACCATGAAATCCCAGCCTAAACCTCAAAATATTGTAATAAGTTAATTGTATTGCATCGGGATTGACTGTAATGCTAACCTAACATGTAAATAATATATTTCTTCATGAGCAAAAGGATATTTTCAAAACAACAAGCTAAAAATGATCAGTTCTTGTATTCTTGATTTCTAGATGACGTTTTAGCCATCGGAGAAGGTAAGAATAACATTACTTATAAATGAAAAATACATTTCTAATCATTCAAACACATATTTTCCTTACACAGCTATACAGTATGATATTAAAATTGTGACATCTCCATTTAAGGTTCCAGTGATTTTTTCCTAAATAGTATCCCAGATCATCTTTATGGTAAGTGTCTATTCATTTCATTTATTTCTATTGGTGAATCATTAATATATTTCAACTTAATTGTCAACTGTTTTTACCCCTATGTGGCTGATTCACAATTCCTCTGTATGTCAACTTTGTAGCTGTCTGATATCAGGATCTTTGTCAGTTCCTCCCTCAAAATAAACACCAAAGAAAAGACGTGAAACTTTCTTGCAATGAAGAATGTCATCAGCTACACAGGACGCAAAAATAGTCACACAACAACAGAGAATTTCACCTCTAAAATACCCATAGAATAGTTTGACCAACATTTCCCGACACACTGTCACCATAAAAACAAAAAGACTAACATAAAGAACATTACATCAGACAGCGTTTAATATCATTGTGTCGGCATTCTGAGCATCCTGTATTTCTATGTAATTGTGTGTTTTATAATTCATCACTTAACTATTGTTTTAAGGTGTCAGTCCTTTTACAGATCTTTATTACTATCAAATTTGAATTATTAAAGCATGTATATCAGAAAAAACGATACATAGGAAAACCAAGCAGAACAACACAACAAAAAACATGTCGGCAGGAAGAAAAATCTACACAATCTCTCCGACATTGTTCACAAGCAAATCCTATATACTATAAAATACTTAGAATATATAAATATTTCTAATTGATGTGGATATATGTATTCAGTGTTGTGGAGGGACTAATTATGTGTGACAGCATTATGTAATTAATTAATTGATTAATTTGAGAGACAACAAATCTAATTAAATTACACTTTCTTATAAAAATGTTCATGTTCACAAAGGAGTTGTACAAAATAACATGTATTCTGTTGCTTTATTCAATCTTAATTCTAATTCTATTGAAGACCTTTGAATAACATTTCAAACAGTAAACAGTGTCAAGTACTATTGTAAGGTTTACACCGCCCGGTTTAGGAATGTTGTGCTGTTTTGCCAATCTTAAAAGTAATGAAATGTGAAAAGTAAAATAACTTTAATTAAGTTACTAAAAAGCAACCTCTTAAAACTGAATGTATTTATAATGTGCAGTGGGGTGATTTGGGTTTATTGTAAGAAAGCCTGAATGCGCAACCTGCAGTAAGCTAGATATGACAATCATTGCAGTGGAAACTAATCCCTTGAAGGTTCTTTTACATTTTCTGTCCACTTTTTGGTTCTTTAAGATGTTGTATAGATGGCGCATATGAGTTGGTTTCCTTCCTGTAGTTTTACAGAGCACTTTCCTTTCTTTCTTTCTGTCTCTCTCTCTCTCTCTCTCTCTCTCTCTCTTCTCTCTCTCTCTCTCTCTCTCTCTCGCAGCGACTGACAAAGTGGCGCTGCTGATTGGCAATCTGTCTTATCAGAACCACCCGCAGCTCAAAGCTCCCATGGTGGACGTGTACGACCTCACCAACTTACTAAGGCAGCTAAACTTCCAGGTGGTTTCACTGCTGGACCTCACCGAGACTGAGATGAGAAATGCTGTGGACGAGTTCTTGTTGCTGCTACACAAGGGAGTCTATGGTACGTTAGGATTTTACTTTGGCATCTTGGTGATCTAGAAATACTCACTTCACATAACATGATATGAATTCCATTCGCTCTTTAGGTCTTCTGTACTACGCTGGTCACGGATATGAGAACTACGGGAACAGTTTCATGGTGCCGGTAGATGCACCTAACCCGTACCGTTCAGCCAACTGTCTGTGTGTGCAGAGCATCCTTAAACTGATGCAGGAGAAGGAGACGGGCCTCAATGTTTTCCTGCTGGACATGTGCAGGAAGAGGTGAGGCAGTGGCTCAGTCCCTATTACTTTCATCTGGGATTTTAAGTTATACTCATATATGGAAGAGTGACATAGATGTAGGTAAAAGAGTATAGTTACTCCAGTGTATCATAAAAGCAACCATGTGTAGGGAGTGCTCAGATCCATACTATACCTGAAATATTGCAAAATACGAATAGTGCAAGAGAGGGTAAAACAATGGTAAGAATTTACTATTTTGTTCATTATAATGAATCATACAATGTATAACAGTGAGAATAGTTGCAATTTCTTTTCTATAGGGTCGTGGTAACAGATACATTTATTGTTGTTTAACATTACACATTTCCTCTTGATTTATAAACCTATTTACAGTCAATATATTTAAGTTTTGTTGAACATTTGCTTTAAAGTTTTGGAGAATTTCAAGCCCTTTTAGATATATGAAAGGGATAATAACTAGGAATTCCGAAGTCCGGAGAGAGACTGGTATGACGTGCAAAAAGTAATTTGCAATCGAACCAGAGATGTTGATATGGTAAGCAAGCAGACCTCTTAAAGTTTTACACGTTTGTTTGCATTTTTTTTAAATCCAGAAATATCCATGATGACAGCGCTCCAAACAATATCCTGAGGGTTACGGCCAACATTGTCTTTGGATATGCCACGTATGTTTGACACATCACTCATCATAAAAATACATAGGGTTTTTATTTTTAAGGGTATAAAATGTTTTGTTTTGGCTGGTCAGGTGCCAGGATGCAGAGGCCTTTGAGCTGAGCTCCAGCGGCTTCGCCAACGGTGTGTTTGTGAAGTTTTTGAAGAGGCGGCTGCTGGATGATGAGAAGATCACCGTGGTGCTGGACAGAGTCGCTGAAGGTGAGAGAGACCAGAAACACAATGTATGATAATAACAACATTTAGCACTAAAATAATAACTTAAATGAATAATACAAAATTATGTTTTAAATGTGTATATCCTGCATATTTTCTATATAAACAAATATTATGTCAAAAGATAGAAGATAGAAAAACCCTCACAAGAAAAGTTGTATTTACACAGGAAAAAAATACCCAAATAATAAATGGAAACAATAACCATTAAATATATAATAATTACAATTGCAATCAAATTATTATTTGTTTAACCTGTCCTAAGAATAATATAAATGATCTATCTGTGTAACAGTAAAAGTTTGTTAGTATCTGTATATAATTCGTGTTTGAGAAGATTATTAAGTTACCATGAAGAATTAGAAGACCGTTTTTCAGTGTTTGGTTATGAAGTCAATTGTTTACAGTTTGTGTTTCCCACAGGATGTGTTTCCATTTAGGCCAATACAGTTGATTAATTGTAGCACGCTTTCAATTATTAATCTCAAAAATGTATTTGCTTGAGTGTGGGCTAATAGTGTTTCCTTATTATATGCATGGACCTGAGGTGGATGTAAACTGCACTTACTTTTGAACCACATTTAGGATACTCTCAGGATGGGGTAATTAAATGTAATCACAGTGCTACCTGCGAGGTTGGATCAAATATATTGTGAGATACTGCAGTAAAAAGCTATTGTTAAACATCTAATCTATATCTTTGTGTGTCCAGACATGGGTCAGTTTGACGCTACTAAGGGAAAGCAGGCTCTAGAGATCCGCAGTAGTCTGTCGGATAGGAGAGCGCTGACGGATCCTATCCTGCCCGGAGACAGCGGTGATCACGCCCACAGACTCCAGTGGGCAAAGGCTCACGGTATGTTGAACACAATTTTGAATATATTTGTTTAGCATTGTTATCACTGCACTCAATACTGCAGGCTCAGTCAAATGTTGACTCAGGTTAATGCTGACTAAACACTCAGTGCTCACTCAAATTACACAGACTTGCACACATTGAGGCTTCTCAAAAAAAAACCACACTGTTGTTAGAAACATGATGGGAGAAAGAGTGAGAAACCCCTGATAGTAAAATTAGCACCTCTGGCATCAGCTAACAAATATTTGCATAGGGAACACAGAAGCCAGCGAGGAAATTAACATAACTTATGTTAACCAGTAATTTTAACAAATATTACGATCTGGTAGACTACCACACTACCTGTGGAGCGGTTCCCAATATGTTTGGCTTGTAACACACAGTTAATCAAAGGAATGTTTATTTAAATTAAAAACGGCTATAAACAGACATTTTTTCTTTTGTAGTGTTTTAATCAATGTCATGGTCCTTGGGGGATTCTGAATCTAAGATTAGGAATTGCTGCTGTTGCTGCTTAAAACAATTCAGAGCCTTTAAGAAAGAAAAGATCTGGTGACTTTTTGTATGTGGAATAACAATGAAGTTTAGAAAGAACCTTTTAAACAATCTATTAATCTTTTTATCTATTAATCAACAAAAAGTCACAAAGCTTCTATAAAATTAGTCTTAACATTAACATTTTTGTGTGTCTTCTTTAACTTTTTTTTAACTTGTGAACTGTATTCCAGAGCTTCCTGAGAGCATGTGTCTTAACTTTGACTGCGGGGCTCAGATCAAGCTGGGCTTCGCTGCAGAGTTCTCCAACGTGCTCGTCATTTACACTCACATCGTTAAGAAGCCCGAGGACATGTCGTCCTGCCAGGCTCACGTCACGGACTTCTCCCGGGTCAGTATGTTGTCATGAACACTGGCCATAAAGAAAGAAAAGCATTGCATGCACATATACTGTAAGTATACATAAAGTGTGTTCATATTGTACTCTGCCATCTGCATGCATTCCTCACTGCAGGACCTTGATGTGGATCCTAAGGAGATGAACAGAGAGACTCCAGAGGAGACGGGGATCTACCTTCTGTCTAGCAACCTGCCCCAGCACTGCCTCTACACCAGAGTCAGCTCTCTGCAGAAACTCAGGGTAAAACCGAACATGACAACCTCTTTATAAGAAGCACCTATTTAGAGTTTTTTATTGAATGTGTTAGTCTCTAAAGTTTGTTTATGTTTATAGGGTTATAGTAAATGTTGTTTCCTGTTTGAAGACCAAAGTGTCATATCCTGTCTTTAACACATGTTGTGTTAATCCATTAGAGCGCATGGTTCCTCATCCTTAGGTCACCATGAATACATGTACCAAATGCCATTTACATTTTAAATAGTTTAGAGATATTTTAGTCTGACAGAAAGACAGACATGGTCAGAGAATTAAGAAAAACATTAAGAAATGAAACTCATTAGAAAGAAAATATCTCACCAGGTGTGACCACGATATGAATTCTATATCAAGTATCATACCCTACTTAATTGAATCACAAAAAGTGTATATTGATATATCACTGGACAGAAAATATCTATGATTCTGTGATCATGTGTTCATTAGAGAAAGCTTCTTGTTACATTTAGCCTTAAAAGAAAGCGATTCTGGGCCATAAAAATTCAAATAAATCCTTTTTTGTTTCTCAAAACTTTTCCTCCTCTTACCCAAAATGCAACAGGAGGAGCTGGTCTTCACCGTGTGCCTTCAGGGAACCTTCACCGCCATGGATGATGAATCCGTCCACTGGACCAAAAGCATAAACATTGGCAAGCCGCTGATCGCCCGACTGGACCTGAACCGGGCCATGCGGCGGAACAGCTGCCTGCAGACCTGCTTGATTCCCCACAGCCCGTCCCACAGCCCCTGCCACAGCCCCGGGCCCGAACACCACCTGCACCTCCAATATGGGATGCACCAGGCCCAGGACTTCAGCCGCCTGTCACCACAACACCACTACCCTGACGTCCACGAGCGCTTTCAGGGTGCAGTGGGGGGCTGTGGGGATTCCTACTATGACAACCTGAGCCAGCCTTACGAACCTTCTGCCGGACTTTTAATCTCACCAGGCCAACACAGGATCCCCATAGAGGCAACAGACGACATCAACGAGCTGCAGACCATGTTCATCAACAGCCTGCATCTTCAGCAGCAGTGAAATGGCTTCAAACATCGTACCTGGAAAACTGCTGCTCATTCTGTTTAGATGTGACTTAAGGCATTATTTTTTTTTTAAATGTAATGTTCTATGTTTTCGTTTTTTATATGTATATCTGAGTAATAATTGCTGCCGTTATGTGTGGTAGAGATGTCAATTTACCAATAGTTGACAGGAGAAAAGCAAAGATAATGGATGGTGGTTGTCAAGATCAGACATATTTTCTACAAAGCTAGAATTGTAGGTCTTAAACAATGTTAGTTTTAAAAAATGAGCCAAATGAGAACTAAAATGATATTATAATACAGGGCTGTATGATTTAGGTGGAGTAATATGAACACAAGCCCGTGCCTGTCTTCACATCAAGAACAACGTTGTAAACATTTGTTCATGTAAGTATTTTTCTTTTGAATGGTCCAGTCAGATGAAAATTAGGCTGAAGGAGATACCTTTGCTGTACGCATAGAATGAAAATCCAAGACCATCAGCAGACATTTTTTAATAAAATAAACTTAACCCTAAAAAAACAGGTCTGACATAAAATCTGATTGAAATCTTCCACCCATTTTCCAAAAAGCAAAATTATTGTTCAGCTTTTTTATTCCTCAGTATGGCCAAACAAGGCTTCTCTATTAGGACTAGGTTCTGCTCCACCAGCTGTGTCTAGTACTCCCCTCTGGACTTGCCTGCTGCACCTAATGTCAACAACTCCTCTTATATTGGCGTTTAGTCACCGTTTGCTCTTCGGTGAACTGCCAAACTTCCCAAAATAGTTCCACTCACTAACTTTTCTGCTGGGATTTAAAGCACTATTCGTTTCATTATCCAAGTTCATGTTGCTACTTTCAGATTGGATCGTCTCTACATAAGAAACCCTGAGTCTTGTCTTTGCAAGGGTGTCCCAAAAAGTGACAGAAAGAGACAGAGACAACCAAACCCTGCAGAATACAGAACGAGCAAAAACCTGCTTTACACAGTAATCATAAACTTACACAAATCAAGTTTATTTAAAGTTTTAGGTAAAAGATGAACAGGAAATTGATGAATATCTGTAAACATGGAACAGAAACTAGTGATGATATGTACTAATGTAGAAAGAATGGCACAAAAACCATATAAGCAAAACTAGCCTAGGGAAAGTTGGTAACAGATACCTGGGGGAGTTTGTGAGGTGTAATGAGAACTATGTGCTTGGGTTTATTTCACACTTTTTTAACTAGTTTTTAAAACTGATATTTCAGAAATTCATGTTCACCTATATAGTGTTAATATATAATTACTTAAATAAATCAGATAAGAAGATACTAATGTAATAATCCTAATTAAGTGACCAGAAAATGCTTAAAAAATGACTAAGAATAAAAAACCCTGGTGATCAATATTTAAAAAATCAGGGCATAGAATATGTAAACCAGACCAAAATGCAACAATGACTGTTAAATGTTATATTGGCAATGAGTTTGAAAGAACTATTAAATATGAGATATTTATTTTTGCTGAAATTTGATCAAGAAAATGTGTGTACTTTTGGATCCTCTTTAATAACATAGATTACTTAAATCTACCTAAAAATGCAACTTTCAGAGTGCGCAAAATGTATAACAAAGACAAATCCACTGCAGTAGCAGTAGTTGGTGTTTCCACTCCTGGCTGTTTTCATGAGGGCTGGCAGGTCATGTCCTCTCTCTATAGGGCACCTTGGAGAAAGCTACAACATAATAACAGAACCCTTTTTATCCCCACATTTAGCTCCGAAGCAGAGGATGATTTACTGCCACATGTTTTGTCTGTGCATGCATTCCCTCACAGAACAGTTCACTGCAACACAGAGTTTAGACATGAACCCTTTCTGATTAAATAATGGATGGAGTTGCCTCCCACAAGCTGCAGGCTGATACCATGACTGCGTCACTTGTACAGGGAGGAAGAGGAGGAGGAGGAGGAGGGGAAGTGGTTCTGAGGCGATGCAGCAGGCAGAGAGAGGCGAGAGCACGAGGGACAAACCTGCCTGCAGAGAGAGCAAAGTCGGATAATAATCATGTCAGCCTCCTGGAAGCAGCTCTTTTTTCAGATCCTCCTGCTTCTCGTCTCCTGCAGACACATCAATACAAGTAAATGACCATTTGGGTTTATTATTGAATGTGTGGCGTTGTGTTAAAACGTTCTGCTTTTTCTTCTCCCCTCTAAATGGTCTGTAACCTTGTGAAGAGTAGAAGAAGACGTCACAGATTTTCCACAATATCATGTACCACTGTCTCTACCATATTATGTTCCTGATAGTCAATGTCTTAATTTCTTAATATGATAGTCTGAGACAGAATTAATCAAAGGTCCATAATAAAAAGCAAAAACAATTAATTATTTAAGAATTACAAAATAATTGAAATATTGTTTTTATATAGCTTTGATCAGGGATATCACAGGGATTATTTACTGAAGATTGAATTGATTGCATTATGTGTTAAACTCCACATACGTTTGCATTTGGTTGGTCCCAGTTTTCTTTAATGTAATGTCTCAAGTGTAGTTTTTGTCTTTTTATAGTATATCTTTGATACTTTCAAATAAATAACTTTAAAAAATAGAAAATAATCAGTTTAAATGGATTCATTGTGATAGGTTCATTTCCACAGGCCTCAAGAATGTTTTATATAACTATAGATCGATTTATCCAAATAAACACCTAACAACCAGCACTCTGTAGGGGAGACCTCTTGTAAAGTTGTCTAAAGACCCAGTAATTCATTTCTGTCCTCCATGGGGGTCATCACACTGACGGCTTTATCTCAAACATCATGCAAGAATTATTTTTTTTGTCCTAGTGTTCTGTGATGAAAAACCCTCCTGGGCTTTCTAGTGATGTAACACACATGGGGGTGTGGCTAACAAAACACATAGTTAACAAGCACCAAGTAATTCCCTAAAGACAACTTTTATTTTAATAATATAAAGCCAGTACAGCTGGTTATAGATGTTCAGTTTGTGTGTTTATATAATTGTTTATTTTCCTGACAGAGACACCTGGCCCAACGCCCCCGCCACTGATTCCTATCGATCAACTGCCAACTGATGTCAGGAGCGTTGTTCTTAAAGGTCTTTTAAATTGTATTCTACTATGATGGCAGGGATAAGTGTTTTTCTTTACTTTATTGTGAATGTTATGAATTTCTATTGTACATGTGCTTGTCTCCACGCAGGTGAGAGCCACACAGAGAAAGTTGAACTGTTGAACCCTGTGAATCTGGCACTGGAGTGTACCTGGACAGGTAATCAGGACAAACTGCCAAACATAACGGGGCTCTGGAGGAAAAATGGGGAGGAGGTACAGAACAGCAGTCAAACAGTGCTGTTGGAGAACGATCAGTATAATCTCAAACGAGTGTAAGTACTTCACTATTTCATCTTTTAGATGAAGTAATTGTAACTTTTTCCCCCCCAAAAAACTACTAACTAAAACTAATCTGTCTCTTTTGATAGGTATATGCCTCAATCTACTCACGTTTATGCCTTTTTACATCATAATTTGCAAAAATTGTAGATAATATGCATATATTGTTAGAGTTGATCTAAATATAACAAATAAATTGTTTATGTTTTAATGTGCAGCAGCTATAGATACATTGACCTTTTTTTAAATTTTAATCTCCATCTTTTGCTGTTTTCTGGTATTTCAATAGAACAAAATACTTTATTTAATTTTCCTGAAAGTAAAACAGTGCACTATTACTCACATTTAAATTATAAACCATATTAACACGTTTTGCATAATAGTCAGGTTTTTATAAAAATCTAATATAACCTACACTTAAAAATTTAAAATTGTCCTAAATTTAACCTAATATGGTTTGTATTTATTTTTGCTTACAGGTTCAGCATAGTCAATGAAGAAAACCTTGGAAGTTACACATGCGAGTTTGGAAGTAAAGCCAAAATAGACTTTGTTTTGGCAGGTACAGATCACATTACTTAGTGATACTAATCACATTTCAGCTAGTCCCTGCTGTTTATTCATAATACATATCCATAACTACTCTGACTAACTCTGTTTGAATGGTACGAAAAGCTGTGTTTTTACTATTCTCTTTCCCCTTGTTGGCCCCCAGCTCCACAGATCGGAGAGGTGCGAGACAAGCCGATAGTCAGCTATGTGGGGGACTCTGTGGTGATCACATGCAAAATGGAGGACACCAAACCACAGCCCAGCACCTGGAACTGGTACAGAGCAAATGGTACAGACAAGGTGGGTGAGCTGCACAGAGCTGTTGCTTCAAATGAGGTCATGCCAATGGTGACATTTGAATTGACACCTTTTACCGTACATTTTTGTTTTTGAATAAAGGTGGAATAATCCCATCTGCACGGTACAGCCTTAAACAGTCATGTTGTACACACAGGTGTTTTCACTTAATTGGCTGACTAGACCTCTTCTTCAACTGATGTCAAGACCTCTCTAATCAGGCAAATTAAAAACAGCTGTTTATCAATGCAAGCTGTAATAAAATTCAGAATATTAATTTGGTTTAAAGTATATTCAGTCACAAAAAAAGGCACTGGCTTTAGCTGCTTTATCTTTGTTTTTCACAGTTGAAGATTGGGAATTTGGTAAAAAATATATTTATGGACCCTGAGTCAGGGTCCCTGACCCATTTCACATTTTATATCGTTCCAGGAGCAGATTTCCACAGCTCAAGAGCCTCTTCGGTATGAAATCAAAAGCGAAGAAAGGAATACCAAATTAGTGGTGCACAGCCTGGTGGAGGCCGACGGAGGCTTGTATTACTGCGGCGCAGTGTACGCCATCAGCACCAGCATGAGCCACGTAAAGCTGAAGGTCAGATAAGTGCATTTACTCAAACACTGTGCTTTTGAGTATTTTTAATTTAGGGTGATTTATACTTCTACTCCATTACATTTCAGATGGAATAATTGTTTCTTTAATCCAGACATGAAATTGCCCAACTACTGGTTTTTGGTCAGAAGCCATAAACGTTGAGACAAATGTCCACATTTCCTCTTCTCAGCAGGTTTTACTTTAACAACAGTTTGAGAACCAAAGACTTTCCAACATTTCAACAAAAAGATCAAAGATGTTTTTAAACATTTCACTACAGCTCAAATTTATCCTGTTACTTTTGGGAAGGAGCTTGAACCTGTGTTTGCAATTATAACGTAAATTATCTCACTATATTAAGAAGTTAAAACTAAAAATCAAATAATGTAGAATAGGTCTTTTACTTTGTATAGTTTAAGTTCATTTGGCTGGAAATACTTTATTTTAGGAAGAAATGTAGACTTTTTCTTGTAAACAAGTATATTTTTATTTGTATACTGTCACTGCTGAAGGTCATCAACTTCCATGAGCCTCTGAAGCCCTTCATCGCCATCGTGATCGAGGTGATCGTCTTAGTCGCCATCATTCTGCTCTACGAGAAAAGCCAGTCCAAGAAGAACAGCGCAGCAGGTATTCAGACACTAACAGATACTCCTCTTTACCTTTATGTGTATTGTAGGTTGTATTTTACATTTCAATAATCTGCTATATTCCCAGGGGAGAATGGGACTACAGACCAAACAAATACACTGTGAGTACTTTGGGAGTGGTGTATTTAAAAAGTATATTTTTAAAGTGTTATGTATATATTTGTAGGTTTTTATGATGTGAATGTTTTGTTTCCTCATCAGGACTCAAGGAGAAAGTAATGGACCAGAGGAAAGTTCTTCAATGAGACAAAGAAAAGTTTAAAGGATTGAAATCCAAAATGGTCCAAGCTTCTTTGAAACCTATTTGTTCATATTCAAATGTGAATTACATACTTTCAAATGCAATATCTCTGCAACTATGTTGTGTCTATGTTCACCAAACAAAGTGCAATAACCTGTTCACAAGTAGCCTCTTCTAGGTGTAATGCTCACTCTATTTCTCTCACTCTATAACTGTGCTGTCATGGCAGCTAAAAGAGCAAAGCATTTGCCTTCTGTGTTTTCTTCTATAAGGAGCCCTGGCCTGTATGCAACCACTTCCTGTTGTGAAACTCATACGGTCGCTATTTGACACCTCTTTCAAAAGGAAGTATTTTTCTTCTTTCGGGCAATAATTTAAACCTAAACGCCGCTTTACTTTTTATTCAGGAGATTTGGTTCGTGAGCAGTGCCTTACACTTATAAAAAGCACTTTCAGTCATATTGTGCTACTACTGTCTTTGTTTATCTTTTCCATCCTTTTTTTATTATTTATTTATTACCTTAACATGTATATCAATCATCACATATGCAGACGCTTGTGTGTTTTTCATGTTAATGTATCAGAAGATGGTCAGAGTTATTAGCCTGCATTTAACCCTAAAGTTGTACCACTATATGTAAACACACAAATTAAATCTACACAAGTCACTGCTTGGAATAACTATATACGCCTTTGTGAAGCTGATATGGAGACAGACAAGTGTAGCACGACTGCACATGTGAAGAGAAGTTGTATAAATCCTTATGTGGCTTACGATGGACAAGAATAAATAATATATGGAATAAAAGAGGATATATCTGCAGCAGCATCAGTTTTAATTGTCTTCCAATAGTATAATGCTAAATCCCTGTATTACTGTTTTAAAGTGGGAACACGACTTAAGAGATGCCTATAAATGCTAAAAATGTTGTTGTAATCCCTGAAAAGCACAAGGGTCATTTTGAAAAGCAGGGTTTTATTTTTGCATAAATACAGTATGCACCTTTATAATACTCTGATTTGGGTACAATATTTTTTTTAGCACTTTGTTCACACTCACAAGGCTGTTAAACATTGCTGCTTTTCGAACATTACATATTATATACTCTGACAAACTTCCTAATTTCTGCCATGTAAGGGTTTTCCTCTTGATTGTTGCCAAACCTTGGAAGTTTACAGAATCTCCCTAGAGAAATGTACAAAACAGAAACCTGGAGAACTTCTACTGCTTGTTCATGAGGAACTGAACCAGAAGCTTGAGGACGTCATCATTCAGACCCACCACCGCTCCGTCCTGCACACTGTCGTACAGCCGCAGGCTCTCTGTGCCCCAAAGGAGGTTTTTTCTGGGGTTGTTGGCGTCCGTCTCCACAGAGAGGGCCACTGTGTTGAGCTGGTAGCAGAAGAAGGAGAAGAACTTCCCGTCTGTGATCACAGCCTGGGAGACAAATGGCCTGGTGACGTCCTCGTGGTTCCAGAAACCTACCGAGGTGAGAGCGAAGTATGATACCGTTTCTTCAACTAAATAAAAGTCCACTTTACAAAGAATGCAGACTGTGTCAGGATGATTCTGCCACTGCTACACCAGTCTGAGTTAAATCACTTCAAAGTTTTAAAAACCACAGGATGGAAAAATATTTGAAGAATTGTTGTTAATCCCAAAAAAATGCAGAAAGGTATACTCAATGTGAAAAAGCACATCTGGTATTAACTAGAAGTTGTTTCCTAAGACTTCTCTGCTCCTGATGAAGACTTAAGTCAAAGCTAAAGATTAAATTGGATTCCAAATAAATGAAGAATAGTGTTGGATTCTGCACTCATTACAATAAATAAATCCAGAATCAGTAAAAATATGTTTTGAATCCTTATCTGATGTCTGTCCCTGTGTTAATTACCCTGGTACATGGCCTGAGCTCCAGTCCAGGCGAAGAGGCTGGTGAGTGCATTTGCTCGGAGGAAGACCTCCACCTGATCGGACTGCTGCTGCCGGGCCATCCTGTCTCTGTGGTAGCGATCAGGCACCAGGTGGAACTGAGTGTGACCGTAGCAGGCCGGGTCCGGTAGTTTTGCACCTGTTGATGAGAACCAGAGGACACGTTTAATATTAACAGAGTACAGCTTACATAGAAAGGATTAAGGAAACATTAAGCTTCCATATTTTCTCAAGGATGATATTTTTATAATTCTCCATCCATGTTGGTGACTTATTCATGACCGCTGTTATATGAAACAGACTGCCATAGTTTGTGGGTGCTGTATGCAATGTAAGCGTAGTTTCAGACATCGTTAATAGTTAAAAAAAATAACTTCTTTCATTTACGGCGCCCCCCATGGGTGGATGCGCCCTTAGCATTCACCTATACTGCCTATGCCCAGGCCCGGCCCTGGAAACAATCATTATTTTTTATTTTGACTATTCTGAAATCATAATCATGATAAAGTAAGAAACATTGGATGTGACTACTCTCTAGTGTTACCTGTAAAGATATTGTTGTCATACTGTCTTCTGAAGAGAGGCATGACGTTGGGAGACAAAGTGACCTCTGGAACTTCAGCAGCATAAGAGTCTTCCAGCGGGGTGAACTAAGAGAAATTAAAATTACATGAATGTTTGACATGAAAGAGACTCTGTTATTTCTATGTTCTTATGGTGTGTCACTGGCAGAAAACCTTGCTGTAGTTTTGTAGGTTTCATGACAGAGACATACATTAAATATTGACATATATATTGATTTTAACATGTGAGAATGATATCTACCTGTGGCAGTTGTTGTGTTATCCTAATCTGACTATTTGGCCGGTCATCGATTTGGAACCTGGTTGGCTCTTGCCGACCTCTTCGATGTCCCTTTGGGATGATTCTCTGTCCCCTCCTCCAGTAAAAATTTACCTGGGGATCAATATCTGATGGAGAAACACAGGAAATATGACTTACAAAAGGTCAAAGCACTGTGTCATAGGAAAATGAAGGTAAGAATGCACAATTATATTGCTTTTTTAATCCAAAACTATATACACCATGTAGGGTTTATGAGTTATCCTGATTTGATCTTTTTAGCTTTTGTAATATTTATACATGTTCAGTTTTTTATGCATCCTCAATAACTTCATATGTTATTTTTTATATTCATATGATTCATTTTCCCCTTTTATCTAAGACTGTATTTAATTTGTTTTTATTGTGGCTTTTTTGTTGAATGAAAAACATGTTCTTATGGCTCAAATGAGATATTGTATCAGCTCAAACTCAAGTACCATATCATATCAGCAATAAAACAAGTTGAATAACACTTTGTTATAGATGTACTTTAAATGTTTTTTTGTATGCCTTAGGCAGCACTTTAAGTGAGATGAAGTAAAAATTAGAACAACAATTCCAAAGCACCAGGACATAAATTGTTTTTGAGAGCATTTGAGAAGATTGCACTAGAAAATGTGTGGCACTGCTAGTTGATGTCATGAAGTATTCCCATGATACACTAATTAGTCCAAGTTAACTTAAGTGAGTTAATGTGTTCTCCAATAAAGTAGCAAGCATGTCACATTATTGGTATAGGTGTTCATTACAACCTGCCACAATTGCTTAGTACAGATTAGAATAAAACCTTGTTTACAGGTCCACATGTGAAACTAGCCACATTCACAGTATGATACAAAGGTAGTTTAAAGTGAAAATGGGTGGCAAAGCAGAGGAACTCTCGACACTTTTACTGGTGCCACATCAATGATCCGTACCCAGACTGGAGGTGAGGAACAGTGGGTTGTTTTTGGCCAGGCTGAATGTGAGCCCAGTCACCAGGTTTCTCAGGAAAGGTCCAACCATCTGCTCCTGCTCTTTGTACAGGAAAGGTTTGCGTTTCTTCAGGTGCCAGTACTCCTGTAAAATCACACGAGTGACCAAGGAGCGGATGTCCTCAAACCCATCATGTCCAACCCCCGGTACTGTGGTCTGAACTGCAGCCGGCTGCTCCTCCTCGCCTCCGGTCTTCCTCTCCGGGCTCAGGGAGAATTTCTCTGGCAGGCCGGGGATATATGCGGTCTTGGTGAAATGCTGGTACCATGTATCCGCGTTCCTCGCAAAAGTCTGAGGATAAACCACAAATTTCATCCGCTGGATGCGAGTGATGAGGGAGAGCTTCTCCTCCACCGGAGAGGCACATATCTGCTGTACCACCTCCTCTACCTGTCTCACCCGGGCAGATTTGCTTTTCGCCGTGAGAGAGGGGACGATGGGCGGATATGCAGGCTCCTTGACGGCTGCCTCTGTGTGTGCAAGCTTTTGATTTCTAAAAGGAGGCAGGTTTTTAGGGAATAGCAAGGGCAGGCGTGTGCGGGCCGCCATGTTTCTTATTTGACTTCTTCTTTCGTTGACACGAGATCTAACTTTCTCCAACAACAGCGCCCCTTGTGACACAACACGTCCTAATAAACATGAGATTACCAAACTGGAGAGGGTTTCATATGTCTAAACCTTTATATATACAGTCTATGATCCAAACATCAATCGATACGAACTGAGAAATTGAAGCTACATATTATAGTTTATTTTTGTTTGAGGCCATATTATGTGATTTAAGTATACAGCTAAGGTTTGAAACTATGCATTAGAGAACGTTAGAGCTCTTGAACCTACCCTCGAACAAACGACAACGCCCCCTATGGACGCATTTAAAGATATCGTAATTTAGACAAAAGCACACAATCTTCACGGAAATAAAAAGACTATAGAACGCAAACATACACTACCAGATGCGACATTTGGAGACGAGGAGCAATAGAGACATATCTTACAATTAATGAGGGGGAGGGGAAATTATGTTATAATTCGAACCTCAGGGGCATTTCGCAAGTTTGATCCCAACAATGTTTACTCCAAAATAACAATATATACGCTAATTCTCGGCAAACCAGCAATGTCATCCTTATATTACCAAATGTGTTTCCTTTGTATTGTACTGTAATCAAAGACAACTCGACAAACGTCGTATACCAGACATCATTCAGAAAGGTTAAATAAACGTTACAAGGGTACGTGAAGGCAACACCGATATACTGTAAAGCGTTGTAGTCTGTGAACAACATTTTTCAACTGTTCAGTGTTGTGTCCAAAACACGAGATAAACCCTGGAACAAACTACCGAAATACTACATTAGCTGGTTAGCTAAAAATGTATTTTCGCCAGATTTTGCGGACGCAGTTACTCGGGACCAGAACAGCCCACCTGCATCGCTTGCACCTTGTTTGTCGAGCCGAGGTAGCTGCTCTGAAAATAAACCATCTCATTCTTATCAACATTTTATTTTCCTTATGTGCAGCTGAGCATTTTGACAGTGATTGCCCTACCAGCCATGGTGGTGGCTGTAGGGATTGTGCAGTGCCCCACCACCGAGAGGTTTGGTCTACTGTGGTCCTCAGAAGTTGTTTTGCTTGTATACTAGCATCAGTTTGTTCACTTCACAGGTGTGTGTGATATGTCTCTCTGACCCCCAGAGACCACTGTGCACAACGAGTGACGAGGTGAGGCTAGCAGAGAAGGCCAGCAAGAAGTACGGCTTCCCAGCTCCAACCATCTTCTCTAAAGTGATCGACAAAAGCATCCCTGCAGATATAATCTATGAAGATGAAAAGGTAAACAAAACAAAACATGTTATCACATTGGCCTGTTCCACGTGGAAACCAGAGATCAATCAACAGCTTGTTGATGTTAAGAAGTTGTGCTACTAAACACCTCCTTAATATTGTTGTTGTGTATTTATCAGTGTTTGGCATTCAGGGATATCAGCCCACAGGCACCTGTTCACTTCCTTGTTATTCCAAGGGTCCCTATTCCCAGAATAAGCGAGGCCAAAGATGAGGTTGCTGAGGTAATGTTACTTCATCAATTTCCTTAATGGTTTGGGGTAAGGTGAAGTTGTAAGAATGTATACCAATCTCAGAAAAGATCTAATTGACCAACATTTAGTGATGTACAGGTTTAGATTCTCAAACAAACACTAAAATGTTAAATCCAAACAACAAGATCCTAGTTTACCCCCACACTAGTTGTGTTCATACATTGTGTAACCATATGAAACATTTAATGCACATTAACACTAAGAAGAAAAACAGAATAGCATCTTGTTGCCACAACTTGAAATCATCCAACATCATTAAGTTAGGTATTTGAAATTGCAGCTTGTGTTTTCTTGAGATACGCTCACACACATGTTGAACATAAATCCCACATACTGTATGTTTAATAGTCAGTGAAATGCCTGACCACAGTCAAAAACCATTCAGTACATTTAAATACAGATACATCTGACATGTTACACATTCAAATTCACAGAGTAAGAATGTAGTACTCCGACTACATTTTGTGCCAAAGGGTCCTTTAGTAACACCCAAAATGGTTACTCTTTAAAACATAAATTCTTATTTATATTGTGCACACATAAAAATCATGTCTCTAACTCTCTTGTTTTTAAATTTCAGCTCTTAGGACATTTGTTGGTTGTTGCCAAAAAAGTGGCGAAGCAAGAATCTTTAGTTGAAGGCTACAGAGTGGGTAGGTGACAGTTACAGGCTTATAGTTATTTTATGTAAAAATACAGGCTTCTTATGTATGTGCAAACTCAATTCTGGGTATCTTTCTGCCATACAGTGATCAACGATGGAAAGCACGGTGCTCAGTCAGTTTACCACCTTCACCTCCACGTCCTGGGAGGAAGACAGTTGAAGTGGCCACCCGGATAATGGCGACATATGTCTGTTAGTCTTCTCAGGCTCCTCTTATATGTTTAATGCCATGAGTATGACTTGATACTTCCCATCCCTCTGTACAAAAAGGTCAATTCACCACAAATAATTGTTTGATGTATGTATGTTGATCTGGACAAATTCCAATGGTAATACACAATGTTTAATATGGCTGAAAATAAAGATTTTTTTCTAATATGGAATGGCTAAAGGTTCATTTGGTTATTTAATCAGATTTTCTACAGTCAGGGGACTAACAACAGATTGTCAGCAGATTATACTACTACCAGTTACAGGTGTAATCTTAACAGCAATATATCAGATCATTTTTATCAGTGAAAACACATTTCCTTTCTTGATGGATTTATCCCTGTTCCTGGTCAGACATAATTAAATGTAATGGCTGTAGAATGGCGTTTACATTGGGCCCCTGCAACCCTTCCTTTTCAGGGAGCAATTCATCACAATAAAAGCTTTAGAAATATTAATTGTTGCGTGTGTTGCTTGTTTGCACAGGCAGAAAGTGAGTAATCTAATGAATTCTGGTTTACACAGGGCACTTTGTGAGCATTACTAGCAAATAAAATACTTTGTCATTTCCACTTCATATTGCCACACTGCCGTTTGGCAAGTGTTATGAACTTTGGATTTCCAGAGTTATCTTGAAAACTAGAGGTCAGAGAGAGCCTGCTTGGTCGACAGATCTTAATCCTATCAATTTTAATTACAAATTTAAAATGACACATCAGTAAATGTGTTTCTTTATTGCAGTATTGGCAAGCTCATTAACTCAAACTACGATTACTCAGAAAAACTACTATTTTGAGATACTTTTAGTTTTACTTGACTTTATATGTCTTTTCTGCTATTGTACTTTTGTACTCTACTACATTAATCTTTCAGTTAATTATTTCACAGATACAGATTTTACATACAACATATTAGGAATCACTTTATACAATATTACACTGTGCTGTAGGTAAAACTTTCCTACAAAATGCAAGTGATTGAAATGTGCTCCACATCAGCTGTAACATTAAAATGCTTTAAAGCATCAATGATAGAGTATGTATTCTAATATGTTGTTCTCCCTTTTTTACATAGAGAACCCTGTTTTCTATGTGTGTATTCTACTTTTCTGCTGATTTATCCCCTCACTTACCATTCACACCCTTCACAGATGGCATGTTCAGAGATAAGAGCAGCGAGGGTCGGGGCTGGGACACATATGGTGTGACTGAGTGGGATGATTCACTGACCATGGTGCTTGTGAGCAAGGTAACTACGGATCATTTGGGAAAAGGGGGTTGAACTTTCCTCTATATTTGCTTATGAAATATCCTTGAACGTGGTTATCAGACAGACAAATATGAAGCTGAGCAAGAGGAGAGGAAATGAGGGCTGTATTAATGAAACGTGACAAGAATAGATTTTTGGACATTTTAAACCAATTCCATCGAGTAGGAATCAATTTTGTGTGATTTTCTCTTTTGTACTAAAATCACAAATAATTAGAGGAAGTTGGAAAAGTGGAAGAATATAAGGAGTTTTAAGAAAATTAAGTATTGATATCAGCAATAATATCTGTAATATTTTGTGCATTTTATTTTGCCAACATTTTGACAGTTCTCCCTTGATTTGTAATTGTAAGTTGTGCATGTTTTGTTCAGCTGTTGAGTAACTTTTGAAGGTTCCAAAGTCTCAAGTCTTGTCATAAACTGAGAGAACTAGTTAGATCATTATTTCTCTGACAGGCCTGGTCATGCATATCTGATAATGACTTGTCTTCATAAATCGATTAGGGATGATAAAAGTTTCAATAAAGTCTGCTATATACTGTTAAATGTTTCGAACTGTCACCAACACCAACCATTTGCTAGTATAATCATTACAAACAGAGCAGGGTGCTGCCAGCTGCAGACTGTTTGTGTCTGAGGTGAGGGGTCGTCTTCACCTTGAGCCATAACCTCTGATAAAGCATGTTGGTGGATCTTTAACTATGCTTCAGCGACAGATGTTCAGAGGATTGCGAAAGTCGGTGAAGTTCTGGACAAGGCATTAGTGCAGGGGAAGTTGGTCTGCATTCAACAAAAGTCCTCTATAGGCTAATATTCTCTCCAGGGGGCAACAGTCGAGCACCTGCGCCGGGCAAAGGTTGATTTAGGTCTGCTCTGCACTTGACAGCTACTGTCAATCAGCTCTCTGCCAGGAGAAGGTAGGGAAAATTTAAACATATTGCTTTCTTTTATTGTTAGAGTTTGTGAAAAGTCTTGTGCCAGGTGTGTTTTGTTGCCATAAGTTGCTATGGGGACTAGCGTTCTTCTATGAAGATGATGCACATATCATATTTTTTTTACTGACATGGTACAGCTCTTTTTCTGCTTAAGGTGACATCTTTTTAATTGCAAAATGCAATAAACCTATTTCTTAATTACATTTATGATTTTAATGCTGAGAAATATGCACACACCTGTATTTGTTGACATGTTGAGCGAAGCATATTCATGTTTGTGACTAACACATGACTAACATTGGGAATATCCCCCATTTGAAGTGGGCAGGCTGCTAAGTTTTTAATTGTTTGGTCAACAACATTTTTCTTTACTGTAAATCCCTCTCCCAATATAACTGGCTGCAAAGTAGCTACAGGTATTCATTATTTTATCCTAGGCTTCTATTGATTTTTCCTATGGGATTACAGGACTTCTTCTACTTATTTTTACCAAAAGATTCAATAATGATCAGTTTTCTTCCATGGTAACTGCTTTCTGGGTAATGTACAAATCCAGGTTGTTAATGGAAATGAAATTTACTTTTTGTGCATTTCAGGGAATTTGAATCGATATTTGCATGATATTAGACTTTTCTGTTGCCAATTCATATTGCAACACTGTAGTTTTGAACTTTGGTCCAAAGACATTTTGGACCAAAGTTATCTTCAATACAAGAGGCCAGAGAGAGAATCTGCTGGGTTGACAGATCTTAATCTAAAATGATTTTTAACAAAGGTTCATCAGAGAATTGTTGCTAATTTGCAGTGATGAAAAGTAACATTTACTTAGGTGCTGTTATTAATTACATCTTTGAGTTAGGTAATTCATTTGTAGGCTACTTTCTACTTCAACTCTGCTACATTTCAGATGGAATATTTTTACCTGTTACTTCATTTATCTGACAGCTTGAGTTAAAAGTTATTTTATTTTATTATTATTTCACAAATGTAATATTTGATCAATTTATTAAATCTGATTCTGTGTAGATTAAACAGTTTTTGTATGTAGATTTAAACTGTCTAACAGTATGTAAGGTAATTCAAACGTGTTCCAACAGTAATGATATAATATATATCCTATTACAAGGATACGATATATGTTACAACCAAGCTCTCTGAAAAGGATCATTCTGTGTACATTTGTTGTTAATACCTTTTTCCTTTAACTTAAGGGAAATCTTTAATGTATGTGTACTTGGAAAGAGTATTTGTATTCATTGAATTCTTTACGCAGTTAAGCACTTAACTTGTGATCATTGATAGGTTTACACACTAGATGGCATTATTTCACAGTCCATACACAAGAGAACCCCTGAAGCCATGCTCTTGTCTTTTCTACAATATTTACATTTCATTAAATACTATAAACTGAGGTCATTCACTTCAAAATGTATTAACCAGCGATGAATGAGATAGAGGGTGTTGTAGTGTGGGTATTTGGGTCAAAGAGTAGACTTTCGACACAATATTCAGAGTTTGGACATTTAGCAATTGCAATCTCTTGCTCTGACCTGTTGTTGCAATGACTTTGGGGTCAGTCTTGTATAAATTACCAGAGCAGTTCTGATTCATAATAGATAACCTTATCTGTGTGAGCGAACCCCTGAAATGTCCGAATGCTAATTTGTTTCTTGTCGTTTTAAGATACTTTTGTCTGTTATTCCAGCAAATACAAGATGAGTGTCCAAGAGGATTCGGTAAAGAGCAATGGTGTTGCGGTCATGGATGGTAACGCTGAGAGGTATGTCAAATGATGCATGTCCCAAAGAAATACATCTTTATCATGTAGATTTTATAGGGCTATTTGATTTTAAACTATGTTTCTCAAAATGTTGTTTATCCACAGCAGCTGTTCTCAGAAGACTCTGTCAGACTCTACAGATTTAAAGATGAACTCCTCTCTGAACGGAGAAGCCATCACATCTGAGCTCAGCTCAACGTCCGAGCTGGAGGAAGCCACTGAAGGACTTTCATTACGTGAGAGTCTGACGCATTTTACTGTGTCACTAATACCGCTGTCTTTTATTTTGAAACTCTGATTATCTTTAATAAGTTAAAAATGTATGACTTGAAACCTATGCAACCTGTGAAAAGGGGAATAGAATTGACATTATGTCTACCCTTTATGCTGCTGTTTTCGCAGCAGCATAAAGGGTAGAGTTTGAGAGATATGAATGCAGTGTGTACTAAACTTAAACAAACATGACAATATGGGGATGCACAAAGTCATGTTGTATTTTACTGTTTTACTGTCTGTGCCTACACAACCCTTGCAGCAGCATTCTGCAGGAGCTACAGTTGTGGTGTGTAGCTTCGAATAACACCAGAACATAACTTTGCCTTTCCTTTCTGTCCTTTGAATTACCCTCATTATTAGCTTCAGGGCTTCAGTTCAGATGGAGCAACATTTTTTTTTAAAGTTTTTAAATGTGATTAGCTCCGAGCATTTTGGGTCCCTAGAATCTAAAGGGAAATAGCAACGTGTACTTGTGGATAATATAAAGTAGGGAACAATAAAAAAGATGATAACTCGTTAAGATTACGTACATTTTTTGTTCCCAAAAATTAGAGGTGGGAAGTTAACTGAGTAATTTCACTCAAGTACTGTTCTTCAGTACACTTTTGAGACACTTGTACTTTACTTGAGTATTTCCATTTAATGCTACTTTGTAATTCTTCTCCACTAAAATTCAGAGGTAAATATTGTACTTTTACCCCCCTACATTTATTTTGTACTTCATTTGCAGATTTTGATTCATAATGTGAAACATAGTCAACAATTAAATAAGTCTTTAGTTCCACCTGGAGTTACATTAACAATCTACCCTGCAGTAAATTGTTAATGTAGTCATTAAAACTAGCTGCACCTTTACCAGCTTTGATAACACTTTAATGCATAAATAATTATAATCAAAACATAAAATATATATTATGGTGAAATGGACCAATCTGCAGAATGAGTACTTTTACTTTTGGTACTTTAAGTAAATGTTGATGCTAATACCGCACCAACATCAGAGATTTACTTGAGTAACATTTTGAATGCAGCACTTTTACTTGTAGCAGAGTATCCTACACATTGGCCCTTTTATTTAAGTGAGTACTTCTTCCACCTCTTGCCAAAAATGCAGCCAGATCTTTAAATATGTGACCTTTAGGAAAAGGTCAAATATTTTTAGAACTGTCCTGGAGTTCTTTTTTCACTATTTGCAGAAGAGCAAAATAATGTTTAGCAAAAGGAGAAAATGAATTCTACCCCTAATATCCTAAAGTTTTGAGGAAAATATATCATGAAGTACAATTAATTGAAAGCAGATAAGAAGCAAAGTATGGGCCTATATGCACATATAGCCTACAGCTGTATTATGTGTTAGTTGATTCTCTTGCTAGACTTCTTCTCGACAAACCTGATTGGCAGGTAGTTGAAATTCCGGTAACCAAAGTGTTTCCTTGTCCACTGCGCAACCTGCAGATCATGTTGCTCTGACACCTCAGGAGTTAGAGCCCACAGGGGTAGTCCAGAGGTGTCTGCAGCCCTCTCACTCACCTGACTCCTCTGCTGTGTCTTGGTGTGGGGGGCAGCTATCTTCTGTTTTTAACCTGTAACCAATGGCGAGTAAATGCGGCTACCCATGTTGTCCCAATACAGAAGAAGCCAGGGCAGTTCCTCTGTCGACGGCCAAAGCCCCGACAGCTTTGGCCCCAGCAGACCAGCTATGGAGTTCCAGCAGAGACCAGGCGGTCCGGCTGAGGATGGAGGGCTCTGGTCCGGCTTCAGATACCCCCATTACTGTCCATCAGTTGTTCCTGGAGACTGTGGAAAATTACGGAGATCATCCCGCCTTGGTTTCCAAAAAAGAGGGTCAGTGGGTGACCCTGACGTGGAGGCAATACTACGAGCAGTGCCGTGCAGCAGCTAAAAGCTTCCTCAAGGTTTGTTGGTCTGCAATTTGACTTGTTATGCCTAAATTATACAAAAAAACAACAAAAGTAGTTGCGCAGTGGCATATTCTTTTGGTTTGTTGCCTCTCTCCCCCGTAGAATATTTTGAATGAAACAGCTGTGTTGAGTTGGCACTTAGCTTTAGGTTGTTTACATCCGTTTTGGCTCAACAATGTAGACTTTCTTTTGTACATACTGTCTTTAAATTTATGGGAACAGTAACTAGGCAAGGGACGCTCATTCATTGTATATTTATATGAAAAACGTAAATGGAACTGAGCTCAAAAGTTAAAACAAGGTGAAATGTATTAATAAAACCAAAACGTAGACATTTAGTCATATTTCACAATGAGGCATTCCCATATTTTCACTTTTGACTCAGCCTGTTCTTTAGCAAATACATAATGTGTTGGACAGTCGAAAACATGTGTCTCTTTGTCCATAAAAATAGTTATTTTTTGCTGCGTTTAAAAAGATTATCATTTTCCCTAAAACTGGGGGACTTGAAAAACATAGCTCAAATTAGGTCCCTAAAAACCAAAAAAATGTAAATGTCACTCCAGTGTCTCTTATGCTCTCCTCTGCCTGTGTAATATCCTAAATGTATTAGCTAAACTACTATAAGTTATTGATTAAATAGGTGAATTTGAGTGGCACACACATGAAGTAAAAACACAAAACATTCAATTGCCAATTTTACTTGCTTTGTAAACAGTGCCCCAGAGTTTCCCCATTCTCTCCCTGCACGTTGCGTTGTGTGAGAACAGTCTGCTGAAAAATAACACTTGGGTGTGTGAAATTCACAGCTTGTGTTACATCTCTTGTTTCACGGACATGTTTGTGTCTCATAAGGTAGAGTGGCTCTTGAAGTGAGATGTAGGTCAAGAGTAATAGAGGCACAGTGCTACTGCGCCATTAAAGAAACATGCTCTTAAAAATAAACATACTTCCTTAACACGGTGGGCTGTGGTGGCGAAGTCCATAGGGAATTGGCTTGGGAACCAGAAAGTAACAGGTTCAAGTCCCTGAAAGAATAAGTGGTACCGAAGTGTCCCTGAGCAAGGCACCATTCCCTACGCTGCTCCCTGGGCAGCCCACTGCTCCTAATACTAGGATGGGTCAAATGCAGAATGTACATTCTGTGGGACGATTAACGGGATATTCTCTTCTCCTCTTCCTCTTAAGTTGGGGCTGGAGCGTTACCGTGGTGTGGGGATTCTTGGATTCAACTCTGCTGAATGGTTCATCTCAGACGTTGGCTGCATTTTTGCCGGGTAAGCTCTCATTTAAAGAACCAAGGTAGATACATTTCCATGTAGACTTGTAGAGATGCTTCAGCATTGTGTCACCTGACACTACACATTTATCTCTGTACATGCTTATCTCAAAGTCCATCTCTTTGTCTCTCCCAACTCCTGTTTGGAACAAAACAGTAATCTAATCTAATATGGAGACTAAATACTAGTGTTAAGCTTGTATTCTCAAGCTGTTGAGTAATATTGAAGTTGTGTAGTTTAGGCACATAATCAAAGACTTATGACTGGATTTGTAGGTATTGCAAACTTCTGAATTCTTCAAGTTTCAATGACAAAAATCTTTTGTATAAACTGACTATTTTTGCACAACACACCCTTGTTAAACTTTTAAAAAATCTTATTAGGCTTTTCTTGTTAAACAAAGTTTAAAAAAAGAGGAAACCACAGTGAATAATGCATGTGACTGCCTTCAACTGAGCTTAATACTCTCCGTTATCTGTTTTGTGTCACAGGGGTCTGGCAACTGGGATTTACACCACCAACTCACCTGAAGCTTGTCAGTATGTTGCTGAAAGCTGTGAGGCCAACATCCTGGTTGTGGAAAACCAGAAACAGCTTGAAAAAATTCTGCAGGTCAGGGGCTTTAATAACTTTTGGAAGATAGACAGAAATCCGTGCTCACATAACTTCGTGTAATGTATCTTTCTCAACAGGTTAAAGATCAACTACCTCATCTGAAAGCAATTGTCCAGTATAAAGGCGAGCTGCAGCAGAAAGCACCCTTCCTGTACACAGTATGTTCACTTACCAAACATATTGACAAAATAAAACAAATAATCTGATAGTAAACTGTATGTGATGCTTACAGTTGCACCATTGACATTTGTAAAGCTAAATTATAATCTTTCAAATGTATGTTTGAAGAATTGCTATTAAATGTGACTTCACTTAAATGTATTAAACTGCACAGTATCAGTTACATTTTAGTCTGAATTTGGACACATTTTTACCATGATCTCTTTATTTGTGTAGTGGGCAGAGTTCATGAAGCAGGGAGAAGACGTCCCTGACGAGCAGCTGAATGCTGTGATTGACAGCCTTCGGGCCAACGAGTGCTGCGCTCTCATCTTTACCTCAGGAACAACTGGCAACCCTAAAGGAGTCATGTTGAGCCATGACAATGTGAGTTATCTACGCAACTATTTTTTTTCCTTACATTTTATTGTAGATTAATATCCAGTCTGTCCAATTAAGGGGGACATTTTATAAAATGTACAAAACATGTGAAAAACTGCCCATTGCCACCTTCAAAAGCTAAAGAGGAGAAAGTGGTGTGAACGTTTTACTGCGTCAGGAAGAGAAACACATTTAAAAAGAATACTGCAGGCCTTGATGTAAATTCAGTAAGAATAGCATTTTTTTTTCTGAACTGAATTTTAACAGAGTCTAAATACCCAGTAAAGAGCCCTGGGGAACTCCTGAAACTGCTATATTTGAGCATTTTATGATAAAATACCTTTTTATGCTATCAGACAGCTAGCCTTAATAGGACATTTAGAAAGGTTTTTCAAATATAATATTAATCATTTCAGTATATGATCCCAACCTTTTAACTGCCTAATTTAAGGTGGCCCCTGAGAATGTAAACATCACAAAGACACCAAGCAGGAAATTGTGACCCCCTCTCTGAAAGTCAATTTTTTTACACTGTGAAAATAAAAATAAAATGAGCCTGATGACTCCTACGTTCCCTTAACCTGCAGCTGACATGGACAGTCCGTACAGCAGCTCCCATGGTCGATCTTAAGTACGCTGAGGAGGTGGTGGTCAGTTACCTGCCTCTCAGCCATGTGGCAGCCCAACTAATCGACATGTGGATGTGTGTTTGTTTTGCCATGACAACATACTTCGCAGAGCCAGATGCTCTCAAGGTAAGGACACCTACAGCTGTATAAACACTGAGTTTTAATGAAGGTTTTCTATCTTGACTATAATCTCCATTCTTTTTCCCAGGGCTCCTTAGTAAACACACTGAAGGAGGCTCGTCCAACTTGTTTCCTTGGGGTTCCTCGTGTTTGGGAGAAGATGCAGGAGAAGATGAAAGCTGTCGGCGCCAAGGCATCCCCAATAAGGATGACAGTGGCGGGCTGGGCCAAGTCCATAGGCCTGCAGTACAACTACAGTGTCATGAACGGGTAAGACTGAGCAAAGATTCCTTCGTTTGTGCCATGCAATTTTTCAGAAATCCAAATGATCTGAAAGAGGTCCAATCAGACCGAAAGCCTATTTGTCAGAAAACAAATGCTTTTTGTCTGATGGCCCGTAGCTTGGAAAATACACACTTTCCCTGCACCAAACAGAAGCACATGTCTGATGATTATGCAAAATGATGTCATTGGACCTTTGCAGTTGCAATATTTATATTATTTTGTTAAGGTATTAGGATTGAGGCAAAGTTACAATAGCTAATCTGAAGCAGAGTTTGCTAGATCATGCATTGACAATAATAGGAAATAAATATAGCCTATCATAACTGGGATGGTCCAATGATGTCATTCTGCACAATAATGAGCCATGGGTTTGTTGCAATGAGAGTTTGTATTTTCAGAGCAGGGATTGAATTCAGGCAAAATTCTGTTCTGACTTTTAGGGTTGCAGAATAATGGGAAGTCCAAAAAATGAGCAGCCTCCCTTCTGGGGGAATTCATGTTAGCTTCATAAAATGTACCATTTAGCACTGGTCACACAGAACAGCTGAGGTTACTGAGGCTGACATTAGCTCTGCATGAATGTGGTTTGAGCTTATGATTATGCCATTTTACGTCATGTTGAAAGTCAGGAGATACTCAAAGTGGTTACAAAACATCCTGAGGGGGACATTATTGCTTACAGCAAATGTCTTAGCAATTCCAGTATTTATTTCGTTATGGGTCGATTTCAGCTCGACATTGCCACCTATTTTTTTTATTAGCCCTGTTCTTAATCCTAAATCCTGACTTCAAACATGTTACAAATGTAAATGTGACTTTATGTTTGGGTTACAGGGAGAATCAGGTGCCATGGGGCTTCATGCTGGCTAATAATTTGGTCTTTAAGAAGGTCCGTGAAGCTCTGGGTTTAGACCGTTGCAAGCTCTGCTTTACGGGCGCTGCCCCCATCACCAAAGACACTCTGGAATACTTCATGAGCCTGAACATCCCGGTGTTGGAGTTGTACGGCATGAGTGAAAGCTCCGGCCCACATACCATCTCTTCTAACAGCAGTTACTGCATCACAAGGTCAGCAGCAGCATTATCGAACAACTGTAGTAAATAAAATGTGTTGCTGATAGAAATGTGAGAATATTACAAGACTTCGTAAGATTCACTCACCTCTGTTTCCAAGTGATGTTACCTTGTTGGTTGGAGCTTGTTTTGCCTCCTTCATCCCAACGACAACATTGCTCCTGTTGATATGCCACTGTAAAATATATATTTTTTATATGCCTAAGGCTAAATGCTTTCTTAGAAGTGGTGATGCACTGTATATGATTTGGGCTTTAACCCTGAAAGGGAAATCATGTTCCAAGGACGGACCGATTTGCATAGTGAAAGCAAGGCTCAAAGGGAGCTCATCTAAATGCAGATAGTGACATTCATTTACAGCCATTTATTTTTCAATTAACATTTACTTCATACTCTTGAAGGGGAAGCTAAAGTGATATATTTCCACTTGAATTTATGTAACTCCTGTGTAAGACACATGATTTTTGAATAAACATAGCTATGTAGTAACGTATGTTGTAAGTATAATGTTTATTATGTTCAAAAGTCAGTTAAAGACGTCCTGACCGAATATCCAATGAGTTGGATTGAAAAATGTGTTTTTTATTCATGTTCCCTCACTACTATCTTCCTACAGTCTTTGCAAAATGTTTGTATCAGCTATTAGCAGACATTTATTTTTGTTTTTAAGAGGTCACAAGCCAAATCAAGTTGAGAACTACAGGTTTAAATATTCACAAATTTGTTTTTTAAATAATTGAACCTAAAAAATGTCCGATCATTCATGTACATTGTAAAATATTATTAGTTCAGTAGTAGAGGTTCAGTTGTAGTGCAACATTTAGTCACTGTAGGTCAAAATTGCCTTTTTTAAATGTATTATTTGACTCTCCAGCTGTGGAAAGGTGATGCCAGGTGCCAAGACAAAGCTGGAGAACCCTGATAAAGACGGGAGTGGAGAGATATGTTTCTGGGGTCGGCACGTGTTCATGGGTTACCTGAACATGCCGGACAAAACAGCAGAGGCCCTCGACCAGGACGGCTGGCTGCACTCTGGAGATCTGGGAAGACACGACCAGAATGACTTCCTCTTCATAACAGGAAGGATCAAGGGTAAGCTGTATTCGCAAAGACAAAAATACATTATAAATGCGATTCAATAAAAGTTTAAAGCAATGAAAAGGAGTTTAACTTGTTGATAAATGAATGGTGAAATGAAAATGTTGCATTCACAGAGCTGATCATCACCGCCGGTGGAGAGAACATCCCTCCTGTGCTCATCGAGGATGCAGTGAAGTCTGAGGTTCCCATCATCAGCAACGCCATGCTGATCGGAGACAGGCTGAAGTTCCTCTCCATCATGATCACACTCAAAGTAACCCGGCCTCCACTCCTTCACAGGGTCAAAGCTACTGAATAAATAAAATAAACCCTATAATGACCCATCTCTGATTCAACAGTGTGTGGTGGACGACAACGGCGAGCCCACTGACGCATTGAGCCCAGAGGCGTTGAGTATCTGCCAGCAGAACGACGTCACAGCGACCACAGTGTCAGAGATCATAGCTAATAAGGAGCCAGCTATCTACAAAGCCCTTCAGGAGGGCATAGAGCGCATCAACGCCAGAGCAACATCAAACGCCCAGAAGATCCAGAAGTTTGTCATCCTGGAGCGAGACTTCTCCATTGGTGGAGGAGAACTGGGTGAGTTACTTTAATAAAACTGGAACAAAGGTACAATTCAGCGTCAATAAGGTTCAATCAGCTTTGAATCAAAGTAATAGGAATAAAGTAATAGGAAGTCCCGTGACTGTGTTGCCTGCCAGACAACATTCCATGAAAGGTTGAAAAAAAAACAGCGATTGAAAAAATATTTTTAAAACTGCAGTGGATCAGAAATGTGTGCCTTTAGCTTGAGATTTTAGAGCAGAACATAATTAGCCTGCCTTTCTTTTCTCATTTTTGTCTGTGCAGGACCCACCATGAAACTAAGGAGGCCTATCGTTGTGAAGATGTACCAGGAGAAAATTAACGAACTGTATGCAGTGGCCAGGGAAAAGTAGTAGACTGAGTAAAATGCTGAGGATAGGTGTTCATGTTTATGAATATTCTACTGTGCTCAGAGGTCATGTTGAGAAGTATATCAATCTCTTTTCACCTGACTGGTGAAAGTTCAGAAGAGATTCTTAATTTAAGGGGAAAAATCTTAGATCTGATTGTGTTTTTAATCGAAACATTTTTTGCTGATAAGTTTTAATAAGCTTCAGTTGTCTGTTATTTAAGCTGTTAAATGTACATACGGTTTCACAGCAGCTGTGCACCTTTTGTAAATAAATCATCCAAATCAGAGCCAAATCTTGCCATTTACCGTTGGCCTATACAGTTAAAATGTACGGCAAACACAGGATAGCGTCATTCACCATTTTAACAATTTTTTAAGGAACTTTTGTTCTTCCAGTCTGGCCTGAGAGATGAAACTAACTTGTCTTGGTCATAAGCATACCAGAATGTTTTTTCTAGTTTTGAAGCAGCAATACTTCAAGTTGATTAATTGTTCTCAACACAAGTGCAACTTTTAAAGCATATGTTTCGATTTGTGCTTCTCCATGTACAGTTTGACAAATATTAAAATGTTTATTTTGTGGTACATGTTCCACGATTGTCAATAAAAAGCGAACAAATCAACCTAACTTGTTTGAAATTGATCATTACTTTCATTTGGAATGAATGTGTACAGTGCTTATCGAAGGGATATAAACTACCGCTATGCTAAATGTATTTATTTTGCAGACACATATTAACACATAAATAAACTTATGAATGTAAACATATGTATATGTTTATATCCATATAGAAAAGAATGCTGTCAGTCAAAAACAACTTTGTTTATAGTGTCTATTTTTGGCAATAAATAACACTTTACTAAATTTGAGTGTAAGGATTTACGAGATATTATTTTACACAATATTAAACTTACATTTTTTAAATCATGGTTATCTTAAATACCACTATATTACCTAACCCCTAATATTATACAGTATATACACTATGTTCCTTGTGTGTGTGTGTGTGTGTGTGTGTGTGTGTGTGTGTGTGTGTGTGTGTGTGTGTGTGTGTGTCAATCAACAACTTTATTAATTCATCTGCAAGAACATACAGAGGCCAGTATGCTCTCTGCTTTCAGCATAATCTGCTGGTCACAAAAGGACTTTGTGTGTGTGTGTGTGTGTGTGTGTGTGTGTGTGTGTGTGTGTGTGTGTGTGTGTGTGTGTGTGTGTGTGTGTGTGTGTGTGTGTGTGTGTGTGAAAAGAACTCTACAAAAATTCCCTCTACTGTCTCAATCATATCAGATTGCATTCTTGGACAACCTGTTGTGTTGTTGTGGGACAGTTCAAGATAGAGCGGCAATGGCATTTTAAGAAAACAGTCCCTCTTTAACCTGAGGTAATGCCAATTTATCTAAACATCTTATCCTCCAGCATTGTTTTAAATATTTAAACTGAATGCAGTTAGGCTGCACATTCCCTAAAGGCTCTTTGACGTCTGAAAGAGTGTGCCGATGATATCAGTTAATATATCTGGAACATCCACATTCTTTATATATTTGAGCCGAGACAGATCATCCTTCTTATCCCAATCAGCAAAGCTTCCTGCATATTACTCGCCTGATTTAACCATGCATGTTGGAAGTGTTAGTAATGTAACTTAAAACATTGAACAAAGTAAAAACAAATGATCACCCTGTAAATGACTTGGAAAAACAGACTTATTTTAAAATGCAGCAGCTAACAATTTAACCAAGCAGGACTGATAAAGAGACACTTAACTTGAACAGGACCTGATCAGCTAAAGATATGACGTTTTTATCTTTGACAGAAAACAAACACCTGCTTTAACATCATAGTGTTGGGTGTGGCTATAAGTGCTGCATACTTTAGAAAATAATTAACTCACCAGTACAACAATAGTTTCTGCCATGTGTGCTTTAGTGTCAGTAAATCAGAGGTCAAAATAGTTGTCGAACCAAACAGTTTACCCAGAAAACATACAAAACTCATATCATTTGAGTTGTTTATTTTATAGAACTGATACAGTACACCTTTGGATAATGGAGTACACATGTGAATACACTTTGCAGTATTATCTGTCAGTAAAAACACAAGGCTGTCTTCATAAAACCCTCATAAAGTAATATGTTGTTACTGATGTTAAGTCCACCAACACACTTTGATAGTAAACTTGATGAATGATGTAGGTTTCCAATCATATAAAAACAAGCGTAAGTAAAAAGACATATACATACTAAGCTATTTAAGCCATATATTTTACACCATAAGTTGAAAGAAGAACGACTGCACATTTTGTTAAAGGTTCTGTAGTCTAGGTGAACAGACTGTTTTAATCATGGCAACGCTGACTTCTTATTTTTTATATGGTAGTGATGGCGACTCCCTTCTTGACCCAGGCATTGGTGTTGAGAAGAGAGAGCATGAAGCGGGCCACGTCTCCTCTTCCCACTGCGCTGCCTTCAGGGCCACCACTGCTGTCGGGCACAAAGTAACCCTCATGGGTCCGAAACTCTTGAGCTGGAGAGACACAAAGATTAAAAAAAGGCTGTAAGAGACATTACAACAACAGAAACATGCAGGAAGTGAAAAGCACACGTGTGTCCGGATATACACGATGAAACCTCAAGGTAAGAAATAACAGAAACACTGCATTAAGTAATGAGAGCATGCTAATAGCCTGAACTATGTGATCTTGACGCAGAAAGTCATCTTTAATACCTTAGTCCATAGGAGTTACTCTTTGTGTCACTGCCTGTTTGCTTTTACCTGAGGCCTGCAGGTTCTTCAGACCAGGCGGGCGAACCACAGTCCAGTTGATGTCCTCGGTCTTTTGCAAAAGCTGCTCCATCTCATGCATGTTGGAGAGGACACTGCGGATCATCGGCAGCAGGAGGAACCGAATCAGGAAAGATGACTGCGCTCCAGAGTTAGCTAATAACAACAAGAAAAAAACCACAGTGAAATTAGTTTATTAAAAAAAACAACTCAAGTTTAGCAAAAAAATGAATCAGAAATCCTTTATTAGTCCCATACGGTGGACTTTTTTCCCCAATTAAATCACAGAATGCATCATTACATGTGCTGCACTTACGCTCTGTGTACCAGGAGGTCATGGTGATGATCCTATTGACCCGGGCCTCTCGCATGGCGCTGATCATGCTGGTCATGGACCGGGTGTAGCCCGTAACCCCCGAGAAAAAGGAGGCCGGGAAGCCAAGGCAGGACATGACCACATCCTGTCCTCTGAAGTGAGTCTTCAGACTGTCTGCTGAAAAAATATCAGCCTCCACCACCTGAAAGCAGCAGACAGGGAAACTAACTAACACAAATTAACAAATAATAACTGAATATTTTTCATATGTGGATTAATATGCATTTTGTGTTCTAGAAAAAATGTATAGCAGCAGGACGGTGGATATAGGATCAAAACATTGCAGGGTCAACAGTGAAGATCCTTAAAGTGTTTTTAATAAACAATCATACAGTTCTATGGCTCAGAACAATTAGATCTGTCAGCCAATATATTATCTATTGAATGATTAGCAATCATTCAATAGATAATATAAAGTTAACTGTTATTATTTGGTCTTTAAATGAGATTTGTTGAGACTAAAGTAATATAAAATAAAACTAGGTTTTTTATCTTAGCAGTGTTCCACCCTCATTTAAAAGAGGTCTGGGCTTCTGTTCAGGAACACAAGCAGCACATTTTTTACCTCATACAACCCTCCTTTGGACACAGTAAAACGTAAAAACATTTATAATATATGATGTGACTGAACGTTGAGCCCAACATGCAAGGAGCAGCAGCACAACACAACAAATACCTCAAAGTGATAGAATGCCACATACCTTGAGGTTATCATGATGCATGGTGAGTTTGGCAGGGTTCCTGACGATGGCGGTGACGGTGTGACCCTGCTGCAGTGCCTGGTTTATCACATATTGTCCTGTCTGCCCCGTGGCACCCAGCAGGGCAATCTTCATCCTCACAACCTGAAAAATACAGAACTCAGTCCGAGAGGAAGCTTATCAATGCACGACATGTGACCAATGCTCTGACCTCTCCCTGTTTCACAAGTGTACATAAATGATTTCTATGGTGCAATAAAGAAGTTCTCTCTTCGGAAGTTGGGTTTGTCATCTGATGGATTATGCTTTTATATTGTGGATAAATGCTATACTGAATCCTTGTCTCCACATGACAAGGCAAATACTTTTCTAAAAAGATCATGTTCAATGAAGACAATTTGTGGAAGTAGTTTTGTTAACATTTATAGGGAAGCAAAATATAGTTTTAAATATTAATGAATCTACATTAATGCATTTTAAGCTGTCCAGCCATCATTTATGTCTAATAAAACAGTCAAAAAGATTATTAGAAAGACATTTTAATTGCAAACTGCTATCAATCTTAAATCAAGACTTACTATGGGACTTTCTGCATGAATGAAAACAAAAATGTATTTGTACTTTTTTTCCCCAGCTGTTACAGCTCAGTAACAGGAAGAAAGAAGGCCAGAAGAGGAAACACAGTGTCTTTGTTGAATCTGAACAGATTACCATTCCCTCGGCAGTGAAGGGTGACAAGCTGGTGGGTCAGATGCTCTCTGAAGATTACATGTATAATAAACTGAATTCATCTCATTTTTATTTCTTTTTATTTTATTAAATGTGATCCTTAGGTAGCTTTTATTTCATTTTAGTTTGTTTCTTTCTCCCCATATCATTGTGAAGCACCTTGAGAAAATGTTGGTTAGGAAATCATTTTGGGAATGTAGTTCCTGGAAGTAAAACTGCTATGTTTAAGTTTATAATTGTCAACTCTGAGCCACAAATGCTGCACTGTGACCTCCGCTGAGCTAAATAAAATGCAAAACTGGGCTTTAAATGGTATTGATTCATTTTTTAAACATATTTTGTATTGTCTTCTTTATTTTTTGATATTTAAAATTCCATTCATATGACTTTGTATGTCACTGTGTAAATAAACAAACCTTGGTATGGGACTGAAAACTGCAATGTTTTCTCAATAAAAATCCAACACTCGTAATATTAATGAAAAGATAGAATTTGTCAACCATTTTCAGCATTATCCACTCATTTTTAACTCAAATTTGAATTAAAACGTTTGTTTTTTAAAGTTTATCTTAGGGAAAGGTTTGTACTTTTTAAAGATATAGTAAGTTACATTTCTCCACTAATATGACTAAATCAATGTATTCATATTGTTGGGATGTGTACATACATTAAAATGTTTTCATCAATTAAAAAACCCAAATAAATGAGGTAAGTCATAGATTGAGGTTTAATCCAGCACAATGCCACCTTTTTATGATTTTTACTTGAATTCTAAAGGGTGGAGGATTTGAGTCAACAGAGGTCTGGATCTTACATTTTCCAAGAAGCAAGCTAAACTTTTTAAAGTGAAACTGCTTTACCAAATTTGACATACCACTAACTTCCCTCTAAAAATATCCTAAAGGTTAAAATTGAAAAATTGAAATAATCTTAATTGTGAGAAGCTGAGTGAAATAAAGAAACGTGTGTGCTTGTACATTTTAATGTATTTATAATTACTGTATGGTGTAGGATAGATGATCACATCTGTCTTATTGTGCCCCCTCCTGGTTACAGGCCAGTACAAATTCAGATTTTGAGGGCTAAAAGCTCTTCAACGCAAACACTACTACTACTACTACTACTACTACTACTACTACTACTACTACTACTACTACTACTATCAACTTTTTTTAAATTGCTGCACTTGTCTTGCCAACCACATTTAAATACAACGGAAAGGTTGTGATGATGTTGTTGTAGACAAACTTTTATAAATAGTTTCATGGACGTTTTCTGAAGGATAAGTATTATAATAAACCTTGCGTGACCTTTAATCTAACCAAGGTTAAAAGGTCACTTTAATTAAACTACAACCGAACCTATACCTTTACCATGTCCTTGCACTGTAAACCCACTGGAAAAAGCGAGGAACATTGCTGCTTTATTGTCCATCTGAGTGACGTCCTTTATGTTCCTGTCATGGTGAATCTGTGCTTGAATGATTATATTGCTCCAGTTGACACTTGCACACTCTCACACGGAAGTAGATAGGTAGCATGGAATAAAAGGAAACGTTTGATACAGTTACTATCAGAACAACTGTATGCATCAACCTTATTTCCTTTTATGCTGAAAAAAACCCATCTATTTTTCTTTATATTTAATAATTCGGATGTAAACTATTAGACTATTCAGTGTCAATCATCAAATCCTCTGACCTTTAAAATGTAGGCATACATTTTGATACGTTAGTATTAAAACAAAACTGAACTTTCTATGAATCCAAGGCTGGACTGTTAAATATATAAATACTGTTGAACAAGATAGCATTAGTTTTAAGTACCCAACAAGCTGTCAATGGAGTTAACAACCTAACAACCACATTGAACCTCACATGAACCCATAACAGAACCTGTGTTTTTGAGAGACTCAAACACACCTCCTTGCAAACATGCAAATAAACACACGTGTCTCCTACATTTCACTTAACCCTGACCATTCGCCATGAATTGTGCTACATTTAAAACACGGGACAGCTTGTTTTTAGCTTTTTAAAGGTTTCTAGCCAACATTAGCTAACTCACCTCCGCCATACGTTTCCAGTGCTGCAGGATGCGTTCAAGAGCCGTGGCGTTCAGGTATGTTTGTAAAATAACAGTCTAAGTTATGAGTGTTATATTAAAACATAACATTGAAATTGATGTTGGTCATATGCAGGATGAGATTACATAACCTAGGGTGACCAGACGTCCTCTTTTGCCCGGACATGTCCTCTTTTTATGTCCTGTCCGGAGCGTCCGGGGGGTTTTATAAATTCATGAAAACGTCCGGTTTTCACAGTTTTTCATGGGACCATTAAGCGTGTACTTAAATTGAATGGCGCTTTGCACAGAAGTCTACTGTACTTAGACTTCCCACCCAACAATCGCAAGTGTCCTCTTTTTCGCCACCTCAAATCTGGTCACCCTACATAACCCCTTCAAGGTAATCTCGTAGTGACTGAAACACTTCATCCCAAATGTTTTGTTTTTGTTTGTTAGCACTATTAGCCTCATTATTAGCCGTGTGTAATATTTTATTCCTATCAAATATGGGAATCAAATACATTTTCATTACGTGTATTTTTTTCAAAACAAGATATATAAATAAATGTAGACTATAAAGATACATATTTGGAATGGTAACCTTTGGTGTCCATTTTACCTTTTTTCATTTTTGTTTTATAAATAATATGGTTCAAAGATTTAACTGCAAGCATTTAAGCATTAACGTAATTAAGTCATCTATTTTTTACTTAAATCGCTTCTTGTAGTTTACATTGGGGAAACATTTGAGGGGTAAAACAAAACTACCAGTAACATAAAAAAACTACTTAAATAGATAAATAGACAGTGATAAATTAAGTTAACACTGAATAGTTTTTGGGGATAATTGCTTTTCTTACAGCCTGCCATGAGCATAACTCTAATGTCAGATAATTCTCAACTCTGCAAGTGAAACATGGAGCTATCCTTTATTTTGCTCACCATTTGGGTGTCATTTAACAAACATCATCAGGCTTAGGTTTGGTAATACCTTACTTACTTCATAGCACACAATCTGTGACACCCATGTGATCAAACAAAACCAAAAACACATGCTGGCCTCTTGTCACCTATAGTTTCCCGCGGCACTTCACCCTCTTCCTATAAAAAGACCAGACTAGTCGCATCAAGTCATTAGCTCAACTAATCCACTTGTGACTCTGTGCCTTTCTTATACGATCACACACTAAAGGACTAACGACTAAACGGCTTCAGTACAGACTCACAGAGCTTGATACATGAGGCCTCTCTGCTGAGTTACTGGGTGTTGCTGTCATTCTTACAGTACAATGATAGGTCTGATAGACATCCTGCAGCTCTTGACCTGATCCTGTTGGACTGTTGGAGGATGAAACAGAGCAAATGGCTGTTTGAACATTCATTGAAACTGCAAGCCAAACAACTTGGGAGCTGGTGACTGGATAGAAGAGGTGACCACGTAAGTAGACTGATTTAAAGATCTCACATTTAAGTTAAACCAGAAACAAGCAGATAAAGACCGAAACATCATCCTGCTCCAGATCTGATTCAAGTGCTTTTCAAAATATGTTTTTGTCCACTTAAAATGCCAGGTTTACTTTGTAGTACAGACCTGTTTACATGTGAGGAAAGTCACCCATCTGTTCCTTTAAAGAAGGTCATAACCAGCAAGATAATTATGTGCAACCAAACTCAATGAGATGCATATTTTAGGTTTGACTGATCAACCTTGTATTGGGTTTTTGTACATTGTAAACAATCATTAAGGGATTATTTGTTTACCTAATACAACAGATGGTGTTTTACAACAATAATTTGTCCATTTCATAAAAACAACTTCAGTCCATAAAGATATTTCCTTCCTTTTTCAATTTCTTAGATTGCTTTATTCTAGTCTTCAGTCAGAAAAAGCTCTGTGCTTCAAGATTGAGGCCGATCACAGAAGTGAGGAGCCAGCAGTTAATGAGATTAAAAGGTTGAACGTCTTCCAACTTCAGCTCTCCTGCTGAACTTTCCACTCTATTAATGAAAAGGGTTAACTGGACTGTTGCAGTTTACTTCAAGATGTTTGTAAAGTCTGATTTGTGACTCCAAAAAAGTAATTTAGTCCAAGTAGAGAGCAGTTTAGGATTCATTCTATGTACATGCTTCAATGTTACCTCTGATAGCTTTTAAGTAACGTGAGGATTGTTTGGTGCTCTGAACAGGAACAGTCATGGGATGTGGCGTCTCAAAGTCCAACCAGTTCAAAAACTCTGGAAAAGGTAACCATGATCGTTCAAACATTGACTGACACACCTACATTTCCCTCTCACTTCTGAGATTTATATAAATCATCACCACCATGTCCCGCATAGTTTACACTTCAGCTGTAAACTCCTTGTTTCATTTGTTGTAATAATCTATCTGTATTTCTCTTGTCTTTTTCCTCTGCTGCTGTCTGCAGCTGTTATAAGTAAGCTACACCTTGTTGTCGTTGTTGCTGTTTTGATAGTTTTTCTTGTTGTTCTTCTTTTCCATATCAGTATGAGGGTAGGTGGAAGCCAGATTGAATATCCAATTTAAGAAGACATGTTTAGATATTTTACAGACTACATACATTTTTGTTGTGGACGGAATTTCCAATTGTTGTGTGCAGTCCGAAATTATACATTTAGTTACAAAAATAAACACCAAAAAAGCTACCACCTAACAGTTATAATGCGGTAAATATTATTTTTCTACACCTTTCCTTGTTTTGTCTGTTATAGTCCGTGACAGTTTGTTCATCTCAATACAACAAATATATAGCAAATGTCTGCAATACCTCAATCTTTTATGCACTCTTATAAAATACAATACATAAACAAATAATTAAAAGCTAGTTTTAAGTCATAACTTAATCACAACGTTCTTTTAAATCTCTACTTAAATGTGTCTGAAGATGTGTGAGTACATCTATTTATTTTAAACAATATATTTCTCTTGGCTATTTTATTCCATTACATCTTTATATTGTCTGATTTATGTAATCTATAATGATAATAATAATAATAATAATATTTAGAAGAAACATTGTATATTTTCTGATGAGCTTTTGTCGTTGTTTCAGCAATAAAATCTGCCGTCCTGATTCAGCGATGGTACCGTCAGTTTGTCGCCCGCAAAGAGATGAGGCGGAGATACACCTGGCACATCTTCCAGTCTATCGAATACTCTGGAGAACAGGCTCAGATAAAGGTGAGAAAACACAAGGATGGTCCAGTATGTGTCTCTAAAGAGTAAGAATAAAAATAAGAGCTTAACTTTCACCTCTCCTCCACTTGTAGCTTTATAACTTCCTCGGCTATCTGATGGACAATTTCACACCTACAAGCAATGAACGTAAGCATTGACATTTCAACAGACAGACTTTATTTGAAATTCATTTCCTGAATCTGACTTTACTGTGTCATCTCATCCTTGATTCCAGGGAATTTGATCTCGCACATCTTCAGAGAGAATGAAGTTTGTCGGGATGCAGAGTGGGAGAGGTACTTCTGCTACAAGAACATCGAGGTGCCAGATATTTACTCAGGACCTCACCTCACCTTCCCTCTGACGGTGGAGCAGGCGGTCGGGCTGGTGGAGGCCTTCAGAAACAAGAAGGTAGGAGCACACCACCGCTTTACAGTCCAACCTAAAAAAAACCTTACCTCCGTCACAGTTCATGTACAGACTCTCTGGTTTTGCATCACTGCTCATGAATGAATCTACTTCCTGTGTTTCACTGGACCTGAAATAACATGACCAGCATTTAAAATGTTTTACCTAAAAAGGTTTTTTTGGTATCGATGAGAATACCAATCATTGGCAACTTATCATTATTACATTTCTGACATTTCCTTCTTAGTAACTTAATTTGTTTAGTTGGCAGCTATCTTTAAATATAAAATATAATTTGTTTAAATATCATTATAAGTTATTGTTCTTTTTCCAAATTCTGTGCTAGAAAAAATGCCTAACGCTCAAATGTATGAATCAAAAACACAGCAGTGGTTTAACCTGCTCACGTGTCTAAAATCTTTTTGCTAATAAGTCTCTCTCCCAGTAGCAGCTGCACTCGCGCTACATCCTCCAGCTCCTGCTTGAAACCTGGAAACAGCTCCGGCTGTTGCCAAATATCAACCGCATCTCCACCTGCCACAGCAAAGAAATCACTATTTGTGGTGAGATCAGAGTATCGTTTCACTAACTTAAAATGATCTAATTCCATCGGGAACTCTATCTTTTGGGGTTTTAGACTGATCAATAAAATGGCTTGTCAACTTGTGCTCTGGAAAATCATGTATTTATCTATAAACTATTGATATTTGAATATTTATGAAATATCTAACATCTTATAGTCCAAAGTATAAATCATTGAAGAACCTCTCTGTTGTGAATATTATCACTTTCTGACTGTAATGTAGGCAGTTTCTATATGTTTGTTGTTATTTCTTCATCAACATACATCCTCTTCCTTACAGGAGATTTACATGGACAACTGGAAGACCTGCTGCTGATTTTCTACAAGGTACAGACTTTCTCTTCTAAACATTTTTAAATGATAAAATAATTTACCTGAAAATGTTTTAACTATTTAATTTTTTAAATCTATAAAAAGAAACATCTTATTGAAATCCTCTATTGTTACTATTTTGATCACTAGCCCTCCATCTGTAGTTTGGGGAACGAGAGTAAATCAGGCTGCAACTAAATTAAATAAAGTTTATAATTTTTCCAATTAATTGATAGAGTTAGTATGTGTAAAAAACACTAAGGTTTCTTCAAATGTCTTGTTTTGTCTGACCAAAACCCTTTTTTTATTTTCATGCAATGAAATGGAGAAATATAGCATTTTTTTTCTAAAATGAAACTTGAATGACTAACTATTTTCAAAATGCGTTCTTGTGTTTGCGTTTAAGTGTTGATCAGCTATCCATTACATCAGTTAATTGTTTACTTCTGTCAAGGTGCATCATGCTGCACTATTGTACATTTAAAAGTCACTAAGTTAGAGAACCAGGATCAGTGCTGTGGTAATGTGTTTACATTCAGATTACAGAGTGACTGTTGGGGGCTTTATTTGTTTACATCACAGAATGACATGCCGTCCTTGGAGAAGCCATATCTGTTTAACGGAGACTTTGTAGACCGGGGCAAAGACTCCATAGAGATCCTCATCATCCTGTTTTCATTCCTGCTCGTCTATCCAAGTGAAGTATACCTCAACAGAGGAAACCACGAGGACCACATAGTCAACCTGAGGTGAAACCATGTCTAAGTGGGGGAATGCTGAAGCTGAAAATCAAAGTTAACTGTCATCCTGTGTGTCTCTGATGTAGGTACGGATTCACAAAGGAAGTGTTGTCTAAATACAGGGTAAGTCTTTAGCACCATACACAACTCCATGCATGTGTTTGGTAAACTTCAGCCCCCTGCTTATCAACTAAGCATCACAGCCAAATTGTTTACTAATCCCGTCTACGCCTACCCACTCAGTAAAGCATCATATGGTCAGTTTCCTTCTTAATATAAAAGGGTCACTCCTCCTTGCAGCTGAGAGGATTTGACGTCTTTAAAGGTGACTGTCTGACGTCAAAGATCCACAAGGGAATCCCCATTTGTCCCAAATGTTTCAGGTTACTGTCATTTGTTTAGATACAAAGTATTAAGCTCACAATCTGAAAGAAAACCTTTTTACTGGAGCCATACTCATACCAATCCTAATAAAGAACCAATAAGTATAAAAAATACTTTATTTTCTATCATTTTAATAAACATAAGAAGGTAAAGTAGAAATGTGCACATTGTACTACAATTCTAAACTTGTATATCCTACATTTATTAATGAAAAATTAAAGAACACAGATAAAGACAACAACAGCATCAAGATTTGATAAAAATATTTGTTAAAAGTGGATTTTAATATTCATATGATATAAAGTTAGAAAATATTGGACAGGCGATGCAAAATAAGTGATCAAGAAAGAAGTTCAAATGTCAGTGTTAAAAAATGTAATTTCTGCCAACATTTTTCTTATCTTTATGTGTTTGAAATAAATACAAATATAATATGAATTGTTGCCTTACTTTTATTATTATTTACTTTTTCAACTTGTTGATGTTGCTTTAGATTACAAGTTGTGGTTGCAATACATGTTTTCCCCCTCCAGCCCTAATAATTAAAATCCAAAACAGATACAACTGTCAAACTTTTTAAAAATAGATGTAACACAGAGAAAATTGACAAAAAGGTAATTATATAATAAAGAAAGTTCAATAAAATAATAATAAATGTTCAACCTCAACAATAAAAGACCAATAAAATCATTCTCATAAGTTAATACAAAAAAATGGATTGTTTTGTGTATGATGACAGAAAAAGTGAATTAACAGGTTAAATGTGAAAGCAGTGCCATGTCATCCTCAAACAAGCAGGACCTTTGGCATTTTCTAAAAAAGTTTGCTGTCAAAGTGTGGGAATTAAACTGAATAACACAAAACAAAAAGAACAAATGTAATACTGAAAAGAAACTAGAAGAGTAGAAACTTAACTCAGGCTATACGATACACTTTGGCTCACTCCTCTTTCATATTGGCAACAAACTCTAAAACTGAAAAATAAAGAAGGGATGGAGAAAGATTATTCCTCTTCTCCTCAGATGCACGGCAAACGCATCCTGAAGCTGCTGCAGAAGATTTTCAGCTGGTTGCCGTTAGCGTCAGTAATAGACCAGAAGGTGCTGGTTCTTCACGGAGGGATCTCCAACACCACTGACCTCAGCGTCCTCGCCAGAGTGGACAGACACAATGTGAGCCTCAACCAAAAGCATGCTCATTTAAAACGCTTTATCAATCATCCTGAAAGCCCCTGACATTCCTGCTCTGTTTTTTCTTCCAGTATGTCTCTGCGCTGAGGCCTCCGAAGAAGAGACACCAGAGCGTAGCGGGGCTATCCATGGACTCGGACATGGACGAGGACGCAGGGTCTACCAACAAGGTCTTCCAGCGGCGGCCCTCCCTCACGTTTCCCAAAGCTCTGGCCAAAGACTGCTTCCAGAACCGCTCTCTGCAGGACTTCTCCGACCGGCTCAGAGTGAACACGGTGGAGGAGGTGGAAAGCCACCAGAAGAACCGGGGCCTCTTGGGATCAGAAAATGAGACGTCTCAGTCCTGCGAGTCTATAAACAGCGAAGACGAGTGGAAACAGGTGATGAACAAGTAGTGAAGGGTTTGCTCAGATACTTAAAAAAATACATAAGTCAGATTTTTTTACTAAAACTGATACAATCCCACATTCTTAAGTACATGCAGTAGGTGAAGACTCTCTTTGCTTATGTTTGCTAGGTTTTTACACAGCTTGATGCCCAGAAAAACAAAAACAAAAAACACAGTTAACGAATCTATCTGTACATGTTTAAGGTTAATCCTACCTATTCTGCATTTTACCTTCAATATTGTAATAATGCTTAAGCATTAAAAGGTATTTGAGTAAATGCATCATTAATAAAAATGTGCTTAGGCCTATTTTGTGCTCACACATTTCTTTTGAAAACAGATTGTGAATGTCAGGGGATCTGGTTATTAAGCTCCATTCGGGATGGATTATACTCAGATCTTTTACCCTCTTACATCATGCCAGAGTCATATCCAGCCAGTGGCTTCTTCTTCAAATGAGTAGCTGGGTATATCAGCTTTGTCTGAGTCCGATCACAAAAGAACATCGATCAACAGATAAAGATTTCCCACTGACACGCCGAACATCATCCTCATTTCTAGGCTAGGTCTACCTTCCAACCCCTCGAGCATCAAAACATATTTTATTATTTTTTTCTGTTACCAGGGCAGTGGGAGACCCTTAAGTTATAGCCCTGTTTAAATAGAAAGTCAACACTCTTTATTTATCATTGGTTTTACTCTGTGAGCCACCTAGGTGCTTGTTTGTTGTTTAATTTTCCCACGTGAGATATAGAATTAGTGATGTTGTCATGAGGAAAAAAAGTTATTTGGATTGCGAGGGCTTTAGTCAGTCCTGAGTCACAGCCTGACAGACGCTCCATCATTGATCAACACATGCCTGCTGTGGATTGTTGCCTTGTGTGGAGCTTTAACGTGCTGTAATCCAGCGCGTCATTAATCCCTCTGCAGTGTGTTCACCACCGTCACAACCTTAAGCACTATCAGGAGAAGTCAGTGGTCTCATTTGACTTTGATACTTTGGTACATGTCCAGACATCTTTAATCGTTGTAAACAACTCAGAGTAACTCCATCAGTGCTCCTTCACGTGTTCGTATACCGCTGTAAACAAGTGTAACAGCAGCTGGAAATAACTGGGATTTAATTGTTGAAATTCAGAATAAGAGATTTCAGAAATATTGTTACAATGAATATCCAGTGAACCGTCAAGCATATCACCACAGAGTCCGTTAGTAGCTGTTGTGGAGCTCAGCAGATGGAGTTTGCCATCGTAGAGGTTATATTTCCCTTTTCCTAAGGATGCTCTATCCATGTTGGCTTGAACATGCATCCTATCATGACCTGCTATTTCTGAGGGTCTCTTTTCCCAATATGACCCTTTTGAGAAAGGTCTGAAGTTATCCTGTTCAATTCTTTTCATTTTCAGGTGCACCAGTTTAATTTTTTACACAAACAATCTGAAAGTTTTTATCTAAATCTCTCTCGTCTATCTTTCCTGTGTGCCTCCAGATCCTGGACTTGCTGTGGAGCGACCCCATGACCCAGGACGGCTGCGTACCAAACGAGGTTCGGGGCGGGGGCTGCTACTGGGGCCCAGACGTCACTGAGGACTTCCTGAACAGACACAACCTGCAGCTCATCATCCGCTCCCACGAGTGCAAACAGGAAGGTTACGAGTTCTGCCACAACCGTAAGGTGAGCTCAGACACCATTGGCCTGAAGACGCTCTAATGTTTTCAGAATTATCTAAATCATTTTCTTTCATTTCCCCTAGGTCCTCACACTGTTCTCCGCTTCAAATTACTATGATGTGGGAAGCAACAGGGGGGCCTACGTGAAGTTGGGTCCAGACCTTGTGCCTTATTTAGTTCAGTACCAGGCCAGCAGCATGATCAGAGAGCTCAGCGTCAGACAAAGGTACAAAAACATTTCCAGAAAGTCTTCATCTCAACAGTGGGAGTCATCTGTTTTATTATTTTTACAATTGATCTGTTATTTATCTATAAAAATAGGAATAAGAATATTTCCTGTAACAATAACAACAAGCCTTTGATTATTTTTCGGTGATTTATTTGTTTGTCTGCAGTGTGGGTCGGAGCGAGCGCTCAGCTATCAAAGTCCTGCGGGAGCAGCTGTTTGCACATAAATCTGACCTGATCTGTGCCTTCAAAAAGTTGGACAGTGAAAACAAAGGTGTGTGTGTGTGTGTGTGTGTGTGTGTGTGTGTGTGTGTGTGTGTGTGTGTGTGTGTGTGTGTGTGTGTGTGTGTGTGTGTGTGTGTGTGTGTGTGTGTGTGTGTGTGTGTGTGTGTGTGTGTGTGTGTGTGTGTGTGTGTGTGTGTGTGTGTGTGTGTGTGTGTGTGTGTGTGTGTGTGTGTGTGTGTGTGTGTGAGAATGTCATACCACCAGTCAGATCAGGTGTTACTTAATTGTTTTGAAGATCTCTTGTGTACTCAAAGCTCTCAGAGGACAATGTCTGGCTAGGGAGAAATATGAGCTCCCATCTTTTAATCCCTATTCAGATGAAAACTGTGGGCTGACCCAAAGTCCATTCATGAACGTTTTACAGTTTCATAGAAACTTGTTGTTGTCTTGGGGATTTTCTAATTCAGCCAGCATTCTTGATTCTCAAGAAAATAATATATTTTTGATGTCATTTAGCTAATCTATTTTAGTTGTTTTACTTCAAATGTATATACAAATTGTGTTTGCATGGGTGTATTAAGGGTAATTTTCCCCCAAATATTTTTTAATAGCTTTACATTTCATTTTGGCCCTTAGAAATAATTATTCATTTCTGAATGACAGGGGACATTCAGGTGGCAATACAAAGACGAAAGTACTTGACATGTAGAAGTGTGTAAGTTTGGTCCTGAAGTCTGTTTTGATGAATGGATTAATCAATTGAAATATATTGTGAAAATGTTTGGTATCGAACATTATAATGGAAGGTTATGATGAACAGTTTGTTACACAGATTTGGTGCTAAAAAAGGTTTTTCTCAATCTAAAAATAGGCAAAATCCATTTAAAGTACCACATGAAGACCTTGAGGAATACCATCAAAATGCATGCTGTGATTTGGTATCCCAAAAGAACGATAGGCTTAAATCAGGTGGCAGGTAACATTTCCTCCTCCTTCAGGTCGTGTTAGTCTGTCCGACTGGGCGACTGCAGTGGAGAGTGTGTTGCGCCTCGGCCTGCCCTGGCGAATAATGCGCTCTCAGCTGGTCACTGGTCGCTCTGCTGACGGCTCCATCGACTACTATGAGTGGTTCAACGAGCTCGCCATCAAAGGAGCCAACGCGGATGTGAGTTACCGAGCTGGAGACAGAATGCGAGAGAAATACTATTGTCTGATTTGATATCCTATATGGATATGTTTTAGTGATTCAGACACACTCTAACTTTAACACGCTTTAATACTGTTCAAATAACATTCTTGCAGCATATTGACCAGAGTCTGCTTGAGACTTTGTATCGCCACCGCTCCACCTTGGAGACCATCTTTAGAATCGTAGACACGGACAACTCAGGTAAAACGTGTTATTCATCACCAAAAAAAAAAAGGTGCTCTCATACCCATTTGTGCCCAAATACTGTATTTGGCATTATAACAACAAAAAAAGCCACAATGTTTGTTCTAATTGATCTAAGGCTTAAAATCTTGTAAGACAATATTTTGGCCGAGCATCTTACAATACTTAACACTTTTAATCCATAGTTCAAGTACTGATTTTTTTTAATGAGAAAAGGCTTTCATATAAAATATTATTTTAGCCTCATTGTGTGTATGTCTTTGATATTCAGCTTGTTCTGAGTTCATTGATACTAATATTGTATTTCCATGCCATTTCTCATGGTCTTTGGGCACATGGGAATTATAATGAATTCCTGAAGTATGATGAAATGTATATAAGAAACAGTTCCTAACAGTGCCTAACCATTATAGAAAAAGTTGGTTTAACCATTATTAAATGGCTGTGGTGATGCACAGACCATCCAATGAGAAACAGTGTTCTTCAGTGGAGGTGTGAAGTGTGTCTGGGCTTTGTAAAGTGCTTATCTACCTGTAGCGTGCAAAACACGCTAGGTTAAGACAAGGATTAACCCACTGATCTACTGGCCTCCCCATCCCCCGCCTCTGACCGCACACACTTTTCCCCCTATCGGCCTGTTTCTATCTCAGCTTCTTTAACTTCCTCCCCTCCACCCAGGCTTTATCACCATGGAGGACTTCCGGCAGACCTGGAAGCTGCTGAGCGTCTACCTGAAGATGGAGATCACTGAGGATGCCATCTCCGACCTGGCCGTAACTATCGACAGCAACCAGGACGGCAGCATCGATATTGAAGAGTTCATGGAGGCCTTCCGCCTCACGGACAAGAAGAGCCGGCTGGAGCGAGGACGCAGCATGTTCATGGGGACGGCCACCGACCTCACCAAGCTGGAGGGTGATCCCAACATCTGAGCACAGAGAGTGACTGAAAACTGACCTCAGATCAGATTCCTCACCGGGCAGCAAGGGGGAGGGGAGACCGGGGAGATAAAGCCAACGCAAGCTGCTTCAATGACGCACATTGAGACGTAGGATGCTGCCGAGTAACAGTCGTGTTGATCACATAAGATTAAGGCGAGTTCAGGGTATTTGACAGCAAATGTTCACTTGACATTTCAATGCAGGTTTATCCTCTGAAGAGATACAGTCAAGGTGAAACCAACTGTCTCTTTTTATTAAGTTATAATCACTGAAAAGCGTTGCAAAAACCACAAACACAGAAACAAAAGAACATCACATTAAGGCTGAATCTTTCAAAATAATAACATGAGACTCTGCATTCATCAGCTATATATGTCATTATTTTCATCAACATAATTTAAAAGTGAAAAGAGTAACCCTGCCTGCAAATAGCTTTTATAATTTAAATTTCAGAAAATCCCATAAATATTAAGCTAATGAATGTATTCATTTCAACTTTCCAGATCTGAGTTAATGTGATGTCTTTTTTATCTGACCAGAAACCCTCAGATTCCTAAAAGTATGACATTTAATGTTATGCCGACAAAACCCATTTAAATTTAACACCCTAAACATCAGACTGTTTGGATTTAACCTAAACAATTACTCAGATGAATAATCAGTTGTCAAAATAGATGTACTTACATTTTTCTTTTATAATAATTGCTTGTTCATAAAATCAAATGCATTTATCTGATGCCTATTCAAATTATTGTTTTATTTAACAGCCCAAAAGCAACAATACTCAGTTTAAATTATGCTAAAAAAACACAACATAAAACTATGAATGAACCCCTTTTCCTTGATAAAATGATGATTATATTTCTGTGTAATCACTGATTAATGTCTGCTTGTGTCAGTATGCAGGTGTTGCTCTGTTCACTGATGCTGGTTTTAAACAGCCGTACATCTCCATGTATGTGTGGAAACTACACTCCTCTTAAAGGCTTTATAGATACCAGAAACTAAACTAAATAACATAATATGATACAACATGAATAATGGTGCAGCTTTACATCAGTTGCACTAATTAATTGCAGGTGCCTTAGCGTAAAAGTGTTTTAACTTCTAGAGGCGAAGTTAAGTGTGCTCTGATGCTGTTTTTGTATCAGTGCCAACTGCCAATAAGTACCAGGGTCCCTCCTGGTCTCAGGCGGGATTCAAACCCTCACCTTGTCCAGAACGGAGAACTCATGCTTTTTGCTTGTTTGACTTTTAGGATGTATGACTAATATAGTTGCTGTGTTGTAAATGAAGATAGTCCTGTCTTTGTGCTTAGCTATGCTAACCGGCAGCTGCCGTGGCATCATATTCAATCTAGAATCAGTCTTCTATCGTCGAGAACGCAAATAATATCCCAACCGTTTTACTATTCCTGTAAGATATGTAGACAACATGATGTTTTAGGTTTGGTATATGTCCTCTGTGTCCAATATTAGATTCAGCTCCATGATTGTTTAAAATATTATTAATACTAAACCAAAGAAACATCAGGAAATCGTTCAGTGTGCATGTACAACATTTTGTTGAATGGAGAATGCAAATGTTATAATATGCGGGTTTGCTTTTGGATGCTGACCCCTGTTAAAGTTTCAGCATTTATTTATGTGTCTGTTATTGAATTAAATGATGTTTGTAATTTGAATTCTAAGAACCATAACTGATCCAAACATTTTAAATTAAGCCTATAATGTCACAGATGCCTTTAGAATGTTCAAATAGTGGGAACACCAAGTATTTTCAAACCATGATATTTTACCAAACAATATTTTAATATAATATATATAATATTTTCTATTCCCAAAATGATTTATTTGTACACCGCAAACAACAGAAAGGTAAACTGCAGTATAATGTAGGGCTTGAATTAACTCTTTTTCTTAAATGATTGATGAATCTGCTAGTTTTGTGTTTGATTCTTTTCTTCCAAAAAAAATGCTTAAACTGCAAAAACAGCTAGAATATTTATGATGGTATTACACATTAAAGGATCACAATCAACCATTTAAATAGTCTATTTGTTTCCTTAAAACATGCGGTTTCAACTTGAAATCAGGCCACATTCTAAGTATTATCAGTCTTTCCATGCAACCTTTTATTTATTTATAACACCTCAACTCATCAATGAGTTTTCAGAAACACCAGCAGGGGGCACAACAGACCAATTAGTACAACTTATAGTTGTAAATTGGCCTGGACTGATAGAATTAACACAAACTATGATTTTAAGGACATAATTATCTACAAAAAAGTTGAATATGAAATATTAATAAAACAATTGTAGTAGTGAAATTACAGATGGGATCCTGAAGAAACACACCACATCATGAATGTGAGCTGCAGCAACATTTAATGGACATTCTCTGGGATTTAACAGCATGATCTCCCTGTAAGCCCCTGAGGTCGGGACAGTAGTTTTCCTTTCAAATGATAATCTCTCAAGTGGGTGGAAATTAAAACATGTCCGGAGCTGCCTGCAGTAGGTTGGATTAAAAAGGAATTGAAACGCACGCTCGTCGTTAACCTGGAGGGGAGTTTGTCGAAAGACTGAACTGGCTACTCAACAAGAGAAAAACTTAGAGACGAAAAACAACTTCATAGACACACAAAACATACATATATATATATATATATATATATATATACACACACACACATAACAGCAACAAAACACACAACTACTAAGACACAGGGTTCCATTATTTTATTTGTCCACAGAAACTGATGAAATATAATTGAAACCAAAAGGTTAACTTTGGGATGTAGTTTTATTCACTTTCCTGCAATTTAGTTACAACAGTAAATTGATCCTGCTTGAGAGTGGTACTCTTGACAAAGTAGCAAATATAATAAAATAAATAAACAGTTGAATGTAAAAGTACTAGGTCCAGTGTTCAAAGACTTAAAGTAAAAGTAAGATTTGGTGGTAAACTAAATGAAACATAATTGCATGTTCTGTTGTTAAATGTTATTCCGAAAGAAACCAACTAACCAACTCAACATCTCTCAGGTTAAAGATCTCTTCCAACAATTCCCTCTCAAAGTAAAGTAAAGTAATCATTTTAAAACAGGAATCGTTTCCCCCCTGAAGCTTTTCACATCAAGCCACCACCACCCCCACACAGAGATTCACATGGTGGTGACAAGCAGCACAAAAGAAGAAGGCAGTTAGACCTATTTTTCTAGTGTATTGGAGGAGGGGGGGACACCTATTGTTGTCTGTCTGCGGGTGGCCTTACAGTTGTAAAGCTGCTGAAGCTTTGCCTAATGGAGATGTTTGAATGAAAGACTCTATGAAGCATCTCTAAGCACTTGCTGTGATAGATAAGGCCTCCGCCGAGGGCCCAGTTACACTTTTAAACAACATTAAAGTGCAGGCCTTAAAGGGAGCCATTGTTCTATAAGATATTATCAATTTGTGGAGCTCATTGTCTGTGTGAGTTTTTGTCATCATTCATATAAAATTGTATTCAGCAAAAATATTCATTAATTCATGTTGAAATGTGTGAAACTTGGTAGATGCATAGGCCAAAGATTTATACTTTAAACTTGCCTTAATGGGAGAGGAGTCAGACTTGGATTTTAAAACAGAAAATGTCCTACATGTATTGTAAAGACAGCTGCTTAACAAAGACAAACATGGACGTTGACTCCTGAATTTACAAGAAGGGACTAGAATTCATGAAGCAATCTGCAACAGAGACACAATGTCAGGAGACAAGAATGTTGTCAACTCCATTGAATGTCAATAAAGTCCCAAAAAAAGAATCCTTCCAACTATATGGAAAGCCTGAAAGAGACAGTGCATACATGCTGACGCCGGCAGGCCCTGAAAGGATCATCTGAAGGGCAAAAACACGTGAGGTCTCAGAAGAGTTCAGACGAGGGAAATGTAATTTTGCCCGAGGCCACAAGTTAGAATACAGCTGCAGCTATGAGCACCCTTTATGTGTTTCTGTATTTACACCTTAAGATGAACAACATGATCCCCTATTGTCCCTAAAACTCGCATGAACTTGTTGCAGTTCAGCCATTACTCTTCTGTGGGAGCTAAAACACTGGAGGGCTCCTGGAAGAGTCCCAGTTGTTGCAACATAAAATCAAGGGATTCACCTCAATGTATAATGCATAAAGGGGAGTCTAAAGAAGTTAATGTTTGTGGTGTCAGTTGAGCTAATCACAGGAAAAATAAATAAGCTTTATTGAAGCCTTTGGCCAAGTAGTAAGGCCTATTGCAACATGCTTTGTCATTATTAAAAGGGAGTTCTCTTTATCGGAAACAAGTCAAGACTGCATTTAATCAGTTAATGTTTAGAACAAAGTTATACAAATCAAAAAGTAATGATTGACTTGTTACACACAGCGAATGAAAGCAATAGAATTACATGGGCCTGGTTATCAGGATTTGACATGCAACTGAATAAGTAATTAACTTCCCGTCAGAGTTTTGACTTACGTTAAAACAGTACTGTAGGTACCTGGAGCAGACAGTTAGCTCGGCGTAGCATTAAGACTGGAGACAAGAGTAAGCTAGTCTGGCTCTGTCCAAAGGTTTAAAAATGTCACGAACATCTCTATGACTCTTTATTTAACTTGTTATCACTTGTTTGTTTAACCTGTACAATCACTGAAGTGTAAATACATCAAATTGTGGTGTAACTTGTTACCTGTCTCAGTACTTAGCCAAGCTAACCTGCTGTAGCTTTGTAGCATTGAAATGTGTACACATTCATTCATGTTAATGTGTATGTTGAACTATATTTATAATTTTGAGAAAGTTCTTTCAAGTTGTTGTCATTTCATTAAAAATATTTACAGGTACACGTTTAGTGTAGTTAGAAAATTCACTTCTATGTCTATGTTTATGTCAAAGTAACCTGATGGGATAAACCTGATGTCTTCATTTTAAAGAGCAACTTTTCAGTTTGTTTAAATATGGATTTTTGAAAAACCAAAATGGGTTTAGTCTTTAAAAGTTGTTAACTTTGACTTCCAGTAATATAGGGAAGTAGCAGGGAAGTCAAACCACATGCTTTTTTGCAGGTAAAATATTTGAATGCTATAAACTTAGTATATTTACATTTCAATGAAGTATAGTTGAAGTTAAGTCGTTTATAGTTTCCGCATACATTCATCATCTTCCTCTTGGTTTATCTTTCACTAACAGAAATACAAAAGACAGCAGAAGACCATGTGAATTTTGCATCGATTGCAACTTTTATTTTTTTGCAAATACACTATAAATGTTTACAAAAGCACTTTAGAAACATCTGTGCAATGTAAATTATCAAAACTAAAAATGGATATACTTTAAATTCATTTTGCACCTCACATGACAAGGAATGTCCTATTCAGCAGCAAAACAAATGAGTATATCTCAGGAGGAAACATCTGTTAGTGACTTCAGAACATGGGGAGGTGCGGTTGTTATACCAAAGAGTAAATTATGGAAAATGATAATAACAAAAGCATGGTATGGCACTAGTGCTCATCCCTGAAGGAGGGCTTCATTCATCTAGTTAGGTTACACAGCTTCGCATTACTTTACGCAGTCATCAAGATAATCAGCCTTCCAGTAAAAAATCACTCCAGTTTGACAGAAATGGTGCACCGGGTCCACAAACACAAATTTACTCACACAGGTTCAAACACCCACATCTTAAACCATTCATGAACACTCTTACAGACATTTTACAGCTTCCAGTGTGAAATACTGGTCCATCTTTTTAGCTATTTCAGTGTGAAAAAATTGAAATGATCAAAAATGAAATGTTGGATATTACGAAAAAAATAAAAACACAACTTAATGCAACACAAACAAAAAATCACAAATTCAGGGGGAAAAACTAAAACAATATACATAAATATCATGTGGAGTTACAAAACAAATTATTTTACACAACTCTGTATTGCTTTATCTTACTTAATACTGAGATCTGCTCATAAAGAGCATTGATTACTTTTATTTGCTCTTTCACCAGGTGACAAAAAAACAATACCCATCAAACCAACTTGTGAAATTTCATTCTTTTTTTTTCCTTCTTCTTGCCTTGTAAAAAGACAACAAATACAGCACTGCTGCAAATATTTCACATAAGTGGTGGCACAATAAAAAAAAAAAATGAACAAGCTAGGCGGCTTTGTGGCACAACCGTTATCACAGAGGAGAGTAAACCTTGGGGCAGATCTATGTGTGTTATCTTTGGTCAAGCAAGGACGAGCCAATAGGCTTGAAAGATTGGACTCAAAGGTCGATGTAGTAGGAGTCAGACAGCGGAGGAGTGTTGGCTCAGGCGTATGTGTTTAAACAGACACGCAACTCTTGGGATTAAGGTCTTGTAGGTTCAAGTTTTTAAAAAGGTAGATAACGATGCACTGTGAGTTTGCACAAGGCGGCATTTGCTTGCATGTAGGTGGAATACAAAAGGCCTTTAGTGAATTGATTCAACCTTAAAAAAGGAATACTTTCGACCTCTCCACCAGTGTGATTATTATACCCAGACTTCTGACACCAATCTTAATCAATATTAGGCACCTCCAATGGACTGTTAAGTTTACTACTAATACTATAATAAAATGCCAACAATACATGTGATATGATCATCTGCTAATAAGAGGAATGAGTGTGTTAAGTGTGATAGCTTTACAAAAGTGTTGCTAGTGATAACTGTAACTGCTTATTCCAATAAATGGCAACAAGCTTTGGGCTTTGTATCTTGTGCTCAGGTGTCAAAAAGGTGTTGGTGACACAGAAAGCCTTTAAAGAAAACGCTTCTGCATATCAACCTGAAATAATACGAGCACGTTTTGTACACGTATGTACAAATACAAGTCCATAGGTTATGGCATTTTCTTTTTTTTCCTTTTTTTTTTTAGCAGCAATAACAAATACAATAGTATATCAAAAGAAGACACTTCATGTGGTGGAAAGCAAGTAACACAGAGGCATGGATGTGTATTTAACATCCGTCCTAACCAATACTTACAAAGACAAGAAATGAAATGTTTTGAACGTTTGGACCACCTTAATTGTAACGAAAAGGACAACAAAAAAAAACAGTAAAAGAAAACTTGAAATATTTTGAACGTATGGACCACTTTGCCTTGCAATAAACAGGACAAAAAACCACAATGAAAATACACAGGGCACAATTCCAGGCAAAGTGCAGGGAACTTTCCACGTTGACATTATTATGGCCTTAAATTCACTTCCCATTAGCAACTACTGCTGTTGGGTTTGACGTGACAAGACGAGTGTGGCAGACAGAAAAACGACACATGAAACATAAGACAAACAGTGATTCAAGTGCTGTGTGCTGCGTTTTGCCTGAATGCCTACAGCTCCTTGGCAAACTGAAAGACTGCACAGCGGCGAGTGGTGCCCAAGGCTCCCTCAAAACCCCCAATGATTCCACTTTTTATTGTTTAATAGTCATGGCCCTTGATAGTGTCTTTGACCGATCAGCTGTAAATATATATGTTTACAGGACGTAAAAACCTGGTAGTCTTGTGAGGACTGGTTTTAGCCATCCAAATTGTGCTTTCTCTAATAACAGTGTAGACGTGCAGGAGCGGGTCGACACCAGAGCAACGTAAGTGTCTTTCAGCACATCTAGAAGGACTGCCTGCTGGATTTTGGTCAGAGGTATCTAAACGTTTCCCCTTTTACATATGTACAACAAAAAGGTTTTCCAGCTTATTTGAACACTGTATGAACATTAAGAACACACTGAACCATTTTAAGGCAGAAAGCAGGTTCAAGTCTCCCTTGTAAGTTCTGTGGGTGGTTTTTCTCCTTTTTAGAGTTGAATAGATGAAGCCTAAAAGAAAGGCGCCATTTTATGAAGCTACTGGCAGAAACCCTAATAAATTCACAGCTGTCTAGTCATCAACTTGATGCTGAATATTTCTAACTAGTGTTCTGGAGGAGGGGGGGATGGAAATCACAAGTATTCCAGGTGTTACTACACTGTGCCTGAACCCAAAAAATAGTTGCCCAGGACAGTGTAAGATAAAAAGGTGCAAACACACTTTTACTAACTGATACTGGAAGTGCGCTGTGTATGCGTGTGGTTGCACCAATTCATCTTAGGACAAAAAAGCAAAAATGCTATAAATGGTTTGGCTCAGTGTTTTTTTTTCTTTACAAAAAGGATATGCTTAGCAAAACCATTTTATTTTCTGTTCGCAGGAGCTCAGAGTTTGGTCTTAGGTTTCCTATTACGGGTTCTTTCCTTTTAATCTTTCGGCTTGAAGTTTTCTCCTCTGACGTAGAGGAAAAGAGCGAGAATGCGACGGTCACAACAGCAATTGCTGTTCAGGTGAACAGTATTCCTCTCTCTGAGCAGTATCAGTAGGCAGTCCGTGTGCGTCAGCGTCACCTATGCTACTATGTTCCCTCAGAAGTCATGGAAAAAAAGGCTTGTCCTGGCCCAGCCTCTTGCCTAAAGTCCCATCATCTTTAAAGACCGACCAGGACGGAAACGAGGAATGAGAGAGTGGGAGATTTTTAAGTTGCAGTACAGCAGGCAGCGTGGGCCATGCTCAGCAGGTAGAGAAGAGGAGGACAGAGTCAGAGGGCTCAGTTTGAGGAGCAATGTCTTTGTTGTCTAACATTTACTGGGGCTTGTGTCCCACTCTATTTATTTTCCTCCCCAACGCCCCCGCCCCCCCCTCCCAAAAATAAGAGTAAATGAGCCTGCTGTTTATGCAAACCCCCGACCCGTGGTAATGTAACACCCCTTTGCTGCTCCCTCAGCCCCCTTCATGGGCTCCACACTTGGGGAGGTGATCTTTGATCAACACTTCTGGGCCTCCACTGGAGACATGGCAATGTAGGAGCCATTCCTCATTGGCTGGCTTGCGGGCGTTTCTGACGGCTCATCGGGTTTGTCGCTGACCTGAGTGTAGGCCGTGTCATCTTTCACCGTCTGTACGGGAGGACAGAAGGCGTGAGTACAAGCTATCGAAGTGGCACGATGTCCAAATATTATTTTTGGTTCAACACAGACAACAAAATGTGAAGAAATGCTTTTGAGTGAAATGTTCAAAGTAAACCACAACAATCTAAGTATTCACAATCACCACTGACAACTTCAACTTTAACTAAAAGTCAAAATACACTGAGGCGGTAACTCAACAGACAAGGAGTATCAAGTCCCAAATTAATTAAAAATTATAATAACCAGAGATGATGGATAACAAATTAAGAAGGAGAATAGCAAACAAGGCAAAAATGAAGACTTACAGCAAAAGAATGAAAAGCTTCAGTAAAATCAATACGTTTTACTTCATTCTAAAACAGAAAAGGGGAAAAGGGGGGGGGGGGGTTACAGAAAATTTAAATTAGAACATGGTTAATACAACACTTCTTCACAGTGCAATTAAGCATGTTTTTAACATTTTCTCTTTCTTCTCTAAACTACTGACTAAACTGTTGTGCATGCTAAACAAATAGTCTGGGTAGATATTACGCTTTTAATGAAAAAGAGATGAGAAGATTGATACCGCTTACGTCTTTATGCTAACTACAATGCTACAGCTGGTTAGCTTAGCCCGAGCTTCGATCATTTTCTGCTATTTTCATGATTTTATAACAGTACCTTGTTCTTTCTCTTTATAATCTCATTATTCCTTGACATTTTGGCAATATTGTCCTTGTAACATTAATAGCAATAAACTATATTTGATTCAAAAAACTGGAAACAGAGGACAAGTCTAGCAGGACTTTGCCCGAAAGTATTAAAATCCATATACATACACCTCTTAAGCTTACTAATTAACAAGGTGCATCTTGTTTGTTAAAAAGCCCAAATACCAACGATTTAAAGCAACATCATTTAAGGATAAAGCCAAAGCGGCTCCTGGAGAATATGTATCATACAGACATAACCAACATCAATCTTCCCAACTACCTAGCATTAACAAAAGTGAATATTTTCCAGAATATCAAACTGCTCCCTTTTGCAAACAACTCTCTGGACAGTGAATAACCTCAATTACAGTTGTCTAAGGGCAGTGACAGTCAGGGTTCAAATCAATAATCCTGCACTACCGGAGATAAGAGAGCTGAACATGTGCTGGACATTATTCTCAGTACGGCTTTAACAGTTCAATGCACTTTGCTACTCGATACTGCAAAGCTAGCTCATAGCTAAACTGAACTAGGATACTGAATACAAAGATACAACGACTGTTAGAAAACAAGGAAAAAAACAAACATTTAATCCAGAATTGTGGGAAAAACTGTTCATGCTGACTTTGCTGCACAGGAATCATGCAATTTGTTAGTTAACATGCTTTGGGGTTAAAACCTGCAGCAGCTCAGTGAGGAAACCGTTACCCATGCAAAAACTGTTTACTGTGAGATATTACCATGGTCTATTATCATTTACACTGTGAGCTAATGTCAGTGGGTAGCACAAGCTTTTCGCTATCTGTGGATTAACTCTACATGTTACTCCACAGAAGCACAGTGGGAGAAGAAGCTCGTACCTTCTTCTGGCGGTTTCGACAGAACAAGACGATGAGCACCAGCAGCAAGATGATGCCCATGCCCACGATGAGCAAAGGGAAGTTTGACACCAGGGTCACAATCAGGAGGAGTGTCCTCATCTGGGATGCAGAGTCATCATCAATGGTTGCCGTCTAGAATTGAGAGACATGAGGTTTATTGACTTATGATTCACAAATGAAGAGGACAGGATTCGTCTCAGACATTTGAATGAAAATCCTCACCTCATTGACGAACATGATGGGGAAAATGGTCTCATTGAGGAACCTCGTTTTACTGAAAGTGAAGAATAGAGACAGATGTCAGGGAGGACATTTGGCTCAAAATGTGACCGTAATGAGGACACAAGTGTGGCAACAGTGAACAGGGTCAGAGTTGGAAAAAGTTTGACTCACGGGAAGCCTTGGACTCTTTTCAGGATGATATTAAGCTGGGCTCTCTTGCAGGCACGGATGGGAACCCCTGAGGTCTATAACCAAAAGATAAAAAGCGTTATTGTTGGAACTTTTTTTACATTTGCATTCTAAAATCACATTCTTAGTTATTGCTGGACTTTTAAATGCAAGTTTTTTTGTGTTGGTTTGTTCTTAGTGTAAATCTATCCTATGTCCTAAGATATGAGTTTAGCACTGGTGATGTTGAAATATATACACACACATAAATACATTTTAAAAAAGGTAACTTGCTGGCCAAAAAGACCCTAATAAAAAGCAGAGCTAATTCTATGGTGACTCAAAACGACTATTGTAATTTAGATATAGTCAGGTAATAACCAACAAAGCCAGCCTCAACACAGCTTGCTCCACAGGACTGTAATCCGTAGGAATAGTAAATATAAGTCATACCGGTTGCAGGTCGAGATATGTCTCGTGCTCCTCCTTGTTGGGGTTGAGCCCTTCAACAGCATTGATGTACTTTGGGTCAGCTTGATAAAAGTGTGGGAAAGATACCACGATTGGAGCACCTTGAATGAAACAAGAGGGACAAACATGAGTGATGAACAACTCTAAAACCACAAGGGCAGAACAAAGGATTAAAGAAACAAGAGATAAGATAAAAGATGGTATTTTGTATAACGTAAGTGCAATGATAATTAGAGAATGTGTATAGTCCGAAGGAAAGATAAGCTGGAAAAGTAAACACAATAGTGTGTTTCAGCACTAAAAAAAAGCCCCTTAATTTAACATGTTCAAATTTTATGTATAATTAAACTATTTAATTTGACTTTCTTTTAAGTTACATTACCAAATAAAAAGGTCTTAATACTGTTTGTAAGCCTTGCCTAAATTGAAAGGAATAACGTTACTGGTTGAGAAATGCTGAAACCTATATTTATTTATGTATGAATGTGTGGTTTAAAATAACTAAAGTATATATTGCTGCTGAATCTTAAACGTACTTTTATTTTTTACTTAAGTATATAAAAACAGACGTAGGTTTTTATTTTGTATTAAACTACTACAGAGGAGGTCCACAAATGAATCAGGTATTCAAATTGTGTGCTGTTGAAGTACAGTCTTTGATAGATGACATAGAAAAGACACATAATGATTTTAACCACAGAGGCAGTTTCAGAATGACACCAGTGCACATGACATGATGACAGGGCTCGGTGGTGATTGGCTCTCTGAGAAGCATCACAACAATCCCTCCAATCACATGCCTCTGCCTCGTATGAAAATGAGAAGCTGATAATATAGCCAATCAGGTTCAAGCACATACATCAATGCATATAGTTAAGCTTTTCTCCCGCTGGGATTGTATATGTTCGAACAAAATTACAGAAAAAATAAGCATCTTAAAGAAAGTGCTTGTTAAATAAACACACAACACAGTTTTGTGTCTACGGTAGTATATCTGTAGTCACACTGTCCTTGTGTGTCAAGCCTAATCAGAGCAATCCCAATCAACTCAATGACCATTATAAATACCTCAATAGCCTCCACACATAGACAGTATAGTTAATCATTGAACCGTGTATTGAGTGAAAATCAGGCATGCTCAAACACTGGGAATGTCAGATACCAGGCAGGGGACACGGCTGCTGACTGAAAGGACATTTTTGGGGGTAGAATTAGGAGGGGGGAAAGGGGTAAATGGGTCAGACTCTCTGGCAACTGAGAGGGGTGTGAGAGGGGGGCAAGTCCCTTACCTTCTCGACAAACGCTGACTTTAAGCACCCCGGTGCCGAGACAGTCCCCAGCAGGCACACAGAAGCCTGCGTTGCTGGGGTTGTCCTTGGGGTTCATGAGAACATCGCTAGGGGGTGCAAAACGGTACGCCTGGATGCCTTTCACCTCAACGTCTTTCACGTAGGCTAGATGGATAGACCTGAGAAAGAAAATAATTGTCATGAAGGCTAGTGGAAGATTGGCTCAAGATTAAAAATCAAGCACTTTCAACCTAAACTAAAGATTTCCAGGATTTCCGTGACTTCATCTTCCCATTGATATGCCTTTACCAAAGAAAAGGTTTTCAGAATGTAACCAAAGTGTATTGTGGCTTTTTACCAAATGTTAATATTAACTTAAAATGTATATTTTCAACACGGTCATTAAGTACTGAGATAGCTCCGGTCAGCTGTGTCATGGGTGAGACCCGGGGAGACAAACTATAGGATTTATTCATTTTAGAAATGTAACCGACTTTGGGTTTAAACGAGTGACTTGATAGATAAAACACATTATGAAATATTTACAGTTAATAATATTCCCAACCCTTTAAACATAGCAGTTAAAATTAAGCTTTTTCCTAACATCCAAGACTAACTTGGAGAATAGCTGTAATCTGAACCACTAATAACTTCCTGTTTAACCATTCCTTGAAGCCTTCCCATGTGTGTATTGAGTTCATCAACTCCCTTATCAGCAGTCGTAGAAACTACTACTCATGTCCTTATCAGCGTCTGTAAGCATATTTTACATGACTCAAGTGCAATTTCCTGACTTAACAGAGTTCGTGTACTAGCTACGCCCGGAGTGCTTTGACCATAAACAAATATATAACCACGTGCATACCTGCAGAGATCAGCAGCAAAGATGTAGAGCAGCTCGTTCCTGTTTATCAGAGGGTGGAACACCGCGCCGTCCGTGCCATTGATCATGTTGCTCTGATTGGAAGACCACCATGACATCTCCCTATAAATTCAGAAAATTACTTAAGTACAATGAGGTATTTTGACATGACGATGTTAATCTCAGGCAATTTCATAATTCCACTCTGCTACAATTCAGATAAAACACTATACTTGCTGATTATTAATCATTTGTTTTGAGTTTGTCAAATAGGGAAACATATACATTACGATTTCACACAGTCAACACCCAAACAGGTTAAGGTCATAACAAAGTAAACGCTCACATTTACATATTTAGAACTTTGTTAGTTATTCTTTAACACCAAATTAATCATCTCACTTTATCTCAAATTGTGTTTCCCCCTTTAGAACATTATATTTATGACCGAGGCCACCATTCTGCACATCGAGTACAGTGACTTATTTTTTAAGTGCTGACATCATAAACGTTTGTTTTGTTCTACTTAAGCATTTTTAATTTGGTTTTAAATGTTAAACCATTGGATACAAAGTCACTTGGATATCCAAACATTCATTTTGCAATAATGTTCAACACAGAGCCAGTGGAGCAAAGCAGGCCCCCTCTGGACTTTCTAATATAGGTTGTGTAACTACTGGAGGTGAATGTGAATATCATGACTGGGAGGAAGTGGAAGTCATGCGCAGACAACACAGAGTATTGACTATCATAAAGAAAAAGCAGGAAAAAGGAAAAATTCCGCATGACATGCCATTACCTGAGGCCGTTCCACGTGTCGATCTTGCCGTAATCCAAGTAGTTCTGCTCGCCGGTGTGGAACACAAATTCTCCTTCATGGGTGCCATTTTTCTGCAGAAAACAGGACGAAGTTCAGAGAAAGCTGATGGGGAACAGTGAAGAGTCTGAAACAGCGTCAATGTCTGTTATAGGACAAAGGACGGAGGGAATTGTGAAAGAAGTACGGCTTTGTATTTTTCATCATAGCATACCCGCCTAGACTTGACTAAAACTATACATTTGTGGGTGTTTTTAAATCATCTCGCTGATCTCTGAAAAAATGTATACTGTAAATTAAGTTGACTAATCTTCCACTTTTTGCCTGCAATAGCTGATTAATCATTTTGCCTATAAAATAGGGAAAATGCAAATTTTCTACAATTACATGTCTTTAAAATTGCTTGGTGGTCCGACCAATAGTCAAGGTACCATTTTTTGTTGACATTTCATGTAAAATCTGGGGGGAAAAGTATTCATCTTTTACATTTAAAAAATGAAGGCAATTTATACAATTGTGAAACTTTTTGTTTTCTGCTGATCAACTAATTAATCAAGAAGTTCTATTTATAAAAATGCTTCACTCAGGGTCACAAGGCTACTGTCATCACTGCCTGTGGGAAGTTGCAGACGTTGCTCTATAAACAGGAAGTACAAGCATCTTCAATCAGCATGTGGCCAATCTCACTTCTTGGTACGTGACGTTGCCACAGTCACGCCTCATCTCTTAGTCATCCCTAACAACCATCAAGCAATATGATTTCTTATGTTTTTGCCCTAAAATAAGATCTAGCTTGCCTCTAAAAATATATTCATGGAAGGGAGTGAAACATACCTTCCACATCAGCCCAAAATACTCGTCTACTTCGGGCTTCAAGGAGTGGACCTTTGAGAGGAGAGGGTCCTTGAAGCCCCACAGAACCTCATGGACAGTGCGGGTCATGAACAACTCGACGCCCAAGCTTCCGACGTACATGGAAACAAAAGTTCGCAGGATGAAAGAGTAGGAATTCAGCTCGTTCATGATGGCCTGAGGAAGAGAAAACAGCAGAAAAATTGGTCCCGTTTCTGTTTGCAAATTGTATTTTTTTGGCAGAAAATGTTGTAGAATGAATGCTGCATTTAAGTTAAAAACGTGAAGTCAAAATGTCATAATAAATCTAAGAGGAAAATGGCTGGCAAAGTGTTTAAGGAACAATCTGAGAAAACAAAAACATACATGCCAATGAAAAGACGCCAACAAAAACTCCATGATTACATGATTAGTAGCTGCTGCTGCTGCTGCTGCTGGTCCTAATAACACACATTATCCTGTCCAGACACAATGTCTTACCACAAACGGGATGTTGACAGTCCTGATAATGTCGACCTCAGGGTCACCAGCTGACTTCTCAGGAACAAACACAAAGGTTTTGGGATTCAGGGCATAGAGCTTGGTCCCGTTTTCGAGGAAAGTTATGTTCTCCCGTGGCCTGTACTCCCTGGTGTGGAAATGTCTGTTAGCCCAGATGTCTTTTGTTTTGATGTCACAGATTGGAAACAGAATGCAAGTTATCTTTCCTTAAACAGGGATTTTATTACAAACATGGAACCAGTTTCCATCGATATTTATTACAGACATCCCCAGCTTCATTTCAAAGGTACCTGTAAGTGTAGGGTCCGATCTGTTTTAAAGATGCCTTCCCGCCTGCCATGAACACCTCAGGATTGGTGACATTGAAGAAGTAATACTCCATGTAAACGGGTGGAGGGGGATCCTTCCATGACTCAAACATTTGACTCTTCTCTGTCAAAGTTATTTCCTGTAAACAATAAAAAGAAACATACACATTTAGAGTGAGACTCAACAAAGCAAGTGTTGAGAAAAAGATCGGTTTTGAAAGCTTTGGCACTAACTTTGTACATTTTGGGGGAACAACAATGTTTTATTTACAATTGGACACTTTCAAAGCTCTTCACTGTCCTGAATGAGTGCCATCGGAGAGCACACATGGCACTTTTCAGCAAAGAACTGGTGCTGGGCCAAAAAAAACCAGAGGGAAGTGGAGAAAAGTCCTTCATAGTTGCAAAAAAAAAAAAAACCTTAGGACAGGCAGAAATGTCTCTCTGACCTAAGCAAACCTGGGCATTAATCTGACTGTGGGCTAAGTCAGCCATCACAACAGCAAACATGGCAACTCTAAGCCATCACACAAAAGGGTGGATGTCAGGTGAGGTTTAGTTTTTTTAGCAAATCAAAGCCACCACAGCAAGCAGAAGATGGCGAGTGATCTCACAGATGTTTTGGGTGTGATCATGTAGGACAATTCTGAAGTTGGAGTCACCAGTAAGTAACCTTGTATGATATAATCTGACCCTAATCGTAACTCTAACCCACAAGAGTAACATAAACCGTTAACTACAACATTCAGCTGTGAGAAAAAAAACCCGATCATAGTTCAGAAAAAAAAGCTTCAAGTACGGTAATTTAAGGCGTTTGACACAAAGCATGCTTTTTCAATTATTTTCTCCAGTTATATTTTTAAACTTGAGAAAGGATAAATTACCCACTTCCTTTGTGTCTATTTCATGGTAAGTTCCTGAAAACCTTCTGCTACTGGGTATAGCAAGGTGCACACTCTAGACGCTATGCAGTGTTTTTTTTTTTTGTAAATCAGTAGTTGCCGTTGAAAAGATATAGTTTAAGGTGTGGCTGGCACTTCCTGTTTGGCTTTCAACTTCGGCACTTAAAATGCGCTGTGCTCTATAGTATTGTTTGCAATGTGTTGTTGCAACATCTTCTTTCCTAAAACAAAAAAAACAACCTGGTGGGTTCAACCAAAATATCAACTTTGATAAAGTGAATACCCTTACTAAATATGTTCTTTAAAAGTCTCCAACAATACTGAAAAAATACTCATCTTGATGTTCAAGAGGTATTAAAAGTGATATACAATGATAAAAAAAGAAAAGCAACAAAGCATCAAATTGAAGAAGATAATGAATTGATCACTTCACTATTGCAGCACTGGAGGCGTTGCTTTTCGGTCTCTTAAGTGTTCTTTTTGTTATTGTTGCCGTTTTCTTATTCCTAATAATGAACACTTACAGATGTTGCATTGCACAATTTCAGATTCTACCAAGGACACCATCTCAGTCACGTAAAAGCCCTAACTTATGAGCTAGAGCTGCGTCACAGTTGCGCAACTACTTCTGAAGAAATAGAACTTGAGGTATTTAAAATGTGAGATTCTCTTGAGTGTTCAGGATCATATCATATTCGTCATTTAAAATAGGAGCTGTAGTGAAATCAAGGAAGTGCAACAGAAGTGCATGATCATCATTACAACCCAAATAAGCCAAATAAGCAGAAATAACCAAATGTGTTCCCTTTCAAATCTAAAAATGCAAACTAACACTTTTGAAACAGGCTTCTGTCTCATCTGGCTTTCCCCTGCAGCACTCTGTGTGACTGTAGCTCACACGAATCCCTGTGTTTGTCCACCTTGAACAAAGGTCTTTCAAAAAGGCCTTCACCAGAGTCAGGCTATATAACCAACCATTTATCTCAAATCAAAATCCTTGATCCATCAAACAGAAAAACAAGTTAAGGACAAAGTGGCAAGGTTTTGTCGGTGTAATCAAACACAGTGTTATTTAGAAACTGGTGGAAAGGTAAAATAAATAAGAAGGACACATTAAACTAAACGAACCAACCCTTAGCCAAACAACTCCAGGCACAGCTTAGGTGTGGTGTGACAAGATCCTGCTTTGAACAGCACATGGAAAAACTAACACCCTTCTCATAGGTGCATGTTTTGAATATTCCACATCCAAGTGTTGCGTCATTGCCATATTTTGAGCTAAAACAAAATGCGTTTTTACTGGCATGACCTTGTTCTTAAACGCTTCAAAGCTCAAATCAGTCATACTACCTTGAAAGGTCTGCTCTCCTACACAGGGGTGAAAGGAGTGGCATAAGCAGGTGTTTTTCCTTTTTAAATTTTGGTGTATTAGCAGAGCAATTCAGGATAGGCCGAGCCTGGAACAACAACAAGGAACAACAAGGTTGCTGGTAGGCAGAAATCATGACCCGAGGCCGTGAAGTCTGTCAAATTCCTTGCATGGCTATAACACCGCCTTCCTCCGCACCCAGCTTAGACACACAGAGTCTGTATCCTGGAGGTTACTTGTCCCGAACAACTAGGCTACATCATTATCACAGAGAGGATTAGCGATGCTGTCATTTCATGTAATCACTGGCCACATTAGAACTATGTCCCCCGTTGATTAACTTTGACTAACTCTTTTAATTTGGGTCTCCCGGGTCTCTGCCGTGATTCAGAATCAGACACAAATGAGCCCCCGACCTATATTTAACCACAGGAGGGGGAAACTGTGTCAGGGAAGAAGTTGTTCTTGAGTCCCCAACTTGGACAAATAGTGCCTGGAGCTTTTCTGATCAGCTTTTTTCTACTTATTACGTTTGGGTGGGGGTTACGGAATGACACAGAGCATCCAACAATGAGATTTATGTTACTTAGAGGAATGTAAGGTATTTTGAAATGGTGGAGGGCATAGGGTGTCATCTGCCAACCCACCCCTACACGCCCTAAACTAAGGCAGCAGTCCCCAGAACTGTAAACATGACATTAAACAGCTCGGTCTGACCCCTATAACTCTGTAAATTAAGGACAAGCTGAGGTCGGAAAAAATGTTAAATCCTACTTTACCTACAACACGTCAACATGAATGGTAAATTGTTAGTTCACTTATGAATCCTAAGTGTTGGGTAAATTATGTACACAGCTTGTTTCGAGAAAGGAAAGAGATCACAAGATGGATTTGTGAGGCAGTAAAGACTAGCAATAGAGCAGTATTGCATTTTGCGAGTACAAAACATCAGAGACAAACACATTTAATTATTTTGTCCTTGAGTTAGCTTTTAAATCACCATGTATCTGTGTTTAAAGAAATAACACACATCATGCAAATGAAAGCTGATTTCTTTGGTTAATACAAGTTAAACAGAGATGGATGCCTGCCTCTAAATACATCATGTGTTACTTGCCACAGATCCACCAGTGGAAGTGAGGGACTGTCCACTTACCCAGGCTCCCTTCCCCCAACCCAGAGCCGGCCCACCTCCCCCTACCACCTTCTCCCTGCTTGCTGAGATTTCTACTACTACTGCTTACTACTACTACCGGTAAAACCCCACAGTTAAGTCAACCATCATGCAGAAATGTGTCACCCAGCCATGCGAGAAACACTCGGCAGGTTATCTGAAAGCTCCTATATCAGCCAGCCGAGAAAATGTTCTCTAGACTCTCTTCCATTCAATAGTTGAATCCTTTGATGGGTTGTCAGATCATATGAAAACTGCAGATAATTACAATAATGTAAGAAGAGAATGTTTTAAAGATAATTGCCATAAATGGGGTGTTAGGTCATGATGAACTCATATCTGAGAGTCCCACCTTCTTAATTGTGGGAGTTGCAGGGGATTTCTACCTGAAGCGAAGCTTTTATTTATTGCAAGCTTGAACACAAACACTAAAGCTGCAAAACATGCTCCACATTACTCACATGGTGCTTGGCTTATATGGATGAAGAGAAAGCTTCAAGGTTCATCTCGCTGAGCTGCAGAATTCAGCAAAATATAATATACCACTAATTTAAACAGCTTAAATCAGAAAGATGTTAAACTGCATGATCTAGTGACACTAGGCTATGATCAGTGAGTGCGCAGTATTGCCCACTGCAGATGAAATTCTATAACATCCAGAATCCGTGTGACACAGGAGAGAAGTGAGAAAGGAGTGGAAAACATAGAGAACCATTGGCGATTTTTAAAACGATGAAAACTCACCTTTTTTAACCGGCTGTGTATCATTGTTTGGAAGACTTGAGCCACGACCAGGGCGATCCCCACTATCAGGAGGTGAGCGCACACGATACCGGTGGCGTAAATGGCACAGGATCTCCGAGTCATGATGCCGGGCGGATGTGTTGTCGTCTCAGAGTGAATATAAACTTCACTGAAGTCAATGAGAACTTCCCAAGAAAAGATATATAACAATTCGACCTAAAGATAGCGATGTGTAGGATGTGGGACCTCGGATCCGCCGTCTCCTCAGCAGCAGCTGGGGATTAAACTTCTCTCTTTACCGCCCGGCGGAGTGCTCTCCCGGTTCGGCTGTAGGTTAGAGAAATTGTCAAAAATCTTGGCACTTTTAATCAAAATCTGAGATAACACTTGATCCTAACGAGAGAGGGCGGTCTAAACTGCTCGGAGGCGGAGGTGAAATGAAACAGCAGCTCTCAGCACATCGTAGAAAAAGAGCGAGCTGTCCTCCTCCTCCCCTTCCTCTACATTAATGAGCCCAGTGAGGCGAACAGCGTCGCTTTGGAGAAGCTGCATGGGCGGTGTGTGCGTGTATGTGTGTGTGTGTGTGTGTGTGTGTAAAACACAGAGAAATGCAGTGATGGTGCTTTGCTTACATGGCTGATGTCACCATAAAAAATATATAAAAAAACACATGATAAAGCACCTATATTATTTTCCCTATTTCATTTTTATTTTTTGGTGTCTTAATATTGTCACATTTTTACACTTGTTTTTTGTGTGTTGTATCTAATTTCTAACTTAGTGGTTTTATGAGCAGGAAAGAGGATTATGATTCATGAATGGAGCAAGCAGCTACGTGTTCATAGTGGTAGTATTTCACCTAGCCACTTTGTTAATCAGCTTAACGGGTTTGTCTCGATGCACATGTCGAGGGGAAATTATTTACACTTTGACATTTCATCCTTTCATCCTCTTATTACTAACCTCTCCCTCTCACAGAAAAAGTGAGAATGAGGAGATCCGTTACTTTTATAGGCACTCCCGCTATCTCGCCTCATGGCGTCTCCTTAAATAATTTCAGCGTGGACATGAATAATGTGCCATCAGACACGACGTGTTTCCCTTTGTCCGACCAGTGCGAGCATCTGATTGGATGTTGCCCTCCCGGACCACCGAAACAGACCACTCCTCTTCGCGCTGATTGGTCAGAGTGTGGCGAGTGTGATGCTGAATTTGATCGACTGATTTCGGGGCGGAGCTCCAATAAAGGGCGAACCGACGGCACCGAACTCTCCACCCGCAGAGAGAGGATGTTCAGTGGCTGCTGCTGCGACCCGCTTCCACAACTGATGCTGGAAGAATAACAGAAAAATGTGAAAGATTAATGGCCTGCATTATGGCCATCACGGAAAAACGTAATAAGGAATAAGTCTTATTCATGGAGGGACAATTTCACTGCAAATCTGCAAATAGGGAAATGTAACCTTGGACAAGGTTGGACACAGCAGAATTAACTAATGGCTTTAAATGTGCTTTAATGCTCTGCTTTAAGAAAATAGAACCAGCATCTTTGCTTTTTTATGGCTTCTCCTGCAAGTTGTCCCTGAAAGACAGGCACAACAATTATAAATGACGCAGCCATCCTGCACCTTCTTAAATGTCTTTGCCCAGGGGCCCATCCTCTAATCATCTGTCCATGTGCACCAAGCATGTCAAATACAACTGTGAATGCAGTAGCCTATGTTGCCTATGTAACTGACAGTGAGGCATGTACATCCCTTTCACCACATATGTCATTTATATAAGGTATATTCCAATATCAACAGAGACTTTGTAAATTCTCAATTTGACCCGCAGAAGGAAAATAGCCATGACGTTAACTTTACATGCTACACTTGGAAGCAACAAAACCTAGGGTTCTACCAATGTACTTATACTATTTTAGGTTTAGAAATGTTTGTTCCACCAAATGTAAAAAGTGACATTTTTCTGGGATTCTTCAGGGTGAACTTCTGGCATTTAAAGCATGTCAGAGGGGTAAGGCTGAAACTGGGGGAAATTGAGCTAGCCACCGTCCTTATTTACAGACAACACCAGCTGCTTATCTCAAGAGCCTTTACCAAGAATTATATCAGACACAATGCCAGTTAAGATAAGAGGAAGCAGAGGAACGAAAGAAAGGCTTGCTAAATTTGTCTCCACTCTTCGGCTCAACCACTCATCCATATATCCACCGAACTTGTTGACGGGTGTATATGGGGTGTGGTTGGTAGCCTAAAGGTCAGAAAACATCCCGCTGTAAAATTGTGACAGACCGATTGAGAGGTGAGCAAGGTCATGCAGCTCCCTCTTCCATTCATAAATAACTTGGAACAAAGAACTACAAATTTTCCTGAGGAAATGATACATCATAATGTTTGATGTTGCTTACTGGAAGGAACTGACTGGGCTGGACTCTAAGCATTAATGTAATTGAGTTTCACCTCATTGTGCAAAGCCTTATAGCAATCCCAGGGGATGGGGCCTGCAGGAGGGGGGCGGCATCTGTTCAAACAAGAGAAGTAAAACATGCTAAAGAAAATCATCAGGGGGGAAGGATAACAGACGAATAATGCAGCAACATTGTTTTTGCCAAAAGAAAGGAAGGGAGGGTGAAGAGGGGTAAAACAGTTCAACCTTTGTAATGGTCTCTTTTTATGTTTGGTCAGCAGAGCGACACAGATTTTTTTTCTGATATTTTGTTGTTGGACTTGTTGGAAACTGAAGACACCCAGCTTTGAAGGCCTACACAAAGCTATTTGATGACTAGAGATTGTTTTGTTTTTTATGGGAATATTTCTATGTACAGCATCATAAAAAGGGATTCATGGAAGGCAAGCATTCATGCATACCACAACAAGGAGACTTTTATCCAGAGGATAAATATTTTTGAACTTGTGTGTGCTGTCCCCACAAATCATTCATTGTGTTCGGCCACACTTTGACCCCCACCAAAAATGCACCCATAGCTTTGAAGACAAAACTAAAGTGCAACTGTGGCCCAATTGCAAGACACAAATGGCCATTTAAGAGTTTGGGAAAGGAAGTGTTATTTAAATGCTTTATACATTCTGCACAGTCAACTTTCAGAGTCGTCACTGATAACAGTGCAACATGGTTACGTGCTCTCTTATGTGGGCTTCACTTCACATTGTGTTTAAGGTCATCATCATCACACACCCAACAATTATAATAAGAATTCACTGAGAGGGTGTCTTACTCACTTGGTGAATAGAAAGTTGTTATCCAGTTGTTTGACTGCAAACATGATTGAACTGAACAGTGAGTCCTGTTTGAGGTTTGATGGGTGGATTCAATTTAAAGTTTGCATTGGCAGAATGTACACACCATTAACGTGCTGAGAAAACACGCGGTTTGCAAACATATCCTTCAAAAACAATTTGTTAGACTTTAGGTTATGCAATAGTGTACAAATAAGACTGCCAACGCCCTGGCTCACAGAGCTACAGTATCTGTGGTTATGAATGTGCGTGTCAATTAGGCAACAAGAATAAACAGGCGTGTTGAATTAAGAAAATTACAAATAAAAAGGCGACGGAGTCTAGAGCCATGCTTTGTGAGGCTGTGCTTGATCCAAAGCTAACATCTGCATGCTAACATTCTTACAATGACAGTGCTCCCATGATGATGTAAACTCGTAAAAGGTTAACTGTGTTGGCATGCTAACAGTTGCTAATTTACTAAACACAAAGTAGAGCTGTGGCTCCTCCTGGGATTATCATTGGTTTAGAGTCAATGAATATCTGTACAAAAGTTAAGTAACATATCCAATAGTTATTAAGATATTTAAGTCCAATCGGAGTTAAATAGGAAAATCTTTGCTAAATGTCCAACTGTTTGCTATTTCTGTATTTTTATTCACATCTTTATTCAAGTCTTTCTAAGCGGGTGATGTTTGATCTGAAAGACCTCCACATCATCCACCAGTCACATTCCATCACCTGTCCTCCCTATCTGCAGCTCGCTTCTTATATCAACACAAAAGCAAAAACATTAACTCTTTCTGTAAACACGGCTTAACCACCCCACGTGGCTGCACCCTGGTAGAGCCTGGTACCGGACATTAAGTCACGGTACTTTAAGGCTGAGACAGTCTTTGTAAGGCCACAGACTGATATACAGGCATAGCTGTGGACAAGGAGACTTGTGAGGCCTGGCAGACCTTTTCACAGGAGGTGATTAATGCAAACTGAGCCATAAACTTCTATGGGAAGAGTACACTACACTGAATTTATTTCTGGGTTAAACCACTCCTTTCTCTCCTTGGAGAGTATCACAGTGGCCAAAAGAACTTGCTGTGACTAAGAAATGTTAGGTAATATGAGATATCCAATGTCCAAAACTTACAACAATACTGCAGTTGTGGGAAATAGCCTAACCTGGATAAACTTACTCAAGTAGTTAGATTGAATATCATTTTGGAGCGTTTTCTTATTTACACTTATTCTACAGTATGATACTTTTCACAAATGTCCCTACTATGCTTATAAAATAAAACAATCTGTTAGCAACCTCTAGTTTGGCACTTAGTTTATATATAAATGTCATTTCCATCCACCTTTTTTATGCAAATTTTCATTTTGCACATAAACAGATCTGCGTTGAAACACCAAAAGTAGCCTCATGACTCCTACACTTTGAAAAGACCAGACCCTTAGGCTAGGAACTTATAGTAAATTACCTGTATCAAGATTCAAGATTAAAAGAGTTATTGTCATGTCATATACACAAAAACAGTTTAAATTATGCAATTAATGAAAAACGTAGGTCACAGGTTCCACTACAGTGCAATTACATTATACTTTATAATCTGCTTTACCATGACAAACTTCAGTATAAACGTAATTAATGATTTTAGCCTTTTCTTGCAGAACCATTCCATTCGACCAATAGATTTTGAAGTGATGGACTGACCTTAGAATTCCTTTGTCTATGTAGGTGTGGTTCATTTCCCATCATTCAAGTGTTTGGTAACAGGGGACACCGGCTCATTTGTCCTGCACGGAGAAACAAAGCGTAATGTGAGAATTCAAGGATATACTGCTTTCACACCATATTACAAAACCAGACCAAAAATAATCTCCAGAACAACATGTTCTGCGAACATATGTGTCAGGATTACATTTTTCCCAAGGTGACCCCATTTAGCACTGCTGTCCCAAGTCTTGGGAGTTATGCAACAATGTATGCATTGTTCATTGGCATAGTCTGACCGAACAGGCCCACAATATGCTTCATTCATTTAAATGTAAGGTAAAAAGTGAGGTTGAAAGATACCCAGGAGGCTGTAACCCAGTGAACAATGAGGGTACATTTTGAATAAAGTCATGTGGTGGCACTGGAATGGTGAAAAGCTCAAAGCTATAAGAAACTGTGGCAAAGTCTTAAAACCTTTGTGATATTATTTGGCTGTAGCTTGTTAATAGTCATTGCTGGAAGAAGTGGATTAATTTGCCATTTCATTGCAGAGGAATAAATGACTACAATTTTGATTATGGATGAATTGTTTAATCTATTTATTTAGTAAACATTTGTTTCAGCTGCTCAAATGTGAGAATTGTGGGCCTATCTCTTATTGTAAATAATGTACATTTTTGGCTTTTGGGATGCTGGGGGAACACAATTTAAACATGTTGTTTTGAGCTCTGTGAAACTGTGATGGCAAATCAAAAAATGATTGTTAGTCACAGCTAAATCTTTAAGTTTACTTCTATGTAGGCTCAATTATTTGACTATTTCTTATAGTCGCATTGACACACAGTCCCATTAAAAATAAAGGGCAGACTCACGTAAGCACAGTTTTAGAATATAACACACAAAATGACATCAGATTAGGGCTGTCAGTTAAAAGCGTTATTAACGGCGTTAACGCATCTTCCTTTAAACGGAACTATTTTTTAACGCGCGTTAACGCGTGTGCGTTCTGTGACCCTCGGCCCGCTCCGTAGTTTAAGAAAATATCAGGAAACCATGGTAACGTTGTGGATCACAGCAGAAACACACTACAAATGGAGAAAGAAAAGTCACTTTTGAATGGAAAGTTGAGCTACAAAGCCCTGCCGGGTGGTTTTATGTTAATATGTACGTGCTGCAAAGTGAATTAAGTTTCCTCCGGAGTACGCCGAGTTTAAAATATCACTCGCTGACCAAGCATAGCGCTGATTCAGAGACCCCACAGAGGACAACATAATAGCTAAATGGTGGCTACAGACTGTAGGTCAGTGAACACTGATGAGGCTCTGCTAGAGTCAAAACGACCATCTTAAGAGCCTTGGAGAGCCGCCACTGTAAAAAAAAGATTCATAACTTCGTCGCAGATTGTTGCAATAACAATGATGTTACTGTGTGGAATAAATATAATTACATTAGCTATTAATAATTATTAATAATAATAATAATAATAATAACATTATAACTTATAATAAATTAACATTGTTTAAACATTGTTTATTTATTATACACACTATTTACGATTAATTATAAAGCAATCATATTTATCCACCTACAAACACTTGAAAAATATCCTTTTTAAGGTACATTTAGAACCGATAAATAATGTGGGATTAATTTGCGATTAATCCTGATTGACTATGGCAATCATGCAATTAATCGCAATTAACTATTTTAATCGACTGACAGCCCTACATGAGATATAATTGTATTAATACAGACAAGTGGCCAAGTGGGGTCTTGGCTTTTTAGGTTCTAAATTACATTAATTTCTCATATTGTCATTGTTCCCGTTGAAGTTAAAACTTAAGGAAGTTATTTTTGAACCAGTCTATTAAAAAAGCTTGTTAAGAAAAGTACCTTTTATTTCACCTAAAATTGACAGGACCCTGACCACAGGACATTGAAAAAGTGGGGGAACCTGTTGTGACCCATTTGTAAGACATCCTGTACAGAAAGCGTGTTTCGAGGTTTGCACATTCTCTCAAGGGTATTGTTTTCCACAGTTGTGCAACATCCTAAAGATGGTAAAACATTGTTATTAATGGCAGTAAAGTAAGAAAGTAAACAGCATGCTGCCAAACCCTCTGATTTGACCAAACAAAAACATTTCCTGTGTATCACACCAGTTTCCCCTGATTGTACATACCCTGAAAAAGGTAATGGTGAAAGAAAAATTAATATGGTCCTGTTGTTTTGATTTTTTTTTAAATTGTGCATGTGTGGAACAAATAAACAAAATCAATGAACAAATATACACCATTAGCTGCATCTAAATGATTGAGAAGAGTGTTGTGTTAGTATATGAATTATAAAAAAAAGGGGATAGTTTTCAAATTGGACTTATTTTAACTTCTGTATTGTTTGAATTAAACATCAGAATTGTGTATGGGTTAGTACAACCCGTTCTCCACATCTACTCTCACATTTTTTCCCAAATGGGCTGAGCTTTCCCTAGTCACGCCATCTCGGTGCAACCAGTAAGAGAGCTGTTTGTAGTCAATGATACGTTACACAGAGGTCAAATTTAGCTTATAAATCAGAATGCACAAACAGGAAATCCTTGTGAAAAGGAAAGGAAAGTACAATAAGTAATAATTTGGAGTAAACAAAGTTTCAAGCATTTCCTCACTACAATCGAGGAGATAGATAAGACCATGGAATATAATATTATCTATCAACTGATCAGCACATTGCATGCACGCAGGGAGCACATAACTGCGTTAACGTTTGGGTTCATACAAACAGGATTACATTGCTTGTATCACAAAGACAGAAGATTTTTCCGATTTCTCAGAAGGTCAGTTAAATTTAGGGTTAAAAAAACTGAATTCTCAACATAGAATATATAACACAGAAATATTTAAATATTGTACAATAAACTAAAGAAATCTTAGTAGACTTAGCCCAAAAGGAGGTAGCAGCCCTAGGTTAAATAGCGTTATCTCAGAATGGTGCTTGTTTCCAAGTTTTAAAAACAGAAAATGAATAGCTAAGTTGTCAGCAGACCAGAAAAGGAGAAGGAAAACGCATCGTGACACTTGGCCTTTGCAGGTCACTATATGTCACCCAGCCAAGTTGAGGTATGTGGGAAAACGCTGTTAAAACACTTTGTTTGGAGTCACATGACTGAAGCTCCATTCTCAATATAAAGTAGGAAATTCCTCCCAGAAATGGCGCCACACTGACGTAGCACTGTTTGGCCTACATTATGCATTCATAGGTCTGCTTTGTTGCTGCTGCATCATGTCAGCAGCTCAGAGCGATCCCGAGACAGCACGAGGAATCTATAGGCAAGAGGAAGAACCTCTACCTCTGGAGTGATAAACAATCCCATTCTTGCTTGACATAGATCTTTTTGGAAGCTGGCACAGAAATACCAAAATAATGTTTGGTAAATGTTAATGCTTGCTTTGTGACCAACTACAAATCACATACAGTGCTCTTTTATCAGCTGATGGCTTGTTTTTTTAGAGCTTTTCAAAAGCATAAAAAATTGAAAATTAGGAAGATTTCTTCAGGTGCTACTGGTTTAACAACTCATTGATAACAGGATTTTGTAGGCTTTATGCAAAGTTTATTACTCAGTATACATGGAATTGAAGCTGTCAAATCTCAAATGTGTATTCAAATTGAACTTTCATGGCTGCACTAAAGCTGGCTGTGTCACTGGCTAACAAATAATCTGAAATGGCGTATTAGACAGTTCACTGACTGCATTGAAACATTTCCTACGTTAGTTTGTGGTATAAATGGAGATCATCAGTGTTGGCGGAGAGGAAACACTATTCTCTCTGTCCCAGCAGTGTTTTCCCTAGTGTTGGAACAGCAGGAGAGTCCGGGGACCTGAACTCAGGCTAATTAGCTAATTCATTGGCCCTGAAGGGTATGACATGTGATTAAATCCAAGTCAACAACAATCACTTTTCTATGCTAGAGAAGTGGTTATGAATTTCTTCATAATCTTAGCAATTTCACACACTTATTGTAAACTCAGGGGCACTATGTAAGAGGTAAACATCAGTTTACCTCTTACATAGCTGTTTAAGGCAGATAAGAGATTGAAACGTACACTGAGTTGTGTACATTTCCTAAACTACAGTTTTTTTTTCTTTACATTTTTGCTGTACTTGATAAGAGGCCAATATTTTACTTTTTTCCATTTGGCTACAGTAGCCCATAGTTGACTGATAATACTTATCCACCTGCACATTTTAGTCACAATAGGCTGTATGTTGGATATTGTCTTCTAGTTAAGCAGGCTTCAATACAACTTTCATTTAAGTAGTACATTTCTGAATCTAATTATTTTTTAAAGAGCGACTGATGGTAGCATGGTGCTCTGGTTCAGGCTGGAATTAACTAAACTGCAAATTATTTAACAAGGAGAACCACATAGTGCATATATGGGAACAGAGAGAGTCAACATGAGCATTTTAACTTCTAATGATGATGATGATTCTAACTTTGATAAATGTTCCAAGGTTGCGCACTCATATCGAGGATAGGATGAAAACAGCTAACTATTAAGCAGCCCAATATAGGCCGTCTGTCACATGACAACAGCTGTAACCACATTGTTAAACGCCACTATCAAATATCACCACAACACTCATACTCACTCATTTTAAAGTCTGCACATGAGCTACGTAGTTAGCGTAGAAAATCATCAGATTACGGTTAATCTATTCCTTTAAAATAATACACTGCCTGGCCAAAAAAATAAAAGGTCACACTCTAATATTCGTTGGACTGCCTTTAGCTTTGATTATGGCACGCATTCGCTGTGGCATCGTTTCCACAAGCTTCTGCAATGTCACAACATTTATTTCTGTCTTGCATTAATTTTCAGACCAGTGCGCAAAGTCTTCTCCAGCACATCCCAAAAAATCTCAATCGGGTTCAGGTCTGGACTCTGTGGTGGCCAGTCCATGTGTGAAAATGATGTCTCATGCTCCCTGAACCACTGTTTCACAATTTGAGCCCGATGGATCCTGGCATTGTCATCTTGGAACATGCCCGTGCCATCAGGGAAGAAAAAATCCATTGATGGAATAACCTGGTCATTCAGTATATTCAGGTAGTCAGCTGACCTCATTCTTTGAACCTAGACCAGACCAACTGCAGCAACCCCAGATCATAGCACTGCCCCCACAGGCTTGTGACCTTTTTTTTTGGCCGGGCAGTGTATGTTAGATACTACTTCTCTTATACAAATCCGCAAGGACTGCATTTACTATAGTGTAAAATGATCATGAGGAAATACAACACCCATACAACAACAGTAGCTATCTTCCGCTGTTGTTGCAATAGTTACCCATTAACAAGCGAGCCACCCGGGCAAGTCGGAAAAATATTATCTTGTTTTCTGAAGCTTTTTGTTCTCTGTTCATATCTATGATTAAACAAACAACTCGTAGCAGAGATGGAAACAAAAGTCACGGGGCCAATTTTCCCATACATTACATTTAATGTATTTGTTACATATAGGCCTAATGTGCTCACTACATTTGGCAAGAGAAAAACCAACAGTCGTTCATGTTGGAATTTGTGTACAAAGTAGACAATAGACAAGTAAATGTCCTGTATTCAAAATGTAACTGATGCAAAGTACTAAAGTATAAGCATCAAAATACACTTATAGTAAACAAAGTTAAAGCAGCCTACTGCTTAACAACCCATTTAAGAAAATAATTTATTATGTTATTGGATTCTTCTTATTATTATTATTATTATTGAAGGATAATACGTATTCAGCAATTAAAAAAGTTAAATTAAAAGAAAAAGGAAAAGAACCTCAAAGTTATATTTTAGTAATAGTGATGTTGAAACTGGCTTGCATTTGCTATCAGCTATAAAGATATTTAGGAATCTCTGTGTCTGTAAATTACTGTACAGTGTGTTTATATAACAATGTGATGGGGAACAGTTATAGTTACTATCTGTTTGCTCAATCAAACTGAACCATACATGAGGACAGACAACATGATTGCAATGAGGGGAGGGGAGAAATACTTCAAATTCAAAACGGAGGGGGCAAAGGGAGAGGCAGAAACAGATGAGACACATTTATCACAGTATAAAACTGCAGGCATGTGAAGACTGCTGGTTGAAATTATTACTGAATTGCTATGTATGTTCATGTCATCGGGCAATATAATGATGTACTCCTCTTTCTTCTTTAGAAATAATGTGAGAGAAATCCAGAGTATATTTTGTACAATCGTCTACTCTGTTACTGTTGTCATAAACATAAGGATCCCCGAAATTCTGTATAATGTCCGTGATAAAAAAAACATCAAACTTCATCACAAACTGGTGAGAACAGGTAAAATGGAATTGCAGGACTATTTCTTTCAGGATAACACTAAACACGTGACCTGAGTTCAGCTGTCCTGTGAAGATAATATCTGTAAGAACTACAATAGTCTTCTACCACAGGTAAAGAAAGATGAACATTAAATCCAATTGTGAAACAACATGAAGAGACGACACAAAGTACCCTCAGTTGTTATCAGGCCCCCAATAGAGGATATAAATGGTCTTATCTTCTTCTATTTTGTAAGAAATTCGACTTGATGATCAGTCAAGTGCTGGCTGGGCGTCCAACTGGCGAAACATGAAGGAGGATATAAAAAGATAGCTCACAGAGCAACTTTTATGTGGTTAAAATAGAGACTCACTTCCTGCTCAAAGTGGAAATGATCTGCTCATAGCAAAGTAAAACATAAAAAACAATTTCAGAATATTCTGAGGTAAAGTGAGACATGTCCCTTCTTTCGGTCAGATATGTTTGTTACTTTGTTTTTATCCATATTATACATTTTATAACATAAATTACAACTGTGATGCTGAGCAGCAACTCATAATCTTATTGTGTAACTCTTTACAATTTGGATGTATCTGGTCCAAAATACTTCAAATGTGGTTTTTCAATATCACCCTTAATATATTCCTTGACTTGTATTCATCCATGTTTCAACTGATATGTAAGTATTTAAAACTGCCTTAGGTACAAGGAGAGGTTGGAGGCCAAGTATCGTAAAGCCCCAGCAAACACGATTTCATTGGTCGGCAGTTTTTGCCGTTTTGTAAATGTGAGCCTCGATGACATCAGTGATTGCTCGTCAGTTTTATCCAGGAGCCAGAGAGGTGTTTCATCGGTTATTTTCCAGCATGACACTTCAAACCACAACTCGAGTAAAAAGCATATAAAGTGCCTCTCTAAAGAACACACTTGCTTTTCAAAGCAGATGATCCAAAAACAATTTTGCAGAGATTATGTGGATGCTGTTGAGGAGAAACTCAAACAGCATCCTTTGGCTATGTTCCCACACTATAGGGATCACATGACCACAGAGGTGAGTGGAGACAAAAACCGTCTGCACTACCAACCTGTTATGTGTCAGCACAAAGAGGCCCGTGTTAAAAGTGTTCAAACATATTTACTGGGTATCTTCATTTCTCTCCAGTTATTCGAATAAGGTAGTATCCGTTTTGGACCCAGACATAGGAAAATACAGTGCCTCTGCACTTCCTACGCCTACAGGGGACCATGCAGAAGAAGAAGGTGTAGAAAGCTGTATGGTGCCAAGGAAGGATGAAGGTAAAAGAGTAAAACAGGGAGCTTCTCCGGATAAAATGCAAGTATTATTTGATTTACAATATCAATATCATCTTAATTACTTTGATCAATGAACTAGAAAAGAACTGAATGCTATAAGGCTACACTTGTCAATCATTTTAAAGCAGCCCTGATGTCCAACATGAAAGTCCCAGAAACCCTTATATTCTACAAATGAATGGGAATGGTTCCAAGGAAAGTTGGACGGGCAAAGTATATAAACCCAGTAAACACAAGGACATGAAAGCAGCCGCCACCATATTCAGCAGATGGTTGGACTCTCCGGTAAGTCTACAGAGACAAAATAGTACCTAAAGAAAATAACAAAAATCTTACTGTTTGTCAGACCTTACACAAGAACCAGTATAATGTTAAAGCAATGATAAAACAGACTTATGTTTAACTCTTGCAGGACGAAGATACCAATATAAATGAATCTGCAGTACTCGGCCTTCGGGACACTTCTTCACCACGATTCCCAGTTCAAGCAGAGGGGAGCAACCATTTCTCAGGTCAAGAAATTACATTCTGTCCAGGCCACAAACAGAGGGAACATTTTTTAAAGGAACTGAGCCAAACAGAGGACACAAAGAGTAAAGTTCAGAAATTTTAGAAACCCACAAAGTCTGCAGTTTAAGTTCCTTCCTTCAGGTTCCAAGCATTAGCCAAAACTAGCATATAGAAATTCTCTATCAAACCCTATTTTTAAGGGGTGGGAAGCATCAGCACATATTTAACCACGCTTGTTTCCCCTTCCTTACTTTCTTTTTAACTAAAGTAACTTTTGTACTTCTGTATTCAACTTTTACGCTTGTAATTATATATGTCTTTATTACATCTGACTGTAGGTCTTTTTATCTTGTTTGTTTCCCTGTCTTTATTGCTACAGCATCAGAACCAATAGCCCCTCAGGGACAATAAAGGATTTAAACTTGAACAAATAGTAGCAACATTTTATTTCTAAATCGCTTCTGATTTAGAGAATGTACAGTGAAAACCCTATTTGGACCAGACACGTGAGGAGATATGTGTAATGTGGAGCAGTTGGTTTTGTTGACAGAATGAGGACCAGAAACAGATGTATGTAACCTTAGCTGTGAGGAGTTATGCAACGCACAATGGACCAAGGCTAAAAAGACTATACATTTAAAGGAGGGGTTTCTAAAGGCCTGTTTATGGACTGTTCAAAGCGCTATACAAATGCTCTTCAAAAACCACACTGTGAAAAAGGAGCAAAAGAAGAAGTGTGACATTGTTCAAGGAAACATGAACACTTCTGCGTATGCAAGCGGTGGTTTTCTGTTTAACGGGTGACTAAAATAATCTTGAACAGCCACATAAGCCCTCATATACACTCAGTGGCCACTTCATTAGGAACACCTGCAGCTCAGCCATAAATCCTGCCTTGACAAATTTGATCGTGTTCAGTTTGTCGACATTGTTGTTTCACATTTTGACGATTATGTAATTATTATTGAGGTCCTGTATTTAATTGCATTATATTGATCTATGTTTCTAATCATCTGCCCACTCATGTAACAGGGACCCAACACATCTCAAAACAATTTAGTCCAGTCTAACACCACCTTTAACTACAACATTTCTTATATGTTAAAACATATAAGAAACATTTAGAATAAAACTAGACATAGACATCAATTGTCAAATCAAAGCAAACTTTATTTCAACAATAAATTAGAAAAAAAACATCAGCGTGAATCTTTTGACAACTTCATTGAGGAAGCCTTCAAAATAAAAGCACTACAAGGGGGTCTTCCGGAAAGACAAAACAATTCAATTGAATTCATTCTGAGAATTTGATCAACCAACATTAACATTATTAGGCGCTGAAGGACAGTTGTAACAGGGAACTTTAGTATCTCTAAAATGGATGTTGTTGCTACATTACATCCTGACACTTCACACTTGGTTGCTGGGACATTTTTTGCATTGCTATAGTTGATCAAATATCAATATCAGAAAATGTTTCTGTGTCCTATCATTAGTTTTTGATGCATTGTATATGATTCAGTATCTGGAATAATTTCCAAACAACAGCTCGGCCAATAAATGTGATTCACAATATTAGACACTCACTGATAAGAAGATCAGCCTGAGGTCCGATGTGTCCAGTCTGTGGTTGTGTCCCGTCATTGTCAGCTGTTTGGGTCAGAGGTCAGCAGAGAGTGGACGGGTGACCTGCGACCCAGTGAGAGCAGCTGTGGGAAGGAAATGTACCTCCCTGCAGTCGCTGTACTTGAAATAACACAACCTAGAAATGTCAAAATGCACAGTTTGTGTTAGAGAATGAAATATTGATGTCGACAAAAAATGTACAATTTGTTGTATTTAGTAGGTTCATAGGATTATTGAGTCATTATTTGTAAGTTGCTTGTGTTGGTCACCTTATAATATAAATCTCATATTTAAATATTTGCAGGTTATTTTTCTGTTTATTGACTAATAATTTAATTACGTTTTATGGCAGAGAAACACTGTATTGATGAAGGGAGTACATAAACTGACTATTTTGGAAAAACTTGATTTGCAAGAAAAGGACAAAGTAGTCGAGAAAACTCACCTGCCCTGAAGGATTTGTTCTTGATTGTGTTTCGGTTTAGCTCAGCTCCATTCAGGAAAAGTGGCTTGCTGTACAAAGTATACGCACAAACAGACACACATTAAATCACAATACACAGCCTGCAGCACTTTGTGGTGCCGTGCATGTTGCATGAGGGTAAAAAGGTCACGTGGGAAGATGGTGTGAGCTTCTCGAATCCTCAAGACAAGTCATAACCATGACATATAAACAAAAAAGACAACACTGAGGTGGTAAGGTTTGGGTGCGCTCTCTACCTGCCGCAGGTTTTGCTTCTCAATCTTGATCCGGCCTTTACTTCTTCCCTCTTGTCAATGTTGCTGTGGGAGCAGAAGAATAATTGCATATAAGTAAGACCTATTACAGGAGTCCACAACACATCTTGTAACCTATATGACGTTTTTACTAAACAATGTCAGAGGAAATCTGGCTTAATGTATGGGAAACCCAGTGTACTTCCACTATCATGTTGTTTTGGAGAGATTTCTGCTGGAGATGTCTGAACTGTTCTGTATGAAGTCTAAGCACTCTTGGTGGAAGGAGTGAATCAATTTTCCGCAGATGATCTATATAGTTTTAAAATCTTGTCCACGATTAAGCTTATTTGTAGAGCAGTGGGCCATTTAGGGAACTGTTCTTTCCCCTTTTCTGTTCACCCTGTACACCTTAGACTTTCAGTTCCTCTCTGAGTCCTGCCACCTGCAGAAGTTTTCAGACGACTCTGCAATTGCTGGTGGTGTCAGCGAGGAGAAGGAGGAGGAGTACAGGGGTGTCGTGGACTCCTTCGTCGAGTGGTGTCAGACTAACTGTCTGCATCGCAACACCACCAAAACAAAGGAGCTGGTGTGGATTTCCGCAGGAAGAAATCTGCCTCCACACCCGTTTCCATCAACGGTGTGACTGTGGATGTTGTCCAGGATTAACAAATACCTTGGAGTACACCTGGACAATAAACTGGACTTGGCCAAGGTCACTGAGGCTGTTTACAAGAAGGGCCCGAGCCGACTCTATTTCCTGAGGAAGCTCCAGTCATTCAACGTATGTAACATCATGCTGAGGATGTTCTACCAGTCGGTGGTAGCCAGTGCCATCTTCTTTGGTTTCGTGTGCTGGGGCAGCAGGCTGAGGGCAGCAGACGCCAACAAGATCAGCAGGATCATCAGGAAGGCTAGCTCCGTCCTGGGGGTCCAACTGGACTCTTTGTTGGTGGTGTCTGAGAGAAGGATGCTGAGTAAACTGCATAGTATCCTGGACAACAACACTCACCCTCTCCACCAGGTGCTAACCTTGTACAGAAGCACCTTCAGCAACAGAATCATTCCCCCCCGGTGTAAGACAGAACGCCAAAGGAAGTCCGTCCTTCTTGTGGCCATCAGACTGTTTAACGTATCTACCTCAGGTCAGAGGGACAATGGAGACACTGCGTCCTGAGGCCAAAATGTCACTTTAACCAATTCGACTATCACTTTATTTAGTTTATACTTATTTTGTTTTTATATATGCTGCTAAATTGCACAGTGCATATTGTTGTATATTGTATATACCTACGTATTAACTGTAATTTTATTGCTTCTACTTAGTACTTACTTAGTTTATTTTATCTCTCACTTTGTATTACTTTCCCACTTTGTCCTGCAACTGTTGCACAGCAATTTCCCTTGGGATAAATAAAGCTTCTTGAATCTTTAGTTCCAAAGGTTGTGGACCTGAAATACAATTTCTCTTTAATCTTTTAGTACCCAAGAAATATTCCTAAGAGGTCTCAGTACAAGCAACACATACCTCTGAAAGACTGTGATGGCAACACATAAAAAAAACAATTACAAACCCTCCATCTATCCTCCTCCTTATCAACAAAATCAACTCTCTAGCTCAATGCAGAAAATGAATGTCCCTTCTTCCAAAAGAAAAACGAGATACATAATTGGGAAATGGGATTGTTATAATCATTTAAACATAACTATTTATCTTTTTTTTTTTTTTTTTTTCAAAACTGTTTCACAAACTGTGCTTTTTCTTCCTTCAAATTAACAAACTAGAAACAATCAACAGCCTGTATGATATACAGTGGTATAGTTAAAACTGTGAATGTGTGGGCAACGAATCCACTCAAGAATACGCCCCCACTTCCTCCTCAACTCTCAATGACTTCCTGTTCACTTAACAGCATCACATGATTTTCAGATGTGACCTAAGCTAGCCTAAGAACGAAGCTAATCCTTGCAGTGTGTGGGAACGGAGCCAGACGTACAATGTGGTTCTGTGCACTTTCTCCGGCTCAGACCTCCTCCTGTTATCGGTGTGTGGTCTGTGCTTCCCTGAAACCGCTCCTCGAAGCTCTCTGACCACAGACCTGAGCTCTCGTGAGGCGCTTTCCTGCTGGAGGAGAGAAAGACAATGTCAACCCAGAGTTGTGATGTCTATATGACAAATAGCTCACATTATAAAAAGAGAAACCAGGGAATATAACTCAGGCATCTCTGACAATTGGCAACAAGATCATTTATTCTTAAACTGAATAAGCACTGTGAAGGTTCAGGACAAAACTAAAAGTATTCAGTGCTTTTTTCGAGAGGATTAATATTAAGGTTTTCTTTCCTTGCCACAGGAATGTGACGGCGTGCATGTTTTTGATTTAAAGGCCGAGCAGATGTGCTGAGCTTGTGTCTGTGCAGCCAAATAAACAATGACTCACACATTCACTTGATGGGCTGGAACAGCTGGGGATAGGCAAGATATAAGATGTTCTTGACTCTACCGTGATCTGGGCGTTGGACGCATGCTGGGAGACGGGTGGAGCAGTGAGTGCAGATGGGGAGTCCAGGACAGGTGGATGTACAGTCAGAGCCGTGTGCACTCTTTGACCTTGGAGCTCCTATTGAAAAGATAACATTAGTTATAAGAAGCTCAGCTGTAATGAAGCTCTTAGTCTGATTAGATCAAACATGTATGATGAAAAAATAAGCAGCAAAAACTATCGACATTAAATAAAAGTATGCTTTTTACACCTACAGGCATACTTTGTATAAGTGGATAAAAACCTACTCCCTCACTTTGTCTTTAAACAGCCATACCTTCAAGTCCAGGGCATGTCGGAGTTTCAGACGGAAAAAGTCCTGCTCCTGCAGCTGGATGAAATCTTGACAGTCTGCAAAGCTCTCTGACATCTTTGGAAAGATACAGAGCACATGTTACAGTAACAGAGTGGTGGTCACAAACAGAGCCAGAACAGGACAGATAAGGTTCTTTATTTTCCTGATAACACAAACTAACATTTCTGTTTTGTGCCAGAGTGAAATGATAACTGTGACAAACACTAATCGTTAAAACATTTCTTCAGATTGCGATTATTTTGCTGGTTACCAGCCCATTTTGAAGACCTTCTATAACTTTTTCTTCAACTTTTATTACATAGCGGACAATTGAGAGGCGATAGTAAATGTGTGGAAAATAAGGTGGGGAATGGAATACAAGAAAACTAAACTAAGTATGGTTGAGCTTCTTATCTGCACTTTGAACTGGAAGCCACGCACAGATCTTTGTTGAAAGATATCAATAGTGTAATTTTCCTTTGAAACTTTCAACATGTATTTCATGTGTGTGTGTAACCATCTTATCAACCATGCGATTTGGTGGTAATTTAATCACTAGAAAAAAAGTGTAAATGAGCCCCACCTTGTGAAGGATTGCCTGCAGCTGGTCGATCCGCTCCCTCAGCTGGTTATCTTTGGAGCGAAGGGCCTCCAGCTCATTGCCAAGTTGTTTCTTCTCCTCCCTGACGAAGGTTAGCTCCTGGAGCTGGCGCTGCTTCTCGAGGCTCTGGTAGCGCTTCTCCTGGACAGGATTGGGGGCAAAGTTTCAACTACTGTAGAGAGAGTCAGCAGCTTCAGATTCTTTGATGTCCACATCACCGAAGACCTGACATGGACTCATCACACTAACACCATCACTAAAACAGCTCGACAGCGGCTCTTCTTCCTCTGCAGGCTGCGGAGGTTCAACATGGACTCCAGGATACTCTGCAACTTCTACTGGTGCACCACAGAGAGCATCCTGACTGGCTGCATCACGGCCTGGTACGGCAGTTGCAACCGTAAGACTCTACAGAGGGTGTTGAAAACCGCAGAGGCACATCACCAGGACGGAGCTGCCGTCAGGAAGAAAGCCCACAGGATTACTAAAGACACTCAGCACCCAAACAACCAACTGTTCTGTCCGCTGCCGTCTGGCAGGCGGTACCGCAGCATCAGCTCTAAAACCACCAGACTTGGGGACAGTTTCATTCAACAGGCCACAAGATAGCTAAAGGCCTGAGCACTGTTCCTCCATAAGCATTCATCTGTTGTCACCTTACAGTTTATATATCTAAAGAGTTATCCCTTGTATATATCATACTGTATTTACATGTATCTAGACTTCTTCTTGCACTATTTTATTTTCTTGCACATCTTGTAGCATTCTCTAGCACTATTTTATTTCTATTGCGCCATTTCTTTCACTATTTTTATTCGTTTCATGTCCTATATATATTAATGTTGCATTGTTGGAGGAGCATGGGACCTAAGTTTTATATTGCCATATCTACACTGTAGCTACTGTGCACATGACAATAAAGCATTGAAAAATAAAACCACAACTATTAAAAAACACGCTCAAAGACTTGACTTGGTTTCTAAAATAAATTCACTGTTGAGGGGTCACTGCTCACTGAGTTTCCTGGGCCATTTACCTTCACTGGGAATAATATCATAAATGCCTTACCACAATAAGTGTTTTACCTGGTACAGCTTGTCGTTAATCTCCTCAAGATGTTTGATTTTGCTCTGCAGGGAGTCGACCTGCTGTCTCCTGGCAGTGATCTCTTTCTGCATGTCCATGGCTGCTTGGAGGCCTAAGATTGAGACAAACCCAGAAGACAAGGAGTCAGAAAAAAGAGCTGGGAAGTGATCAAGCTAGGAAGGACATCATCCACATTTAATCTCAGAACATATAATCAATCACAGAACTTTAATTTTGGCCATTTGTTAGTAGTTACAAGATTATACCTCCGAGTGGAATAGCGCAGAGAAGGTTATATAATAATGTTGCAATTTCATCAAATATTTCATTAAATGTTTTGTGCAAGATTTACGATCCAAAGCAAATCACTGTTATCTCATTACTTCATCACAGACGGAGGATAAAGAGGATGTTTCCTTATACATGAGATCTTTTAATTAAGTCTTAGTTTAAATGATGACATGTATCTAACCGTGTCCCTCAGCTCCTTCCAGCGTCCTCAGGGTGCTCCCGACCTGATCCAGCTCTTCCCGGGCGTTCCTGAGCTGACTCTGGAGCCTCAGCACCGCGCCTTCTTGCTCCTCGTTCTTGCAGCTGTGGAGTTGCTGCAGCTCCTTGTGCTCCTCTGAAACCGTGCCCGCAAAAACACACAAATCACATCCACTGAGAGAAACCCACTTTAACACACACAATGATAGAAGGGCTTGGTTGATAGTGAAAACATACCAAACATGGTTCTTTTTTTTGTTAAACACAGCAGGACAAAAGGATCATTTGATTTGGCAAAAAACTGTGAGCGCTGAAGGAAGGAAGGAACCCTTAATCGTCCCACAGAGGGGAAATCTAAAATCTGCCTTTGACCAATCCTAGTGTTAGGAGCAGTTGGATGCCATTATGTGCAGCGCCCGAGGAGCAAAGTAGGGAACGGTGCCTTGCTCAGGGACACCTCATTAGCACTTGGTCTTCCTGAGCCTTGAACCGGTTACCTTTTTCTAGAAACAGCCCTGTGTACTATCTGAAAATGTGTGGTTAAACTAGTCTGAAGTCCAGATATAACAAACAATACATCCACATGAAATATAATACCGTGATAGTATTCTACCATCCAGGATGGCAATCAACAAACAGTGCAGTTCTAATAAGGTGAAAACTAAATATGTTATTATCTTCGGTACAATATATCATAGTTTGAAACCAAGTCAAACATGCTATCAAGTTTTAAGTCTAGATTTTATTAGAATTAAAGATGGAGCTTTATTTGAGTATTTTAAATAAAATAAATAATGTTATGTGTTGATGTCAGTGAAGCACTTTGTTTGTTATATAAGTCAATACCATTAATGTCCAAAGCAAGATAGACAAATCCTCGCTCTTTATCTGGATCACACACAATGTATTGTTAATTCATAAACTGAAACAGACAAACAAGGTTTACATTTTTGTGAACTTTAAATGTAGATTTTGTTAAATCATGTTTGTTTATATGTGAATATGATCTTTAATGTCAGTTTCTTAAAGGCTGTATGCATTAACTGATTTAATGTTTAAAAAACTGCTGGGACACTTTAAGTATTGTACAACTTGCTGGTGGGTTTACCTACATATCAGTTTGTTCATGATAAATGTGTCTGAACAATCCCATGAAGACATGTAAACGACCATATTTGAAAACTATTCATTAATTCATTAAGAGGGAAATTAAATTCTATTTAGTTCCAAACCATAATTTTGTCTAAATGATGGATATTGATCTTGTGTGTGGTTGATGATACTCATTTAGTAACGCTAAACTCACGAGTTAGGGCGAGTAACTGCATGCGGCGCAGCTCCAGCTGGATGTTAAGCTGCTTTTTCTCCAGGCTTTCCTCCTGGACACGCTGACTTTGTTCAGCCACAAAGGCCTGGAGCTGCTGCCGCTCATGTTCTGCAGCAGCAGCATCATCTGACTTGTGGTCTAACTCTGCCTAAATAAGCATATAAAAAGGGGGAGAGACAGAGAGTGTCAGGTAAGATAAGATTTTGGAGGGGTGAAGGCTTGATACAATGTGATAAGGAAAAGCTTCATTAAGAGATCAAAGTGTCCCTCCTCTACTGACCCTGAGCTGCTGAATCTCCAGCTTGTACTGGTTAAGCTGGTTGCTGAGGAGGCCGTTCTCCTTGTGAAGGTCGTCGATAGTGCTGCCGTGCTGCACTGTCATCTGTACACCGCTCTCTATCATCTTCTCTCGGTCAATCAGCTTCAGCCTCAGTGTGTCTCCTTCTGCATGCAGGGCCTGGCATCGGCTTTGGGCCTCCTTCAACCTGGCAAGATGCTGGAAAAATAAAGTAAAGTTTCAGATTAATGAGACACCAAAATAGGCGCAGAGTACCCGCTCATGTTTTATATATAATCTATTGGTTAAAGTATAAACCATGACACATAATGCTTGATCTCCTCTAGAAACATTACGTGCTGTGCTTCTTGCTGACTGAGCTGGAGGTCTTTGTGTTTCTCCTCCAGGAGTTTCTGGGATTTCCTCCCCTCCTGGGCCCTCTGCTCCAGCAGGGCCTGCAGGCAGGTTCTCTCCTCCCCGGCCGCTTCCAGCTGTCCTCTCAGGGCCTCTACCTCCTCCTGGAGCTCCCACTGCTGCTGCAAACCACACCTCTGTAGAGGATAAAGCAGGAGGCATCGTGGGATGATTGTATTTAAAATCGACCAAAAACAATAACCTTTTGACGGTGGGAAGAAGTATGATCTCAACGAAAGGGAGAGGACCTGGCTTGAAATGTCATCTTAATTCCTAGTGACTTTGTGATTTTCTTCAATTATTAAGTTGTAGAATATAAGAATTTATTTATAATATCATAAGTGTTTTGATTAAGTCCACCTGACACTCCACCTTGCACTGAAGAGTTTTCTTCAATGAACACAGGCGTCTGTATTAGGACTTTCAGTTTTACAACAATAGAAAAGGGACAAAATGCTAAAAAAAAAAGCACCTTAAGCTGGCCAAGCTGGGACTGAAGCTCCTCTGCCTGCTGTAAAGATCGCTCTCCCTCTCTCTGGGCGTTCATCAGCTGCCACTGTGCCTGATTGAGCTGCTGCTCCAGACGACAAATCTACAATGTCACAAATCAAACCAATATCATTTTAGTTTTCATTCTGGTATAGGAGGTAAAATCAGTGTTACTTTTCCATATTGTGTTTGTCTAATCTCCAAACCAAGGTGGATAAATATGTCTGGTTAATAATGGCTTTTATCAGCTTCAATATCTGTTAGTGTAAATTATTGCTCATCATCTTATTGTACATTCTTCCATACCTTATCTTTGTGGCTGCAGACGGTTGACTCGAGTTCACTGACCTGACACTGGTGCAGGGATGTCTGTCTCTCTGCAAGTTTCCTGGATAAAGAAGGTATGTATCATTTATTAAGATAGAACGCAAAAAGTCACTCATAAAAACAGCCACAAAAAGATTTTGGAACAACACTTACTTTAGCAGCTCTAACTTGACATTCAGGCTGATGCTGTTGTCTTTTGACAAGCTCAGTTTGCTAGTCAACAGCGCCATCTCCTGGCCAAGATGAGATATTAGGCCTTCCATTCTAGGACAGAAATGTGAACGATGCCATTCAATTCTATTAATAAAATACAACAGAGCATTGCAGATATCCAAAACTTGTTGGAAGGGATGATGTAATTTAAAACCACCATCATTTGATACGGCAGCTTAAGTGACCACTCTTGCAGCTGAACCTCTTACTTTTATCTTACTAAAACAATGTGTGCTTGAACAGTCGCTAAAAAAACATGCATAAAACGGAATTCTAAGAATAAAACCACATTTTTAGAATGTTCACAGTAACACGTATTATGAAATGAATACACATAAATTGGAATAGAGCTGCAACTGATTATTTGTTTAATTTTACTCAATTAATTGACCAATCAATCAGCCTATTAAATGTCAAAAAACATAAGAAATGTGGATTGTAATTTACAAGGTTAACTCTTTTAAACCCTTCATTTATATAAACCTGAGTCCAAAACCAAAATATGTTTTTTATTTCTGTCATATGAGAACTTAACCAGCATACAAGAAGTACACTTCAAATTATATTAAGTATATATAAAAAGTTTGAATCTGAGTATATCTGGGTGTTAGTCTATAATCAAAATAGTTGCTAATTTATTCTCTGTCCATACACAGTACTCCATTAATTACCTTTCTTTTTGCTTATTTACTCCACTGCATCCCTCGCTTCCCAGATGGTTGATTGACTGTCAAAAACAGAAGAAAATATATTTCTGAAATAACGGTGAGTCAAAACATAAAGTACACTGAACATGACCTCTAGATGGCTTCTAGTACTTACCAAAAAAAATCTTTCCTGTAGCTCCTCTGTCTCATCATTAAAATTCTCATTAAACTGAGCAGCCGGAGTTGAACATGTATGGAAGTTCGGACTGATGATTGCATTGTCTCCGCGTTGTGTCTCCTGATATAACAGTGAGTACATCTGCTCTACATTTTGTTCCAATGTCTCTACTTTTTTGTTAAGCGCCAACGTGTCATCCTCCGTCTCTAGCAGCTCTTGGTCCTTAGTCCTTTTGATGTTTTGGAGCTCTTCCAACATGAACAGCATCTTTTCCATCTGATCAACGTGTGTCCTTGAATCCTTCAATCTATAAATAAAAAAGATCTGTGGGTCAAAGCAATTTAAAAAAACCTATTTAGAGAAGTAAAACCTGATCAGTGTCTTTACCTGAGGTCGGATATGCCGTCCTTCTCCTTCTGGACTTTGCTCAACTTAGTCTGCAGGTTCACGATGGCTTTGTCAAACCTGAATTTCTCTTGTTCGGGTTCATCATGCATCTGTGTTTGAGAGGGTCAAAATTATATAGGGAAAGAATTAATAATAAATAATTCAGACCACATCAAATAGTTATGATTCATGGCTGAAATAAAAGAACAAACCTTGTTGAGCTGCAAGTCAGACAGCTGTTGAAGACAGTCGGCTTTTGTACTTTCCAACATTTTCTTTCCAGGAGAGCTGATATTTCCTTGGTTTAAAATATCCAGATCACAGAGCGATGGCTGAGTCACTGCCTGCTGCTGGGTTGAAAGAATAGAGGAACCTCCATCATCTGCAAAAAGATCAAAGCATGTTTAAAATACACACTGTGTATGTTGTGAAAGTTAAGGGCTGATGAAACCTGTTTGAGGGTTATAGCAGCTAGTTGGATTGAGCCTTATGTTTCATACGTTTTTTTAAATACTATGCTTTCAAGTGTTTTTTACCCACACAATTGTATTTCTAGTGGGATTTAGATTTTAGATGAACCTCCAGCCTGACAAAATGGAGTGGTTTTTAGTCATTGTATCATACTGTGAGTGTTAAATAAGCGCCTTGCTAAACACATTACTTTTTCATCTGTTTGGCTGCTGAGACATTAACAAAATGTTGTGTGATGCTGCGTGTACTAACACTCATTAAACCTGTTGTTGTGGCAGCTTTCTCCAGGTGAGCTCTGGATGCCATATGTGCAGCCAAATCTCTCTAAAGTTACTTTGGTTGCAGTTTCCACCTCTTCCTGAAGCCTCTGGGTTTCTTTGGTGCGCCTTTCAAGCTCCTCACTGTAAAATAAACAAATCAAATCAAATTTTATTTATATAGCCAAATCTCACAAAACACGTTTGTTTCAGTGGGTTTTACAGATTACACAAAATAGATGACAGTTTTGAAAGATTAATAAAATTACAAGAAAATAATAAAAAGACACGATAGAATGTGAAATACAAATAAAATAGATTAAAATACAATAGAAACAAATACCATAAGATGTAGGACTCCGGACGACCAACATAGGGTGATCTTAAAACAGTGCTAACTATAGGCTTTATTAAAAGGAGGGTCTTCAAAACATTCTTAACATTTTGCAAACTGTCTGCCTCCCTAATAAAAACAGGGAGTTAGTTCCAGAGAAAGGGGTGCGTGGTAGCTGAAAGCTCAGCTACCAAGCTGAACAGAGTTTTGCGGACTCTAGGAAACAACAAACAGACCTGCACTCTGGGAGCATAGTGACCTAGACGGGCAATATGGGATTTAAAGATATCATTAAGATATCATTAATCATTAATCAATTAGATGGAGAGTATTACCCAAAGTGATGCCATACCACTGTGGAAACTACCTTTTAAACACCAAGAAGACTAAAATAAGAAGGATTTCTCAAGGACAGGTCAAGGTGAAAGTATTATTAGAGTAAGGTGAGAGGTTATTAAAGTGTAACTTCACCCCCAGGTCTGAGCCCTGTACTCTGTGACATCTGTGCGACCTCTTGCGAGACGAGGTTAACATTCTTTTGATATACAACCCTCAGGACATACAGTACATAGGTCCCAACCTGTTGACTCTTAGTGAGCATTTGTTTAGCAAGGGTTAAGGCTCATTTAAAACAGTAGATGGTGTGTTGATACAATTTCATCACATAAAAGGCAATTGTATTTAAATTGTTGAGATGTTCACACCAGCACTGTCGTTTTTTAAAACAGAAAAGTCATATCTTTAAGTTTACAGCTCAGGAACAACAGTATCGCTTTAATACCTCACTTGGTTTTAGAGTTATTTACAGTTTAATTGATTTGTTGTAGTTTCATTTTGAAGACATTGTTTATTTTATGTCGCATGTTTTGTGACTGTCATTGAATAACTTGATATAATGTTAGAAAGGAGTGTTACTTTAATCTGTGTACCCTTGGATTGTATGAATTGTAAATCCATTATTAAATCAAACAGAAATACATATCGAGCTACCTAAAGCAGTGGTTGCTCGTGAGTTGGAATAGAGCTTTAACATACAATAGGTTGATACAGAACAGGAGGCATTTGAGTATCGCATGTAGGCATCATAGTTTTAACTACCTCAGTTCATCCAGAGTCAAGCTGTTAAATCTCAGCCGAAGAGAGGCGTCGCTTGTTGCTGTAGAGAAATGTAAACACATGAGTAAAGGAACGTAACCATTCAAAACAAGTTCAGAAATTGGAGGTTTAGCAAGTAAGCCAACAGAGATTTCACTGTTTCGCTAGTTTAATGTAACTTACCAGTTGATCCTGATGGGTTAACGCTCGTTTTTAGTTTGAACTGGTTAGGTGGAGTTACACATTGTATAACTTTAGCGCCATTATTGCAAGAAAGTCGAATACTCTGAGGATCGGGGGACTGAAACCCTGATGACATCTCTGTTCACAATCTCCTAAAAGCTAACATCACCAGCTAGCTAGCCAGTAATTTATCGTTGAGGTGTTTCATCACCATGGAAACTACATCTGTGGCTAATTACTAGCTAGCTTTATGCTATTCATAATTTGGTTCATCGTTTTGGCGTTAAAACCAAACGTACTTAAAAATGTTTAACTGTCTGTGTTAGTCTTATATTCCGTTATGTTAACCTGAAACTGAAATAGCAAAAGTAACGTTAGCGCCTACACTTTGAAACAATCTGTCAACATCCGCTTTCCCCCCTTATGATGACGCCAACGTGCAACGGAAAGGCGTTTCCAGCTATGCATGATGGTTATTGTAGTTTACAAGCTGGTCAGCGGTTGTTTGTTTATTCAGGGCGGACCCTCTCTTTTCTGCAGGGATTCAGGAATCCTGTTTTTAACATTCACCGCACACAATTGCATCAAAAATGGATACATGAAGTATTAAGAGGTGCAATTTAGTTGCATCGCTTTTATTATCCTGCACGTCGGCGGCATCTGGGCAAGGTAAGACGACAGTTTGTTGATTTACGCTAGTAAGCTAGCGATTTTAGCCAGTTAATATTAACATATTTTGTGTTAGACGCATTTAGCTTTTTGGTATATATAAATTGTCCTTTTTACTTTTTAATAGCCCAATAAAGTGAACAGCCTTATACTATTTATTCAGCCTCTCATGAAATGTGTAACAGTGACCCGTTATGATTGACCTGTTCGTGTTGTTTAGCATACATTTACGAACAATGTTTCGAATGATTTTTCAACGCCGACGCGTATTCTCAACGCAGTACTTAAACTAACCCTCTTATAATACAGCAACTATGTTATGATTAAAATGGGATCAGGAATGTGTAGTCTTTGGGCGGTGGGGGGGAAATCTTCCAGTGATACCTGACACCCAGTAGGTGTGGTTTAGGAGGCACCATTTATAAGCCCTCCCCTGCTCTTTATAACCTGGGAAAACAGTTGTTTGAGACTTTCTCTTGCACTTCAATGCATAACCATTGAAATGTGTGTTTGTTTTTTTTTAGGATGAGGGATCTCCAAGCCATTGACAGCTGGCTCCTGAAAGAGTTGAAGGCATGTTGTGCAAAAGAGTACAACTTTCTTCCTAGAGAGGCTGGCCTGAAGCTGATGGAGTCGGCTTCCACAGAGGTAACCCACTGACCTACTTCTACATTTTCGGCTGTCTGTGCAGATTTCTAGGGTTGCTAAAATATGATGTATTCCCATTGTTGTGTTATATATTGTGCTTTATTTTTAGAATCACAGTGGAGTGTCTGCAAAATGCAGAAACACCAGAGTGGAAGAACTGTGGGGCCTGAACAGTTTTTTTGGATACAGCACTCAAACGTTTGTTCAAGCTGTCAATTTGCTTGATAGATTCCTCACCACTATGAAGGTAGGAATTAATTTCTGACTTACTATTGCAACTTATTTTCTTAGATTGTTTATGTTTGCACCACCGGACACCAAAGCAAATTCCATGTATGTTAAACGAAGCTGATTCCTATTCTAATCACATCATTTAAATGTAATACATTTCTTCAAGTTAAAACATTGCATGTTTTCGTCGCATGATCCTTTTACAAAAAAGAAAAAAACCCAACGACAATGACCTTGAATCATGGGATGTTGACTCACACTTATCACTGTTGTGTCATGGTGTCAGGTGCAGCCCAAACACTTGCCCTGCATTGGAGTCTGCTGCCTTCACATTGCAGCAAAAATGGTCGAGGATGAAAGCAATGTCTCACCCACCAATGAACTCATTCGCATCAGCCAAAGCAAGTTCACTGTGTCAGACCTGTGTCGTATGGAGAAAATCATCTCCGAGAAACTCAGCGTGGAGCCTGTGGCAGTGACAGCTATAACCTTTCTACACCTCTACTACCCAGCCTTTACATCCATGTCTGCTGAAAGGTAAGCATTACATTTTCTTTGCTTGCTTTTGTTATTATTGCTGATGCATTGCTCCAGATAACATTGAGTTAGTCAAACACATGCTGCCTTATGAGCTTTTTACTGGCGGATCACATTAGGATTCCCTCTATATTTTAAGGGAGGAGATCCCAAGCATTGGGAGACTGGAAGCCCAGCTAAAAGCCTGCTTATGCCGGCTTGTTTTCTCTAAAGCAAAAGTAAGGATTGATATCAGGAGAACATTTCACAGCATAGCAGACTTCACCCATTGTGTCCCGTGACTTATGAATTCACTGATTTTCTTCTTCACAGCCATCAGTGCTGGCACTGTCCCTCATTGCTCAGGAGTTCGAAGGCCTCAAGTCCATCACCTTGTTGAAGATTGTACAGCAATTCCAAAGACACCTAAAGGTATAAAAGTATACATCTGCCACAAGTTATTGTTTCTTCATTTAATCACTGATGTATACGCTATAAAATATCTATCTTAAAATCTCTTGTTTTGTCAGACAAATAATCTGAAACTTAATGATATATGATGATTAAAATGTGATTTTTTCCCCCCCAAATTTTGTTCAAAAAAGGACTCAAGCCATTAACTTGTTATCAAACTTTAAGCCCTCAAATATTCTATATATTAATTATAGATTAAATAAATGTGACCTTTTTAAGTGGCATTTCTGTGTCACTGCCTTACCACGTGAACATGTAAGTAGGAAAACTGTTGTTGATTACCTTTAAGACTGTTTCTGTTTGCAGCGTCTCAGATGTTTCCTGTTTTTTTTTTCACAGATCAGTGATGGTGACTTTCTCCACTGGAAGGAACTTGTGGCAAAATGCATGACTGAATACCACTCAAGCGAATGTAACAAACCAGACAACAAAAAGCTTGTTTGGATCGTTTCAAGGAGGACGGCACAGAATCTTCAAGCCAATCACTTCTGTGTGCCAGGTCTGCCAACTATTCCCGAGGGGAGCTGGGACGAGAGTGAAAGGTTAACTGTCCTTTTTTTCCCCCAAATGACAATGCACTCATTTTAAGGTTTCATGGAGTCCTCCAATTCATGACTTGGACAAATCACAGCTGCAATCACAGTACATCCATGTTTGCTGGAAAAGACAGTCTTACCAATCCAAGCCTTAATTTGATAAACACTCTGGTCTTTTTGTTGGCTAAAAGTTTCATATTTAGCCCTGGCTCAATAGCATTTTTATTTTAGACCCTCTATGTAAATAGCCACATATTTTATTCTTCACACTTGCAGTTTGCAACAGATGCTTTTTGTTTTTAAAAATATGTCTCTTAGCCTAAACACTCTGTAGTTATTTTCTTTAAGCCAACTCAAGAACCACAGAGCACATAGCTTGGGAATTGGAGGGTCGCTGGTTCAATTCCCAGAATGGACCAAATACGGAGTGTGGACTGGTACTTTGAGAGGTGCCAGTTCCCCTCCTTGTTTCTTGCGAATTGCCCTTGAGCAAGGCCCCACACTACTCCCTGACGAGCTGCATACATAACAACTGCCCACTGCTCCGAAAACTAGGATGGGTTAAATGCAGAGTCTAAATTCCACTGTGCTTTGACAATTAAAAAGTTGATTTGAATCAATTCTTCATTTCCATTCCATTACACAACATTTTCATTCTGTTCACTCGTTGATTAATCAGCACTCAGTATTAATGGCATCGTTTTTCCCTAGTGAGGACTCTTGTGAGGACATGAGCTGTGGAGAAGAGAGCCCATGCGGCTCCCCTGGAAGTGACGGCGAAGGGGCCTTCTTCTCCTCCGCCTTTCTGAACCGTAAAATGTGACCAGTCCTCATTGTGAAGTAGTCAGAAGTGTGTTTGTCCCCTGAACTGTATCTGATCTAAGGTGGTCCTCATGTTTCTGAGCAAACCCGTGTTTCACTCGTCATACCACCAAAGGTACGACAAGTGATACGTTTCAATCATTAAGTGCCTGTGTTGATTCAGTTGACTGTCGGTTTCTTTAATGTTATAAAAAACATATCGTATTAATGCAAAATGGAAAATTGCAATATCTTGGCAGCTTGATAGTAATCTGAATGTCTTTTCTGAGGTGTTCTCTTTTGTGTTTGTTTGTGTCCAAGCTTGGCATATTCCAGGAGAAGCAGTGAAGCACAAAGGAGAAATAGTGTTTATCAGTCATTAGATACACTCACTGTTGAATACCAGCTAACACACTAGCACATTCTTAACATTTTTTTTAAACCCGTTTTTATAATCATTACTTTACATATACACAGTATTCTGCAAGCGTATGTACACAATCCTAATGTGGCATATAGGACTTCGTAGTGTTAAAATACCAGACTGTATATGCATGGTATCATAGAATATGTGATTATGAATGGATGTTTACCAAAATAAGCTTACTGTAAAAAAAAGTTTAAAAAAATGTATATAACATGTAAAAAAAGAAGGAAAAAATAGTATGTTTTGTGAATGCTACATTTTGAATGTTGTATTTGAATATATGTGAGTGTGTTGGAAGGTTCAGAAACAATACTTCCAAATAAAAAAGCTTTGTATCTACCTTTTTTATTGTTTTAATTCACCTGATTGTATTTTGTATTGTCAACTAGTGGTGAACTGGAGTATTGCCTTAAATTAATTAAGTGCTCACAGTGATACACTGAAAGCTGTCATAGTTTTATCACACAATGTTTCCTGAATACATACAAACCATCATCTGGTACATACACATACTCAAGTGACAGGAATTAAGTTTATATCCTATGATAACATGAAACCAGAAGATGTTCTCTTACTAAGTACAATATTTGCCTCTGAAATGTCTGGAAGTAGGATCAAATTGAAATCAAGTAAAAATACACATAAATAAATGAGTGAGAAAAGTTTTAACATTGACATAAAAAAGAAAGGCTGCATAATTCTGATGTGGAATAACATACAGCTTTGGGTTTTGTTAATCTTAGTGAAAGTCCGTTATAGATTTTTTAAAAATATCAATAATATATGTTGGAAGTAGGTTGCTCCTTTGTTATTTCAATAACTATATTAAGTACTGTACATTAATTTGAGTAATTTTCAGATTAAAGTTGAGAGGTCCCACCAGAGGATTTGACTGTTTGATCTTTCCTCCCTCATCTCCCTTTTTCTCTCTTCAATTTATTATCAGTTCATTATGTTTGTGAGAGGGGGTGTGTGAGAGAGAGAGGGTGGATGGGGTGATGATGATGATGCTAGTGGTAGTGGATGGGGCTTGTCTCTTTTAGCTGGATGGATGTGTTGACGTGCATTTCAGCTCCATCTCCATGATTAAACCGGCAGCTCGGAGGGGAGTCGCAGCGGAGATTGAAGCAGCAGCAGCAGCAGCAGCAGCAGCAATAGAAGAAGAAGCAGTCAGGGGGAATGAGAGCGGACCGAGTCGCGGCATCTTCACCATCATGCAGCCGACTACCACCACCAGCCGTCCATTTTACACGATTATATGAGCCCAGGAGTGCCAGTGTGTCTGTGTCCTGCAGACAGGCAGTGTCCAGACCCTGCGATGACAACGTAGGCCAACGCCTCGCTGCAGCTCCATACAGGGAATGAAAACGCTCCCAAGATGGTCCGCATCGCCAAGGCCCTGGGTTTGGTTATTTTGTGCGTCGCCGTGCTCATACTGTCGCTCATCAGCTATGTGTCTCTCCGAAAAGACAGCCTCTTCGCCTCCTCTAAATATTACATGGGAGGCCCGAGGATTATGTTCCACGCAGGATTTAGGTGAGTAGTTTTGTTGATGTGATGCAGATGATTATTGTTGGGGTAAAAATATAAACACAGAGGCCTTGTGTTCACGATTCAACCTGAATGTGATTCACTTAAAAGCGCACATCACCACTAAATTTGGTCAAAATTGCCTTCTGTCAATCAAACAGTGAGCTGTCCGAGGTGCTGATGTTGTTTCCCTGGGCGATGCATGTCCTTGATATATAATGAAGTAAAGTACTTGCACTGTAAACGTTTGCATTATCAGCAGCCCCACATCCTGTGTGTGTGTGGCTCAAAAGTACTTTTACTCAATTATTGTGCTTCGGGGGTTAATTTGAGTCACATGCACTTCATTTGTATGTTTATTTATAGTATACTACGGTTGGTTTTTACCCTGTTACATTTATTTATTAGTTATACGTTTGACTTGTTAAATTGAAGACCATTACATTACCATTACAGCTAACAGTGGTGGAAAGTAACATGTATCATTTGGAGGTAGTAGTACTTGAGTATTTCCATTCCATGTTTCTTGTACTTTCCTTTGGTATTTTAAACATGTGGATGGATTTGACTGACCAATTACAACACTAAATTACTCTTGAATGGATTTGTTCGTTAAAATACATAATATTACTGAATGCAAAGTAGTGCATGTTGGTTTAACCTCATCAAGCTTAAACCCTTTCTCACAAAATGTGTTAAAACAATGTCAGTATAATATTGTCCATGATTTTAAGACAGAGGTTTAATAGATCTAATCTGCCATAGAAATTGTCAGTAAAAAAAAGCTTGGTGCAGATCCAATGCAGACCTTTTCTAGAATAGTCCTATAATAAAGGAATGTTTTACAACCAGGCAACCTAAAGTTATTTACTCTAAAGATCAGATTCATAAATAACAGATGCAATTATCTGTTTAGATATATTAAAATGTGTTCAGGTTTTCTGTTGCATTTGAAAGGATAAGACAAATATTTAATTTAAACAGTTTCCAAGAACATGGAGAGAACAAATCGCGACTATAACCAACATTAATGCTTGTTAGTGGCTTTACGAAAAACTCCTTGTCTTCCCAGAATAACCACACCAGATCTGTATGGATTTATTGTTCAAATACCTCAAAACATACTTAATACCTCAAATACCCTTTAGGCCAATATAAAACATAAACAAATGCGAGAGCAGTTCCCACATGGCACACAACACTGTCTCAGAATCACATTTTTTTAATCATTGTTGTTCAAAGGTCTCAGTTTGCCATGAATTTTCTGGACCCCTCCTTCATCCCCTTGACTAACGCTCTGAACGAAGAGCTCCAGGGAAAACCGTCCAAATGGAAGTTCAACAAAACGGCTTTTTATCAGCAGAGGTAAGATATTTTAATTCTAACTATTTTCAACCCAACTTTTACTTCTTCTACTCTAGTTTATGTTGCTCTGCAGGATAAGTTGGGAAGGTTTTTCTGTAAAAGCTAAAATTCAAGGGAATATTTTCAGTCATCAGAGGAAACACACTTCCCTCTTGGATACTGTAACAATGCAGAGAGAGGGATCAGAGTACTTCTTCTGCCACTGACTGTCACATTTATTTTCTCTCTTCAGGAAAGATATCTTCAGCTACATAGACATTCCCACCAACTTCTCCCTCACAAAGAACAGTGTGCGCGTCGGCCAGTTGATGCACTTTGACTACTCCAGCCACAAGTACGTCTTCTCCATCAGCAATAACTTGAAGTCCCTGCTCCCAGATACCTCTCCCATCCACAACAAGCATTACAGCATGTGCGCCGTGGTGGGCAACAGCGGTATCCTAACAGGAAGCCACTGCGGCCCCGAGATCGACCAGGCCGACTTTGTCTTCCGCTGCAACTTCGCCCCCACAGAGGTCTACTCCAAGGACGTGGGCAAAAAGACCAACCTAACCACCTTCAACCCCAGCATCCTGGAGAGGTACTACAATAACCTGCTGACCATTCAGGACCGGAATAATTTCTTCCTCAACCTGAAGAAGCTGGAGGGAGCCATCCTGTGGATCCCTGCCTTCTTCCTTCATACCTCAGCCACAGTTACCAGGACCCTGGTGGACTTCTTTGTTGAGCATAAGGGACAACTGAAAGTGGAACTGGCCTGGCCTGGAAACATCATGCATGATGTCAACAAGTAAGAGTGTTGATCTTCTTGTTAGTTAATTTTTCTGTCAACCAACGGAACATTGCAGTGATTGTTTGTATACTATGTATCACTGCATACAGTCATACGTGAATTAGGATTATTGTGGTTCATAATGATGAAGGATTAATCTTTTATTAATCTTATTCCTTAACACTTCATTTCTGATTGTGGAAGACTAACGTTTGTCTTTTCCTCCTAACAGATACTGGAAGACGAAAAACCTCTCCCCCAAACGTCTCAGCACTGGGATCCTAATGTACACGCTGGCCTCTGCCATGTGCGACGAGATCCATCTCTACGGCTTCTGGCCTTTTGGATGGGACCCCAACACAGGCAACGATCTGCCCTACCACTACTACGACAAGAAAGGGACCAAATTCACCACCAAGTGGCAGGAGACTCACCAGCTGCCCAGCGAGTTTAAGCTGCTCTACAAGCTGCACAGGGAGGGTGTGATTAAACTCAGCCTGACACACTGCTCTTAGATATGCCATGGATGAGTCCAGAGATGCAGATACATCCATCCAGCTCACTTCTGTTGTGATCCACAATGCATGATAAGTGTTTAAATTATACATTTCTACACCCTCATTTGACAATCACACATTCAAATCACGCTGTAACTTCACACGACGATGTCACAGATTTATCATAGCGTTGTAACTCATTTATCAGTATATTGTTGTCTTTAGCACTGCACAGTTAGGGCTTTTTACGTCGCTCAGTTGCTTCCATTACTCTCCTTTGCATGGCTGCTGGCCGTGGTGAAACAGCATAAACTATTTTTACTGAGGTTAGTAGGGGGATGCCACAAAAAGTCAAATCATCCAGTTCAGTTTAACACACTATTGATTTATTAATCACATTTACAGCAGTATACTGATTCTTTACACTGAAATCACTGCCTAATCTCAGGGAAGGAGTTAGATCAGTGTTTTTTTGTAATCAGATTCAATGCCTCAAGAGAGGTGCAGTTTCTGTTTGCAGGCCTTTTTCTCCCTATGAGGTGTCAGATAATCTGCACTTCTCTGGAAGATGGTATTTGTTTACTAGACTGCACCCCATATAAATACACACACACACACACACACACACACACACACACACACACACACACACACGCACACACACGCACACACACACACACACACACACACACACACACACACACACACACACACACACACACACACACACACACACACACACACACACACACACACACACACACACATATATACACTTTTGTGTCTTGGCTGTCCACTTCAAATTTGGTTCTTCAATTTATTTTTTGAGATTCTCGCATTTTTGGAAAGTTATTTGACATTCCGACAATAAGCCATACATTCATGGACAGTGCGTTATCATTTAAATACAGAATTTTAGAAAGACTGTTATTGCCTACATTAGGTTCTGTAACATTTAAAAATATCTTCCAACAAGACCATTAGCAATTCCATAGCCATACTAGCGGTTACATTTGAGTCATGGAACTTCCAAAAAAGTAAATACCCAAAATGGTGTTTACCAACACAAAGTTTATATACATTTATTTGTGTATGGCACATGTTGTACAAATTGAGCAAGGACCATTGTAGAAGGTGTTTGATGGTATTTAAAACGTATCTTAAAGGCAGTATGATGAGTCAAAGATCATCCACAGGGTATTTATTATTCTGAAAAATTACATTTTAGTTCTATGAGTCGAATGTTTCAATGCATGAGAGTCACAAAGTGGGGCTACGGCTGCTCCAGCTCTACGTAAATTAATTTCTAAGTTTGTCCTAATTAACTACTAGCTAGTTTAAAAACTCAGGAAGAAGGCCAAAAAAACAACCCCCCATAAAACTACAATATTTTGCTTTTTACAGGGTTTTTTGTACAATGTAAACAAACGAGGTCGATGTATCCTTTAAAACCCAATACCTTTGCTAATAAAGACTTGTATAATGTTTTAGGGGGTCAAACATCTGACAATCCTATGTAAACGTTGTCATAAATGCAGAAATGCAGCATAATGCAGAAATAAGTAGGTTTTCAAGTTAGGCTAGTAATATTAATGCAGTTTAGCACTACAGATTGTCAAATGTCCAATCATGCTAATCTAGCATGTTTTTCAGTCATTAAGGCTGACATTCCTGGCATATGGTTTTGTGATTTGAGGTATTTGATAAAGTTTACATTATAACACAGTTTAGATGTGGCAAATTCAATACTATCTTTTTTACTCGTTAATTCAAACCGTTTGATTATTAGCAATCTAATGTTAGCTTTGTCAGTTTGTTCAGTTGAAGTTAGCCTACACCTGCAGTTTAGTCAGCGTAAAAGTAGTAACTCATATTCATATGTAAGACAACAAACATACATAGTTGTTGTAGTGAAACTGGTTGGAAATTATTAAAAAGGTTAAGTTTGAATTTACGAAAAGCTGTTGGATAAGTGAACATTTTACAATTCTTACAATAACAGGGCAGAAAATGTAAAGTTAATCCAGAGGGTACCAGACCATCTTGTGACCTAAATCGCAGCGCTAGCGTGGCAAAAAAAGCCAGGAAATACATTTATTTAGACTTTTTTTTGTAAAATAACAGCAATGGAACTTAAAGTTTACCTCTATTTCAATTAAATCTATAAAGAGGAGAATACACTATTTATTACATATCTTTTGTTGGAGGGGGGTTAATCATCCATCATGTACCATATCAATTCCAATATTTGTGACATAAAACAACAAAGTTAATGAATGTTATATGACTTAAATGCATCTCGGATAAAGAGCATGATCCATGACATTGCATGTGAGGCACTAACAAATATTTTAGGCTAGTTTTATACAACCTTTTTGAAGATTGTTTTGAGGGTATAAATGTAGTTATTTGCTATTGTTTGTACTCCTGACGGTGTATTAGTATAACACCAGTGTCTTTGTACAAGATACTTCTGAAGGCTAAAGAAAGAACCCTAATATATTTTACACGGGACCAAAACCTATAGATAAACTTAAAAATGAACAAGCTTTATTTTTTGTAAACTTTAGATAATCTTGGGTTCTCAAAAACAGTTTTCCCTGTCAAGCTTCACTGATGCTGACATGCAGGGGGGTTGAAAGCTGGCCACATGACTCGTCTCATGACTTTACAACATGTGTTCCTTGTTGCAAACCTTGGCTGAGACTGAGGTTTAACAAATCGAGCAATGCAGTCATTCATACTTCCAGATGTGTGCTTTTGTGCTCATTGAGATAAAGTATTGGAGGCATTTGCTTGGCATCCTGTCATACACATAGAGTTCCTTTTTTCCGTCTCATTTAGGCAAGAAAAACATTTCAGATGACCTTTGTGTCTCGTCTCCAATTAACAGTGCAGTCACCACCATGAAACCACATATTGGATGATAATGTTGGAACTTTAGCTGCATTTATTGATGTCATCTGTGTACATTAAAGGATATTTTCCGTAGACCCTTCATAAGAAATGTTTACACCAAAGAAAAGTGTTCAAAGAGGAAATGTTAGCTCGATAAGAATTGATTTGGGATTCAGGAAACCGAATGACAACTAACAACAAGTATTATTGTAAAGAAATAGAGTTTCCCTTTTGTGATGTTGAATTTGACTTTTGTGGCACAACAATAATTTTGAACTTCTTGTTTCTTGGCTTCAGCCAAAGTATTGTGGTGGAATTTCTTTGTGACTCCATGAATGTCCTAGACAGATTTGTTTGAAAAATCCACTGACATGAATGCAGGACATTTTTAAGTTTCTCTCTTTATTTAATTAAAATCAATGTGTAGAATGTGTGTAAACAATAATGATGCTAACAAAGTCTGTGAGGATTGTATTTCCAGTCAGAATAGCAGTTTAGCTTTGTGTGCATTACATTTAAATGAAAAGACAGTGACATGTACATAAACATAAAATGTCTTTATTCCAAACGCAGCACTATACAGGTTTTTGTTCCAACAACCCTTTAACATTATTGTACTTGTGTTTGATCTGCATGGCAAATATGTTCCATAATGCATAAAAAAGCTTGGCTGCTTATGTACATGTCGTATAAAATTCATAAATCAGATAAATGACTTAGCTATCTTGGTTGTTCTAACAAAAAAAATGATCATCCATATAACAAATGTAACCATGTCTTAAATGTTTTTGGATTATACTCCATGATAAATATACATTATGTGCCTGCATATTCTCCCATCAATGCCTCAATGTGTCAAATAAAAACTTTTTTTTTCCTCTGATATGACCCATTTTAAGACAATAATGGACTTTTTTTCACCAGATCACAACTACCTGATGTCTTTAAAACATCCCGGTTTTACAACAATACCTACACATGCTTACTATATACAGTTTCTAGAGTCTTATACTCCTCTTTCTCACAGGCTGTGAATATACAACATCACACAGCAATTTTCAGGAGGGGAATATGCAATGTCACAACACTAATTGGGCCCAAATCAGTTTCTAAATGTGTTTTAGAATACCAAAAGATCCCCCTCACCTAGCATGGACCCTAGTTAGGCTTCAGAAAACAGCAGCATTTTGAAAATATATTTTTTGGGGGCAAACGTGAGAAGAGCGTCTACTGGTCGTTACATCAGCAGGCACATCTCCTCCTCACAGGAGCCTCCTCCACCTCATGACTGTTGATTGGGCTGCCGTTGGGTTCAGAGCTGTGGCCTCCAGGAGTGCTCTGCTCCATCCTCTTCATCACCAGATCCAGCAGCGTGGTCACCGCCTGGTCCACATCATCACCCGTCATAGCACTCGTCTCAAAATATGGGATGCTGACGTGAAAGGAGAGAGAGATTAATGTGCCAGTTTTACTGTATAGAGAATATATTAGTGTGTTTCTGCTGCTGACTAAGTTGAGTAGTTCAAACAAAAAAGTATTGTCAATGTACTTTATGCGGCTGAAGAAATACAAATAATCAGTAATTGGCCTGGAACAAAGAAAATAGTAACCCAAACTACTGAAAAGGACTTTATACAACTTCATAGATTTCATTTAAAATGCACCTTGTTCAAATAGATTTCAAAATAGATTTTACATTACTATCAATTTTGTATAACTACTTATGTTGTTTTGTATGATTATTGATATTTAACAATTAGAGAGGTATCTTTTTAGGCCATCTTTGACTTTTAAACTCTCCTATACAATGTTCTAACTTTTGTTTAAATAATCCTCCCACTAGCTTCCGTTTTCTATAAACTCATGATCCTCACATTTTTATCTTATGACCCACTGGTGGGGCCCTGACATTGAAAAACCGTGCTCAATCAACTTATAAAACTCCCCAGGAGGAAGATTTGTATAAAAACAGCTCACTACCACCATCCTGTGGTGTACCGATAATATAATTCTACTGCATTTTAATGCTTTGTTAACATTATATCAAATACAAAAGTATTCAACTTAAGCAAGAAATTCACTTAAACATGTTTAAGCTAACATACTTTAACAAGTCAGAGGAGGGGAAGTCTCAAAAATCATGAAATGCGATGTAAAGATCCAATATTAATGACCAACTATTTTGAAGTTGTTTTTCATCAGTAACTCAGACTGTTGTATAACAATTAGAAAAATCGATTTGAAATCAAAGTCTTGCTTACTGCTGCTATCTATATTTGTACTTATACATGTTAGTCTATTCAACCTGCAAGATAATAAATGTGTAAGTAAAAATGTAAATAAATGAGTAAGCCTTGAATCCTCCCTTATGAAGACATTTCTATATATATTTAGGGGGGTAAGCGTGAAGGTAATGTGTATAAATATATTGGCTTTGAAATAATATATTTTCTCTTTCAACAATTTATTTAGATTTTTCTTGAGCTACCAAAGCAAATGTGCACAACAACAATTACTATATTTACACTTTACAGAACCTGTAAAGTGTTCCCTCACAGCCCCTCAACAGTTCTTGAACTAAAACAATAGCGCTGTTTGCAAAGCCTCACCCGTATCTGTCAGCCAGATCTCTGGCCTGTCTCGCGTGAACGTCCCTCACATCCCGGAGGTCTGCCTTAGTGCCAACCAACACGATGTCTGGACTATCACAGTACGCGTTGGCCTGTAGCTGACCTGAACCAACACAGAGGAAGTCCTTTTACACCCATGTAATGCAAACAGACATACAGTACATGAGCTTCAAACTCTGTTAGTCGACTTTCTCAACCCTCTAAATTCTGTTGGAAGAACATTCATTCAAAAGAGTATTTATCTGAAGCACGGCTGTGATGCTGAGATGACACATACTCATCCAGTTCCTGACGTTAAGGAAACTTTGCTGACTGGTCAAGTCAAACATCAGCAGGAAGCCCATGGCGTCCCTGAAGAAAGCTGTGGTGAGGCTGCGGAACCTGTACAAAAATCAGTTTCACAGAATTAAGCTACCATGTGGAGATTTGAAGACAGAAATACCTCACCATCTTTTGGAAAGTTTGTCATGATATTTTCCTACAGACATTAATTTGAGCCCAGAGGGTGAATCCTACTGAGTTTGGTGATACGGCTTCTCTAGCGCCACCAGCAGGTTGACGTGTTCAGCTTATTCTGAAATGTAATCCACAGCTATCATATAGTAAACTAGATACAACCAACTGACTTTGGCTACCCCACAACTTTTCTTTTACAGTTTAACAGCCCAATTACGTAGAGAGTCAGTCTCGATGTATAATAGAAGCCAAGCAGTCCTTTCCATAAGACTCTGCTATATCAATGACTTACTGTTGTTTGTGTTCCTAGAACCACTGATGTGTGTCTCCCTATCTCTCTCTGTTAACTTGGGGTTCTCAGTGCTGGGCCATCAGCAGCCCTGGCAACCTCTCTGTCTTCTTGGTGTGGGTGTCTTTTTACACGTTGTCTCTGGATCTCCATCCTCCGAAAGATTCAGCACGTGTCAATTTATTCATTTATTTTTCTATGATGTTGTTTTATTATGTATTGCCCATCTGTCTATTCCAGTAAGAGTTTGGTGAAGTTTCTCTTTATCCAAAGCAAGGGTTGAAAAGGAATAGGCTATTGTATGCTGTACAGATGAAATAATGTAAAACATTTGACCATATGAGTAAATATGAACAAAACGCAGAGTTTGACGGTAAATTTGGCAGAAACGTTAAGCATGCAAACATGTTCGAGAAACCCAAAATGTAAGTGTCACCCTGCAAATCAGCAAACATAATTTTTATTGCAATCATTATGTCCAATACTTTGGTTTTTAATCCAATACCAGCTAAAGTAAAGACATCCCCCTCAGCCTCAGCTGTAGTTTGTGTTAAGTACTAATTGGATGTTTGAATGCTAATATGCTAAACTAAACTATGTTAGTACGTAGTCCAAGGTCCACGTTCACAGAGCTGTTAGTATAGCATTAGACTCTTTTCTGAGATTATAGCATTTTTCAAATACTTCTGAAGGTATAAGGTCCTTGCTTTCATTAAAGTTATTCTCCGGTTTAACCAAGAACCAGAAATGTGGGGCTTTAAATGAACACGTCCTGGTGTAAAATATATAGATTACATCAAGTTATACCTCTCTTGTCCCGCTGTGTCCCAAAGCTGAATGTGGACCTTGAAGTTCCTCTCAGATGTCCCATCAGCCCCTTTCCCAGTGTACATCTGAACCAAAGCAGGAAAAAAAATCATTGGACTCAGCTACATTATTTTAAATGAAGAAACGTCCTTGCATGCGTCACTTATAGGCATCACTCACCACTCTCTTTTCCCTGAAGTCGATGCCCACTGTGGTGGTGAACTTACGGTTGAACTTGTTGTCGGTGTACCTGTAGAGGAAGGTGGTCTTCCCCACCCCCGAGTCCCCGAGTGCCAGCAGCTTGATCAGATAGTCATAGTCCCAGTCAGCCATTGCGCAGCTGAGTGCCTAACCTGCCACAGAAATGACCTCACAGTACACTGCTATAACAGTTTGCTAGTTCATGTAACATAAGACTTGAGAGAAAGCTGGCAACATTTCCAGGGTGAGTAAACTAGAACAAGAAGGTAAAATAGTTCCAACTTAACTGCATTTTTCAGTCTAAGGGTGCAGGACATCACACAGGATTAAAGCTAGACATCATACCTCCACACTCATTAGGCTCTGATCAGAGAGGGTTGAGCACATGACCAGAGCTGGATTCCACATGAGCAGTCAAATGTTTTGCCAGTTTTCTCAGACTTAGCTAAGTAAAAAACAGGGGCCTGTTTTGCACACAGAACTCCTTTGATTGACTTTAAGAGCCACGGTCAGACAGCTCTGACTGCATGACACCACCTAAGTTACCACAATGCTTCGGTTACACTTTCAGCTCAAAAAGGAAGAGAAAAACAACATTTGTTTTCCTTCAGTATATTCAACACATTCAAGGTGCAAAGGTGCATTCAGGAAATATATAGGGTGAACTCATATTTCAACACCACAGCAGTGAACATGGATACTACATCTGGAGTCATTTCCCATGCGCCTGGTTAATGGTATTGTATTCTTTGAATCAGATGAGTGACGACAGGCAGAGTAATCAACACCATAACCTGCAGAAACAACACTACCTGTTTTCCTCAAATACTCATTGAGACAAAGTTTCAAAGCTACCTTAAAAAGGACAAAAAAGTAATATACTTTACCAGTCTATCTGTAGGTAGAGCCAATGCCCATTCAGATATCACTCAACTCGTCCTGACAGAATAAAATATCCACTATCATGATACGATGGCACATCCTGAACCTTTCCCCCTTCTTACATGTGATCCAGGGAGGAGTCTCAGGCCAGCATGAACTGAGTGGGGCTGCACTTACAGACCCTGTGTTTTCTGGTATTTCACATGAAAGGGGGAAAAAAGGCTCTTTGAAAACTTGGTGTGGACGAATAATGTGAGCCTCTGTGGATTTCAGTGGAAATCGTCCAACCAAGTAACGAGGGGCCCCCACTTCTAGAGGCTAAGCAATCCCTAAGTAATCCTGCTTCTATAAACAATGGGAAAACAATACCAAAACAAGACTTAAATTGAAAAATATCCTTATCCATGTTTGCAGATTGTAACACAATAACACTGCTTCGGGTAAAAGGAGATTGCAAGCATGTTTAAGAGACAAATCAAGCAGTTTGTAGACGTTTTGAAATAAATGTAAAATTTTATCAACAATATACTGCACGTCTGCATATTAACACTTACATACAGGAGTGGAAAGAGAAACACTTAATCATAAACTTTGTCAGAAATGTTTATCAAAGTCAACAGTGAAGCATTACTACTGACTTCATAAGTCTGTAGTTTCTTATATGTCATTAATTGACCAAATCAATGACCCATTACTATGTAATGATATGCTGGTGTGGGTCATATAGTCTTATTGTGTATTATTTTTGCCATGCCTTTCTTGACTTTTACCATCCAAAAGTACTGTACCTGTTTTTGATTGAGATTTGTTTAATGCATCAGAAATGGTCGTGAAACTTCTGCTTAGTTTTGACTTACAGTAGTGTCACCGAAAATAAAAAAGGCCTCAGCAAATTGTTTCGATGGATAGATAGATAGATAGATGAACAAATGAAACAATTTAGAACAATTGAAACAATTTCTTGAATAGAAATAACATGACAAAATAGATTACAAGAGATAACTCTGTCATAAGTTATCTTACGCAGAAGTAACTAGTCCCTCTCTAACTCGGTTTGAAATACTTTAACAGATTGTTTGCCCGACTACCTCTCCCTGCAGCTTTTCTGTCTTTGGTCGTCAAGATTCTTCCTGGTTTTTTGGATGAGGGCGTCTTCAGCACCGGCTGCTTTTGCTTCCATTCAGACATCAACTCCCTCTGAACATCCGGCGGAAGCTCTGAAAACACCTTAGGGTCCACATTTCCTGGAAAATCGTAGTCAGAAGACCTGGCAAATGACATTCTTCCTTCTTCCATGACGTCCTCTCTTGTGCCCACAGGCCTCTGGTGATTCACGGTGGTCGGCCTGTCAGATGGACCTAATTTGTTCAAAGCCTCTTTTATGTCTTTTTGCGAGTCATTAAATGACTTCTGTGTTATGCCGGGGGGAATCAACGAGTGCTGATGAACTCACTGAAGTACCTGGGGGATAGTTTGTGTAGGCAGGGGTTAAAAGCTCCTTCTGGATTTCCTCAGGGAGAAGCCTGAACACTTCGGGGTCAAAATTTGGGGGCAATTGATTGGTAACTGGGACATTTGTTTCTTCATGGTGTGACATCGCTGTGCTGCAGGATACTCTTCGAGTGTCTTCTACAGCAACAACAGGGCTCTGTTTTCCTTTAAACCCGTGTAATGCTGCCTCAGAGCTACGAGGCCTTTTAGTGGTTACTGTCTTTTTTGAGGTATGTTGAATAATCACGCTGTGTGTGCTAGCCGGATGATCCAAGCAGTGACTATCCCCGTTCTGAAAGGAGGAATCCTATTGGAGAATTAAAGAAGAGTAGCTGAATTATTTGACACACTATTTCTGAGAAGAGGAAATCTTGTAAACATCATGTACCAGCACAGTAGGGTTAAAGTTAATTGTAAGAATTTTTCAAACACATAAATGCACTTTATTACCTGCATTCCGTCTAAATGAATGTGTGTTGGAAACCATTAAGGAGGCCCCACAATTGTACATCACAGGGAAGGAAGGAAGGAAGAAATCCCAAATTCAATGCTTTCTAAAAAAGGTTTTAAGTCCTACAGATACCCTAAGGTAAATTATCTTAACTACAAAATAAGAATCAGAATCCCTTTATTCGTCCCACAGAGGGGGCTCCAGCAGCAACAGAGCCAAAGACAGCTTTACAAAGGAAAATATGAAGACAAAACAGCAAAAAAAGTATGTTAAATAAAGTAAATATAAGGAAATTACTTAGTGGTGAGTAGGAGCTGCTGTAACAGGCTGCCACTCCGTGCCGCACCGGATGTGAATGAGGTAATACAGGATTATTCACTGTGTTACCTGGCTTTGTGATGAGCAGATTGGTGTTTTGCTGGGCGAGGTGCTGTGTGTGAAGAAAGATGTTATCGAGCCCTTTCCGCTGACGGCAGCTCCCTGCAGGTTACTGAAGCAAACGTTAAGGAGGGTGAGGTGGAAGGGGGCGCTGCTGTCCACCATCTTGTGGAACAGCTTCATGGCCAGCGGGAGCAGCAGGTCCACAGCATCTTCACTGCCGTCTACAGAAACGTTACAGAGAAAAGGCTTTAGGGGCAGCCTTAGACAGTAGGACAAGGAGATGGCAGGCAGAGATTTAGAAGTTCCAAGCTTCTGTTGAGATTTTTGAAATTTGTCTGCATATATCACTAAAATAACAGAAGTGTTTTGTGGTTTTACAAGTATAATTTAAGGTGCTGTTACCAGGCTGCTAAACTACCCCTTAAATATAGGAATGTGTGTCTCTCTTGTGTGCATCAAGAGGGAGAGCAGTGTTTTGACAGCAGTTAAAATCTTGATCAAATATTGATTTAGAATGTCAATGTTTCAAGGTTTCAAGGTTTCAAGGTTTTATTTGTCATATGCACAGCATATACAACGTATATGTTGGCAATGAAAATCTTATGTCCCATGCTCCTCCAACAACTCAACATACATGGTGCCGAGGAGCTCGAGACACGGCAGCCATCCTCGGCGCCATCTTGCTCAATTATGAATGAGACTTTAAACTATTCAGCACAGCCATACTGCTTTATACACTTTCACGTATTTTTAAAGCGAGTGGAGGCCCTAATAAAGTCTCTAGAATGTGCCATCCTGAGCTCTTGCAGCACAGAGTACTTCATGGAGCTGGAGCTCACCGGAGGTGATCTTCTGTCCAATGTGGTTTGGGATAGGAGACTGCCGACTCTCCCGGTTGAACCACTTGTTAGTCGCAGAGTATTTACGGATGGTCAGCCTGAAGGTTTGAGGCTGCCTGCCATCGTTGTGCATCCTAGTTTTGAAACCGATGATAAAAGTTTAGATTCAGTGGCCTTGAGCAAATAGTAAAACATTTTTTTTAAAAAGGACAGTATTTCACCTCTCCACCAGATTGCTCAGGAGCTCTTGAGTCTTTTCCAAAACTTCTTTAGTTGATGACATTTTCTTGAAAGAGTCTTCATCACTAAGAGACTGAAACAAGAAGAGGATACCCTTTAAGTGAAACCAAGGTGAAATATATATACATTATATTTTTCGCCTACCTGAGGGGCCCCAGTAGGGGTGACAGTTGACTCATCTAACCCTAGGGCCAGATTCTTTAAGCGCTGAGCGCTGGGAGCTCCAAACTCTCTCGCCAAATCATTCAATGGGAAGAGCTGAAGGTGTTTCACGCTCACCAATCCCAGGGCTTGAAGTCTCTTAGTAGTTTGATGACCCACCCCTAAACAGAAAGTATAGTTTTAGTCCAAATGCTACCTATAAAAATCCTTAAAAATGTATTCATTCATCATGCTTCATCTTGGGCATTTTAGAAATGTAATCTTAAACATTAGTATCTCCAACTGTAAAAAGTAATATATTGTACATTCTACTAAATGATCCACAAGAATTTCAAAAATCTAGGGCTTGTTAAATAACAGTATTTGATTTTACATATTACTTATGTTTTTTTGTCTATTAAATTATATTCACTATATGGAATATATAGTATCTCACAAAAGTGAGTAAAACCTTCATATTTTTGTAAATATTTCATTATATCTTTTCATGTGACAACACTGAAGATATGACACTTTGATACAATGTAAAGTAGTCAGTGTACAGCTTGTATAACAGTCATTCAATTTGGTGTGCCCTCAAAATAACTCAACACACAGCCATTAATGTCTAAACCGCTGGCAACAAAAGTGAGTACACCCTTAAGCGAAAATGGCCAAATTGTGCCCAATTAGCCACTATTTTCCTCCTCGGTGTCATGTGACTCATTAGTGTTACAAGGTCTCAGGTGTGAATGGGGAGCAGGTTTGTTAAATGTGGTGTTATTGTTCTCACAATGGTCACCTGAAGTTCAACATGGCATCTCATGGCAAAGAACTCTCTGAAGATCTGAAAAAAAGAATTGCTGCTCTACATAAAGTTGGCCTAGGCTATAAGAAGATTGCCAACACCCTGAAACTGAGCTGCAGCACGGTGGCCAAGACCATACAGCGGTTTAACAGGACAGTTCCACTCAGAACAGGCGTCGCCATGGTCGACCAAAGAAGTTGAGTGCACGTGCTCAGCGTCATATCCAGAGGTTGTCTCTTGAAAATAGAGGTATGACTGTTGCCAGCATTGCTGCAGAGGTTAAAGGGGTGGGAGGTCAGTCTGTCAGTGCTCAGACCATACGCCGCACACTGTATCAAATTGGTCTGTTGGCTGTCGTCCCAGAAAGAAGCCTCTTCTAAAGATGATGCACAAGAAAGCCCGCAAACAGTTTGCTGAAGACAAGCAGACTAAGGACATGGATTATTGGAACCATGTCCTGTGGTCTGATGAGACCAAGATAAACTTATTTGGTTCAGATGATGTCAAGCTTGTGTGGTGGCGACCAGGTGACGAGTACAAAGACAAGTGTCTCTTGCCTACAGTCAAGCATGGTGGTGGGAGTGTCATGGTTTGGGGCTGCATGAGTGCTGCCGGCTGTGGGGAGCTACAGTTCATTGAGGGAACCATGAATGTCAACATGTACTGTGACATACTGAAGCAGAGCTTGATCCCCTCCCTTCGGAAGCTGAGACGCAGGGCAGTATTCCAACATGATAACGACCCCAAACACACCTCCAAGATGACCACTGCCTTGCTAAAGAAACTGAGGGTAAAGGTGATGGAGTGGCCAACCCTGTCTCCAGACCTAAACCCTATTGAGCATCTGTGGGGCATCCTCAAACTGAAGGTGGAGGAGCGAAAGGTCTCTAACATCCACCAGCTCCGTGATGTCGTCATGGAGGAGTGGAAGAGGATTCCAGTGGCAACCTGTGAAGCTCTAGTGAACTCTATGCCCAAGAGAGTTAAGGCAGTTCTGGAAAAGAATGGTGGCTACACAAAATGTTGACACTTTGGGCACAATCTGGAGCATTTTCACTTCGGGGTGTACTCACTTTTGTTGCCAGCGGTTTAGACATTAATGGCTGTGTGTTGAGTTATTTTGAGGGCTCAGCAAATTTACACTGTTATACAAGCTGTACACTGACTACTCTACATTGTATCAAAGTGTCATATCTTCAGTGTTGTCCGATCAAAAGATATAATAAAATATTTACAAAACTGTGAGGAGTGTACTCACTTTTGTGAGATACTGTATGAATTACTTTTATTATTGTATTGTTTTTTGTTCTATAAGTATATTCCTTTGTGTTGTTTTTTTATGCATTTTCTTTTTTTGTGTAATTTACTTGATGTCAGTGAAAATGAGGGTTGCCACTTAATAATATCTTAAGTGTATATAAAGGTTGAATCTAGACATTTTGATAAGTTATTCATTTGCAGTTACACTTAAACGGAAAGAGTGTACCTGGTACTTTACGGAGACTGCTCAGGGAGCCCATAATGTCATCAATGTTCTCTGGCAGCAGGGTGGTCTGCTGATTCGGTTTGAAGGTGCCACACACCAGCTTGGCAAGTAGTTTGTTCGTGGCAATGCCAGCGCAGCCAGTGAGTCCCAGTTTGCTTTGGATGGCTTCCCTAATCTCTGCTGCAATGTGTGAACCTAAAGCCAACCTTGGGTGATCCTGGGCTTCAACGTCTGCACCTGGGCAGGAAAGGATAAACAGAATTATATATGTTGGTGTAAAACCTACAATGTATTCAAGAGAACCCAAAAGTTTCATGAGGTGAAGAAACTGAAAGTGCAATGCAAATATTTTAGAGTATTTGTTGGCTTGTTTCACTACTAATTTCCTGGTTTCAAAGAGCCAGATGTATAAGATGTAACGAGGAGGAAAATGTTGGGTCAAAACTGGACTTGCAATTCTTTGAGTAAGCACAGAGTGTTGTATTTGTTAGCTAAATACAACACATTTTGAAAAACCTTTTGAACAACACAGTTACACAGTAGAGAAACAAAAGTGACTTACTGGTATGGTTGTAGACATGTCCTTTAAATGAAAGGTTGTTAGACTCTGGTGTCTCTGTAAGCCTTCTTTCTACCATCTTCGTAATGTCCACAAAGTTTTCATCAAATCCAAGCCTCTCTACCAGTGGACAGTAGGACACGAGCAGCTCTACATGAAGACAGGAAAAAAAACAAGGTAAATATGAATAGACAACAAAAATTATGTGAGATAAAATAGCATATAAAAATCATCAGAGAATAGAGTGACCATGTGTGTGTCCATTTGAACCAGAAAAGCATATTTCTGACTCTTTAATTGTGAGAAATTACCACCAATCACGTTTTAATCTCACTCAACTGTTATTTTATATCACTTAACAGCCAAAGACCCACATGAGAAATGAATATGGGGATGAGATTTATTGGCAACATCTGCTTTGTAAGTGTGTTCTGTGTTGGATTTGACTCCAAACACTAAACACAGTATTTATATTACAGCTTTATTTGGGGGAAATCTTGCCTACCTGTCAGTTTATAGGACATTTCTCTGTAGTGTGTCAGGTCTTCTCCTTTAACCAACACCAGCTGAGGACATTTCTCCTTTGCGTCAATCACAGACATCAGCTTGGTGACGCCCTGATCTCTTGCTACATAGTTACAGGTGACAATGATGTATTTCTGCTGAATACCTGATAATTTAAGAGACGTTATTAAAGCACAATGCAAGAGTGTATTCTTCCACCACAAATGATCTTTTGAATTAAAACTGTTTACCTAAAGGGACCTCTCTCAGTGCAGGGTTTCTGATCATTTCCACCTGAGCATAGAAGCAGTCCAGGTCAAAATGCAAAATGACTCTGTGTGCAGGCGTTGGTCCTGATGTCCTATTGAGACTTTGACCTGAAACAAGACAATATCCATACAAAATTCACAATCCAACACACAACGATAGGTGTTAGACAGAGGTGTTTTCTTGTATGCATGTTAAAAAGCCAAATGAAAGCGGAAATAAACTGCAGTTAGCCAGTCTTCTCACTTTACCAGAAGCAGCAGCTGGGATGAGTGGGACTGAATCCACGAAACTGTATTTCCACTCGGTGTCATCCTCTTCCTTTTCATCCTCGCTGTTAGCCATCTCATTAACTCAAATTGTGTGCGTTTTGTGGATTAAATACGTGGTTTGCGTCAGGGAAAGTGCACTGAAACAGTGAAAATATTTTTTCGTTGTTGGTTCCAAGATCAGTTTTTTTCAGTAGCGCCATTGGCGGATTTACGGCGAAACAAGGAACTACAACCCAGCTCCACACCATAACGCAAATGGCTTGAAATGTAATATGTATTATATTTAATCGGATATTGAACTAGTTGTACTCATAGGTGTAGACGCTTTGGCACTTTTTATTCGGAAACAAATGTAAACTTGCATTTCGCCCAAGTGGCCATACACAAACGCTGATGTTTAATTATTTAAGATAACATAAGAAAAGATAAGTCAATGCTTCATTCATTCCAAGAAAATGATTGTGCTGGAGTTACAAAAGATTCAGTACAATTAATATAATAAAAAGAATAGCAACAGGAATAATAATACAAATGTAACCTAACAGTGCAGTAAGAAGAGCACGTGTGACCCTGTATGAGGATTATACAATACAGCCGGTACCATAGGCTAAAATATGTTTTTAATTTTACTCCACAAAAGTATACATCAGGGAAAGAACACAATTTATTTCGTATCTGGAAATATTTATTTTAGGCGATTTTCGCGGCCTGACCGGAGCATATAAAGGAGACTGGTGTCAATCAGCTTCTATCAGAAGGAGCTGCACCTGTTGACGGTTCGTTAGTCACAAACGGTTTGTTTGGTATCGAGAAGTGTTTGTATCGCTGATGTTTTCCTCGTCTGGTCTTTTTGCTGATATAAACTGTCCATTCTCAAAACGTGGGCTTTGTGGGCGACCTTACTGTTTGTACAAACATGCCAAGGAACTGCAGGGTATGTTTGGTGCATCCGAAAAATCATCGACAGTTGACTTTGCAGGTCAGTGGTTTAAGCTAATGATATCCTAGCAACATGTGCAGGTGTGCGTTCGCTATTTGTCTTTGCCTGTTGCGTTTTTGTACCATTGCAAAGGCATTAAACTGTAAAGTGGGTTAAACATGTGCTTTGAACGGTTCACTAGTAACTTTTAAAGATGACGCAACTTAATTTTGTAACCTAAGATAAGGGTTAGAAATCTACATGAACACTTTAAGAGCAGTGGCCACTGTAAGAAATGTTCTTTTATTCGAAGTCCATGAGTCGGACTTTTGAAGTTCTCACCTACGTTATTCTATTACGCAATCCTTCTGAGGCTTATCAGTTATTAAACACACATTAGTACTATTGCAGCATCAATGAGTGAGAGTTAGAGGCGGTGTGTTTAGTATGCTACTGGAATTGGACAAATATGGTCCGTCCAGAAACAGTGAATTATCTTTTAATGTTCCGTTTCAATATATTGATTATTTCTTACACCACTCTTGTTCCCTGTATTTTTATTTGTACATTTGATCAATTTTCACACTTATGTTTAACTCTGAAAGAGCTTTGTTTAACCCTGTATTATGTACCAACATACCAATAATGCTAATAATTTTTCCTTTTGTACAGGAGTGCAAAATAGCTATGCAGTGAATGATGAGACCAAAGATGACTGCCTCCAAGAGCTGGAGAGGATTAACAAGGAGATTGAAACTGTAAGGCATGAGGTAGCTCAGGAGCAAAAGCGACTGTCACGCTACCAGACCGTACAGGTAGACGGCATAAACACTGCAACTGCTTTCTCTGTTTCCACATCTGAGACTGCAGGTAAACTTAAAGGCAAAGGAACCGGTGGGCTATCTTCATACACAACCTTTAGAAAAACGTACTCCCGAGAAAGGAAATACGTAGTTGACAATTCAAAACCAAGGACTGATTTGGAGTATGACCCTCTGTCCAACTTTTCTGCTGGCGTAGGTTCCTACAGCTCAGCTGCTAAAGAGCAAAAAGTGAAAAATGGACAAGGTTTGAAAAGGGCACGAAAGGCTGTTCCTTGTGACAATAAGAAACCAGTTGTATGTCAGCCTGACCAATTCTTCTCGCCATCACCAGAGCCACTTGATGACTCCAATGAAGACAGCCTCCTAATTATCGACATTCCTCCCTCTCCTGACAACAAAATAGTGAGAGCGCAGAAATCCGGTGATTCTGTTGCTGGCAAATACATCAAGGAAGAAATAGATAAATTGGGAGTTGAAAAAACACACATTTTACTTAATTCTGAGGCATACAAAGTTACATCTCAACCTGCATCAAAGATAAAAGGAGATAAACTTTCTATTAACTGCGTAGCTGGAAAAACTCAAAGTCTTATTAATCTTTATGAGAACGAACAATGTGAAAATATACCAGTTGATGCGAGTGCAGTTGAGTCAACTGGCTTTTCAGAAGACCGCTTTCAGGCTGCAGAAGAAGTAGTTGAGAAAATTACTGAACCTTCAAATCCTTCCAATTTAGACCAGCAAGTTAACTGGAACAATCTGGTTTTTGAAAAGGAAGAAAAGACATTTCAGGTTGAATTTCTTCAGTGTGATCGGCAAAATTGTGCTGAGCAAATGAATCCTCTGCAGGCGCATCATTTTCCACCAAAGAATTCACTGTTTAATCTCGCTTCAGATGCTAATTCAGACTCACCATGTAGGAAAAAACCCAATCAAGCTGCTGAACCTGAAAACTTCCTTGAGTCAGCTTCAGACAGTGGCTACGCTCAAGCTTGGCATGAGTCATCAGCATCAAGTATGACTAATGGCGCTGAATCGGCATCCCCATCCACTGAACAGCTTTTGGTGAAAGAAGCGACTGGGAGTGTTGTATACATTAGCTCTGATGACGATGAACTCAACTACTCGGCTATAGAGCTGTCAGACAGTGACCCAATGGAGGAATGCTACAGGATCTTCATGGAGGCCAACGAGGATAAGGAAGATGAGGAGCAGCCAGACGTATCTGTATGTATGCTGTGGTCACTCCAGATCCAAGATAATGAAATGTCTCTCCCAGAATAAAAATCTTTTCCATCACCCTATCATTTTTAGATTGGAGCTATGGATGAAGAGAAGAACAAGTTAGATGTCAAACAACAAGCATTGCCAGGGAAGAAGAGGGTGGCTCATGAAGTCAAACATATAGAGGTACTCTCATGCCATGGCTGATGTTTGTGGAGGCACTCCTGAACTGGAGGAGGAATAAATAAATTGACAAAAGCTAAAAAGATGAACTCAAACAAAATAGTATAAAATTCTGCAAAAATGTTATTATATTTAAAATGCATAATTTTTCTTGTAGGCTAATTTCCATCTTTAACAAGTATGCTGGAAATTATCATTTTTTTCAATACGAAAACCAGGATAACATAAATTCCCTATTACTGATTAAAACATTTTTTATCGGATCTCTCCGTACATGTACAAAATGAAAATATTTTAGACTGGCCATTACCCCTTTTCACATAACAAATGTATATGTTTAGCATAATTCCTTTATCAAATTTTTTTTTTTTACCTGCTTTGTTCAGCAGCCACCGAGTAAGAGCAGACCTCAACACCAGGTGCTGGTTCCCTTGCTTGGGCCTGTGGTGTCAGGGTTTGCCTCCCAGTCCTCCATCACCTCTGAGGTCCAGCAGGTCCAGCAGAGAGCCTCGATGCTGACAGCTTCAGTTAAAGGTGTTCAGCATCTGGTTCACCCCAACTCTCAGAGGAGGCCAGAGACCCAGAGTGCACCTTTGTCTTCAACTCAAACAACTGGATACATGCAGCCCGCTCCTGTGCAAAATAGTAAGTATCCATCAGCTGTGGAGGATGAGATTGGTTAAAAAAAATTTTGCTGTTGAAAGATTACCATTTAATTGTCAACATCAGATGGTTTCTTTATAAAAAGTTACATTCAGACTAGAGAATTGGTTCCACCTACTGCTTATCTTTATGATGCAATTCCTAATGATCACATATGTTAGTGGAGGAAAACAAGCATTCATTCACATTTGTGTTTACTGCTTTCCTGAAATTGGATTTAAATGTGTGACAGAATTGGATGAAAACCTTGCATCTTGAGTCCTGCTATTTCACTACTGTATGGAAATCAAGCAGTATTTCATGTCTGGTTTTTTTTTTTGCAAAATCTTGAGGAAAATTGTTATCCTGTTGTGTGTTTGAGCAGCTTTGCCCAGTGCATAACATCTCAATTTTGTTTTTTTTTATCTTATTCCACAGCTTACATGAACTACATATCTTTGGGAACTGCTGTGATTGGAGTGGGCAACAACTTGCATTTGATCCTCCCAGAAGGCACCTTTCCTCTGCCTGTCACTTCTAGTTCCGGCCAAGTTACTTCAGTGCTAACCCCAATCAGTCAGGTGCCTACAAGCACTGTCGCTGTGAGACAAATGTACCCTCTACCTGTAGTTACCCCCATGCAAAGATACCGCACAACAGCACCTGTGCTCATCCCTGCACCGGCACGTAAACCCTCACTGACATCTGCCTTTGCAGCAGCACATTCAAGTCCAACTACTTCCACTACGGCTCAAACTGCTGTCAATGCTGGCCTTAAGGTGATCTATGCAAAGCAGATTTGTTGGGTCTGAACTGAAGACTTGAACTACACTTGTAGTGTCAGTTGTCCATGTTTAATCTTTTAAATTTACTATAATGAATTTATCCTTTTTAGCTGGTGCCTACTAAACGTAAGATGAAGCAACAGTGCGAGACTGTCAAAGTTCCCCATGACACCCGACAACGTTATGTCAACTTGTTTACAGAGGAGTTCCTCAAGACAACAGCCAATGTTAACGATGCCTTTGAAAAGGTGAGCTTACACCACTATAGTTCAAATTCACTGAAACAGTTTAGATTTTAATTTGTATCCCTTTTGTGTGTTATAGGCACTTGCTGAAGAGAAGGCTGTTTATAATCGCAGTATGAACAAACTCAAATATATGAGTGTTGCTGTAAATGCACTGAAGAAGCTCAAGAACCAAGTTGCCGTTGCTGATAAAGGTGAGCATTTTAAGGAACCCATTCATAACCGTGACACCGTCATAAAATGGGAGAAATTTTATTTTTCTCGCTATATTTAATCAAATGTTTTCTGGTCCAGATGAAAATGAAGTCAACAGCCAAAAATCCAAAGGCAACATTCCCCTTAATCTGAAGTTTAAAGGACATGGTAAGAATATTTTTGTTATTTAAATGCATTTGTTATTTATAACATATTTCAACAGGTTCTCAGTGAATTTATTTTTCATGCAGATGATACAGCATTGTATGAGAGCTTGAAGGAATATATTTTGACTGAGGAAAAGCTGGTTGAGAGGAACTTTCCTTTCCAGCACCCAGAGAAACCTGGCTGTGCTGTTCTTTTTGCTGACAACAAGAAAGGCCACGCGGACTGTAAGTGAAATCGTTATACACCCTCAAAGTGCAATTGATGCTATTCTCATACTGTATCACTAGAGGGCACACAACACCTCTGCGGTATATGCAATGGTGGTTTATTATCAATGTACCCTTTACTCTGCTGATGTGCTTTTTCGGTTTTGTTTGTTAAAGCCCTCAAGAGGATCTGCTGCCGATGTGGCGCTACTTACTCTGTGAGCCAAACGGGCAAGCACATTCGTAAGGAGGAATGCAACTACCACTATGGGAAAGGAGTTACAAAGAAGGGTGAGTTTACTTTAGTTTTATTCTCTGGAAAACATCTCAAATGTTTACTGTGCAGCTAACACCAACAGATTATTGTACATGCTTTGATTTCACTAGTGCCAGGTGGAGTTGAGACCCGCTACAGCTGTTGTGAAGGAGTCATGGGAGCCCCTGGATGTCAGGTGTTTAAGGTAAGAAAACCTGGATTGAGAAATTATTCTATACATTGAATCCCCTTAAAACATCCCCAAATGAATTAGCAGGTAAATGTCTCAAATGTTTTATTTTGTCTCCACCAGCTGCATGTCCATGACTTTATCAGCTTGGATGGGTTTGTGTCGACCGTCCCAAGACATCCCTCAGATGCGAGCTGTCATAGGGTCTACTCCTTGGATTGTGAAATGGTAATCCGCTTTAAAAAAAATCTTCCCTTGATTACCAAACACATTTGTGCATGTTTAATGATAGCGATATGTCCAGAGAAATTCTTACACAAAATGTTAATTAACATGTTTGAATGTATAGCTGGCGTTGCAAAACAATTGTTGTGTACATTTTTCTCCTCAGTGTTATACCATTCATGGCCTGGAGCTGTCCAGAGTGACTGTGGTCAACTGTAATCTGCAAGTCGTCTATGATACCTTCGTCAAACCTGATTATGAAGTCATTGATTATAACACCAGGTAATGTTAATAGATACTTTGCTTTGTTTTCTTCCCTTTTTCTATAGGCTCAAACGCATTCTGTACAGCCAATTTAAAATCTGAAACTGTTTTGGTTCTTAAATGAGCAAATATAGATGTAAGCAGTTAAAGCAAATTGTCTTGCCAATACCATAGAGGCTGGACATTATCATTACCATTTCTAAAATGATTTAATGTCCAATTTTCAGTGCAACTGTATTGTGTTTATATTTAATTGGCACCCTCTATCAGACGCCTGTGTGACACTTGTACTTGTAAAGGTTTTCAGGCATCAGTGACGAAGATCTTAAAGGAAACCTCACCTCCCTCAGAGAGGTGCAGGAGACCTTATTGAGCTTCATCAGCGCAGACACCATTCTTATTGGACACGGCCTGGAAACAGACCTCTATGCCCTGAAGGTGACTTCTATAAGCTTTGTTCGGCGCTATTGGTCTTCTTTTGCGTCAAATCTTCCACAACAGGTCATATGTGTAATACTGACTAACCAGTGGAGTCCATGATTTTTAAAATGAAGCTGAAACCAAGCAAAGTCAGTCATATTCATTAAGACCGCATGCTAAACTCCAAGCAATTTCCCTTCAAAGAGCCCTTTTTTAATGTCACGTCATAGTATCCCTGTGCTTAATTCATGCTTTGATATATTCATTACATTTCACTACCATGCCACATTTTCAAAACCTGCTTTTCAAATGCCAAGAGTGCATTTTTAATGGCGAATTAGTTTGGATTATTGATAACCAGAATTTATAGGGTGTTTTTATGTAATTACCTTGGGAGGAAATTCAAACTCTGAATATACTATGGTACATGTTAAGGGAAAGTTTAATCATCATGTCTGACACAACTGCACCAGACAAACCAGAGGATGTGTTGGAACAGGTTTATACTGTATATTAAATAACTTGTACTGTAGTTAACATTCAACATTATGTTACTCTTTGGTCAAAGTTCTGAAAGTCTGTTAATTTTTCATCAGGTATACTGTTTTTTTGTTGTTTTTTTTAAAAACTATTATATAACAGGTTTGACTTTGAATCACCCTCAGTAGATCAAAGAGGCTAGACCCAGTAATAAAAGCCTCAGATATTTTCCTTTTTGCTGTAGTTGCTCCATGGGATGGTGGTAGACACATCAGTGGTCTTCCCACATCGCCTGGGCCCCCCTCACAAGCTGACCCTCAACAAACTCACTGCTGATTACCTCAGGAGAATCATCCAAGAGAGTGGTGGGTCATCATGGATAACCACAGCCTGCACACAAATCGCTGTTTTAATATGTATAAAGTAATATATGCTACCCAGGACATAAGTACAAGATATAAAATAATATAAATAAAGATCAGCAAATTATGAAGTGAATAGAACATTTGAATGTAAATACTATAAAAATGGGTGTAATAGCTAATACATGTTTTTGATAATATGTATGTTTATTAAAATACACTGTGTTCATGTTTCTCCCAGTTTGTGGCCATGACACCGCAGACGATGCTGCTGCCTGCATGGAGCTTATGTTATGGAGGGTCAAAGAAGATGGAAAATTTAAAAAATGATGGCAATAAACCTGGATAATCACCACACTTTTCATACATGTATAAAACACTTGCTGTCATGCAAGTATATGTCACATCTATTGTGTTCTAAAAACATTGGAGGGCTGTTTTTTTGTTTGTTTACATCACTTGATTTATATTGTTTACAGTATTTCCTGTATGTTACATTTTGATTTGCAGCCCATATATACGTATTTGTTGAAACCTGTAGGGTGGGGTGTCATCAGTATTTTCCAAGTAAAGGCACATAATGAAATCAGTTTGTGTGTTATTTCATTTTAACAAGCTCACACCAGCCAATGGGCATTCACCATTTAATGTCTAATTAGCCTCAGGTGTGGTTATGCAAATAAGAGCACACCTGTCTGCAATTAAAGTAATTATTAATGATATATATAATGAAGTACATGGTATTTGTCTACATGAAGTCTAAGATTGTTTTTTTTTTTTACAGACTATGCTGACTTGAATTTGGTGAAATAGCTCAACACATGACACAGGAGTGTCATTACAACACTGAAAACTGATTTACATTTTTTTTTTTTACCTATTCAGTGTATTGCTTTCCTTTTTGATGTGTTAATTACTCTTCTTAACCCAGAAATACATCCTTGGTGGAACATGACAGTATACAAGTGAACTCATGTTTATGCCATGAGTCAGTTTTAAAAATTGTTTTACCAGCTACATTTCAATTCAATCATTTACTCAGCCTTCCTCTTTGTCTTTCCCTTTCTCTCACAGCACCTCCGGATGCAGAAATTGCACGTCTTGACGAAGAGAATTATGAGGAACAGAGCAGTGGTGAAGAGGAAGGCCACAACATCCAGGCTGTGATACTGGTACCAGGTGTGCTCATGAGCCTGGACCCTCAGGTGCGCCGCTCCTTTGTTTCTTATACTGAACTCGATCCAGAACACAGCCTCATCCCGAGGACTCATTGGTTTGTCATGGAAGATGCTGGACAGCCTCATGGCATTCTCCTTGTACCTGTGAGTGTTGACATAAAGGGGTGAAATGTCATTTTTAATTTATATGGCACACCAAGTATAAGGATAAAAGGAAAAATATATTTTTGTTTTAATTATTTTAAGTCAGGAGTCTCTGAATTGCACTTAGTCTGGGCGCTCCCTTGGTACCATTATCCCCTGAAAGACCGTAACTGTTAAGGCCTAACAGGAACTATTGCTTACACTGCTCCCATGGTCAAAGGGACACAGACACCTATCCATCAGGGATAATAGGCCAACTATTTGGGGGGGGGGGGGGGCATTACAATAGCTCTAATAATGCACTGAAATTGACCACCTGCAGATAAGAAAAGTAACTTACGATTTGTCCTTGATGACAGTATTGACTGCATCTCTAAGCTCCTCAGTCTTCATGAAGTTCAAGTCTGCGATTATGGCAGCTCCTTTAGCTTTCATATGGACCATGTTGTCTGGCTGGTCAGCGAACTGCGGGAGGCCCACCATGGGAACACCGTGGTAGATGGCTTCATAAATCCCATTTGTGCCACCATTGGTGATGAAAGCTCTGGTGTTGGCACCCAGAGTTTCTGTTTTTTCTCCACTGTATCTCCACAGCACATAAAAACCATAGTGAAATCACTTCAACCCAGTGCTAATTTAATGTCCTAATATATGGCATATTAGTCCATCTGATAATGTATACTAAATGTATAGTGTGTATAGTCAAGAGAGAGACACTTAAGTTAACTAACCTGGAAAAGCAATTGTTGATAATTGCACAATTATATTGTTGCCTTTATTAAATTAAGCAGTACACATTTATTGACATAGATGCAATTTACATTGTAGGAATTGATATGAGACTGACACTGACTGTCCCTGTAAATGTTTTCCTTGTCATGCATACATCCCCATATTCAGCACATTACAAGATGTCAACCTTTGCATTTTATTTTGATAGAATCATCTCCTGATAATGCGGTTTCCAATAGCCACTTAAAATGTTTTGTTGGAGGTAAGGATCAGTTAAAAACGAGAATCCCAATTTTTACAATATAAATTGTCACGATAACATTGTGCTTAAGGGACATTTAAGTCCGATGTAGTACGGTAGAGATTGTCCCCTGACCTTTAGAGGGATCTGAGCAAGAGCTGAAGTGACCATGTCTCCCTTCTCTGTAGTAATGTTCTTGATGAAGGATCCCAAGGTGAAGACCACAATGCCAGCATCTCCAGAGCTCTGCACAAACTCTTCCATATCCTGCTAAAAGAGAAACATCATCTTTATGCAAACCTTCCAGCTGCTTCTTTGCTTCTTCTTCATGAGGATTTCTGATTTCAGCACACCGTCCAAAAACTTCAAAGAATATTGCAGGTCGACCCTCATCATATCCATGTATTTGATGTAAAGCTGAACATAGCTCAAATGGTCCATTTCATACATTGAGAAGCGAAGATATTCTTCAAAAAACTCTTCAATAGCCTCCAATGAGACAGAGACGTTAAAGGGTTCATAGCCAAAGTGAGAAGGTTCACTAAAGTTCATGAACATGGACGTGCTCGGCACCAGAACCTTCACCTGGTGTCCCCTGTCGACCAACATCTCGAGCACAGGCTTCATGTTAATCCAGTGGCTGCCTTCAGTGTACCACACCAAAATGTTACCTCCATGTCACAGAAAGTAGCAGCAGGATACAAACGGAGAGACGCTGCTCCGGCTTCATGGTGCCTGTTTGTCAAGACGCTGTTGTCTGATCCTTTTTAAACTTGCTCCAAGAAAAACAATCATTAGCAGATCAAAGCTAAACTCTGGCTATATTTTTTTGCTGCTTGGCACAATAAATAACAGATCTATGGAAATTAATTTGTTAGAGGGAAAAGGTGGTGGTGGTAAAGTTAAACGAGTAATAAAATACAGCTTTGGAAAGAATTAAGAGACCACTTCCTGTTATTAACATTGTAATCTTTACATGTATGGCAACCATTCAAGTGTCTGTTGAATTCCATCACAGATAAATGTTGTCAGTAGTTTATAGAATAATACAGATGATAATAATTTTACTCAAACACATACCTATATGTAGTAAAACCAGAAAAACTGATAATCCTGCAGTGGTCTCTTAATTTCTTTCAGAGCTGTATCAAATAAGTTTCTATTTTGTACCAGAAATCCACAAACTTGTAATTAAAACAGACTTCAGGTGCCCAGATTTAGTTAGCTGCATGTTCTCATCTCTCCACAGCTAACAGACTAATAAAGCCTGTTGTGCTGTTCTTTTTACAGAAAAAAAGTAAGGAAAGTATAACATCATACTTTCTGAAAATATTATTATTTCTTGGTCTGTTATCTTACCACTGGAGAGCACACTCAATCTAAAGTGTATTTGGAATGAGGATTTTGTTACTCAGCACATTTTGCTCTTTTTGTAATCAAATAATATAGACGGAAATGCTACCCAGGACTAAGTACAAGATCTTCACATTATCTAATTAGAAAATATTGATGCTATTTCAATGTTTATCGATACATGGCACATTTCACTTGTGCTGTGAGACCTTTATTCTTTTTGTTGGTTAAGGCCCTCAGTAAGATGTGGCTCTACCAAACCAGAGCTTTAGAAACCAGTCACGCCTGACATCAGTGTTTCCACTAGAACCTTGACTCCTTTAAAACTGTTTGCTCCATCTTCAGGTCAAGGATTGAGAACTTTTAAAGAACATAATGAGGACCAAATAAACATGTCTTTAATAGAATATATTTCTTTAGAAGTGTTAGACAATTAGGTATACACATTTACACCCCATCATTAAGAGATTGTAGAAAATAGTTTTATGAAACTCTTTTTTACTTTTCAGAATGTGGATCAACAAGTTTTTGCTTATCCCGACTGATGATCGAGCAACACCTGTATTAACCCACTTCAGCAAAGCACCTGTACATTTTAAGATTACAATACTGTACTTATATATTTAATCTGCTGCATTGAGCCCATTCAATTTGCTACCACTGATCCTCCTATAAAAATTGCTATGGCCTGGATAAATATTTTATGGTTGTTATTTATAGTGGGCACATCGGGCCGTCCCACTCAGTGTTGAGACCTTTGTGGGACATTTCAAGGACTTGGGGCCCTAAGCAGCCGCCTATTTCCGCTTTAACCTCTAGCACCACGCTGACCAGAATATTTTTAAATAAAACATAAATGACATGGTTTTAATGAATACAGTGTAACTTTGGTTTATTTACACAAAGAACTTCAATACCAGATAGTCTTGTGGATTTTGTTACAAAATAACTGTATACAGCCACTAAACAACAAGGTGTTTTTTTTCATCCATCTGTTGTTTACCAGCAACATTTCAATTCAATAATTTACTCAGCCTTCCTCTTTGTCTTTCCCTTTCTGCCACAGCACCTCCGGAGGCAGAAACTGCACGTCTTGATGAAGAGGAGTATGAGGAACAACACCATGGTGAGGAGAAAGGCCACGACATCCAGGCTGTGATACTGGTACCAGGTGAGCTCATGGGCTTGAACCCTCAGGTGCTCCGCTCCTTTGTTTCTCATGGTGAACTCGATCCAGAACACAGCTTCATCCCGAGGACTCAATGGTTTGTCGTGAAGGATACTGGACAGCCTCATGGCATTCTCCTTGTACCTGTGAGTGTTGACATAAAGGGGTGAAATGTAATTCTTAATTTCTATGGCACACAAAGTACAAGGATGAAAAATTATTTTAGTTTTGTGCATTTTATGTCCGTAATCTCTGAACAGCTCTCAGTCTGGCCGCTCCTTTGGTACCATTATCCCCTGAAAGACCCTAACAGGAACTATTGCTTACACTGCTTCCTAGTCGCAGGGACACAGAAATCCGTCCACCGGGTTAAGAGGCCAATTCTTTAGGGGGTGGGGGCATTTTAATAACTCTAGTAATTCCCTGAAATTGACCACCTGCAGATAAGAAAAGTAACTTACGATTTGTCATTGATGACAGTATTGACTGCATCTCTAAGTTCCTCAGTCTTCATGAAGTTCAAGTCTGCGATAATGGCAGCTCCTTTAGCTTTCATATGGACCATGTTGTCTGGCTGGTCAGCGAACTGCGGGAGGCCCACCATGGGAACACCGTGGTAGATGGCTTCATAAATCCCATTTGTGCCACCATGGGTGATGAAAGCTCTGGTCTTGGAGTGACCTGATAGGGTACCACATAATCATGAGACAGCATTTACTTCTTCAGACAAGAATTGGTGTTAATGCACTTCTATGAATGTCAAACTTATGGGGGCACTAAAGAAAAGTCAGAAGGATGACAAAAATAATAAGAATAATCTGTGAAATCCCTGTCAAACTAAATGACGAAAAAACAACACAATTTGGCAAATAGCCTGTTCTATTTGAAAAGGAAAAGTCATATGGATTACTGATTACAAAGACTTTTATAAAAGTTGTACTTACCCAGCAGGTCATTCTGAGGGATCCAGTTGTATATTCTGGTGTTGGCACCCAGAGTTTCTGGTTTTTCTCCACTGTATCTCCACAGCACCTAAAAACCATAGTGAAATCACTTCAACCCAGTGCTAATTTAATGTCCTTATATATGGCATATTAGTCCATCTGATAATGTATACTTAGACAATAGCTTTTTCATATATATCCTGTATAAAGATATACTTTTATGAATTCCAACCTCAGTAGTATTTTATTTGGAATATAGTTAATCCTTTATTATTACCTTTAAGATACTCTTTCCAATCTGATTTTGTACAACCATTTACTTTCTAAAATATCTCAAAATATAGTGCCCTGGTTATTTTCATTATATTTTATTTGACATGTGTTGAAATCCTGTATTTGTAGAGTTTTGATGCAGATTAGTACAGTGTGTCTGTTCAAGAGAAAGAGAGAGACACACTTAGATTACTAACCTGGAAAACAAATTGTTGATAATTGCATGAATATAATGTTGCCTTTATTAAGTTAAGCAGTACTAATTTATTGAAGAAAATGCTGCAAACTCTGTCACAGTAATGACAGATTAACATTTAAAGTGTAGGAATTGATATACGACTAACACTGACTGTCCCTGTAAGAATACTTTTCCATTTTATTTTTATAGAATCATCACCTATTAATGCAGTTATCAATAACCTTAACATTTTTTGTTGGAGTTAAGGACAAAATATATAATTCACCAAATGTATTGTTGGAAAATAAAGAAACTTAGAAACTTCTTGGAGCGTACAAAAATGTTAAGAGTGTATTTTGTTGTAACAACAGTTCAACATTGTGCTTAAGGGCCTTTGAAGTTAGTTTGCACAAAGAGATTTTCCCCTGACCTTTTGAGGGATCTGAGCAAGAGCTGAGGCGACCATGTCTCCCTTCTCTGTAGTAATGTTCTTGATGAAGGATCCCAAAGTGAAGACCACAATGCCAGCATCTCCAGAGCTCTGCACAAACTCTTCCATATCCTGCAAAAAGAGAAACATCATCGTTATGCAAACCTTCCAGCTGCTTCTTTTCTCAGGTCAATTATCTTAATTGTTTAAGTCAGGAGTACTGTGGAAGTGTATTGAAATATGTGTATGCCTGTAATATAGGAGATAGCCCTACCTCTGGTAAAGGCTTAGCTGGTCTGCAGTGGATTCCACCAACAAATTTGAAGTTAGGTAGGAAAGGACGAGGGAAATCAAAATCCCAGTAGGTTCGCATCAACCAGATATCTGCTCTACCCATCGTGTCACAGGCACTGGTGGGTGTTCCTGTCACAATGAAAAAACTTATGGATACAACTGCATGATGAAAAGTATCCCCAAGAAATAAGATGCAAAAGCTCAACATAACATTTTAGACCCAAGGATTAGATAGTAAAGCAATGCAATAAATCCAGTGAACTCAATGTGGTGCCAGAGCCTATGAGTTTTCTTTGCTCAGAGGGGAATTTTGTTTCTTTATAAAGTAAAGTGTACAGAAACAGACCTGTCAAGTCTTAAATTCTGTAAAGATTTGGTGATATATAAAGAAAATTGACTTGACTTTAAAATGTGGTTTTACACAGAGGTTTTTGGTTCTGAGTTCTCACCTTTGACTTCAGAGTAGTATTTATCAAGTTCTTTCCAAAAAACGTTACTCATCACAACATCTTGCAAAGCGTAGAACAGGAAGTTCCACACTCTCTCCGAGAAGTCCATCTTGTCCGTCAGTTTGCTCATAGCTCCAGGGACAAAGGAGGGAGGAGCAGGGAGCTGACCACAATATCTCTCCCAGTTGTGGGCTAGGGAAAAGCGCAAAGAGAAGACCAGGGGGATGCCCAAAATCTCTGCTAATAAGTCACTACCGGGGTAAATGGGGTCAGCCAGAAGAAGGTCATATTTTCCCTCCTTTAACTTCTTCATGAGGATTTCTGATTTCAGCACACCGTCCAAAAACTTCAAAGAATATTGCAGGTCGACCCTCATCATATCCATGTATTTGATGTAAAGCTGAACATAGCTCAAATGGTCCATTTCATACATTGAGAAGCGAAGATATTCTTCAAAAAACTCTTCAATAGCCTCCAATGAGACAGAGACGTTAAAGGGTTCATAGCCAAAGCGAGAAGGTTCACTAGAGTTCATGAACATGGACGTGCTTGGGACCAGCACCTTCACCTGGTGTCCCCTGTCGACCAACATCTCGAGCACAGGCTTCATGTTAATCCAGTGGCTGCCTTCAGTGTACCACACCAAAATGTTACCTCCGTTTGCGCTCCATGTCACAGAAAGTAGCAGCAGGAGACCAACGGAGCCACGCTGCTCCGGCTTCATGGTGCCTGTTTGTCAAGACGCTGCTCCTAGAAAAACAATCATTAACCCATCAAAGCTGAACTTTGGCTCTATTTTTTAGATAACAGACCCATGCCAAGAAAGTTGTTAGTCAAAGTCAACTTTATTATCAATATCTGTGATTGTGTGTTACAAACAGGGAGGTTTAAGTTCTGTTTCACACTGTCCCAAAGATTAAACATACAGTGGAGGAATTAAGTATTTGATCCCTGCCAATTTAGTTAGTTTACCCACTTACAAAGTAATGAACAGTCTGTCATTTTTATGGAAGGTTTATTTTAACAGTGAGAGACAGAATATAAAAAAAATCCAGAAATGTAGATTAAAAAAATGATATAAATTGATTTGCGTTTAATTAGGGGAAATAAGTATTTCATCCCCTTGCAACCAACAAGGATTCTGGCTCCCATGGAGCGGTTAAATAAGTCCTCTTGCTTTAAGAAAGTACTGCTGATGTCAACTCGTTACCTGGGTAAAAGACACCTGTCCACAGTCAATAAATCAGATTACAACCTCTCCACCGAGGGCAAGACCAAAGACAGGTCTTGTGGTCATGGTGGAACTAATTTCTAAGGACATCAGGGATAAGATTGTAGACCAGCACAAGGCTGGAATAGAAGACAAGACCACCAACAAGCATCTTGGTGAGAAAGAGACAACTGGTTTGATTATTAGAAAATGGAAGAAGCACAAAATGACCATCAATCGTCCTCGGTCTGGGGCGCCACGATCAATGATCATGAGAGAGGTGAGGGGTCAGCCAATAACTACACTGGAGGGACATGTTAATAATCTGAAGGCAGCTGGGACCACAGTCACCAAGAAAACTATTGGTAACACACTGCGCCGTAATGGATTAAAATCCTGCAGCTCCCGGAAGGGTCCCCTGCTCAAGAAGGCACATGTACAGGCTGTCTGAAGTCTGCCAGTGATCCTCTGAAGGATTCAGAGAAGGCTTATGAGAAGGTGATGTGGTCAGATGAGACCAAAATCAAGATCTCAGGCATCAACTCGACATGTCGTGTTTGGAGGAAGAGAAATGCTGACTATTACCCCAAGGCCACCATTCCCAGAGTCAAGCATGGAGGTGGAAACATTATGCTTCCCTCAGCCAGGACACTGAAAATGGGACATGGGTCTTCCAGCATGTCAATGACCCAAAACATACGGCCAAGGCAACTAAGGAGTGGCAACAGAAGAAGCCTATGAAGGTGATGGAGGGCCTAGCCAGTCTCCGGACCTCCATCGAATAGAAAATCTGTGGAGGGAGCTGAAGCTTCCAGTTGCCAAAGCATCAGCCTCCAAACGTTAAGGATTTTTCCCGAGAATCTGCAGAGAGGAGAGGACCAAAATCCCTCCTGAGATGTGAGTAAACCTGGTGACCAACTACAAGAAACATCTGAGCTCTGTGCTGTCCAACAAGGCTTTCTCCACCAAGAACTAAGGCACGTTTTGCAAGGGGATCAAATACTTGTTTCCTCCAGTTAAATGCAAATTAATTTATGTCTTTTTTTTAATCTACATTTCTGAATTTTAGTTTTTATATTCTGTCTCTCACTGTGAAAATAAACATACCACTAAAATTACAGACTGTTCATGTCTTTTTAAGTGAGTAAACTAACTAAATTGGCATGGGATCAAACACTTATTTTCTCTACTGTATATAGAAAATATATACATTTATAAATATATACAATCAAACACAAAATAAAGATCAAAAGATCAAAAAAATAGCAGTCTGATAGATTTGAACAGATGAGTATATGACAAAGTTACAAATATATTCAAGTAGTGCAATCACTGTCCAGAGCAGCAAGTATAAAGAAAGTGAGCTGTAGGTGGGTGTGCAGTCCTGGGTCAGCAGGGTGAAGAGCAGGGGGCTGAGCACACATCCTTGGCGGGGCCCCTGTACTCAGCGTGATGGTGTCCGATGTGTTGTTGCCAACCGGTACAGTCTGGCTCTGAGGAAGTCCAGCAGCCAGTTGCAGAGAATGGGACTGAGGCCCAGGTTTGGTAGTTTACAAACTAGCTAGTGGGGGATGATGGCATTAAATGCTGAGCTAAAGTCTATGAACAGCATCCTAAGTGTTTGTTTCCTAGTGGGCGAGGGCTCGGTGGAGAGCAGAAGAGATTGCTTTCTCAGTGTGCAGCTTAGCTCGATATGCAAACTGATGGGAGGGTGGTGGTGTTCTGTACTTCAAAGAGTGCGAAGAAGCCATTGAGCTTGTTCAGCAGAGAGCTGTCACTTTCACAGGTCTGTGGTGGTGGTTTGTAGTCTGTGATGGTCCTAATACTCCGCCACAGTCTCTGTGTGACCCGGCTGTCACGGGAAATGTTGGCCCTGGCTGCTCTGAGACAAAGGTCAGAGGGAAAATTTAATGGTGGTTAAATTAAGTGAGTAATAAAATATCAAAGAAGTTTTTATTTTGTACCAGAAATCCACAAACTTGTAGATAAAACAGACTTCAGGTGCCCAGATTTAGTTACCTGCATGTTCTCATCTCTCCACAGCTAACAGACTAATAAAGCTGGTTGTGCTGTTCTGTTTCCAGAAGAAAAGTAAGGTAAGTAAAAACATACTTTCTGAAAAGACAATATTTTGTTGGTCTTTACTCTGACCACTAGAGGGCACACTCAACCCAATGTGTACTTGGAATGAGGATTTAGTTTCTCAGCACATCTTGCCCTTTTATGTAATTAAATAATATAGACGGAAATGCTACCCAGGACGTCAGGAAAACATTTTCATATTACCTAATAAGAAATGTTGAATTTTCCACTTGTGCTGTAGTTGTAATGAGGCTTTTTCTCTTTTTGTTGGTTAAGGCCCTCAATACGATGTGGGTCTACTAGACCCGTGAGCTTTAGAAACCAGTCACACCTGACATCAGTGTTTCCACTAGAACCTTGACTCCTTTAAAATTGTTGCTCCATCTTCAAGTCAAGCATTGAGGCCCTTTATAGAACATAATGAGGATAAACATTTATATAAAATAATATTTTCTTTAGAAGTGTTAGACAATTAGGTATACACATTTACACCCCATCATTAAGAGATTGTAGAAAATAGTTTTATGAAACTCTTTTTTACTTTTCAGAATGTGGATCAACACGTTTTTGCTTATCCCGACTGATGATCGAGCAACACCTGTATTAACCCACTTCAGCAAAGCACCTGTACATTTTAAGATTACAATACTGTACTTATATATTTAATCTGCTGCATTGAGCCCATTCAACTTGCTACCACTGATCCTCCTATAAAAAAAAGTAACACAAAAATGATATGGTTTTAATAAATACAATATAACTTTGGTTTATTGAAACAAAGAACAATTAATCAATACCAGATACGCATTTTGTTACAAAATAACTATACCTTTTTTTAAACGTAATTACTTGTTTCAGCATTGTGGGTATTATCAGTGCTAAGCAATACATTATAATCCAGGGCATAGTGATGAGATAACATGTTTTAGACTAAAGACAGCTACTGAACTACCAGGTGTTTTTTTCATCCATCTGTTCATTACCAGCTGCATCTTATTCGGTCATTTACTCAGCCTTCCTCTTCATCTTTCCCTTTCTGCCACAGCACCTCCGGAAGCAGAAACTGCAAGTCTTGATGAAGAGGAGTATGAGGAACAGATCAATGGCAAGGAGGAAGGCCACGACATCCAGGCTGTGATACTGGTACCAGGTGAGTTCATGGGCCTGGACCCTCAGGTGCTCCGCTCCTTTGTTCCTCATGGTGAACTCGATCCAGAACACAGCCTCATCCCGAGGACTCATTGGTCTGTCGTGGAAGATACTAGACAACCACACGGCCTTCTCCTTGTACCTGTGAGTGTGGACATAAAGGGCAACAACATCAATCAATTAGCTAAGTCAATAAGTCAATTCCTATTTCTATTTTAAAGTTACTTTGCTTCAACAAAATTAGGATATGGTTACATTTTCTTTATGTTTCATGTTTTTAAAACACATCCAACAGGAATTCCTAAATATGAGGGGGAAAAGGTGTTTTTTGTAATGTCTTTGTGACCTTGAAACCCTGGTGCTAATTAAACTGACATTCTGCATTAACCATGCCTCTTAAATGGCATGCCGTCAATATTTTTCTGCAACAGAAAAGTGAGCTCTTCAAAAACGGAATCTTATGTTAATACCTTTTTAGTAGACCATAACAGTTCACATTAAAGAGCTTACGATTTATCATTGATGACAGTGTTGACAGCATCTCTAAGGTCCTCGGTTTTCATGAAGTTTAGGTCTACAGAGAGTGCAGCTCCTTTAGCTTTCATATGGACCATGTTGTCTGGCTGGTCACCGAACATGGGGATGCCCACCATGGGAACACCGTGGTAGATGGCTTCATAAATCCCATTTGTGCCACCATGGGTGATGAAAGCTCTGGTCTTGGGGTGACCTGATAGGGTACCAAAGTTCATGAAACATACATTACTTTCTCCCAGCAGGACTGGCTCTAAAGCACATCTCTTCACTCTTGTATGATGTGACACACTTAATGCAAAATCGAACTGTGGATGTTGGTGAAACAGCCCAGGGCCTGTTGGCAGTGGCATCTCAAAGCTGCCGTTGAATTGACATCTAATGCCACTTATTCTATTTTTGCCAATTATTGTATCATCTCTCGTTCGTTTTTTAAGTTGATTTGTTTAACTTAAAAACTTAACTTCAAAAAGGTGCACTACAGTGATTAATAGATAATGTATATGAATATTGTGTTGGAAAATGCATCTGTTATTATGTACACCTACTCGCATAGTTCAGTATTTCACTGGATAGTTCATAATTGTGTATATTGTGAATGTGTAAGGGTAGAAATATTGTTCATCTCTGAATTGACATGCCACAGATCAAACCATACTGAAAAAAAATTACTGTGTTTTCTTTCCTTACTGTATATCTCTTAATGTCTTAATATCAAACTAAGATGATTTGGTTCATACACTATTTCATTTAAAAGTAAAAGCCATGACGATTATGGACAAAGGCTTTATTAAAGCTTTACTTACCCAGCAGGTCATTCTGAGGGATCCAGTTGTATATTCTGGTGTTGGCACCAAGAGTCGCTGGTTTTTCGCCACTGTATTTCCAAAGCACCTAAAACCAACAGTAAAAGCACTTATAGACCAACACTATGCTACTTCTGTGTCAGCATTGCAATACATTTGATAAAACATTTAAGGAAAAGTAGTTGTATTTTTAACACTTTATTACTTTAATTGTTAACTTGAGTTTTTTTTTTAATCCCCCAAAATCAAAACTTCTTAAACTTTAGCCAAAACAGTGGCGTTGCGAGGATGTATTTCTGGAGGCCAACTTGGAAGGTAGCATTGCAGTGTGTCCCTTGACAAAATGCCAGCAGCTGAAAGCCAGCAGCTGAAAGCTAACGCTATAAACAAACCAAATCGCAGTTGCATGGCTTTACACCTGTAATCTTAAGGTGGACTTCAGCATGATAACTTTAGTAGCCTCATTAACCCACTGATTGGCAACTGTGGTTTTAAAAACACATATAAGCTTTAGAAATTCAACAGTGAATATTTTGCTGACATCTTTTATGCAGTACAAAAAAACCTTAATAACTGCCAATCTGTTTAGCATCTGTGTACACATACATTATTTCAGGCTAAATAAAAACCCACTTGACTTTGAGAACAATAACCCAAAAGTCGCTTACAAATGATAAGGTGTTGGGACTTATTCCTGTTCCACTTTCAACCATAACATGTTTCCTTTTGCTGTAACTTTACTCCCATTTAATCCAAATCACATGTTGCTCCTGACCTCCTACCTTATCACAAGCTGATTACTTGTTGGAGTAATTAAAGCCAAGCATGTTATGAAATCAAATTAAGACTTGAAAGTTCTTCTGAAAAATTCTTTGTTTTTTACTGTACAGAGCATCACTCATCACAAGCAGGACCTATATACACACATAAATGTATGAATCAGGGTCTGCCTTGAGCAGTTTGGGGTTCAGTGCCTTCCTCAAGGGCCCCTGGGTAGTAGTGAAGCAGAGTTTGAACCGACAATGTTCTGATTCCCAAGTCAGGTCCAAACAGACTGAGCTCCTGCTGCACCAAAAATTGAAGTACATGTCTATCTAGGGGTCATTCAAGTCAGTTCCAGTACAATAGAGATTGTCCCCTGACCTTTTGTGGGATCTGAGCGAGGGCTGAGGCGACCATGTCTCCCTTCTCTGTAGTAATGTTCTTGATGAGGGATCCCAAGGTGAAGACAACAATTCCAGCATCTCCAGAGCTCTGCACAAACTCTTCCATATCCTGCAAAAAGAGAAACATCATCTTTATGCAAACCTTCCAGCTGCTTCTTTTCTCAGGTCAATTATCTTAATTGTTTAAGTCAGGAGTACTGTTGAGGTGTATTGAAATATGGATATGCTTGTGATACTGCAGATAACCCTACCTCTGGTAAAGGCTTAGCTGGTCTGCAGTGGATTCCACCAACAAATTTGAAGTTAGGGAGGAAAGGACGAGGGAAATCAAAATCCCAGTAGGTTCGCATCAACCAGATATCTGCTCTACCCATCGTGTCACAGGCACTGGTGGGTGTTCCTGTCATAATGCAAAATTAATGGGTGTTATTTATCACATTTTTTATACAGCTTATTATCTTTTTTTCCTTTGTGTTAATTACCAAAGTGTGAACAAACACGATTGGAGGTGAATATAGTCAAATCATCATTAGACTTCATGAGGTCCATTAAAAAAATGTGGTGTTTCAAAGTTGTTGCTCACCTTTGACTTTGGAGTAATATTTATCAAGTTCTTTCCAAAAAATGTGGTGCTGCACAGTGTCCTGCAAAGCGTAGTAAAGGAAGTTCCACACTCTCTCCGAGAAGTCCATCTTGTCCGTCAGTTTGCTCATAGCTCCAGGGACAAAGGAGGGAGGAGCAGGGAGCTGACCACAATATCTCTCCCAGTTGTGGGCTATAGAAAAGCGCAGAGAGAAGACCAGGGGGATGCCCAAAATCTCTGCTAGTAAGTCACTGCCGGGGTAAATGGGGTCAGCCAGAAGAAGGTCATATTTTCCCTCCTTCAACTTCTTCATGATGGCTTCTGATTTAAGGACACCATCCAAAATTTTCAAAGAATTCTGCATGTTTACCTTCATCAGATCTATGAATCTAATGTAAATCTGCAAGTAGCTCATATGATCCATCTCGTAGACGGCGAAGTGAAGGAACTCTTCAATTAACGCCTCAATGGTCTCCTTTGAGACAGAGACGTTAAAGGGTTCATAGCCAAAGCGAGAAGGTTCACTAGAGTTCATGAACATGGACGTGCTTGGGATCAGAACCTTCACCTGGTGTCCCCTGTCGACCAACGTCTCCAGCACCGGCTTCATGTTAATCCAGTGGCTGCCTTCAGTGTACCACACCAAAATGTTACCTCCGTTTGCGCTCCATGTCACAGAAAGTAGCAGCAGGATACAAATGGAGAGACGCTGTTCCAGCTTCATGTTGCCTGTATGTCAGGTAATTGAAGTCTGACCCTTTTCAAACGTGCTCCTAGAAAAGTAATCATTAACCAAACAAAGCTGAACTCTGGCTCTTATACTGTTTTTGTCCTGCATGGCACATTATACACTGCCTGGCCAAAGAAAAGGTCACACAATGTAATATTCGTTGGACCGCCTTTAGCTTTAATTACAGCACGCATTCGCTGTGGCATCGTTTCCACAAGCTTCTGCAATGTCACAACATTTATTTCTGTCTTGCATTAATTTTCAGACCACTGCGCAAAGTCTTCTCCAGCACATCCCAAAGATTCTCAATCTAGTTCAGGTCTGGACTCTGTGGTGGCCAGTCCATGTGTGAAAATGATGTCATGCTCCCTGAACCACTCTTTCACAATATGAGCCCGGTGGATCCTGGCATTGTCATCTTGGAACATGCCCGTGCCATCAGGGAAGAAAAAATCCATTGATGGAATAACCTGGTCCTTCAGTATATGCAGGTAGTCAGCTGACCTCATTCTTTGGGCACATAATGTTGCTGAACCTAGACCAGACAAACTGCAGCAACCCCAGATCCTAGCACTGCCCCCCATAGGCTTGTGACCTTTTTTTTGGCCGGGCAGTGTACAACACACCATACCGCAGGGCAGTGTACAGAGGTAACAGGTTATAGGGATTAAAAACAGTAGTAGTAGTAGTAGCAAGACATCTAAAAATTCAGTTTCTGGATGTCTATAGAATAAAACTTATGAAATTTAAGTTGTAACCTTTTATTAGTTGTTTCAACATTTTAAATAATTGGCCATTATTTATAATCCAGGCCATAGTGATGACATTTTATGTTTTGGACTAAAAAGAATGATCAACCAGGCAGATTTTTTCATTCATCCGTTCTTTATTCTTTACCAGCTATATTTCAATTCAGTCATTTACTCAGCTTTCCTCTTTGTCTTTCCCTTCCTGCCACAGCACCTCCGGAAGCAGAAACTGCAGGTCTTGATGAAGAGGAGTATGAGGAACAGAGCAATAGTGAGGAGGAATGCCAAGACATCCAGGCTGTGATACTGGTACCAGGTGAGTTCATGAGCCTGGACCCTCAGGTGCTCCGCTCCTTTGTTTCTCATGGTGAACTCGATCCAGAACACAGCCTCATCCCGAGGACTCATTGGTCTGTCGTGGAAGATACTAGACAGCCTCATGGCATTCTCCTTGTACCTGTGAGTGTGGACATACAGATCATTACTATTGGATGTTACTTTTCTTCGCCTTGCAAAGAATTAAAATAAAAATGATTTGATAGCCTCTACATGACCATTTTTTTTTGTCATGTAAAGGTTGTCAATCCTGCAATATTGGGTGCCCTGTGAATTACTTTGAGTTACCAGAGATCGCCCTCAGCCTGTCTTCTTACCCTTCAAAATGACATACGGCCTTCAGGATTTTCAGTTAACTCGACTTTTGGTGTCATCATTTTAAAACCTTATCCCAACAAGAATGCAAATATATGAGTGGAAAAAGGTCATCCCTGATTATGTAATGTCTTAATGACCTTTAAACACTGGTGTAAATTTAACTGATATCCTAGCACCAAAGATCCTTCAAGGTATGTTGTCAATCTTCATTCTCAACAGAAAGCCTTCTTCTTTCAATACTTTTATTAGATCAAAACATACCAAGATATGTAAACAAACTTACGATTTGTCATTGATGACAGTGTTGACTGCATCTCTAAGTTCCTCGGTCTTCATTAAGTTATGGTCTAATGAAAGTGCAGCTCCTTTAGCCTTCATGTGGACCATGTTGTCTGGCTGGTCACCAAACATGGGGATGCCCACCATGGGAACACCGTGATAGATGGCCTCATAAATCCCATTTGTGCCACCATGGGTGATGAAAGCTCTGGTCTTGGGGTGACCTGATATTTAACAAAAATGATTAAACATGTTTTACATTCTTCACTCAGGACTGGCTCTACAGTACATCACTACTCTTCTTCATGAATTGAATGCTATACTATACAAACTGAACATTATCAAAAGCTTGTAAATGAAAGCCTGCTAGATTTTTTTACAAAGAGATTTTGGAAACTATGCAGGAACGACAATCATGCACACAGGAGCGGCCCTCGTGGTTTGTGCTTTTAGTACAGCTTTTAGACACTCTGGTTGTTGGGCCAACCCAGGCATAAGCTGTGTACCAATTATGCTAAACTAACGGTTGAGTTGGAATGGCATTCAAAGAGCTAGTGAGAAGATATATTAAAAATGAATTTGGAGTTTAATAAGTACATTTTGTCGTATATATCAAGTTCAATGGTACAAAGAGAAATAGGAAAAGGGACACAGCTTAAATTGCGTGGACCTACATGTATACTGTAGGTAACTTTTCACTGGATAAATAAAAGTTAATAATTAAGCATTTAATAAATGTGTAAGGGTTGAAATATCCCTTTACCGAAATATTATTAAAAAAATATCTGTCCTACTTTATGTCTCTATAGGATTTTGTACTGTCAAACTAAATAATGACAAAAAATGTGGTGGATACCCTATTTAAATATGAAAGTCATGAATCTCTTTGTCAAAGGATTTTATTAAAGCTTTACTTACCCAGCAGGTCATTCTGAGGGATCCAGTCATATATTCTGGTGTTTGCACCCAGAGTTGCTGGTTTTTCTCCACTGTATTTCCAAAGCACCTAAAAACCATTTAAAGTAAAATAAGTTGTATTTTATCAAAACATTGTGGAACATTTAATTAGGAATGGCGCCTTTAGGGATCTAGTTAATGTGATGGGTACCATCCTTATTCTTTTTACTTTCCATCTCGACCTCTCCCAACATCTACCTAATGATACATTATTGTTAAGACTTCATTTTTTCTCCTTACCTTATGCCTTACACATCGGCAGGACCTATACACATGCATTTAACTATAGCTTTCGGTCCAACCACCCATTTTCCAGAATCCGGTCGCAAAAGTAGCAGTTCCAGCAGATGACCACCAAACTTCCCTTTCCCGGGAACATCAACCAAGCAGTACAAGTAGCTAGAAGTTATTCAAGGTAATACTAGTTTGCACAAAGAGATTGTCCTCTAACCTTTTGAGGAATCTGAGCAAGAGCTGAGGCGACCATGGTTCCCTTCTCTGTAGTCATGTTCTTGATGAAGGATCCCAAAGTGAAGACCACAATGCCAGCATCTCCAGAGCTCTGCACAAACTCTTCCATATCCTGCAAAAAGAGAAACATCATCGTTATGCAAAGCATTTTTTTTCTTTCTCTTGTGTTCTTTATTGTTTAAAAGAGTGCCCCATCCTCCCCAGCACCACAAGTGAAAAAGAATGAGGCATGTCAGGAACAAAGAAGTGGATCAGATGAAATAAAACAATACACAGCGTTTACGTTTTCTAGTTTTCTTCAAATAATGTAAAATTAGAAGAAACTGCAGTGTGTGTGTGTGTGTGTGTGTGTATATATATATATATATATATATATATATATATATATACACATATATATATAAATATGCCTGTAATATAGGAGATAGCCGTACCTCTGGTAAAGGTTTAGCTGGTCTGCAGTGGATTCCACCAACAAATTTGAAGTTAGGGAGGAAAGGACGAGGGAAATCAAAATCCCAGTAGGTTCGCATCAACCAGATATCTGCTCTACCCATCGTGTCACAGGCACTGGTGGGTGTTCCTGTCACAATGCAAAAGTAATGAATACAATTTATAAATGACAATTTATGAAGCTAATTTTAACACAAGTGTTGAATACTTTGATTGCATATAAAAGCACTGCATTTGATCAAATCATCATTAAACATCATAAGGCCAATAATAAAATCTGCTGGTACAAAGTTATTCCTCACCTTTGACTTCAGAGTAGTATTTATCAAGTTGTTTCCAAAAAACGTTACTCATCACAAAGTCTTGCCAAGCGTAGAAGAGGAAGTTCCACACCCTCTCCGAGAAGTCCATCTTGTCCGTCAGTTTGCTCATAGCTCCAGGGACAAAGGAGGGAGGAGCAGGGAGCTGACCACAATGTCTTTCACAGATATTGGCAATGGTAAAGCGCAGAGAGAAGACCAGGGGGATGCCCAAAATCTCTGCTAGTAAGTCACTGCCGGGGTAAATGGGGTCAGCCAGAAGAAGGTCATATTTTCCCTCCTTCAACTTCTTCATGATGGTTTCTGATTTAAGGACACCATCCAAAATTTTCAAAGAATTCTGCATGTTTACCTTCATCAGATCTATGAATCTAATGTAAATCTGCAAGTAGCTCATATGATCCATCTCGTAGACGGCGAAGTGAAGGAACTCTTCAATTAACGCCTCAATGGTCTCCTTTGAGACAGAGACGTTAAAGGGTTCATAGCCAAAGCGAGAAGGTTCACTAGAGTTCATGAACATGGACGTGCTTGGGATCAAAACTTTCACCTGGTGTCCCCTGTCGACCAACGTCTCCAGCACCGGCTTCATGTTAATCCAGTGGCTGCCTTCAGTGTACCACACCAAAATGTTACCTCCGTTTGCGCTCCATGTCACAGAAAGTAGCAGCAGGATACAAACTGAGAGATGCTGCTCCGGCTCCATGTTGCCTGTATGTAAGGTAATTGAAGTCTGACCCTTTTCAAACGTGCTCCTAGAAAAGTAATCATTAACCAAACAAAGCTGAACTCTGGCAAGTAAATAAAAACATAATGTAGTTGTTACTGCATAATTAGATAGACTGAATAAAATAACGGACGGATAAGGAAGTGAATTTCAACACTGAAGTAATTTGAGCTGTGTGTGTGTGTGTGTGTGTGTGTGTGTGTGTGTGTGTGTGTGTGTGTGTGTGTGTGTGTGTGTGTGTGTGTGTGTGTGTGTGTGTGTGTGTGTGTGTGTGTGTGTGTGTGTGTGTGTGTGTGTGTGTGTGTGTGTGTGTGTGTGTGTGTGTGTGTGTGTGTGTGTGTGTGTGTGTGTGTGCTTGTATATTCTTGTGCAAGAATTTCCCTGTATTGTAAGAGTGGGAGTGTTTTTTTTTGTGGGAGGGGAAAATGTTTAAAGGCACATTTCATAAGCAGCACCTTCACTGTTTTTTATTTCAACAGTTTTGATTGATTTTCACTTATATCAAAACAGAACAGGGCACATGAAAATGCAGATGTATAACTATTCAAACAATTGAAGTACACTTATTAGCCAGTCAGACTGGCACAGGGGAGTGTGTTTAAATAATCCAGGAAAGGCTGCCATAGTTTGTAGTATTTGTTAACACATCCCTGGCTGCAATACCTCAGCTCCTCCAACTGTGCCCTCACATCCCTCACCCAACAGGCGTGAGATAGTGGAGTCCGGTCTTTCCATTTGAGAAGGATTAGACGGCGGGCAAGAAGGGTTGCAAACCCAAGTCTGTTTGAGTGGCAATTAGAGAGGGAAACCTCCTTAGGGGCTAGTCCAAACAAAGCTATTATGGGATTTGGTGGTATGCTCTGGCCAAACATCAATGAAAAAGTTTCAAATATAGAGGACCAAAATGGGGCAATGGACTGACAGGAGATAAACATGTGCAATAGGGTAGCCGAGGCTGGCACCATGACACCTCTGGCATGTTGGATCAACATTAGGGTACAGCCTGGCAAGCCTGATCCTGCACAGATGTAATCGATGTAACAATTTAAATTGAAGTACTCCATGTCTCACACATTGATGATGATTTATGTATGCTCCGTCACAGACCACCAGGTCTCATCGGTTATTTCTATTCCCATTTCTCCTTCCTACCTAAGGTAATCAAGGGAGTGGGTATAGATTTCTTGAATAATATTATATAGCTTTGAGATATAGCCTGCCTGACAAGGTTTAAGGCCAAGGCAGTCCTCCATCCATCCACTAGGTGAGGTGACCGGGAAGGAGGCAAATGGTTTCTTGTAAAATCGCGAATTTGTAAATATCTAAAATACTGATTCCTTGGGATGTGATATTCTTTAACTAAATGTTCAAAGGATGTGAATACCCCTTTGTTGAACTGATCAGTAACACTCTTAGGTTCCTTCTGGGACCACAGGTGGAAAGCAGAGTCTATTAGAGCTGGTTTGAAAACCAGATTAACCTCATCATCAGTTCAAATTTTGTCTTTTGTCCTATATCTTGGTGCATGACCTAACACCTCATGGTCATAACTCTTCTAACAGACCACTCAAGAGAATGCAGGTTGGCGTTCTGATCATCTAAATGATTGAAGATTTCCATTCTGCAGCTAGAAAACCCAGTGTCAATTTTGATGATGTGTTTTCTGCTCATTTGAAAAAAGGTCAGCATGCTAACATTTTAAAATCATCCTGTTAACAGGGTCGTAGTAACAATGTTAATATGGTGCAGTAGCATTTTGTTCTAGTTATTGCTGTGCATAAGTACAGCCTCACACAATCATCAGCATGATGTGTTTTAGAAATGTATTTAGCTGTGGGAAGAGGCAGCTGATTTCAGCTCAGGGGTCAGTGTTAATATTGGGGAGGCGGGGGTGGTCGACCATGCCTTTAGGAATCAGTGGCATTGAGTCCATGCTGTTCTTGGGAAATGTCACCAGCAACTGTTTGGGTGTCTAAATCTAAACTCTGGTTACCCAGGCCCCCTCATTAACATTGTAGATTCCTTTTGACGCTGGATTCAGGAGCGTCTGGAAAAACAATAAGCATTTGAATATTGAATTCAATGCCCTGTTGAGGGAGTCACTGCCATTCAGAGTGTTTAAGTGAATCGCCCTCAGACTTCCCCTGGTGGCATAGAGGATGTGTGAGAGAAACTAATGATCGGTATAACAGCTTGTTCAGGGAATCTTTGAGTCTATATGTTGAATTCCAGAGAAAATTAAATACAAGGGTAAAGTGCTACGCTTTCCTCTCTACATTCCTGCTGCTTCCTATCCTTCCTTCCTCGCTCTGTCTTTCCACCACAGGGTAAGGGTTACAGCGCATTGCTTTTTGAAGTAGATATTTGCATAATCAGATTAGGATGCGTGATTGTCAGTGGGCTCCCCCATCAGAGGGTGCTCCAGAGGAGAGAGGGTGCTGTCCAGCCCAACAATGGAGGACTCCCCTCCTCTCTCACCCTCCAACCCGCCTGCACCTGCATCCCACCCAGCCACCCGGGTTGCTGGTCGGCCGTGGCGGTAGTGCACGCTTGGTCTTGCAGCCATGGAGGGGGAGAGATAGAGTGGGAGGAAAAAGGGAAGAAGGAGGGGGTTTGAGTGCATGACGGGAGTGGGAGGGCAGGGGTTGAGCTGAGATATTTAAACATGCAGAGTGTGAATTGGCTTTAAGGGGATAAAGAGCTCAGGGCCTATCGGTTGGCACCAAACTCCAGAAATTCTTTTTCATGGGCGCCTCAGCCGAGAGAGCGAGGGGCTGCCTGCACTGATCTGGTCCATTGTGATAACAGATTCAGACAGTGTGCTAGACGCTGATAAGGAAATGTGCTCTCAATAGACGATTACCCACATACTTGGGAGAGAATAGTCAATCAGGCAAATATACTTGGTAGAGGGAAAGAGACGCGTACAGATTTGTTATTATTTTCAATGCAGGGTTTTATAATCCTGCAAAAGTTGAGGTCAGAGTAATTCTCATATTGTGATCGAGTGATTTCTGTAAATAAGAAGTATCAGCAAAATGCATTACAATGCCTGACAGCATGGATGTTTGGAAAAGCTGTCACATGCTTTCCCGTTTCTAAACATGACTGAATAATTAAACCTAGGTCTAAAATACAGCAAAACCTTCAACATACAAAGGATTCAGGTTTTAATAATATTGTATTTCATATTGCCTGGTAGTTCAGTAATTAATAACCAGACTAGTTTTATTTCAGTTCACCATGAAATTGCTCAATTTACTGTGAAATTGCAGAGGTAAATACCTCCCAAATTGATGCTGGGGGAGAGGCAGACTGCTGCTGTACAGTTGTTTTCACACTCCCAATATGATTTATTTAGTGTGTTTGCAGCATTACAAAGAGTCACCTGTCAGTTCCCACAGGCTTCCAGTCAGTGTATCCAGCTGCCCTCTGCTCCGTTTACACACCATTAGCCAGAGTTTAACAGCAGCAGTGAAAGGGCTCAAAACCAACTCGGTGTTTACTCTTCAGCTCAGTTAGTTGCACCCTTTTGGCTTAAAATGTGACACATTTGCCACAGGGACAATAGACGATTAGGCATGTAGATGTCTGACCTCAGGTTTAGATAATAAACAAGAAGACGGGTGCAAACAAAACTGCTGATATTCGAACGAAAGCTAAAACCCATGACATTACAGCGCGTTCATCATGTTCTGGAATAACAGAAAATTAATCAACAACTATGTTGACAATAACATGCCAAATTTTGGCTGCTGGCGGCTTTACCCATGTGTGCTGTTCTCCTTTTTTTAAATAACATATTGAACACCCTTTTGTTTTGGACTGTTGATTTCGACAAAACAAGTCATTTGAAACCTTAACTTTTGCCAATTATTATGTTTTTTTCTCACTATTTTCTGACATTCTACAGACTTAACAATTAAACAATTAATTGAATTAAACAAATAAACTTTGGCTTATTTTTTGCTTTTATTTCTTTTGATTTATCAAAATACACAGTTACATTTTGTAAATTGATGCATTGGATTTGTGACCCTTTGTGGACTCGTTCATTTCTGCACATAACAGAAATGAACGAGTGGCTTCTGTCATCTGTCTTTTTAAAAAACAATTACGGCCTTTACACTCAAAGTTCTGCCTTCAGTGCTTCTTAAACGTTTTCCTTAAGCAAATTACATCTGCACGTTGGTCAACTGGACAGTGTTTGACTCCAGAGTGACCCCCGACTCGCGGGGTCACAAGTTAAGCTGTCACTTTCAGCGCTCCTCTCACAGACCTCTGGTCAGTGGACAGAGATCAAAGGTCAGCTTTGTGTCCACACGGTCATTACACGACCTGCGGACAATGTTTCTGGGATATTGAGCATGAACAAAGAGGCAGCAGCTCCACGCTTAACCCCACATCAGCTGTGTTTTACACTGTGAAATGATTATATTAGACATTAACATTATGTACCAATTCCACACTGCATACTTATTGTAAATGTATTGTCTCAGTACATTATATTTTTGCTGTTACTTTGTTATCTACATTCTAACAAAGTCTATACAAAAAGGAAATTACAAAATATCGCTGTTGATGCACATCAATCAAACTGTGAATGAGGTTGTTTATCTAATGATTTAATTGGTACTTTAACTATTTATTTATTGTAGGTGTTCCTGAGCTTGTTTTACCACTATTTTTCTTTGAAGCCACTCCTCTAATTCTTTAGTGCATTGCATTAGATGCTTTTTACCCAAAGTTGTGGGACAATTGTGTACATCAACACTCAAAAATAAGGTGTTTAAGTATGTATAATGGAAGTTTTGGGCAATAAGATATAAACATAATTGCATTTAAAATTGTATTTAAGACCAGATTAAAAACCTGTCCTCCATTCAGTCACTAGTTTAAAGTCTTCCCAAAAATGTAATCTTTCGTAGATTTTCAAGTTTCCAGCTGTAAGAATTACAAACAATTACAGTGACCTCTTTAATTAAACAGAAAGTATTTTTTTACCAAATCATTTATTAAATAAATAGTTCAAATAAATAACATAATGTATATATTAACAAGCACACCAAAATAACTTAAAAAGGAGGTATGAGAAGATAAATAGCACACTCTTTACAGTAGACAATCAATTCATAATCTTTGGCTATATGACATGCATATTTTACATAAGCTCAAACACATTTAAATGAGGAGACATATGCGTAGTAAAGGATATAACTAATCAAAAGCGGATTGTCATTTTTGATGTCATTTCTCAACCCAATCGTAAGAAAACATTGGTCTTCAAGAAATACTGAACACTGTTGTGTACTACTGTATTTGTGAGAAACAGCAAAAGTCTTTCACATAACTGATTCTTCTGAAGTCAAATAACCTTTATCAATGAAAATAAAGGTCAGATTTAGTCTTCTTGAGAAAAAAAACAGCATGTCGTAGAAAAAAGTGCCCTTGGCTATTTTGAGACGATTGCAGTCTGGAGAATTGGCTGAGCCATTATCTATTCAAGTGCTGAATCTATTGCTTGAAATGAGAAATTCCTTAATCCCCTCCATTTTCCTCATCGGCAAAACACCCTGTCATTGCAAAACTAATTTAGTTCCAGGCGGGCATTAACATGAAGACATGAAGGGAATATTGTACATCCAGGTTTTTACACATCCATGCAGAATACAAATTAATTTCACCCGCAAATCATATTTTAACACTGATCAGTGTGGAGGCTGTACCAACATTTCCAGCCATGTTTGGAGCCCACATATATCACACAATATTGGGTCTTCTGCATTGAAACACACACGGGTGACAAATGCAGAGACAAAAAGAGTCTTGAGAAAAGACAAGAACAGTTTGTTAAAACCCTGGGTAAAGGGTCAGAAGGTCCACTCAAGAGTTTCCTTTTTCCCGTGTTTTCTACCAGGCCTCGGAGCTGTCGCAGCTGGATTCAGGTGACGGGACTTCTGTGTCGCTGGTCATGGCCCAGGTGTGAGTAGGGGAGTGCAGCTGCTCCATGTTTCCTCTGAGAAAGGTGAGCAGAGCAGTGGGGGAGTGGCTGGCCGGTTGACCTGTCTGGGTCTCCAGCAGCTGCACCAGGAAGTTGATGTAGCGCATGGCCAGGCGCAGGATCTCGTTCTTGCTCAGCTTCTTCTCTGGAGGATGGGTGGGGATGAGCTTGCGGAGCTCGGCGAAGGCGGTGTTGACGTTGTGCTGGCGCCAACGCTCCCTCGTGTTGGTGAACACCTTCCTGGTCATGGTGCTGAGTTGAGCTGTAACGATTAATCGATGTATTGATTAGTTGATTGATAGAAAATAAATCAGCCTCTATTTTCCTTATTTAGAAATTGTTTTAGTCCATTTTTTTAAAGCTTAAAATTCCAAACAGGCCCAAGTTCCAGCTTCTTTAATGTGAATATTTACGCTGGCCTTTGTCATAAATGATAGTAAACTGAAGTGTTTTAGTTTTCGACTGTTGGTCGAACAAAAGAACATTTAAAGATGTCATCGTTTGGAAATTATAAAGGGCACTTTTCTATCTTTTCTTTTTTTACCAACAAAAGTAAGAATAATGAGCAGAATCAAGATAAATTAAAACAATCCTAGTTCTTAAGTGACTGACAGTAAGGTAATGGTAATGTACGTCAGGAGGAAAACTGGCCCAGGTACTGTAGTTCTTTGCACAAAAATGACACATTATGATTGAACCAATTTACTAAATCCTAAAATAATATTTAACGAAATCTGTGTTGCTTTTTTTGCTCCTTACTGCAAAATGCAACTCTAATTTATTATCTTTTTATTATAGACAGTCATTCCTTCATATTATTATTTGGAAATGCTTTAACCCGACTGCAGTATTAGGAATTTATGAGCAATACATACATTACTGATGGCGTCAAAAGATGGCTTATCACAAAATATACTCGACAGATATCTGTCCACAACTATTCCTGTACACGCCCACAATGTATAGCTGGTGCATGAACAGATAATAACATAGCAAATAGTAAACATTTCAAATGAGAAGAAGTTGTTGTCAATTACTCTCCAATAGGGGGGTTGAAATAAAGCATTACCATATTTTTTTTTCTGAAAAGCTAAGTAAAAAACGGCTGTGAGAGGAAAATAATCCTCCTGAACAGACAATTTGATATTCCATTCAATGCAAAGTCATCATTACACTCTGGCTGATTAATTATTTACTTGACCAAAGTGGAAACAAGTGGCCTGAAGGGGAAAATAAATACTTGAATACACATCAAATGCCTCACCTGTGTGTAGAAATGTGCAGAAATCTCAGTTTCAGAGTGGTCCTCCGCAGGTCATCAGTGTCCAGTGGTCCGCTGTGAATGTCCACTCAGTTGTGTCTTCTCATGCTCGCTGACAGATCCTTGTGAGCAGGAGAGAGGGAAAGAGCTAAAGAGAGAGGGTGTGAGGGAGGGAGGGATGGGGTAAGACTGCCGCATGCTCGCATCCCACATTTTATAGCAGGGTGAACCCTTTTGTGTGACGTATGCTGTCGTGAAGCCGCTGGCATTGTGTGTGAGGTTGGTGTTAACTGAGAAGTGATTGTTAAAACACCCCCCTCCCCTTTCCATCATTTAGAACCAATGGAGTTGGCTTCATGATGATAATGTCCATTAATCACTTTAAATGATTTTTATAGGTGTTTCTGTGCAATATTTGAAGGGATTCTGGGTCTCCCACCCCCTCCAAACAGCCTTTTAAGTGACTATTTGTCCACCTTTTATGATTCATTGCTCATTTAATCCTTGAAGGTTTGCACTAAAGGTGACAAATACATTCCCATTGAAGTGAAACTGAGACGTTCATCTCTCTGATCCTTCGCTCACTGCTGTGGACACTTGTTCCTTTCTATTTCTCTGACATTAGGCATGGACAACCCTCCGTCCGCTCACCGTGGAAAAGACCTTGATATCACTGCCTGCTCTGCTATTGAGTGCTGCCTGATTGGGCCACAAAAGGTAAAAATACCATATCCAGATTGACAGTTGAACAATATGTGTTTTGTTATGACTATGGTAATCTTGTTGAGCCATTCCAAGGGGCCACACATAAATTACAGCCTCCTGACTCACCTCTCTCCTACAACTGCTCACTCCTCTCTCCCCCCTTCTCTGCCTCCCACTTTCAACCTCCGTTAAGATAAAAAAACAAGTCTAGTTTAACCAATTGTCACTGTTCCTTTTACACCCTTCAAGTGTTGTTTCAAAGACGCAGCCTTCCATAAAAGTCTCTGTGTGGAGTAGGAATTTGCATAATCCGATTAGGGGCTGGGATTAGCCCCGAGCCTGGAGAACAGGCCCGATGGGGGCCGTTTTCTGAATCGGCCATTCATGGGCCCTGCTGCACGTCCAAGAGGCTGCACCTGCAGGCCGGGCGCCGCGCTCTCTGGCTCCATCCACCCTCCAATGCAGGCTCAAGGTCTGCAGACACACTCGCTGTTGTCAAGTCTGCTAACTTTTTATCACACCTACGAGGCTAGGTGAAGATTATTCCTGATTGGTTGCAACTTATCTGTTATGCAGGTTCGAGCAACAGCAGAATGACGAGCTATGAAGCCCCATGTGGAATTAAAACGTTGCAAGGGAAGCGTTTTGATATGCACACTGTGAGAGACAAAATGAGATGGCTCATAAAGACAGTCTCTTGAGGTCAGGTCTGTTGAATAACAGAGGTGACTGCTGTATTTAATATTGCGCACAGTGTGTTTATAAGACTAACATGTGCAGACAATTCTCGGATACAGAATCAGTATTTAGAGAAGAGCTAAGACAGTTAGAAAATCATCATTGACAATCTTTATCTGATTCCCTTCTGACCAAGCGTGACTATGTGAACTAGCTTTGCGTATCCCAAATGTAAATCAGGTCTGGTTTTCATGTATCTTTAATAGGCAAAAAAAAAAGGTTTAATTCTCTAAATAATGATCACTCAGAAGTTGCTCTCGTCCCTTGCAAAATGCAGTGAGATTGCTTGCAAATTGACAAATTCCCATAAATTAGCATACAAACTACCAGCAGATTTATTGTAAACACAGTGGATCAACAGACCTTGAATTGATGTTGTTTTTAAGCATTCCAAATAGTCACCGTAATGTTGATTTGAGCTAGACTTTCATTTATTCGGGCAATATTGACTGGTAAATGCTGTGTTTGTCCACGAGGATGATGCACAGTGCCATATTCTTGATCGTGTTGCAATGTTGAGAGCTGCAAATAAAGATCTTATTCCTTAAAGATGAATCTGCCAATTTGTTTCTCTAGATGAATCGATTAATCATCCCAGTTTATCAAAGTCCAAGATTATGTATTTAAATGTCTTGATTTGTAAATCCAAAACCAAAATATATCGAGTTTAATATGATAAAAAGAGAAATGCAAGAAATGTACATATTCCAGAGACTGAATACAGCAATTTCAGCCAATTTTACATGGAAAACTATTTCAAATAGCTTCTATTATTTTTGTCGCAGCTCTACAGTGTGTGTTATTGTGTGAAAAACGTTGTGTTGCGTCTGCTGATATTGATTTCCTTCAGGGATATGTCATTGGTCCTATCTTAAATCAGTTAGGCAAACAAATGTGCACCTAAGACAGAGGAAATCCCGCCTCTGCTGGGGCTGTGTGTTTTATGTGTGTGAGGAAACACACAGGTGACACCGTTAACTGCTGCCTGTGATTACAGATAACAGCTATGTGACCTTTACAGCTGTAGCATCCAAACCTAAAGGATAGCTTTGGTTTAAACAGCCTGTTAATTCCCACAATATCTCCCCTGTCCCTTTCAGCCTCTTCTTTAAGAATAGTCGGGGGCAATTACTGCACCATTACGGCTGCTGTTTACCGAGCCTTCTTACGGGGGCTCCTTTGACCATCCTGCTTTTGTCTCTGTGCCATTAAAAAAACAAACCATTTACTCTGTCTCTTTGTTTGTCCACTGCTTGCAAGAAGGCCGAGGCCAGAGAGAGAGAGAGACGTTTAAAAAACAAGAAAAAGCTGGTGGGTCATTGATGGTGGCTAGCCAGGCCTGGATGTGTCTGTCCAGAGGCAGGGAGGCTCGGAGTCGATGTCCCCCGGGGTTGTCTTTGTCTAGGGATGGTTCCTCAGGGAGCTGGCTTCACTCTGCTGGCTCGTGAAGATAAGCACTCTCTCCACATGCTGAGAGGCGATGATAAGGGGATTGCTTCACTAAATGAAAAAAAGAAAAAGAAATCTCCCCACCATTGGAGCTGCTAAAATGAGACGCTTTATCAGTTTAGCTGGGAAAGACCCTCTCGATCCCACTCCTCCAGCCATAAATCACTGTTTGTTTTTCAACACTAGGCAGGCTCTGTATGGAGGGAAAACAAAAGCTAAATGTGCGCACAGTTGAGTCCGATTTTGTAAAAAGGAATTGGTAGCACATCCCTTATTTATTATTTAGAAGCAGTTTACAAACATATAATGAATTGTACTAATAATCTAAAAGCATTTCAATTGAATAATGTGCAGTATTTTCAACATACACGATGTCACCTTTGAAGACATTTTAAAACAACATTTATATTGACATTCATTATGAGTTTACACACCAGCATCCAGTTATGAATGTTTAACAGTACAGGATATTGATGATAATAACAACACTACATGTGAGTTGTTTTCAAATAAATATGTTTATAATTGGAAATACAAGTATAACATTTTAAAACAAGCCATTATAAATGATGGTAAAAATAATAAAATGTTGGTATTTCATGTTTTTCCTTTACACAGCTGTTTTTTAAAGACAAGAACAGGAATGAAACGGCTGCTTGTAAAAATATAATATATATGCTAAGTATGTAAATCATTTATTATCCAAAAAATACTTAAAGTAGAAACTTTTTGGTAGAACAAACATTAAGTAAAATGTAATTTTAGCTGAACAAACACTTGAATTATGTAATTAATAAATTAAAACTGAGACTGTTTACAAACAGGCCACAGGAACAAGGCATTCAGATCCTTTAAAATAACGTGAGCCTCGTCTGTCCATCACTTCGGCCGGGCACCTTCTCATAGCTTAACCTCCCCCTCTTCAGCGGTGTCATCACTGCAAATCAAACAAAGAAATATATCAAACTGTGAAATAAACATCAGATTTAAATAAAACATCCATTCAAATGCAGTACACATTTCCCACTATTTTCAGGAAGTTTGGCAAAAGGAAAATGCAAGTTATTATTATCCGATTATTCAAAGAAAACAGAACGATATATCACAATAAAACACACATCTCGAGTGTGGTGCGCTTTTTGATTATATCATCCCGTTTTTGCTGTTTTGATGAAGCCTGGCAATACGATGGAAATATGACATTTATGTTTTTCTAATTTATTTATTTGAGGACTCACTTTTTGGCTTCAGTGGACCTGAAACCTGTCTGTTTCCCTCACACCCCCATTTTTTCCTTTTATGACACACCTAAACCATAAGAATGCTCGCTCACCCGTTTCAATTAAACCTGCAGCCTCGCCCCTCCTCTTCCTCTCTTGTCCGATCCAGCATCTGGTGCCGTAGCTAGTGGAAATCATCGTGGTGTCTCTGCTGTCACTGAGAAAATTGTTGCTTCTTTGGCCTTGACCCCACAGCGTGACCTCTGCAGGGGGGTTCAGACCGTAGTTGTCAGGATGCTGGAGATCACTGTAGACTTGCGAGTGCGTGGACATCTGACCGTTGCCTGGCTGCTGCGGGACGGTGCTGAAGCTGAGGGGGGAGTCCAGCTTGAAAGGACTTTTGCGTTGGACTCCGGGAGTATGGATGTTGAGGATCGTTGGAGCCTTTGGAGTCCACTCATAGTTTACTCTTCCAACAACTCTCCCCACGGCTCCAGTTCTGCTTCTCCAGCCGGAAAACTTCACCTCCTCTCTGTCCTTCTCTCTCCACTGACCGCTGCTGGTCCAGCTCCTCTGGGGGCGTTGGAGATCCTCTGGAGTGCTAAAGGAAGCCCTCACGTCAAGTCTAAAGTCTGTGTTGCCCTCCTGGAAGGAGTCTGTGTCCGGTTCACAGAAGCTGCGATCAGCTTCGAACAGGAAGCTGCTGTTGCCGTCACTACAGAATAGTTCTGGCTGGGGTTCAGAGTCGTTGAGCTCGGGGTCAGCAGTGGTGGTCCACAGGCTGTTAGGTAGGCTGGGGTGTTGTGTTGTCTCAGTCAGGACCGCCTGAGACTCTGTGTACAGGGCGGTGGTGTCACTGAACAGCTGAAGCCAGGAAGAGAACAGGGAGTAATTAGAGATTACATGTCGCTAAAAGGTTGACATTTGACTTATTATGAGATGTATTTAAAGTACTTCAGTCCTGCTGCTATCAGTATTTAAGTTAAGGATGACAAAAAAATGCCTTTTAAGAAATCCCACTGGACTTTGAAAGGCTATGATGGATGTTTTCCTCTATTTTCAAAATACCATAAACACGTGTTTCATGCTAAATGTATTAACGTGTCATTACAGTGAATGTTTCATGGCTTTTTTGGCGATCCAGACAACCAAACAGCGCATTGTAAGACATGACTGGTCTGATAATAGACTGACAGTATTAGCTGGAAAACTAGAAGGCTTATCATTAAGCAATGTATATGTCCTATAAACCTCTGGTGTGCTTTCAGGGGGAAAAAAGCCATAAAGTATACAGGTGATTTATATTTCTGATCACCTTGAGGACTTTTTGTGGAACTTCAGGGAGGAGCTCCTTCAGCTGGGAAAGAGAGGCCCTCAGGAGCCACTGGACTGACGGGGCTTTCCTCAGCATCAGCTGACTCACCAGAGGGTTAATACAGGGGAACTGCAATAGGCACGTTTCCTCCTATAGGGAGAGGAAAGCACAGCAGCACACAGACTCATGTTGGAAATACTTTTAAGGGGACAGGGGGGTAAACATGAAACCGTTAAGTTGTAAGAGATCTGTTTGAATATAAAAATGTTTCATTCAGCACAAAGGCCTACAGGTCTCAGATCTGTTTCTTACTGGGGTCAAGAGCTAAGCGGCGTGAACACATCCTTAAAAAGAAAAGTGAACCTCAACTCAACCAACTCACTGTCAGGGAGCGTTTAACTGGAACAATATGTCCAGAAACTTTATGTAACTGTACTTTAACATTCCTCGGTGAGAGAGACAGCACGCTGTGGGTCTGAGAGAGCAAATCACTAGCATGTGTTTTGGGAATGCGCTGGGATTTAGGAATACTGGCAGACAATCCGAGATAGCATAAGACAAACTTAAGACCCTGGGTAGGCTACCACGACAGCAGCTTGGCTTTTCTACGCGTAAATGTTTAGAATAATGATGGTCGCCAGTAAAAAAAAGCCAGCATTTCCAGACCGGTTTCATGTGATGCATGACTCGCTTGTAGTGGAGAATTTAACATTTGCTTTGAGACAGTAATTGATAAATGTTAGAATGGATGAGTTGAGTTTATATAAACCCATACAGAACACACACCCCTGGTTTGCTCATATTTAAAAGACTATTTTTTCCTTACTTGATTGATTTGTTTTGTTAGCTTTCAAACACAAAAGTGTAAAATGGAAGATTATTTTTAGATGTTGACACAACTAAATCAAAAGACAAACTATGCATGCATTTGGTTGAATTAGTTACTGAAACAAAGGGAAACCTTCTCAACCAATCTATGTAACTTCCTGTGGATGGATCACCTCTGACGGGATCACAGTCAGCCAGTCTCTGTCCAGGAAGTGGAGAGGATCCCTCTCACTGGCCATCAGGCTGTGGAAGCAGATCCGGCTGATCCATTTGGATATTTCCATTACGTCAGACAACATCAGCACCTGAAAAACACAGCCAAAGACTGAGGGCTTTATATTGTGTTTAACTCACCACCACTTATTCAAATTCAAAACTAATTAAATAACCTGTAGAGTTAGTGATCCATAATACAGTTTAACCAATACACCAATAAAATGGTGTCAAGGAAACACTTGGCTTCACTTTGCAAGGTTTAGATCAGCCTCATCACACTTGATTATCAGCTTATCATCATTCAGACTTTTAAGAGACATAATTCATGTGTCCTTTGTGCAAATTGGGACTTAAATCTCTGAGAATTAAGTTGTTGTTTTTTACAGATTTATAACGTCATTATCTCAGAAAATATCAACGTTTTTCTTCCTGGTAAATTAAGATTGTAATCATTTGCTTATTTTTGAAAACAAACCCCTTCCTTTTTTTGAACTTATAAAAAGTCAGGTGTTTAAATGTTTTTCAAGCACAATAATGACTCAATTAAATAACTCAATGATACGGTGACTTTTATTAGGACTATTTTTTGACTGAGATTCTTTGACAGCATGGAAAACAGTCAAAGGGAAGAAACTACAGGATATTTGTGTTCTACCTTGACGTCTAGATCCTCAGACTTCATGCCGAACAGGACCAGAGAGGAATAAATCAACACCAAGTTGCTGAAGGCTTCTCTAGAAAATCTGCCATGACACATTCAGAAAGACAGGCAGCAGTGATGGTGAGCCGCTGTGTACAAGATGTGTGTGTGTGTGTGTGTGTGTGTGTTTGTGTTTAGACTCTCACCCTCCTCCCTGGCTTTCTCTGCAGTGCAGGATGAGCCAACAGCAGTTGTACTGCAGAGAGAGAGCAGTCAGCCTCATCACTATGCTCTCACTCGCCCGCTCCTGACACAGCTCATCCTCCTCCTTCACAAACACACACACACACACACACACACACACACACACACACACACACACACACAGACACAGATTTATTTTTCACAGTCACATGCAATACCCACAAACCTCAGTAGAGGGAAGTAAAAACATTTTCAGAGATGTAGCATTAAAAAGGTGTGTGTGTGTGTGTGTGTGTGTGTGTGTGTGTGTGTTGGAGGATGCAGCAGGAATCTCTGTCCCTGGTACCTGAATGACGATAGCGGTGCTTTCATCCACCGTGATCACAGAGTAGTGTTGGGTCCTTCCGAGGAACTGCAGGGATGGACAGTGGCTCCTCTCCAGTACGGTTATATTACATCTGTACAGTCACACACACACACACACACACACACACACACACACACACACACACACACACACACACACACACACACACACACACACACACACACACACACACACACACACACACACACACACACGGGGTTGTAATGATAGCTTATCATCGTTGGCATGTGTGGCCTGACTATACATTTTCTTTAAATATTCTACCTATAGGCGAGATAGGACTTCCATAGAGAGAAGAACACTAGTATAACCAGTAAATCTGAAACAGATCATTGATTATGATAGACTTTTAGTCAGCAACCATTTGGGCTTTTTTTTTGGCTTGGTAATTTTTTTATTCTCAATTTTCAGATTTGTTGCTTTTCTGTCGTATGTCATCAAAAGTGGAGCAAATTCCATAGGTGGACAAAATCTAATATTTGAAGACACCACTCACTACGTTCTGATAATAAAAACAATTGATGACGCAGGTCGGTGGTTGCCATTGAGTCCTGATGTTTTGACTCTAAATATGGGGATGAAATGGAGATGCAGCTGGATATTTTTTAGACATTTACCCTGACTCTAGTGTCTGTAGCAGCAGAGGACAGTTGAGAAGCCCCTCTGTGACAAACAGCACATTGGGCACATTATCCTCCAGGCACCACCAGTCTTTTCTGTTGTCTTCTGGGAAAAAAACAACAAACATATAACACCTCCCTTTACAACAGTGTGAATATTACACTGTGTGTGTGTGCGTGCGTCGGTGTGTGTCAGCTGACCAGTGTCGGAGATGATGGTGTTGAAGCTGAGGTGACTGATGCCCCTCTCTCTGCAGACGGTTGCCCATGGTGACTGTCCCGGATGGTCGTACTCCACCACCAGAGAGAAGCAGCTCCAGGGGAAGTCCGGCCCGACGTGCTGCTCATGCACCACCACACACACACTGTGATGCATTCTGGTACCACAGGATGACAGTGGGAGGAAACAACAGTGAGTTAATCACCGCACAGCAGCCTGGAGTCATTTCTTTAACACTGCAAAACATTGACCACTTACTCCATTACACCAAAACCCTCTAGCTACCTGTACAGTATTTAGTGATGCAAGGAGCTGGTTCTTAAAATATAATGTTCATAAAACTCATTTATTTCATAATTCCTGAGATGAAAAAAACCCACAACACGTTTCAGATGTGATTGATGGGGAATCCGTTGAAGTATATTTGTATAAATAATTATATTTAAACAATGAAAAACGTTTCACCTGCTGACCACACTGGCTCCATTGAGTTTCTTCTTGTCCCCTTCAGGACAAACTGCAGTTACAGCAGCACCTGGGATGACAAAAGCAAACATGATTAAATGTAAGACACAAACATGATTATTGGACGGTATTATTTTGACTAAAAATGCAGCACGCTCCTGAGTATTACTGTGTTTTGGCTTTTGATTGGCGAGTTTGTATCCCACTAGTGTTTGTATTTAACCACAACACCTATTACCACATTGCAACTGATTTTATTAGCGTGGCTGTAGCCGATATGTGAAATGGATGAAGGGTTGCTCACCGGTCACGTTGCTCAAACTGCTGATGATTAGAGATGTGATGTGGTCAGAGTCGACTGATAGCATGATGAGAATCTACGGAAGGACAAACAGGATCATAAGTGTTTCACAACTCCACATTAAGACATGTTGGCTGCTGGTTAAACAGTTAGTACTTTCTCCACTGTGTTCTGTCCTTGTCTGCCCTGCAGCTGTGCGGCCAGCAGCTGCTGCAGCTTCAGCAGTTTGAGGTCAGACTCCTGGTTCTTGTGACTGAGGAAGAGGACGATCTGCAGCCTCTTCACCAGCTGCTGCAGACTCTGATCCGCACACGCCTCCGCTGCCTTGGTCAGGTAATCTTTATTGGATGAAGAGCCGTCATACGTCACCACATCTTAATACCGTTGTTTGAACACACTGATGGATCACATACATGAAAAAGATCTTGAAAACAGTTTGGGGTTATTTACATAGCGCTGTTTTTTTACCCATGATTTTCCTATTTGTTTGAGTCTCAGTTGGAAAAAGTATTTTTGAGCCCCAATGTTCAGCAGCGTTTAAACCAAACCTAAATATGACTTTGATATCAGCACTGTCAAACAAATCTAATAAAACCTCATCCACACTGTCCTGTGGATACACATTTTGCCAAGTTTTAAATGAAATAAACAATAAAAAAGGAAGTGTGTTCAGTATTAAGTAGTGAATATTCAAAACTTAACAAGAATATATAACTCCGCTAGGACCAAGTTTTAAAGTGAGTTAAACCGACCCAATGCAGTCTTCAGGTCACACTTCAGCAGCAGCTCCTTGAATGTCACCAGCACGTGAATCACAGCCGCCTGGTTGAACAGTACTTCCTGATCTGTATGCAACACAAGGCCAGCAGAGGGGTTTTACACCTTTTCTTACAAAGACTAATTGAATGTATATTAGTACTAGAGGTCTGTACAATAGTGTTTCTGGATTATGAAATAACATTTTGTACCTCTGACCGTCTCCGTGCTCTGTGCATGTTTCCTGCAGAGCGCCTTCTCCTGCTGTTTGAGGATGAAGTGCGTTTGGTCCGGGGCCAGGCAGCTGAAGTCTCCCGGCCCCAGGATGTTGAGCCCCAGCTGCCTGGCAGAGATCAAACAAGGCTCAGCGAAGGCCAGCAGCTCACAGTGGGCCTGCTGCTGACTGGCTGTGTGGGAGCAAGGGGGCGGAGTTTAAAAAACAAACTTGAAACATCTTATCCACGCTGCTCCTAAGAGACATGTCTTGGTGTATATTTCGGTGTCATACCGGTGGCTTGGACCGGTATTACTCTGTATTCCTGTCGGCCTTCAAATCCTGCGGACTGAGGGATGTTTTGACCCGTCGCCTGAACCGCTGCTTTCTGCTCTCTGGTAGCATTTCCTGACACAGCACCATTCAAATACGTCAGCCTCTTATCTGATGTTTGCCTCTGCAGAGGAGGAGGAGGAGGAGGAGGAGGAGGCTGATGGAGCTCAGATGGAGCTTTTTGTTGCCCCACCATTACTGCTGATAAAGAGGATGGGATGAGATTTCAGTGAGTGATGTGAACAAGTCTTTAGACCATGAGCACAGAAATATCAAAGTGAAGTATTTTAGATTTGAACACCTTACATTTAATTAATAATTTAATTAAGTCCTACTGATTATTTTCTCAATTTATCTATTAACTGAAGTTTAAAAATGACTTTTAAATGTCCGTCCAACAATATAAGACCCAAAGATATTCAGTTATACTACACAATGAAAATAAAACCTCCAGAAAAGCTAGAATCAGTGAATTATGCCAAAAAAATCGCTGATTCATTAACTACAATGGTTGCATTTTTAAATTCTAGTGATCGATTATTTGATTTATTGTTCGATCATAAATAATAGATTACTGTTACTACATTATATAAGGATAGGAAACAGTGGCCGCATTCTTGAGATGACCACTAGATGGAGACAGTTTTTAAACTAAAATAAATCCTTCATAAAGTCATTTAATAATAATAATAATAATAATAATAATAATAATAATAATAATAATATATTTTTTAAATTCAATCAATTTTATCTACAAATAGCAAACAATGATGAAAGTGAACCTGAAGGCTGAAGATCCATGTGCATTTAAATGTATTTAAATTAAACGACAGACAAAATGCACAAGTTTCTGTGGCATATACACAAAATTACGAAGAGAGAAACTATATTTTAAAAGTACAGCTGCAAGAACAAAAAGGAGGTAAATGAAAATCCTCTTGAGGCTTTTTGAGAGGAGAAGCTTATAAACATATTATCTTTTTATTCATTTCAACCATACAAGCATCACGGTGTACCTGGAGATGAGCTCTGACGTGTGGCAGTATCCTGAGCTCTCTGCTGAGACCTCAGGATCATGAAGTGGACAGAGAGTCCATCTCCTTGTCTGCGGGACGTCCTGCAACAAGCAGAGCTCCGGGATCGTCTCTAGGGGACACAGCACTCTGCTCCCTCTTACTGTGTTCTCTCCTGTCCGTGTCACGAGTGGAAAACATGGCCGCAACTTCTGAAAACCTCTTTTCTGAAACGTTATCTTTAGTGTTGGTGTCAGCAGCAGGGTCTGAAAATATTACCGCTGCAGGTTTTACGTCCTTATCGTTTGTGTTGTGCATCAGGAAGGCGTTCTGAGACGTGTCAGCAACAGTTTCTCTATGGAGATGAGAGTCCTCCAGAGGAGCTTCAGCATGAAAAGCAACACGTTCACATTTCTTTGGCTGACGGAGCTGAGTCTTGTTTGTTGGATAAATCGTTTCGGATCCAACTGTGAATGAAACCAGAGGAGGGGAGGTGATGTCAGAAATCTGCTGCATCTGTGTTTCTACAAAACAGTAAGGAAATAGTGAAAATGTTCGTGACCAACCCTATATTTTTTATAAATGAACTCAGTTTACTCTCCTAGAAAAGTACTACTACTCACTCTCCAAATGTTCAGGTGACAGTTTTATGAAGGCCTCCATCTTTTCCTCTGTGGTGGGGGGAGACTCTGAGGTCAGGCTCTCTGTGAACTCGCGGCTGCTGCACAGATACACCTGGGGGGGTCCCGTCTCCCTCTGAGACTGCAGTTTGTCTTCAACGCCAACAAAGCTTTGATTTTCTGACTTTCTGACTCTCCAGGCTTCAGACAGCGGCTGAAACTCCACGACTGGTTCATATATTTGAGGCTCTGTAAGAAAAATCAGCAGATTGAATTTTTAAAAACCTACTTTGTGGATATAAGTGTAGTGCGAGTATATGTCTACATATTGTGATTGAACCAAAACTTTTCCTTTCACAGCAACATGCTAAAACAAGGTGATGCTGTAGTTAATGATTTCTCAAAGAGACAACCCCTTTGGGGGACTCATAAAAGTAAATCAGTAAAAATCAGGTCAGCAGTAGTGACATCCTTCATATAAGTCCAGTTGGAATAAAAAAAGAGATACTTGCATCCTTTGACCTCTTTGGCAAATTGCCACATCTTTAATATTCCTGCCACTAGTCTGTAACGCAGTCCCTCCACACTCACAGAGGACATTATAAAAAATAATTCAATGGCAAGTAGTGATGAGCGGATTAAGCCTTATGAAGCTTTGGGGCTTTCTTTTTGAGAAGAAAATTAAACGTTTTAAGCTTCAGCATTTTTTAAGGCGAGGAAACTCAAACACATTTTGTTGTTTGATAAATTTAAAGCAGCTGATCAATTCTGAGGCCAAAGCACGACAAAATGTTGCTGATTCAGAGTTCATTCTTATCCGGAGGCCTGGGTGTTTTTGTTAAGTCTTTGATATTCTTGTTTAGAAACGCTGCAGTATCAAACACACACTGTGCAACGATGCAGTGCAAGTACAAAATGAAAACAGCATTGCCTAAAAAAAATACACTTTTTTTTTTTATACCTAAAACTATATTATTTTAACGTGATCCCATTTAACTACAATATAATTACTTGGAAGTAATGTAATGTAATAACCTTGCTGACTTTGCTGTTACTAATCCGTCCACTAAGACATTTTTACCTTGTTTGTCTGTTCTTTCAGTTTCTATTTTTTTATTGTTTGTATTTCTTTCTTTTTTTACTTGATGATCTGTATGTTTTTCACGTGAAATGTTTGATATTTATGACATTTCATTTTAGTTTAATGTAGGTATTTCAAAATAATTTTCAAACAAATATGGCTTTTATGACCTTATTTCTTGTCTACATCGCTTTATTTCCTGTTATTACCAACTCATGCGTAAGTTAAAAAACGCTGAGCACCTCTGTAGCTACAAACCCTTCACCTGCCAACAGAAAGCCCACCACAGAGGTTGGATGCTTCTCCGCTGCCCAAAGAGCCGCCTCCATCTCGCTCTGAGCCCTCGCTGACACCAAAGACCTACAGGACAATCATAGATGTTACAAGAGCCTTTGCACATGATTAACACAGTGATTATATCCGCTATAATCACTCCCAACAAGTTCAAAGATAATGTTTGAACCCCTGCATGTGCTAAAGGAGAATGGTATATTTAAACTAAGGCTGAGAGTTTTCCCACATGGTACGGTCACTCACAGTCTGCTGAGCGCCGACAGCTCTTCCTGCTGCAGGTCACATGTTGACGGACAGATTTGGATTTGACTCATCTTGGGAGATGGCGTCAAAGTCACCTCCAGCTCCATTTCAGATGGCAGCAACGCTCGCCCTTAGAGAAATATGAAGTTTAACCACAGGTGTAGGGAAACACAAGCGAGTTGTCGCTGTCTTTCACAAAACAATGCTTCATTAGCTAGTCACTTTGGTGTAGGCAGTGGTGAAAAGTTAACAATTACTGAAATAGTGTTGGAAATACCCCTACTTTACTTTAGTATTTCTATGTTATGCTACTTTATTCTTCTTCTCCTTTACATTTCAGGGTCTAATTTTTTTTACTCTAAACTACCTTCATTAAACAGCTAAAGTTATTTTTAAGATTTTAGTTTTAACTACAAAATAAATTGACATTTTGGACCAGTTTATAAAATATGATGCATTATTATAAGCAGATAAAAGTAGCTCCAACCAACACATACATGATTGAAGTACTCTTTAAATACTTATACATTATTGATATTGATCCAAAAATATATAATTGACAGGACTTTTTGCATCATTACTACTTTTGCCTTTAATACTTAAAAGCACTTTTTGCTGCTAAAACTTAAACAAATATAGTGTATATCGCTACTTTGACTTGAATCACCACAACTGCAGTAAAGACTTCTGTGCATAATGATCATCTAACCAGTTTCTCTTTGTGTTTCTCTCTGTAACTTTTACCTGCCAACTCCATCAGGCCTCCATCCATGTTGCACTTGTTGCTGGACTCTTCTGGTTCTTCATACTGGGAAATGTCCACCGATACTGATGGAACTGAAGCGATGGCAGGAAGGAGAAATGTTAGCATTTGTGTTGATCTTTTTTTACTTTTATAATGTTAGTTACCTTTATGAAGCATATCCAGAACAGGAGGTTGCTCATGCAGCTGTTCAGGAGAAACGTCCATTTGACCACAAATGCTAGAAAAGGCGGTGCACTTCTCCCAGCTCAAATACAGTGTGTCCACAACAACCGGCAGCAGCAGAGACTACACGGAAATAAAATACAATGTTGTCATTTCCCACTTAACAAGAAAAAAATGTGGCTTCTCTTTTCTTTTAGTTACCTCTTCTTGTATTAGCGACTCTTTACCAAACTCCTCTTGAATGTCTGCACATGTCTGAAAGTCACTGGTGTTTGCATCAGGAGGTTTTCCATAAGACGCACAGTGCCTGAAGAGCAGAGGTGGTAAGTCACTAAGCAAATTGTACTCAAGTACAAATTGATGTAATTTTTCTGTTACTTTATGCTTCTACTCCACTAAATCCAGAGGGAACAAATATTGCTTTTACTCCACTGAATCTATTCATAAATCTCGACAGCTCACAAACCTGAATACGCAGTCCTCCGAGAGTAATTTCCCTGTAGAACAGAGCAGAGGGTCGGCCACAGGGAGCGTCCACAGCCTGGACATCTTGACTTTCAGCGTGGGTAAATGTCTCTTAAAGTGCAGCAGGTAATCAACAACGATGAGCTCTTCTGGCAGGAGAAGATCTTTGACAGATACACATTTTTCTTGGTGAGAAAGAAGACTTATCTCACAGATATTATTTAACCGCTGACAGGAACCTTGAGTTACCTTTGTTCTCATTTCCAGGTTTCATATGGTCAGTTGTCAACTTGAAAAATGATTCCTGAAGTGGATTTTCAGTGTGCAACTCTTTTAAAAGGCAGACTAACTCATCCTGGTTTAGCTCGTTAACTGAGTCAGGATTAGAGCTTGGTATCATCTCAAAATCCCCTTTCAGTTCACTCAGAGTCACATTGAATCTGGAATATAAATATCAAAATTATGTCAAGGAAAACAACATCATTAAGGTGAAAAAAGAGAGACAGTTTTGAACCTTTCAGGACAATTGACTGGACGCTTTCTTTCTCCAAGGTCCTCAAGCACAGAACCACTGACAAACAGTTTGCATGTGGAGATCAGCTTTCCTATGAGAGGGGGAAAATATGTTTATTTTGGTCTCAAAGCTAGCTATTTCTGTACCTTATACACATTTTTAATTTTGTTTCATTCATAGTGTGTTCGGACAGGTCAGAAATTCAGTTAAAAAAGGGAAAACCATTGAAAGTTCTACAGTAGGTATTTTTTAAATTAAATGTATTATCAATATTATTGTTCGTCATTTATGCAATGGGATTTTGTGTGTGCATATATTATTACTCGATATTTTGAAGTATGCACGTCAATTTATTTTTCTTTTATATAATATTGAAATCTCTAGAAACATGTTTATTACATTGTTTGAAATAAATGTCATAAACCAGTGTTTATATGACCTTTGTTAGCTGTGTATACCTCTGATCCACGGGGTCCTGTAGGAGGCCTCGGGCAGCTCTCCTCTGTCCGGGTACAGCTCACCGCTCCCAGGGAGGTATGGCGGCGGAAGGGCCAGCAGGTTCATCATAACCTTCAGACTGGTGGTGCTCTGAGGAGGAGATAACTTTAACGTGTAATGATAACATTCTGAGGTAGAAAACAAATAAGTGTAAATACAAAGCTGTGACAAAAACTCACCTCAAACACATAGTCGAGGGCTTTAAATCTGTTAGCAGAGAATGTTTGAGTCGGAAAAACCCTGTCGTTGTCATTCCTGTAAAAAAATATAAAAACAGCTCATTTTCAGGAAAACAATCCTTATAATTAATAACAATAATCATATATGTTTTAACGAAAACCTTAATTAGAAAACTGGTTATTTTTAAACTATTAGGAAACTTCCTAAATGAGTTGTCTTTCACAAAAGCTAACAATCTATTTACTTTAGCTTTGGTTAGCTAAAGTTAGCTTAGTGATCTCTTATTGGTGAGCTAGCACAGTTTCACGTTATTTAGCTAACATATTATCTATGTCCTAATAACTAATAAAGTAGTCTGATGAAACTAAAACTTAATTATCCCGACTAAAATAACAAGAGTTAAGAGACTGCTATTATAAAACTTACATAATGACTTAGCTTATTTTGGTGTTTTTTGACATGCGAGGTGTTAATCAGCCAAAGATCGTTTATTGAAGATGATTCACTCATCATCTTCACGGCTGGTCTGTAAATACCACGCATGCGCTTTAGAGCTTTTAGTTTTTCAGCTTCTTGGACTATAATGAATAAATAAATGAATAAAACCATATTTACAAAGTAGTGGAAAGCACGAGTAGCCTTTAACATACTCAGTACAATAAGAAAGGGGGGGTTTAAACGATTTGAAACTGGAGACATCATCTTGTAGTTACTTTGATCTTTTACAACATGAAAGATAGTACTTATGCCCCTTATGAAGTATAGTATGATGACTTTTGTATTGGGCCAAAAACAGGCTTCTCAGCCATGACAAAAACAGTAAAGACCCACAATGGATGCTGTTAAATGAAGGTGTATTTATTTACTTTTTGCCACATTTGATCAGTATGTCCATCAGTAACAACAAAGGTCAGAATGTGCAGAGGCTGCATGGATGAGTCCAGGAGAAAGAGAGAGCAGGTTTACTCTGCAGTGGAGCTTTGACTGAGTATCCGGACCAGGTGCTCTGAATTTGGCTGCGCCTGTGAGACCATCAAGGACCAATGGAAAATATCCACAGACAAAAGCATACTTTTAATCAGAGGGTAGGCAGGGGCTGTCACAATGGCCTTTTTTGTTGAATACTATACTATTAGTTTTTATGATATGCTATTATGAATTATTTAATGACAGCCTACACCATGACTATTTGACATATTACATTTTTGTGTTTTTTATAGCATAATATACTTTGAATTTTTAATGGCCTACATTGTTATCAATACGTTTTCATGACATATTATGTATACCATTATTTTTAATTTGTGTGTGTGTGTGTGTGTGTGTGTGTGTGTGTGTGTGTGTGTGTGTGTGTGTGTGTGTGTGTGTGTGTGTGTGTGTGTGTGTATATGTTTTCCATCATATAAACATGATATACTCAAACCCCTTCATTTTCTATGGTGGTCAATTCTGACCGAAAACATCATGGGTGTCTCACTGTTGAATAAATCACTCAAAATTCACTGCAAGTGCTGATCATCAATTGTATATGTTCAGAGGCCTAGTGTGGAGGAATACATAAGGTCTTGAGACAATTGGATGAAAAACACAATATTTATGATAACAAACAAAGTCACTTGGTCAGATTTGACCCGAAACGCAGCTCCATACAGTAGCAACATGCTTCAACGTAACGTGACTGATTAGACATTTAAGTATTGATATTTGATTTATATTTCCATTTATCTATTGAGTATCTCATTTCCTGCTTGTTTAAAAACACTACTTTATTGAACAAACCCAGTTTAAGCACCGTTTTTTCCCACCTAAAAAGACCCCTGACAGCAGTGTAGAATTCTTTATATAGCAGTCACAGTTAATTTAAACCGTATTAGTTTAAAATTATAGCTGTTATGTCTGGATAGCCACCACAAAGACAGATGTGTTTGTATAAAAGGCAATGTCACAATTTTCCCTACGTAGATAACAAGATAACTCTACAAGTAAATGATTGAGGATTTCTGAAGGGGCATATTCTGCTTTTCTGCACAGGGGGGCGCTGCTCACCAGACTATCATTAGTCAGTGTAATGTTGATTCAGAGGATCAACATATGCAGAGCAATTTGCTCATGTCAACTAAAACTTCAACATGGGGTCAAATGATAAAATCACCAAGTAACACTGTAGCGCTTATGATCTCACAGGACAGTTTAAAGGCTCTTGACAAACTCAGCAATATTTATATACAAGTTTGTCATTAAGGTGGCAGGAATAATAACATTCAATGTTGATTTCCAACCTACAGTGTAAAACTTTCGCTGTACCATCTGACTCCGGGAATGTGCATCTGTTTTTTTTTTAACTGCATCATATTTACAGTTTTTACATTGCATAGATTTATTTTGTTGGCCAAGGACTCAAGTCCTAAGTGTAGCTTAAAAGTGTTTAACTTTTGGTTTTCAAATGTGGGCTCATTGTTCTTGTATAAGTGAGCCAGAACGACAGCAGTACCTTTTACTTGCAGAACTGTGCACACAATGAGAGGCAACACACGTCGCTTGGCCCCACTGGGATGCAGGGGTAAGGAGCCCTCAGTACACACACACACACACACACACACACACACACACACACACACACACACACACACACACACACACACACACACACACACACACACACACACACACACACACACACACACACACACACACACACACACAGCATGTCACCTGAAACTACTGTTTGTAGGATTTTTAGATTCTTCAGTGCATAATCACATTTCTCTGTTTCCCCGTAATATTATGTTCCTCCAGTATCAGCCAAAGTTTCTGTTTAAGCTTAATGCCTTTAAAAATGAAAGGGACACTTTTTTCTTTGTACAGCTGCTTTGGTTTATTTGTTTAACATAAAACTATAGCACAATACAATACTCCCTTTCAAGAAGATGCTGTTGCTAGATCAAGACATTTTCTGAAAGCTTCACATGTATTAAAGGAAATAGCTCGATATTTTTTAGATATACTCTCATTTGCTTTTATCTTGAGAGTTAAAGCCTCATGTCTGTGCTATAGCAACATCCAGCAGCTGGTTAGATTAGCTTAGCATAAATATTTCTTTAAACTTTGGTTTAGAGATAAATTGTATGGTCGACAAAGCCAAGCTAGCTGGTTAACCTTGTTTTCAGTCTTTATGCTAAGCTAAGTTAAGGTAAGCCAAGAAGAAGAAAGATCACATACACACACACACATATATATATATATATATATATGTGTGTGTATGTGATCTTTCTTCTTCTTGGCTTACCTTAACTTAGCTTAGCATAAAGACTGAAAACAAGGTTATATATATATATATATATATATATATATATATATATATACACAGTGGGGCAAAAAAGTATTTAGTCAGCCACCAATTGTGCAAGTTCTCCCATTTAAAAAGATGAGAGATACCTGTAATTTTCATCATAGGTACACTTCAACTATGAGAGACAGAATGGGGGAAACAATCCAGGAAATCACATTGTAGGATTTTTAAAGAATTAATTGGTAAATTCCTCGGTAAAATAAGTATTTGGTCACCTACAAACAAGCAAGATTTCTGGCTCTCACAGACCTGTAACTTCTTCTTTAAGAGGCTCCTCTGTCCTCCACTCGTTACCTGTATTAATGGCACCTTTTTGAAGTCGTTATCAGTATAAAAGACACCTGTCCACAACCTCAAACAGTCATACTCCAAACTCCACTATGGCCAAGACCAAAGAGCTGTCAAAGGAGACCAGAGACAAAATTGTAGACCTGCACCAGGCTGGGAAAACTGAATCTGCAATAGGTAAGCAGCTTGGTGTGAAGAAATCAACTGTGGGAGCAATTATTAGAAAATGGAAGACATACAAGACCACTGCTAATCTCCCTCCATCTGGGGCTCCACGCAAGATCTCACCCCGTGGGGTCAAAATGATCACAAGAACGGTGAGCAAAAATCCCAGAACCACACGGGGGGACCTAGTGAATGACCTGCAGAGAGCTGGGACCAAAGTAACAGAGGCTACCATCAGTAACACACTACGCCGCCAGGGACTTAAATCCTGCAGTTCCAGACGTGTCCCCCTGCTTAAGCCAGTACATGTCCAGGCCCGTCTGAAGTTTGCTAGAGGGCATTTGGATGATCCAGAAGAGGATTGGGAGAATGTCATATGGTCAGATGAAACCAAAATAGAACTTTTTGGTAAAAACTCAACTCGTCGTGTTTGGAGGAGAAAGAATGCAGAGTTGCATCCAAAGAACACCATACCTACTGTGAAGCATGGGGGTGGAAACATCATGCTTTGGGGCTGTTTTTCTGGAAAGGGAGCAGGACGACTGATCCGTGTAAAGGAAAGAATGAATGGGGCCATGTATCGTGAGATTTTGAGTGAAAACCTCCTTCCATCAGCAAGGGCACTGAAGATGAAGCGTGGCTGGGTCTTTCAGCATGACAATGATCCCAAACACACCGCCAGGGCAACGAAGGAGTGGCTTCGTAAGAAGCATTTCAAGGTCCTGGAGTGGCCTAGCCAGTCTCCAGATCTAAACCCCATAGAAAATCTTTGGAGGGAGTAGAAAGTCTGTGTTGCCCAGCGACAGCCCCAAAACATCACTGCTTTAGAGGAGATCTGCATGGAGGAATGGGCCAAAATACCAGCAACAGTGTGTGAAAACCTTGTGAAGACTTACAGAAAACCTTTGACCTCTGTCATTGCCAACAAAGGGTATATAACAAAGTATTGAGATGAACTTTTGTTATTGACCAAATACTTATTTTCCACAATAATTTGAAAATAAATTCTTTAAAAATCTTTAAAAATGTGAATTTCTGGATTTTGTTTTTCTCATTTTATATATATATATATATATATAAATGCCCCACTGTATATACATACTGTATAAACATTTTTTACTTGTTTGACCAACAAATATATCAACCTACAAGCTGTTTCTCATAATAACTGAGCAAACTCAGTCAAGGGAAGACCGTAAGATGTGGTTTAAAAGCCTAAATAAAAGCTACCAGAGTAAGTAGACATGTTAAAAAAAATGTATGGATGAAATAAGGTTATGGTTGCATTACTGTAAGTCGCAGCATACGTTTCAGATGAGATTCGGACATGTATAATCAAACAGACTATTCAAACATTTCTGAAAATCAATTCATTTCATGTAGGAGTTTCTGCCAACACTAGAGATACACTGTGTGTAAAGAAATATATCAGGATGCTGTAAATCACTTAATGTTAGGTTGAACTCATTTTTTATAAATTTTTATTCTATTGTTTTTCATCAACAAGAACGTTGTGTTGAAATTAGATCAACTTTGGTTTTAAGAGACGTCTCTGCTTCTCCTCTCTCAACACTTTGGCATTATTTTTTGCGCTCCTCGATCTGCTCCACCTCGCTGGACTCATCCACCACTTTGCCGTTGATCATGGTCTGGGTGACGACTTTTACAATCTTCCTGGTCCTTACATCAGGGTCTTCTGTGACAAGGAAAATAAGTCCCAAAAAGTAAATAAAAGGTGGTCAATAAAACTTATTCTGATGGAACAACACTGAATATGAATTGAAAAAAAAATTTCTGATTCTGATCTGATATTTAAATCTCTGCAAGTATTTGATGCCATATTGTGGCTATAAAGCTGCAAAAAACATGAATATTTAAACAACTTTGGCCATAACTACTCTCAAATGAAAACACATCACGTCAGTAAACTTACTCTGTTCAACTTTTATGCCAAAAAAAATACAAAAGGGATGAAATAGAAGACATCAGCGAGTGTGCTTTGTATTCTTATCAGATCCTGCAGGTGTTGAGTGACCACACCTAAGCCCAAATTTCAAGTGTCCTAAATGGAAAGTCTGCATAAAAGGAAAGGATTGCAGACAGTAAGTACAATAGTAGGCCATCCCAGCATATAGCACGTCCTGCAGGAGCTTCAGATCCCTTTCTAAGTTTTGCAGACTCCATGAACCATACTTCCAACCAACAGGAAGTATGTCCTCTGGTGTGGTCACTTGACACACATAGGATCTGATAGGGGCGAAAATGAGAAGCTAACAAACCCTTTTTCTTTTCATTTGTTTTTCATACAACAAGAGCGTTGGCAAACAAACTAGTGTTTTTTCTACAAATAACCTCCTGCAAGAACTAGTGAAGAAATGTTGAGAAGACTTTATACAAAATTGTAGAAAAGAAGTTTTGGTCCTTATGACATTCCAAAAAAACTGAACTTACTTTTAGGAGGTGGAGGTGTTTCTTTTACCCTGTAGACCGAGGAAAAGAAACAACGACAGTCAAAAGAATAAGCAGATGTAATGTTGAATAAATGTCTGACGCAAGTACGACATTTTGAAGTTCCACATTTAGGGAAATGTGCAAATTATGTTTTCTTGAAAAGGTTTACCTTATATCCCAACATGTTTGACTATTAATGTTCGGTGTGCTTTAATCATACACACAGAAAACTACTCTGTAGCAAAATTCAAAAATGGGGAGATACTATCTTTGTGGTTTAAATTATAATCATTTTAATTTCTTTCCTGGATTATAATCAGTGTTATTTTATAGAAACTGAAAGAACATGTTAACAGTACATACAACCATCTCCCATTGCAGCCTAGGACCTTTGTTGCATGTCTAACCCCTCCCTACCTTAATCCCACTTTCGAACTGTCCTCTTAACAGAAATAAACATAGGTACGCTAACTGTGCATTTCTGAGCACTGATCCTTAGACCCTCACTCACGTTTCCTCCCCCTCCAGCAGCCTCCTGTAGGTGGCAATCTCCATCTCAAGGTTCTGTTTGATGCGAAGCAGCTGCTCGTAGTCGGTCTTGTTGCGTTGCATGTCCAAACGCAGCTGAGACAGCTCGTCCTCCAGCCCGGTCAGCGTGGCCTGAAGACGGTCCATCTCTACTGAGTACTTGTGCCCAGTTTCAGCCAGGTTTCCTTCCAACACACTCACCTGTTAACAGAACAAACAGGGAGTGATCAGTGACAGTAGGTAACACATTGTACTATAACGTTTTAATACATTAACACACTGAAGCAGACATTTTGTTAATTTATCTTCATATAAATACGCATCCTTAGCAGTTTAAAATCAATAAATGACATCTACATTTTTGATATAATATGATTAAACAAACGTTCTCTACTTTTAGCTTTGTTTTGTTCGCCACCAACTCCTAGAATACCTGGCTTTCTGACATATTACAGATCAGTAAACTAATGGATTGTTCAAAGGTTAATAAACAACAGAATAATCAACAATGAAAATAAATATGTTTGTTCGTATTTTAAAAATGTACCAATTTCCTATGTTATAGAAATGCATGGATACATTTAATATAAGAACATGTCAACAGGGCACATTTAAATCAGATTGTTCACAGAGGCATTAACTGTACTACACACAATGTTCCTCTGTGAAGTCCACTAAAGTGCCACCACTGTCACATAATGGACACTTTTACCACCCAGCATCGCTTTGTCTGTTTACTTATTGAGCTAATATGTTCAAGCCCCCTCACCAATCAACCACACATACTTCAGACTGTCAGCACCGTAATATATCTGCATTCAATACTGTGTGCTCACTATAAGGCAAACATCTATGAGCTACGTTTGACTCCACTGAAATGCTCCATATGCTAGTTTGACCTGTGTTAACATGTAACAGAGACACAGACAATACAGGCTTGTTTGAGTCTACGTCTTGTTGTCACTGATTGATTATCAGAGCAAAATGAAATAGCGGTGTACATTGTGCTGCTAAATGCTCTTTGTTGACAAGGAGAAGGCAGCTGTAATCTATGGATAATATGTGTGCAGAAGAGAAGAGGTGAGGATGGCGCTGAACTCCAAAGATGTAGAGAAATAGCAGCATAAGATTTGAATCATTTATGAAGAGAGACAATATGGGAAGCTTTATTCCTGGAGAAATATTTGATTTCATTTGTTTGAGTGTTAAGACTACTTTACCTGCCTCCGAATATTGTCAAGTTCGACCTCCAGAGCTTGCAGGAATCGTCGCCTCTCACTGAGCTCGCTTTGGGCAGAACGGAGAGCCTCGTTGCTTTCTTTTACCTCTGACTGCACCGCGTCCAACTGCAAACACACACATCCAAAAAAGTGTCATGTACAGTATGAGGTCTTTGATATTGCAAATAAACTTGTATTAATACCAGGAAAATAAAGACTTATTCATGCAGTGACAGACCTTTCTGAGGTACCAAGCCTCGGCCTCATCCTTGTTCTTGCGCGCAATGCCCTCATACTGGACCCTCAGCTCAGCCATGATGGCCCCCAGGTCAGGGCCGTGAGGAGCATCCACTTCCACGCTCACCTGCTCGTTGGCCAGGCGAGACTTCACTGTCATCATCTCCTGTGATTATTTAAGGAAGGGAAAAGAAACACTAGTGTTTAATGCTGCAACATCTCAGTTTCTAATTACTGCCTGGACATCTCTAAGGCTGCACTATCTACCTTCAGTGCATTAACTTAAAATACAAGTATTAATACCACTGTTCAAGACGTCCTGAATTCAAAATATACTACATTTGTAGTAATACCGACATATTACCAGCAAAATACTTAATGCTTCAAAGTTTAAACATACTCATTATGGAAAAAAAAGTCATTTTTAACGTTTTTATTTTGTTATTATATAAATAATCTTGTCCTACAAAACTTATTTTATTAAAACTATTGAGGAAAATGTTATTTTTGTTTTGAGTTTGAATCTTGTTAAAAAAATGTCCTAGAAAGGAATTTATGTACATTTAAATAAGAATGAATAAGCTACACCAAAAATGTTCACATGCATTAAGAAGGTTGAAATATTCTAACAGGACTTAATGTTTCACTTCCAAAATAAAACATTACTCAACAATCATTGTGTATGAAACGTTTTTTACAAAGTAAAATGTTGGTATTAAAAATTCAGGTTGTTAGAAAATATAGTAAAGAATAAATACAAATATTTTAGTTTTGTTGTGTTTGTGATACAGCTGTGCTTGCTGGATTCAATCCTTTTATGATCTTCTTAAACGATTTGATGCGCATGATTAATACCAAAATAAAAATAAACTCTTGTTCTCAGACAAGTGTTCGGTCTACATCCTGTATACCACACCTTACAGTCTACACACACCTGACATGTGGCTGGATGGGCTCTCGTGCTTCTGTTTTGTGTACACAGGTGTTGTCTTGGAGCACTATGGCACCAAAGAAAAAGGGTGTGTCCGTACAGGATCATCTTTCAGATACTGTATACTGTTAAGCCCTCGGCTACTATGTTGCTGATATGCAACTGGAATGTGTTACAGTTTTGTGGTTTTGGATGATATTAATCATTTTGAGATGCTTTCATTCATCTTTTGAGATGCTTTAAAGACATCCGACATTTGAACAAGACAACTCTTGACAACTTGTAAAGTTATTATCTTGATGAGTAAACACTCATTGATCAAGTCTGACATGACCTTCACCTCGGCGGGGATCTCACCTCATCGTGACTCTTCTTGAGGAAGTAGAGCTCCTCCTTCAGGCTGTCCAGGTCTCCTCGCAGTGTGCCGATGATCTGGTCGTGGTCTGACTTTGCTCTCTTCAGAGCTTGACAGTCCCTCTCCACCGACTGGCATAGTGTGGCCTCTGCTTCCCATCTGCAACACAAAAACAGTGAAGGAAAGGAGCCATTCATTTTCATTACAATATATATCTTAATCAAAACAAAGATAGCAGCAGGAGGTGAAATGTACTGCTCAATTCCGGTGGTGCATCAAAAAAATGTAGTTTCCTTTTATGTTAATGTGTTAAAGTGTGACAATTCATTCTTGACTTTGGGAAGTCTAAGTTGGCAAAGTAATCTTGAATCAAAGTTATGATAAAGGTTGTGTGATGCTCAGAAACAAGGGAGTAAGTTGACTTTGATATGATAGTATTTTGATAAAACTATATTGATGTTATATTTTAATTATTTTGTATTACGTATATTTTGCTTGTGTAGCACACAAATATACAGTTCATCCCTTCCTGCATCCTTTTTTGTGAATAGAAGAGTATTCTGAAATCAAATAGTTGCATAAAATGGAAATACAAAGGAAAATACAAATACTTGGATATTGATGTTGACTCATGAAAGTGGAAACAATGTATGAAAACTACCCAGAGTGAAAATACACAAGTGAAAATACCATACAAAGATCTGCATGGAAGGTATGCATGCTCTTTGCTGCTCAGGCCATACATCACTGCCAATTCAAGTATTGCTCCCTCACATCAGGTCACAGAAAATACCATCAACACATTGTGAAAATCATCAGCAGTGTATCCTGACTCCCCCATCTCTCCTTCAGCTTCACTCTGCCAGCTCTGGACTTCAGAAACAACGCTGTCTCTCTGACCTGCACGATCCATCACACCCTGTGCTCCTGGATGGAAATCTATGCACATGCCTGAGCACCGTGGGAATGAAGCTCTTATTTCGCAGCCTGACTTAAAGATCATTTATTCACATGACTTTGCAGTCTGGCACTTCTATGTGAACAACTCACATGCAGGTAAAACAAAGGAAGCTCTGTGTGACACTTACTTGACTCTGAAGTCGTCGGCCGCCAGCCGGGCATTATCAATCTCCAGCATGATCCGGGCGTTCTCCAGCGTCCTCTTCCTTACCTGAGCAGCAAACGAGAGGATGGTTCAAGAAAATCTGGCATCACTAGAAATGATCTGTGCTTCTAATAATGTTAGTGCTCTGATTTATTTACTGTGCAATCATAAATGGTCTTAATAAAAAACTTCCATCCAAATCCCTCTGAATGCAGATGCAGATTCTGGATGTGATACATACTGTAAATGGTTGCATCCCTCATTATTGTTTTTCTGTGTTTTGAAGCGCTTTCTTGAGGGTTAATGTCAACTTAAGGGAGGGTTAAGTTTCAACCTAAAAATAGCGAGTAACATCTATGCTTAATAAATAACCCTAAACATATTCCTTGCATTTGATTTGATATAGTGCATTTACCTGATTCAAGCTGGGTGTTACCCTTGAGCCAAGTCTCACATTAATGCCAACACATCAAATTATTCAAAAAATATGTCTGAGGTATGTAATGAAATGCTGCTCCAAAGAAATGATCTGGTACGGGAGTTCTTAAGTCTGATCTACAAACACTGACCTCCTGCCCGATGGCATGTGCCTGGGCCATCATCCCCTCGATGTCGTGCCCTTTGGGAGTCCTCTCCAGCATGAGCTGCTTGATCTTGATCTCCAGGTCGGAGTTGGACCTCTCTAGCGAGCGCACCTTATCCAGGTAGTTGGCCAGCCGGTCGTTCAGGCCTATCATGGTCTCCTTCTCACTGGCTGCGGCACCAAGGCCGTTGTAGGACAGACTGGAGCCCAGCATGTTGAGGCCGTTGCCCATTGAAACGGAGCGGGACAGAGACAGCGTGGAAGAGGAGACGGGAGGCTTGGAGCGGATGCTGCGACCGCTCTCCCTCTGAGACATGCTGGAGAAGGAGGGCTGACGCACGGAGTAACTGCGCACAGAGAGGGTGGAGGCCATGGTGTCCACTGCAGCAGATTCACATGAGTTTAATAAGTGCTCTCATTGTGAAGCTAATTACCCTAGCTAAACTTCACTATTATACAGATTGGTACCAAAATCACTTCACCCATTACCGACCTCCTGTTATTCCACAACCGTTTTTGTGAAGAAATATGCTTTTGAATTATTTTCTCTTTTGTAAAATATTACATTTATTCACTATTATACAGAGTAGTTCTACAAGACATACGTTCCCACATCATTGTTAACTTTAAAAAAATAATGTTTTGAATAATTTGGGTGATTTTTTTCTATATGAAAATACTTAATTGCTCCACATTATACAGTAAAGTGCTATCAAAGTCCCCCATACATTAACGGTCTCGAGCAGGTTATATAACACCAACAAGTTAGTAAGATACCTTTTGCATAATTTGGTGATTATTCCTTGTATCAAATATTCAATAACTTCTCAGTTTCTTAAGTTTGTCTTTCCTTAACAGACTCCACTTTTTTTTTACCCCTTTAAATAACCCTAATTTACTGATTTGTCTCACACTGTTACTTGTTCCATTTAAATTGAATAAGAAAACTGCAATTTCTTTGCACATGTAAAATATAAATATGATCTTTTATTTGCAGGCAAGATACATAAATATAAAACATATATGTAATTTAGTTTAGTTTGACCCGGCATGAAGCTTCTTAACTTAATTTATTTTAAAGAATTCCAGTCAGGATTACTCTTTGATTTGCTGCAAGATTTTCTTTGACTTCCTCTGACAAGTCTCACTCAGCACACGTGAGTGAAATCAAGTTACATGCTCATTAAATAAAGCATCAGGTATTCCCAGGATTCCATTAAAGCTCTGACCCAGATCAAGCCTCGCTTCTGAGATGGGACAATATCAGTGGTGTTCAGGTTTGGTTAAGTCAGCATTCTCTAATTATATTTAAAAATGGAACAGTGCCAGCAGCAGATAGAGAAGTAAATTGTTTGGTTTAGAGAAAGGCGCATTATTGATTCTTGACCTGAAAAAATAGCAGTCACGATTTCAACAGGAAAGATCAAGAATTAACTTTCAATCAACCTTTTATCAAACTTTGATAAAAAGTCCTCAAAAAAGTATTTCTTCATGGTTGCTTTAGATCTAGATAGAGGACAACATCATACTTACATTGAGCTAAGTTCTTCAGGAGGACTTCGCTTTGATAGTTGGTCAGATTTCCACCCCGATGCTGCAAGTTCAACAGGTGAGTTTGTATGCAGTGGCTCCACTCTCTTTGTCGGGGAGGAGCCACTTCTCGTTTGTCCAACCCCACAGCAACAAAGAAGAGGGTGCAACTTGACACCTTGTGAAGGAAAAAAACTGTGGTGCACATAAACCATTCGGTGTTAACTAATACATTAAGTAAATTGTCCAATCTGTATAATTAAAATGACTCAATCCAAAGGGCAAATTAAATTGATTGTATGGAGTCATGTGAATGGCACATTATATTTAACCATTTGATTGAACCCCTGATTAGCCTTATATAACGATTATTTCCATTGGTCCATACTAACAAGCTATTTGATTGGCCAAATTTATTGAGCAATTTTAATTACCAATGTATAGAGCTGTTTCATTGGCCCATTTGACCGAGATTGTAGTCTTTTATAGGCCCAATGTATCGAGCCATTTGATTGGCCCATTTGAACGAGGGATTCGATTGGCCCATTATCATTTTTGGTCTGAAATAATAATTAAAAAATGTGGATAACTAGCTATAAAAGTGCAATGGTTCGACCTTGATTTGCCATGTGTTATATGCGCTACTTTGTTCAAACAAAGTGACTGTTAAAGCTATATGACCTCATATTTATACAGTGAGGTAAACCTCAGGCCTCCAACTGAGCTGTATGAAACTCGGAGAACAAAGTATTTTAGCGAACAGGGTTGAAAACAGGCACCCTGCTGGCTCCACAGTGATCCTATTGAGTGTTGATACAATGCACTGAGCACACTGAGAAGCCAGCTTCACCTGGGGAGAGGCCAGCGGGAGGAAGCAGGAACAATAGAGGAAGAAAGTGAAGACCCCTGAGAAATTCAAGGCGTAGGTCCAGCTGAAGTGGAAACCTTGTTTGTATTCACACACACAAATACACAGAGGGTAGCACCCTACTTTGTACACTTTACACGTCTCACCTATCTGTCTGTGCTCTCTTGCTGTCATACAGTATGTAATCCCGTTACTGTATGGTCAAATTCCTCAGCAAGCATTATTCTCTGTGTAGGATCAGATCTCACAGTGAGCTGGCCAACTGCCTTCAGCCAACTCCACCCACTAATACCGTGCACACACACGTTCACAACAAAAAAACTGGAAACTGACGACAATCATAGATGTTTCACGCCATCAAACCGAGACTCAAACAAAATTCAAATTAAGTCCCAACAGAAAATAAGACATCTCCTGTCTTAATATCATCATCACATATTGTCTAATGCCTCCCAGTGTGCGAGACAACATGTGGCTCCACAGTTTTACGAATGCGTCATAATAGGATGCAAAATGGATTTACCGCCCCCTTGTGGGTAGAAAATACAATACACTATGTGCAGATCAGTTGTAGCATGCTGACATGCCGAGAATATACAGCCCCGGAAAAAAATAGGTTTCTATAGTTTTATTTTTTATAGGTGCGTTTTTTGAGTTCAATTTTTATTTTTTATTTTAATTGTATTCTATAAACTACTGGCAATTTTCTCTGTTTTGGAATTCAACACACACTGGAATGGCTGCCATACATGTAGAGATAAAGAATTAAGAAATAATTGGAGTGATCTCTTATTTTTTTCCGCGGCTGTATGTGCATATTGAACATTTACAGTAAGGTTAATAATATACTGGAAATGGAATAGAATTACTCCTTGATCCTTATCCATAACACTAGAGTTGGGGGACAGTAACAAACAGGCTTTGGGAGATCTATAGGATAATTGCATTGGTTTAATTTCCCCCCCTTTCCCCCACAATCCCCATCTTTCAGAGTGTTGTAGCGCCACCATCTGTTTGTAACATGTAGCAAATATGCCTCAGGAGAGTGATTTAGATCCTGTTTCAGCTTCTTATTAATCAAACTGAAGTGCTGTGATAGTTCAATAGTCATCTTCCCCCCCAAAATAAACATTCTGGGAACCTGCTGTGGAGCCCCGTGTTTATTTTTGCATAGTGCACGGTTGGCTGTCAGCCTGGGTGAAGTGAATCATCTGTTTCAGCCATTTCCTAACGTTTTGAAAACCTTCTCTCTGCTCTTGTGCGCTACTGTAAGAGCCAAAAGAAAGTTTCCTTGTTTATTTCTCAGAATTTCTATAGCACAGAATGTACCGACGCACAGTTGAGTCACATAAATTCATTTTGTGTTGTTTTGGGTTTGTTTGGAAACATGGTACTTTTAGAGCCAGGGTTTAATTGTAGGCCTGTGAAATAACCATATTTAAACAAAACACCCTGAGCCACAAAGTAAATTCATTGTGGTACAGTGTTCCGAAAGAAAGGACATTTGAGCAAAAAATGTTCGCATATGTAGTGTTAACCCTTCCTCTGGTGTTTGTTGACGTGGTTCTGCTCTGAAGCCTCAGATAGTCTAGTTCATAGCAACACATAGTCACTCTTTAATGTAAATAGAGCACAAATTGCTAGTTTTCTCCAGCTGATGGATGACATTACGTTTAGATGCAAAGAGATTCTAGAAATATGAAGCTGTTATTTGAGGTAAACAATATCATATTTCTGTGGTTGAAAAGAAACCAGAATAGAAGCAAAAGTCCAGTCATCTTTAAAGCTTATTCCAAATTGAACATAACATTGCCCTATGTGTCTTGAGTTTTTTTTCTTATTCTTTGCTCCCAATTATAGATTTTTTGGCTGCATTTTTTTTTTTTAAGGAACAGAATGCACCCCCTACTATCGCTAAAAAGCTGAGTTTATTAGGAGAAACTAAATGCAAATTGTCTATTGTCTGCATACATATTTGTTTCCTTTCCAGGGTTATTTAACTCCTAAAATAATCAAAGAGTATATGAAGAAAGCCATGCTGTATACATGTAACTCTACAGTCAGCTTGGTGATACAATAAGATATCTTTATTATTATGATGCTATAGATTCTGAAAATGTATTATGCAAATGATTTTATTAAATCATTGAAACTGAGACTTTATCGTGCTCAGCGGCATTCAGATAGTTTGCATGCCATCATCATATCCTTGAGTGAGGTGGAGGAGGGGGAGGGGGAGGGGGAATTAGAAGACCATGCCAGCATATGGCAGCGTCTCAAGTAAACTTGAGGAGGAGGAGGGGGGGGGGAGGAGGAGGAGGACGAGGAAGATGCTGATGAAGATGGCTCACGTTGCAATCTTTCACAGGGGTTTTGTTGACTGTTGTGCAGAGCAGAGCTCATCAGCGTGAAGGAGAGAAATGTGAATACGCAGAGACAAGGGGCACTGCAGTGTATCTGCTCATTAGGTGGGAGACGCTGTAATTCAGAGAGCGAGCAGCACTGCAATCAGGGGCCTATTCATTAGCATGGGGGGCCCGCTTTCATCTGTAACCACTTGAAGCTGTCAATCAACGAGGTGGACGCATGACATGATGACAAAACGGGGCGGCTTAAACGCTCAGGGATGCTTGTGCATGGAGAGAAGACATGCTTAAATGCTGCCTGTGTCCTCGTATCTGAGAGGGACTTTAATGGGGAAGAAATGTGCGTTTTTACAGTGTAGTGCTGGCAGGTGGCCCAAACTGTGTCAGCCTGATAATCATCTCCCCGCTCAGCGTATATACAGCTTTTGTTCTTAGATTTCTCAAGGAGGAGATTGAATTGATTGGAAGTGATTGATTGGAGGAAAAAAAGTTTGGTTTAAAGTTTAGGAAAGATAGAGTGTCCTCTTTTACGTTAGAGTGATGCTCTCTTTCCTAACACAACTTCCATGCAAAGAAAGACATTCAAAATGATACATGACACACACTCACACACCTGGTCCAGTGTGAGCATCTTTAATTAAATCTCCCAGTGGTATAACGGAACCATTGTGTGCATGTTTTTATCTGCTGTAGGTCTGCTGGTACTGTGAAGGTATCACTGGGTCAAACAGTCGTGTTTCCTCCTTCACAAGCAAGAGGAGAAACAGATCTGTTGCTTGAAACTGTAATAATGCAGATGTGAGCCGTCTGAGTTGTTGGTTCCTGCATTTCCTCAGAGACAATGTTTTCAAAAAGAATCAAAATGTTACGTGATCTTCCTGTATGATGCTTGAAATCTTTTTGACCAGGTAACATAAACAACAAAAGCTACTTTTCTGACAAGACAACGGTGAGACAATTCAGTTCATGCCATAAAACCACCCTTCAATGTCAGCCAGCAGTTGGGCATTTGCAGATCACAGGCAACAACTATTCGGAGGTTTTATCATTGCAGAAACATTTTTTTTTAAATCTGCTCGACAGAGGTACAAAAACGCTAAATATATTTTTGGGGTTATTTACATTACAATACATATAATAACATATATAATATGTGCACACAGAAGTAAAGTGGGACCCATATCGGGAATTACACTTTTCACTCTGTAGCATCAGAAGACATATCTTGCTTATGTCCTTACATTAAATTTGGAGCTCGAGTGAGAAGCCTGTTAGATCAAATTTGGGAGATTTACATGTAGAGTCATTGGTTTGCAGATTTGTTCATTGTGCCCTTTGGCTGGAGCCAGGTTAGCTTTTTTCCCCTGATTTGTGTTTTTTCTAAGGATGGGCCTGATATAGATACTTGAGAGTTTGAGACAAAATCTGATGATGGTGTGTCAGCTGTTTTTAAACAAAAATGCACAAAATACATAAGGGATGAGTTTAAGTTTAAAGCAATGGCTCAACATGTTGGAAATACACTTGTTTGCTTGCTTAGGTAAGATCAATAGGCCATTGCTACAACTGCACTTAAAGATCCTGTATCAATGCCGGGCTAAGGACTGCTCTCAGGATTGTAAGACTGGAAGTGCTTGGGGGTGTGCCACTCTTGAATTTACATTAGTGGTAAAAAAAATAAAGGGTGCATTGATCCAGGTTGAAAATTCAGATGTAATGATATCCTTTAAATTAAAGTATCCTATTCATTCCTCACATCACAGTCACTTAAGTGCTGTCAATCAATGTAACAACTGTAGATAATCTGTGTTAAAAGGCCCCATAAAAGCCAACGAGCTGCTCGATCAATGGCCACGCTTTCACAATATGATTGATCACATTTCCATTTAAGTACAGCATGTTAATGGAGATTATGTGCAGGTTTGTCGCAGGATATTGCTTTCAATTACAAGTTACTGAAGGTGCTTAACCCCTGACAGGCGACCTATTAATTTTTTTTTTTAGCTCTTAGTGTAAAATAGTGCCCTGATATAATGTGGATATGTAATTACATATCTGTCTGTGATAATGTGCGTTTGTCCTGACATTTTCAGCCAACCACGCACGCAATCACGCACACACAGCAGGAATAAATGTATCCTTAATTATTCATTTCCTTACAGCTCGGATACACCTTTTATTAAACTGTGGCAGTATTTACAATGTACAATCACTGAATTATTCCATTTCAAGACACATTTAAAAAGTGCTTTTTAAAGAAAGGTTTTGATCAGAATAAATAAGAGTTTTTTTTGACAACACTACAACAACAAACAACAATAAAGCTGCAAATGTGCTCATCACCAATACACAAAAAAAAAATGCTGAGGTTTTACTGTAATACTGCTACAACACTCTTTTCATATTGCAGCAACATAATAACAATACTTTGTATGAGTGGGTAAACAAAAGGAAAACAATCCTGACCTGATGCACTGCTTTGTGTCCCATCAAAAAGAGGAAAATCAAAAATAAAAGTGGTTTTCTTCTCTGCCTTTAAAAAAAAAACAACTCCCATGTTGACATCCAGGCCGAACATTTCTCCACAGTCTGCTGTCTTTCAAAGACTTCAAAGTTCATGTCAGCAGTCTCACAGCGAAGAAGAATCCATCTGATTGAAAACAGATCGCAGAGGTCCTGCATGCCCAGGGGGATCAGAGCAGATACTGACAGGTCGTCCCAAAGGATTTTTTTCACAACAATAAAGTGGTGATGACGCAAAACAAAAGGTGATGTTGAAGGTTAGCGGCTGATGGGGAGCTGTGGTAAGGACATGGAGGGATGGGTCAGGTGGCCCGGTGCAGTGAGGACTGAGAACGGATGAGCTGCAAGGAGAAGACAAGAGAAGCTACATTTGTCTGTGGAGCAAAGGGTTCAAATATTCTGAATGACAAGTGAAGTTCCAGGGACAGATTTGTATCCTATATTCAGAATACACATTTTTAAAACTGGAATTTTTCACATTTGGGCCTTCAACAGCTCCAAAATGTCTTGTGGAACTTCTTTCAACTCCCCCTGACTCTTTTACACATTTATTTATCTAAGATCTTTATTGCACTCTAACCTTTTCATCACAGCTTTAAGAAACATATTGTCAAATGGTAAAAGCATTTAGATATTTTACATTAGCAATAGTAACAAGACTGCACTGTAAGATTCTTCATTATTAGTCCAACATTTACAAGAAAATCACAAAATGTACTTAAAGTGTCAAAAATATTATGTACGGTATAATAAACCTAAATGACTCTGAAAACTATTAAATTGTAATAGCAAAAACATTATTAGAATCTGAAATGTATTGCAATAGAAGTAGGAATTTGCATGAAGTCAAATTTCTTCAAATGTGTACTAAGAACAGCAGATTAATAATTTAAAATATGGCAGAATATTCAGTTTTTTAAAACAAGTGATTGTCTGTTTTGTTCAACAATGACAAACGCAACAAGTGGCTCTGACATCAACTCCCAAAAACTCACCATCCAGGTATCCGTGTAGGGCGAGCAGATGTGGTCGGTCCGGGCTGCTGAACGGTGAGTAGTGGATATCGTCCGGCAGTGATGGAGGCATCCTGGTCATCGGAGCGCCCTGACAGAAGCCACTCTGAGGTGGCTGCTTTTTGTGTCGCGCACGGCAATTTTGAAACCACACCTGGTGAGATAATACAGATAATGTAAACATAAAGCAAGCAGAAGGGAAATATAAACAGCAACAAACCGTATGAAAAACAGGGTTTCCACCCACATCTGAGTAGTTTTCTCATAAAATATTGGATACTTTAAACCAAGCAGTTTCAGAAGTAAACTAAATCACAGATAAACATCACTTCATTAAAGCAAGAACATTTGGGAACCACTAGTCAAGATTTTGATGATGATGAACTCTGGGGGAACTTTACATTTCTGTGGGTATTTCTCTGGCATCTCAAATTATCATCAAAGAGTGTGAATATCTGTTTGTAAAAAGAAATGCTGTCTCTGTATGCCTTCAAAAAAACATATGTGAGTAGCAGATACTGCATATACTAGATCTAATGTTGTTCAAATCAATGTTTACAATATTGGGACACCTCATAATGGTTTGTGTGTGTACAAACTGTGATAAGCTCAGCCACAGAGTCATTTTTCCTGTTTAGTTTGAACAGATTTCATAGTCCTGAACAGGTAAAACAATCCTGTATTGTTCTTTCTTCTCATCCATTTAAATTCTCCCCTGGGTTGGAAACGATGCTCTAATAACTATTAAAATATTTTTATGGTGTACTATTATGTTAATTTTGTCCTACCTGAATGACTCGTCTGCTCAGTCCCGTCATTTCTGCCAGTTTCTGTAGAGTCTGAGCATCAGGGTTGTTGTCCTGAGCAAATTGAGACTGCATCACCTGCAAGGACACACAGTCATCAGTCCCCAAACACACATACAGACGACCACAGGCATTTCACTGACTGTTACTGAACACACACGCACCTGCAGCTGCTCAGCAGTGAAGGATGTCCGCGCCCTCTTGGCTGGCTTTGGTTGGCAGTCCTGGTCAGAGGGCAATGCTCCCTCCAGAGTCAGTCCTGTGCCTTTAGGAGATCACAATCACCACAGTCCTGTCACTTTACCCACAATTACATTGCAGTCATCATGAAGTTACACAAAACAGCGTAGTGATACCTTTCACAGGCCAATCTAGTTGCAGGCAGGAGCTTCATCCAAACAACCAATGTAACACAAATGTTTTCTTGCCAACAACCGCACAGTCCAAATTATTTATACCATTACGCCCACACATTCCTGTCTTAAAATCACAGCTTATTGTCTTCTGACTTTGATTATTTTTGGAAGACTTTCTCACATTTTTCCACTTTTCAAAGTTAAGTTAACCTAAACCATTTAATCTTATGTTGGAATGAGACACTTTATCTTTCAGGTAACAAAGATCAAACAGTTGTGTTGAAAATAAGACCATTGTGAATCTATCATTTAAGTTGGAAAAAATTATGCAAACATAATAAAAGAAAAACGTTTCTTGTATTTTGATATTTCACTCAATAAGAGTGAAATAAGTGTTAAAATATGTGTGATGATGTCATCCAGGATGGAAAAAGGCTTATTGAGTAGAAACCTCAGAGCTCAAGAGATCAAGAGTTATTATTTTGTTCTCTTGCTTTACTCCTACATATTTTTGATGCATCCCGAAGGAGGCAATCAGAGATACATTTGCATGTTTGATATGATTGTTACCATTTTCTGCAGCCCTACGCAGGTTGTCTAGCATGATGTCGTAGTGGCTGCGGCAGAGTACCCTGCCCTCCACCAGGCCAAACTCCTCCCCTGTCGACAGCTGCCTTTTGCAGGAGAAACAAGCAAAACAGGCAAGGTGGTACACGCTGCCCCTGGCCCGCCGCACCCAGTCACTGGCAAACACCTGCCGGCCACACTGGGCACACTTAGTGCCGAACCTACTGTGAGGAAGAAGGAAACAGGAAGGTGATGGTCAGCTATACAGTAGGTTAAAGAGCTCAGCTTAAAGTATGGATGTTGAGTAACTGCAAACCAAACTCTTTTCTGTATTTAGACATGTCTCTTTATCTCGGTACACTTCTTAATAAATTAGGTTTCTTTGTCTGCTTTCATGCACTCATTCTCCCTATAGTCACTATGTATGAGGTTTTATGAAGAGGACTGAGGATTTGTGATCATGTGATTAAAGTCAACTTAGTTCAAGAATATGCAACATGCAGAAGGTCCTACGAATATCTTTTGATGCAGGGTCCCTTTTTGAAACTGGGCCACAAATGTAGCAAATAATACAGTTAATTGTTGTACATTAGTGGGGCAACATTTTAAACCGTTTTGCAACCATCAAATTATCCAAACTCAAAGAAAGGAAGTACACTTTGCTCAGTTGGTAGTGCATTTCAATGGATGGTTGTCGTTATTGATATTACAGTCTGATAATCGGTGTTAAAATGAGGATTTGGTTTGCTAGGATCTGTTATGTAAGATCTTTTCAACCAAAAGCCTGTAAATATTTTTCACTGACGAACTCAAGACCCATTGTGTGTTATACTTGATTCCTAGAGCTGATCTTTATAAAGATGAGCTGTAAAAACACCCAGAATAATAAAAAGAAATAAGATAAAATGTATCAGTAAGTGAGGTAGAGGAGCACTGAAATAAATTGTTTTTCAAAATCCTTCATTATATGCAAATATATCAATATGAAAAACAAAAGAAAGGATACTCTTTAGGCATTGCAGGCCTACTAAAACCATTTGGTCAAGAGAAAGCATTTACAGAAATGTGAGGATTCAATGGAATTTCTATTAGGCTACTAAGGTAGAACATATCAGTATCAGTGTTCGTTATTTAATTTAATTTTTGTAATAATTAACATTGTATAAGACATCAACTTAAGACATGCCGTTAAATGATTGCCTCGAAATGACACGTACGAACTAGAGCTGATACAGATGCTACACAAGAAATTTGAAATTCTGAAGATAAAGTAAAAACACATGGTTTAAAAAAACGAACGGTTAAAAACGTAATAAAATACATTTTTAAAACAATAATGAAAAAAACTAACGATTAAAACTATAGATAAAATAGGCCTATTAAAAAAATAGTGAAAATGTTTATATTCTGTGACTTTTTTTATTAATTAATGACTTATTCAACTTAAAAGTTCGCCTGTATTTAAAATGGTATTTGATCAAAGAGTGTTGTAGGCTATGTCTTTATTTGAGTGTTGTCTTTTAAAAAATGGACCTTGAGTCGCTTCAATAAGCTGATTGATTGATTGAAAGAAACTTCACCGATTATCTGACAATAAAAGCCTGTAAAATCGTAACTTCTACACGAAGCTCGCGTTATAAATACAATCAGTAAACAGCTCAGTATAAAACTGATTTTTATACCTGAAATAATCCAGTTTGCAGTATATTTCTTTGTTTTTAACGTAGCAGCTGTTGTGTTGGCGCAGAGACGCTCTGCACACGGAACACTCCAAACATCCCAAGTGCCAGTTCAGGTTGTTGACCTATGGAGATTTATATATATAAAAAATACAATAACTTACACAGTTATGCACGCCTGAGTGTGTGAAACCTATAATCGTACCATACATTTTATTTTATAAAAACAAAACTGGATGTTTCGTTTACAGATTTACAGAAGAAAGCCAAGTGGCCTCAGAAGAAAGAAATGCATTGTAACGCTCGAGTAAAATTATCGAGACATTTGCATATTTTGAGTGTATGATTGCCCTTTTTGTGAGATCAACCGGACTAAAAACTAAAATAATGACTAAAAGAAAGGCTACAAATCAAATAAAGAGACACATTTTAGCTCAAATCTCTTGAAGTTTTTACATTTTTCAGATTTTTCTCTCATTTCTCACCTTCAGCAGGTATCGGTCATGGATCTCCATGCCGCAGCTGGCGCACTGGTTCTTGGCCGCCGGAGGAGAGCAGAGGCAGGCGGCCTCCGACGGACTGGACTCCCCGGACTCCTTCTTCACCTCCGACTTAGACTGCGTCAAAAAAGACGAAAGAGACGACTACATTTTATCGCCTCTTGATAATACAAATAATTATTGTATTAGGCCTATGCTAATATATTGAACAGTAGTGTCACTGCAATAAATAGCATGAACTATTTCGGACTTAACATAAAGACAAAGTGGTGGAAAAAATACATTAATAGCCTAATAAAAAATAATTGTATTGTATTTCCACAGGTTACAGTTTTTTTTATATCCAACTAATGTATTAATTAATGTAATAATGTTTAGCAGATGCATTTTCTGTTAAATATATGTAAATAGATCCACGCATGTTCTAAGAGAAATCAACGTAAAGAATATATTTTATTACAAAAATATTTATTCTAAAAATGTTGCATTATGTAATCCGTAGATTAAAGGGAATAAATGGAGTTTCAGTGGCCACTTTCCCGATAATGCAAGTATCCACTCTTTAGTCTAACCTGATTAAACCTGAACCAATCCAAAGTCCTGCGGAGGGTAACAGTAAACAAAAGTTCAGGCTAAAGAGGAATGATAGAACCTTACACAGATTGAAAGACAAAGAAGTGAAAAGGCTGCAAATCAAACTCGTCCAGATGTTTCTGACTCACCATTTTCGGGTCTTGAACGTTGCCTATTTGGAGAGAAGATGGAGCTTACTCTGCGCATTACGCATCTCTGCCCCAGCCCACACTATATCCGGTCCAAAACAACGAATAACAGTTTCTCCTGCATTTAAACCCTGGCAACAAAAAATATTTTGAAGCAATTAGAAGAAGAAAAAACCTATATATGATCGATCATTCCTCTCGTGTGCAATAGGAGGCTGTATTCCCATGCAATCAAACGCAGTGAAATGAAAGGATGGCACTATATCTGCAATTAGCGGTGGATTGAAATGCTTCGCGTGATAAGTGGCAACCCGAGTGTCAATTTCATCTGGCAATCAAGAAAAGGCAACCGAGCCACCAAGCTAAGGGAGGAGAAAAAGCGGCACATCCTAATTTCAATAGCTGTATAATCGAAAATCGAAAAATCTCCAAAGTGAAGAGGCTCAATTGGAGATCGGTCTATTCATAACAGACAATGTGCAGAAACTGCAGCTGATCTCGAGGAATAAAGGAGCTTGATTGTCTCGTTCTCTTGATGGACCCATTTAAACACTTGAGGCTCCCCTTGGTGATTACAGCTGCATTCATAAACTGCCAAAAAATATGTGTTCGGGTGGCAATCCGGAGTCCGTGTTGTCCTTCATTTGGTTGAAATTAACAGGAATGCAGTATTATGTTAATTACCAGCTACGGTATAAATATTGGAGGCAGTGAAATAAGAAGAGATGGCCTTTAAGAGAAGAGAAAAACATATACTTCATACATGGAAAACCTCCCAAAAGCAGCGAAAACATCGTCCAATAAAAGTTTCTCCTGAGCATTACAGGTAAAATATCCAAATAATTCCGCGAAGCATTGTTCTCCATAAACTTCGTGCAGATCGAAGCCGTGTGAGCTGTAGAGTCCGCTATGGTTCCCTTTCCCCGCCTCGACTCAAAGTGTACACCCAGTTCAGTGAGACAGGATGTGATGCTGCCTATTGGACCAGACCCTTCTTTTCTGAAGGGCCATACACCCATTTGGGACCTGAATGTATAAAATAAATAAAAACGAAAATAATGGAGAAAATATGTCTGGAAACGCCTACTTTTTTCATATGCATTTCTTCTTTTCTGACTTGATGGTTGCAGATGATGAGTAAGTGTATTGAAGTCACTTCACTATATCTGCTGATTGCAGAGTGACTAAGGGTAGGATAAAGGTGAGAGTTATAGCTCATATATATATATATATATATATATATATATATGAGCTATAACTCATATATATATTTTTAGCAGTTGGGAAAAGGGTCACATAATGCACAAACTTTTGTTCGTGTTCTGTTTTGTTTCATGGGATTTGCATTAAAATTCCCTTTCACATTCATGAGGATTTAAGGACTGTTTTTTAAAATGTTGAACTATATGATTTAAAGAGAACTTAGGTTGTGTTTCACAGAAAGCGAAACAGATGACATTTCAGATATTTTTTCATAACAACTTAAAGTCCCTTTTCTTTTGTGTTAAAGGTCTAACACTAAAGCCATAGCTTTAAATGTCTTTCACTATCATTATTAAACTCCCCACACCTACAAAGTGGCAACAGATAGACTTAAAGTAAAGGTTTCCATGAAATCAATGACACTTTAATTTGTATTGATCACTTAAAAAGCATCTCTAACAGCAGAACTGCATTGTCTCAGTCTCTATGCATTGTGAGAGTAACGCACTTTGGCGACTAGGTGCATTAACTGTAATTACCAGATAGAGCAGGGTCAACTGGAAGTGGGCTGGTCAAGATGAAGGAGGACTTAAAGGAGGAAAGAGTGTTATTTCACCTCCATTATCATCAGTCTTTAGTGATAATGATGTGCAAGAGTGAAGGTTTTTGAGCATTTTTGAATTTGAGTTCTCTTTATCTTTTTTTTTTTACTTGTGTAAGCCTTTCCAGAGAATGTGAATTTTTGAAGTTTTAACCCGGGTAGATATAAAGCAATAAAACTGGTTTTAGGGCATGTTTACACATAAAGGCCTAACTTTTTGCCTTACCCCCAATGTTGCTGTTGTGAAAGCCTCTTAAAAGGTGTTCATCGCACAATTAACAAAGGTTAGGCATTTGTTAAGATGAAGTTTAGAAAGGTTATCGCAGATAATCAAAAGCAGCATCGAGTGAAGACAAATTGTAGTTGATAATAAATTATCAAAGTAAATCAGTCTGATGTATGACTGCAATTTTCATCAAGACACCCAAATATATAATGAAAAGTAAACCTCAGACTGATCTGATGTTAAACTATGCTGCATGGAAACTTAACACTAGAAAGCAATTTGCATTATGCTTCCTGTACCTCACCCTTACATACATTCCTCCTCAAAGACCTGACAATAGTGATTGGTCATTTGTTGCATCATGAACAGCTCAGATGTGTGAATGTCACATGCGCATGTGTGTGTGTGTGTGTGTGTGTGTGTGTGTGTGTGTGTGTGTGTGTGTGTGTGTGTGTGTGTGTGTGTGTGTGTGTGTGTGTGTGTGTGTGTGTGTGTGACTGCTCTGTCCTGCAGCCCCTGCCCTTCCTTTACGCGCAGCTGTCTGTGATCTGCACAAACAATGAGCGACCAGCACACTGCCACAATAAAAACAAACTGTACCACATGCTAAAGCTATTAGACTCATCCAATGGGCCCCAGTGGACAGCTTGATGGCTGGTATGACAACAATGTATGACGTGAGTCGTCCGCTCACTGTGGAGGTGCACAGAGGTTCACATGAGGGCAAAATCTTTATTTAATGTGCTGGATGTTGGGAAACAACCTGTATTAAGGTGGGTCCTTTTCACAACTGAAAAACAATGCTTGTATAACCCATTGGCCTTCACTCAATTCACTCTGTGATGTAAGTCATTGCCATTAGATACATTGGGAATATCTTGTGAAAAGCCAAAAGACATTATCTGAAATCTCAATCAAATGTTTTAACAACTTTTTTTGTTATTAATTTACATAAGTTTACTAGTGATGTCTTTAAGAAGATTAAAAGCAATGATTACAAAAGCAGTTAACCAAATTGATTAAAAAACAAGGCCTATGCATTTTGCAAATAAAGGATGACATCTACTTTGCATTGCTTTTTCTTATGGTTTCTGCACATTTAATCCAAATATGATCTCAGCTTGGGTACTTGGTAGATCCTCTGCAGCCTTTTGTATGAGCAGTATAACAGCAAATAATATATGGTAGGAACTGTTGAATTTACATGAAATCGATTGAAATCATGCTACAATCATTTTGGTATCCTAAAATACCAGACTGATGATGACTCATCTGATTAAAGGCCATGGAAACGTGATGATCGTGATGGTGCAGATAGTATTTGTTTTTGATTGTTGAAATCCTAATAATCCTCATAGCTTACCTAAATAAGTAACCCCCCCCCCCCCCCGCCAACACACATATACTCATGTATAATGCAAATGCATGCACATATTTATTTTATCTGCTCTGTTGCTTTTATACAGTATATTCTTATGTTTGTGTTTTGTTTGAGCCCCCAATTTAAAAAGCACAAACGGATAGAGCCTGCCAATTACCTGCAGTTCATGATTTTCTTCAGCTCTAAGTATTCCGTAATTCTTTATGTCGAGGTGCAGGCTAAATGTTCAGGATTCATACTCTTTTCTCCAATGATTGCATGTTACAAAACCGGCAGAAAGCCACCTAACAGGGATGACTGATGCTCTGCTTGGCATGTTGGCTGAAAGAAAATGTTTGGAGAAGGGTGGAGCAAGACCTAAACGCAACACCAAGGTCTTATCTTGTTTCTGTAGATGTTTTGCTAATGAAGTCTATGAGAATATTGTTAGATGTTTAAGATAAGAGTTGGGTCTGTGGCCAGTCTGTGTGAGAACAGGGCTTGACTGTGGTAACCTCCTTAAAACCTGCATTCCCAACAGATTTCCAGGGTAGCAAAAAGGGTATTTTTGCAGTTGCCAGTAGAAGTTAAAGTTAGCCAAAGGTGATGGATAATGGTTTAAACAGGAGATATAGGAAAGTTACCTACAGTATAAATAAACTGATAGGTATCCTAAAATGAATAAACACCTAAAACAGTTAGCTAAAAGCAACAGATAAACAGTTCAAGCAGATAGCTAAAAGTAACAAAACATTTGAAACCATTAGCTTAAAGCAACAGATAAACATCTGAAATTGTTACCTTAAAGCAACGGATACACATTTGAAATAGTTAGCTTAAAAGCAATGGATGAACAGTTGAAGCAGATAGCTAAACGTGTAGAGGAACACTGAACTAGTTAAAACATTTAAAAGTACCAAACTGTTTCAGTAGTTTAAAAATAATAAAAAGTTTAAATAGCTGAAAACTGATAAATGACTTGTTGTAATGAAAGTGGAAGCCTAGCAGTAATAGGCCTAAGCAAGCAAACATGACTGAGGTAAACATTGAGGATGTGTCCACCAAATGTTTGTTGAAAACCTTTTGTGTGATATGAGCAAAAAGATTTATGATTTTCAGAGGTAGTAACTGCTGAGGATGTGAAGAAGCAAATGAAAAATACAAGAAAACTGATACAGTCAGTGAATGTTTGCCTATGGGAGCTTGTTGCAGAATCAGTTTGACATTTAAAGACTCCCCATCGTCCAACATTCAACAGGCTGCATCTACTCTGAAGTCAAACCCATCTAGATTACAGTCCTGCAGCCAAGCTTTCAACAAACAAAGGAAATGGCACATTACACCATCCTTCTCTCTGAAAAGTTGTATTGGAGAGAAAAAAAACTCTCTCCAGTTATTTAACAAATGCAAGTTTATTTGAAGTACAGACAAGGAAAAATGAAGGGGTTTTTTTCAGGGCTTGCACTCCATATGACAGCAATTTGGGGGTATTGTGTATTTTGGCCCAAGCGTGTGGTCTATGATAGATGACAGGAGAGAAAATCACGAGCCGCTGGCTTGAGCACAGACACGCAAATTGCTTTCAGCTGATTGCTGTATTCTGCTTGATATTTATCAAGTGGATTACAGTATGCCTCTCTATTTACAGCCAGGAAGCAGCTGATCAAGTCCACTAAGGGAGGGGAAGTGAGCTGAAGTTTTTTTTTTCTGCCGGGTGAAAGTACAAACCCCTCGAGTGGCAAGTGAGCACTGTGGAATTAAGTGTATCCTCTGCATCTTGTTTGACGCACCACACCAAAAGAACCAACACGTAGAAACACAGATGTCTCAAGATTATCCCAAACCCACACAGATATTGGTTGATGATGAAACTGATTTTACAAAGAACCCATGTTATAGTGCAAGTTTACAAAGGTTAGTAGGCCTGCATGCTGATTTTCAACCTGCAATAACTAACTTTCTTTGGCATTGGCGACACTGGAAACAAGATATAAACACAACACTGACCCTAACTTAATTTGACACACCAAATAGTAGCTTATTTACACAACATGTCAACATTTTTGTCCATGTGATGAATGAGAGTCCTATATTAACTATCACTAAATAATTATAATAACTATAATTGTAAATTGAATCAAAACTTCAGGTATTAAACTGTTAATAATAAAATAATAACACATTTATAGATTTTCTTTTCTTATTTTGTTCTGCTTTTTTTTTATCATAATGGTAATAAAAGTGGTTTTAACTGGTTTATGTGTTGAGGGCAAAATCTTTCTTTACTTTGCTGGATGTTTGGAAAAAAACGGTGGGTGCTTTTGTCACAACTGAAAAACAATGCTTGTATAAGATATTTTTTATTTTGTAATGTGTGAAAAAATAAACTTTAAATAAAAATGGTTCGAACGTCACAATGTGTTGATGCTGCTTGGCATTGATTCATACACTTTCTGAACTCCAATAATTGTATAAACATCTTAATCATGTTTGTATTTCTGAAGCTCTACCCTAATGCTGTTATGCATGAAGTTCAGTGTTCTAATCATGAGGAGAACTCCTTTAACAATGGCTGTCTTCTATGGCTCAAGAGGAGTTTTCTAAATTCTAAGAAAACAACCATGACAAAATCATAATCGGTTTGGCTTTAAATTTATAACAGAAAGCCTCAGTTAATGGTGTGGAATTTGGGGCTTGCTACTGACGATTGGATTTCTTGACTGTCTTTTGTCAATCTGTTTCTCACTAGCCAAAAAGTTGGACATCCATTAGCAAGTTGCTGAACCTCTCCCAGCTTCAGGATCTCCAATCTCTTTCTGAATCTGACCTTTAACCTCCTTTTGTACAGTTTAATTTCACCCCACAACCTCCCAGAGGAGAATTTCTTTCATCTGCACATTATTATTATTTTTTACATGACAAAACAAGCATCTGTTTGAACATAGAAGTTTAATGCTCATTGGAAATAGTTGTGAAACTATAAGCAAAGACATGTAATATTAGCAATGGACAGAACTCAATGTTAGAGCAACAACATGACAATATCACACAAATGGTTCAATATCATGGGCAAAACATGTTAGTGTGATTTTGATTTAGCTCAGCTTGTTGCCTCTGATCAGGATCCAGGTCTTTACCTCCACTCTAGATATGTTTGAGGACTCGGGTCAGTGTCAAAGATCAACTACTTACCCAATCAGGTAACTAGCTCCAGAAGCAAAATTACCTTCTTCCGACCACTTGCACTCACCTGCAGTGACCTGGAGCAATCAGAGGTGAACAGGGCTCCTAATCATGGAAACCCCTTTAGGTCAGTACACGCACACCCCACACTCTGCACCACCCAGTCTCCTGCAAAACCACCTCCCCCAGACAAGGCCAACCCTGAGTTCAAGTGTTTCAACTGTCACATCAAATAGGCTCAAACGTGGAGATTTCTTGCGCAGGATGCATTGTTTGTTTAGTTTGATGCTAAGTGCAATATCCTGCCACTCTGTTGATCCGAGCAGAGCCGGGTAGTGAGGCCGTGTCAAGCAGAGGTGGCCTGTGCCGGGGCACGCTTGCACTCTGATCAGCCGGGGGAAGTGTGGAAGGTGGAACAGGAAACAGAGAGCTGGAAAGGATCTATAACCTGGAGCACAACCAGGTTTCCCTCACTGTTTATTTTGATAGGAGTGACCCTGGTCATGCAGCAGGAGTACGCGTGATAAAGCAGAGACTCCACATAGTGGCACATTATGAATTTTTATGGTAGCTTCTTGTCAAGTGACGTGGATGGATTTTCAGCTAGAAATGTTTGTGTTTTATGCACCCTTAACTTTTAAGGGCGTTTGAATCCGTGAGCACTTAAGATGTGGTGTGTGTGCAGAGTGGCTACATTACAGTGAGGGGACTCTGTGTTTTCCTATGGGGAACTGTGCCAAATCTCTGACAGCTGATGAATGTCTCGCTCTATGCTCTCAGACTATTTGCAGAGTGTAGTGGAGGACTGAGTAGAATATACAGTCTGAGCGATTGATAATAATGTACAATATAAAAGTGAAATAACACCAAAACACACTCTAACCAGTAGTGGGATATAACTAAGTACATTTACTTTTTGAATATTTGTTTTATGTTTTCATTCTTATGTTACACTACGTTTTGGAGTACATTTTTTTCTTTCCATGTCATTTATTTTGACAGCTTTAGTTATTTGCTACTTTGCGGAGTCACAATATTAATACAAAATATAATACATTTATGAAGTATTTGTATGGATTAAGCCACTTGGCAGAACATAATCAATAGTAGCTTCACCTTTACTAGCTGCATAATTGTTAATGCTTAGACATTACCATATCTATATCAATATACAGTACCTTTCAATGCTAAAACTTTTGTACTTTCACAAAAGTCAATTTTTGAATGAATAACTTTTACATGTAATTACGTATTTATACACAATGATGGTTCAACTTTATTTAAGCACTTATTTTACAATTGTCTGTAAATGATTAAGAAAAAGCCAATACAAGGAGGTGTTTTCTTATACCTCATGTAGGGTAGTGGTAGGTAAGAAATGGACCTAGCAACCAATCTATACATTGGTTTGCAGTCTATGTGTTAGCATGTCATCATGTTGTTGTTTTTTTCAATCAGTACGGACATGAGAGGGTGGAGTAGTTTTGATGAAACCCAATATAATAATAATAATAATAATAATAAATCACATTTATATAGCGCTTTTTACGGTACTCAAAGACGCTTTACATATTGCCCTATCAGAACTATGCAAACAGATCATTTATTAATGTATACTAGGGTTAAAAACAAAACAGAGGTTAAAACAAGAAGAAGATGGTGGGAGTTAGGTGGTGAAGGCTAGTGCAAAAAGGTGTGTTTTTGGTGCAGATTTGAAAGAAGAGAGGGTTGGGGAGACTTTGAGGTGGGAGGGAAGCGAATTCCATAGGGAGGGGGCAGCAACTGAGAAGGCCCGATCACCCCAGGTCCGGCGCTTTGTCCGGGGGACTTTGCAGTAGGTTGGCAGAGACGGACCTGAGGGATCGGGAGGGGGCATGGTGATGGAGGAGGTCAGCAAGGTAGTGGGGGGGGCTAAGTTGTTGAGGGCCTTGTAGGTGGTGAGTAAGATTTTGAAGTTGATTCGGTGTTTTATTGGAAGCCAATGAAGTTCACGGAGGACAGGTGTGATGTGTTCTCTGGAGCGGGTAGCGGTGAGGAGGCGTGCAGCAGAGTTCTGGACATATTGAAGTTTATTGAGGACTTTGGTGGTGGTGCCGTAGAGAAGACTGTTGCAATAGTCGAGCCTCGATGTAATGAATGTATGGATGAGTGTCTCTGCAGCGGTAGTTGACAGGTTGGGGCGGAGGCGGGCGATATTTCGGAGGTGGAAAAAGGCGGTTTTGGTAGTATGGTTGACATGGGGGAGGAAGAAAATGTACCAAAAGACTGTAAGATGAAAACAACACTTCAACCACTGTGGTAGCAACCTGTCGTTGACATGGCTGCTTCCTCTATGACAGGTTAACTAAGGTAATCAATAAAGTGAAGAGTAAGTCATTTTCACAGAGACTTCTTTAAAGGGACCTTATTATACTTTTTATGGGTTTTCCATTTCCTATAGAGTGTTATATGTTGTACATGTAAAAGATTTGCAAAGGCTAAAATCAAATAGTTCCCATCTTTAGTTTATTTCCGCGAATAAGTGACATCACTACGTAACACTCGTGCTTCTATTGGATAGCACTCCAACACATTGTATGCGATAGGCTAAGGGGAGGGACATCTCTAAACGGTTGACCAATCACAACAGAGCCGCCCAGGTAACCCATAACAGCAGACTGGGCTCTGGTTTCACTAAGAGATTGAAAAGAGGTGCTGCAGCACAGGCAGTATGAGAAAAATAAAGACCTTTTTGAAAATTAACAACTGTACACGTCACAGTAGAGTCACAAAATACAATTATAAAACCTGAAATTAGCACAATAGGGCCCCTTTAAAATTTGACTTCTCTTTTACAACCACTCAAGTCGCCCTCTGCTGACCATTAGAGAGAATGCAGGTTTAGGCACTTCATTGGCTTCACTTTTCAGAGGATGCAGCTTAGATAATCATCACGATAATATGACACTAATGGCATTTAAGAAATAAGTTACATAGTTATGCCGGAGAGCTAAAACAATGAATTAAATGTGTTTTTTAAGTGTGCTATACAAATACAATATATTATTACTATTAAAATGTGACAACAAGTTCCATAGGCAGGTAGACTGCAGGCTCAGATGAGTATTCTCTGTGGGTTTGTTACCTTTCACTTCACAAATTGTCATGTTATGCAGTGTTTAAGTAGAAAAATCCACCAGGGCAGCTTTAAGTACAGTTGAGTTAATGTTACATTCCCAGTTTCTTACAAGTGGACCACCAGCTGATTCCAGAGGAGGTCTGTAGTCTTTTACAATCAGCTTCTTCTAGAGGTTAACAAATGATATCTGGTCGGCTGTTTAAGGACCCACCACTGTGTGGTTATGACAGAAACCTGATCTGAGATAACACATGATGCCCATGCCTGTACGCCTATCGCCTCTCCGTCAGTTTGCTCGGCTTGTTCCACAACTGGACAGGAAGTCTGCTAATCTGTAACCAGAGCCGAGGGGAAGGAAGAAGTCAGGAACCAGCCTTCAGTGCTTTCACCAATCGTATTCATCACCAGAGCCGGGCCGAGGCTGGTTTAGAGCGGGAGCACGGCTTAACTAAACATTTCTCCATAAAATAAATGCTTCCAGGTTACTCCCAGTCCAGGTTCCACACAGAGGAGCATCTGATCTCAATTAGCAGGAGTGCTATAGAAAGCAGTGAGGCTCGGCCTGCAGCCTGAGCCAACAGCACCATGGCAACCAGCAGCACGTCAACGAGCCCTGCGCAGATACGAGTCCTTTTCAGGCCCTTTTAAGGCGGGAAATGATGATTCGATAATTAGTTCCTGATGCCTCTTATTCTTTTTCAAATCAATCATGTCTAGGAAACAGAATGCAATTAAAATACAGTGTGAAGATTCAGAGATTGGTTGGTAAACTCAATGTCTACTGAAGTGTGATGTATGGATGCCCTGTGTACACTAGGTTTTCCAGTGTAAAACTTAAATTCTGAACACTAGAAAGACCTTATGCAATGCAAAGACAAAAAACCCTTTCAGAATTGATGGTCCAGCTATTCCCAGTATTGAGCAGTGGGAAGAGTAAAGTAAGTCTGCTGAATTCAAGTGCTCCTCATTTACTCCTACTTCTGAGATTAAACGTTTTCAAAAAACACTGAGAGTTTGCTTTATACTATGTATAACGTTTTATTATTTCATCAATTCTTACAGCGACAACGCACAGTTAAAAAACATTAATCTAAAGGTGCAACTGTGGGTCAAAAGGAACATTTGAAACGTTTGTCCCTTCACCAAATGTAAACAAAATATGTCTACACTTTCAGTTAGTGCAAGCAATATAGACAAGTTGTTGAAAATAAACCTTATCACCGATTTTGTGGTTTGCGTTTAAGCAAGATGGATCATCTGCTGAGGTTAAGTAAAGAACTTTTTGGAATACCTTTTTTTTTTTTTTTCAACATTTAATCTAATAAAAAACTAAGTCTGTCACATACTGTATGTGTCTTTAGACAGAGCTGAGTTGAGGTCTGCAAAGTTTAAAATATTAGCGGAACATGTTGTGGTCAGATTTAACTTAACACCACATGGAAAAGCTATTCTTAAAATTGTTACAGTATGCAGGAAATTACTCCAACAGACAAACATCTTACATAGGTTTGGCTCACATAATGTCTCCAGAGGTATCAAAGATCAAAACCTGGCAACTGAACTGCACTGTTTGGTTCATGTTTTGTTTCTGTTTTTTTCCCCCCATATGGCTGGACTTGACTGCTTACCCCTGCAGGTGAGCTTCTATGCTTCGATAAGAATAACTGAGAAAGATAATATGCCAGTAAACGAAAATGGTGGAAATGTAATCAAATGTTTAACTTAAGTAAAAGCAGTAATTCCACAGTTTGCACATTCTGTTATAATCAAAAGTGCTCTTTTCAAAAATGTTCAAGCATTAAAATAAGTGCACAAATTTAACTATAGCCAGAAAATAAGTCAAAACTTATTCAAATTTCCCAGTTTGGGATAAATAAAGTATTTCTGATTTTGATTCTGAAAGGAAGACTGGCATTTTCAAAACTTCCACAACGGCTACTAAATTGACCTCTTGGTGAAGTATTTATCCCTAACTCTTTTCATGGATTACTGTACCTTAATAAGTAGATCCAAAATGTTAACAGATTATTTTCTTGTCTGAATATCCAGCACAGACATGTATGAGGGTCAATTTAATAAAACTCAGTAGATTGTTTATGAATTCAATTTCATATTGAATGGGTTTCTTCTAACAAGGAAAGCATGGGGTGACTTATTTATTTGCCAGCAGGTGGAGATAAAGCACTTCCTAATGCACCCTATCGTGTATCCCTTCACTGTAAGGATGTCATTGACACATTAAAAAAGACATGTTCATAATTTAAAAACAGAAGTTTGTAAAGCCTAAAAGGTTTAAAATACAACCCTGAGAACAATTGCTCAACAGTTATTGTTCAAAATGATCAAATCCAAATTATTTGGAGCCAGTTACAGTGGACTTTCTTACAAATATAATGCAGACTAAAAAGAGGAAATAGAGGAAACTGTGTTGCCGCCCATTCTCTATGGATGATGTTATAAAGCCCGTATAGAGGCCAGAGGGCTTTTATGTAGAGAGAAGCATTGTAACGATTCACACGTGGGAATCATGAAAGGTGAGTCCTCAGATTATTAAACACCTGCTGGATGATATTGATGTTTTCACACCAAGATAATATAAGTTATTATTTTTTATAGAGTTTTCCATCTTGATCTGTTTCATCAACCTTTTGCTGCTGGAGAGCTCATCATGTACTGGGGACTCTATTGTTGGTAAGCAGTTTATCGTTATTTAGAAGAGGGTTGAGGTTAATACTGTATTGTATTCGTTTTTCTCATTTTCTTATAAAGCTTGAAGTACAAAACTGAGATACTGTATATTTCTTCCCATGTCACGTTCAGTTGCATGTAAGCTGGTGCTATAAACATGTTTCAGTTTTAAAACAAGATGCATCTTTTTGTTACATTTCCAGGTCCAGTTACAATTTCTTAAGGTCTTAAGTGTGACCTTTACTTTAAATGTGCCTTTGTTAATCCTTTGGTGCAGTGTTACTTTACTGTAATGCTGGAAATAATAAAAGGTAATACATATATATTTGTTATAAGTGCCACTCTGATCCCTCCTCTTATTCACAGTTAAATAAGGAAGAACATCTGCTGTGGCTAATTATCTTATTGAACTTCTGCAAGTATAAAGGGAGGACAGGAAGCCTGCAGAGGGTCTTAAAGATATGGGGGACAGGAAATGAAGTGCTAATTTAGTTTCAGTGAAGAAGCAAAAAAGCAATATGCACCTCTTTTTAACCTTCATTTATCCTGGACCTACTTTCACAGGTCACACCATTAGGCCATTAGTTTTATGAGGAAGCATAAACAAGTATATTTCTGTGTCTGTCTCTCGTTTCTGTGTTGTTCAAACTCAAAACACTATCTGAAGTATTAGTCATTTAGTTCAGCAAGGCCTACAAACTAAGATATATTCATTCTCAGAGAGTAAGATGATTTCTTTCTTCGGTTTCAGTGAATCCCTGTTGTGACTACCCCTGTCAGAACTCAGGAGTGTGTGTGAGATTTGGTACAAATCGCTACGAATGTGACTGCACTCGAACTGGCTTTTATGGAGTCAACTGCACTGTTGGTGAGTATTGCTAAGTTTTGCATTTGAGACATAAATCTGCATGTCAACATCTGGATGTGGTTTATTTGAAAAAACACAGTGGATTTCTTTTCAACCTTTTCAAGTAGCGATTTCAAGCTCCCCTGTTACCTCCATTGCACACATATATCCCCAATCCATCAATTGTTGTGCTGGTGGTAATGTCAATTTAGAAACTTAAGAAAAACAAGCATAAAGGAAGTGCTCAATGTCGAGTAGATAAAGGAATATTAGTACTGCAATTATGGTATGTGTTTATTTTGGTTTTCAGTCCTTCAGAAATTCATAAAGCCTTAAGTTGTAAATATATATAAGTTTGTTATTCAATACATTGTACTTCAGATGCCCTGCAGGTCTTTTCCAGAACAGTCCCATAGACGACTGTAACCCTCTACCACATTATAGAGCTAAAAAACATTAAGAAAGAGTCATTTTTGAGGGATGTTTTACCACCTGATAATAAAAAAAATGTTCTCAATAAAGCCTAAGTCATCTATAAAGCATTAATACATTATTTAGTAAGATGACTCCCAACCCCTTACACAGAATGCTTAATTTGAAATGTGACAAAGATAACTTTTGCTTGATCTTTGTGTGTAGCGGAGCTTTGGACCAGAGTTCGTCTCATGCTGAAGCCGAGGCCTACGGCGGTTCACTTCTTCCTCACACACTTCCACTGGTTCTGGGACCTCGTAAACAACTCTTTCCTGCGAGACACGTTAATGAGATTAGTGCTGACTGGTAGGTGAAAAGTGTCATGGTAAAGATAAAGAACCACAGTAGATAAATCAATGGATGTTGATTGCAGCTAACATTTTTCCTCAGCATTTTATTGAGTTATACTCTGGTATTTAAATTATGAACAGACAATGTTAATATTGTCCCATTCTCCCAAAGTCAGAAGCAACCTTATTCCAAGCCCTCCAACCTACAATACTAAATATGAATACCTCAGCTGGGAGTCTTATTCCAACATGTCCTACTACACCCGTCTCCTCCCTCCTGTACCTAAAGACTGCCCGTTGCCGATGGGAACTAAAGGTGAGACCTGAAAAACTACACACAGTCGGCTGAGCTCTGCGAAAATCTTTAAACATCACTTTCACTACAGGTAAACCTCAGCTTCCTGATCCCAAAGTGTTGGCCGAGAGCTTTTTTAAGAGAAAGACATTCAGGCCAGACCCTCAGGGAACCAACGTGATGTTTGCTTTCATGGCGCAACACTTCACTCACCAGTTCTTCAAGACAAACCAGGAAGTAAAAGGTGGCTTCACCAAGGCTTTAGGACATGGGGTGAGATTAAACTCACATTCTGTGTTAATCACCATATGACTCTTTCATTATTTCTTGGTGTTGAAAATATTAACAGATGTATGTATTTCCCTCTTCCCAGGTAGATGCGAGCAATATCTATGGAGACAACCTTATGCGACAGCTTCACCTACGGCTTCATGAAGATGGAAAGCTGAAATATCAGGTAATAAAAACATTTATGACATTTTGAGAGTGCACTTTTTTGCTGTGAGATAGATGAGAAGATTAGTACTACTCAAATGTCTGGGAGGGGTATTAATATTCTCCTCTAACTCTGAACAAGGCAAATAACATGAATTGCCAAAACGTAATTTTGCAGTCATATCATTTGAGGAACTGTAAAACTATTTAAATTAGTATATCAAATGTTTATACATGCATATCTAAAGATCAGCTTAAGAACGTTTACTTCCTGTGTCATGATAATTACTGAGAATGTGGTCATACAATTTCCAGTTAGCAGTGATAATTATATAGTGGTTAAAGAGAGATAACACTCAAAGGCACATGACGCCTTTAACTTGTGATGGGGTTTGATAGGAAACTTCCTCAAACACTATTTATCAAAAGCTAAACACTTTTTCCACCAGCAAGTATTCTCAATTCTGTAATGACATGCACAAAAAAAATTACTTTATTAAGAAATATGCAATTAAATAATGTTTAAACAACCCAGAATGAAGACTTCTCTCTCATATGTGGACTTCTTTTTGTGTTTGTTACAGTTAGTAAACGGTGAGATGTACCCCCCCACAGTATCAGAGGTCCCTGTGCACATGGTGTACCCTGAAGACTTCCCTCCAGAGAAGCGTCTGGTAACTGGTCAGGAAGTGTTTGGCCTCCTGCCGGGACTCACCATGTACGCCACCGTATGGCTGAGGGAGCACAACCGAGTCTGTGACGTCCTGAAGGTAGAACATCCCACCTGGGACGATGAGCAGCTCTTTCAAACCACTAGACTCATCATCATTGGTGAGCATTACAAGTGCAAACTTTTGCAGTTTAATTCTCAAACAGGTGTCAGCTGCCACACATCCTCTCTCTCTGCGACTGTGATTGTAATAAATATGTGAAATTATTCATATAAATACATTTTGACAGTTTTTTGCCATTACATTGCACAATCAACATTTACTTCATATTCATAAGTAAAAGAATGTTCTCAAGTAAGCTAGTCAACATAATCATACAATGGAAATGTCTATATCAACATTTATTACAATTGCAATACAATTACATGTTTCCCGAAATAGTTGTTGCCCCACACATTTCTGTCAATAGGCTAATCTATTTGTTGGCAAATTGTTTAAACACAGTAAAAGTTCAAATGTCCATCTTTATGCTTCTTAAAATAAGTTTGCCTCAGTGTGTGAAATCAAGTGATGATGTTTTATCCCAAAGGAGAGACAATCAACATCATAATAGAAGAGTATGTGCAGCACCTGAGTGGCTACCTTCTGGATCTGAAGTTCGATCCCAGTCTGCTCTTCAACGCGCAGTTCCAGTACAACAACCGCATCGCTCTGGAGTTCTGCCACATCTACCACTGGCACCCGCTGATGCCTGACAGCTTCCTCATCGACGGCGATGACATCCCATACTCTCAGTTTATGTACAACACATCCCTACTCATGCACTACGGGGTGGAGAAGTTGGTGGATGCCTTCTCCAAACAACCTGCGGGACAGGTAGATAAACACCCTCCACTGACTGTTACAGGAATCTACTGCTATCTGCATAACACTTTTTAGTTCAAGTTTAAACTGGTGAAAAGTACTATAACTAAAGCACTGTAGTACAATTTTACGGTATTTTTAATTTACTCATTTTTTACATTTAATGTTTACTACATTTCAGAGGAAAATATATTTAGTTTTACTCCATTCATACATCCCTCAGTTATAGTTAGTAGTTACTTTGCTGTTATACAATGGATATGCTGTAAAACAAGTTGAGCCGGTTCTTCATGATCGGTCTTTGAGTCTTGTCTGAAATGTTTGCTTGATTAAATGTCATCACCTGTATTTAAAACCCCTTTGTCAAATGCCAAAAAATGACATGTGTACCTATACAGTATATACCTATAGTAACTTTAGCATAAACCCAGGAATAAGAATTGAGCATATTATTCTCAACCCTTTGCATGACTCCTTTGTTATCATAAATAAATGTTACAGGGTGTTTTATGTAGACCAGGAATGTTGAAAGATGTGACACAGGACATGTACTTTTAACTACTAGATCCTTTTGTTCTCAATTCATCCACATCAAAGTGAACTTCCCGTTTCAAACACTTCCTAAAACTAAGTAAGAGACAATCTTCACAGATATCTTTCATCAGTATCATGTGCACGCAACACTTTATTTCTGTTAAATGAGATGAATAAGTGTTAAATGTTGTAGCCTGCCAAGCTGAACAAAACCGCAGCACAGCACTAGACAGCTGGGAAACTCCTTTGTGCCTGTAGCCATTAGGCTGCACAACAAGGGGTTAACCATGTGACTCACTGACAATAACCCGGACTGCACATAAAGCCTGCGCTTTAGCACTTTTGCACAGTAACTTTGACATGCACTCTCTTTCTGAACACATACATGTGTATATTTTTAACAATAGTCTCGTTACTTATCTGTATATATTCATTTTTTTAGTTTTTAGAATTTTATATTTTTAAATGTGTGTTTCATATCCCTGTGTAAACCTCCCACAGGGATTAATAAAGGTACATCTTATCTTATCTTATCTTATCTTATCTTATCTTATCTTATCTTATCTTATGTGGTCTGGCTGATGGTATAACTAACAACTCAGATGTAGTAAAGTAACTTTTGTCTGCATTTCAGATAGGCGGAGGCCATAACTCACATGTTGTTGTGCTTCGAGTGGCAGAAATGGTCATCAGAGAGTCTCGAGCAACTCGTGTGCAGCCCTTTAATGAATACAGGAAGAAGTTTAACTTAAAGCCATACACCTCTTTTTATGAATTTACTGGTAAGCAGGAATATTATTGCAAGTACAAATTGCTTCTGAAACTTTTTGAGCCACCCCTCTGCCCACTTTATTTTAATCTCTTTTTTGTCTTTAATCTGTCGACATCACACTGAGAGCAGGCAAAACTTATTGAAGTTTTCATAGATGTCCTTTTCTTAGCCACTTCCCAATAATTGCAAGTTGTTTTAGGGGGAAACTGGGGTAGAGTTGTTTTGCAGTCAAAATGTAACAACTGATGATATCTCAAATGCACGCTATGTGTAGTGCTTGTTCACTGCGGTGTTTGAGCTAACTTTCTGACAACATAGGTTACCATGTTGATTATTAGCATGTTTACCATTTTTGTTGAGCTGGTTAGCATGCCAACATTTCCTAATCAGCACTAAAAAGTATAGAAAATGTGGCAGAGGACTATGGTAATGTCAGTCATTTTGCAGATATTTGAGTATTAGCTAAACTAAAGTACATATTGAACTGATAGGGCTGGATAACAGCTGTTTTATTTTTCCAAACAGATGACATTGAAATGGCTGAAGGTTTAGAAGAGCTATATGGTGACATTGATGCTCTGGAACTCTACCCTGGTGTCCTGCTTGAGAAAACACGTCCTAACAGTCTATTTGGGGAGAGCATGGTGGAGATGGGGGCTCCCTTCTCCCTGAAAGGCCTGCTTGGAAACCCCATCTGCTCCCCTGAGTACTGGAAGCCCAGCACATTTGGGGGAGAGACAGGCTTCAATATCGTCAAAACTTCCACCTTGAAGAAATTGGTGTGCCTAAACACCAAGTGGTGTCCATACGTGGACTTCCATGTTCCAAGAAATGATGAGGAGGTGAAACCAAGGAAATCAACTACTGAACTTTAATCAATTCATCTCAATCAGTTTATTTCTATGCTGACTGATTTTTCTCTTTATTGGTTTCAATCCTGCCTGCAGAGAAAGAAATACTCTGAATCCAAGCAGGTCTACCTCCTGAAAACACAGCTGAAAAATTCCAAAGTGTCTGGAGCAGTAACAATTATTTGCAGTATCTTTAAAACATTTTTTTATTTAGTAATGGTTTTTTTTCCCTTAATCCCTTTTCTTTCAGTGAGGGTATTAGATCACCATATCTTCTTCAAAAACAAATAAACCTAATATAAATGTACACATTACTTGCTCAAAGAAGAAAGTTTATTCAATGTATGTTAAATTGCCAAAAACAAAATTAAAACATATTTTACAAAATATAATAAATAATCTGCAGACATTGTTGTATTTGTTGGAAACACAATTCATTTTGGTTAAATTGACATGAATGTTATTAATCTGTATCAAAATAAATTGTGAATTTTCTCAATAAAGTGACTATTTAGATACTCTCCACTGAGGCATTTGGGGTTTGAGTGCAAAGCACTTCTGGCTGAGCAGCTGATCATTAACACCTCTTCATCTCTTTTTATTTTTTTTAGATGTTTTGAGTCTACGCATGTGCTTTATAAATACGTTTTACTGAATTATATTTCAGCTAATTGTAACATATAAGCATGCTAACATGCTTAATTGATGGTAAACTGATGCTTACCATCAGCATGTTAGCATGCTGACATTAGCATCTAGCTTGTGCTAGGCAGTCTCACATAGGCACCACTGTATAATTGCTAGAGAATCTTAGTCTTGCTACTTTTCATGCAGTTGTTCAGTGAGTTCCTACACAATTTAAATATAGAGAAAAAAAAGTATAATCAGAAAAATAAATTGCTAGATCTGATGTGCCAGTTTCAGTTCTCACACTAAAATAATTACAGGGAAAGGGTGAAGTTTCACCTTGAAACTGTGAGAAAAAAAGGATCACACTTTACAGTGGTTTTGTTGATGTCTGAAAAGGAAGTGTACTTCTCTGTTTCATCTGTAAATGTAGCAGTTACCACTTGTCAGTAATGTGGTATTCATAGAGCATGCACAAGGCAGCGTATGTTCACAAAAAACCCAACTCAATATCCTCTTAATATTATAGATTAACAAGACCTTTCATAAGTCAACGTTTTTTCTTGCTACTATTCTATGCTTAACACCTACTAATGTTATGCTTCTTACCAATCTCATAAAACCATTGTATACAAGGACCCTAGGGAAACAAAACTGCCATTTCATGCTGGCAGCCATGCTGAACACACTGTACTGTTGAGCATGTATTTCTGGTACAGTAACAAACAACAGATAACTGTCCCTTAGCTTTTGTGAAGATAAATCTTACTTAATAATTGTTTTATGTGGACAGAGGACTCTGAGAGATATTATAAATCAGCTGGTCTCCAGGAATCCCTGGAGGAGAGAAAAGTCCAAGCTGCTCTTCAAGAGGCTTTAAAAAAGAGAAAACAGCTACAGCTCAACACAAAGAAGACCTGAAGCAGGAGCGTAACCAGAAAGACGCTCTTCAAAGGCTCAGGAGGAGTAGCAAGCTGAAAAAACTCCTTTCGTGTTGAAGACCCAGAAAAGCCTGGAAAAACTTGAAGAAACTCTATCTTCTATCAAACACACTGAAACTCTGGAGGAGAAGCACAGATTGGCTGTGGCTCTGCAGAGAGCTCAGGAAGATTTTATCCAGTTTTCAGAAATAACAGCATGCTTTAATTTGACCCAAAGTGCATTGAGGAAATTGTGAAGATTCACACATAGTTGCATCTGTTAGGATGATACAGCTTAGGCCTTAATCTTTATGATGATTATCATTTAGATAGAGTTTAGTGAGTTTCTAAATGTGTGCACAAACTGATCCGTTAAAGAAAAAAGGGTAATAAATAACGTGTCATACAGCCTTTCCGAAAGTGTACATAATCTCAGAAGGTTTAATCAAATACTCAATTTAGACTAAGGAGCAGCAACTTAAAATACTTTTCATATGGACCTTTATATCAAATACAAGGTCCACAGGCCATGCCTGAGGTACAGGCAATAATATCACAAAATATTTTGGTTGTATATTTTAAATGTTTATTGATACAGCCCCATGCTGCTTTGGTTTCAAAAAGGTGTTAACAGTCAAGTAGTTTGATGAAATAAAATGAGCAGGTCACTGAAACAAGAAAACGGTATTTTACAACAAAGTATCCTTGGCTGTTTTACTGAAGAAGTCAATACTGTACACACATTTAAGCCTTACTGTGTGGAAAAACCCTAACCGATAACACTATAAATCAGAATAAAACTGTGATTCATTCACAACTAATATTCAAATTATTACTAAACATTTAGATTTTTCTCTTTCATGTTTTAGAAGTAAAATAAAAGCAAAACTAGTAGTTTTCATCAAAAGTCACCTGCACCACAGTCATAACTGTACCGTAATAAATAATGTAAGCACAGGAGTAAAGCAGTAGGTGCTGTGCTAAAGATATCAAAAAAATATTTAAATAATTATTCAAATTTCCATACACACAATGTTGGACTAGTTAGACTTGGAAAAGTTTAACATTTTCAGAAACATTCCAGTTAGATGAGAAAATGTATACAACTAGCCTTTGTTTAAAGCGAAAGAAGGGAGGCGGTTAGCCTATCTTTGCAAAAAGACTAAAGACAGGTAGAAAACAGCTAGTGTTAGGTACGTAACATGATGTATCCTTTTAACTTCATCTGTAAAAAACATACAACTACCATTGTTTTGTTTTTTTATGGGTGGTTTTGCAATCCTCACACTCTTGATAAACAGTTAGGAGCAGTAGACGCGCTGTACAGATTTGAAGGTTAATGGATAAACATAAATAAATGTTTGCACAATAAATTGTGAAGCTAGGACTCCTTTACTCGCTTTGTTGAACAGATTCAACAAAGAAGCGGCATCATGTTTTAATATGGGTTGGTAAGTGGATTATGAACCCTGACGGAGGGGTAGGTGTTCTTCTAGCATCCAGTCTTTATGCTAAGTCTAGCTAATCACCTTCAGGGTCCTGTAATCTCTTCTAAATCAAGAGAAAAGTATTTTCCAAGTTTCAATTGCTACTTAAACTGCTGAATTCTAGCAGCTGATTGGTCATTCTCCTGACTGCTAACAAACGGGGAACTGAACACTGGTGGGGCAGCCACTGAAGTGGAGTTGGAGGCTGAATTGATATGAGTGCTAGTGCCTACTGCCACCGAAGCAGTGGCTGCTGGGTAAAAATGGACATCTACTGCCACTGTAGTGAGGCCCAGGGAGACGTGATGAGAAAGAAGCAGGGGATGGTTGCCATGTGAGATGCTGAGGCTGTGGTGGATGGGCGCTCCACCTGCCTCAGCCGTTTGTAGGGTTAATGAGGAGCGCAGGCCGTCCTGATGCCTTGATGGAGGAGAGGGGGAAGGTGAACGGGACGGTAAAGATGATGGGGGAGGCAGGACATTGTGGCAAGGACTGCAGCGGTTATCTCCTCTGTTGCTAGTCCAGTCCTCAGCACACTGCAGCTGGATGCTGGGCTGGGACAAACTGCGGCCCTTCACCTCCTCCAGAGAGGGATCAATCTGAAATTATATAATGACAATAATTAACAATAATTTAATTAACTAAAAGGTAACCTTTTGGCACCTTGAGATTTGTAATTCTAAATAAACATCAGGAAACCAAAATGATGAAAGAAAGTGGATAGCTATGCAGTTTTCAAATTGTTACCACTAGAGGAGAAAAGGGGTGGCACAAGAGAAGGTAACAGCAGTGGTTATCATGAAATGGATTTTGCATTTCACTTCTTATGGATGATGGACAGTTAAGAGAAAAAATAATCTCAGTTCAAAATGTTTTGCAGCAGAACAAGACATCATATTTTTTATTACATAAAGTCTTCATGTACTTCCTAATATTATGCTTACATTACCCCAATGCAACTTGATTGATAGAGGTTGGTCTGAGAATTTGATGTGGTATGCTAATCTAAGCTAATGACGCGGTGAGCCACTATTTGCTAGCAAAGATGGTAAATGGGGAAAATAGGTCTGGTAAACTCACTTCTGTCTAACCACTTGGTTTTTATTTATTTAAAAATCTAACCCCAAATGAAGTTACCCCATTGTCACCACTTAAGGAGATTTTTCATATTTTCTTCTCTGAGCTACCACAGCACTACATTGATTGTTCAATCTGTGAATGCCAAGTAATCCTAAAGGCACAATCAAACCTTTGTGTCGAGAATGGGCTCAGGATACGTTTCTACAGTGACTGAGTGATCGTCCAGAGCAGGATGTGTATCCTCCTGAAGATCCTCAAATGTGGGCTCCATCTGCACCGTGACCAGGCTCAGGCCTGGAGGTAGGGCTCGGGTGTCTGATGTGTTAGGGCTCTGCTCAATCACTGTCACACAGTCGTCATCTTCAAAAGCTCTGAGCAAAAAAAACAATATTCTTACAAACAGTCAAAGAGATCACTTGCCACGCCCTGTTCATGCATTTCTATTCCTGTAAAATAATGAAGATACCTGTTTTCATATGAACGTCCTTCAGCACGACATTCAGTGTGTCTTATGGGGACACCTAGATTCCTCTGAGCTGTCAAAGACATTCGAAATTTAAAGGAACAGTTTGGCATTTCGGTAAACATGCTTTATTTGCTTTTTGGTGGAGAGAAACAATTGACACCACTTAGATTTGTTTTTACCTTGAGACAGACTCAGGCTAGCTGTTTCCTCCTGTTCTCAGCTTTCCTGCAATGCTTAGCTAATTGTTCGTGTTGCTGAGCACTCCATCAATGTAGAAAAGAAGCTAAAATACTATGGGAGACTCACTATTTAACAGTACCCTGTTGCCAACATTACCAACAATGCAACTGGACAGCCAACAGATGTTAAAAGATCTGGAGTTGTATGCTAGTAAATGGCTAAGGTAGCTTTGAGCTGTTAGCCACAGACAGAGATAAGGAGCGGGTCACAAATGTGTGGTAAGCTAACTTTCTTTTTCAAAGTTGTTCATTTGTATTTATCTGGCACAAAAAAATATACCTTTTAGAACTTGTTTTGACATAAATAATCCTTAACCTGTAAACAGTTGTTGAGAATGGGTAATCTAATTCACCTTACTTACAGACATGATAATGGTATCATTGTTATATCTTAATATCCACCCTCAAGCAAATAAGCATATTTCCCAAAATGTCAAGCTGTCTTTTGAAGAATAAAGATTTTTCTGAAGTTTACCATGCTCAGAATGTGAATTAGGTGTGCTGACATTTGATGCATCTGAGGATCTCTGACCTGCTCGGATGGTTGGTGCAGCTTCATTCTTCTGGACCACTGAATAGAAGGTAACAGTGATGAAGATGAAGGCCAGAGATACACCCACTCCCACCACGATGGGGATGTCATGTTTCTCCAGCACAGGCAGCCATGATGGAGACTGCTGTGTTACTCTGGAGTGTAAAACACAGAAATATCATGAAATCTTCACGTTATTAAAAATGATCTCTTTTCACGCCATTATAATTGTTTTTGATCTACCTGGGATCATTGCTGGTCATAGGTGATTGGGAGGTGTTCCTCTTCAGCAACTCTGTAAGCTCTGATTCATTGCCAGATTTAGTTGACTGAACTGGGTCACCTTGCTGGCTGGTATTTAGCTGTACCTGGTCGGACATGCTGACCTGAGGGTTCTTAGGTTCCAGCAGATCTGAGGTCCGATGGACGGTTAAGATTGAAGTGTGGTTTTTGTTTTGGAGCGTGAAAGTTTCAGTCTGTGCCAGGGGAGATTGTGAGTAGAGCAGCGGATGTTGAGTTGGAGATGAATGAAGCAAAGACATGGTTGAAGTTGACTGAGAGTGAATTGGGTCTTTTTGATGCTTTGTGAACGGAGAAGTTGGAGATTGAGAGGTAGGCAGATAATGTGGGATTGTCCATAGCTTAAGACGGTACTTCGGATAAAGACTTTGAGTAAATGGTTGCTCCATGTCTGATTCAGATATTTGTGAGATGGCTGGCGATGGCTGCAGATGTGTTTTCTGGTGTGGAGGTTGACTTTGGTGCTGGGGTTTGGTTTGAGAAATGTGAGTTGAGGTTGGCTCATGGTAGGGTTGGTACATTTTACTTTTGGTAGTCAGTCGCTGTGTTTTTGTTTGGCCCAACTCTGCTTTTGAAGCAGAAGACTGAATTACTGAACCAGAATGGGTCATCTTAGTTTGGGTTACAGGACTTTCTGTTGTAGTCGGTGAATACGAATCCTTTTTGAGAAAACCAAAGGGTTCACCCAATGAAATGTTGGACATCTCAGTAAAGCGTGTGGTTTGACTGTCTATAGACACAGCACGGATGTTAGAGCTCCGAGGATCAGTTTTTATCAACAATTCGTCACTGACTTGTTGCTGAAAATGGGTATGTGGTGATGTTATTCTCAAACTTTCAGTAAGTACATATTTCAAAGTTGCACCCAAAGCTTTGTTTGCGACAACTGATGTCTGGCTAAATGTTATTTGTGGTTCACTTTTTGAAATCATAAGAGGAGCTCTTGTTTGTTGCAGAGGGGAGTAGATATCTCCTGACTGGAAGTTGGGATGTGGAGGGGGTAGCAACATAGGAGGCTGCATCTGTGTGACTAACGGCTGAGTTGGACTGGTTGTAGGCTGATTTGGCTTGTGCTGTAAAAACCAGCCAAGTGATCGTGCTGGCATCTTTAGCTCGGCCACTGCTCCCATTAAGAATGGAGGTGACGTAGGAGTTCCGTTTGTTGTAGGATCACAGCGGGGTAAGGAACCTGGAAATAGTTTGAAAAAAGTTGAAAGGAAAAATATGTTTTACTAAAATAAAAAAAAAAGAGAAAAAGGCAACCCAACTGCCTCTTAAGATCAAACTGACAAAAGAACAGAACCATGACTAATACATTCAGCACTTGTACACCGCTATTAAATAAAATCAATTGTTAGCAATATACCATTAGTTTACAGATGTAGCTGAATCAGGTTTAAGATAAAAACATAATGCTTGCTTGGCTAGCCTGAGTTGCAATTTCCCTATTAGCCTTAATTTTATCCTAAAAAGGTCAAATAATCCAAGTTTGTTTTCAGCCTGTGCAAGATTTCAGCAATTTCTTTGACTAGAACAATGTTGTCATAACCCAGAGAAGTATTTTTCCATACACGCTGCCTCATGTTGCTTTGCCTGCTCATGTGGATTACGTGTTGTCCCAAGGTGTTGCTTAGCCATAGAGTCACTGGATTGGAACACTGGCAGGTCTTTGCTTGTGTTGGTGCTCTAGAAAATATGAAAGACTCTTAGTGTCAGGACTGACTCAACACATTGATACTATCAGACATGAACTGAACCACGAAACAAGTTATTAGCATTTAATAGGAGACCAATATCAGAGAAGCAATGGAAATTCACTTAATGTTAAGTTGTAAAGAGCACGCACATTTACTGTAAGAATAGTTCATAGTTAACAAACATGAAAACTGGACATAGAATTCTCACGCTAATTTGGGAGCTAAACAGTGTCAGACACAAGCAACAGCAGAGATTTTACAATGTCATGGTTACTCACAGCAGACAAAACCAATCTTGTCTGTTTGCCACTGTCAGCTGGACGATGTTCAGCTTGGGACAGAGGACAGCATTAAAGGCAGCATGGAAAATTAAGTATTTCATGTACTGTATCTTCGAATATAAAAAAACATTCATACCGAATGCCTTGACAAACTGGTACTTTTTTGACAAAAGTTAATTGTTATACTAATACATGCTTATTTAGTGCAGTATACCTACACTTAACTTGAAAAGCGTGTATAGTGTACTTGGTAATACTGACTGATTTATACTTCACTTAGTAACGTCTACTCACAATTACCAATAAACAACTAAATGTCAAGTGAATTATACGGTATGTGCATTCCTAACAACACATCATTTAAGTTTGGCTAAACAATGAACATTTTACTTCAATTTTTTTGGTTGTTAGTTGTACAACAACAGCCTCGGAAAAAATTAAGAGACCACTTCAGCATTTTAATTCTCTCTTGTTTTATTATTTATATATGTCTTTTAAATTAAATGATTGACTTTTTTAAAATTCTGTTGAAATACCTGTGACAGCGAGGATGCTGCGTTTCTGATGTCGCCCGGCTCGGTTCTCAGCAGTACAGAAATATTCCCCCATGTCAGTATACTGCACATTGGAAATATGCAGAGCTCCATCTTCTGCTAGGATCACAAGATATACAGTAAAATGAATCACAGAGAGCTTAAACAAAGTCAAATCCTGTTAAGAAATCTATAGATTATAGTTGTGTTTGCTCTTTTCCAAGGATGGTTTTCCTATATGCTGCACTGAAAGACCTGAATTGAATCACCATTAATGTGTCTATCCTCAGTGGGACTGATGGGTGAATATGTCTCTGCTTTGCCCCGGGTCCAGCTGTATGTGATGGGCTGAATCCCTACAGCCATACAGGGCAGGTCCACTGCCCCCCCGATCCTGCAGCTCACCCGATCTACGAAGGTCAGTATGATGGGACTCACTATGATGAGAAAAAAAGAGGAAAATGTAATACAATACACATATTTAGACATGAAGCAAGCATGATGTGAAAGTAAATACAATTGTGTGCCACTTGAAAATTGTTTTGTACAAACGCACTTTATTACAATATCAAATATTCTTCTTAAGAGTATTGTGAATATAGTATAATGTTGAGAAATGTAATGAATTTGAAATCGTTTCGTCCCCTCAAAGAATATATTCCTCTAACAGACTTCACTCACTAGCAATAAAGAAGACTGTGAATTGTGCATAACACTGTAAATGTACCACATTTACTACAAGATTTAAAGTGAGAACTTTATTGGAGTCTGTACTCAAGTCTTTATTTGAATCTTATCTCAGGTTATTTATGCAAAAATGGAAGTTTTTCCAGGATCCTGACTTGACCTGGACCTCAGCAATTGATTTTGAGGAGTAGTTGACCGAATACATTGCATTTAATTTTATGTTAAAATTACCAGCAACTCTCAGCATTGCTGTGTTCCGGCTGTGGCCCAGAGTGTTGGAGGCCTCGCACACATACGCTCCTTCATCGTAGCCCCGCGCTGAATTGATGTAGAGAGTGGCATTTCTCAATCTGTATGAGAAATATGTCAATAGCCATTTATTTCACTTCATTTAGACTTTTCTTAGTATCTTTGTTAACAGTGAAGGTATGCAAGAATAACAACTTTTCTTTAAGAATCCAAGGTAACAAAAAGTGATTGATTTACAAATAGTAATTTTGTTGGTGGAGTATCCCTTGAAATATATGTAATTTGAAGTACTTTATACTGTACCTTCAATAAGCTACATTTAAAATGGTTGCTGATTAAACCCTAGCACTTTAAAGAAGCAACAATCAATTGTACTGCAGCAAAAATGTTATTTTTTAAATTTGCAGCACAAGAAGATGATCTGAGTTCTTTTTCCACAAATTATAAATTACCGAACAATATTATGAACCATTTTTGCTTTCCAACAAAAGTCTCTAACACATTGACATACCCTAAAACGATTTTGCCTCCGGTCTGCTTGGAGTGGCCTCTCTTCACCCAACTGATGGAGGGTGGAGGATAACCAGACACCTCACACTCCAGCACCACCCGAGCCCCGACAGCCACTGTCAACACCTGGGGGCGCAGTTTCACTGATGGAGGGGCTGCCAGGGAGCGAATAGAAAGATTGTTATTACACACACAACAATTCCAGGATCCAGTGGCACAGTATAGGGGCTCTTTTGTAATGACCCACCCAGCACAGTCAGGGTCGCTCTTCTAGAGGTGAGAAATCTTTGAAGATGGATGTTGGAGGCTCTGCAGAAGTAGCTCCCATTGTCATCCTCCTGAACACTGCAGAGAAAATAATCAAGACATGATTTTAGAAACTTTTCAAGCCTGACATTTAGTTATAATATGAACAGGAATATTGTATACTGTTATGTTCCTAACTACAGTACTCAAATGTACAGAAATAACACTGAAAAATAACTGAAAAACAGAAATGTTGACTTTAATTAAATGTATTAAGTCAACAAATGTATTAGGTTAGTTGAAAGCAATAACATTATGTTGAATTTAAACTAAATATTTTTGATTTCAACACACCTAAGAGTGAAGTGAAATGTATTGACTGAATACATTTAATTAAAGTTTTTTAAGTGCACATGTCTTTAAAAACATGTACAGTATGCGCACGCACACACCTGTAGAAGATAAGGTCTCCACTGGGCAGCACGATCTGATGGCCTTTGGGAGAGACTAGCTGGTTGTTTTTGAACCAGGCCACCTGTGCTGCTGGTCGGCTGTATGGAGGTCTGCAAGTGACTGTAACATTTTCTCCCCTTTTCACCGTCTGGTTTGCAGGTTGCTGGACGAAACTCCAGTCCATATCTGGAAACACAACTTGTGTCAAATAGATCTGTGAGTTGATATTGAACTGTACAAAAGACTCACACATTCTTGTCAAGAGCTATATTATAGTACAACAATCGGTAAACTGTTAAATAAACCATGGAATAAATAATACAAAAATAAATGATAAAATATACAATATAAATAATATTACTGTCAATCCATTTAACCATGTAGTTGTTTCAATTGTTTCAATGTGTCTCTTGTGTTTTTGTGCTTCTGCATTTGGCTATTGCACAAAAGTTCCTAATACAGGAAAAGTTTACATTATGTTGATCCTCAGAAATCTCACATATAACATAATAACAGATGAACAATTTAGTGTAGTTTTAAATAGAAACTACTAATTTAATCAGCCACATATTTATTTGACTTGACACAGTAGTTGACGTTCAAGCAGTAGAGATTATTTACTCGTATAGTGAATAAAAAATGAAAGAGTTTACTAAAGATGTTGGCGCACAGTACCGGCGGTAAGCAGTAAGGCATGATGCGATTTGATTGTCTCTTTGTGGTTTGACGCTTCACAGTGAAACGAGCCTTCGTGCTCCCGGGTCACGTTACTGCAGAACACAGCCAGAAATTAGACTTTAAACTCAGGCGGGAGTACGAAACACCACACAATGTGGTTGAAAACCTGCTAGAAATGGCTATATTATATTAAACACATTCTTGAGCAAAACGAGATGATACATTTTTGTAGTGCATAGTTCTTTTTTCATCATTACAAGTTCACAATAAATAACTAATATTCCTCTGGTCCCATGCAGTGCTGGACCTGAATGTGAGCAGCTGTCCATTGTTCTGCACGCTGAACGAGGCCGAGCAGTTGGACAGGAGGCAGCCGTCTTTGAACCAGTGCACCATGGGAACAGGGAAGCCACGGACAGCACAGTGCATGGAGACCTCTGTTCCTATAGCAACGGTGATACTGTCAGGGCCGCGGATGAACTGCAGCCTTCGAGGGACCTCTGCAAGGTAGAGTTACAATGTTATAGGCACAAAACCTCTCCATCTTAAACATCTGGACTCAGTCAATAACTCATGTGATGTATTACCATTGATGTCTTTTGTACACATCATTGTATTTTATGTGATAGGGTTGGATGGTCTTCTGTCCAAGAAGGATGAGACACTCATATAGAGAATACCATACAACTGTTCAGAAATGCTCCGTCAACACCAGACACACTTAAACCTAACTTTACAATTAATTGTTCCCTTTGTCTATGTTTTTGTTATTGACTTGATGCCATTGTAAACGAAGGTCGCCCTTCTTGATCTCTTTTGTAAATAAAGGTTGAATGATTGTATAAATTCCTTTTAAAATCTTTAAATTGGGAATATTTGTCAGTCTTCATATTCATTTTAAGAGATATTTTCAATAGTAGAAATTGTGTAAAAACTAAGACATGTACATATGAAGGACTCACCCTGCACAGTTAGTTTAGCCGGCTTGCTCTTCTTGCTGATGTTCAGCAAAGGATTGTGTGTGACACAAGTGTAAAGCCCTTCATCCTCTAATGTGACATTGAAAAGATGCAGAGTGCCTGAGGTCTTCTTCTGGTTTCCACCCCCATATTCCCCCTAAACATGTACAGTTATGATACATTTGGGTCAGAAGTTTCAATAATAAGTGTTATTTGTTGCCCTTCTAAAAAAGCTCTTCAAATCCATTGAATCTGTGTAAAGCTGCATCAGTACTCACCTGAATGTGTCTCCCTCTTGTGATTAGTGTCCCGTCTTTGAGCCAGGTGATGCTGGCAGGAGCAGAACTTTCTCCTGACACACACTGGAAGAAAACGCCCTCTCCTTCTCTAACTGTCTGGTCCTGTGGACTGAAGAAAACATCCTCCAAACCTGGAAAACACAGCATAGATAATAAATAGATGTTATCAGATGAGCATGAATCCTTGTGTTGGCAATATGCGTGATGTTGGAAACTCTTAAAGTGAATAGGTACAGAGACTCACCCAGTTCAGATGAGACAGCCAAGCTGGACAGGATGAGTAAGCAGAGGTGGGAAGTCATCTGTGGGAGCGTCCAGATAGAGACACAGATCCGCATCCTACTGCAGAGCTCCATGAGAGGCATGAGGAAACCTCCACACAGCTTCACCCATGGTGTCAGCTGGGGAAGTTTGCACACATAAAAAGAGTGTATTGTAAATGTGTTCAATTTCAACCCTTGCTGTCATAGACTTTAATGTGGACTGGCTGCTATATGTAACAACTCCGTAGTGTCTAGCCTTAATCAGGTTCTTGACATGCTAAATAATTTAACACAGTATTAGACAGAGAAAGCAAATACTTTTAGAAATAAATTGTTAGTTTTACATAATATTAAAGGCTTAAGGACACTTATTATGAGAACAGTGAAAAACAGTGTCATGTTAATTGATAAAATAGCATGAGTAAAAGAAACCATACCACATTTCTGTCTGGGGAGATAATCCAACAGTTTCAACCCAGCGATTTTAAGTCAGCAGCATGATGGATATATTCCCCATTGATATGGCATCTCTCATCTTCCACTGCACCACTACCACATCCTCCACAAAAGCTGTCCTTTCAACACCATGCACTGAAGCTGCCGTTTGCATAGATTCACTTTTGATCATTTTCTAGCCAATGTATTCAACAGATGAATTCAACATTTATCTCTCTGTCTCTCTAGCTGTTGAATCCACCCTCCCTCTTTTTCCCTTTGGCTTAATTCCTATTTTGGTTGCGAGTCTGTTGCACCGCAGCAAGCTCAGCTTTGTCCTCTTTAGTCCCTTGAATGGGTCTAGCCACTTTACAGAGCTCACACTGTGGCCCTCCACTCAATGAAAGTGACATGAAAAGAGGCTGCGGAGCTTTGTACTATGAAGATCAGTTATTGGTCCTCTGCAAGGAAAGCTACTCGTCTGATCACATAGGCTTTCATGATCTTCAATAATGCCATGTAAGGCCTGATGCTTTATTGTTTGAACATGCCATACATTTTGTGTAGGCAATGCAGAATTCATAAGATATTAAAGGTAAATATGAAAAAGACATATTTTGTGTAAGCATATTAAGTGGGTCATTTATGAGTAAGGGGTAAAAACAGAATGTGTAAAGTCAAAGGGAAAGTGTGTTTTCAAATGTATCAGCTTAACCGGTTTAGCACATTTTTATCATTAAACGCACACAGAGCCAATTTTAACCACATTTCAGAAGAAGAAAAAGTGAATGTGGGTTCTTATCTATTACAATATTATGAGTTGGGCATAAGAAGATGATAGAGCTAAATCTCCAATCCAGTGCAACTAACTGCACCAAAATCAGAATAACAATGTAGAAGACGCCAAGAGGCAATGAGAATGAGGAATTTAAGTTTACTCCTTGATTCAATTAAGAGATGTAACTGTATCCTTATAAAATGTTTTTTTCTCTGTTGACATCTTAGTTATTTTCCCCTTATTTCTGAAACGTGGACAAAAGGCAAAAGGGATGGAAACTCACTTTTGAGTGAAAATCTGGTTGTCATAATAAAACATCAATGTGGCCTTACATGCTTAAATATAAAGAGATGTTAGATGTTGTTTCTTTAAATATCCATAAATAATGAATTGTCCACAATGTAATTTGTCCTTAGTCAATGTCCTCCACGGCACTTTTGTATTAGAATTGTATGATTTAATTTGCAATCATAACCACAATAGCAAAGCCCTATTGAGGTTTATATGTAAACATATTATCAAATTACATATTGCATTGGCATGCTTCAAGAGGGAAAATATTATTTTAAAATACATTTTTAAATCATTGTAGAATTAGCCCTATTACCACAAAAAAGCCCTATTCCTACGAGTGATGACATGCTTGTCCCAATGAAAAACAAAAACCCCTTGATTTCCGACACAAGTACATTAGTCATCACTGTTGAACTAAACACATTAATGAATTGCATGTGGCTGGTTATACTCACATAATGCTGAGAGCCTGTGGGTGTGTATTTGTCTGACACCACAGATCATTTACACTGTTTAGCATATCATTACAATGTCTTTAGCCCACACTCTGACTCATATGCTCCTTTTTTAATACAGAGTTCAAAGGGCAATTTTTTTCATTTACTTTATCTTCAAATTAATTTAACAATGACTGAGATCTGCATTGAAAACTGTTAACGTGATTGTAGTCAGTAAGTGATGTTCAAATTCAGTGCTGTTTTTTTGCAACTGTATGTCCTTCAAGATGATGCATTTGCAAATCAATCAAGAAACATTCAGAGCTGAACCATTTCAACACACAATACTCATTTATCAATGATCTTTTAAGGTACAAACAATGTCAAGATTGTAAAACTAAACATTTAATGCTGTTTTAGAAAGATGTTACAACACATTTTTATACAATTCAAATACAAGTAAGAGTAACGATACTTACTTTGCACGTGTCCAAAGATTGCTCAAGCTTTGCTTTGCATTCAGCCCATTCATCTTCAGTCAGTCTCTGTCCGTCTGAGGTCTGTGCACAACCTGCATTTACATAGCTTCCAGCTGGGAGAGGACAACAGCTGCACGCATGTGCTAGACAACCTCCACCCCTTCTTCATACACAAACAAAAACATACACTCACACAAACACAATGTGCATCCCCTTTCAAAGCCAACAGCTGCAATGAAGCATGATCTGCAATTTTATTTGTTTCTACAAAGAATATGTGTCTGCATCTTAGCATGCACACTGCATTGTTCAAAGGGTATCGGCAATTAATATCACACATTTATTTGTTGAACATCTCATTTTAAAACATTTATTACAGTAAACTGCTTTTTTTTCCACAAGATTTAGGAACCTGGCTTTACGGATTTTGTTTCAAGCTGAAGATCAAGTTCTTCCTGTCAACGGTACTGCGTTCCCATGTGGCCAATCAAGAACTTTAACAAAAAACGCTTCTTTATAGACATGGCTTGAAACAGGAAACAGCTTTCCCTTCATGGTTTCAAAAGAGTTTGAGAATGTCTGACATAAATCAGGATTTACTCTAGTTGAAACTAAGGGGTCCAGACCAAACCATGAAAAAGTAACACAGCAATGAAACATTGTAAAAGAAAACTCAACTCGTAAAATAACCACATTAGTTTCTAGTAGGTTAAGTTGTTTACTTATCTGAAAGGCTGCTTCCAAAAAAAGGACAGCTATCAACAAAATAATCCCAGCTTGGTCCACTAGCCTTATTTTAAGTTCAGACTGTATCAAACAGTATTTATAAGCAAAGGGAGTTTTACTTTTTGAGTTTAAAACACAATAAATGTGTTGGCTTTCGACATTAAATGCTTCCTGGATGATGAATCATATCGATTTTGGTGATCCCTTGAATTTTCATCCAGCACCACCGGTACAGACATTCATAGCCCCCTGAATTTTAGTTACTTTGGTGATGATCACCTAGCACCATCATTGGGTTAAAAAATTTTTACAACTAAACTGGCCTAAACACTTTAGCATTGCTAACGGTCAACATTATACCTGAAAATTATTTGTATGTTAGTATTATTATGATTTGGTTCTTAGAATTTAGCTTAAAGCAACACTGTGATAAAATACAGCTTCACATTGCTGCTAGCATGACTGCAGTCGTTGAGTCATTGTTCAACCATAATGCGAGCTCTTTAGGTTAAAAGGAGAAAAGAGTATAAAAAGAAATGCCTGTCTCACTTACACACAAGCAGGGCTGCAGGTAACACAGTGTAGTCCTGCCACATGTAGGCTAGTGCCAGATGAAGTCCTTGCAAATGTAAATTGACAATCCATTCAGCATAATCAAATGGAAATTAAAGTACAAATACACCGATTTATAATCTATGCAGGGAGGGTCATTTTAATTAAGCGGACAAAGACCGATGTAGCAGGCAAAATGTAACAATGTTGGATTCAGGACCACATCAAACACATAAATCCACCAATGGAGATGTAGCATCAAAGTTCTCCCAAATAATCAGTATAATAGTGTAGTTACATTTTGTAATTAAAAGGCCGTTGCTTTGAAGTTAAACCCATTAACATTTGATATATATGTTATTTATTATCTTTGATATATCTATAGATTTTCTCACGCCATAAGGATGGATAACTGTTCTCCTTGTCCTAGTCCTTCTCTGCCTTACCATTGTAAGCAATTCGCTACACAGATAGTGTTGATTTAGCGCTAATAAATCTTCGTCTTACCAAGCAACTTTCAGCAAGCACATAAGCTCCAGACCCGTGAGCCAATCATTAATGGCAAAAAACTAATATAAAGGTTATGAAAAGCACAAAGGTCTCTTTTGCAGTGTACACTTTAAACATATTGAGCTTCTATTTTATATTTCATCTTTAAATATTTGCAATTTATGTGGCAGCTTAACAACTCTACTCCATAACTTCATTATTTGTGTTATTGTTGTCTTTTTTCTTGTGCTTCGTTTCGGTATGGTATCATCATCATCTAACACTGGAATGAAGGGGATTAAAAAGAAGTGCAATTGTTGACTTGCAAGTGTGGTGGAGATATATCAGAAAAAAAGGTGTGGACAAAACAATACAAATGTTAAAATAAGTTTAACAGAGACATTTTTTATACAGAGGAGTCACTTATCATTACATTTAACATAAATGTTAAGGACCAATATTGAAGAATAATCTCTATGAATAAATAACATACATATGATTATAGTCAAAACACAATTTTCCATTAGCAGCATTGGTTTGATAGCAACAAATACGACAAAGGTATATCCAGATAAATTAAGCAGTTTCTTACCAGTTCGATGGGTTATTTGTTTCATAGAGGTATCTTTACAGTGGGAGTGTGTTGGGTTTGTTTGTAGGAGTGTCTCCAGCGGAAGTAAACTTTCATCATTATCCGGGTTACCCTCTGGTCACAGAGGATCCAAGATGGCGACTCACATGTCGAGGTGTAGAAACTTGAGTCGTTTTCAAAGGTAGGAACACGTTCAAAATAAATGCTCTCTCGGAGTTGTCTTGGACACAGGGAAACCACATTACCGCTACATGCAGTATCTGCTGTGTCATGAGGAGCGTCATAGCGTTTCTACCTCCTGATCGCCCAAGATTAGCACGATGCTAACTGTTAGCCGTCAAAAATGCTGTAGTCCTGCTGTCAGGATGCTTATGTTACAACAGGAGATACACCACCAATATTTAGGAGTAAAGCAGTAGAGATAAAGAATGTATAATTGTGTTGTTTACTTTGTCTTTTTGGTTTGTTAGACTAACAATAATTAGTGGTTGTTCAAATATAGAGTTAAATATTTGGATAAAAGTGTGAACCATACTAATGATCTGTTGAATAAGAAGGGGCTTCTCCTAAGAAGATGTTGGGTCTGATCCTAATGTAGACATTCATCTACTAATTGATCGACAGAAATAATTAACAACTAGTTTTATAATCGTCAATAATCGCTTCAATTATCTTTCAAGCCGAAATACTAAAATAATCCAGTATTCTGTGAAATGAGAGAATGAGAACGTTCCTGTTTTCTGTTGTCATTTATTATTATAACTTAATAATTCTGGGTACATCTGCTTTTGGTTGAACAAAACCAGACATTGGAAGGTGTCAAATGTTTGTGAACATTGTCGCTAGAGTGATTTATAATAACAATATCATAGTTGCTGTTATATCACATCCCATATTGTTGCACTATATAGGCTAGTGTTAAACTCTGTTTCTAGTTACTACCTTACTCCTATTCGAAATGCTAAAAGCCATATCATGCAGTATTATACTATTCTGTGTTGATAGATAAAAACCTATCCTATCATTATTTGTATAAACACCTAATCATCATAATTCATCATCATGGTATGTTAAATGAAATGACACAAAATCCTACCTTTTTTTGAATCATGTTCCACTTAGTTGAAATTTTAACTGTACTACTGTGGTAACACCACACTATAAACAGGTGTGTCTGATAATCTTTTCAACACATTTATATTAATTGGTGCAGACATATAATAATATTCATAATCATAATATTTGAAACATTTAATATAACGTTACCCAATTCAATAGCTTCTTCAAAATAACCTTTCAGTTGTATTAACACTTCTATTTAAAAGTACCTTTATAAACTGGAAACAGAACTTTGTTTGACATTATGGAATAGGTGCAATATCAAACGCATTACTATCTACATATAGGTGGCACATCTGAGGGATAAATTAAATAAGTGGGGTAACACATTTTTCAAGAATAAATGAGAAACCTTGCCTTTTTTTTTTCTAAGGTTTGGGATCGCAGCTTACAGAAAGTACAGCAGTGGCAGCCGATACCCAAATATCTCCCTCTCTGCACCGCTGCCCGGGATCCCTAAGCCTGTGTTTGCATCTGTGGATGGTCAGGAAAAGTATGAGACCAAAATCACAGTTCTAGAGAATGGCCTTAAAGTCGCTTCCCAAAACAAGTTTGGTCAGTTCTGCACAGTTGGGAGTAAGTTGCAGCAGTGATACTTTCATTATCATATCTATTTTAAGATCTTGTTGAAGTAGATACAGTGTTTGTTTTCTCTCATTTTTTTAGTTTTAGTAAATTCTGGATCCAGACATGAAGCAAAGTACCCGAGTGGGATTGCACACTTTGTAGAAAAACTCGCCTTTTCTGTAAGTAAAGCACAGTAAAGAACACAAATTGAGTGGCAAAGGTGTAGAGCCACATGAATTGATTTTGTTTTTAAATTTTCAGTCCACAGCTCAGTATGGGAGTAAAGATGAAATTCTTCTCACATTGGAAAAACACGGAGGAATATGCGACTGCCAAACATCAAGGTATTTAGGCTCTCATGACAAACCCTTTCTCAGTGTAATGCAATGTACTGTTTGTGTACTAACTTCCACATACGACCTTGGACCTTTCCTGTTTTTGGAGAGTTAATTTGTCTACAACAGCTTCTCTATGTTTAATTGTTGTTGTGCAGGGATACCACCATATATGCTGTGTCTGCTGAAGTGAAGGGTCTGGACACAGTGGTCAGTCTCCTCTCTGATGCTGTGCTACAGCCTCGCTTGCTGGGTAAGTCCTTTCTGGTTGTAAATGAAAAAAATCCATGGAAACTGTGGCAAATCTCTCCACTGCCTGAGATCATAAATGTTTGTTTACATGCAGATGACGAGATTGAGATGACCAGAATGGCGGTACGCTTTGAGTTAGAAGATCTGAACATGAGGCCAGACCCTGAACCTTTACTCACTGAGATGATCCACGCCGTAAGTCACATGTTTTGTAAAGACCTTACAACACTTAACTCGCTGCAAAAGTCAACAAACAAATATATTAACTTTAAGCGTCAAGGCTGTTATTAATAGTAATATTAATAATAATAAAGCGATTAGTTATAACTATATTACCAACCAGAACTTACCAGAATCCCAGGCTTGATCTATATATCAGATATTGTTGGTTAAACCTCAAGGTCACTGTGATCTCCCAAAACACAATTTTGGCTATTAACTCAAGATTTCAAGTGCTTTGTGATGGAATTTTACACAAATGTGTATATGACAAAGTCATTTTAGTTTCTAAATAATTTACTAAATATAACTATTACCATCATCATGTCAGCATAACTTCAGACCTTTTTAACTATCTAATCCCCGAAGCCATATCATAGTCATTATCTGCTTTGCAATAAAATTATAGATCAACTCTGAAAGAAAATAAATAACTCCAGACTGTGGAAACAGAAGAGATTATTGAAATAGAAATTGTTGTTACCTTACTGCAGATTTGGATTTATTGTCTATTTTTCGTTTCCAGGCCGCATATCGAGGCAACACAGTCGGGCTCCCTCGCTTCTGTCCTGCAGATACCGTGGACACCATTGACAAGCAAGTGCTTCACAGCTACCTGCGTAACTACTACTGCCCCGAGCGGATGGTGCTGGCTGGAGTCGGCATCGAGCACGAGCAGCTGGTGGAATGTGCCAGGAAATACTTGCTGGACGCCAAGCCGGTGTGGGGAACGAGTGCAGTGGCAAACGTGGATCTCTCTCTAGCACAGTACACTGGGGGTATTGTCAAGGTGATTTAATGGTTTTAGTGTTTATGTTAATCCCAGATTTGATGATGACAATGAAACACACACAGCAGTAGCTTTGTGTCTTCTATGGTGCAGGGAACCAAATCCCCCAGTAATTCTCTCATGTACTGTTATTACCCCTTCATTAATTTATTAATAGTTGATCTAAAAGTCAAAGCAAATGACTTTTGAATTTTGACCTGATATGTTCTCAAATCTTGTCCTGAGAGCATTTATCTGATGGGCTTTCCTGTTGTAAAATGGTGAAACTGAAATAAAGATCTGGACCTGTTGCAGTTTTGCAATGACAGTATCAATGCGCCTTCTTAAAAAGGAAGGACAACCATAGTGTTTTTAATGCATTTATCCATCGGCATACTTTTTAAATTCATCCTCAATTTGTCTTTTGTGGGCTAGCAAGATGGTTTGTCTACAGTTTGTTTGATATCTGACAAGATAGAAGCACTTCTTGACTGCAAAATGATATTAAATGTGAATCAACAGTGCACATGGCTTTTTCAGAAAAAGCAAGTCAAAATGCGTTTGTCATGGACATTTGGAGTAGGGAACATTTTGTGATACTGATATGAGCTTTGTTGCAGTTAGTCATGAAGGTAGGGAAATAACATCTGCCTTTTAATCTGTTAGATGGAGAAGGACATGTCGGATGTGAGCCTTGGTCCCACTCCAATCCCAGAGCTGACCCACATCATGATCGGCCTCGAGAGCTGCTCTTTCCTGGTGGGTGTTGGCATTGCCCCGCTATCCTGAAGTGTCTCCACTAAGTATTTATACATGTTGGCTACAAAGTCCAGTATAAAAATGTCTAAGAAATGTTTGTTTTCTCTAAACAGGAGGACGACTTCATCCCCTTTGCTGTGCTCAACATGATGATGGGTGGAGGTGGCTCCTTTTCTGCTGGAGGTCCTGGGAAAGGCATGTTCACTCGACTCTACCTGAACGTGCTCAACAGGTAAACCTCTCCCAAACTTCGATTCAGCATGGTCTCATGAAATATAAAGTCTATTTGAACACCAGTTCGTTTCACTAATTGTCTTATTTTCCTTGTCTGCTGTAGGCATCATTGGATGTACAATGCCACCTCCTACCATCACAGCTATGAGGACAGTGGCCTGCTGTGCATCCATGCCAGTGCAGACCCCAGACAGGTCAGTACAGGCCCAGGGTTTAAATATGTGTTTGGTCTCACAAGCTACTCTTTGTTAAATGTACTTTATTCGTTTATCTTTTAAATGGCTTGCTTTCTGTGCAACGCTGATAACTGTATCATTATCTGTTTCCTTTTTAACTCAATGTGTTTTCTTGTTTTTGTTGGAATGTAGAGTACCTTAATGAAAGATGCTTAACAAGTACATTTTTACTATTCATTTATTTTTTACCAATAATTACTTTTGGAGACAAACGTTAAAACTACCATAATTTCCGGACTATTAAGCGCACCTGAATATAAGCCGCACCCACTGAATTTTTAAAAAATATTTATTTTGTACATAAATAAGCCGCACATGTCTATAAGCCGCAGGTGCCTACCAGTACATTGAAACAAATGAACTTTACACGGGCTTTAACGAAACACGGCTAGTAACAAAAATTTTAAAAATAGCAGTAAACAGTAGCCTACCAAGAAAGTCATTGGTCACTATCTTCCTCCTCCTGTGCACTGAAACCACTGAAGTCATCTCCTTTGGTGTCGGAGTTGAATAGCCTCAGAATTGCTTCATCCGATGTTGGATCATCTTCATTGTCGCTCTTGTCACTTTCATCCGGAGGCAAATTCCCCGCTGAGCTCATGCTGCCCTCTTCAACACGCAGCAGTCCAGCCTTTCGAAACCCGTTGATGATAGTGGATTTTTTGATAATGCTCCACGCTGTCAGGACCCACTGGCAGACTTGACCATAAGTTGCTCTACGCATGCGGCCCGTTTAAGTTAAGGATTTCTCCCCACTTGTCATCCAAGCCTCCCACTGAACATGGAGCGCCACCTTAAATGCACGATTTATACTGATGTCGAATGGCTGCAAATACTTTGTTGTGCCCCCAGGAATCACAGCTGGAATTGAGTTTGTCCTCTTGATGGCTTCTTTCACAGAATCTGTTATGTGGGCCCTCATGCTGTCCAACACGGGCAAAGCCTTGTTCTTGTGAAAGAATCCTCCCGGTCGCTTGCCGTAACACTCGGTATGCCATTCATGCATTAGGCCTTCCGTCATCCATCCTTTCTTGTTGACTTTCACAACAATTCCTCTCGAGAATTTTTCTTTTGGCATCGTCATGCGTTTAAAAATCAACGTCGGTGGAAGCTTTTCTCCCGATGCCGTGCAGCTCAGAACACAGATGAAGTGCGTTTTTTCATGCCCAGTTGTTTTCAGCGTGACTGATGATTCGCCTTTCCTGTTGACAGTCTGAGTGAGAGGCAGGTCAAACGTCAGAGGAACCTCATCCATATTTATGATGTTGTGCGGGCCAATGGAATGCTCCGCTATCTTTGCATCAGTGAATTTGCGGAAGTTTGAAACTTTTTGGGAGGGAGCTGCTGACACAGACTCGTTTGTACCCTGATGGACAGACCTTTACGTCTCATAAATCTTAGACACCACGATGGTCCACCTCTAAAATCCTCAAACTTCATTGCGGTGGCAGTTTTTTTTGGCTTTCAGTCGGATCTGCACAGTTGAAACACCTCGGCCGTCTGCTCTCGGTGTGTTGATCCAGTCTTCAAGCTCATTTTCTAGTTCAGGCCATCTGCTTTTCTTCCCTCTGAAAGCTTTTGTTGTCTTTTTGCAGTTAGTTCCTCACGCATTTACGTCAGATTATGTGACGGTGCTCAGTTTTTTGTCTATTTTTTTCCAAATCCCATTTTGGCGGCATGAAGCTTGTGAAAGCGGGAAAAATCCATAAATTAGCCGCGTCATTGTATAAGCCGCGAGGTTCAAAGCGTGGGAAAAAAGTAGCGGCTTATAGTCCGGAAATTACGGTATGTGAGATATCCCTCCCTAGACTTAGGTACATGTTCTGTTTTTGAAATGTTTCCAAGGCTTTCTTGCGTCTTATCACTACGTTACATTCACCTCCAGGTGCGGGAAATGGTGGAGATAATAACCAGAGAGTTCATTCAGATGACTGGCAGCGCAGGAGAGGTAATGGCTGTGCTTCACTGTCAACACAAGTCAGCTTTATAAGTAGAAAAACAAAGATCTACAATTTGTAGAACATTTTTCTCCCTGTTTGTCCAGATGGAACTGGAGAGGGCTAAAACTCAGCTCAAGTCCATGCTGATGATGAACCTCGAGTCTCGGCCAGTTATTTTTGAAGATGTTGGTCGCCAAGTTCTCTCCACAGGGAAGAGAAAGCTGCCACATGAGCTCTGTGATCTAATAAGTGAGTAGTGAACACAATTCATAGAGCTCATAAATGGCATTGATTCCTTGTGTTGGAGGGAAAAAAATGAAATAAGTAGAGAATGGTTTTCTATTCTAGTTTTTGACTTGTCAGCATATCATTTCCAGGCAACGTGACAGCCAGTGACATTAAGAGAGTAACCACCAAGATGCTGCGCAGTAAGCCCGCGGTCGCAGCTCTGGGAGACCTGACGGAGCTTCCCTCGTACGAACACATCCAGGCCGCCCTGTCCAGCAAAGACGGACGTCTGCCCCGCATGTACCGCCTCTTCCGATAGATCCTGGTCGAGCTGGTGGCCACTGGCAAACATCTCTGTAAATAAACTGGACTGGAAGATTACCGTAGTGTTCCCTCCCACCACAGAACTGACACAGCTCACTGCGGGAGGGGATTAACACCCGGGCTCTTCACCGAAACTTCTGACAGAGGTGGTTTTAAAGAAAAGTTTCATATTACTCTAAGGTTACCGTAATATACATACAGTGCAAGTATCTGTATTTATTGTTTGTGGGCAGGAAAGCCATATTTCTCTATTTACTGGGGTGGTTTACAGGAGTTCATTTCAAAGCCACATACCAAAATGCTATTCTCAAACAAAACATTGTCAACAGAAGGGGTGTCTAACGTCCCAGCAGTGTCTTAACGGATATGTTTTATTCAGCTAAGATTGTTCTCAGCTTGTAAACCCTCACCTCTATAAAATTGAGTGTATTGATAACAATGTTGGAAATGTTGGAAATCTTACCATTTGTACAAACGCACTTCATAGTCTTTACCAGGAACACAGAAATGGTAAACAGATTAATAAAGCAATACTTGGAAATGTGTATTTGAATGTGACACACCTCACAACTATAGGCAATTTGTCCATAAGAAGACAAAGATCATTGTTTCTGTCTCAGATGTGCTGTAAACAGTGAAATCTAAAGTGAATTGTGTTATTTTTTTCTATTTTTGTGGTTGTGTTGATGCCATTGCAAATAAAAAAAACAAATAAATTATAAAGTAAAGGAATAGTTTCTATAAGATTTGAATGAAAGGATCCCATTAGCCCAATAAGACATAAAAAAAACTTGTATTAAACACCCATTTCATTTAAATATTTCAGTGACTTCTGACTACTTTGAATATGTGAAACTCTGTAAACATCTGCATACCAACTGATAAATAAATGTAATTAGTTCTACAAATAAAACTATTTTTAATGTCTATGGTTACGATGCAGTAGACAAAATTAATCCAACAAGAGTTTTAAAATGTTTATTACAGGATGTTACATCATGGGTGACATGTAAACATATGCAGATAAAGTTAAGAAGTCTTCAGGATATGAAAACAAGACCCACAGGCACTTTATTCTTGCTGGGAATGCGAGTTCATTAATGTGTTACATACAGTACATGGACGGTTTAGTAGGTTACAGTGCAGTGGAATGAGAGGTAAGGCATTGAGTTACAGTCTGTAGCAAAGGATCACTTGGCCTAATACGAGAAAAATAAGTGTAATCATCTATTATATAGATGTGAGTTCCGGTTTAAGAAAGTTACATATAGGCTGTCAAATACATTTGATCTCCCTGAAGCTCAACAGTAACGAGTTGTAACAAACTCCTTACCGGCGTTCATAGTCAGTCTTGAAAATGTTAACCTCCCTTGTTCAGTCATAACTCTCCTACAAAACATTTAGCTTAGAAAATAATTCAAGTTAGAATTGACCAATGGCAGGCGCCTTAATTACATTCAACATTGCACCTCTGTGTGCCAATGAAATCAGAGTGTGTTCGTTTTTGTGTTCGTATTTGATGGAAAACGCACACATGGCATTTAATCATTGATGAAGCATTCAGGAGCAAATGGCTTTTTGGTTCACGATTTTAAAACGCCTACAAAAAAAAACGATTTGAAAATGAATGCAGTTACACAGAGCCTTTAAAGGTTGGATCAGCTCACACTGGAGCATGGGAGTGAAGAATATGCCACAATGGTAGCCCCCATTCTGTCTCAGTCATGTTTGAGTAGAGGGGGCTGAATAAATAAGAGCCAGACTGCTGATGTGTCTGCAAACCTCTGTGTGTGTCTGCCCTCAAGGTCCCTGCCCTCAAGAATACACACACACACTGTTCCCATTAACACTCAACAGAGGACGCACTCTGTGTAGTTAAGACAACTCTGGTTTCCTTTTGGTCCTTTTCTGCCCACATGGATTTAGATTCCAGTTTCAGGCACAGATCGATCCGTTCCGGCCCGGTCCGGTCTGGAGAATTAGTTTTTGATGGGTTCAGGAGATGGTGCAGATGGTGCTGCTACTTTCGTTCTTCATTGCCTCCCTCCTTTTCAGCTCTCTGGTGATCCTCCTCCTGATGCCCTCCAAGTACAAGCCTCTGTCAAACTGTCCCGCACCGAGGGGAATACTAAAAAAACACAAATAAACAAATGAAACACACCTGATTTAGAACCAAGTGAGAGTAGATACAATTATTGACATAAACTAATGAATTGTTGGAAGCATCCTTTACATGATAACTCTATTTTAAGCTGTTTTCGAGAGCAGTGGGACTCACTTGTCTCTCCCTGGTCTGAGTTTGACCTGGAAGACGCTGATGACGGGCCGATGGTCGGAGGTCCTGATGCTGGAGCAGCAGGTGTACTTTAACGCTTTTATATCATCAGCCTGTCTGCTCCTGAACACAATCCTGTCCTGTGAACACAAACAGAAAAAGTATTACCCCGCTGAGAGCCAAAACACGGCGTCCTAAACCGCCCTCTCCACACTTTGACTGGAGCAGCATATGTGAGCTTTCTTCCTGAGTGTTTGGTTTATTTCGGTCGCATGATTTAGTTTTTCTTCTTACTGTGTATGAGGGCGTTCTCTGTTTAGAAGTAGTGTCGTAGATATCACAGCCGACGTCAAACTTGTATGTGGGGAGGAAGTGTATAGGTGCCTCCTGGAAACCTTTAAAGATTGAACCTGGAGGAGACAAAAACACATTGACAGTGACCTACTGATGTAAAAAGTGTTTTCAAAATGTTAATGTTTACAAAGTACTGCCTCTGACATGCAAGCATACCCTCCTTCATTTCCTTGGAGAGCTGGTCGTGCTCCAGCAGAGGGCCCATATCTCCGCCTGCTGTGCGCTTTATGATGGCCTCCACATCGGCCCGGGCTTTGCTCAGCCGGAAGTTAAAATCTCCAAACCAGAAGACCTGGTCGAATCTTGTGGTGACATCGGCTAAAATTAAACATGACATGCTATGATTATCAAAGATGTCTAGCCTTTTTTCTTTGCAAGATCAATGATTTAATCCAAAAATATTTAAATCGATGAACAACAATTTATTATATTCTGGATTCAATAGGAGCACTAAAGCTGGGTTCAAAACAGATGGTCATGGACACAAAACCAAAAATAGTTTGTATTTGCTGAAAATCAATTTGTTCAACCCATCAGGTCTAGACATTTCAATCTAGTTCCCACAGGTAAAATGTGAAGGTATTTCTTGATACATTTGAATTTTAAAATGCATTTAGATGATGATTGATGAGAAAAAAACATGTTATTTTACCCTTATTCTGATTTATTAATCCCAAAGAAAATTCTTATTTCAGAAATTGAAGAAATGTAAAAAAAATCATATCAAAATAATAGAGTAATAATTATAAATAGCATAAGAAGTAATACTAACACAAGTTCAACATAGGATAACCATCAAAAACTACATTTAGTAAAACAAGTAAACTAGAAAACAACAATTGCGCATGATAAGGATGTTATTGTTATTCTCAGAGTAAAGAAATACCTCCTTGGAGCTCTGACATAACAGAATATGATGCTAATTGCCTCAGTTTTATCTGTTAAAGTTTGATCATGTTGTTCAGCTCAGGGTGCAGAAACATCACCGTCACAAGAGTCTTACATGACGTGGAGCGGTATGGGTTAGTGTCTGGAAGGCCTTTTGGTAGAGCTAAAGCCTCGATGATCTTGTTGTAGTCGAGTACTCTTTCATAAACTTTGGCATCTCCCGCTGAAACAAGAACAGAATCAGAAATGACAAACATGTAAGAGTGCTCAGCTGAAAATGATACAAAGTTTAAATGCAAATGTGCTTAACTAAGGTGGCAGGTGTAAAAGCAGTTGAGACGAGTGTATGACTAACACATGCCTGTCATGGAGTGTGTGGACAGCGCACAATAATTACAATGGCCTTGCTAGTATGATGAAGAAATAAAATAATTCATGTTGGCATGAAAGAGACACTGTATGCGGCAATATTCCTCCTAAATTTAAGAGCAAATCTCAAACCGGTCCTATCTACAGCCACCATGATTGATAATAGTCTCTTGCTAGAATAAATAACACTCGGAAACCTTCTACTTACAGGTAAAATGGGATGTGATGAAGAGGAAAGAAGTGCCAAAAAAGGTGAAGGCGATTCCAACAGCCCCTTTGGTCTTGATCTGAGAGATGATCCTGGTTGTGACTGTGGCGTGCTCTACCTCTGCAGGAGTCAACAGGAAAACAAAATGTTGGTCAGTGTCGAAAACAGTGTTATCAGTTATATTCAAACACAAACCATGTAGATATGCAGTGTTCATAAAAATAAATCAACATCTGGTAGGTAACCATAAAATCCAAATTATCTTCCAACAGTTTTCATTAAACTTCACTTACATAAGCATGGATTCACATGCTGTATGAGGAGTTTATTACCTGAGCAGAACCAGATGAGGTCCCTTCTGACAAACACAGTGAGATACAAAACACCATGTGCTGCTGCGTACAGCATGACGTAGTACGGTCCCAGAGTCTCCTGAAGACGGGTCTCCCACTCCCTCCTGTCACATACACAGAAGTATAACCGAGTTAGATTACAATAGAGTAATAGTAACTGATATTTAATGCTAAACAAACACCGAATACCTGTCAGGACAGCCCTCCTGGACCCCGATTATATAAAAGTCTTGTGCAAATTCAGAGTCTGTTGGAAGGAGGAGATCATCTAAGTTGGTTGGGAGACCCTGAAAGTAATAGAAACGTGGTTACTCCTCACTAAGTTTAAATGGTAGTTGGTCTCTGAGATGCTGCAGAGTCCATATTTCCTCCCACCTTTTCTCCCTGCATGTTCCAGGTGGCTATGTAGATGCCCAGTTTCCTGTCAGGGAAGTAGCGGTCCAGCTCCTCAGCCCCGAGCAGAGCACCGTTTCCCAGCACGCTGCCCTCCAGAAAGCTTCTGCAAAATACAAATTGAAAAGCATAATTAACATTTCTAATGGCAACCAACTTGCCTTGTAGTATGCAGCATTGAAAAAGGGAAGGCTGTCTAAGGTGTTAACTCAATAACTACTAATACTATTCCCTCCTGGGCACTGACTTAAAAAAATGTACAAAAACAAAAACTGTACTGGACAACCATCTGCTCTGATCTCTCTGATCTTCCTTTCTTTCCCTAAAGATGGGAATGTTGTGTAGCCCATTAAAAAATTCCTGGAGGTTTCGGTGAACCAAGCTCCAAATGAACTGTGCAAATCAGCTCAAATCAGAGGCACATTCAATACTACAAGGGTTTTAGGGGATATAAGTTACTCTAACTTGTACTTATACAGTGCCTGTGCATAGTCACTTCCTTGTCAATGCCTTGTCAGAACTCAGGCTGATGCACTACTGACACTATTGACTGCATTTTTGTTGGAATGGAAAGGCCTATATCTAAATTAGGACCTTTTCAACCCTTGAACGAGACCGCCCTCTAACCCCGGAAAGAGTAAGCCTCACAAAACAGCCTTCACATGCAGACTGTGGATGGCTCCAGGATAGCATCTACATGGTCATGATATGCCTACCTGTTCCTCACATCCTGGGGTCTGATGGGGCTCATCACGCTGTAGTTTGACCTAATAGAATTGACAGAGACACTATCAGAGCCCATGCTCTCCAGAAGCCGGCTGTCGCTCAGGTTCCTGTGGAATCTATCACGGAGTTTTTCTTTGGCCAACGCAGTATAATCCAAACAATCCCGGTCAATCCTATTAGCTGCCTTTAAAGTGGCTGATGCAAAGCCCTTCTCCAGAGCAGGCAGCTTCCCCGTGGGCTGCACCGGGGACAGGCGCACCTTGCTGGACCTAGCCCGTAGGTCTGTGGGGTCGCTATGCTGGCTGCGGGGCCTCCCTTCATAATCAGAGAGACTGCTACCGCTGTCTCGGAAGACTGGGGATCCTGTCGCAACAGCAGAGAGGGGTCTCACATTGGATTCCTGTTCATTCCTTATGGTGGCAGCCTCCCTGAAAAAAAATCCTCCTTGTGCGGAAGCTGTTAGGTCCTCTTTAAGCGAGTCTGTGGAGGAGCCAGTCTCTACCAGGTCACTCAGACTCTCCTGGCTGTTTTTCAACCTCCTGGTTCTCACCGATTCCTCCACTGAGACACTTTTGCTGGAAAACCTGGGTTGTGGGGGTGGCCGAGGCTGGTATGGACTGATCTCCCCCTCTGCATTTCTAGCAGTGAGTGTATGGGCATCATTGTGTTCTTTGCAAGCTTTGGCGTCCCCTAAGGAGGTCTTGAGGGTCTTGCTGTTGTCAATGACAGCTGAATCTCCTCTAGCAGGAGTTTCATAGGACTGCTGGAGGGGGCTGTCCTCTCCATTCTCGGTCATCCTCTTGTCATGTCTGAGACCAGCTGTGGTCAGGTGTATGGAGCTCTCTCATTGCTATCTGACATACACCTGAACATAAAGGGAAGACAATTATTCATTAAAATGCTGCCTTAAAATGAGTTAGCAATACAAGGAAAGCTTGCTGTATAACCTGTTTGTCTTGTGAAAAGACAGTGTTAACGATCGTTAACTTGCATTATTACCGTTAGTTAGATATAATTGTAGCATTCTGACTAAACTGAGGCCAGTTAACTAGATAGATACTAGCACCGTGAAGTAGTTATGATGTTAGCCTTAGCGATCTGACTTAGCAAGAGTCCGAGACTGAGTCTAAAGTTCCATTGATTTCCAATGTAATAGCTCATAAAACCGCAGTGATTTCTGTTTATTATCTTTTCATCCAGCCAACAAATCAAGTTTAGTGTCATAACACCTACTAAACTGCTACCTTCAGCAAACCAAAGCTAGCCTAGCATAACAGAAGCAATATAAAGGCTAGCTGAGCTAACGTTGAAGACCTTATAATATCGTATTCATAAATACGAAGTGTTGGTAGTTTCAAACATTATGCAGCACATTTATATCACTGTTATCACATTGAAATAAAGTTACCTGTGGTTAACTTTATGGATTCAGGGTGGCTTATTTAAGAGTAGCTTAATTACTTCCTTAGCAACGTTTGACAACAACTGTTGTTACCAAGACAAGAGAGTCATCGCAGAGAGCAGAGCCTGGGTCACAGCGTCCTCCCCTGTAGAGAAGTTACAGTGCACCTCAATTTATTTACCAGTACAGCAGACTTCAATGGTGGCTGTATCCTAATGTGAATTGTTGATTAAGTGGATTACTACAATAAACTAAACTATATTTTCAATGGGTCTGATACAGCCAAGTAAATGAAAAACACATATAAAGGAATTACATTATTTGTTATACCACTGCCTAATTAGATCTGAGGTTCATTCCACAAAATAAAAAGTTACATACATGTTTCTTTCACTAACACTGTGTGTTTATTTTTTTATTTTTTAACAATGGACACAATTCTACAAAAATCTAGATTGTGAAAAACATCAAACATTTTAGTGTGAAAAAATACATTTCGGAATTAACGATATTAAAACTGAATGTTTAGCCTTAAAAGCAAATAATGATAGCAATTGTCTACACTTAGTAATGATATGTGATATAACCACATGATAAGCTAAAATACATCCTTTATTTTTGTTAACATTTTATTTTACTGTCCCTTTCATTTTATATATATATATATAGTTTTCTGTTAATAACACATCACCTCGTTACTCCATTTACCCACACATTTCTAGGTGTAAAACAATCAAAATCATTATCACTTTTTTGTGTTATAAAAACATTTTTTTTACATATTTTATATATTTTGTAAACAGTTTTTACATATTTTTATCTAATTCTCTTTTTGGCCCTGTTCAACTTTCAAAAAATCATTATGCTATGCTGTGGCATCCTTATCATAATACTAACAAAAGTCAACATACAAATGTATACTTTCTACAAGAAAATTCAGTAACCAAACAGCTAGGTGTCAGGAAAAATAAAACAATAGTTACAAATGGTGTTACTGAAACTGTATTTGTGACGCCGTCATGAGAAAGGGCCGCCTTAAGGATTCCTGAGCCATAGGCCCCTGGAAATGTGAACAATCCCTCCATATTCTGTGCATTTCTATAGCTCTGTTGCTGGCTCAGGGGATTTAGACAAAAGGGATAAGTCTGTCGGTCAGGTATAAAAGCAAAGGGTTAAACCAGGTAGAGTACAGTTCAGTGCAAGAGCAGCAGCAGTACCACCAGCAGCAGCACCAGCACCAGACCAATGACCAGCAAAATGACTTCCACTGGAATGAACATGAGCAAGGTAAGCTCTCTGATTTTCAGGATGTCACTAACTAAGGGTAATCTGCAAATTGCCATTGTGAATTGGGTCTTATGTATCACTGATACTTTAAAGGTGTTGCAGTTTTAGTTTTATAATGATGAAATGTTTCTTGTAGGCAAATTGTCACTCAACTTGGCAGTTTCCCTTTCAGTTCTACAAAGCTTTAAAGGGTCTCAATGTTTTTGTTTTGGGGCCCTCCACTTTACTGTTTGGTTTTACTCTCAAAGCTCTTTGTGTCATTTTGGTTCACAACAGGCAGCTGTTTAAAAGCTCTTAAAACACAACCTGCTAATCACTAAAGAGCATACAGAAAAAGTTAGTTAGTGACCATATCGGAGTATTTAGCAGGTTAAGATTCAAGCATAGAAAAATGTAATTGTGGTCAGTAACACAGCTCGAAATAAATACTTTTGTTGTTGCTCCATGCCACTCCTTCCCTTAGATCATCTTCTACGAGGAGAAGAACTTCCAGGGTCGCTCCTATGAGTGCATGAGCGACTGCTTCGACATGTCCTCCTACCTGAACAGGTGCCACTCCTGCAGGGTGGAGAGAGGCTGCTTCATGGTGTACGACCGCACCAACTACATGGGAAACCAGTACTTCATGAGGAGGGGCGAGTACGCCGACTACATGAGCATGATGGGCATGAGCGACTGCATCAAGTCCTGCCGCATGATCACCATGGTAAGATCTTACACCTGGCTAGATTTACTTTAGAGGAAGTTTCTGTATAGAGATAACGCTGAAAAAATAAATGCTCCGAATTAAACGCACCCCTCTTCTGCACCACAGCACAGGGGATCCTACAGGATGAAGATCTACGAGAGGGAGAGCTTCGGAGGTCAGATGTATGAGCTGATGGACGACTGTGATAACATCATGGAGCGTTACCGCATGTCCAACTGCATGTCCTGCAACGTGATGGAGGGCCACTGGCTGATGTACGAGCAGGCCCAGTACAGAGGCAGGATGATGTATGTGAGGCCCGGCGAGTACAGGAACTTCATGAACATGGGCCATAGCAACATGAGGTTCATGAGCATGAAGCGCATCACCGACTCCTGCTTTTAGACTCTCTTGGCACTCAATAAAACTGTCATAACCTAAACTGCTTCTGTGTTTGAGTATATATTTTTTTCTGAGTAAAGTTTACATCAATTACGAGTAGGTCACACGTTTGCTGGCTGTGACTCACAAGGACCTCAAAAAAAGATGGTTATGGAAGATGTGCTTAAACTAACCCTAACCCTTTTCTCATTTCCCACCCAAATGTATAATCTACAACAATCTCATGTCTTCAATCTTTGGCAGATAGTGATTCAGCTGCTGGATTGGGTAATTGAATACAGAAATCAGCTCAATCTAAAGCAATTGAATACATTAGCACTGAAATACACATGTTTATCATAAGGTTTCTAGAATTTATCCCTCTGTTACCATATATCCGTTTCTGACCATGTTCATTATATACATGTTTTGCTCCTGTCATAATTACCATAGTGGCAGTCATCTTCTAGCCTTTTTTTTCGTTGATCAACCGTATGATATAGATGATAAAACGTAGGCCTCTACATCTACATGACTGACCCCCACCATTTACTAGGCAAGTATTTGTGTTGCAAAGTTTAAATGTGCTTATGTGTTCTTCAGCAAGGGGTCCAGGCACATTGCTGCTGCTGGATTCCTTGTTTTAAAACAAGGCTTTTGTCAGCTGAAATCGCTGCACTGAGCTGGAGGAAGTTTAGTCTTATCCTGAGTGAAATTCAAATTTGTTGAGTCTACACTCTCACATAGTAAACTTGGACATTGTCACATAAATATTGGAATAGCTGAGATGTAATAACACTGCTCCAATACGGCTTCAGTCTTGTTCAGAGTTGTTATGAGATGTAAATATTTTTCTTTGGAGTGCCTTGGTGTGTTCCTGCCTGACTGGGTGTTTTCCTCAGTCCAGTTCCTATTAAGAAGATGATAACATGGCAGTCCCACGTTCGGGTTGTATTCCCTGAATTTTCATTTATGGTAAAACCCAATTCAAATGGAAATGAATCTATTAAGGAAAGGTAAGTTATACTGTATGTATCTTAAAGCCACGCTAGCTTAGGGTATGTCAATTCAAGTCTTTGCCTGTCAAAACATATTTGATAGATTGTCTATAAATTCGGTAGACACAGACATGTGCCCCTTTGATTTGAAACAACTTTGGTGAACCTGTGACTTTTCATCTAACCCCATTATCAGGTCAAAATGTTTATTTGTCCAATACTTTAGGACAAATAACTGCAAAGCTGTCATATAACAGCAATAGTTTTATGTGTTTTCATGATCAATATAAAGTATACTTTAGTCAAACTTTAATTAAAAATGCATAAATGACCCCTGCCTTAATCTCAACAAGATACATAAGGTTTTGTTTCATGTTTCAGAGGAAGATTATGGAGGCACATGTCTCTGTCTCTCTCTCTTTCTTTCTCTTCTTCCTCCAGAGAACAGCCAATCCAGCGAGGGAGTGGGGAATCGATGCCCTGATACGAGATTCAGCCTAATGAGGATCAGAAACATCTTAATAAAGACCCATAATCCACCACTTAATCCCTCATTACAGAATCATCTGCATTCACTGGTCCTGCTGCATACCGCCGCAGTGACGGTACATTAAGGTCCATTGTTCTACCTCGGCTCATCTTTTACTCAGAGCTGCGTCTCCTTTTGTCTCCCCTCGGTGTCAGTTATATTTGATCCGCTCTCATTAGACTTTCAGACGAGATGTTCAGAAGGGCCTGAAAATAGTGCTTTTGTATGCACTTCTATGCTATCTCCTGTCTGAAATGGAAATTGAGACATATGCTTAATGAGGAGGAGATGGACTGGGACCTGCAGTCCGACAGAGACAGAGATAGGGAGCGTATTGTGAGGAGAAAGAGCTTAGAACAATACCATAAAAAAGGCACACTTTCCACAAGTCTGTGTCAGTGATTATAGACTTCTGAGAGCGTGAAAATAACTGAAAAATAAAAGTGGAACAGATGGATTAAGGTTTAACGCTGAGCCCTGGAAAGATACGATGCTTTTGGTTTTGTGCAGCATTAATACAAAAGTTGAGGAAGTTTTACCCAAGTTTAAATGGTTCTCTGACTCGGTTCACTTCTTAGTACACCCTTAATGATTCTTGAAAAACACCTATTTCTTTCAACCTTTATAAGCTCATGATGTCCTTTATTTCAGCTTCTAACATGTGTTCTTTTTCATATCCATTAGATATGCAACTATGAAAGTGGTGACAGAAAAACTATTCCAACAGTATTATGAGAAATTCTTCATCCTTAAAGTAATGTTTTCAGCCCCTCCTTTAGGCTTGTCTCTGAATATCGTTGTCAACAAGACATTTCATGTAATCATCTTGACAATGGACATTTTTCAATATTTCCTGACATTTTACATGAGTTGGAAATAAATAATTGAAAAATAATTGTTGGTTGAATCTACTCATATCTGCTCATGAAGCAGCAGGCTGGTATGAGTTCTGTGAATGTGAATATTTGCCAAGTAAATGTACTCCCATTCAGACTCAGTCCAATTTAGACTAACGAAGGAGGGTAATATAGAATTATGTGAGGAGCGAGGAAGAGAAATCTCTTTCCCTTTAGCTGTGAGATGATCCTTGTAAGGGTTGGATAATTAGCTCAGCGAAGGTGTGGAGAAGGCTGATACTTTAACCCACTCTACCCCTCCCTCTTCATTACTCTGAGGTGAGTAGGAGGTGGAGGGGGATAAAACAAAACAAATAAAACTCATTAAAAATACCCATGTGGCTACAAATCCTCCTTTGTTGTTTGCTAACGCACCACAGACATCATTAGCTTGGTCAAAGGAGCTAAAGTTATTCTGCCTCAATATGAAGGCACATCAAAGCCCGGTATAGTTCATAGTCTTTTAACCTAAGGCAGGACTCTCAAAATCAGAGTTCAGTTTTTGGCAGGTTTCCATTTTTCCCTCACTCATCAATGCCAGTGGAGACCCAAAATAATCATTCTACATAGTATGAGCAAATCTTGAGATGAAAAGCTTAAATGATTCCTCCAATGGTGCACCTTGGGCACTTTCTTGTTCTGAGCTATGGAGTTAATATTTGATGCTTCAAAATAGATGTGGATTCTTTTTTTGTATTATGAAAGAGATTTGGTAAATCTTAAAGGGGAGTTGTTTTCTCATACAATGATAACTTTAGCGTTGAGCATGAAGCCACATCAAGACCCATTCGGCCAGCATTAATAAATCATCATACTGTGACGTGTCAAAATGTCCAATTAAAGACTACTGTGGTTGGAGTTTTGCATAATTAATTGGAGGGTCTAGTTGATGAGGGAGTTGCGGTGACAGCTGCCAAACATCACACAAATATTGTTAAAATGAAATGCTCCTTTTCTTATAGGCTTATTTCATTGAAAATATGTAATTTGTTTGGAATAAAAATTAATTGGTTTACATACAGAATAAGCAAATCACAACAACGTTATACGAAAAAACAACAAAAACAAGATAAAACTGAAATGCTCCTCTTATGTCAAACTTATTTATGATTATACATCCATCATACATGTAACTGTGAACCTCATTTGAGCTGCTGAACTGGACAAACAAGTCCCAACAGTTTATCAGTTTGATGAGTGCAACGGTGAGTCGCAGCGGATGAATCCTCCCCAGAGGTGGTGGTTTGCTCCAACATGCTGGTTGTAATCCACACCAATGCCTCATTTTACACGCATTTGCATCATTGATCCTCTGGGTCCCACCCCCACGACCCCACTGATTTTAAATGTCATATAAGGGCTGTATCATTTTTCTCCTCAGGTATTTTGGCCTCAACGCACCATGACAACTTGATCTCATCTGTGCAAATAACTCAATTTACATCTATTTCCCCCCCTGCCCACAATTTTTTTTTCTACCAGTGTACATTTGGCAGAAACAAAGGCAGGTGCAGGGGTTTTACCTCGGGGCAGCTCACATCTGTGACGAGTGTAACTGCTATCAGACAGAGCATGTGCCAACAAACAGGCTGTGCTAATCACACATGATAGCATCTGCAGCCAACAGACAGTAAGCACACGTTAGGCCTCAGGCACTCACCAGCAGGTCGAGTGAAACACTGCAGTGAGCTGTGACCACATCAGGCACATATAAACACACACTGATCTGTACAACAGCGAGGCAACGAAAATGGGAATAAACATGCAGATGTGCACACGCCCCTTTGTTTCTTTGGAAGAAGAGATTTGCATTTACTGACTAAGATGTGCGCCGCCTTGAGCATACTCACGAATGATAGTATGTCAAAAGTTCAAGTACTGAGATTATTTAAAGAGGACATATGCTAAATTTCAGGTTCATACAGGTTTTAATTTTCTATTTTACATGCTTTTTATGTTCAAAGGGCTAGGGTTAGGGGTTGGGGTTAGATTTGCACTCATTTTCGTATTCTGTCTATCTGAGTAAACCTGTATTTACCAAACATATAAATGACTTGACTTAAATAAGAGGGTTAAAATGACAATACATTCCAGTACATTTACTCGTAACTGTCATAATGTTGTTGCAGTTTCAATAATAAGTAATCTTAGGTGTTGCACACTGGTCAGGGCTAGCGGATAATGAACATTAGGGATCAAATTGTAATGTAATACGGTTATGTTTAGTAAATTTTACCTTGGCAAATTTACAAAAGAAAAAGATAAAAGTGACTTGATTTAATTTATCACCAGACCATAGATCAGTCGGAATTCCTAGTTTTGTTCAGAGACCAACCTAAAGTTTTAAATACAATCGACACCCAACACAAAACGTATGGTCTTCTCCCTCCTGCTGCTTCCTGTGCCTCACTGAACTGTCTCCTCCTCTGTTTCCAGCAATCACTGATAACAACCGAGCTCTGGTGCTGCGTGTTTCCCTCTGCACGTTTGGCCTCACTGGCTTCTTCCCCGTGTTTGTTGTAAGTTAAAGAGACACAATCAATGGAACTCAGGCGGCTCGTAACACCAGATACCCAGGAAGTGGCGAACGGAGATGGGATGTGGCAGCAATGGCAGAGAGTCAGGCATATTGTGTCCCATTGTCCCCCCAAAACACACACACATACACACACACACACACACACACACACACACACACACACACACACACACACACACACACACACACACACACCCACCCTGTACTGGTCAGCAGTATTGAGGTCCCATACTGACCTCTGGCCTCTGACCTTGTAATTGAGTGGTAGGTCGAGTGTGGTTATCAGCACCAACATGGATGAAACTACCAACTATGAAAACATATGAGGAATGCTTCAATAGGCATATCATCTGCTGCACGGAAATTGATGACATCAGTTTTTTGAGGGGCATATTTCTTAAAGTTGAATTTGTTTTGCATACATATTTAGCCTGGCAGGTGCAAGGCTGATAAAAGTGATGAACCGAAATGGGAAGGTTGTTGACCGTGAAATTCCAACAATGAGCTTGAAGATGAGCACATTTTGGATCAGGTCACAGATCTTCCTCTCACATTAATGTCCATCCATTGTTAAAACAAAAATACTGAAAATAGTAGCTTTAAATATGTGTCTTTGGTTTCCTGCCGCTTGACATCAAAAATATTTGAAAAAAAGGTGAGTAAAGGCTCTTCATAACACCATGTTCTTTTTACAAAAATGTGTGTGATTTAACTTATCAACATTCACACTAACCTGTTATCTTCAGATATACACTGGATCCCTGGACTTTCTCACCTTAATTTCGAGGATTTATCACTGTTCACTATGATCCTCAAATGAGGAACTGAAGTAGTTGAGGGAAATCTTTACGACCTGGGAGTTTGCTGCATTGGGTTAACCTCTGACCTTGTGCCACATTATCCACTTAGCGAGTTGAAAGGTAAACACGTAGAACACCAGTAGCTCAGGTCACTTACTGATAAAGAGTCTGTGCTATAAAGACGTTTATCCAGAGTGCTACCAGGTGTGTTTTTTTTCCTGTGATAAAACTGAACCTTTTTCAGAGTAAAGAGGCCAAATAAGAATTAAGGCATATTATTGTGATATTCCCTTTAAAAAGATCAATTATCACTGCATTTGTACTTAAGTAATACATTTAGATATAGAGGGTTTCACAGGTTTTTAATTTATATGTGAAAAGACCCGCCTTAACCAATAAATCTTCAGTGGAGCCCTGTGTCCGAGGCTGCTGATTCGACCTCAGTCAGTTCTGTTGTGAAGGTGCTGGTGGGGCCCCGATGACCCTCCGTGACCTTTGAACTCTGTCCTCAGCCCAGTCCTTTTAATGCAACCCCGGCAGATCAGCTCCATATGGTGATTCAGAAAGGAGAGCCTGGTCGAGTACCCTTTAAATGTATCTCATTAAACTTCCCCCAAAGTGTGGATCAGAGGCACATACCAATCTTAGTGAGGACAATGATGATCAAAGGGGTTAACTTTACTGTAAATAAAACAGTTCATGATAAAGTATTTTCTTTGAAGGTTGGTTAAGGTTTCAGTGTTCATCCACAGTAATCACATGGGAGGGGAGTTCTAAAGTGTTGCTTTTGTGCCATTACAAATGTTTTATCTACTTTATCTCTGCCCTCAGTAATACACTGACAGATTACGAGTATCTGCCGAGGCTTGGCGTGGGCCATGTTGTTGACACAGCTGCAGTCTGGGTGTAAACCGAAGTGTCCAGGATGCACCTCGCTTCTGCCACAACAAAGACTGGAAAGATATTCCGCCCAAATATGTGTGAAACCTGTCTGGGAAAAGTTTCTTGACCTGAAAAGGAAAAACATTTTATGATGAGCAAAAATGACATTTGGTTTGATCTGGAAAAGTGTTCATATGATCTCAAAAACAACTTATACCTATGGTGATATCTTTCTTTAAATGCTAACACTGTTTACCACTGGTTTTGTTTTTCTCAGTCTTCAACAGAAAAAAAACTTAAAAATGGGAAAAAATCTACAAAAATATTTGTAGTTGCTTTTTTAGACTGTGTAAAAGATGTGTGTATAATCTCAAAAAGTAGCTTTATGCTAAAGATGATACTTTTTGGCAGAGACAATTCTCCTATGGACTTTTTAACATTTACGTCTGGAGCATGGGGCTGTTATTATATCTGTACTTTAACCTTAATAGGTGTTTACTATTAGAGTATTTTTACATTGTTTTATTAGCATGCAAATGTTTACGAAATAAAGCAGCACGTTTTTTTCCTGGTCAGTGCAATACCTGTCATTGCCAGAGAAAGGCAGTAGTGCTATTACTTGTCTTTCAGTTTATCTAAAAATGGGATTCTCCAATTCAGCAGAACACACTCACTAGATCTCTCACAAAGCCAAACATCTGAAACAAAATCTGACAAAGAGGACCAGACTTTGACCCTTGGTTCACAACAGATCTGAGATGCCGCTGGGATTGTTCTCTCTGCTCTGGTATCATGGTTTCATTGAGAGGGAAGCCCTGTAGGCAGAGAGGAAGGCACTGTTGTCCCCTTTGTCTAGCCCCCTACCATTTCTTCGAACTTTGCTCAAAGATTCCGCTTTGTGTGAGTCTGGGTGTTAATGTACGCTGGGACAATGGTATCGGATGGGCGCTCTACAGGGACAAGTGTCCTGAAATCTATATTTAACATTGTATATCCCTGTGTTGTATTTCAGAGGAGTACGGGTTCTCTGTATTGTTGTGTGTAGGTCGGGGGCTGGTAGGTAAGAGGACATCCTCTTCTGTGAAGTGTAACAGGTGCTGCTCGGCGTCCCCAAGGACCTATAGGGAAGAGCTCTGTGTATGGTGCACTGTTTACATGCCTGAGAATATAAATATGTGAGAGGATGCTTCAGGACAATGCAGTGTGTGCAAAAAAATAGGCTGTTGTCTAAAAACAGCTCCGAGATGTACTTTTTTGGCAAAGAGAAATTAAGTCTTAGTGAGGTTAATAGTCAAAGTGTCTCCAAATTATTTCCTCTTGACAACTTTTGTTATACAGCAAGTGTCTAACTTACTATCAAGTGGTTTCCTATCTATTTAATTCCAAGTCAAGGGTTCTTATGAGGATATTCAAACTTTTTGTGTCTTCTGTTTGACCTGATAAAGACTGTGTGATGTGATCAAAAACTCCACAACTAGTGAAGAACCTGAGTGGAAACTAGGTGTTTGTTTCTTAGGTCAAAACCAAACTCGAAATCATCCACCTGTATTTCTTCGTCAGTAACAATAGTTGTAATATAATTCCGTACAAGATTAGTTTAAAAGAAAAAGTCTTATCTCTTGACTCAAGGTCTGCCATGTATCACTGTATATAATATGGAAATCCTTTCATATGCTTTTGAGTCTTGCCGTTAAGTAAAATAATGTCCACTGGTCTGAGAATAAAGAGCAATATTAATATTTTTTTTATTCCTGGCTGGGAAGTATAGATACAATACCCCATGTCCCAGAGGGACGATGTGTCAGGTTCTGAAACTATCCATTTTACAGTAACTCCTTTGGCATTTATTCACAAAGGATCTGAGGTCACTTTCTGTTTGTTATTCCTGATTGCTCTCATCCTGAAGGCCCAGCATTTGTCTTCCAACAATCCAGGAAGTCCTTTCTTAATTTGTTATGCCTCCATCACCTCCTCTTCTTTTCATCTAATTCCAAAAGAAAACCCGACACAAAGCAAGCGGGCACTTATCAGTGAGGGACTTTAAACATGTTTATTTACAGATCATCAGGGAGCTCAGGGAAGGGGCCTCAAAGAAGACTGCGCGCTGCTCTTCAAACCCTGAGATTTGGTCCCTGGGTGCGGTGTCAGGGGCCGTGCTCCTGTTGCCATGTTTGATGGCGTAGACAGCCACTCGCAGGGCTTCAAAGAGTTGCATTGCGGCTGCAAATGTGTGACTGCTCACAGGGTCCTAATCTGTTCAGAAGAGCGGGGATCCAATCCGGATCTTTTTCATCCAGCCGCACAGAGACAAGGCTTTTTCCAAGAGGCCTGCTGTAATACAGTGCATTAGTAAGATAAAGGCCTCTCTTCACAGCTGTCTCATGCTGACAGGCTCTTGGAAAAACTGTCTCTGGGTGGATCTGGGAGGATCCTTTCCTTCTCTGCTGCTCTATCTCATCCACAGGGTTCTTCTTCACAGACTCACACTTCATTTCAAACCTTTGAGCTTGGACTTCTTTTTACCCATGAATCTCTCTTATCATTGTTATGATAAAGTCTCCTCATGGTGCTGGTTCATAACACTCTGCACTTATCTGCAAAGCCTCAGACATTTTTCCCTACATTTTTCTCAGGCACAAGAAATTCGAAACATTTTAAAAACCCACTCCATTAACACATCAACCACCTTATCTAAAGTGGTGTTGTATGGCAGACATTAGTTGACCTTATATTCCATACAAAAATACATCATTCAGCTCTAATGAGACTTCATCACTCTGAAATAATTAAACAAGTTTGTCTTCATCAAATGTACTGTTCTTTCAATACAACATTTCCTGTTTGTAACATTAGAACAATTACATCAATAAAACTCCTTTTTCAATATTTATGGAAATTGACTATTGTCTTAAGACAGACCAGGACTTTGTTGAACATATTCTTTAATATGAATCATTTGACAAATCTCTGAATTGACAGATGTTTACAGATTTTCTTAAATCAATTTTAATGGGTCCATTGCATCCCCCCTTCATTTACAAATTTATTTGAAATATTTGACAAATTGACTAAACCATGAATCAAAGATGTGTAGTTGTATATAGACTGGATAAAGCACTTTATCAGTACAGTCCATTTCCCATTTACCATATACAGTAGTGTTATGTTATTTGAAGTTATCAGATTGTCAAATTGGCCAAAGCCATTGAAAGCACTTAAACTTGAACAACTCCTAATCGACAAATGAAATACATTTTAAGTTACACGACATCCCCCTTAATCAATTATTACATTTTTCACAATTTATGATATTTATAGTATTTAACACTAATAGATTTGTAGTGAAACAACACAGTAAAATAGATTCATTATTTTGCAACTTTTGCAGGATCCTCAGAGACAAGGAGACAAAGTCTCTTCTTATTGGTCATGAGGGTGGTGGTTGGGTTGTCCAATAAGAAGCAGCGTTGTGTCAGTGGTGTCAGTATTTATAGATTAAGGAAGGCAGAGTGATGGATTGAAGTCAGTAGACAGGCAGCAGACAAGCCCGGACACAGAGAGGAGGACACGGAGCAGGGAGGAAGGGAAGTAGTAGAGATGAAGGGAGGGAGGGAGGCCGAACCCCAGACGTCACATCTGCCACCACAACTCCCCAGGGGCCTCCAGGGCATGGGAACTTCTCTGGTCTACACCCAACCCCCCCTCTTCATGCTCAGACCAGCCCCTGCACCGGCCTGGGACCTGCTCTGCGTCGGCTGGGACCCAGTTCTCCCACACGTTTCCCTGACTCTGTCATATTGTTGCTTTTTATAATACCAACTCTTAATGTTTGTCTTATTTTCTTTCTTTGTGTTCTGTCCTTGTCTTTACGTTCCTCCACCTATACAAGTATTACAGATCTGATGATCTCCATTCAGTATATGCAGACATCTGGTTCTAAGGTGTGTTTTACACACATATTCAATTGTATTTAGCATATTTTTACACATTTACCACAGTTTTTATCGGACTCTGCGCTCTCATGTACTTGATTTAAAATGAAACCACAAGGAAGAAATAATCGCGCTACATTTCACCTTAATTTTAGGTGTTTCATTTCATCTCATGGGTTGAAAATGATGTTTGCAAGTCCTTCAAAGTTGTCCAAACACTCAACTAAAGAGCTCCCTGATAAATATATATGATAATATAATATACAGCTCCGGAAAAAATTAGGAGACCACTCCACATTTTTATTAAATGTCAATCTCTACTTGTATGGTAGACATTCAAGTGTCCTTTGAAATCAAACACAGAGTGGTGAGGAGTGATCTCTAATTGTTTCCCGGGGCTGTATGATTTAATTCCCTTCTGACTCTTCCCTCATTTCTTGTCATCGCTCAACTGCACTCTGTCTTATAAAAGTTGCAGGTGGATCTGGAGTTAAGATTTTAATTCTGTCGTATTTTCAAGGGTTAAGAATGCATGTTCACACCTAGATCCTACACTGTTATCCCAATAGAAATGAACACCTTAAAACATCCTTTAAGCTGAGAATCAGCTCTTCTAAAATAAAAATATCCCTCTTGTCACTTAGAAGAGCCAATACTATGAACAAACTATTAGTAAGACAAATACTGATAGGAACTTTCCATCCATTAGAGACCTGAGCAGAAGTATTGCTGGTTGATTCTTATCCTGGTCTACTCTGTAGAGGGCAAGTGGTGTTGAGCTCTTAAGAGTAGGCTATGAACTCACATCTGCTGTTCTTTTTTTTTTTTTTTTAGAAAATAGTAACCGATTTGCTGCCACCCGGCAGGGCAAAAGATGTAAGTTATTGTGAGAAAAGAGAAAAGGTGTCTGTGACTTTGCTAATGCATTACGGACTTTTTTTGTGACATCTATTGTAATTTGGTGTACACTTTCTAGAGTTTTTCAATTGAAAATAGCATGTCTGCTGCCTCACTTTGTTCCACTTATGAAGCTTCAATGCCCTTTCCTCATTTTGAGATGCACTGTTATTTCCTGTAACTACTACAGTAAGGAACTGATGCCTGCTTTGACCATTGTATTTAGAATGTGTTTTTTCTACCTTGTCATAATACATTCACACTACTACCCAAAAGATACATTCTTAAAACAACATCTGTCTATTGGAAGTGAACTCAAAACTACATATTCTCTTGCCTTTTACACACTTACTAGGCTGCTGGTATGAATGTGCTTTAACACTGTTATACAGGGATTACACGCTTACACAAGATTTATATCACTTGGCTATTTGTGTCACATTGTTGCATTTACATCCCAGTTTTGACAGTCAAGGTTACCATGCCATATTATCTCCTCTCCCTTTGCGTGTCTGGAGTAATACAGCAGTTAAACCCCTACCAGCTGTTAACAAACGCATGCTGTGTGTGTAAAAGACCTCTGACAAGGCTGTGTGTGAGTGTGTGCGCACATGCATGTGCAGCAGCTGTCGGCAGCATGTATGTCTTGCAGCCAGTGGCCAAAACACAGCAGCCGGCTGCTCCCAAAGCTCATAACAGCAAGGTTGCTTTCATGCGTTTACAGCTAACTGCTGCCATTCTTGAAGATTATTGAAGTGTCAATATTATTAAAAACGATACACTATCCTGACTTCACACTTTGCCCAAAAATATCTCTGAAGATAATTTGGACTAACAACACTTTTTCTACAAAACTTGCAACGTTTTCAACTGCATTTTTGTCCTTCAAAGTGAGTTCATTTTGGAAAAGAAAAGAAGGAATGGAAAATGATAAGGAACTTTAGTAGACATGATCATCTTTCTATTCAGTGTTTGAACATATTACTCAAATAAAGTGCAGAGAAACCCTGTAAGAAAATCTATTAGCAAGACAGTAACATTGTCGCAGCTTGCTTCCTCACTCGCCTATTTTCTGCATTAGTATTTCTCAGTCACCTTAGTCACCTGGTAGCCACACCTTGTTTCTCTCTCACACTCTGTTGCACCCATCAGCTCCATTAGTACATAGGCCTCCTTCACTCTCACCTCAGTGCCAGATCGTACTTCGCAACATGCAGGTTTTTCCCGCGTTACTTCCCAGATTGGTCTCCTGGTTTCGACCTCGCCTGCCCGACCAGCCTGATTCGCCCGTTTCCTGACCCTGCCTGTCTCTGGACTATTCTACCTTGCCTGTTTCCTGACCCTGCCTGGACCTGCGTCTACCATCTTGCCTACTCCTGGAACCCTCACCTGTCTCTGACCTGCCCTTTGCCCACTCCCTGCTGGTTTGTCTTGTACCAGAACTTTGCAGTACAAACTATCATAAATAAAGCTGGTTACCGACTTTCCCTGGTCTCCCGTGTGTTGCATTTTGGTCCTCAGCTTATTCCTGACAAACCTACACCCATGTTAGACATGCACTGAAGCTTTACTGAAGCACAGCTGTGCTTTGAGCTTAATGCTTATCACAGTGCTAACATGCTGTCTAGCAGGAACAATGGTTACCTGTCCACCAGTTTAGATTGGCATGCTGGCATGCTAACATTTGATCAATAGCACTGAATCAGGTAAAGCTATACTGGTAATATACAGAAAATAACTTTGACCTGACAGTGGTGATTGATGAGAAATAAGGGATTGACAAAGTCATTAATATGCATTCTTTTAGAACCATTAACAAACTTTAATGATCATCGATCCAAAAATTGTGAAGATATTTTAGTATGGGCCAAAGTTGTGGACTGACCATAGAATGTTTAATAAGAAAAAGCCACCTTGATGTTATCCATTGGTTTGTGAACCACTGCTTTAGATCGTTATCTCACCTGCACTGATATATAGACTGATCAGCATCACTGAAAAATCTGAAACGTTGACCTTAATTAAATGCATTATGTCAACAGATTTCACATAACTGTATTAGTTTAGTTGAAAGTCTGGTGTTGCAAAGATGCTGACCGACCTAGCTTTAGATCATGCTGCAGTGACGTAGCCTATTTTACATCCAAGCAACTTTAAGATTTGACTATAGTATCACATAGCATCTGTTATCTGTGTTAAAAATCTAAATTACCAAATGTATGCATGTGAGCTATCAAGTGCATGAAAATCCAGGACAGCTCCCCCTGCTGAAAAACTAGCTTCTACTAAGCCATCATTTTGAGATACTAAGTCAAAATAATGAGAGAGTAGATCATGACAAAGAGATATAGAATCATAATTATGAGAAAGGATCTCCTAATAATGACTTACAGTATTTTTATTTCCTCTCAGTGGCGGAAATGATCTTTCATACTCCGGAGGGTCGTGTGAACGATTAAAGGTCAACAGGCCTGAGGTGTCACACCCCCCCCCCCCTCCTCTGCTGTCTGCACAGCTAACTTGGCAACGACAGCTGATATTTCATAAAGGTATAATGTTACTTCTTGGACCAACAACAAATTAACATCAAACAGGTGGCACATACGTGTCCCTGCTCAGGTTTCAAAAGGCAGCCTTGTGTCACAGTAAGGATAAACAAGCAGTGCCTCACATGCCAAACTCAACTTGTCACACTCAGTCAACACATGTCTGTGGTGTACAGTCTCTTACAGCCAAGTGTTTGTTTTGACTTGTGTGTAGTTTCAGATTAATGGATTGTACATGCCTGTGATCACAGCGTAGTGGTCCCATTTGACTAATGGATAAATATTTTTCAGTTTTGTCTGAAAGTATTGGTTCATTTCATCCAATGCCACACATCTGGCAGAATAGTATTAAGTTAACAAAGCTAAGTTAGCTAACCTGAAATGTCCATGGTGTCACATGTTTAATCACATTTTCACCCGAACCAATCCTTTAAAATATGGTGATGAAAAAACAGGCGGCCGTCTGTGGGTGGACAGACATGTGGGGCTTTCGATTCCTGTCATGGCATCCAATCTATGATCAACAGATGACTTGTTGAAAGGGAAAGTCTTACAGCTCCAGTCGGTTTGACACATCTGACGTGACATCAGTTTTCAAGGGGTTGGTATTTGACAAACCATTTTACTGTTCAACATTCTCTGGATCCAGGGCTGTATCTACAAAAGCAGACACTGAAGTGTCATCTGTATTTAGACTGAGAAATCTGTGATTTTTGGAAAAGAAAGTTTACATATAGTTCAGATTTAACTTTCTTTGGAACCTCTTTTACAATATCTTCACAAAAGACGAGTGTTGAACATTCTGAATATGTTGATTCTGCCACATATCAAAAACCAATAAATGCCAACAAAATGAACAGATAAAGGATACGACAGGATAGAGTATTTATATAAGACTTTCATTCCTGGCAGTTTGAAGAAGATTTTGACACACTTTATTGAGAAATGTATCTTTGGAAACAGTTACAGTACGTTTCACTTTTTGCAGCTTAAACTACATCTTAAGGTTTATCTTGATTTCATTAGCATTTAACAGTTTCACAACCTTTCCAAATAATCAGTTTGACATTTTTTTCAATAAGTGTTTCGTCGCAAAAAATATATTAAATGTTATTTCTATGAGACAGATTTGATATGCAAGTTGTGAGTTCTGATAGACAATGTCTACAGTTTTGCGTTGTCTTTAAATGTGTGCAACAGTCAGCAAGCTGCATAAAGTTCAATAATCCAAAGAAAAAGTGATTGAAAGATATTTTCTGTACATGATTGTATTAGATTGAGCAGATTGACCAGGATGTTTAGCAAAATGTATACAAATTCAACCAGCCATCCTTTAGCTAATCTAGAAACTTTAAGAGCCGAGTTTCTGTTCCGAAAGTATATGCATTCTCAAAACCTCCTTAAAAACATCCCTACACGCTACTTTCTCCATCTCTCACCAACTGTCCTTTGGGACTCTGTGGCTTTTATTAACTCTCCATAAAACCCTAACACAGCTCTCATTTGTCAAAGTCGGGTACTTCCGGTGAGCTTCCAGCTGAACCACATCTCCCATGCTGCCCTATCCGACCTGCTGGGAATCCATGACGACCGCAGGGATGGACTGCCCCTTTAACGCCGCTGCCTGTTAATTGGCATGATGCCGCAGATGGGCCTCGTGTTGATATCAGTAATGACTGTTACAGGAGATGGCGTTGATCTCAGTCACGTGCACTGTGCTGCCCTTTGCCCCACACGCAGGAGGAAGGGTGATGCTAATTGATAAAAGGGGTAAAAAGCACAACAGGGGGCACGAAAGGCTAAAAGATCAAGAGAGATTGTAAATAAAGACAATGATTGTAAGACAGATTGCCAAGAAGAATAGAAAACTTAAAGGATGATAAATAGATGATAGGAGGAGAGGCAAGTGAACCAAAGCAATGCCTCCACAGTAAGCCCTGTGTGGAGCCGAGGCAGCTGGGAGTTTGGCAGCTGTTCAATCTCTAAAGAGCAACCATCTCCCCTACCCTGACTCGTCCCTGTCTTCCTCCCTCCAACACCCGGTTCAATAAACCCCCTCACTCCGGACCTCCAGCCTCTCCTCGCCTCACTCCAGCCAGCTCTGCACAATTAGTTGAAGGACCAAACATAATTGCGATGAAAAGATGAGAGCCTGTGTGGCCCGCGTCGACTGTGTCAGAGCCAGGCGACTTGTTGTGCTCAGCATTGTCCATCAGTGCACAAGAACAGCCTTTGTTTCAGGGGGAGAGCAGACAGAGAGAGGCGATGACCAGAGCACCCCGATCAAGACAAGGCTGGCCCCTGCAGCATTCTGCAGTTATTAAGGGCCTGAACTCAGGGACATCCAGAAGTTTCAACATACAAAACATTTGTCAAACCATAGCTCTCTCTATAATTGAAATTTCAGGATCTACACAATCGTTTTTTTTTTTATTTCACAATCCAAGGAAAATAAATCAAATATTAATGACCGGTGTTTGACCTTTCAGTTAACTAAAGCTCAAATCAACACTACTGTCATTACTGACAAAACATTTCTTTCTTTTTCAGTTGCTTTTCTTCAGCATAAATGTAGAGGTTAATGTTGATGGCATCAACAAAAAGAACAAGAAACAAACAAAACAAAAAAAAGATTTGCTTCACATACGATTTATGAAATCATGTCATAAACTGAAATTTATTTAAACTATTCAGCTGCATTCACACAGACTTTGTTTTTGCCCTTAATCATATGAGTAAGCCATCAATTACATAATCCACTTTCTTACCATTTGGTGTCTGATAAACCCTCAAACTGACAGATATTTGTTTGGGGGCTGTTATTTGTCTAAATGCTTTGGAAACAACAAGTGCTTCAAATTCTGTCAACAGTTATATCAAGACCAATCATTTCACTTTGGAGATCAAACAATAATCCTTGATCAACTTTCTATAATTTATTTCACATAAAATCAGATATGTCAAATGATCATTCAAAATTAATGTTTTTCTTTTAGATTTTCTGCTGCATCAACTGATCTCATTTCGTAGGATTTACAAAGTAAAGTTGTGATGTTGCTTACTGTAAACGTCAACACTGCATCCATGTTGATCATTGATACCTTAGTGTTGCATCGTAATGAACATATCAGTACAGGTTGAACAGGAAAACACAATGTAGGGATATTAAGTAAATTCTGGATCTTCACTGTGATGTTGTGAAGCATTTTACATCTACATACACAGAGATTTGGTGCAAAGTATTAGCCCTCAGCAGGTGGAATCCATAAATAGCGGCCGACAGCCTGATGGGATGATCTGTGGTTGTTTGACATTCCAGCTCCAGCTCAGTGACTCTGAATGCACAGACAAAGGCTACAGAGAGGCTGCTTGGACAATCAGAAGTGGGCTCATTACAAGTAGGAAATGTGCCTCTTTATTTATGAGTGTGTCAGCATTCAGTTGCAGGGTTGATAGATTCTAAATCAGATAAGCAGAAATAGGTTGCTGCATAAACACTCAACTTCAATAAAACGGTTATGCAAAAAACGTACTGATCCCTCTGTTGGGACTTTAAATGATAAACATGTTCATGCAAATATCTATACTAACTGCTTAATGAGATTATTAACTGTGGATTTCTTCTTCATGCATGCAAATGAACATCCCTAGGTGAACAGTTTTACTCTTCACACTGTGTAACTTATATCGATAAGTAGCAAAGGGTAGCCACTGTGTGAATATAATAAATAATATTTCCAAATTTTCCCAGATGGCTTCAATGGAATTGTGTTCCTGCCCAAGAACGGAAATACGCACAAATGACTGTGTGAAGAGAAAAAATAAGATACTGGCTTGCTTGGTAAACAATGGCAAAATGCCCTCAGGCTCTTTTCCTTTGTGATGAGGGGAAACAAACAGTTAACTGAGATGAAATCAGATGACAGGTGTCAAATGAACAAGACAAAGCCTCATGGTCTCAGACATGCTCAGTGGTAGCAGGGTACCTGGGCCAGGAGAAATGAATGAAAAAAAACCTCTCGCATTTACAAAACAATCAACGTCAGAGCTGGAAGGTCTTGTGTACACAGTGCAGTGTGGGAAACTGATGACAAGTTTGATAAGAGTTTGTGAGGCTGCTGTAGGTGCAGATCTCACAAATGCCTTTTCCTGGAACTGTAAATTGCTGTTTTGATGTTAGAAGACAAGGGTTTAGTGACAATAAAATGGGGTGGGGGCTGACCATACACTTTTGGTGGTCATTTTGGTGCATTTTCTAATCATTTTGAAATACTTTGTGCTTTTATTTTGTATCCTTTTGTAGTGATTTTGCACAACATTTTGGTCTTTTGACTAAACTTTGTGGCCATTCAGCATCTTTTCAACATCACTTTCTGAAGAATCAAATTCCACAGGGAGCCTGTGCCACCCCTGGCTTTTTGTTTTCACTCTAACAGCTACATATATTAATATCAAAAATAATAAATACAATCAATCATCAGCCAAACTCTCTCTACGCTGCTTCCACAGTTCATTGCTGGGAATAACAGACCATTTCCTGTCGTGCTGCCCACTGGAGACATCTGATTTCCACCTCCAGCCTTCTGCAGATGTTAGACAGCAATGTGAACGCAATCAACCAGGGACTCGAAGGGATGTGTGTTTGTGGATGCCAACATGATGAGGGCCATATAATAAAACCACAGAGTGGAAACATTTTGGCTACTTTTAAGAGTTAATACTCAACAAAAAGTAATACAAAGTTATTCAAAGTTTTAAATGCTGTAGTGCCTCTCCCTTGCCCTGGTATCTGTTTACGTTGGCAACTTTGTGTCACTGGGTAATTTTAAATGACCAGTTTTCCCTTCACATAAACAGTGCACCTGTCAAAATGTGCTCATTCTCTACTTAATGTGGTGTTTCTGTCAGTTTTGGTCATATTCAGGCCTTCAGTAATCAGTCACAAAATGTTACAATTTGTTTAAAAAATGAAGACTTTTTTCTATTTTCTGTCTTTTTAAAATATCTTAATGAAGCTATATTCATCTATTATTTCAGCATTTTAATTAATATATATTCCTTAATGTATATAGGATAATGGAAAAGTGATGCACATGGTCTTTTTGGCTGCATAAATAAAATAAGAATGTGCTGAAATATAACCAGACTACTTGTCTTGAGTTTAATATCTCTCGTAAAAAGAAGCAGCACAATAATGTAACATAAGCACAGAGTTGAGTAATGCGGGTGTATTTGGTCCATATAATGTACAAGCAGCAGCCAACATCAATGCCAAGTTGTGTGTCCTGAGAACCGGTCGTATTTTATGTTGTAATTTGCCTTTTTTTGGCTTGAGAATAAGGCTTATTTGTCTTTGCAACTGAAATGTGATGCCATGTGATGTGGTTCGTTTCAGTTCCAAAATACAAAATATTGACTTCTAGTCCAGCTTTGAACATCAAAAAGGTCTCAGCACATGGTTAAGTAATCACTGAGTCATTCTTTTCCAAAATCCCTTCCATAGTACTTTGTGTTATGGCATCAAAACTCTTTATTTGAGAAGTCTCTGACCTTTCTGAAGTCCGAACACCTCCACTAAGGTCTCTTTGCAATAAAACAACCAAAGGAATGAATTCAATGATGCATTGTTGAAGTAGTCCTTGTTAAACTAATAGTGATTCATAGCTATTAGCAGCCAAAAGGTGTAATAAACCTTTTATTTCCCTGAACGTTCTCACCGCTGCTGTTTAGGGATTAATGCCACTTAATGATGTAGCCCAGCTGCATTATAAATTCCCACAGTTGTGAGATTGTCTTGTCATGAGAGCCAGCCAGGGACAAACAGGTCTATATATGCAGACTGCTGTATTTGTCTCTGTTTAGACAGCGGGGATATCCAAGTACCCTGTGAACTGCATTGGAGCAGAGCCTCAAATAGCTGTTTTCTTTTAAGAGCAGGATTAAGTGCATAAACAAATAGTTACCGGGTCTATAATTCATGTAAGGTCTTCAGGATTTGTGGAAGTGAAAGGGGAATTCTGAACAAAAGTCAGTGATGTGTTTTATCCCACAGACCTGTAGGTGAGACTTGGAAGAGAGTGCTTTTTTTTTAAGTTGAGGAGCGTTATGGCAAAAAAACAAAACATTCACTTCCTATAAACTGTGTACGTGCCGCTGGGAAAAGCAGCTCAGTAGGTGATTCTGTCGGCTGGGCACCCCTCAGGAGGAAGTATGTACTTAAGACCATTTTGCCTTTTGTTACAGGCGACATTGTTAGGATTTTAGGTTCTCATGCTGCTGCCTCCAGAGACATAAAACGGTAACTTTTAGGGCAAATTGTCTTAGTGTCATTCCACAAAAAGCACAAGTATGACAGTAAAAGGAATGGTGGCTGAATAACATTTACAGTTTCTGCTTCAGTCACTATGTAAGGGTCCTGGCTCACTGTCACATGTTGCCATGGTGTCTGGGACACTTGAATAAAACAGAGCCATTGTTAGTGTTATTACAGTAGCAACACCTGCATTTTTTTTACTTTGAAAAGTCACAATGTGTGCTGTAAAAAAAGACTCCTAAAACTCACTAACACTACAAATGCATGCTGTGCAGCAAAACATTTTTCCCCCCCAAACCTGATTTTGTAATCAGACTATAAATAAAGTATTTACATATAAAATAATCTCTGATTAAGGAATATGCCACATGTAGGTTAAAACTCTCATTTGACCCAGTAATCTTCGTAAAGACAGGGACTTCTAAGATCATGCCAATACAGCCCTTTATTATGTCAGATCCCTCAAGATTCCAGTCAAATTAACCAAAACCAACAAATTATTAAACTCTCTAAAGATTGAGGAAACGTCATTATCTAATAAATGATTTTTCATTACTTTTTGTGACATGGTCCCTTTTCTCCATTAAACATTTGTTCTGATCAAACACTATTACAAACCCCACCCCTCCTGTATCCTAGATGTAACTAACCTGCTATAATGAGAGAGATGTATGAATATAAAGGCTAAGTATCACTGTTTACAGTAAACTGCAACAATGAAGGCCCCCCCAGTCAGCTAAAAACTAAAGTTTCATATAAAAACCAAGGTGTGTACATTTTTTCTTTCCGTCACATCCTCCTTAGCGTCGAGCATAGAGGTCCCCTCGGGTGCTTTATTGTCCCACAGAAGTCTGGCTTTCCTCGCTCTTTGTGTGGCACTGTGTCACAAGCCTTTACACGAATTACACAGCGACACACAGAGGAACACTAATCCTCACCCTTCCTTCCCTCGCACAAACTACAATTATGAGATTACGCTCACAAACAATCAGCTCACACACACACACACACACACACACACACACACACACACACACACACACACACACACACACACACACACACACACTCACATATTGTCAGGGCTTATTGTCAAAACTTCAGGGACGTGAGGAGATAATAAATCGTAGAATAATTAACCAGAGAGCATCAAACGCTTGAGTAAACTGTTATTTTCCAGAAAAGATTTTTCCAGCAAAGATTTACAGAACAGTGGGAAAAGGCAGTGAGATGTTTGCGGGTCTTTTAAAGGGACGGAAACAGCAGAAAAGATAAAGTCCCCAATGTAAGAAAGACAGAAAGTCCCCCTCGGTTGGAGCGGTGACCTTGCACTGGTTAAGTCCATATCAGTAACCCCGGCTCACAGACTTGACTAGGAGCTATTTCATTCCCATGACTGGGCTGCAGATATTTATCCACAATCCCACAGGGTCATGGAGCCAGTCTGTCTAGCTGCGCGGCGACACTTTGGCCTTTCACATGTCTCCCTGATCACTGTTACAGCAGAGGAGAGCGCACCAGACATTTTTCAGCGCTTGAGCTGCAGGTGATCACTCTCACCGTATTTTGTTTAATATCTAATAAAACTGCAACAGTTATGTATGCAAACATGCACCTGAATTAAAAGGGCTGTAACGTTCAGAGCAGTCCTGTAGTTAGAGTAATGGACCACACCCAGACAGGTTTCAATGTCAGCTCATCATTCACTCTTACATCTCTTTGCCCCATTTCCTGTCTCTCTCCACAATGTCTCTGAAAATAGGTGCAACGGAGGTTTGGGCTCTGTAACTATATAAAAAGAAATCTAGGAATGCCAAAATTGGAGCAAAATGGGCTGTGACTGGGAAAAGGTGACGCACCAAATTATTTAGTTAGGTGGTGGCCCTAATTCTGCAGGAAGTGATTCAATGTTGGGGAATATGGTGCCCTTCAGTGACATCACCGTGCACAATCTGGCATCGCTGAATGTGTTTTTGTGTTGCAGATGAAGTTGAATATCCCTCTGTGAAGGATATTTATTTCAAACTAAAAGGACATTAATCTGGATTCAACTTGTACTTGAGACAGTCCATATTTAAGAGTGCATCAGGCTTGAATGGGAGCACAACAGCCCTTTTATGGCACGATAATTAAGTCTATTTTTATATTTCATTGGAAGTTTCATGTTTCAATTTAAAATTGCTGGAAAAAAATGGATTAGAGCTGCTTAAATTGCCCTTGGGAATTCAACAAGCTTGGACCTCTGACACATGGCACAGCCACTGAGAGTGTGGGAGTGACATACTGAAATACGGACTGGCAGCTGAAATGTTAAATTAAAATGGAAAAGAGAGGAGAGTGTATGACATCAAGATGGGCGAGGCAGAACCAAGGTAAAAGAGGTTAAGAGTGAAAAAATAAACTCAGATCATGGATGGATGCAGGAGAAGGAGAAGTACAGAGTCCCATGGGAAGTCCTTATAAGGAAAGGCCACATAGTTCCCAAACACAGCCTTTTTTTCCCTGGCTTCACCTCAGGAAAGTAGCCTCATGTAACATTGGGAAGCTTACATTTTAAGAAACACATAATCCCCTTGAGATGTGTTTGCATCCTCATAACACAGTCTTTGATATTACTTTTTTCCACTAAACTACAAAAATAGCTTTTTCTTTTCAGAATGGCTGAGACTTCACACGATGCAAGAGGTGGAATAGTTTTCCCAGAACACGGAGCACACAGAGGCTGGTATGCAGAAGGATAAGAGCTCTCACTGCAGTAATTATCAAATCTTTTAAGGAACAAAGGAATGGTGTTCTCTGCCTGGGAACAGTGGCTTGAAGGTGTGTCACACCACATCTTAAACCACAACAGGCTAGATGCATTCCTTTGAAAGGAAAATCTGAATTCACATCTAGCTATTCACACGTTTCTAAATGAGTGAGGTGGGTTTTTTTTTAAATCATTTCGAATTCAGTGTTGTCTGAGTCACATCCCTTATGTTTATCATGTAATGCAAAATATGCTAACTCCACAGCTCCATAGAAAATGTGCAACCATGCAAAACACAGCAGACTAAATTAAATGAACCCAAAATATGTTGACCACCATGACGGTGTCCAGTGGTATTTGACAGGAAGCTGAAGTGTATACTGCACTTAATTCAGTGTAGAAGAAGAATTGAGGAAAATGCATTTAGTGCTCTTTCAAATGTAGTCCTCCCAACACATGACATGTTAGCCTCCAAAAACAACCCAACACAACATTTGCTCAACTGAAACCTTATTGTCTCAACAGAACAATACATTACAGGGTTGACGAAAACCCTTTTCTACCCCAATGTTCCTAGGAGTTGATAGGTTGATGAAACACACCATAAAGAAAGATTCACTGATGCCAAGGAAGCAGTTTGAGAAGCATAAAGTCTCAGAGTTAGGGGGGTAAAATGGATGCTGGCGAGCAAACATTGGTACAACTTTGTCTTTGGGAGTTCAATTCAACCCCCCCCCTGTAAACAAAAGGAGGAAGTGGCTCTGTGTGACTTGCTTGCAGGGACTTCCTGTTTGTGATTGTATGTCCAAAAACAGAACCAGGCTCTCTGGACCTCCCACGACTCCGCTTCACTCAGGGCCGGAGAACCACTGACCCGCTGCGTCTGGCTGTCCGCACATTGTGCTTACGAAGCCAGGGCGCCACAATACTGGGAAGCAGCTGCGGTGGACATAAAAGTGACAAATGCATGTTGGTAATGGCATGCAACACAACAGCTATCATTAGTGTAATAAGCTTAATGGGTAGTAGCACAGGAAGCAGTCCTAATGGTATTTTAACTTGCTGGATCAGTCGTTATTTACAGGTTTACTGTATTCCCATTAGGTTGGAGGAAAATGACAGAGTCAGTTTTTTCAACAAGAAGTCAAATTCAAGTTTGTTTTGCAGTCTTAAATCACTCTCTACTCATCCTATTGCCTTACATTTCCAATTCATTGAAGTGTATTAAGGAATTAAATGCCAATGCCTAATGTACATATTGCCCAAGGTGGAAAAGGCATACAGACAGCAACATAACACTATGAAGAACTCTTCTACAAGTACATTTAAAAAAGGGTAAGTATTTTTTACAAAGTGAGTTATCAGCGTTTAGCTTTGCCATTTTATTTTTTTTAGATTTGAAGATAAGATTGGCATCTTGACAACCGGTCCTCTCAAGACGAAGTATGACTACAGAGTTTGTGTGAAGGCTAAAGTAAACAGTGCATTGACAATATAACGCCACATTTAACACAGTAAATGTCTCTTAATTACATTGAAAGAAGACATTTTACTGACATGATGCATTTCTACAAATTATTATGTTTCCCAAGTGCCAAGTCAGATATCTTTCACCCTATCAACTATAAATACGGCTCTGATACAAATGGAAAACTCAAAATCTGCGACATAGTTACTAAGATCTAATCATCTCCATACTCTGACCAGTTAACTTGATTTAACCATCTTGAAAGTAACAACTAAATAAAGCGTTTGCTGATATGTCAAGAATAATGGTAAAAGGGCTATATGAGTTCTGATATCTATCCACTGAAAGAATTGAACAACTGAAGACTGTGCTTTGGAGCAGACTTTCCCAAACTATACCAACAATACACTTGCTTCTAAGACAGCCGCCTCCTTCCCTTAACCTTGCTGCTGCAGGAAAGCAGGAGCCAACTTCCCTGGCCTGCACTTCCTCACATTGGGCACAATAATCTATATTTTAACAATAAAGTCTGTAGACCCTCCTCCCTGATAAGAACAACACAGCGACACCAGGATACATTAATCCGAGTTTGAAACACTCAGGAAATAATACCACTGCAATACAATGGCCTATGTTCCTTCCCTCAGGTATGCTTTGTATCGTCATGGACACCAATCTTGTAAGAATTGTCTCAGCGGTGGATGTAGATTTTGACAATAAATCAAAGGGAAAAATCAAGGGTCAAAGGTATTAGCAGTTTCTGGGAAAAGGAGGTAGAGTTTTTGTGCACCATAATTCTGCTATAATGTGACTCTTTTATTAGATTACATATTCATAAATTATTATTCAAAGCATGTTTAGCTGTTTTAATTATGTTTTGATGAATTTGTAAAGTGTCTTTGAGTTTTTAGAAAAGCGCCCAATAAATAAAATTGATTATTATTATTATTATTATTTAAAGACTCTTTACAAGCAAGTATGTGATATTGCGGAGATCTTTTAAGGAATTGTCTAAGAATTATAAAAAATATTCAGAATTTATGGACCAAAATAAGAGCTACGTTTGTGTGTTACCCGATATTACTCTATCGTTACAACTCACAAAACACAAACATATTTGCAAGGGAGGGAGGACCATTTTAAAGTTGATAGCAGAAACAAACCATAAATAAAACAAAAATAGAAGCACATTATCACTCAAAATAAATAAATAAATAAAGGACGTCATGCCTTGCGTGTAGACCACACTGTTTTTTTAGACACATTAAACTATTCTGGTCCCAAGCAACCTTGTCTGACTAATCAGACTCCTCATGGGGACACAAGGGTCAATTATTTCCACATCCATGAAGCTTGATATAAGCCTGTACATTTGTCAGTAGTAAACAAGCGTGTACATTTGTCAGTAGTAAACAAGGCTGTATAATTATAAATGGCTTATTTCCTCCGGGGCCCTTCAAGATGCTTAGTGAACATCTGTGGGAGAGTTTGAGTTTTGGAGATGTCGACACAACAGTTGTGAAGAAGGAATCATCGCTCAGGGCCAAACTCTGGAGTCGGCTCTGTTGATGGGTCGGGGGATTAGAGCAGATCAGCTTTCAGGGGTCATTGACTGTAAGTGCCTGTGGGAAAACTGTCACACCCTTTCAGGATGCAGTAGATAGACAATAAACACATCCAAACTTCTTACAGTGACAGTTGTTCACACTTCTTCTAATGGGTATATGATGTGCATGAGTCTGTTTGCACTCCACACTTACAGTATCTGATGACACTTAGGAGGCACTATATTCTCTTTGAAGGAACAATGTTAAAGTTTGAAGTCTAAACTACTTTAACACTGTCAAAGAGAGCTTATGGAGGATTATATAACATTTGCTGGTGTTTTTTAAGTTTAGGACACAATGTATGTCAAACTGTTTTCAGTTTAAAGCACAGGTTTTAGTGTCAACCTTTTTTTGTCTATATATTTAATGCAATGATTCTTTACCTTTGTGGCTTTTGATTTGAGGTTACAGTGTTCGGGCATCAGCTGTGAAGAGCTCAATATTTCACAAGTAGAACAAATATTACAAATGTGTCTTTTTGGGTCATTTATTCAACCCTTCAAATGTATCTCATGACTCCCTTGTACAGGAGACAATGTAGTTTAGTAAGTTACTTACCAACAGTATTTTGTAAGTACCCAGTTAAGACTTCTGAAATTTGATTTGCAACAAATAGGAACAAACTTAAGGTGGTAAAACTCTGACTTCTATATCTGCCATACTTCTTATTGTACATGTAAAACCAATGGATGTTGCATGTTCACAGCAGTTCTCTGATGAGTATCAACAGATGTCCTGGAAAATCTCACAAATCACAAGCCAACATTGACAGAAACATGAAGAGTAAATGTTTTTATTTTGGAATAATAACTTTAACTCCACAAGCAGTTATACTGAACAGTTTGCTCATATGACTGCATTAGAAAACAAGTTTTAAAGTTTTCTCATGTTTTTTTTCTGCTTTACTTTATAAAACAAACATTAATACTCTTTGACAGGACTTTGTCCACAAGCTTACCTTCAGCTGTAGATGAACAGTTATTAAGTAAAGTACTTTCCATGACAGTGCACTACATAAACATGTCCTGGCTTGTCCCTTACACACCACATCTGTCGCTGCAGGCTGCCCGGCGCCCACCCACACTCTTTCTCAAAGGCGAAACAGAAGATCTTTTATGCAAAGTGAATATTAGCATCATACATTCTTGGCAGAAAACTCATTCATGAAATGCAGTGAGGGCAGCAGTTGAACAAGTTTACGTCATGAACCTAACTGTCAGCCAAAAGTCAGGAGATGAACGGTCATGATGATAGATGATGCAAGATTATATGGTGCAGGGATCATTTAGTTCACGATAAAAATAACAGTACTTCTTGCACTTTGTAAGGCTGTGAAAACGGGTTGTATTCACAGCCTTACAAATATAAAAAATACTGTTTTTTTATACAAAGTTTAATACTGTACTTTATGTCACAGAGCTAAACTATAATTCTAGTAACACACTAAAGAAACATTGATCTGAAATGCATTCAAAGTCAATAAGGTAGTTACAAAAATAGTAAGTATGTTTGAAACTACCATAGTTCACATTTATTGTAATTAGCATGTCAAGAACCATGCTCATGATGAAGATACTAAAAATAAATCTATTTAATTAAGCCAATTAGTCAACGGCTGAAAAATATATAAACAAATACATTTAAATTATTTTCCCTATTTGATTAATGCTTTACTATATCAAATGGAATATATTTTTTTCTCCTGGGTTTTGGCTGACAGCTCATTAAAAAGCTTGTGACTTTGACATTTGGAGTGCTTTTTTGACAAAAAAGTTTAAGAAAATTAAAAAAGTAAATAGAGATAAGCCATATTCACCTCCACACATTTCAAGACGTGAAAATGATTTGCTTTGAATAACAATGACTTGGATTCTGAATGTCACTAAAGTACATTATGTCGTACACTCAGATTTAAAGTGAGCTAATAGAAACTTTCCTACTCCAGCAAATGTTAGGAGAAACAGTCTTTAAATGTCAAACTCTGCTCATATAACACTCAGCACAGGGAAACTCAAACATCAAGTGAAGGAACGCATTTTAGTTTAGAGGTGGACTTTAAACTTGCTGCCATGAGAATAAAGTGCATTGTATGTTATACATGAGGATCATGAAGAGGATCTTCATCATTATGCAGAACCCCCTTTGTTTTCATCCAATTAATACGATTCACTTTCCATAGGTATACAGTAATCCCTCATTAGATGGCTATAATTTCAGAAATCATGGCTTTGGCGGCTTGTTCTGTAGCTTTCTGATTTGATCCAACACTGAGCAGCTGTCTCTGTTTTTCAGGATGATGAAGTAGAACAGGTCTCTCCATCTGTGCAGTCACTGGGACCCCTAACCCCAAGGTCAACACAATGAGAAGGAAATCACCACAAATCCTGTTTACTCTCCACCTCACAATGTGACACAATAAACACATTTCCCCCCTTTTCTATACCCACAATGAACAACTGCACAAAAGGGAGTTAAAGGCATTTTTGAAAATGTCTTAAAACATGCAGAAGGGATGTGTGTTGTGTTGTGTTGTGTTGTGTTGTTGTTATTTTAGTACATCTCACCAGGGAGACAACCTGCAGTAAGAAACAATCAATAAAAAGTGTAAAATGATACAAAAGTACAACCTCAATAAAGATCAAGGTTGAGACAAAGGTCAAACTTTGAACCATTGGCAAAACAGTCTAACTTTCTAAAGCATGATGTGCTTTGTGAAAAATAAGTTCCTTTTAGCTGCTCTGTTGCTTCTGATCGAATCATATATTTCATTTAAAATGGAACCGCTTCTAATTTCCCCCACCCCTCACCATCACTTCTGCTTTTACATAGAAACACTGCATGTGAACATTCAAAACACCAAATGAAATCAGGCTATCCTCTAAAGGGGATTGAGCTGAAATCTAGGTAGGTTAATAGCCACAAAACCAAAGCTGATTAAAGCCAGACTGAAATATTAACATAACAATACCCATATAGTATTGCCTTAATCTGACTATAATCATGTTATTAATGTGCATGGGAAAAGAGTGATTAACATTTGGCTACACACATCTCTTCAATGTTTAACATGTTCTCTCCATCTCTGTCTCCTCCACCACTCCTACGCTCCGTCTGCCCTCAGGCTTTAAACGTCTGCTTTTTTTCCCCTCTCAGGCTGCTGTTTTACCTGTAGTGTACTGGGAGAGTCTCTGTCTGTCACTCTGCGGTTTTAAAGAGAAAAATGAAGGCCTGATGGTGTTGAAAGGGATTTATGCTTAACAATCATGAATGCCTACATCAAACATTCATTTGTTTGCCAGTTATAAGAAGATGTGGATTCAAACCACCTCAGGCAAAATATCTTTACCATCTACTGTGCCACTTAAACAACTCATTTTGAAAGTTCTAATGTATTACTGTAGTACAATACTAAATCAAAGTTGATTAAATGGGGCTTTTTTTTAAACAATAATCACAAGGGCAAACCAATATAGGAAAATAAATAAATATATATAACATTATTTTATTTCATATATGATTATTTTCAAAGTTCTTTCTTTTATGTCATTATTATTGTAATTTAACAGTATTGTAATAATCACACAAATGTAAATGCACACTGACTATGGCTCTAAAGCTTTTATAAGCCTCAAAGCTTGTTGTTAACTTTTACTGCTCCTGAGGAGCTGCAGCATTTTTTTTGACAAACTGAAAGATACAAAGCAACTTTACCAATCATTTCTTTCATGCTCTGATCCACTGTCTCTCTTTCCCTTTCGCAACCACACATTCGCTACGCAATAATTAAACTACCCTTTTAACAATGTAAACATGTGGGTTTTCCGTTAAACCCAGCCATTGCCATTTTCACCAAGTAGTAAGACCTGTTTGTAGTCAAGAGGATTTCATTGATTACAATATAAATACACTTGCAATATGTCTGCAAGATAAAACTCTCAGACGTTATGGAGCCAAAATCTACACCATGATGACAAAGGAGTACGCAAAGCAATTATATTGATCACGGTAAAAAAAATACCCATACAACATAAATGGATTTTCAAGTTATAAATCATGAACATGAACAGTTTTTATAGGTTCACATAGGTGAACCTTGAGTGAAGATTGTTTGTCAACCGCTGTTTCAAAGGTCAACGAAGAATTAATGAGCAAAAATGGACAGGTGAGCATGGGAAAAGATTACTTTATATAAGATTAATTAAACGAGTTGCTGCACTTATTTAGAATTGAACCACAATAAAGTCAGGGGACTCAAGAGAGACAATAAAAATCATGATGAAAAATCAAGAGATACAATGACAGTGATAACAGTAAAACTCGTCAACTACTGACCCCAGTTTGAAATTGTGAAATTACATGAGCATGATTTTTTTTTTACGAGACAGAAGTTTACCTGTGTGAATCTGCTAAGACTGTGTTCACAAACCACTTGATGGGAAAATCATCCTGCTCCTGCTGACGCCGCAGCCTGGCTGACTGAAAACTTACATGAGTACTTGTCAGCGTTTATTTATCAGTGTTGAGATCCTAACTGCAAACAGGTTGGTTCCCAGGTTTGTCATGTTGTGATGCTCCAATGCAGGAGTGCAGGAAAAGGTTTAACTAATGGTTTTAAAGACCAAAACTAATGCTTTAATAAATGAAAGCTGCATTTGGCCCTTTTTGTTCTTATTTTGTTTTATGTAAATGAAAAACTCTTATCATGCTAAAAACTTCTCGCGAATTTCCACGATACAGTGTTTCCATCTAAAGTTTAAAGATAATATATTAAATGTAACCATACTCTATGGATAAGTTGTAGCCTACTGGCCTGCTGCCCAAAGAAAAGTTTCAAGATGTTACATTTAAGTCAAACTAATGCTTATGTTAGTGATGTTTTTGTTTCCTAAATGTGGTTCTTGAACTCTTTTATGTATGTTTTGTTTGTTTGTGTCTATCCATCTAAAAGTCAAATAACATCAACATTGAACCGTAGGCTACAGTAGGCTACTTCATTAAATGCAGAGTTTAGTTTTTTTCATACAAACACTTAAAGCTCACGTAGTTTAGAATAAATCACTTGTAACGTTTCAAAACAAAACTTACTGAGGCCATTTCAAAAGTTTGGCTAACCATTGGGCAAAAATAAACATCTAGCACCATTTCAGATTAGCAAACATTTGAACAATGCTAAAAATACTGAACTAATGTGTTTATTTTGGTTCAAGAAAAACTTCTGGGCTCAAATAAAAACGACTAATTGTTTACTGAGTTGCACAGTACTGGAACAGACTAATTGCTGGAGTTATTTGTAAAACTTTTTAACCAGCCCATAAAAACGAGAACACTTTACTTCAACTATCCTTTCATCAAGTTGTACAGCTTGTGCTTGTCTGTAGACTGACCGTGTGATTTCTGCGACAGTGTGTGTGTGTGTGTGTGTGTGTGTGTGTGTGTGTGTGTGTGTGTGTGTGTGTGTGTGTGTGTGTGTGTGTGTGTGTGTGTGTGTGTGTGTGTGTGTGTGCACGCGTGTTTGTTACGCCCCTCAGTGCAGACGATGGAGCTCTTCGTCCCCTCAAGTCATTTCCAAGCTGGGATCTGAAGTGACAACATCACATGCTCGGAGTTCATCGCATTCGCCGCTTTTACTTTCTCTGTGGATCTACTCAAGGATGAACTGAAAGTGCTTTTTTTTATCTGACAGAAAGGAAGAAACACTATCGGATCTATGAAAAACCCGCGTGGATTTGTACAACCATTTTAAACCAGAAGGAATGCATATTTTCTTTGTGAAACTAACTTTCTTGTTGTCGCTGATAGCACTAACACGAGGTAAGTGGTGCGGGGGTTGGGGGGGGGCTCACTTTATGAGTAGTTTTATTAATCATTAAGATAAGAACATGTTGTATTATACTCATTGTGTGTTTAGTGCTGAGAATAGAGACGGACCTGTTGCATTCGCTGCTTTGTGAGCTTATGGACTGAAACTGAAGTGTAGCAACTTGTTTTGACTCATCCTTCACGTTTACTCAGTTTACTATTAATGTACCCTACTTATGCTTAACTGTGTGATTTCATGCACCTGTGGGCATCATCTTACACGCAGCTTTTCTGCTATCCTGATTTGCAAACTGGATAAATCCAAGCTGTCTCACTTTGCCCGGGCATTTTTTGCGCACTTGTCCAGCCAACACTCAACTTTATTCTCACTGATATTTAACGCATGCCTTTGCAGTTTGCATTCAGAGTAGTGGGTGTTTTTTATATTATTGCAATGAAGTGTTTCTCCCGAAATGGCACATTCTTTCTGGGACAGCTGCAGAGTGGAGCATGCCACTGCCAAACCAGTGTCAGGCCCCCTGTTCATCACAAAAACTGCTCTTTTGAGGTGGCAAGAGTCACACCTAGACTTCACATTTATGGAGTATTCACTGAAGGAAAACACATATTTGCTGCTTAACATAAAAACCCCCAAATAACTACTGATTATTTAAGTTGTTTAAAAGGTTAAAAAGTTTCCACTGTTGTATTAAAACTTTTCATTTACAGGTCTAAGATGCTCCATGCCCACGGAGTCGTGTATGAACCAGGGGAGGTGTGAAGCAACTCCAGATGGCAATGGAGAGTGCAAGTAAGTTTGGTTTCTTCTTCCCCTTAACCGATTCTTGGTGAGGAATACCTACAGAGAAATGTATGATTGTGGAATTTGACATGACTCAGATTTTTGGTTGACGTGAGGGCTGAAAAGAGCTCACACCAGTGTTGCTATTTCTGGGAGGCGAATGGTCCGAGAGCTGGGACAGAAATGAGTGGACATTGATGAGGACAGGGGTCACTGTGAGAGAGTGTGTTTGTGTGTTGCTACCACCACCCTCTCCCCTCTCGCAGCCCTAAATCTTGCTTTTTCTTTTCTTCCACGGAGCGACAGCTGGGGTTGCCAGAAGCTCGGCTACCATTGTTCTGCGCTGCAATTAATTCTGTGTGACTAATCTGGGTGAGGCTTCCCAGAGAGACCCTCAGACCCTGTCCTCAACCCCCCCCCCCCCTTCACAACCCCTCCTCTCTCCTGGGATTGTGTCCCCTCCTCAATGGCCCTCAGTGCTCTCTCTCTCTCCTCTCATTCCCTTAGACAGATGGCATCGGCTAGATGTTTTTTAACCTGCTTAAAGAAATGAAAACATGTTCTACATTCTGTCTTTTTTTTCTATTTGGAGATGTTTTCAGGCCAGTGTAAACCAATAAGCCGCACAGAAGTGGTTTTTTTTTTTTTTTTCACTTCTTTGCAACAATAGCCTACTTTACGCTTGGCTCTATTTCCATCCTGGCATGAGCAGATCAGCCAGTGTCATCTTACTGTCGCAGAGCGCGCTGACCGGGCAAATGATTGGGTAGACTGGGTCACGGCTCCAAGACCCAGGCAGCCATATTGGCCCCCCGCCACATCTTAATTTGCTGTGGTTGTATTATTCACCCCTCAATCACACCACCCGCCCTCCAACCCTCCAACTCCCCACCTTCCCTACCTCCTCACTGGGCCACAAAGCCATCATTGTGCCCCTTCACTGTCCTACTCCTCAGACTTCTCCAATTAAACATCGATGGATGTCCTCGCACTTTTGAAAAGATTTAAGCGGGCACACAGGGCTTAGTGTGTTTGTGTGTGTGTTGAAAACTTTGCTGTGCTATTTGTCACTGTACCACCAGAGGGCAGGGAGAAAAAGTCCAGGTTCAGCAAGTTCAGGCAGCAAAATATTGACAGCAACAACTTAGCGGTGAAACGAAAACTAGGTTAGGCAATTAGTGGATGTTTGATGCCTGATGATCATTATCAGAAGTAGAGCTGATTGCAACTAATGATAATAAATAATAAAGTACTTATAATAGCCATCCCACTTTCTCAAAGTTCTAGGCGATGTGTCTATCTAATTGTCGATTAGTTTATTCTTGCCATTCTTTTGGTATGTGTTCTTTTTTGAATTCATTCCCTAAAGAAAATGTTGTTGTGGTGCCATTAGGTTCTTAAGGTGATTTATTTTTGTTGACATTTTGAGGTTTTCTACTTTAAAAAAAGGAAAGTGTCTCAGTGATGATTCAACCAGCTGCTTGGTTCATTATGTAAAGAATGATTGTTGTTCTTCGATTTGAGACTAATATTGTTGAAAACATCTTTTTGAAGTAACATATAATATTTTTCATTAAAGGATTGCTTTTTTAACTGTTAAACGACTGAAAAGGAAATCTAGCTATTGGATGTAACACCTCCATAAATGAAATGCACCAGAGCTTGTGGTATCCAGACTTTCAGTGTTCTTTGTCAAGCTGAAAATACTTTTGGTAGGATCCAGCCTAATGCAAACAATAGCTTCCTTACTAAGGCTTAGATCTTCTCTGGTAAAGGCCCAAGTCTTCAAAGTCCATGCCCGCAGTTTGTTATAAATGTTCCATATCTAAGGCCCAAGCCAAGATAACCCTGATGAAATGCCTGTGATTATTTCGTCATAACCGGAGGAGACGTTATACATATGACAATAATTTACTAATGAAAACAATGCAGAGGGTCCACCCCACCCCATCCCCCATTCTTGGCAGGATTACGACTTAGTTTGTCCTTAATCAAGAAGCCGCTGCTCTTGAACTCCAGAGTTATGTCGAGGTCAAGTAAGTGGGATTGGAAGAGTCAGTTTTATATAGTCTTGACAGAGATGCCTACTTGACGTGCCATACCATAAATACCATCTCCTCTTCGTATCTGGCCTGCCTGGCCTTGTGAGATCCTGACTGAAGTTTTAGCTCCAAAGACTTTTGAGGAGGCCTCTCATTTACAGCAGAGGCTTGGCAGCAGGAGAGAGCAGTGACAGAGTCGAGTCGATCAGGACCAGGAAAAATAACTCCCAAATTCCAGTGGCACAATGGCCAGAATGAAAGAGCTTCTCTCTGCCAGGAGGGATGAGAGATGTCGGGCGAGGAAGGATGCTTCTGAGAGATCACAAACCTTCATCCTCAGTTAGTCAGTGTGATGAAAACATACAGCAGACAGCCTGTTGACTGCCGGGAGTCACGTGATGATTTAGGATTTGGGTTCTCATTGCAGATGAAAGGCTTGAGTTTGTAGGGATGAGGCCAAACTTGAGATACAACAGAAACTCTTCTAGTGTTTCAGTAGAGAAGAATATTTAGCATTTTTGTCTTGTTGAACACAAAAGCCTGAGCGGCTAGTACATTATGGAATCAGTCAGTTTACAAAGGCTTTAATAATACATTCTGATTAGTTTGTATTTCATTTGACAATAAGTTTTCCACCATCGGAGAATAAAATGATCATACATTGTTATACAGCAGTGACGGCTGGTAACTGTGGGATTTGAGTTGTTTTTAATATGCGTGCCAAGGTGATTCCTTTTTGACATGACAGATGCTATAATACTATACAAGATATTATTTATAATACTGAAGTGTGTTGCAAAATCCGTCCTTATTTGACTAAACATCTTAACTAATATATTCATCAGTATTACATGAGCAGCTATACACACATATACCGAAACTGACTTATTTCTTTATTTGGACCTGGTAAAACCTGATCGATAAATAAGTAAACAAGATTGACAATCTGGCCATACATATTTATCACTGACATTTGACAGATTTCAAATGCTAAAATTACATATATATATATATTTAAAATGTATTGAGGTTTGATATCCATCAGTCAGACACATCACTAAAATAGTTGGGCTTACCAACGTTCCATCGCATGTGATTATTGGAGTTTTTAATTTGTAAAATTATAGTCATTTTGTTTTTTCACATTTCTTTTTAATTGAGCAGCAGACAATCATGTTAAGAATATGTCAAAATGTTGTCATGGTTGGGAAGCCTTGATTAAAAATAAAATAAGTGAACCATTAGTGTTTGAATTAGATAACAAATAGTCTTAAGCTTCCTGCTGGTATGTGCAGCTAATGCTACAGTAAACACCCACTTCAATGAAAATGAGTTATTTTCTCTCCAGTCCTTGGGATTCCTTAATGGCACCTCTGTTCACTTCGGTCAGATGATTCTATCTCTACAACACACACACACTACTATCCCCCCCATTCATCCATTCAGAGTCAGGAAACAGCCTCCCAGTGGCTTGAGGGAAGAAAAGGTGCTGTATCTGATCATATCATCACACAACGAGAAACACACAGCGCAAGGCTTTTATATGGCCGCTGCCGCCGGTGTTGGGTTCCTTTTTGGCAGGAGAGGGGCTGGTGAGAGGGCTGATCGTCACAGTGTTTGGGCTGAATGAAGTGACTTGGTGGTGGGGAACCTCAGTGCGGAGGATTAATGATATTTGAACCTCCCTGGTTGGCATATGCCAAGATAAATCACATAAACTTTGATCGCAGGCTGAGGCGACTGAGTGTGAGTGTGAGTGTGAGTGTGAGTGTGAGTGTGAGTGTGTGTGTGTGTGTGTGTGTGTGTGTGTGTGTGTGTGTGTGTGTGTGTGTGTGTGTGTGTGTGTGTGTGTGTGTGTGTGTGTGTGTGTGTGTGTGTGTGTGTGTGTGTGTGTGTGTGTGTGTGTGTGTGTGTGTGTGTGTGTGTGTGTGTGTGTGTGTGTGTGTGTGTGTGTGTGTGTGTGTGTGTGTGTGTGTGTGTGTCAAAGACACTGGGCATACTCCAGACCACACTTCCTCATTTCTTTTTTTTCTTTCAGCCAGACCACCTGTCTGTGGGTTATAGTGTAACAACTAAGACATGCTCTCACCCACACAGCAGCATGCTCCATAATACCCCTGATTACTTGTGGTTATGCTCATTCAGCTCCACAGGAATAGATCTGCTTTTTATGCCAGGTGTGCCTTTAGCTTTCAGTCACTGTCTGATAAACACTCACTCACAAAATATTTAGGAAAATGAAGTTGATGCCTTTGTGGTTAAGCAGAGCAGTTTGTTCAGTTAAGCAGTGACACAAATCGTAAGACTGATACCAATCATGGTTGCTGTTACTAGAAAAAAACAGTTTCCTCGAGGCTTATAAAGCTACAACATTTATCTAGACATGCAAGCTGCCATGCTTTAGCCAGGATTACCTAACAATAATACTTTTAGGGCTCACTCATAACTTGTGAAATCCTAACACAGTTACATGATTGATGAGGTAATTGTCTATAATTTCTTTCCTAATAAACATCTTTAAATATACTTAGAAATAATAGAGAAAAATGCCTTATAACCCCAGAACTTTTGCAGTTGTCTGTAGTATTACTGTAATGCAAAGATAGTTGTTTGGGTGCATTGGAAAAAGGAACTGATTGAAATGTAAAAAAACAAAAAAAACAACTGCACCTGGGTGTCAAACTATGAAAAGCCCTGCACTTGAAATAAGAACAGTTTTCTTTCATCAAGAGTTAACTCGGAAAAGTACTTCAAAGTCATATTCAAGTTTGCCACAGAAGCGTCGTACCTTAATTTACCATTTATTTTTTTATTCCAATAATTGTATAACAATCTAATCCCAGTCTGCAGATGTATGGGGGAGGGTGTAGTGATGGTACATATCGGCATGCTCTCACAAACCTTGAAGTCGCCAAGTACAGTAACAACCTGAGAGTCCGGTTGCACTGTCAGCTACACCAGTGATTCTTAAACTAGGGGTCGCGACCCCAAACGGGGTCGGCAAAAACTTCCGTGGGGTCGCAAAATTATTTGTTACTTCAGTCGGAAATTAGCTGTTATAACACCTGGTGAAACAACGAAAAATAAAATGTCAATACAATGAAAATCTGCCTTTTTCTCATTCCTACACGCTGTTAAGAGGGAGAGAGAGAGAGAAAAAAAAAAGTTGCCCAGCTTTAAATGGCGTTTCGAATCGTTTATTGGTCCTATGATAGAAACAATGTAACAATCTGCGCCCACTGTTCAAACTCAATTTCTTCCCGGTTTTTTTACAATACGTCATAGTTAACTCGCCACGTTACTAGCCACGTTTGTGATACTAGCCACTTTTTTAGCCACTAGCCTAGTTATAACTTTCATCAAAAATGGACAGGTGGCTGCTAAAAAACAATGATTTGAGCTCAGAAGTGCCATCTACCTCCAGTTGTGCACCTACTCCTCCGCGATCCTCAGATGGGACAAGTTTGGCCGGTGGTGAGAATAAAAAAGACCCACCAACGAGGCGTCGCCGATACCTGAAAGAATTTCTTAAATATGGATTCACGTGCCAGGTAAAACATGAGCTCGACCACCCACAGTGTGTTATTTGCGGCGATGTTCTGGCACATGAAAGTTTAAAGCCCACAAAAATGAGACGACATCTCGAAAGCCGACATCCAGATGATGCTCAGAAACCCATGACATTTTTTTTACGAAAAGAAGCTGCGCTGCATGGGCAAAAGACCGTTGTGCATAGCCAAGCTACTGTGCCCACCAAAGCCTTGGCAGCGTCATACAAAGTGGCCCACCTTGTAGCCAAAGCACAAAAGCCACACACAATTGCTGAAAGCCTCATCCTTCCTGCAGCAATTGCGATGACCACAGCAATGCATGGTGAAAAATCGCAATGTGCTTAAGACAGTTCCCTCTCCAATGATACATGTCAAACGATTAACGAATCGCATATGATTTTTGAATCACTGCTCATCTGAAGAGTGTAAAAAATACGTTTATTTTCATATAAGATAAATGATTGATATATACAATTTATGGTTTGATTCCATATCAGTCATACGAAAATGTTGGGGACCACGTGTCCATCGCATGTGATAGGAGTATTGTAATTTGTGAATATAGTCATTTTGTTTTTACATTTTTTTATTGAGCAGCAGACAATCATGTTGATATGTCAAATGTTGCATGGTTGGGAGCATGATTAAAAAAGAACCATAGGTTTGAGAAAGCAATAGTCTTAAGGCGGTATGCAGCAATGTAAGTTAACACACTGTCTGAATTATTTCCTCATCAGTCCCTTGGATTCCTAATGGCACCTTGACTCGGTCAGATGATTCTTTCATACAGACAACCAAATTACTATCACCCATTCTCCTTTAGATCAGGAACACTCCCTTCCTGCAGGGAGAAAGGTGCTGTATCTGATCCTATCATTCACATCAGAGAACACGGCAGGCTTTTCTCGGGGTGGTCCTTTTTGCAGGATCGAGGCGAGGAGGGCGACTCACTTTCTAATGACGTGCATTGCTGTGGGAACCTCATGTCGGAGGTTAATATTTGACTCCTGGTTGCATATTGCCAAGATAAATCACATAACTTGTCGCTAGGCTGAGGCCCAGACAGACTCGTGTTGTTGCTGTGTGATGTTTGATGATAGTTTTGGTTGTTGGGGAGGCGGTTTGCAGAGGTGGGGGACTTGTTGATGGGGTGTTGTGGTCTGGGGGTTGTGGTTGTGTACGTTTTGTGTGGTGAGATGATGCTTGCTTGATGAGTGATGTGTCTTTGTGTTCTGGAATGTATAGTGTGTGCTGGTGTGTTGTTGTGTGTTTTAAGACTGGGCATACCGACACACATTCACTCTTGTCAGCCAGACACCTGTCTGGAGCTCTAGGAGATCTGACATGGCTTCAACCCACATGCAGTGCGTCGTATACCCTGATAAACTTGTGATTATGCTCATTGCTGCAAGGAATACCACTGTGTTTGCCAGGTGGACTTGGCTTCTCACGCCGTTTGATAACCTATCATTGGAAAATGACATTATTGCCTGTGCTTAAGACAGAGCAGTTTGATGTTAGCGTGCTACAATCGAGGAGATACAATTCTGTGTTGCTGTACAGAAATAAAACAGTTATCTCGCGTTAAAGCACCAACATTTCTATGACATGCAAGTGCCGTATAGAGGATTGACTTCCAATATACACTCACTCTCTGTTGAATCTAACACGTTTGATTGGAGGAATTTGTTTCATGTTTTTTATTCAAATCTTTATTTCGTAATATAATAGAGAAATGCCTTTTAACCCCATTGTTTTTGCGTTGACATCAGACACAAGTAAAGCCTGTAAGTGGTTCCCAGCCTCGTAAAGTAGGCAGTGGCAGAAGTCATTAGACTCTCAAGATACACACACACACACACACACACACACACACACACACACACACACACACACACACACACACACACACACACACACACACACACACACACACACACACACACACACACACACACACACACACACAGTGGTTGGTCCCTGGGGGAGCTGGCTCTTTCCCATGGGCTGTGTCCATAACGCTCCCAAATAAACAGGGTCTCTAATGGAGGCTGCCAGATGTGGGTTGGCCAGGTCAGCTCTCCTGTACGATTAGAGAGGAAGGAAAAGAAGGATGGATGTAACTAAGGAGAGGGAACGAGGGGCAGCGCTTCCCCTGTAATTTCTCTAGCCAGTGGGGATTGGGTGGTAACTTTGGTTTCAGTTCCACAACAAACAACAAGCCGACTTTTTGTGCCAGCTTTGGTTTTAGTGGAGGAGCTATTTATATTTCACTACACTCGATCTGTGGGATTTAGGCTGAATTTAGGGATTCATTTCAGTGTTGATTTTTCTCCACAGAGTTGTCACAGTGGTTTGCCACTATTTGCTGTTGGGAAAGCATTAAAGAGGGCAGAAAAGAGAGGGAAGTGTGGAGGAAAGGAGAGGTGGAGAGACCCCCCCCCTTAGGCAATGCTTTTAAAACAGATCAGACAAGACTAAAGGGGACTTAGGCCAGGCACAGGACCAAACAGCCAGGAAATGAGAACGGGTGGGGAGACAGGAGGGGGTGAGGTGAGGGGGAGACAGAGGTACAAACATGCTCCAATAACACACTTTGGAAGCTCTGTGTCATTGAAGGACCCGCCTTAGAGAGAGACACTAAATAATACAGTCTCACAGTAAAACTGTGGTTTATTTCAACTTATTTACTTATTTTTGGCCATCCTCTCTGAAAAGAGTGATATCTGAGGAGAAAAAGAAAAACATACCATAAAAATATTACCAAAGCAGCCTTAGTAGGGCTACAGCCACTCATTATTTTCTTTATCTCTTTAATCCTAGTATTTAGTTAATCTTGCCAAAGATCCAGATAAAGTCTTCAAATGGAAATATATCAGATTTAAAATGATACTTTACAGGAAAATAGCAGTGTATTCTCACAAAAAATAATGAGTGTTATTTTAAGTAGGAAATGGCATTCATTTAGTGAATATCAGCTAATTGATTATTTCCTAGGTCAACTACGTATGACCTGTCTCACTTGATGTGCCGGCATTTCGTTTGTATTCACCATTATTATTTATTTGACTTTCAGTTTTATCTCTGAATAAAGTTGGTAAACTGTTGGCTAACACCGTAACACCGTAATTTGGCGAGTACGGTGTTATCAGAAATAATAGGAGTTATTTCCAAAACGGAGTAAAAATGATGTGTCAATAAACCCTGTTTTCATTTTACTACCAGCCTTAACATGAGTTATCTCGTGTCATTTATTTTTTTACAATATATAAAAGACAGATAAACAAAGAATAATCCTAAAACAACCTTATTAAGTAATTTACAGAAATGGAACCAGACAGTGATCGTGTCTCCCACAGAGCTTTACATGGCACAATAACTCAATAAATGCACAACCTAATTCTCTAAGCTTCTTAAAATGGATACAGATTTGGGTCTGTACAGATGCCAAAATCTGTGTGCACACTCCAGGTTTTTATTTGTATACAGTGCACATGTGTAGTCTGCGCATTACGTTCAAAGCCTCCGTCCCCATCTGTGTGCGACCTCAGAAAGACGGCAGATGGCAGATTGGCAGGAAAGCCCCTTCACAGTGACGCCTGGCCGAGGGTCAGATGTCACCACAACATCTGCTACAGGCTCGAGCCGCCGCCCGGCCCTGTTATGCATCCCATCAGTGTTGCAAACCTGTTGCCACGGGCTACTGCGGCAGCAATTGAAGAAAAGACAGCCCAGAAGTGAGCGCAGAGGAGAACAATGAGTGCTCCTGGGCAGGGATGATAGAGAGGATAATAACAGTATCAGCCTCGCCGCAGAGATAATTCCACTGCTGTCCTGCCGTTATACGATACCTCCCTACACCTGATATTTGCTCAGCTTCTGATTTGTGCCCCTCTTTTCATGTCTTCTTTATTTACTTTTCCAGCAGCCCAGTTTACCTGCTGCTGTTGAGATTACCCCACTCTCCAGGCCGGCAGATTTCTCTTGTTGGAGCAGCTGCTTTTCTCTGTTTGTTTTGAATACAGCCAAGACTCCATAAAAGAGTCGTTGAATATCTTTTGTCCCCCACCCCCATATTTTTTTATACGCTAGTGCTCTCATTGAGGCAGTTAAGCCCGATGCCTGTAAAATCAGTTTTGTGCTGAGCATGTATTTGACAGTACCTAGTCAAGTTAAAGAACAAACTGTTAGCATTCTTCGTCTAGCGTGTGCTACAGTTGACTTACTGCTTGCGCCTCAGCCGGAGTGTGTTTGCACAGTGCGTCCACGTGCATAGAGGTAAGGGTGCGGGGGCGCTATCTGTTTGTCTTTAAAGCCTCGGTGTGAGACGTTGGGCTGTTTCGCGTGGGCAGGTGCTAGGTTTTCAAAGCTGGTGCGAGGTTTTTTTTAGGATCCATAAAGGCTGCCAGCTACCCTCAGGGTTAAGAATCAGGACAGGAGACTCTTTAGAGTAAACAACAAAAATTCCTTCTGAACTGGAAACCCTTCTCCCCCTCGACAAACCCAACCAAACCAGTTCCAGTTTCCTTTCTTTCAGACTCCTTTGTTTGTCCCGCCGCTTGTGTGTGTGTTTTGGATTTTAAGCTTTTCTTTTGCCCTATGCTTGGCCTCCAACATCACAGACCACTAAAACGTTGCAGAGCAGTAACTTGGAAAGAAGTTTTTTCGGGGGAGTGAGCTGTAGTCATTTGAGGCTTATAAATCCTAATGTGGTGTCTTTCAAATGAAAAGAAATGGGGGGGGGGGGGGGGGTTTGGAGGGAAGAAGGTCCACAGAGGGGAGCGAGCGGATGCCAGCTACCATACAACTTTGAACAGAGGAAGTGAAACCAATAATACGAAAAAAAAGGGGAATGATTCAGGGATGAGCCATATGTAATGAAAGACGATTAGGAAAAGTTTTTTTTTTTTGGAGAGAGGAGGGGAAGGAGAGGAGAGAGGAGGTGTAACAGCTGAATACGCTGGGCCTGTGGTCAACTCTGAATGGGGAGGAAAAAAACAATGGGCCCACTCATCCTCCGCTCTCTCTCCCTCTCTATCCTCGTCCTCACTCACTCCTCATATCTCTAAGTGAAGGGAAGGGTGTGTGGGGGGGGGGGCTCAGGCACCAACACTGTAAAAAATGTCTAACTCGAAAAACCATTTTCAACTTTAAATAGTTGCATTCTTGAAATATATTAAGACTTTTTAGATTAATTTAAGTCCTTGCCATTTTAAGTTTTTGTCCACAATATTTGAATAATCAGAATTAAGGAAAAATAAACTTTAAAAAGACATTTGCAAGTTATTAAGCTCATTTTTTTTGCAGTGCATGGCCCATGTCTCTTTCTAGGCTTGAGGACAGTGGTAGGATGGGGTGCCATGGAGAGGAAGGAGGCAGAGTGGTGGGGTATGGGAGGTGGGGGTGTGTGTGTGTGTGTGTGGGGGGGGGGGGGGTGAATGGCCGGGCCAGCAGCTGCCGTCTCCTCATTAACATGCGCACCTGCTCCCTGCAGCCTTTTTCTAGCGAGCTCGTGTGGCGCCTCACGACCTCAGCACCCGTGACCACTGGGACTTAACTGGACTGGCCTTCTAGCAGCCAGATCTGCTGCTTTTCTCCACTGACCCCCCTCCCCACCATGCAACACATACACTCACACACACTCCTACTGTTCTCTTAAGGGACAGTACAGATGCTCAGATATTATGTAGAAGAAATTACACCTACACCATAAGTTACAATGAAAAGAAATGGGAAAGTGCAACAGCTTCTCGATGTTAAAGTGAAACATAAATATAAAACAACAGCCTACAACTTACTGACACAAATACTTCAGTTTCATATCAACTAATAAGTCTGTCCCTAATTCAGAATTATATGTAAAAGACATGTTTGACATTTTTATTGGACTGTATTCAACGTTATTGTCAGTACAAGTATTGAGACAACCAGAAATACAAAAAAGCAAAAGTGCAAAGTAAACAGGTAAGGGAAGTTAAGGTGTTAAAAGTTATTAAAAGAATAAATCGACAATGTTTTATCTTATTAAATGGCTGTTCGTTTTTCTTCTACTTTGTTTTTCTGTCAGATACTCACTGTACCTTTTTCACCAACATTAAAGTGATATTGGGAGTGTTTTGTACTGTTTCAGGTCAGGGCTTCATAAGAGAAATGTTGCGCATTGTAAAACCCTTAAATATGTGATTTTGGACTATATAATTACTTGTCCTTCCTCTTAATAACTGACTTGTGATTTGTAAAGAAAACACCGTAAATATTTTTTTACAGACTTGACTTTCAGCCACTTCTTTTTTTACCTTGATGCTACCGTGGTTCCAGACTAAATGACTCTCGCTCTTTCTCTACGTGGTGACATGCCACCACTCTCTACTACTGTTTGTGCAGCAGGCAGCGTAGCATGTGATGTTTTCTTTTCCTTACCACAGTCCTTAGGCTGCATAATCCCCTGAGAGGGAGACCCTGTCTAAACACATGCCTGTCCCTACAACCCTGTCCCTACAACCCATGGCTCTGCACACAAACACACACACACCACCATACAACCAATGGCTCTGCACACAAACACACACACACCAACACATACTAGACCCCCTGGGAATGTTTGGGGACATGGCCCTGTGAGCCCCTCGGGGCTAACAGACTCTCTGGCTCTGTTCAGGTATTTGAGAGTAATTCCGGTTTTTAATGTCGTTAGGAAAGCCGCTTTGAAGTCGACAGGATGTTTTATTCACATTGTTATTTCCGTTTGAGAGTAAAATAAACCAGTTTACGAAGAGAACTGTTTTTCAAGAATAAAGTCTTAAGGAATTTTGATTTCTAGATGTTCCCCTTTGAGGAAGGAATTGACTTTCCAGAAATCTCTCAGGTAGTGCCAGTCTCCTCCGTCTCATCCTCTCCCCATCCCTTGTCTGATGCAGGAGCAAATCCTCTCTGGGGAGGGAGGAATAACGAGCGTTGAGGTGGGGGCAAGACGCTTTGAAGTTTCCCTAATGTTGACTTGCAGCTCAAACACTGTGGCATAGATGCAGCCTTGTCCTCAGGATGAATCAGTGCTGACAAAAAGGTCAAAGCGAGCACATTTCAGCCCTAAGAGCTGCTGAAGGTGCCATGATGGATGCTTTTCTTGTGTCTCCACTTCTGGGTAGGACAGATTAGGAACAAGGATTCAAAATCCTGCTGATTTCTTTTTTTGTTCTTGTCTCCTGTGCTGTTGAGTTGATGCTTTGTTTTTGTAATGACCAAGCATCCATGACCACCCAGCATTGTTGACAACAGTATTGAATCCCTGAAGTTGATGAATATGGGAATGTTGAAGTGGGGAGGGTCCAATGTGACAGGTCGGAGGTGATTGTTATTGATGTCAAATGGAGCCGCAAATAGAGATGGGTATTCTTTGCTCCATACACTGACACATACTCTGTATTGAAAGTGCTGACAGTTGGCAGTGAATACCCAGTCAAACTCTTAGTTGTTTATTTAATTTATTAATTTATTTAAAGATCTTAGCTGATTTAAATCATATCTTAATTTTAACAAAGCAATTCTAGCTGTTTACTGTCTTTTACAGTTTTTATTTTAAGTTTGGCTAACCAGCTTCAGCCTCTGGTTTTGTATTTAATGTACGGATATTACGATGGATTCAATCTTATAACTCTAGTCAATAAAGGGGAAAAAAGCTTATTTCTCCAAATATGTAACCTATTCTTTTAATAAGATGTTTACAGATAAAACTCCTATAGTACACTGATTGATTTAGCTGATTTTATTTATTAAGGTGTGTGTGTGTGTGTGTGTGTGTGTGTGTGTGCATGCGTGTACGTGAGTGTGTGTAAAAGACTGCACACTGTGTAGGTATGAGCTCTGTGTGTGTGGCCCCTTTGTTGAGCCGTGCGTATCCTCAGGGGACACCCTTCAACTCCTCGCATTGTAATTGTAAATGTGTGAATGTGTCCCAGCAGCCCCCCCCACCCACCTCTCTCTCGCTCCCCCTTCCTCTCTCTCTGGGAACTTGTTAGCTGGGGTCCGAGCGCCATTTATGATTCAGACTCGACCTGTGAGAAACATCACAGGAGTTTGTCCCCCCCCCCCTCCCTCTGTTCAGATCACTCTGTTTTACAGCCTGAAACACATTGTTGGGGGGGGGGTAGGAAGTTGATTGTCCAGTCTAAAGCATAGTTTCTCATGGTCGTCTTGCTGTGTCGTAAAAAACAGCAGGGACAGGAATGTCTTTAAGAGAATTATTATTGGATTGCAACTGATTTATAAGCACACAGAGAGATGACCCTCGCTATTCTGAAGTGTTGTCTCACCCCTGTGAACTCCGCAATCCGTACGGCATTAGCTGAAATTAAAAATTGGAATGATGAAAATAGTTTTTGAGAATTCCATTTCTTCGATTCCACTATTTGTGATGCTATTTTTAAATGAGGAAAATTAATAAAATAATTGAAATTCATGAGAAGACAGAAAGAAGGTGTTTTTAGATGATGTTTAGTTAACTGATATATTCATGATATAAAGCTGTTCATAATGTTTTGTCTGATTATTACTTAAAAGTGGCCAAAATACCTGAATGCCATATAAAAATGCTTTTCCCAATGGTTATGCGCAAAGCTTGAAGGTATGTTTGTAGCTGCACAAAATGTCACTGTAAATGAGGGTCAAAGCTCTGATAAAGAGTTTGTAAATTATTTGTCTTCTTCTTCAAAGACGCAATTTTCCTGTTGCTCACCTCTCTACCTGGGTTTCCTCAGGTGCCGGAATGGATACGCAGGAAGCAGGTGCCAAGTTCGTGACCCATGCACCACATCGCCATGCATGAACAGCGGCACGTGTCGCGTCGTGACCAAGGGCAACACTGTGGACTTTAACTGCACCTGCAAACTGGGCTACACCGACCGCCGCTGCCTGACGCCCATCAACAATGTGTGTATCAGCTCACCGTGTCGCAACGGAGGAACCTGCGAGCTGGAGAGTCTCCAGACTTACAAGTGCCGCTGCCCACCTGGATGGTCAGGTAAGACACAACAGGATTATGACAGCAGAGCAGTGGTTTCCCTCTCATTATCTGGTCATAAAGGACTAACTTTAGTTTTTTCTAGATACATTTTTATTTGTTGACCCCCAATTTTAAAATCAGAAAGAATCCTAGCATGGTCAACACTAGAACGTTATTTCTCCTTGCCCTCAGGTAAACTGTGCCAACAAGCCGACCCCTGTGCCTCAAACCCGTGTGCCAACAGCGGCAAGTGCTCCGCCATCGAGTCCCACTACATCTGTAGCTGCACAGCCTTTTTCTCCGGAAAGACCTGCAAACAGGACATCAATGAGTGTGACGCGAGCCCATCGCCCTGCAAGAATGGCGGGTTGTGCATCAATGAGGTCGGAGGCTACAAGTGCCAGTGTCCGCAGGAATACACAGGGAAGCACTGTGAGAGCCGCTACCTGCCCTGCAACCCGTCGCCATGCCACAACGGAGGCACCTGCATCCAGAAGGGAGAGACCAGCTACGAGTGCTCATGTGTGCCAGGTAGGAAGATTACACGTGAATAGTCGGGAGGTTTTTAGTAATATGACTCTGCTGTTGCATTTTAAGCCATTAAAATGTGTGTGAAAAGCTATGAGTCTGAAAAAAAAGTGAAATGGACCGTTCGGATTAAAAATATTGATGGTACTGCATGTGTGTCTGCCTACAGGCGTTATCATTTAGCTGACCACAAGCCCAGCACTTACTCACACATCACCACTCACACTGTGCTACTTTTTTGTTGTTGTAATGAACCATGTGACCCTATCAAAGATCCTCGAGAATGAATGTAAACTAATTCATCTGTTAGTGCAGTGTGTTCCTGAAGTTGCTCACGTCCCATTAAGATGTCACTGCTGCTAGTTGCTGTTGAGGGGATGATGTCATTAAAGGCTGGGCTGTTCCTGCTTGTGTGTGTGTGTGTGTGTGTGTGTGTGTGTGTGTGTGTGTGTGTGTGTGTGTGTGTGTGTGTGTGTGTGTGTGTGTGTGTGTGTGTGTGTGTGTGTGTGTGTGTGTGTGTGTGTGTGTGTGTGTGTGTGTGTGTGTGTGTGTGTGTGTGTGTGTGTGTGTGTGTGTGTGTGTGTGTGTGTGTGTGTGTGTGTGTGTGTGTGTGTGTGTGTGTGTGTGTGTGTGTGTGTGTGTGTGTGTGCGCTTTGCTCAGTGCAGTGTGTGAACAAGGCAGAGCAGGAAGACATCAGGCTTATCATAAGGAAATGGTCAAAGGACAACATCCTTTCCACATAGCAGCGGGGTGATGTAAAGCTTGCTGGGACTTTAAGTCCTGCCTGCGCTCTCATCACCCCCGCACAGACTCACTCGGCCTTGTTTTTGTCTGCTACCACTCCCGGCCATAACAAGCTGTCCCGAGAAACACCTCGACAATCCTTTTATATTATATACACTATTCCACTGATTGACGGGTGAGTGAAGTCCCCATAAAGAAAGGTTGACAGGAAGAAGTTTTTTTTACAAATATACTTTGGAAAAGCTAAGGTGCTCACTTATTCTTCTAACCTTGCAGACAACCTCAAAGTCATGCATCTACTAACCATTAAGGTGTCCGTTCAATGGAAAACAACTCAAATGTTGTAGTAAAATATGTTTAAAAATAAATATTTTCACACTTTAATTCAGCTTTAGAAATGTCTTCAGCACTATGAGTTCTATGCCTTGACTTCAGACCTAAACAATTGAAAGTATTTTATAACATGATAAAAACAGTGCTAGCAGCAGCAGGGCTGACTTGTCCTGTTTTTGATTTTTATTATCCAACATGCCACATGTACAGTGCGGAGTCAATGTTATTACATGGTGAGACTACCGCAGATCTCCAGATGGCACAGCCGCCTCCTTTCTTTTTTTGGGTTTAGAAAGACAGTTGACCACATTTAACTGTAGAGACGTTTCACTCCCTTTGACGTAAACGGGAACTGTCAATCAGCCCCCACATTTTGGAGCCTGTTATTTATATTTCACTCTTTCTTATAGGTTTTACTGGGAAAAACTGCAATCACAACATTGATGACTGTCCAGGTCATGGCTGCCAGAATGGTGGGACGTGTGTAGACGGAGTCAACACCTACAACTGCCAGTGCAAACCAGAATTTACAGGTTTGTATAGTGATGTTCTTTATCACTTTAATCATTATTCAAAAGAGTTTGTCACTCATCCCCCTGATCCTCCTGCAGGTCAACTCTGCACCGAAGATGTCGACGAGTGCCTGCTGATGCCCAACGCCTGCCAAAATGGCGGCACATGTCACAACACCTACGGCAGCTACCAGTGCGTGTGCGTGAACGGCTGGACCGGTGACGACTGCAGCGAGAATATCGATGACTGCGCCAGCGCTGCGTGCCACCACGGCTCCACCTGTCATGACCGTGTGGCTTCTTTCTACTGCCAGTGCCCCCAAGAACGCACAGGTATTTATTTTTAATTAGCTCTTAATATTTGTAGGAGAGGGTTTTATATTAACAAGTTTCTTGACCCTTGTAAGAAAAACATGGCTAGCTTTTTATAATATCTGCATTTTGACGTTAATTTAACTTCTTCTCACAGTGATGAAATCCGTCAGTTTATTTTACTGGAGGGATGTCTTTTTCACCTCCTTTTTCTTCCCAAATTAAATGTAAATCTTTGGTGTTCATTTTGTGCTCAGTAAATCAGTGTTGCCTAGTCTTCCTTCAGTAGTAACTCTGTTTAATATGTTAAACTGCACAGGATGGTGTTTTGGTGGAGTATTATAAAGTCTGTCTTCTGTGTTGTTTACCAGGACTGCTGTGCCAGCTGGACGATGCCTGCATCAGCAACCCCTGTCAGAAAGGCTCCAATTGTGACACCAACCCTGTCAGCGGAAACCATTTCTGCACCTGTCCAACGGGATACTTCGGAGCGTCCTGTGATCAGGATATGGACGAGTGCTCACTGGGTAAAATCAAAACATTGGTTGTTTTTATTCAGCACAGAAATATTAATTATTATGGACTCATTTAAGCTTTTGCTATTTTGGTCAGCTGTAAAACTAAACAAGTATCAAGAAAGTATACATTTATAACTATTTTATACAATCTAGTTCTTGTTCTTGTTATTATTGTTACTTTGGTTCCTATAAAATAAAAGCCTCAGGGGTTTTATAATCATGATCAGTCACCTTCCAGTCTTTGGTTTCTCTTCATGTACATACACAATACGCTGTTCAAGTAACGCAAAGTTAAAGCATTGATTTGGTTTTTACAGGTTCCAACCCGTGTGAGCACGCAGGGAAGTGTATAAACACCAAGGGCTCGTTCCAGTGTAATTGCCAGCGGGGTTACATGGGGCCTCGCTGCGAGCTGGACATCAACGAGTGCATGTCCAACCCCTGTTTGAATGAGGCCACCTGTCTGGACCGAATAGGAGACTTCAACTGTATCTGCATGCCAGGTAAGACATTGTGAGAGTTATTACAGCAAATCTAGGCTTTGTGAGTGACATTTTATACATTTCAAAGCCTTTATAATGCATCATTTGTTACATTGATTTAAATACTGTATATACATAATCATATTGCCTGATTAGAGAAGATCAAAGTCTCTAAAGAAGTCGGATGACTCAAAATATCTAAAACCATTTAAATTGTCCATTTATTACATCATTTAATTGTTTCATTTAAATGTCAAATGACAAAAACTTTATTCATAGATGACTCTAATATAAATCACTTTACCAGAAAAAAGGTTTAAAGCAGTAGTTTCTACATTTTCTCAACTTTATTCATCTTACTGTATGTGAAAGTTTAGGGATTATCTCAAAGTATTGCTCCGTTTGGATGATGTCGTCTTACATGAATTATGATGGCCACTTTTAACTATGATTACGTGAGAAAAAAGTCTCAGTCCTACTGGGTTTCACAAAGCCTCTGTGTATAATTGAAATGAACAGTGTATGTATATACATATATATATATATATATATATATATATATATAAAACTGTGTATCAGTGTGAAAGCGCCTCTCTCTGTGTCTCTGTCTAACCGATCTACCCCCTCCACCCCTCCTATCCTCCCTTGCTAATTGGCCAGGTTACACGGGGAAGTTCTGCGAGATCGATACGGACGAGTGCGCCAACAGCCCCTGCCTGAACAACGGCAAGTGTATCGACAAGATCAACGCCTTCCACTGCCAGTGCCCCACAGGTGAGGCTGCGTACTGCTGCAGAGGAGGGGGAGGGAGGGGAGGAGGAAGGGAGGAGGCATGGGGCCACGGGGCACAGAGGTCGATCTCTCTTCCTTACTCTCTATCTCTATCTCTCTTTCACTCAAACACAAATACACACAAACACATTTCTGGACGGGCACTAATCCCCGCCCTGAGGCAGGCTTACGCAGGCCCGGGTAGCCCAGAATGAATGCAGCAGTCGAGGAGGAGAGGGGGGAAAAAATCTATAGGGAAAGGCTTGGGGAAGTTTGAACAAGTTTCTTATAACTTTTGCAAAGTCTGATGAGTGAGCAGGAACTTGTGGATCTAAAACCAGACTTAAGATTGTGACTAAGAGCAAAGGAGAGCTAATAATAGCAGGCACTATAACATGACTTATTCTGCATTCTAAAAGCGAATGAGGTAATGGTTTGATTTATTTTGAGGGCAGCTAGTTGTGTTTTTAAGACCTTTTTTATCCAGAAATGCCATTGGATGTACATAATTTGGATAGCTATTGATGTTGTGTTCATGGTGAAGGAATGCAACTATTGAATCTTGGATAGAGAGAAGAGAAGAAAGCAAAGGAGCGATCTTCAAATGTGTTTTTTTTTTGTTTTGCTTTCTTTCTTTGGGATCATTGAGGTGGAAGTGATTTTTTTTTCTTCACGTTCTTTCTTTTCGGGGAGAAAAATAAAGAAGCTCTGAGTCGGGTGGATCAAAGGCAGCCTGGGTGGAGTGAGGCAGGATTCCTCCTGTTGTGAGGAGAGGGGAAGGAAGAAGGCTAGAAATAAAAGAAAGAAAGAGGGAAACCCCAACAAGAAAGCTTTAGAATTAATAGAAGGAGTACAAGAGTGAACAGAAGAGCTTAACGCCTAAGAAAACTGTTGGACAGTGAGAGAGGGTGCATGTGTGGAAGCAGCACAAAGTGGTGCTGAAAGTGTTGTTTTGAGAGGATGGTGGGGGGTGTTAGAGGCATGGACCGTTACGCTGAAGCAGGAAGGGAGGGGTATAGAAGGGGAAGGGGGCCTTAACCGCCCTCCTTGAGATGTAAATTTGTCCCCATTGCGAGCCAGGCCCAAGGCGAGGGTCCCCTCTTATTATTTCTGTACATGGAATAGCCATGGAAACCCCACTGAGAGCCATTGAAATGTCTGATTCCTGCAGTCTGGGGATAAACCCTTCTTTGGCGGCTGGGATGCATGATGTGTGTTTGTGTGTGTGTGCATTTATTCCTCAGCTTGTGTGTGCATGTCTGTGCATCTGGGTAAGACATTCTTTCACAGGGCACTGTAACAGAACTGTAAAGAAATGTAATTTTTGCGTCACATCTTGGCAAAAACCTCTGAGGCTTTTTTTCCGCTTTTGGAAACTGGCAACATTAGCAGCTAGCAGAATAAACTGGTGTTGTTTTCCTCCTCACTCAACAGCTGGTCTTCCACTTGTCCATTATGCTGTATAATATAGGCTGCTTTTTATTGTGGATCGAATAGTTAAAGTTTGGTTAGCATTTCATTTTTTAGGGCGGTGCCATAACCTGTTTTCTCAGGCTGCATATCTGTAAGATAAACTTAATGTAAGTCACACAAAAACTAACAGACACTGAAACACTGACCCTTAAACAAACATTTAGGACTCAGAGGAACAGAAAATTCATAACATTCCTCAAAAAAACTAAATAAATTCTGGTTTACAGAAAAGCTTAAAAACAGTTATTAATGGTTAATGAATGTTTTACTAATGCTCTTTAAAGCTTAAAAAAATAATTAATAACAACAGTTGAGTTACCAGGTTGTTAAAGATGCCTTTGACGGATTAGATTGACCTAAAAGATTGGCTAAAAGAGATCAGGACTAAAGACTATTTATTAATACTCCAGTTAACATTTATTAATGATGACCAATATTTATAACTGCTTAATTACCACAGACAAAAGATGAGAAAAAGCATAGGCTTTTTCTAAATCCTTAAAAATATCTTAAAAGTTGTTCAATAGTAAAAAATATAACAACTATAAAGCATAAGTCAATATGTTATTTCACAATTATAAGCTATTTGTTATGAAGCATCACTAAATCCTTTAGAAATCATCCAGTTGTAACTTAATGTGACTTGGTTATTACCTTATCTCAAAGTGGTACGAAATAAAAAAATGTTTGCAACTTTCTAGTACTTTTTTTTTCAGTTACACACAAACAGTTTGTATCTACATTCTGTTTGTGTATAAATAAAAAATACACATGTCTTCTTGAAGGCTTCCAGCAAAGTCCACTGGGAGAAATCAGCTCCCTGCCTGCCACACACATATTTCGTCACCGCATTAGCTGCAACTGAGTCTGTCTTTTTAGCTCAAACCACCTGCATGTTCCTGAGTGGTGTTGGGAAGTAGGGGAAGTAGAACTTTATCTTTTCATCACCAAGTACCTGGACTGTACCATCATGTGAACAAGGGGGAGACGAAAAGAAAATATCTGAGATCGGAATAACTCCGGGAAAAAGAAAAGGGAAAGCCCGCTGGTAGATTTTGAATGACAAGGAGTTTGAATAGTGGCAGGTCAAAGGTCAAGCGAGGCTTTTAGAGGCAGGCGGGAGGTGGAGGGGGTGGTGGAGAAGGGGTGAAAGCAAGACGGGAGAATGCGCATTGTGATGGAAAAGTTTTGGGGGACAAAGGAGGCAACGGGCTCAGTTTGGCGTTGCGTTGAGCAGACAGGCCCTCCTTTGTCTATCAACTCTTGGTCAGGAGGCCTCGCTACTTTCATTCTTCCCTCATTTCTTCCCCTCCCTCCCCCCACTTTGAACGAATTGGTGCCCCCCACCCCACATCTCCTTTTGGAGTCGTGCTGAAAAGAAGTGAAAGGGAAAATAGAGAGTTTGTAGAGTTGCACAGTTGTTAATTAACATGCAGATTTTCTGCTTCGATGAGAGTATGGACTCAGGATTATGAGTGATTTGAAATGGTGAGAACACAGTAGCCACACACACACACACACACACACACACACACACACACACACACACACACACACACACACACACACACACACACACACACACACACACAAACAGAAACACATACTCTTTCATGCTCACATGCAAACAGTAACCCCCCTTGTTGTTTTTCCAGGCTTCACTGGGAACCTTTGCCGGATAGACATCGACGAGTGTGCCAGCACGCCTTGCAAAAATGGCGCCAAGTGCACAGACGGCCCAAACAAGTACACCTGCGAGTGTACTGAAGGTAAACAAGTGCTAATTAAAGAAAAAAACAAACAAAGTTTTTCAGAAATAAAACAAACCACTTATATATACAATAAAAAAACATGCCAAATGTAATAAAGATGTGTTCAACAGTTAAAAAAACTTTTATTTTTTCAGGTTACTCTGGGAGGCACTGTGAGACAGACATCAACGAGTGTTACTCGGACCCGTGCCACTACGGCACCTGCATCGACGGCCTGGCCTCTTTCAGCTGCCACTGCAAGCCAGGATACACCGGGCGGCTGTGTGAGACCAACATCAACGAGTGTCTGAGCCAGCCGTGCAGGAACGGAGGCACTTGCCTGGACCGGGAGAACGCCTACATCTGCAGCTGTCTCAAGGGCACCAAAGGTGACTGCCACACGAATACAAAAACACATGTAATCATTACTTTTTCATGACATTTACGGATACTAAAATACGTTTTTCAACAGGAATCAACTGTGAAATCAACATTGACGACTGCAAGAGCAATCCCTGTGACTATGGGACATGCATCGACAAGATCAATGGCTATGAGTGCGCCTGTGAACCCGGCTACACTGGTAAGCATTTCCTACACAGACAGCTGGTCCTTATTGAGTATGAACCTTTGTTAGGACTAACATTTTTAACCTTCTTGATTTGAAAATATAGGACATGCCTTCCTTTGACATAAAAAAACTATTACCTATCATGACAGACCTTCAATATGCCAAAAGGCTCTCTACTATGCGTAGTTACCTTAAGACCGGTTAAACATGGTTGCTGTCTCAGGTGACCAGTAGATAAAGGAGTGTTTTAGGTTTAGGATTTAACCTATGGACGGAGTAGCAGGCCATCCTGATGGGAAGGGTGACAGATGGCGAGCGAGTGCGCACGCTCCTCTGAGGCTCGACCGGTATCGCTTTTTAGCTCCACCCTGTCCCCAACCTGCTGCTGTTAGGACACACAAGCTGCCCTCCTGTACAAAGAGGACACACACACACACACACACACACACACACACACACACACACACACACACACACACACACACACACACACACACACACACACACACACACACACACACACACACACACTCTGGCACACACAGTCACCTGGGATTTGAACAGGAGAAAGATTCCCTGAAAGTTGAGCTTTTAAAAGCTTGGAAGCAGGTCCCTGCTTTAAAGCTAAATGGGCTGCCTTTATGCTATACGTGGCACCAGGCTGAATGGCATCAACGCTTCAAGTGGCCGACAAAGGGGGCTTAAAACCCCTCATGTTTCTAGAAATTGATACATTGGCTGCACTGAGATATAGATTTCATTGTGTTGCGGCTTTGTGTGATGCTATGTGACTTGCCTCTGTGTATTTCAAATAGTACCTCAAATGAAGTGCAAAATTGTGTTTTTGACAGAAATGATTGTAGCATATCAAAACCATCTCTTTACTGTCTTTACAAAATATGTTTATTTACATTCTTGCCATAAGTTAGATCAAATTATACGATTAAAGAATGGTGACAGTTAGCTTAGCTTAGCATAATGAATTCGTACTAGCATACATATTCTCCCTGTAAAAAGCTTGTCGTTTTTCATTTTTCAAGAAGCAATGTGTTGATTAGTGAGCTCTAGGTGCTCATGAGTGTTCATTTCCCTTTGAAAAAAATAGGCTAACTGTTTCCCTTAGTTTTTTTGTCTTTGTGCTAAGCTAGGCTATTGAGGTCTAGCCACATATTCAGCACACTGAATTGAAAGTTTTATGAATCTTCTAATTAATAATAATCTAACATTTTGCCTCTTGGAAGGCTGGTGATAATAAGTATGTTTTCTACTCAAAGTATGCTACATGAATGTAACGTATCCTGTCCTTTTTCTCAGGTACCATGTGCAACATCAACATCGACGAGTGTGCCATAAACCCCTGCCACAATGGCGGCACCTGTATCGACGGCATCAACAGCTTCACCTGCATGTGTCCAGAAGGTTACCATGACACCACCTGCTTCTCCCAGGTCAACGAGTGCCTCAGCAACCCCTGCATCCACGGTCACTGCGACGACAAGATCAACGGGTGAGACTTTCTACAAACTGCTCCAAGACTCTTCAAAAGAACCTGTGAAACATACTTTAATTATTGATGCTTTATTGCTTTTCTGAACGACAGCTATAAATGCCTGTGTGATTCTGGCTGGAGCGGAAAAAACTGCGACATTAACAACAACGAGTGTGAATCCAACCCCTGTATGAATGGAGGCACCTGCAAGGACATGACCAGCGGATACGTCTGCAACTGTCGCATGGGCTTCACCGGTCAGTATTTGTGTGGATTATTATGTGTATGTGTTAATCTTTAAGCTTGTATGTGTGTCCAAACCACGTGACTGTTTTTATAAAGTACCGTTTGCTCTATCCGCAGGCCCAAACTGTCAGACCAACATCAATGAATGTGCCTCCAACCCCTGCCTCAACCAGGGGACGTGCATTGACGACGTCGCTGGGTACAAGTGCAACTGTGTGCTTCCCTACACGGGTATGAAAATATTTGATACACCCATTCGTTGGCCTGTAGTTCAGGCATTTCCTTCCATTTCCACAGCCTGTGTGCTTTAAGTTATTGGGCAAAGAGGAAAAATGTGCGGCGGGTGAAATAACTGTCCAGGAAAGTTCAGCCGCAAAACTTCCTCAGGGATGAGTGAATCCGAACCTTTGAGTCTTTCTGCTCCTTTTTGTTGCACAAGCATCCCGATAAGAGAGGTGGAAAATGTTTTCATGCCATCTCACTTATTTTGTGACAAAACAGATAATGATGGAAAGGCTAAGGTTAAGCTTTCTCGTATTTGTCGAGTCGTCTTTAAATAATAAAAGGCCCTTTTCTTGTGCCGGGGTGGGAACAGGGGTTCTTGACACATTTCCTGTTTGCCTGCTTCCTGTCTCACAGAACAGCAAATGGTTTCACAATGGCCGGAAACTGGAGCCGGCTTCCTGTAAGAGCCGTGTGTTATGGAAACAGATAGAGAAATGTCTCCACAGGCCTATCACACTGACACAACCTGGCTAAAATCTTCTGACAACACTGATTGAAAGATGATTCTGTGTCCATTTGGGTTGGGTTATCTCCAAGTTCATGACTCATATGTGGTATCAGGCACTACAGTTAATGTTAAACACATTACAGATGTCATTTATTTGTATTAAATATGTGTTATTTTGATTGTGTGTTACAGGAGAAAACTGTGAAACCTTGATGGCACCCTGCAGCTCTAAACCCTGCAAGCAAGGAGGAGTGTGTCAGGAGTCAGAAGACTATCAGAGCTTCTCCTGCATCTGTCCTGAGGGATGGCAAGGTAAACATTAATGTCTGCATTCCTGTGTGACCTAAAGGAACTAATAAACAATTCCTCTATGGATTCCCAACAAAAAAAGCTTATTTAGATTATAGTTTTTGGTGTGACACACCCTTTTTTCTTTTGGATTTGGATTATTCTCGTGTGTATTCATATCAATTAAAAATGTAAATGTATTTATCACTTACACAATCATACTGTTCAAATCATTCATCCCTGTGCCTAGCTTCAGAAAGCAACTAACAACTAGGAAAAAGTCAATAGAATGAGTACTATAGAATGACTTTTTGCTGTTATTCATACAGACTTGTTTTGTGCCAATGTTTAACAAAAGGGAAATTTACTTTATCTTCCTCTTTCCACCCCTCCAAGGTCAAACATGTGAGGTGGACATCAAAGAGTGTGTGAAGAATCCCTGTCGCAATGGAGCGACCTGCCAGAACACTTTGGGCAGTTACCGCTGTGCCTGCAAACCGGGCTTTGCTGGACGCAACTGTGAAAGCAATGTGGATGACTGCAAGCCTAGTACGTTCTCCAGTCTCTCTTACATTACATATTCTGCTTAATAAAATACTCTCCATTAATTTCAAACCAGCAGCTTAACAAATGGCTTGAAACACATTCACTTAGCTTACCCTGATACTCCCTCCTCCCACAGACCCCTGTAGTAACGGCGGCCTGTGTAAGGACGAGGTGAACGGCTTCCTGTGCACCTGCCAGCCCGGCTTCCGGGGCACAAAGTGCGAGGAGGATATCAACGAGTGTGAGAGCAACCCCTGCAAGAACGGAGCCAACTGTACCGACTGCGTCAACAGTTACACCTGTACCTGCCCAGCCGGCTTCAGCGGGATCCACTGTGAAAATAACACACCTGACTGCACCGAGAGGTACACAGAGTATATTTGTTTTTGGGTAGATGATTAAAGAAAATGAGGTTTAGCACTTTTAGTTTTAATCATGCATTTTAAAACAGAAAAAATATAAATAAGTGTGAACATGTAATCAGATTAAAAGAAAAAAAACGAAGAAACAGTTCAAATTCAATTCAAACTATTTGTATCAAAAGAGATAAGAGTCAGATGAACACTGGACCGTGTTCATGTAGAGCCCCTTTTCTTGTCCACCAGTGCCCCTTCTGGTTAAGAATTGATGTGCACCAGCTGCCTTCAGCACTGTTGCAGCTGTCCTATGAATAGTTATCATTGCAGATCCCAAGAGGGAGTTTAATATGAAGTAGATAAAAAGTATTTATTCTAACGTAACTTTCTATGGTTAAATCAGAAGGGAATTAGTGCACAGCTTCAGGATCAGAGTTTATTTTATCTCCTCCTCTCTTCATTGAAAGCTACTTTACATGTTATTCAGTTTGATATCATATAACATTTGTATCACTTTGCATTTTCTGCAGCTCATGTTTCAATGGGGGTTCCTGTATGGACGGCATCAACACATTCACCTGTTTATGCCCGCCGGGCTTTACTGGGATCTACTGCCAGCATGACATCAACGAGTGTGACTCCAAACCCTGCCTAAATGGCGGGACCTGCCAGGACAGCTACGGCACATACAAGTGCACCTGCCCTCACGGATACACTGGGCTCAACTGTCAGGTAGGCGGGCAGGGAGGGGCTCTAAATGAGCCTGTTTGTATGTGATGTTATCAAGTAGTATACAGTAATGTTGTGAACTTTTTTAGTGCTGTACAGGTAAAAAGATGTCCAAGTAAAAGGTGGAAAACGTGACCAACCTAACACTGAAACATTGCATAAATGATAAAAAAAACAAAACAAGTTCAGCTTTGTGTTGACTTTTATACTTATTTTGAACCCCAAATCACCAAATCACAGTTTTCGTCAAATGTTTAAATAGTTAAAAGTAAATGACTGAGTTTTCGGCGTTACCCCTTCCAGAACTTGGTCCGCTGGTGCGACTCGTCCCCCTGTAAGAACGGGGGATCTTGCTGGCAGAGGGGAACCTCATACAACTGCGAGTGTGAGACCGGCTGGGGGGGACTTTATTGTGACGTCCCAAGCGTCTCCTGTGAGGTGGCGGCCAAACAGAGAGGTAAGTTGTGCCGTTCCTGGGTTTTGAAAATAACGTCATATGTTGTGTATAAGTGTGTTTGTGAAAATGAAAAACTCACCGTCTCATTCTCTCTGCGTAGGAGTGGACGTTGCCCATCTTTGCCGTAACTCGGGTCAGTGTCTGGACGCAGGAAACGTGCACTACTGCCACTGCCAGGTTGGATATACTGGCAGTTACTGTGAGGAGCAGGTGGACGAGTGCACCCCTAACCCCTGCCAAAACGGAGCAACCTGCACTGACTTCTTAGGCGGATACACCTGCAAGGTAACAGCGCTTAAAAAATATATACATCCAGTTGTTGGTATTTTACCTTTTAGTAACGTATTAAGATAAACCTAATTTTGTGTTGTGAATTTATTCCAGTGAAAACCAGATAAACAAGTTAATATCTTTTATCTTAATTTTAATTGCAAATTGGCAAAGAGTGGCAAAAATTGCAATTTTTATGTTACTTTTTATTTTGAAACACAAACCTTTCTTTTGAAATGTGTTGAATGCCGAAATGTAGAGCATGCATCTTTCGAGCTGGCAGGCAGTGCTAATGAAGAGGCCTGGTTATAAATAGAAGGAAAACAGCTTGGTTATGTTAATCTCCTCTGGATCTGCTGGCCTTGGCAGGACGGAGGCCAGAAAACAGCCAGGTAAACAAAAAAAAAATTCTGTTTCATGTCACACATTGATTAAACTTTTCCCTCTCTTCTTCCTCCTCCACCTTCATTTTCTTCCTCCTTTTCGGCTTCTTCTCTTTCTTCTCCTTCTTCTTCTTCTTCTTCTTCTTCTGCTCTCTCAGTGTCTGCCAGGATACGTGGGGACCAACTGCTCTGACGAGATCAATGAATGTTTCTCCCAGCCGTGCCAGAACGGGGGCACCTGCATTGACCTGATCAATACCTACAAATGCTCTTGTCCCCGGGGAACCCAAGGTCAGCAGACCCCACACACACTCCTCCACACCACTCTACCTCTCCATCCTCTCCTCCCTTGTCTCCACGCTTCATTAATTAGGGCTTAAGAGCAGCCGGGGCATGTCTGCAAAACTCTTCCTCCTGTCTTGCCTCCATCCTTCGCTCCCCTTGTCAAATACTCCATTGATTTTTTTCTCACTCATGAAGGGAGGGTGTATTTTCAGTCAGACCAAAGTGCCAGCGGAGTTGGGCGTGTCCCAAAAAGGAAATGTTAAGAGTTTTGATTAGAAAAAAACCCCAACATTTTTTAGACGCCTTAACATACTGTAAAGGAAAATTAACTTTAGAGTATGTATTTTTTGATTACATTTTTTCCCCTTCTTATTCCGATTTTGAATTTTTTATTTAATTTTCTTTTTTTACATATATTAACTTATTCTTACTAAATAAATGCCTCTTACCACCATTTCCTACTTCTATATTAACTTAAAGAGTGTTACTGTGTGGATGCAGGACACCATTAGTATTCGTTTTATTTGTAACATTTTTAAAGTCATTATTTGTATTTGTAGTTTTGTTTTTGCTTTTACCCTCAATGGTCATAATGCAATACAACAAATGAGGCATTTTGCGTTTTTGAGGGAATTATGAGACAGTTTTAGATATATCAGATAGAGTTTAGATCAGGCAGTCATTTATAAAAGTTCTGAAGGTTGTTTTTTTCGATTCAAGCTGATAATGTTTTTCCGTCCTCCTCCCCTGCCTTACCTCTCTCAGGTGTGCACTGTGAGATCAACATCGACGACTGCAACCCGTTCACCGACCCGGTCACCAATGAGCCCAAGTGTTTTAACAAGGGCAAGTGTGTGGACCGAGTCGGGGGCTACCACTGCATCTGCTCTGCGGGGTACGTAGGGGAGCGCTGCGAGGGAGATGTCAACGAGTGTCTCTCCAACCCCTGTGACCCGCGGGGCACACACAGCTGCATCCAGCTCACCAACAGCTACCGCTGCGACTGCCGCACCGGATACACAGGTACACAGCCGGTCAGGGAGGAACCAGATGGCCATTTTGTGTCAGTTTAGAGAATTAGGGAGAAAGGTGTGCTGCTGTTAAGGTGTTTTTTCAGATTCCCTGTCCATGTGTAAAATTAGAATTCATCTTTAGAGTTTGGGCCCTTTCTTATTTTAATGTTGTGCAAGAATCAGTTATTATTTACTTTTTCTTAGCTTGTTTAAATGTATATATCTTAAATGTTGGCCTTTTTGGCTGTATACAGTGATATTTAGCTGCACAACTACAACTTGCACTGAAATAGTGATGAAATACAGTCAATTAATCAATTACGGTTGCATTTGCAGTTGTTGCTTAAAGTAAGAAAAAATACCCAAAATTCTCACAAGTTAAGATTTACTGTCTTATGTAACAATATATTACATCTATTTTGGTTTTGAATTAACAACTTCTGAAAACTATACCATTTGAGGATATTGACATAGTGACATAATATATGGATGTGACTCCTCTGCAGGTGAACGCTGTGAAACAGTGTTTGATGGATGTAAGGGCAAACCGTGTCGCAATGGAGGGACCTGCGCCGTAGCCAGCAACACACAATACGGCTTCATCTGCAAATGTCCTCCTGTGAGTACCTAAACACCCCTGCACACTTTCAGGCATGCACACACACGGACAGATCATTGTCACTTGTAACGATATTATGTTAAATCACGTTCAGAGAAAAAATTTCACATTAACTGTTACATGTTATTCTAACATTACCCTTAAAGCAAAAGAAGTAACTGACATGTTTTATTTATTTGATCAAAAATAATAATATGTTTGTATGTTTTATCAATACAAGATATGAGCAGTACCACCCTCCGGTACTTTACATTTCTCTTATAAGGAAAATGGATGGGGACCAGCCTTTTGCCATCATGAGAATACATTTGTGTCCTCTGATTAACACACACACACACACACACACACACACACACACACACACACACACACACACATAGTTGACCTACACGCACACATGTTACATTTATAATGATTATTTAAGTAGAAAAATGTAATAAGGAGATCTGAAGTTTTTGCTAAGATAAAACTGTAATCGTAATTTGAATCTTTTTCCTCTTCCACCAGGGTTTCACAGGCTCCACGTGTGAATATGACGCTCAGGCCTGCGGTAACCTTCACTGCCGTAATGGAGGCACCTGCATCTCCGGCAACAAGAACCCTAAGTGTCTGTGCACCCCATCCTTTACCGGGCCGGAGTGCCAGTATCCCACAGACAGCCCCTGTAACTCCAGCCCCTGTTACAACGGTGGCACGTGTGAGTACACCAGCGAGGCGCCGTTTTACAACTGTGTCTGCCCCAAAAACTTTAACGGCCTCCGCTGCCACATCCTGGACTACAGCTTCCAGGGAGGGTTCGGACGCGACATCCCGCTGCCGCCGCCCGAGGTGGAGGGCACTTGCGACATCCCGCTCTGCAAGGAAGCTCAGCACAACAAATACTGCGACGTGCTCTGTAACAACCATGCCTGTGGCTGGGACAACGGAGACTGCTCGCTCAACTTCGACGACCCCTGGAAGAACTGCTCGGCCTCTCTGCAGTGCTGGCGATACTTTAATGATGGAAAGTGCGACTCGCAGTGTGACAACGCTGGGTGTCTGTACGATGGGTTTGACTGCCAGAATCTGGAAGGACAGTGCAAGTGAGTAGTGTGTAGATTGATAAATACGTTTTAAATTTGAAATAAAGTATTTTTTATTTAAATGGAAATCGAATTTACACAGTTTGGGATTTGTGAATGATTACCTACTCAAACTCCCCTTTTATTTTCCAGGCCAGGATTTCACTTTTCAAATAGAATCCTGATTTTGGAAATAACATATATTTAGACTTTTAGTCAATGTGGCCTACAATGAAGATTTAAGGTTCACCTTTATTGTCATCATTCAATAGACTGCAGTTATAGCCCAGTTCATGCTACACAAAAATAATATGTACCGTATAAACACTGATTATTAAACTGTTCATATGTTTAAAATAACAGTAGAACAAACCAATGTGTGAATATTGTATTTACAATTGATAATTGATTCGATATATATATATCATGATTTTATACAGTATGTGTGCATCTGTTTTAACCCAAATCATGTTACATTACTGGAGCAGGATAGTAATTAAATTATGTTTATCTTTGAATCCTTTTAAGTCTTTATTTAGATAGAATCGGAGGATGAAACCCTCTTTATTAGTCACATACATGCACACAGCAGAGCACACACAGTAAAATTTGTCCTCTGCATTTAACCCATCCTAGTACTAGGAGCAGTGGGCAGCTATTGTGCAGCGCCCGGGGAGCAATGGGGAGGGGGGGATTGGAGGTGTCCGGTGCCTTGCTCAAGGACACCACAGCAGGGCCTAGGAGGTGTACTTGGACCTCTCCAAGTAGCAGTCCACCTTCCATATTTTCAAGTCTGTTCGGGGACTTGAACCGGCGACCCTACGATTCCCAGTCCAAGCCCCTACTGACTGAGCCACATTTGTGTTTCTGCCATCAATTGCTCTCTAAAGCTTTAATAGTGCTTGGTATTATTATTCTTTAACGCGGTCATACCATGAAATATAATGAACTGCACCCCTAACTTAACCTCTCTTTCTTCAGTCCTCTATATGACCAGTACTGCAAGGACCACTACGCTGACGGCCACTGCGACCAGGGCTGCAACAATGCCGAGTGCGAGTGGGACGGCTTGGACTGTGCTAACAGCATGCCAGAGAAGCTCGCCGTGGGCCAGCTTGTCCTGGTGGTGCACATCACCCCCGAGCAGCTCCTTAACAACTCGTTCGGCTTCCTGCGCGAGCTTAGCCGCGTCCTCCGCACCAACGTGATCTTCAGGAAGGACGCCAAGGGCGAGATGATGGTGTACCCATACTACGACGACCACGAGCTGAAAAAGTACACTGTGAAGCGCTCGGTGGATTCGTGGTCGGAGGTTCCTGGCAAGGTGCTGAACGTGATGAAGAGGAGCCTGAAAGACGTGGTGGTCGGGAGCAGGAGAGTGAGGAGGGAGCTGGATCACCTGCAGATCAAAGGGTGAGCAAAGATACCCTGAGATGTTTAAGTCTTTAACTATAGTGCATATTTTTAAGGATTCAGGAGCTAATTAATGAAAAGAGGCCACAGCATTTGTGGCAGCTGAACCTGCACAAGAAAGACAAGTGTTCTTGTCCATATTGGCATGTATTTAAATTAGATATATGTATGCATGTGGCGCAAAATTCGGAATTTTGTATTACAAATAAGCCTTATTGCATAAACTGTCCCATTCACAAACATTTGTGCTCAGTATGAATCACAGTTAAAGGAAAATGATTAGGGCCTTTGACTGTAACTGGATAAAGGCATGGGCATGCATTCAATTTTGTACTTAAAATTCCAATTTCAGTGGTCAAAATAGGTTTAAATATGAAGATTTAACTTGACCTCTGTGTGTGCTTTCTCTTCTGTCTTCAGTTCTGTGGTTCACATGGAGGTGGACAACCGTCAGTGTTTCCAGCAGTCCACTGAATGTTTCCAGAGCACCGATGACGCTGCAGCCTTCCTCGGGGCTCTGGCCTCCAGCGGCAAATTGGACGTGCCCTACACCATTGAAGCAGTTTATAGTGAGTACATCCAATTCCAGTTGTTTTTTTCAGTAGATAAAGGAACATACCAGTATGTCTGTACGGTCTCAGTAGAAAAGCATCATGTTGCCCTAGGTAACATGTTCTTCCTCATGATGAGTCTGAGCACCGCATTTCATTTTAAGTCAATTCCACATAAGGGGTGCCAATATACTGGTATTTGAAGATAAGCATTATGTAAAAAAAAATGATACATTAAAATCATGTTAATAATACACCTATAAATATATATTTTATATGAATCCAGCGCCCACTGGGGTGTCTTTCAATTCTCGATTTGTCTACTTCCTAACAATTAATTTCCCAAATAAAATAGACAAAACCCACAAGACAAATTTACCTGATAGCCTTTTTATTCATTTTCAAATGTTATCTAGATTGTGAATTATTTAGTCTGCAGTTATAGTGGGTGTCTTAATCCGCCCCTGAAACTAGTTCCCAACGTTGGCAGTTCGACTCCATTTAACATTCGCTGAATGAATGAACTGCAGGGCCCAGCTGTTAAAGAGAATTATGTTCTCTTTTAAACAACTTTAACAAATATATATATTGCAAGCCTTATCTGCATTTCCACGCAACTATAAAGTCCTTTTAATATAGATTAAATGTCCTTTCTGATAATTACACAACTCAAATAAGTTCAACAATTCTGGTTATTAATTTTAATAAACATAAATAAAGCCCAAACTCTGGAAGGTGAGAGTTGTAATGTAGATAAGTGTGACCTGCTGGTATGATCCTTGGAGGCCTTGCTCTACGATCCACACACACATACTCATGCACACAAGAAGGTAAGACACGTGCTCTTCCATTCAAACTTAACGTATCCGCCCTGCCCTCTGGTCGGGTCCTAACCCTTACCGCTGTTTGATTGTGTATTTGTTATGCAGCGTTGAACAAATGCAATTGTGAATCTCATGGCCTAAACAATCAATCCTTCTCTCTGTGTGTAAATCCACTAGCTTCAGGCTCCAAAATGGTTAATTGCTGCAAATCAACTCAACCACCCCCTACTCACACATTCTTAAACTCCATCTCTATCTGTCTGTCTCTCTCTACCTCTCACAGACATGTACACATATACGTCCACAGATAACACACTCTCACATGCACGCACACACACTTCATCCCACAGTGTGAGGGGCTGCTGCAACCTTCACCTCGTTGAATGTAATACCAGGACTTAATGCATCTCTAAGGGTTTAGGTTGGGGGAGTTTATCATTTCAAAATCGTTAGTGGAAAAAAAGAGAAGGGGAAAAATTGATCGGGAGTGTGCTAGAAGTTGGGAGTCTTTGTTATCTCGAAAATCCTAATAAATCCTTCGTCTTTACAGCTTAAAGCGCGTGCAGTAATTTGAAGTTCATTAATCCCCCTCCTTTTTTTCTCTTAAAGAAGAAATGGTAAAGTTGTCTCTTGGTACCCTGGGTTGAAAAGGCAGAGAGGAGGTGGTGATGTTCGTTTTTTCCCCTTTTTTCTTTTTTATCACGCCCCATCCTTTTTTTCCTTTTTTGATGAAAAGTGGTTAGCAATTCCGATTATAACTGAACAGATAGTAGAAGCTAGCTTTACAAACGGTGAGGATCGTCAGTCAGTTTGTGGCGCTCAGTGCTGGTTGCGGTGTGTTTTGGAGTGGGAACCGTGGGGGCGAGGAAGAGTCGGACTCGCTCTGCTCCAGCACTCGGGCTGATCCTAGGTCGGTCCACGTCCACTTCTTGACCATGTCGTCCCTTTTCCTACCAGGCGGTGTGGACCCACCACCATCGCAGGACCTCTACCCGATCTACTTGGTCCTGGCCGGCATTGGGATACTGGCCTTCCTTGGAGTGGGGATGGTGGCTGCCCGAAAGCGCCGCCATGAGCACGGGCGCCTCTGGCTCCCCGAGGGCTTCAAGACCACCGAGACCAGCAAGAAGAAGAGACGTGAGCCTGTCGGGGAGGATTCTGTGGGATTAAAGTAAGTTTCGTTTATTCACAGAGTGGCGTTCAGGTACATGTTTCGTCGCGGGTCAGGTGAAGGGCTAGTTTTGATGGTCAAAATGGGTGTGCGTGATCAGTCAAATTTAAGAGAGGGGGTTTTTGCCTGGATCATTAATGATAATGATATAGCTGGTTAAGGTGCGCATTAATTGACTTGTTGGGGCAGAGGGGTGGGGTATGGATTTAATCAATGCTTTAGTTTTTCGGCATTGCTGCACCATTAATGGTGGGGGGCTTGGATGGGATGGAGGCAGCAGAGTTCACAGATCTTTACTGGCTTTTCTGGTTCTTCACAGGCCACTGAAAAACGCCTCGGACATTTCACTCATGGACGAAGCGCAAAATGAGTGGGGAGAAGACGAGCCTTCGGATGCAAAACGTTTTAGGGTAAGGAAACTGAAATACGACACCTTGATGGTTTTCAGGATTTTAAAATGTTTTTAAATTGCAAAAACAATTTCTTACAAACACTTAGTTGGGATTTTTTGAATTCATCTCTTTGTGGGACTCAAGTAAACTTGATTGTGCATTTTAAATGTTTAAAATATATGCATTACAATTTAAATCAAATTAAACTTTTTTTGAATCTACTGACAATTTATTTTATTTTATTTAAACAATCCTGCTGAATTTAATTTGCATCACGTCCTGCTGTTTCTGTTGCAGCAGTTTGACGAGCAGGCTATCCTGGAGGTGGACAACCAAACGGACCACCGTCAGTGGACGCAGCAGCACCTGGATGCCGCCGACCTGCGCATCCCCTCAATCGCTCCCACACCCCCTCAGGGCGAGATTGAGAATGACTGCATGGATGTCAATGTCCGGGGACCAGGTGGGTGACCCAACATGTGCTTTCTCAATAATACAAACATTGGATTTGGAACTCTTTTTGTTTCTTTTTTATTTTAAATGACTTCTTCAAATAACTTTTTAAAGATAAAACGTAATTGTTTAATGTTAGCTTCATTTTTGTGAAAAAATATGAATAGAATCTGTTTTTGGAAGAAATTGTAACCTGTTCAGGTTGATTAAAGGTATAAAATGTGTGTGTGTGTGTGTGTGTGTGTGTGTGTGTGTGTGTGTGTGTGTGTGTGTGTGTGTGTGTGTGTGTGTGTGTGTGTGTGTGTGTGTGTGTGTGTGTGTGTGTGTGTGTGTGTGTGTGTGTGTGTGTGTGTGTGTGTGTGTGTGTGTGTGTGTGTGTGTGTGTGTGTGTGTGTGTGTGTGTGTGTGTGTGTGTCTGGATTGATTCTTTCACAATTCTAGTGTGTGCGTTTTTTGTGTGTATAATCGCGCATGTAGGAGTAGCTAAAGCCCCATGTCCTCAGGGTAAAGGATCTTCTTCAAAGCAGCCGGCTGGAAGCCTGGCGCCTTGGGGAAAACACTGATTCCTGATCAGGTTAATCATTTGACCAGTAATGGGCCTCTGTTTTTTTTCTATCGAACATTAAAAAAACAACGATGAGGGCATCAAATGCAAAAACCCAATTTTGTAGTAAGTGCCAAATTCCCTGAAGAAAAGCTAGACAAAATCAAAGAAACAGGGTTAGCAACTTTAGATCACACTTTTTTCCCTCCCGTCGTGGATCGATGCACTTGAATAGACCAAATCTGTGAGATCTGGGGCTTGCTATCCTTTTGAAGAGGAGAAAACCTATTCAAGTCCACTCTCTGAGCTGCGTCTCACAGCTAGATATTAATTCTTCGTTTTTGCAGCAGCCTAGCTTTAGCAAGCCCCGGCCTCTATCCCCCTAGCTTCGCTTTCCTTCTGAAGCTTCTCCTGCAGCAGGGCCTGGATCAAAATCCATTATCGAAAGGAGAGGGCTGTGATGAGTCAACGCAGGCAAAAGTGTCAAATCCGCATTCGATTTGTTTGTTAGGCCTACTTTGTTTTGATCCGCCTGCTGCTGTGAAGTGAGGCTCCTGTAGCAGTCACTGGGGCCTTTCTTCCAAATCACACTCTCCCTCTCCCCTCTCTGTCCAGATGGATTCACGCCGCTGATGATTGCCTCCTGCAGCGGGGGAGGCTTAGAAACAGGCAACAGTGAAGAAGAGGAAGACGCCTCCGCCAACGTCATCAATGACTTCATCTACCAGGGCGCGAACCTTCACAACCAGACCGACCGCACGGGTGAAACCGCTCTGCACCTGGCCGCCCGCTACGCTCGCTCCGACGCCGCCAAGCGCCTGCTGGAGGCCAGCGCTGACGCCAACGTGCAGGACAACATGGGCAGGACGCCTCTGCACGCCGCTGTGGCAGCTGACGCCCAGGGGGTCTTCCAGGTGGGTTCTCTATTCCAAGATTATTTTATTAATTATTTCCTAGATTAAATAGTTAAAGTGTTAGTGCTAAAATGTTAATGCATCAGTTGAAAAGCAGTCAATCATAATTGTAATAAATAATTAATCAAGCAAAAATGCCAAACATTAGTCATTTCTATCTTCTCGAATGGAACAATTTGCTTTCCTATTATTTATATTTCTTATTAATGAAATGTGTTCATGTTGTGGGTTTGAATTTTTAGACAGAATTAACTATTTGAAGAATCCTTGGCTGTGTGAAATGAGGATTGTCATTTTGACATTTCACAGGCTTAACAATTCATAGGTCAGTTTCCAGTCCAAAATAATTGCAGCCCTAAAAAGTAAAGCTGTCAAATAATCTTTATACTATTGCAGACCAGAAGTTACAAATGCTAAAAGGAGTAACATGATGTTTGTCTCTTTAGATCCTGATAAGAAACCGTGCTACTGACTTGGATGCCCGCATGCATGACGGTACTACACCCCTGATCCTGGCTGCCCGGCTGGCGGTGGAGGGCATGGTGGAGGAGCTCATAAGCTGTCACGCTGATGTCAATGCAATCGATGATTTTGGTAAGTTTTCCATTTGATTCTAATTATATAAGCTTAAAAATCATTGCAATGTAGTACCTTATGTTGTTAAATCAGAGCTTTTAGTGCATAAAAAAATGCTTAATAATAATAATCCTTTTTTTTGCCTCTGCAGGTAAATCCGCCCTACATTGGGCCGCAGCAGTCAATAATGTGGAGGCTGCCATTGTGCTGCTCAAGAACAGTGCCAACAAGGACATGCAAAATAACAAGGTGAGAAGAACTGCTCTCAGTTTTCCAAAACTACTCAGATTCATTTCTATAGCATCTTTCAAACAAACCTGCCCAAATTGCTTCACAAAACACGAACAGACCCACAAATATTTAAAGAAAAGATTAACAGACCACATTTAGAAACAAAACAGTACATTGATAGAAATAAATAAAAGTCACGATGAAGAACCACAGGAGATGGGAATTGTATGAAAACAAATGATTTCAACATTAAAAGCTATGGCAACAAATAGTGATACGTCCTTCCGAAACAACATTCCTGTGACTCTAAATACGCTGTCTCCTTTCTGTCTGCCTCAGGAGGAAACACCTCTATTCTTGGCTGCGAGGGAAGGAAGCTTCGAGACTGCCAAGGTCTTGCTGGACCATTTCGCTAACAGAGAGATCACCGACCACATGGACCGGCTGCCCAGAGATATTGCGCAGGAAAGAATGCACCACGACATCGTGCGGCTGATGGACGATTACAACCTGGTACGGAGCCCTCACATGCATGGAGGGTCGATGAGCACCACACTGTCCCCCCCTCTCTGCTCGCCCAACGGCTACCTGGGCGGCATGAAACAGCACCAGCCTCAAGGCCAGGGCAAGAAGGCGCGCAAGCCCAGCACCAAGGGTATCGGCTGCAAGGATGGCAAAGACATGAAGGTGAAGAAAAAGAACTCGCAGGACGGGAAGTCCGGAAACCTGCTGGACAGCTCAGGGGTTTTGTCACCGGTCGACTCGTTGGAGTCTCCACACGGCTATGTGTCTGACGTGGCCTCGCCGCCCATGATGACGTCCCCTTTCCAGCAGTCGCCTGTGTCCCTAAACCATCTGCAGGGCATGTCCGACCCACACCTGTCTGTGAACCACATGGTGATGCCAAACAAGCAGGAGCTGGCTCGAATGCAGTTTGACCCGCTGCCTCCCCGTCTCACCCACATGCCCGTGTCCAGCGGTGGCGGTCAGGGTGCTATAAATGGCCAATGCGATTGGCTGTCCAGGATGCACAACAACATGAGCCAGGCAAGCCAGTTCAACCCCATGAGAGGAGCAGCCGGCGGTCAGGGAGCCCTGCAGCACGGGATGATGACTGCGCTCCATAACGGCCACCCTGCCAACAGCCTGTCTCAGATGATGAGCTACCAGGGTATCCAGAACAGCAGACTGGGTCCACAGCCCCATATCATGCAGCAGCAGCAGATGCAGCAGATGCAGAACCTGCAGCAGCTCCAGCAGCAGCAGCAGAGCATCCAGCTGCAGCACCAGAACTCTAACACCACCAGCAGCCAGAACTTCATCAGCAGCGAGCTCAGCTCCCCGGAGCTCCAGCAGGGCAGCGGAAACTCGAGCATACCCATCCACACCATCCTGCCACAGGAGACCCAGATCATGCCCTCCTCCATCAGCCAGTCCATGCCCAGCACCCAGTTCCTCACCCCACCCTCCCAGCACAGCTATTCAGGCCCCATGGACAACACCCCAAACCATCAGGTGCAGGTGCCTGATCACCCCTTTCTGACCCCCTCCCCCGGCTCCCCCGACCAGTGGTCAAGTTCCTCTCCTCACTCTAACATGTCCGACTGGTCGGAGGGCATTTCAAGTCCACCGACGAGCATGCAGTCTCAGATCGGACATATACCTGAACAGTTCAAATAAAATAAAACAAGCTTCACGCCCAGATGAGCTGCTGTATATTTTTTTATTATAAAAAGGCACTCTTTGTGGAAAAAAGAAAAGAAAAAGGGCAAAACTGAAAACACGATTTAATAGGACATTTTTATAAGCTTTTATACTAACAGCAACACCTTTATTTCATCCATTCTTTTTATTTATTAATGCCTTATTTATACGCATTGCCTGCTTACAGAAATTTGGTGAGCCATGGTGCAGGGTCAAACGCAGGACAGACAGAGTCCTTTAGTCTCTTTTCTTTTAGCATTTATTTTCTGCAGTGAAGCCGCAGCATACACACTGGGTATTTATTTCCTTAAGGAATTTTAGTCTTTGCCTTTTTCATATGATTTCCCAATCTTTTGTTTATATTTTTTTTGTATAATCTTGTTTATAAATAAGCTTGTGATTATTGGGCATTTTATATAGCACATTTTAAGTTTCAGTGTTATTTCAATTTGTTCTTAGGGAAGCAAATATTTTAGTCAATCATTGATAAACAAGTTGTGACTGTTAACAGAACACATGTCCTGTATGATTTCACAATTCCCCCCCTTTTAAAATATCATGTGATTCTTAGTTACACTCTCTACAATTGTGTACATTTCTTGAATCAATGGAACAATATTTCGTTGTGCCTGTAGATTTGATTGTGTTCATATGTAGAGGTGTGTTGGAGATGTGATATGTTGTACAGTATACAGCCATCTTGGAGATTGGCAGTTAAGACAGGCCTAAGGTGTCTCAGAACTGGCCCGTTGGCCACAGTGTGTGATGTTGTCCGGAGGGAAAAGGAAAATGTATTTCCCCTCTCCCTCCTATTAGTTTGAGCCTATGGCTGTGTTCTTCCTTTTTGTACATATGTTATACAATTCCCTTGTAAGCAAGATTTTGTTTAAGAAATCTGATGTCTTAAGCATGCTATTTTGATAGTTCTCGCACCAGTCAACAGCCTCTAAAATGTCAAACAGAACAGAATATATATTTTGTATTTTAATGTTCCTGATGCATAAATAAATTTGAACTATTTACAAATAGATATATTGTTAGGAGACATTTTTCTCATAAAAAGGAAAAACACATAAATATTTAGGTATAATAAATTCATATTTATTTACTGTTCTGTCACACATCAAATCCACTGAGGCAACCATTTGTGCATATCATTAAATGTTTTTGTTACACTTTGGTTCGTGATAAAAAAAAGTGTTGGCTAAGTTCTCTTTTGCTTCAGTCCTTTGTGAGACACTCCCTGTTATAGTTTGCGAAAAATGTGTTTCTGTTTTTCTAAACATTAGGTTGTAGTAATGATATCTGCAATATGTTTCCTTCCCCGTATAAATGTATACTTTCCAAGAAATGTATTTTTCCCTTTTCATTTTCAATCTGTAAAAAAATATTTCTCGTCGTAATAAAAAGGCACTTATGTGTCTTGAACTTATGGTAACTGTCTTCATTTATTTTTTACTGTACACAATCACTAAAGATCCATGTTGAATATACACTGTCAAACAAGAAACTAGCTAGTAATTAATTATAGATTTGGTACTATAACTACAGTAAAAACAGTTCTGATAGTTCCAACCTGAGATCAATAGTTATTAAAAGGGACTTTTATTCATAAAATAAAGCATTGCATACATACATTTACATTTTGAAAGGGCCAAGTACTACTATTTTACTTTGTGTGTCTCCCTCTAGTGGCGGTAATTGTGAGCTTTATATTTTACAATTGAGTGACCCAAATGAAAGGTTCAGCTGTAGAGTTACTGCAGAGTGTGTATGTTGTGGAAACATGTAAGGTTAAAACTAAGTCAAGCAATCTTTGCATGAAATATGTATTGCCATTGGCTTATTTAACTATTAGGAAAACAATGATTTACTGGGTCCAAAGTAATCTTAAGTTCCTGACTGCCTCTGGGATTTTAGTACAACTGCACCCATTTTGCTGTGTGGCGAAAGAAAACCACACACACGTTCAACTTAAAACAAAAATAACATATTTGTTTTTTGTCTTAATATTTTCTGACAAAGTACATTCTCCAAGGCTATGGTATATGGATTTCCAGTGTCGATTTTTTTTATACCATTGTAAGCTACCTGTTTGTGATTACTCTTACTCAGATCAAACAAGACATTGGAAAACATGTCATGCCAAACATTTTTATATTTTTCAACCAATTATGGTCCTTATTTGTCAGTTTATATTAGGCTTAGTGTTTATATATTCCCAAACAACTATTCACTACTAGCACACACCATTTGAAACACAGTTAACCTTAAGTAGTGGGGTTCCTGTGAGTCTTGGGAAGATGCAGGCTTTGCCCGGATAGTATCATTCCTTATACATTTAGGGAATATTTAAAATTACTGCATTGCACTTTTTGGTTTTCACACAGTCCTAACTACTGGTGTATTTTTAAAACAGGGGTGAGTTTTATAAACAAGGGTATAGTGCTGGTAAAAGTACCTCATATATGATGGCCTCATGGGTACAACATGAAAGTGTGTGAGTCTTAAAGTTTCTCTATTCTGCAATATTAAATATATATAGGAGAGATTTTAAAACACTACATTTGTGAATTAAATATAATCACATTAATATTTCCAAATTCAGTTTCTTTGTTCTCTTATTCAAGGCCAACTTTCATATTTTTATATGTTAACATAGGAATATTTTGGTAATAAATCATCCAATACTGGAAAGTATCCCAATAAGTTACAGTATACTACAAAAGAAGAGATGTTCTAATGTTTCAATATCTGATTTACAAAACGTACATATATTCAAATCTAAATTAAATCTTTGGTGTAGGATGTCATTACATGGGTAAATAACAACCAGTATAAAAACAAAAATAAGATACAAGCGTACACAGGCAACACTACACCTATGTTTATGAACCAGGATGATTTTGTATCCACTGGATGGCCTGTGCCTCATAAGAACTACGGCCCCCATGATGCACCGCGCGGTAGCGTCATTGAAGTTCAAAGTTCGAATATTACAGTAAAAATAGGGTACTCGCTGTCTGGCAGCTTGTGTGTTTGCTGGGAATAATAAACAACTCGGTGGTCACGGGGAACTATAGCCGCTTGGCACAGCAGCGAAACCCGGCAGAGGAAAGCAGAGATGGCCCTCAGCTAATCAGCGCCTTGTGTTGCTCAGCTGTTGGAGGATTTAAGGAGAGACGGCTAGCTGGATGCTAATATTAGCACGCTAGCTTGCCAGGAGCACATAGCAACTGCTGCTAGCTAACGTCACTGGACTGGTACTCTTCCCTCTTAGACTGCAGCTATGTTCGTCCAGGAGGAGAAGATATTCGCTGGGAAAGTGTTGAAAATACATATATGCACCATGGACGGCACGGAATGGTTGGAAGAGGTCACAGAAGACACCACTGTTGAGAAACTGAAGGAGAAGTGCTTGAAACATGTAGGTTTTGGGTTGTTTGTGTATTCCCTTGTTGCTTTTTTTTTGTCCTGTCACTCCTCTGCCTGGGGTGTTTGCATTTTACCCTCCCCTCTGTGTAAACTGTCAGTGTCAGTGTCACAGGCTTTGTATTTATAGTAACTGGGTAGACCTTGCTATTTATAATTTAGCACCTTGGCTGCCCCTCTCATGCTAGCTAGCTAACAGTCCGACTCTGCCCCTTTTCTGTTACCAATGGTGGCTAGACTGAGAGGCATGCTGCTTTACTGGCTGTCTATTATTATACATCAAATTTCTCTTCTCCTTCTATGGCCCATAGCATAACCTCAGGTGGTAGACTAATGTTTGTTTCTCATGACAACGTGAGAAGTGTACAGAAAATACGCATTAAATACTCACATTGGAGAATATGTGTTAGTCTGATATTTGGCTAAAGCAATTAATCATTAATTACATTTGCTGCTGGTATAATGTGCACTTATTTTTGTTTTAGGTTTAAATTACAGATAGAAAATATATTAACAACAATTTTCAATATTAACAAATCGTTTTAACAATTTATTAAGTGCAAATGCCAAATGTATTCTAGCTTTCGCTGATGTGAAAATATCCTATTTTCTGGTTTTTTGAAATTGTAAATAAAATATTTACAGCTTTGCTCTTTTCGTCAAACAGAAAACACAGTTTATGGATGCCCCTTTTTCTTACTTTATGACTTTATGATTAATTGAAACAATAATCGGTCAGTTACGCAATAATGAAAGGAGGCAAAAGGGTTATCTCTTCTGTTGGCTGTTTTCTAAGGTTTTTCACATTGTGTTTTGTTTTTACAGTATGTGCACGGAAGTCTAGAAGACCCCAAAACACTTACCCACCATAAACTCATACATGCTGCTACAGAGAGAGTCCTCACAGACACTAAAACTGTTGCGGATGAAAATCTAAAAGATAAAGGTTTGTAATTACCTATTTAACACGTTTCTGAATCATCACAATCCCACACTGTTTCCCTGAACTGACCATGTTTCCTAAATGTTGTAGATGTTTTGCTGCTCATAAAGAAAAGACCGCCTCCAACCCCTCCAAAAACGGCAGAAGTTAGTTCAGAAGAAAAGGTACGCTTTTATCATTATTTAAAATTCTGCACCAGAAATATAGTGACCTTATTTTTCCTGAATTTTAATTATTTCTCTTTGTTTTCTATCGTGGTCATCACAGAAGAAACAAGATAACAAGGCTCCAGATAAAGATGCAATTCTGAAAGCCACCGGCAATCTGTCCACGCGCCACACTGACCGCACTGTTACCCAGCATAACATCAGAGATGTAAGGTTCTGGGCGGTGGAAAATTTATATTACAGACTTTATATATAAAACTAATTACAAAATTATACATTTAAATCTAAAATGTGTTGTATGAATAAGAATGATTCTACCAATGTGGACTGTGCAAAGTGTGCCATTGCATCAAATATGTTAAGTATTTTCCTTGTGTTTTTGTTGTTCCAGTTTCAGACAGAGCTAAGAAAAATCCTGGTTTCTCTCATCGAAGTTGCCCAAAAACTTCTTGCCTTGAACCCTGACGCTGTTGAACTCTTCAAAAAGGCCAATGGTAAAGCTTACTATTAGTCAAAGGAGACATCAACAACTTGCCTTTTCTCTGCTTGTGTAAATATATCTGGGTATCTGATGTCCCTACTAACCTACAAATAGTTATATAAGACAACACAGTCAGTCAGGATTCATCAAACCCATCACATTTTGCTCCCCTTCCTATGCCACATTCAGTTTCTTTAGAATATACAGCCCCACCCCTGATTTTCTCCACCATCGGCTTAAGAACTACGGCCATCTTTTTTCTTGCAAGCCAATCAGAGCAGAACAGTTTTTTCCGGGACGGGGGCTCAAACATTTAAAGTAATTAAATTTGTTTAGAAACACAAAATATATGTTTACAACTGAGTTATGGTCATGAGAATGTATTATTTTAGATTGTTTTTAGATAGGGCAAACATTAAAAAAACATCCCTCCATTAATGCTCTCTACACCTTCCATGTTATGGTTGATTGTGGAAAGCTGTAGCCATTGCGCAAGAGGCAGGTTACGGCAAGGACAGGCAGGCAGTGTGTTGCAACACATACACACATACACATTTACATCTAAGGGCAGTACAGGGTTTCCAGTTGACGTGTGAAATGTGAGCACCTGGAGTTAACTAACACAGAGTTGGGGATAACTCCACATAGAGGCCTCAGCTGGTGCCTGTTCAGCAGTAATGCAAACCTCTGAGCCACTTCTCTCAATTGAACTGAGTGTATTTTATTTTATTGCTCTTACGAATTGAGAAATGAGATGCTGTTTGTTTTGTCTTCCTTGTACTTTCTTAGTTTTTGTCATTAGACTCAACACAGTTAACCTCATCTAGAGTTATTCTTTTACCTGACTGAGCCATATTTTAGTATGTATCTTGCAATAAAAAAAGCAGATCCTCATGTGAATTGTTGTAGGTATTTCCCACATTGCCTAACTGTTATTCTCTGATCTCTTTGTGTTTTTGTAGCAATGTTGGATGAAGATGAAGAGGACCGGGTGGATGAAACAGCCCTTCAGCAGCTCACTGAGATGGGTTTCCCTGAGAGCAGAGCCATCAAAGCGCTGAGATTGAATCAGTAAGTTTTTTTTTTTTTTAAATAACAACTCACTCATAACGGAAAATGACTCAAACAATTTGGAATAGGTCAGCACAAAAAATGTAATTTTCTTTTTGCAGCATGTCAGTCACCCAGGCGATGGAGTGGCTTATCGAGCATGTAGACGACCCCTCTGTAGACGCACCCATACCTGGACAGGACTCCTCTGGGGCAGCAGGAGCCACAGCAGCTGCTACACCAGGCCCTTTGGCCTCAGCCTCTGCCTCTGCTTCAGCCTCTGCCTCTTTCTCTGCATCTGTTCCTAACCTTCTCCGCAGTCTCTCCAGCCAGGCGAGCTCGGAAGAGAGCAGCAGGCAGGACGAACTAACAGAGATCTTCAAGAGGATCCGCAGGAAACGGGAGTTCAGACCGGACTCAAGAGTGGGTGGCTTTATCCTGTCTCCGCTTTCATTCAGTACTACTTTGGCTTTTACTTACTTTTATATAGCTCATGTTGGAGTTTTCTATTAGTTTTTGTTATGTTGGACTATGCTATTTATCATTCCAAACCCTACAGAGAGCACACATTTCGGACTGAATCCTTTAGCTCCAAGATCTTATATTCTTTTTAATTCAGAACTGGCTGTGATTAATTTTTTTACCTGACGGATCAGTCTGTAACTGCATCAACTAACATTCAGTGTTTGGAAATAGAATAGATGAACAGAGGCAGCCCCTTTATAAAAAGACATTATTGGAATGTGCACTGATGGATATTACGCGTTTAGTGGCTTTAGTCATAGGGTTTTTATGTCACTTTAATTATGTTCACAGTCTTCTCATTTCACTAATTGCAGAGTTTAATGTACCTCAGTTTAACAAGGGAACACAGCTCCGCGGCATCTCTGAAAATAGAAAAGTGATTCAAATTCCATCTTCCAGCAAAACATTTCCACATACTGCTGTTTAAGTACTTGCAATACTTCTAGCTACTTCTTCCACTGTCTGCAAATTAGTTTTTCTCCCCAAGACGCCTGCTGGGCTTCATAGAACTATGGCTGTGTATCTTGTTAATAAGACCAAACACATTGTATTTTTCTTTGTTTCTGCAGGCTGTCATTGCGCTGATGGAGATGGGGTTTGACGAGAAGGAAGTGGTCGATGCTCTGCGGGTGAATAACAACCAGCAGGATGCTGCGGTAGGTCCACTCCTCCTGACAGTAGTGTCTGCGAGCAGAGCTGGTACAGCAGTAAAGGAGTTGGAAGCACAGTACAAATACAGCAGCAGCAGATCATGATTTGGACTTCTTTGTTTTGATAGAAAACTTTACTTATTGTAGCCATTTGCAAAGGCCATGTGTGGTCCAAAACATGAAGACCTTTCATATCTAATTTAAAGAATATTCATTATTAAAAAGGAAATCATTTGAATAAAAATCCTACATAAAGATGTTAATGTATTTTCTAAAACCAATTTGGGATTTTTGGTTTTTCACTGTGTATTTTTGCATCCTGCAGTGTGAGTGGCTGCTGGGGGACAGGAAACCCTCTCCAGAAGATCTGGACAAAGGCATCGACACCAACAGCCCGTTGTTCCAAGCCATTCTGGAGAATCCAGTGGTCCAGTTAGGCCTAACCAATCCCAAGACCCTGCTCGGTAAAGTCTAGGCACATTTAGTAGAAAAACCAGGGTAGTAGCTGATTTGAATCACAACCAAATGCACCAAGAATATAAACAAATATCTCAATATCAGTATTTTGTTATGATGTAGTCTGTTTACACCTCCAGAACATTAAAGACTCATGCTGTAATAATTAAGAAATCACATTCCGCAGTAAACATCTTGAGGCAGGCTGAAAAAACTAAAAGAAACCTAATTTAACAAATGCAATGAACTTAACTGACCAAAGAAGAGAAGATGCACATTGTAGGATTTTAGAGTGCGTTACCCACTTACCCTTTTTGATTTAGTCAAACTTGAGCCTGTTTGTCTGGCTAGTACAGCTCATTTAGGTTGCTGGGAAATTTGTCAATGGAACTATGGTGCTGCAAAACATCTGTCAGACCAAGCTACAGGAGTGCCTCGTTAGTTTTGGTCTGCTTCATGTAACAACACTTCTTACATCATAAACTAGTTACAAGCCGATAGCCACAGAGAAAAAAGATGTAACTCTGACCACAGGCTATACAGTAAAAAGAGTGCATTCTTAAGACTAGGTAACGAGCAGATGCGTTTGATTTTAGTTTTGCTTTTTATTTCATGCTCTTGGCTATCAGAACGTGAAGTGGTTGATACGCTTTGTGTCTTCAAGTAATCTCCATCTGGTTGTTTGGTCAGCAACAGAGTTTGATTTAGAGCTTTTAACACCCCACTAATCAAAAGGGACCAAACAGGCCCCGGCTTTAATTTCAGCTGTACAGGTTCGGTGTGAAAAGACCTTAAATAATCTATTTTTCCTTTTAACGAGAAGCTTCAGTGCCTAAACAATGCAAACACATAACTGATACATAATGTTTATCGTTAAGTATATTGATAGAACAAAAACGCTATAACATTCATTCTAAAGACTTTTGAAAGGCTGCCGTTTCCTTCAAATATATTCTTATGGGTTCACCCTGTGTTTGTGCGCAGCGTTTGAAGACATGCTGGAGAATCCTCTGAACAGCACGCAGTGGATGAACGACCCTGAGACCGGCCCTGTCATGCTCCAAATATCCAGAATCTTCCAGACCCTCAATCGCACATAGGGCCTCCTGGTGACCCCTGTGTGACTGCGGCAGGTTGTGTGTGCTTGCGTGTGTGAGCGTGGGTATGGATGTGTGTGTATCTGAGTGTGGCAGGGACACGAGTATTGTTTTTGCCTTGTAAAGACAAAGCTGGAGGAGTATGAGTTAAGATGTTACACATATAAACTATTTATAATACTACAGTAAATACACTTATACAAAAGAAATGTTAACATATACATTATTACAGTAATAATAAAAAAAAGAGATTTAGTATGTTGTTTTTACATTTTAATGAGAACAATTTATATTCATGACGGACATGATTTATTTTATATAATTTCTCCATGTGCAGAAATGACATCAGACATGAATTCAATGTTTACACTACAAAGAAAACGTTTTTTGTATGTTTTGCAATATTTAAATATCAATAACAGTTTTGTTTGTCTGTTTAAATTGTTAGATTTCATTTGTGGTGAATGTGTGGAAGACTTCTGTCAGTATCACGTTTTGCTTTTCTTCCCTCTTTTTCTGGTTTTTATCAAAGTAACTGCTTATAATTGAGAGGCTGGTTGTTAAAGTATCCTTTTTTCTTCTAGCTTGTTTAAAACGGGCTTTCAGACGGGTTACCTCTCGCTCCATTCACGCCTGTGAGGTCACTGTAAGTCAACCGCCTCTCAGTTAAAAAGTGGAGAACATTTGTCCTTGAGCTTCTTCAAGAATATTTATTTGACTGTCTTGCCTTTTTAGATGAAAGCTGTACACTAAACTGTTTGTGTCTTAGTCATGTTTTTACAAGAAAATTATATATTAGGCCTGTGTGTTTATTGTCAATGTGCTCTTGAATGTCATATTATCATGTTGCGCTCATTTAGCACTTGTTCACCTCTATGAATATCACTCACTGCAGCACTGAGGAAGTTGAAAGAAGGGTTCATTTTTCGTCTCTAACGGCTGTAGTTGAATGTGGAAATGAAGCTGAGCTAATGTTAAAGGGGTTTGCCTTTTTTAACCTTAAATTTGGATGATGAAGATGCATTTTCACTTCATGCTGCAGGGGGGAAATCATCTTCATACACAAAGAAATAATAGAATTTAAGACGCAACCTGTGTTGGGTCTTTTGGTTTACTTTTGTCTTTTCTTTCTTGAGAGCAGTGGTCATTTATGCTGTCAAACCAAACCAAAATGTCACTATATAACCTGCCTTGTCATTAGTTTTATCCATTGAAAAATGCCCTGTATTTCTGTGCAATAGCAAAGGACTTCTGTTGACCTGTAAAGAAATATATTTGATTCGAGTTTTAGAAGCGTGTGAACTGCAATGGGTAGTGTGTTCTACAATTAGATTTCTTTTTAAGTACTCAATGCCTTTGCAATGCCTTTGCATTGAGTACTTAAAATCTCAAGCTACAAAAAGACATGCTGAGGCCGTTCCTGCTTGTACTGAGAGTTACAAAATCAATATGGAGGGTGGTGTGTTTTGCCAAGCTTTTGAGTGTTTTTATTCAATATTTAAAATGTGGTATTGATGTGACTTTCTGCTCAGGGAGGCTGAGATTGTTTTTCTAAACCTGTCCTTATGGCGAACCTCTGCTCACCCCCTACTACTTCGGCATTTGAAAATGGCTTTAACTAATCTGTGGAGAACTTTATGAATAAGAGCACTAGAAGACATGGTTTCGTAAATGCAATATTTGAAAATATTTAAATGTTTTTAGAGAGAAGTGTCTGTTTGAACTATGTATTATTACATTATTTATATCGAAGCCAAACTAGCAACTTGTTCTTATTTATAGCATTTTTTTTTTAGCAAACCTCAAGCTAATCTACAAATGTGAAAAAAAATTAAATGATTCAAATGTTGTTTTTACAAACCATTGTGAAATGTGCTTATGAACTGGTAGGTCTCAGTGTGACTTAAAGTGTTGTTTGAATAAAGAAGGATTTCTACACCCGTGTGGAAGCCTCTCTGCACACTTTCTGCACCGCAGTGGACATTCATCATGACCCAGCGACCAGCCAGCTCACCACCTCCATGCTTTGCATCAATATGCATACACACACTCCCGCAGTGTCCTGAAGCAAACACTGGGAGATTGTACGTTTAAAGAAAAAATGGTCAACGAGAACATGAACTTTATTGCTGAGGGACCCTGAAGGATTGTTGGAGACCCAGGTTATTGTTTTCACTCCGCCATCATGAAGGACTGTCCCCAATTAACAACCTATGCAATATACTCTCGGTCTGTTTGTTCAGACAGCCTCATGGCTACTGGCATTTAAATCACTATTGCATTAAAGGGTTTTATTGTGGCTGTATTATGTGGGTTCAGTGTTGTTTTGTTGAATGGGTGCTCTATTTCAGTCAATACTTTCCAGACATTAAGGTTCAAATATCCTTAAGCTATGAAGTATTATACAGCGGGTAAAATAAGTATTGAACATGTCACAATTTTTCTCAGTAAATATATTTCTAAAGGTGCTATTGACATGGAATTTGCATCAGATGTCAGTAACAACCCATGCAACCCACACATGCAAAGAAATTAACCATAGATGTCCATAAATTAAGTTATGTGTATTAAGATGGAATGACACAATGAAAAGTATTGAACACATGAAGAAAAGGATGTGCAAAAAAGGCATGGAAAGCCAAGGCACCAGCTAAAATCTATCAGTAAAGCAACCTTATTGTTTCTAAACTTCTGAATGTTGCAGTGAGCACTGTTTGCGGCCATAATCCAGAATTGAAAAGAACATAATTTCACCATAAACCGGCCACGACCAGGTGCTCCTCGCAAGATTTCTGACAGAGGATTGAAAACAATTATCAGAAGAGTTGTCCAAGAGCCAAGGACCACTTGTGGAAACCTTCAGAAAGACCTGGAATTAGCAGGTACAATTGTTTCAAAGAAAACAATAAGTAATGCACTCAACCACTATGGCCTGTATGCACGCTCACCACGCAAGACTCCATTGCTGAAGAAAAAGGATGTTGAAGCTCATTGAAAGTTTGCTGCACAACATTTAGATACGCCTGTGAAATACTGGGAGAATATGGTCTGGTCAGATGAGTCCAAAATTGAGCTCTTTGGATGCCGTAATACACATTATGTTTCGAGGTGAAATGGCACTGCACATCACCCCAGAAACACCATACCAACAGTGGAGTTTGGAACATCATGGTGTGGGGGCTGTTTTTCAGCATACGGCACTGGCAAGCTTCATATAATTGAAGGAAGGATGAATGGAAAAATTTGCAGAGACATTCTTGATAAAAATCTGCTGCCATCTACCAGGATGATGAAGATGAAACGAGGGTGGACATTTCAGCAAGACAATGATCCCAAACACACAGCCAAGGAAACTCAATTGGTTTCAGAGAAAGAAAATAAAGCTGCTAGAATGGCCCAGCCAATCACCTGACTTGAATCCAATGGAAAATCTATGGAAAGAACTAAAGATCAGAGTTCATAGAAGAGGCCCACGGAACGTTCAAGACTTGAAGACTGTTTGTGTGGAAGAATGGGCCAAAATCACAGCAATGCATGAGACTAGTTTCTCCATACAGGAGGCGTCTTGAAGCTGTCATTACCAACAAAGGCTTTTGTACCAAGTATTAAATACATTTCAGTAAGCGTGTTCAATACTTTCCCCCTGTGTCATTCCATTTTAATACACATAACTTAATATATGGACATCTATAGTTTGATTTCTTAGCATGTGTTTGCAAAAATCAGATTCAAGTTTTTAGTAAAAATGAATTGGTTTTACTTTCAGCCGTTTTTGTTTTTCGTGTATCTCAGATTGGCAAGCTGAAAGCTAAATTCGATCATTTTATTTTTTTTAAATGTCTGCTTAGTCTGCTACACACTTATATTCATTCAAACCCTTAGCAGCTACTGTTGCACTCTGCCATTCAGAGATAAACATCAGAGATCCAAGTAAAAAAATCTTCAAAATGAAATGAAAATAATAAATTAAACAGGTTTTTAATTAATAGGTTCTACATTTTATCGTCATGGACATGTTATAGTTTAAAAGCTGAGAATCAACGTTTATTCATCACCTTGGAAACAGCAGTTGAGAAGCCACAATTGATTCAAACATTTCCAAAGTAAAAAAAAAAACCTCATAACGTGCATGTGGTATTAGCAATCAATTCATGTATTCATTAGTTTATTCCACTCAGCAATCAATCAATCAATCAATCAATCAATCAATCAATCAATCAATCAACGTCTATTTATATAGCCCAATATCATACATTTTACATTTGTCTCAGGGACTTCACAGTGTCTACAGAATATGAATACGACACCCTCTGTCCTTAGACCCTCACATCGGACAAGGAAACACTTCCAAAGAAACCCCACAGTTAAAAGGGAAAAACGGAAGAAACCTTGGGAAGAGTGGTGCTGCTGTACGTGGTATGATCTGTAGTTGCTAATGTGCTTGTTTGAGGTTTTTGCTGACAAAGGGAGGCTTTACCAGTTATTAAATTGAAAAATAATACCTATCTGTGTGGTGATTCATAGAGACCATATCTTGATCAGCCACAGCGGTTTTGGTGAGTTTCAACCAACTTAATTGAAACGTTGTTTGCTTAAAATTGATTGTGTGAAGAAAGTCTTAAACAGAAACTGTTTAGTAGCTGATATTTCACGGTTTATTAAGGAAACCTAACAAGAATGTACATTGTATTTGATGAAAAATGTTTAGTTTTATTGAGTTTTATTACATGTAAAAGACGGATGTGTGAGATAAAAGATACCGCTCCACGGCATTTTAGCTCCGTCTACACAACGTAGTCAGTAATGTTAGTAATTCTGAAGTCTTATTTATTTCATTTGATAGTCTTATTTATTTATTTTATGACCTGTTATGCAGGTCAGGTTTTTTTTTTCCGGGTTGAAGTTGGGGTTAGAGTGTGCGTTGGGGATCCTCTGCATACGGTTTGACTGTTGACTTGCTTCGAGAGTGGTCTGTGTGTGTGGATTTTCTGAACTGGATTAGATACCGAACTGACCTTGAACAGAGTTTAAGTGTTTATGTGTCAAACAACATTGTATTTTTTGTTTTCATAATTTTCAGTATTGTGATTTAAAGTATAATGGTTACACTGTATTTTGATATTCACTTTGTATTGTCTGAATAAGTGTTTTAATGTTTTGTTTTCGTTTACATCAGTAAAGTGCCGGCCTGTTAATTTAAATACTGGTTTCTGGTCAATTTCTATGTTGTTTATCCCACTCCAAATCTAGAACTGGTCCAGTAGCGCAAATAGCGTTGTGTCTGTGATATATACTTGCTACAATTAACATATTGATTATGGTGAAGTAATACATGTTACCTAATAATATAAGAGGACTACTGCAAAAACCTGCCTAAAGTCCGTCTGGAGCCTGACGTAAGCGCGCTACACAATTTCTCACACTCTGAGAGTAACAGCTTTTCTTCAACTTAGCTTTCCTTTAACCTTAACATAACGTTTAGTTTGCGAAGTTATTGCAGTTATCTTAACAAGAAATGGTTTACTTCTGGCTGCCCTTACAACAGTTAAGGCTGTAATGACGTGTTTCTGCAGTTTTGTGATGAGCATTAAGTTAGCTAACGTTAGTTAACGTCCACTGGGCTGAATTTGGCCTTAGAAACGCACAAAGCTTCAGACGCATATCTGAAAAAGCTCAACACACCTGGTCAGGTGACTGAACGTGTTTTTTGTAACGTTAGTTAACTGTAGCTAACTCTAGCAAAGGTTGGCATGTTTAAGTGTAATTTCTGTGGCAAGTCGCTAAATCGAGGGGTGTTGTGCTTCATCGTAGACTGCATCGATATGAAGCAAGGTGTTTATTTAAGTGCTTTGAGGCCGGTTGCAAGCAGACATTTTGTAGATATGGAGCGTTTTGGGGTCATTTTTACCGGAGGCATAATGTGTCTGCTCCTGTTAGAGTTACCACCGGGATGGCTGTTACCGCTTTTAAATGCGCAATGGCGTTGTGGGGACGTCAGTCTCAAGACACTAACGGTTTAATAGCTCATTTAAAGGAGAATATTGAGAAAAAACTTCTGGTGAGTTGTATAGTGAGTGGATGCACACGTGTTTGTAAGGTTAAGTCTTCATTTTCCACCCACATTTCTACCTGAAATTGCAGGGACAGTTTTTACTACCTGCTTCAACCAAACAGAACGTTGTTGAAGAGATGCAAAACATACATGAGTTGGGTCAGACATATACGTTGAGTAAACTTACTTTACTGTTAAAAAATGACACGTCATTATCAGATGAGGACATCACCAAACTGTGAGTCCCTCAGGGGATTTGATCTGTTCTCTGCATCTCATACAGGGCCTATGATCACAGCTTACTCAAGAACTCAGTCTTTCAAAAAAAAGGTTTCAACTATGTGGAGCCTGAGAACATGTTTTTAGGAAGAGATGAAAACAGGACAGATATATTTGCCTATAATGTGCCTTTGAAAGAGACTTTAAAATGTATATTAAAATCTGATCTGTGGCAGAATTGTGTCAGGAGTTTACCAATATTTGAAGGGACATAAGTGATGGTCAGATATTCAAATCAAATTATTTTTTGGGTCAAAATCCATCATGTTTCAAGCTAGTGCTTTACCAGGGTGTTTTTTAAGTCGTTAACCCTTTAGGGTTAGCAAAGACAAGACAAGGTGTTAGCTGTATTTATCTGATGCTAATTTGCCAGCTCATTTACGGTCTGACCCGAACCACATGTCACTTGTTCTATTGTGTAGAGAAAAAGATTTCAAAGCATTTGGGGTTGATAAGCTGTTCTCTTACTAGCTGACTTGAAGGACTTAGAGGAGAATGGGATTGTAGTATCTGAAGAAACAGTAGTCAAAGGAACTTTGTATTGCATTGCTGGAGATAGTTTTGGCTGTCATTGCATTGGTGGATTCACTGAAAATTTCATTCACTCAATATTTCTGTGTACTGCCTTATAACCCGATCTGACTTTCAGACTGAGGCAAGAGAGATAGACAAGAAACAGTGGCAAATAAGGGGATGATTAGCAGCAAAGGGCCCTGCCGCAATCAAGTCCTCGCTGCTCTGTGTGGAACATGTCCTATGAGGTACAGTACTTTGGCAACCTGTTTTTTATGTTTTTGAATGTGAATTTAGCCTATTGATTTTAATTTGCAACAGTACATCGAAAGAGTTAAAGCTTGATATGATTTTGTCTTCTAGTTAATAGGATATATTTCCTCCTGTCTTCTCTTATTTCCTTAATCTTTCTTTCAGGTGTTATACCTACCAATGTTTGTACTTGACATGGACCTCCTCCACCTCTTTGCTGTTCTAATAGTCAACCCTTCTAATCAGATCCTTGACAGAGATAAATAATGGTAAGTTGTTTCACAGTTCAGTGTGCATTCATTTACAGTTGAGGTCAAAATGATTAGTCCCCCTTATAAAATTAGACAAAACTCTTGATTTCTCCATGGAAATGACCATTAACAACAAGTGTTTATAGTGTATTTGTTTCTAAAATAACAAAGACAAAATGTCCACTAAGTTTGATGAGGATATTTTATTGATAGACTGAGTTGAAACAAGAAAGGGCTAAAATGAGACATCCAAAATGATTAGCCCTCTGGCTATTAATAGTCAATAGTGTACCCTTTCTGAGCCACAACTGACAACAACCTCTTATAGTAGTTCTTTGCTAGGTTGGCACAGGTCTCCTGAGGGATTTTTGCCCATTCCTCCATTGCAAATTGTTCCAGCTGGTCCAAATTGCATGGTTTCCGAGCATGGACATTCACTTTGAGCACCCGCCACAGCTTCTCAATTGAGGTCTGGGCTCAGTGCGGCCACTTCAGGACCTTGGTTTTGGTACCCTTCAGGAACTGTTGGACCAATTTCGATACGCTTTGGGTCATTGTCTTGTTGGAAGAACCAGTGATGACCTAAGGCTAGACTACGAGCAGATTTCTGCATATTATCCCTCAAAATTTCATAATTTTCTTTTTTCACGATGCCATGCACCCAAACAAAGCTCCCTGTGCCTGAGGCTGCAAAACAGCCCCACAGCATGATGCTCCCACCACCATGTTTAACTGTGGGAACTGTGTTCTTAGGTTTGAACACTTCGCCAAACATAAGCAACATCCATGTGCCCAAACAGTTCCAGTTTAGTCTCATCAGACCAAAGCACAGACTTCCAAAACTCATCTTTACCTTTCAAATGTTCACAGGCAAACGTCAGTCTGGCTTTGATGTGCCGCTCTTTGAGTAAACGGGTTCTTCTGGGACGATGGCCCTTAAGCCCACCATGATGGAGAGCCCTCACAACTGTGTTCCTTGAAACATCAACTCCAGAAGAGGCCAGGTCAGCAACAATCATCTTGGCAGATGTCCAGGGCTTCTTGCTGACATCTCTGACTATTTTCCTCTCTAGAGTTCTTGAAATATTGCGCTTACGACCACGCCCAGGTTTGTTTCTTACAGAATTTGTCTCCTTGTACTTGGCAATGATGCAACGTACAGCGGTTCTAGCCACTGTGAAACGCTTGGAAATGGCAGTATAGCCTTCCCCCTTATCATGAGCCTCCATTATCTGCTTTCTGAGCTCAAGACTGATTTCCTTTGTCTTTGGCATGGTGAGTAAAAGTAGTCCCTCTCAATTATGTGTTCAAATGCCCTGTTCCTTGGAGTTCTTTTATGCTGATCGAATGCTCAGGTGCTATTAGGAAGCAAATTGACTGCACAGGTGTGGTTTGAAAGCTGATTGGTTAATTAGGTGTGTTTTGAAAGCAACAATTCACATTAATTCACATTAATGCGGATTTGAAGATATCCAGGGAAGCAGCATTGCGGTTCTCTGCAGGAAGAGCGTTCCAGAGGGTGGGGGCCGCAACACTGAACGCCCTGTCACCAACGGTGCGAGGCCATGGAGAGACTTGTAGGTGAGAAGGAGGGTTTTTAAAGTGATCCGGGACTTGTTCGGGAGCCAGTGAAGGTGGATGAGGGTGGGGATGAGGTGCAGCCATGGTTTGGTGGGGGTGAGAACTCTGGCGGCAGAGTTCTGGACATGCTGGAGCCTCCCGGGTTTTGCTGGGAACCCCAGAGAGGACCCCATTGCAGTAGTCCAATCGGGACGTGATGAATGCATGTATGTCGGTAGATATTTTTAAGATGATAGAAAGCAGATTTATTGACTGATTTGATGTGAGCCTGGAAGGAGAGGGTTGTGTCCAGGATGACCCCAAGGTTGCGGACTTAAGGGGATGGAGAGATGGAGCAGCCATCCACGGAAAGGAGCAGATCTCCAACATTCCGGAGTTTTGACTTGGGAGCCACAACCATGAGCTCTGTTTTTGTGCTGTTAGGTTTGAGTAGGTGTGACGACATCCACTTTTTGATGTCCTGTAGGCAGTTGTAGGAATTGAGGGGGGTGTTGAGTGGATGGTTTTGTGCAGAGATAGAGCTGTGTGTCATCAGCATATAAATGGAAGTTGAGACCATGCTGGCGGTTGATTTGACCAAATGGGAGAATATAGATGGTGAAGAGGAGGGGTCCAAGCACAGACCCTTGAGGTACACCTTGGTTGACTGGGGCTGATGGTGAACTGCAGTCACTGATGGTGACAAAGTGTTGTCGGTTCGAGAGGTAGGACTCGAACCAGGCAAGAGCCCAAGGTGGTCAGACAGGCGGCTCAGGAGAATAGTGTGGGATATGGTATCAAAGGCTGCGGAGAGGTCCAGGAGGATGAGAAAACCGATGAGGCCGGAATTAGATGCGATGAGGAGGTTGTTTATTATTTTGATGAGGGCAGTCTCTGTGCTGTGGTGTGCTCTGAAGCCAGACTGGAGGGGTTCATAGAACTTGTGGTTGAACATGTGTTGTTGGAGTTGGGCGGCAACTGCTCTTTCCAGGATTTTGCTGAGGAAAAGGAGGTTGGAGATCGGTTGGTGGTTGTTGAGGTCCTCCCGGTCCCAACCAGGCTTTTTTGAGGATATGTCATGATCCTTGTTTTGTGTCTGTTGTTTCCTGTTTTATTTTTGAAATGTTTTCCCCTCTTCTGTCATGTTTGGTTTCACTTCCGGGGCGTTACCCTCCTGTGCCTGATTATGTCGTTGTGTTCACCTATTGCCCCTATGTTTCTCCTCCCCTCTCCAGCTGTGTCTTGTCTTGTGATTACCCTTGTGTATTTAGTTTCTGTTGCCCTTTTGTCTTTTGTTCAGTTGTCGTAGTTTCCAATCTGGTCATGTCCATGTTCTGGGAGGGGGGGTGTGCGATGTTGCTCTCTGATCCTGCATTAAGTGTATCGTCGGGGGTGGGGTGGGTGCTTTCGCAAGATGTTGCTCCTGGGCCCAGAATAGCGCAGGACTGGCCCTGCACGTATCCCCCACTCTCTCTCTTAAAGGGATAGGCTGCCTTAGTCTGCATTATGATACTATTACAGTTCACGTATTTAAACATTGGCCGTCAGCATCGGTATTGTCAAAATTGTTATTCTTAACATCGGCAGACATTTTTCAATCGGTGCATCCCTAAAAATTTGTCAACAAATTTCTGGCAACCACAGCTGCCGGTAATTTACTGTACATTTGAATTATGATAATAAGATACCATAAAATAGCATACAGTTGTACTGTGTTTATCTCTGAGAAAGACCGTAATCAGGTTTATATTATAGCTGTTATTTTGAATGCCAATTACCGTAAACAGGTTTATAATATAGCTGTTATTTTGAATGTTAATTACCATAAACTGGTTTACAATAAAACATTTTTTAAAATGTTTATCCCGTAAACAGGAACAGTTCTTAACTGTAATGTGTATGGTTGCCAAAGAAGTAAACCGTAACTTCTTATACGTTTTTACACATTTTTTTTTTACGGGGAAGTTTCAGGAACACTGCTGCCGGTAATTTACCGTAAATTTCACTATTTTTGTTTTACAGTGTACATTCTAGCAAATAGTACCATTGCATTCCTCTTCCTTGAAAATGTAGGATTAGCCAGTTCATCAAAGTTCATCTTTGTATCATCAAAAGCACAATTCATTCACATATCTGCTGGACTATTAAACACATTTCACAATTACACTGTGAAACAATGTGGACTGAAATCTGGGCGTGCGTTTCCTTGTGCGTAGCTGAGCCTCTCATGTCTGACCTGGAGGGCAGTGTGAGATTTAAGCAGCTCGCGATAATCCGCATTGATGACGCAGTGGCTCTTCCCCAGATCTGTGTACTCCTGCTGCAGGTGGTAAAGTGCCTTTCTGCTCTCATCCAGGGCGGCGTTCTTCTCGCTGAGCCTGAGCTCAGAGTCGCTGGTTTGACGACCATTTGTCTCAGCACGTTGTTGTTCCTGAATCATGGGGAAGATTTCCTGAGCTCTTTGCAGAGACACAGCCAATCTGTGCTTCTCCTCCAGGGTTTCAATCTGCTTTGTCACTGCTTCCTTGAGCTCGACACGATGCTTCTCACACCTGGTCCTTTCTTTTTCCAGAGCAGAAGAGGTGTGATCGAGTCTTTTCTGAAGCTCAGAGTTTCTTGTCTTGTCCTGTTTTAAGGCTTCTTCAAATTCTGCCTTGCTTTTCTGGGTCTCTGACTCCTTCGCTTGGAGTTCATCTACCATGCACTGGAGCTTAGTGATGGTAAACTGGTTCTCAGAGAGGGTGTCATCTTTGATTGACAGCATCTCTTCATGGCGCTTAGAGAGAGAGCGGTGTTCAGATCTCACTCTGTCATGTTGTTTTTCTAGGACATGGAGTTTAGCCATGATGTCGGTTTTCTCCATCCTCAATATCTGCATATCTTTTATCAAATGCTCTGAGGACATGGATGCTTCTCTCAGTTGGTTAATGAGTATTGTCATAGGTCCAGCTGCAGCCTGCTTTTCTACAACCATCTTCTCAAAGCGCTTCTTCTCACTTTTGAGAGACGACCTGAGAAGTTTTTCGGCGGTCAGGCTCTTCTCCAAAGCCAGAGTCTTCTTTGATAGCTCTTTCTCTTGGCTCTGGATCGTTTTGTTGGCTCTGGATAAACCAGACTTCTCCTGCCGAATGGCCTCCCCCTCTCTGCTACAAGCTTCTCTGTCAGCCTGAAGCTGCCTTTCCTCAAACTGCTGTTGATTTAGAGCAGCCTTCAGGTCACAATGCAGCCTTTTGTTTTGAAGGGCGAGGTGTTGGTTCTCCTGAATCAGAAGGTCCAGTTCTTGTGCCTCCTTCTTTTGCTTGGAGACAACAGCCTCGTAGTCCCTCTGCAGTGAGAGGTTTTTTGTTCGCTCTTCTTTGTGTTCTGAAGCCCAGTTGTTAACTTTATCATTCAGTGAGGAAAGAATACTATCCCTGGCTTCTTTGTCGTTTTGGAGACTCTGGATATTTGAGCGCAAGGATTCAATTTCTTTTTTTTTTGTCAAACATTCCTCCTTCTCCTCATTGAGGCAATCCTTGAGTTTTTTTTCTTGGGCAGTATTCACCAAAATCATTTCTGAGATTTCTCTTTCATGCTGACTGGAGGATGCCTGCAATTCTTTCTGGAGCTTCTTAATCACCTTCTTGTCGTCTTCAAGGTCACAGTTCATTTCAGAGATTGTGTCTTTCAGCTTCTCTTTTCTGCGCTGCTGCTCTTTCTGTGTCTTTTTGAGATCAGCTATTTGTGCCTTCATGCACTCCCTTTCAACACGAATAGAGTTCTTTTCAGCTTCCTTCATCTCCAGAGCCTTTGCAAGAGCGTCTTTTTCCTTTCGCTCTTGCTTCAGGTCTTCTTTATGTTGAGCTGTAACGGTTTTCTCTTTCTTCAAGGCCTCTTCAAGAGTAGATTTGGCTTTTCTCTCCTTCTCCAGGGCTTCCTGAAGATCAGTTGATCTCTCATATCTCCCAGATCTCTGTGATTTCTCAAATCTCCCAGATCTCTCTGATTTCTCAGATCTCCTAGATCCCTCAGATCTCTCTGATTTCTCAGATCTCCTAGATCCCTCAGATCTCTCTGATTTCTTATATCTCCCAGATCTCTCTGATTTTTCATATCTCCCAGATCTCTCTGATTTCTCAGATCTCCCAGATCTTTTACTTCTCTCGGAGTCCTCTGTCTGTAAAACATAAAACAATTATAAGTGTGTTGTCTATGTGCAGTCTTTTTAGATGTTAAAGATGTCTACAACACCAAAGTACTCTGTTTCCCCAAGGATGAGTCAGTCCATAGAGACTATGCTCCAATTAAAACATTGAGTAAGTGCATTGAACAAATCAAAGACTGGATGAATCAGAACTTTCTCCAATTGAACAAAGACAAAACTGAGGTAATTATTTTGGGAGTGAAGGAGGAACAACAAAAAGTCAGTGCTGAGCTTCAGTCAGCGATGTTCAAAACAACAGCAAATGCCAGAAACCTAGGTGTAGTCATGGACTCTGACCTGAATTTCAACAGTCCCATTAAAACAATCACTAAGTCCGCCTAGTGTCACCTGAAGAACATATCTAGGATTAACGGACTAATGTCACAGCAGGATCTAGAAAAACGTGTCCATGCTTTTATCTTCAGTAGACTGGACTACAGTAACGGTGTCTTCACAGGTCTCACTAACAAATCCATTAGAAAGCTGCAGCTGATACAGAACGCTGCGGCTCGAGTCCTCACTAACACTAAGAGAGTGGATCACATCACTCCAGTTCTGAAGTCTTTACACTGGCTTCCTGTCTGTCAAAGAATTGATTTCAAAGTGCTGCTGCTGGTTTATAAAGCATTGAATGGTTTAGGCCCAAAATACATTTGTGATCTCCTGCTACATTATGAACCATCCAGAACTCTCAGTTCTTCTGGGACAGGTCAGCTTTCTGTCCCCATAGTCAGAACTAAACAAGGAGAAGCAGCATTCAGTTATTATGCTGAAAATATCTGGAACAAACCCCCAGAACCCTGCAGGTCCGCTGCTACTCTTAAATCCAGGCTGAAAACATTTCTGTTTGCCGCTGCTTTTAATTGAACTGTTCTTATCTAACATTGCACTGTTACTTTTATTCTGCATCATAACTTTTATTCATGTGTTTTACAGCTGTTGTGTTTATTTTATTATCTTTGCTCTTAAATGATGTATGTATGCTGCACTAATTCTAAATGCTCTTAATGTCTTTCATTTTTGTAAAGCACTTTGAATTGCCTTGTGTTGAAAGGTGCTATAAAATAAACTTGCCTTGCCTTACTTAAACAATATTATATGGAACTTTATCTTACCTCATCGACAGAAGTGTAGTCGTAGTTTTCGCTCCAGCTAGAGTCAGAGGGCTGGTCCTTTACAACTTTCTTTCTGAATTCCTCCTCAATTTCCTCCTCAATCTCCTCCACTATCTCCTCCTCTATCTCCTCCTCTATCTCCTCTTTTATCACCTCTTTAACAACAGGGTCTTTAGAGGAATAATTTCCCGGGAGCCAGGAAGAGTCGAGGTACTCCATAGTGAAGACTGATCTACGTCTGTCCATTTTCTTATTGTAAAGAAATGGCTGCAGCTTACTGATATTGTGGATTCAATGTAGCTGGGATAACACCTTGCTTGTTAGGATCCTGAGTGAACTGCAGTTTGTGATCATTAGTAATGACCTGCAGTGCGGTGTCATCTTCAGAATCACATCAATAAAGCGGAACATTCTAAAGGGCTTTGAGCTACTGACACATTCTACATTCCAGAGTTCCAATGCCTGAGTTCTTTGAAATGCCTTCCTAACTCCATCGCATCCAGGCTGAAATCATTTATTTTTGCCGCTCCTTTTAATTGAACTGTTCTTATTTAACATTGCAGTATAACTTTTATTCATGTATTTTATATCTGTTGTGTTTATTTTATTATCTTTGCTCTTAAATGGCTGTTTTTGAACATTAAGCTTATTGTATTTTACAATATTGTATTATATGAATATGCTTTGGGCCAATTCAAAATTGACCAATGGGCCCCCGGGCCACAGTTTGGACACCCCTGCTTTAAGTCATCTGCTATGTCCTCAAAGGCTTTCCCACAGTGGAAGTCCTGCATGGACTCGGTTTTATATTGCACAATTAAACATGATAATCAAAACACCTTACATATTATTACATCAATGCATCAATATGTAAAAAGGTTTTGAAGGATTAATAAGAGGCTGAATTCACACATTAAGGCAACAAGACCAATCAACAAGACACATATACATTAAATCAGGAATTGAGAGGAATAGTGCTTTGTTTTTTTTGAATTTATTTTTACCACCTTGTTGTTTTTAACCTTAAATGATTGCTCTTATCCAATTTTTTTGTATATATATATATATATTTGTTTAAAATATTGTCTACTTTTGAGGTACATTTACTACGTTTTTACGTAGTATTTTACGTTATTACTAAAATTAACAGACTCTCAACATAGACTCCCTGTAGCCATGGAAAGGCTTGCAGGCAATTACTCTGGGTGATTTGTGATCCAATGAGCATATATTAAACGTGGAACAAAAGACAGTTTATTGATAAATATATTTTAAGATTGACATATTCATGCTACAACAGTGGAGGCCAGACCACACTTTAATTTACATTCTCGGTTTTGTAATTTTATTTTAAACCTGTGTTTAGAATACGAACACTTATTTGTTTCCTGCATACATTACTGCATGTTGAAACTGCTGTACAATTACAATGAAATGTTTTATTTCAGATTCTGACACTTTAATCTACCACTAGATGGCGTTATTGATCAATGTCACAAGGACAACACAGGAACATAACAATATAAACGTGTTGATCTGTTTTGATAAATTCCTTCTGAAATAAAGACATCATTTAAAAGACAACAGTTGGGCATGTGAATGGCTTGAGTCAATAAATACAATAGTCAGCAAGAGTTTACATAACTGGAGGTAAATCAAAACTAAGCAGATTTATACCATATAATTCTTTCTATAATTCCGGTTGTTTGTAAGAACTTTTTCAGCAGGTTAAAGACTTCTTCTGATGTCCCTAGCAGATTCCCCAAAGTAAGGCTGAGTCTTTCGTTAGCTAATTTAGTAGCTAGCACTCTCCTTTCATTTCCGTACTTGTGACAGTCAATAAGATGTGTTTGACGGTTTCCGGTTTATTGCAACCTGTACAGAGCCCAGTGGGGTGCTTGCCAATTATGTGGAGCATGTGGTTTAGTCCCGTGTGTCCTATTCTTAACCATGATGTTCTTGTCTTCCCTTGGGCTCCTGCTTCGTCTTCTACCTACCCCTACACGTTTCTGGATGCTGTAGAGATGCCTTCCTGTATCACTGAGATCCCAGTATTCTTGCCAAGTTTTCTGTATATGAATATTAATAATGGTTTTACTTAATGGTATTTGTACATCTATTGACTTTCTTTTTAATGATAGTTTAGCTAATTTGTGTACTTCCTGATTCCCTTCTACCCCAACATGAGCAGGAACCCAAAGGAAGGAGATTTCAAGTCCCCTACATTGCAACCCAACTAGCAAGTGCAAAATATTAAATACAATATCTTGCCTGCATATCGACCTCCCAGGTTTCACGCTACACAAACCAGCTAGGCTGTCAGATGCTACAAGCACTCTGGGTTGGTTGTTCACTTTCCCACTTGCCTGTACGCCTGGTCTCTGGGTCTTTTGAGCCATCCGTAAAGATAAACACTTCACTTTTGTGTTGGTCAATATGTTTTTGTGCGCTTATTCCAACTGGTGTTTGTTTTGGTTTGCTTTTCAGTTCAAACTGCAGGCTTGTGTCAATTGTTGGCATAATAAATGTCCATGAAGGTATAGGCGATGATGGAACAGTGGGACTAACTTCTAACCAGCATAGAGATGCATTTTGTGCTAGAGCATTTCCTATCTACCCAAAGCTGTTAATTGTGGAACTATTATGTTCCCAGAATTCCTGTAGGATTGCCTTTGTGGGTTGAGAAATACTATGCCCTCTAATGTTAACCCAATATGCCAACAAAAGCTTGATGCTCCAATTCGTAGAGGAATTTCACCCACCTCAACCTGTATTGCAGATACAGGCGAAGTTTTAAAAGCTCATACATATTCGGAGAGCCTGAGCCTGTTCAACATCAAGTTTTTTAAGGTTGCTTTCTGCAGCAGACATATAAGCAATACATCCATAATCCAGGGCTGCTCTCATTAGAGCCAAATAGATATCCAGTAATGAGGTCCTGCTTGCTCCCCAATCTCACCCAGAAAGACATCTCAGCAAATTATTAATCTTTTGTCTCTGGTTTGACGATATATTTAGACCAGGTACGTTTTTCATGGAATAGGATTCCAAGAAACCTAACCACCCTAACCTATTCTATTACTTGTCCATATTGTTTAATAACAACTAATATATGACTTGGCTTTTCAAATGATATTTTAAAACCCCATTTATTTGCCCATTCTTCCACCTTACCTATACTGCAGCTTGCATTTTCCTTTTTAAGTACTCTACATTATGACCCCTTACCCAAAGAGCCCCATTATCAGCGTAAAGTGACTTCCCTACATTTTGCTGAACCTGTTTAAAGACATCATTAATCTTTATGTTTAAAAGTAACAGACTACAAAATCCGCCCTGCGGAGTTCCATTTTCAACAGAATACTTTTGGGAATATCCTGTTCCCACTTTTACTTCTATTGTCCTCCCAAACAGAAAATCTGATACCATACACACTTAAACCATTTAGCTTTATAAGCAATCCCTCCTTCCATAGCATGTCATAAGCTTTTTCTACATAAAACAAATACTGCAACAACCATTTCTTTGTTAGTTTGAGCTTTCCTGATTTCTGACTCTGATAAATTGGAATCCATGGTGCCTCGCCCTTTCCGAAAACCACTGAAGAAGATAAGAAGGAAAAAGGTTTTTACTTTCTAGAAAAAGGGAAAGTCTCTCTGTCAAAGTCAAAGTAACCATGTGTTCCATGGTTTTCCCTAAATGTGAGGTTAATACAATGGGCCTGTAGCTTGATGGTTTTGATGGATCTTTGCCTGGTTTAGGTATTGGCACTACAACTGAATGCTTCCATACTGAGGGTATTTTGCCTGTGTCCCATATTAAGTTAAATAATCTTAATATTACCTCAAGTGCACCATCACTCATATGATTTAACATACTATAACAGATGTTATTTTTACCTGGTGAGGTTTGTCTTGCATTATCGAGGGCTCTCCTAATTCAAATAAATAAAATGGTAAATCTATCTCTTCTTTTGATGTTGTCATTATTTCTGTTATTCTTGGATTTTCCACAAGGGTGCTATCTCTAGACTGTTTGTTCTATTAGGGATCATTTCTCTGAGCTATTGATCTTAACAAACTTTTTGCTAGGAGTTCAGCTTTTTCTACATTACTGACTGCTTGCATGTTATTGCTGGTAAAATCAAAGTTCTTTTTAATGCCATTCATTTTCCTTGTCATTCCCCAAATATCTGACAACTGAGTTTCTCTTCCAGTTTTGTTACAGTATTGTCTCCTGTATAAGCGCTTTGCTGACCTGATCGTTTTCCTTACTGCTGCGTGCTGAGTCGTGTCCTTTCTGTATTCTGTGAGCTGTTATATCTTGTGCATTTTCCATCGTTTATACATACTTATTCCTTTTCAGCCATATACTCCTCTATTATTGACCCATTTGCATCAGTAATGTTACTTCCCCAGAGGTTGCTGTGCGCATTAAAATCATCACACCAAATAATTTCCCCTTGTGCCAATCCATGCGTCATTTAATATAGCAGGATTTAATCTATTATAGGGATTGTAATAATTTGTTATTGTCCGACTGTCCCTTCCAGTCCAGACTTTAATAACAAGGGATTCCTGATCCCTACCTTTATAAATAACATTATTGCTTACTCCATTTTTAATACAGCTCCACCTTTCCGAGTCCCTATCATTTCTAACTGCAGTGTAACCGTATACTACAAAATCCCATTGCGCCTTTAACAATGTCTCCTGTGTGCAAATTACGTGAGATTTATTCTGTAAACTTGTGACACACTTTTTGAATTCTTGACCATTTGCCATTAAACTTGTTGCATTCCACTTTAAAATAACTAACATTATGAAGATCCACCACCCCATGTCTGTGAGTTAGATGAGCCTTCCTTTAACATTTCCCCCACTGCTTCCCAGCTTAACCCTGTGACCCCACGGTATTTCTCCGTTGACCTTACTATGATTCTAATATTTTCAGTTTTCTTGTTTGTCTGAGCGTACAATTAATGACATCCACCATGAACAGGACAAACTCATTTTTGCTCATAACTAGTGTGTCTTCCTATACAGCCGTCTTGTCACATCCCTCACAGTATGTGCTGCTGTTGATCTTCACTAGTAGTCATGCTCGACTGCACATTTACCACATCTTTGTTTCCCCTTGCAAATCGCCACTACATGGCCAAAACGTTTGCACTTTAAACATCTCAATGGTGGAGGAATATAGTCCCTGACATAGTAGCTCATGTACCATATAAATTACTTTGGATGGTAACTTTGGCTCATCAAACTTTATCATGACTGAAAGGCTGTCAGAATTTACCCCATTTCTTGTCATTTGCAGGCGTTTGACCGCAAGCACTTTTGCACCTTTCATGCTATTTTTGATTTTGTCAGCTGACACAACTGCGGGTATTCCTTAAACAACTCCTCGGGTAACCTACCTATAATCTAGCAGTGAGCACTGCACTTTCTTGCCATCTATTTTGTTCAGTTGCATTGCTTTGCCTTGTTGCCCACTATTCCTGCAAAGAACCAACACCCATTTTGCAGTATTTTTGCATTCCTGATCTCACCAATGTATCGGTCTATTATTTCTGTTAGCTGAATTGGGTTCTGCTCTCCAAACGATGCACCCTCCTGAACAAGTTTAATTATGACTTTATATTCCTCTCTCTTTCACATGTTGATCACTGTCTCCACTACACTTGCGTTGTCATTACGCTGATCTGTATTTTTTTCCGTTTTTTCCGATTATTATTAGCGCGTACGGTCTACGGTAGCCAACGGTTCATCACTCCCGCCAACTGCTTCAATACCCATCTCACTTCCTTATCCGTCACTTCCCCCTGCCGTCTCCTGCATATTCACAGTCCAGCCTACCTCCTAATTACATTTCTATGGGCAGAGCGCGAACACACCACGGGTCCTCGCTGCATAGCGCCAGCCACTTAAATATGTGTTTATCTGATAACTAACATGAGGCATTTAGTACATGGATAGTTTATAAGACGGAAAGCCCCCGTACGTCGTGTTTCTTCACAGGAGAGCACTCCCTTTTTCTGCCTGGCGTTTGTTTCAGCGGAAAACCTGCCGTGGAGCGGTTGTCACACAGGCCGCGGATCGGGTCTTGTTGCTGGGAGGAGACCATCCAGACTCGCATCCCTGTTAGCATTATTAGCTGGCTACGATGCACCGCTGCTGCTGGTGTATTTTCTACACGGCAGGCCACAGTAAAGCGAGGCAGGTCCTTGGATAATTGTTTACACCGACGGAACTGAAGGGTGACTTGGAGAAACACCACACCTTTCAAGGTAACGTCTTCCCCTCTAGCTAACGTTACACACGGGGCCGATGAATGCAGCTCCTGTAACGTTACAGTACACTTGCTAGCTAACGGTTAGCGGGCTGCTTTACATCTGCATGCATGGTCGTGCAGCTAACCTAATGTTAGGCAAACGTGAACCATGTCTCTAAACGGCTCATCCCTCCTTTAGGTTAACATAAAACAAGGTAAATAGCTAATGTTTTAATCATAGCTAATCTAGTTTATTAGCTATTCCTAGCTTGTTCATCAGGCCAACATTGGGACGTTAATGGTCACATCAGTGATGTAAGGTTACTAAGTACATTTACTCAAGTATTGTATTTTAGTACAATTTTGAGGGATTCTACTTTACCTGAGCATTTTGTTACTTTGTTTTTCTACCCAACTTCAATTCAGAGGTAAATAGTGTGCTTTTACTGTACACCTGGAGTAAATTCACAAGCTACCCTACAGCCAACAAAGGAGTACAAACTATCTCCACCTTTGATATGATTTAAATGCATCAATAATGGACAGAAAATATATATTATGGCCAAATGATCCAAACTGCATAATGAGTAGATTTATTTTTGGTACTTTCAGTATATTTTGATGCCAATACTTTTGTACTCTTACTTGAGTAACATGTTAAATGCAGGACATTTACTTGTAACAAAGCATTCCTGCTCTCTGATACTTCTACTTTTACTTTAATACACCATCTGAGTACTTCTTCCATCTCTGGGTAACACAATGATGAATTGGTAAGGTAACGTTGAGGTTATTCTACAGGTAATATAACATGTTATCTTTCAAAATAAGTAAGATGTGCTGTGTAACGTTAAGCAGGTGTATGCATTGTTTTTCTACAATGTTTGTTCATTCATTTCAGTAAGGAGTCGTGTCCAGCGAAAGAAACAGAACAATGTTACAGTGTATTGGTAATATCTAGGCAATAAATCAGCCTGAAGGCACAACTGAAAGTGAAAGTGCTCTGAGTTTGATGTGGTCTCTGATTAGAAACATAAGTCTCAGGCTACTGCAGATGGCCTGTTACGCAGTGGTTATAACATTGTTAGGGCCGGATTACTTTTTTAAACACATGTGCTTCAGAGGAGAACTGACTGAAAATATGAGTTAATATTCTTAAGAGACAGTGGAAATAATTTCTCAGACCCCAAACATATGGCTCTTGTTGTGTTGCAGGATCTGGGTGATATCAATAAGCAGGTGTAGGTTAGCTTCGTCTATTATCAGTAAACTTTGTTTTTACTGTTAAAATGTGCCATGACATGTCCTGCATGTCATTTTCGGTTCAGGCAATACTATGATATTTTATTGAGAAAAATACACAAGTGACCAACCAACATCAGATACCTTTTGCTCTTCAGTTCATGTACACAATATCCATAATGACCATAAGGTTTCATATTTGAATACAGCACTGGTTTCAGGCAATGTAGGCCTTACTGTAGAGTCATGTAAGTCCCACACAAAGCAAAGACACTCATCCAGCATCGACTTAATGATTGTGATTATGCCAGCGAAGATACCACTTTGGAGCTTCTCTCAACAAGATGTGAGCCTGGTTGACTACTAAAGGGAGGGGTAACTACAGCACCCAAAACAGTACTTTACCCAGTAATCACCTTAAAGCAGATGGAGATTTAATTTAATTACTTATTGAATAATGACTCCAATAGAGCCACCCTCACAAACCATGTCGATGACATTACCACTCTGTCGATTATGGATGGCTAGTGTCCCTTACTCAGCAGTATAATAGTGACTTGAACATGTTTTATTTTTCAGGATGGATGTTGATTTGTGTGCTTGCGGGGACAGCACCAGAAGAAAAGTGGACTTTGCTGGGGTTTCCGAAGTCACGATGGAGGTTGTACCGTTGGAGATGTACGATTCTGCCAGAGCAAAAATAGCTGCCAACCTGCGGTGGCTGTTTGCCAAAGCATATGGCATTGGTAAGTAATAACATTTACATTCATGCTGGACAAACAATTCAAATGTTTTGTTTTCTTTAGATCTCCACTGGGTTAAATACAAACTTAGTTACTTAATAAATAATATATATGTAAACCTACCATAACAATGTGAACAAATGGCACAGCTGGGATAGTGGTATCTGCACCTTGTTTTCCTCATATGGTCATAGTTATTTAAAAGGGTATTGTTGCATCAATTTGTTTAATTTTCTCCACCAGAAGATTGTGTTAATTTTCGTGATGAAGCATTGACAGGAAAAGAGAAAGAAATACTAATGCATGTGTGCACTTGACTCGAGCCAACATTAATTCCCCCATGACACTTGGCAGCTGAAGCCTCACTTACTGACTCACCAGATCCTTTCAGGCTTGACTGTCGGCCAGGGAGGTAGAACCTAAATGAGGCTGAGTGACAGGGACTGAGGATTAGGGTTCGTTTGTTAGACCGGACTCAGAGCATGGAAAATACTCATCCCCACCGCCAGCCACTCACACCCCCTGTTAAGATGGGATTGGCGTCAGTAACTGGGCTTTAAGGCCAGATTTTCAGTCGTGTCTGTGCTTGCAACATTCTATTGATGAGTATGAGAGGAGTTGTATGGAATTGCATTTTAGTACAACCCTTTGGTACACATTTCCTTGTGGCTGCAGAACTAGCAACCTTGCAAACCCCAGCACTATTACTGCTTATCGGCTGTTGTTTTCTTCGCATCCTAAGTGCAGTTTCTCATGTGTAGAAGAATGTATTGTAGATGTAAATGCTTCCTACTCAGTGGCCAGTTAGTTTGAAAGTCTGGTTGCCGTATCAACTTACACAGGTTTTCCTTGCTGTAACCTTTATTATTCCTGTTAAATATCTTCGACTGTGGTTTCTAAATTCTGGTGGACACAATCTTAGGTTCTTGATCTGCAAAATTGGATTTATATTTATCTGAAGATATTTGAGATCAGCAGTCTAAGGGAAGTGGATATATCTTCCAAAATGTTTGTAGTATAACGTTTTCTTGAAAAACTATGAACCTAATCTATAACACAATATGGCACCTTTGCAACAAATGTTACCTTCATCATGATAATTATTTTGTTAAATCAATTCAGATTGATGATGATTCCAAAGACGGATATGCGGCTGTTGTATTACGTTATATTTTGAGATGTTTAACACCCAGTTGAACTGAGTGTACCTGAGTCTCACTGCAAACACAACAAATGCAGCTAGTTCTATCTTGTTGGTATATAATGGTTTGAACAAGATACAAAACATAGACAATAGGTTTTGGATTTAGTGGTGGTTGTGTTGTTTTATCCCAGCAGTATGCAGAACACCTTATGTCTTTGTATCCGCAGTTAGAAGTGGAGAGCAATGAACAGTCCAATGTAGATGATCTGTATCCTCTGCACTGGTAGGTAACCAGCCATCATTAGGAACTCTATTATCATAGACTTTCGAGTCCAGTGTTTCTTTGTGTATACATATTATCCATGACTAAAAAAAACCTTCCATGTGAGGATTTGATCCTCTCTGTTGGCCTAATTTTTCTCCCAGAGCCTTCTCTCAAATAATAAATATTTAACCTCTTGACGCAGACATGGCAACTGAGAACATCCTCCACTGTTTGGTATTTGTTTAATCATCCATCCTGGAAAGGCTGCTGGATGAACACCATGGCAAGCTGCCCTTCTTTTTACTCCAGGGCTGCTATTTAATTTTAGTGTATAGCACGTTGTCTCCCTATCGTAGAAGTTAAGCGAAGTCGGTGCAAGCCTTGGCTATGTATTGCACAAGGCCCATCATTCACTGCTTTGCATGTCTGTCACATCAATGTAGTCTTTGGTCAAATCCTCCATCATGATTTCACAGATTCATACAAGCTTTCCTTTGTATTCTGCGGTCTCTTTTATATCTGTGGTCATTACACAGATTTTCCTAATGCCCCTGAGCACTCATGTTGAACAACTGACCGTACGAGTGGAGATTTAATGCTAATCCAGGTTTTGGAGGGAAAGCTATTATCTCTTTTGTCAGTTTTTTTAGGCCCAGCGTTTGCCCTAGCATGTTCGTTAGGTCTCCTATTTTCGTATACAAAAGCTAAGGCCTTTGCTTGCTCAGTTCACTGTCTGTCTTCACTCGCCCTAGCTAATGATGCACGCATAAAGGTGGAGCATAACAGCATCCCTGCACAAACAATAAGGAAGCACTGCAAAGGATTTGGACGTACTGTTACAACAGAAAGCGAGGCATCTCTCAGGTGCAGCCGCAATTATCTTCCCCCTCGGGAACTGAATATACTAGGCCCATTTGATTCTCACCCTGTAGCTCACGGTGTCTCCTATGTTCCTATCGCTGCCTAGCTTTCACAATGATTGCCAGGAACGAACAACAGCGTGGATACAACAACCTCCTTCTATTTTTAATAAGTGTAGTCACGTCCGGATGTTTTGGTGCGATTGGCGATCACAATGTCTGTATCCATGCTCTCCTGTCCTCCTGACACAGCTGATCCTCCTCCGCTCTCTAGTGGTGCTCTCCACTGCTCCTGCCGGACGTGTTGTGCTGCGGCTCATGCTCCGCTGACTCTGCTGTTGTTTTTCCAGCCAGACCCTATCCTCATGCTCCCACCCCATCTCCGTAAATGTTTCAGCTTGGTGGAAGGAGGGGCGGGGGGGCAGCTGCCACACAACATCATTGTCTGTGGAATGAAGTCAAACGTGAAGTCTCACCACAGCCAGACCCCTTTTGTTTTTGTACACAATCATTCCCACTGTTCTGATTTGTTACTGAACTGAGACGCAGCTCTCTAGGACTGACCCTCGCTACTGGGGCTGTGCAGGACAGATGAATGCTGTCGTACAGTAACATCCTTATTGGCACACATGTGTAGTGGCAGGATGTCAGTGAGGCCTCTGTTGTGTTAATGAGCGTGATGGATGCTGACAGAGCATTAGCAGCTACTTACAGGTTTATCAATGTATATTACCATTTCAGTTTATACCTTATTATGCAGTCTAATTCTTACATATCTTTACAGTTGTGTGAGTGATTTGATGCGTCAAACAAAAGGCTCTTAATAACTTCCTGATGGGAAAAGTCCCGAGTCTATTCTAAGGTTTGGGATATCCCTACTTCTTAAGTTGCATCAGCAATGACTGTGATGCTCCACTCTGCACAGGAAGAAATAAAAGCAGATCCAACGACAGAACAGAGAAGAGCGGCACTTCGGTTAGGAGGACTCTTAAAAAAAAAAGACTGAATAAATGAAGGCTAGGAAACCTCTCCTTTGATGTCAAGTATTTGATCCTCTCTAAGATGCTTCTGAGTAAAGGTTCTGTTTATTCAATTCATGAAAAGATGTGATGATCGAAAGCTGAAAGCAACATTTGCAGCACTTGAGGGGTAGTACCACACATTTGAACATTTAGATGAAACACCGCAAAGTATAATATGATGTAGGCCACAAAATAACAGCTGACCGCCAGACATGTACGATGTGATCATACCACATTACGCTATGATAGCCTCTGATGAATTAGTATCGTAGCTGTATGCGTTCATAAAAATGTCGTCCCCCCCATGTCATTGTAATTGGAAAGCAGATTTTCATTTGAATCGGGCAGTTAATTTGTGCTCCATGTATTAGGATCTATAAAACCAGCTGAAGGGAGCTGCCTTCCTGTTTTTCTCGTGAGTTTGCTGACGAGTGGCTCTCTTTGTCCTGCCAGTCAGAGCTAAGAACCCATCACATGCACCCGTACGGCTTATGCTGTGTTATTGCAGCCTGACGGATTCAACAGAATACATTTCTTTCTGTCTGGTTTTATGAAGTGCAGGATTCTGGACAGGTTCTGTGACTCTGTTAAGCCTCTGTGTTCAGTATGAATGATTTGTACATGCCTGAAGTCGACTGCTTCAACCTTTGCCCTTATATGGCTGTGATTTCTGGTATCGAGGGTGACTTCACATCCAAAGCAACAGAAGCTCTGGTGCAGGTCATTGTTTCCTTTTCTCTTTTTTTTCCTGTTTGAGTATTGTTATGTTTCTGCTGGCAAAGCCCATCGTGTCACCTGAGAGTCCTGAGCATTCAGATTAGCAAGGATCTGTTTCCCAATGAGCTCCTGAGGCAGTAAGCCCTGACTTACGCTTACACATGGCCATGTTTGCTCCAAGTAAACTAATGCAGGCGTAGAACAAATATTACATGGTAAGTTGTCACATTCCTGTGTCCTGTTGATGCTGAACATGTTCGATGGGTGTATACTGAAGCAGATGGAGATGTTGCCACTGAAGCTGCTTGCCTAGCACCGTCATATTCAAACAGTAGCTTACTGTATGGTTTTACCAGCCCTATCTTAAACTAAATGCATCATGTTTTACCAACCCCTTTCTCAATTGCAGACCATATTCCAGAGGATCTAAGGGACCCCTTCTACACGGACCAGTACGAGCAGGAACACATAAAGCCTCCCGTCATCCGCCTGCTGCTGTCCTGCGAGCTCTACTGCCGCGTCTGCGCCCTCATCCTCAAGACGGAACAGGCGGCGTCCCTGCAGTCCCACCTGTCCGTCATCCAGGCCCTGTCCAGAAAGGGCATTTATGTTGTGGAGAGTGACGATACTCCCGTCACAGATGAGGACCTGGCCTGTGTGCCCATCAAAATGGTGAGTGGATGGACTTAATGTTTAGGTAGATGTTTGTTTTATTCTCCTATTGTTTACCTTCAGCTCCAGGCAAGCGGTCAATGATGACGATGTAGCTTTGATCAACTTGTAGCACACATTTCCTGTCAGAGAAGAAGGAAATCAGAGGCTATGCACATTAACTGTAACACCCACAGCTCTTCCTGCTTCTGATGTGTTATCTTTCCACAGAGAAACCAGAGGAAAGGCTGCTGCTCAATCACTCTCAGACACTGGGAACCTATATCCATTCTGCACTTTAAACCTCGTTTATAGACTTGATATATACTGCGAATCAGTGAGTTGCAGAGATTTTTCGCTGCTTAATTTAGCTGAAGTCCAGCAGATTTTAGCCACTTGCTTATCGTTATTTATTCAAATGAAGAGGTGGAATTTGACTATTACTCAAGCTGGTCGTGTGAGAGCTATCACGCAAGATAAGGCTGTGATGATTAGGGATGGTTTTATGTTTGTTATATTGCTATGGCAATGTTATGTTGAGTGTGTATTGGGTTGATGTGAGTATAACAACTAACTGGTACTTTATTAGTAATTGGGCTTGTGTCCGCTCAGAACCTGAAGTTCAATCATCCCAGTTAGGCGGGTTAGTTTTGTGCTAATTCTCCTTGATGGATTTTATTGTTGGCAACATTTTTCTCACTTACATTTTTGCCAATCTTTTAGGAGCTTTTGCTGAATTCTGGCACTTGGAAATCTAACCCCTGTTTGTCCTCAAACAACCTGCTTTTATCCAGTCTGTCGTCCCTCCGCTTTAGTTAGTTTTTTTGAGGAAAATATAAATATGACGTCAGAGGAGATCTTATCATGCAAGAGGCTGGTGTTGGCGACGCTCTCCTGAATGTTTCTGTAATCATCATACAGGGCAGGGTTAGGGTCCTCTGTTCCATCAGCAGCACCACGTCACAGCGTGAAGAATGAAGTACTCTGTAGCAATGAGATCGGATGTCTTAAAATTTCTCCAAGAGCCCTTCACACAGGATAGATAATCGCCAACCTGCTCACTCGCTCTCAGCCATCTTCCTACCTTTTTTGTAACCAAGGAAACCAGATTTGGCTGCAGCTCGGCAGGGATGTGCCTCTGCTGTTCCTGCTAGACGCCTGACAAAATAATCCACACAGGCCTGTGTGCTTGCAGCCAGACACAAAGCCTGGTGAGGGGAAGGAAAATCCTGAGCAGGACGGCGCTTATCTCTGGTAGACCGCTGGAATCCCCCCCACTTTGCTGAGTTGACAAGACGTTTCTATAGCAACGTGCATTTTTTGACTTTGTGTGAATGGAGCGGCCTCTGCACCTTCAGGAAGTCCCTCTGCACCAGGTCTGATTCTAGTTGGCGGGGGGGGGGGGGGCTTGTACAACCTTGAGAAGCTACCAAAGGTCTTTAGGCCATATAAACCTTTTATTTTGTGTGTGTGTGTGCTCAGGGCAGCAGCAGCCCTCACCATGGGGTTCCACGTTGGAGGAGAACAAAGCGTGCTGTTATATTTTCCAATTTGATTATTTACTGAGCACTTCTTAGCAACGCTTGGTTGGTAAATGAAGTCCTGTGATATGTTTTAGTGCTGCATTATAATTTGCACAGACCTGATTTATCCTATACATGGTTTTGTGAGTGAACTCCCCTCTTGAGTCTTCATGCTTTGTTTATTCACTCGAGCTCTTGCTTACAGTTTAGGTTTGTCTGGAGGTAGATTCTAACTGTGACTGTCAGTGCTGTCCATTAGCGTCGTGCTGTGGTGAAAGCTCCGATATCTCCTCTGTTATGCTAACGAGCCACCTCTCTCTGCACTCATTACCAATTAAGGGATGCACGCAGCACTGACTGAGACGGCATGCACATATTTGCCATGTAATGGATTCAAGGGCTGCATAATTGGGATGTTTTAATCTTTAGTACTGGACTTTTCTTTTCATTAAATGATATTCACAGAAAGAGGTTGACAAAATTGGGTTTTGCCAGCTTTGCCACACAGATTTATTAGTATTTGGTCCATTAAATGACACCCTGCCTACCAAAAAGCAATAATATTACTGGAGGGCACCAGGTGTTAGGCTGTTGACAGTAGGGATACCCCTGCTGGGCCTCATGATTTAAGGAGAGGTTTAAAGGCAGACCCCATCGTGCTGAATGAGAGGCGTCACCTTTGATTAAACCATGGCAAGTTATTTAAAGGCCTCGAACCTGAGGATTTAATATTATTCTATAAGCTACTGACACTTTTTCTGTGTTGAAATTCAACAGACACTATAATGGCTGCCATACATGTAGAGATAAAGATTTAAGAAACATTTGGAGTGTTCTCTTAATTTTTTCCGAAGCTGTATGTCCCAGAATTCACTGGTCCCTTTTATTATAGAAAATAATCTTTTAAAATAATGGTTCAATCAGTGGCCATAGTGAGGACTGGGAGATGCTTAAAATTTACACATACACCAAACACTTCTGAAAGATGTTTTTTAAGAATTCCTAGGGGGGGAGCCGTCTAATTTAACACATCAAAGTCTGCAGGTCGTGGGGAGTACTACTGTAGTGTGAAAAAAAGTAGTATGAAGCCTTTTCTCACTTTTTATCAGAAAGAAGAGATCAGGTACCTTACGATCAGCCGTGTAGTGTTTTATGTTGTTTGCGTTGAATTGCATTATATTGCAATCTGGAATTCCTTGCCTCCAGCTGATATAATTGCAATGGAAAGCTGGGGGAAATCCAATGAAATTGAGTTGTCCTCTTTCGGTTTCTCCCTCATGCAGAGTGCTCACATGCCCATGATCGATGCCCTGATGATGGCGTACACAGTGGAGATGATCAGCATCGAGAAAGTGGTGGCTTCTGTCAAGCGCTTCTCTACCTTCAGTGCCTCCAAGGAGCTGCCCTTTGACCTGGAGGACGCCATGGTCTTCTGGATCAACAAGGTGGGCACACGCGGCACAGAAAAGAATACAAAAATAAATAAAGAAACCCAGCTGCAGGGGCTTCAAAATCAAGTATTTGTATTTCCTGAATGTTTGATTATGAACCTCGGCTGCTTTAGTGTGGTTTGAATAATCTGTTCACACTGATACTATAGCGGCCAACTTGAAGTAGCTGCTCAGAGACCAGCCAACAGATCGGAGTGTGGATCTGGCGAACACACAAGAGGCCCGGGCTCATGTTGCACTCCTCTTTCAACCGGTTGAGACCCTGAAGCAGCGAATGCCGTGACACAGTGTCCATTACATATCATGATGTCTCACACCCCCAATGTCTGGACGGAGCAAAGGGTCCATTTGGGATTGAACGTTTTTATTTCCCATTGGCAGCATACAAACGATTCAAAATGATTGATTGTTGAGACAATGAATGTCAGAAAACATTGATAAGGGTCCATTACAATTGAAATAGTGTAATCAGATAACTCACCTGTGGCATTGTACACAGACACATCTGTCAGATTTCTGCAGAGAAAGTAGGCGCTGTTCCCAATGACCTAGCAGTGTTTCCAGCAGTGGCTGTGTCAGTAGGGGCTTGGACTGGGAATCGTAGGGTCGCCAGTTCAAGTCCCCAAACAGACATGAAATATGGAAAGTGTACTGCTACTTGGAGAGGTCCCAGTTCACCTCATAGGCCCTGCTGCGGTGCCCTTGATCAAGGCACCGGACACCTCCAATCCCCCCTCCCCATTGCTCCCCGGGCGCTGCACAATAGCTGCCCACTGCTCCTAGTACTAGGATGGGTTAAATGCAGAGGACACATTTCACTGTGTGTGCTCTGCTGTGTGCATGTATGTGACTAATAAAGAGGGCTTCATCCTCCGATTCTATTCTATCTACATAATGTCTTTATTCTTACTGCAGGTGAACATGAAGATGAGGGAGATTTCAGAACGGGAGCATAAAGTGAAGCACCACCCCCTGGAGTCCCCCAGCCACCAAAAGGTAAAGCCACATAGTGTCGTCCAATCGCTGAAGGATTCAAGAACCTCAAACACAGGAGCCAAAATGGCCAACAAGTTTCTCCCAGCAGTTCCATCGAGTTGCTTCTAGTTTAGTCTTTATTCAGCTGTCATTGCAACCACAGGATCCTGAGTTTTTTTACAAGGAATGTTTCTCCCTAATGGCATTTCAGAGTTGTTTTGACCCTGCTCTCTTTCTCTCTGTTCAAACCGGAAGCAGATCTGTTCCTTTTTGTCTGTGACCTTTGACCTGTTAATCTCTCTGCTCCTCATCTGTCCCCTCTTCCCCTCTCTTATCCCTGCAAACTGGATAGTCTCCCTCCAAATGGTATTGGAAGCTAGTCCCTGTAAGTGTGATTCCAGCTCCCCCACCATAATCCCATTTTTCTCCCCCCTCTCCCCCTTGCACGCATAGTCCTGTGTTGTTCTGCGCGCACACTCCACCACGGCTCGTCCAAGCTCATTCTGTGCTGCTTGTAGCCAGTGTGTCAGCAAGGAGGGGAATCTGACCATTTTTTGTTTCCTTTTTTTTGTTTCCTGCTTGTGGCAAACATGTCACAGAGGTGTAAGGTTAGTCCCAGCTTTTCTGAAGTGTTCAAAAGATCTCATTTCAGGCATAAGAAGGCCATGTGGGTTGGCTGTGCGTGTGTGTTTGCCCAGTGAAAATAATTGGAAACCCATGCCTAATGCTAACACCGCGGCTTTGCTTTGCAGTCCCATCCCGGGCCACATCCTCTCACTGATCTGCTTTGTCATCCCCCCTGCGCTCTTTCTCTTCTGCTCTCACACTCCGTTCCCCCTGTGCACACGCTCTCCTCTGACAGTGTATCTGCTCTCTCCTGTGTATGTCAGCCTGATGTCATGCACGAGCTGGCCCACTGCATGCTGGAGCCAGAGCAGCTCTGCGAAGCGGTACAGTGCTCCTTCTTAGTCAGGAGGAGTCCCTTTTTTCTGTAGAGCTGATGTTGTAGTAGAGTTCTTGAGCGTGGTAGGCTGTTTCAGCTCTAGCTCTGTATTCTTTAGGATAACTTGTAGAAAAGCATCCCAATGTGTCAGAGTAAAAGCTGTACAAGTTAGTTAGATTCAAATAATGAAGCTATTCGGATGTGTTGTGTATGGTTGATCTTTATTAATCGTGCAATGTCATCGAATAGTTTCCTACGGTTTGATAATTTTGTGCTGAAAAGGAATTTAGTTTATGAACAGTTTTCCAAAGGCTGACATTTTGTTCAATTATTATGTCTGCAATAATCCAATATTGCATCTATCTACCTATCTGTTGCAAAATGATCTGTTGAAGTCATTTCCACTTCATGATGTGATAGTAGTTTCTTCCACATTTATTTAAAACAGGAGAGACATCAAGGCTACTTCAATGTTGATTTCTGAATAACTTTGATCATTTAATTTATGAATGTTTCACAAATTCACAGTTATAGTTGAATATCTGTGAGTCATGCAGAATAATCGGCAAACGGTAGTACCAGTCAGTACTCTATATTAGTAGCTCTATATTGCTGTTGCTCTAAATCTAATGTAGGTCTCTATTTGAGCTCCATGTCAAGATTCTATAATGGGTTCACAGGCTTATGTAACAACCTTTATCATTTGAGTAGTCAGTTAATCTGTTCTTGTTTCATTTAAAAAAGACCTGAAATGAATACAGAAAACGCCCATTCTTCCAAGCTGTGTAGAGTTTGATCCAAAAACAAATGCATCTACAGTGAATGAGTAACTGTACGTCCTACACACACATTTGTGGGACGGTGGTTACCCCAGTGTGTCTCCCACTCTGGGGCATGTTTCCTGGTTTGACTGGGCTCCCAGCTAGCCTGAGGAAGGCTGACCATCGACTCTGTGCTGTTCATATCACCGCTCAAACACTTTCATCTCCTCACCAGTCACCAGGTCTTCAGGGTTCTCCCTAAACTCGCTGTTTATGGTCCAAAATGTTTTGTCATCATCATCTTAAAATTATACTTAACCTGTTGTTAATCAAACAACCAAAAATCTGTTGTTTGGATTCTCTGGGGGAGAACCTTGATCTGAAGCGTCTCGAGCATAAACTGAATCTGAAACATCCGAGACCAATATATGCCCTGACTAGTTCAGACGGGAATCTCCCAGCAAACAGAGATTTGTACTTGTGACACTAGTCATTGCATTTAGGATGTTTTCTGTTGTCAGTGGTTGGTAGAACCATGGAGTTATTTAGAGATTTTATACAGGAAGTGGACTGCCGTTGTAAAATCTTGACATCTTTTTTAGACATGAGGTTAGAACTGGGGAGGAACTGCTAAAGCTCTGTCCTGATTGGCAGGTGGCTCCGTTAGCACCTTGTCAATCAAAATGTAACACTGCTATAAAACACAGGCAGCTTTCTCATTCATTTCATACTGAAGGCAACAATGGCTTACAGGTGAAGGTGTTGCTGTATGGAAAAAGATTTGACACGAACAAGTGAGATGATAATCCGTTTTATTCTTTACTGAGGTTATAAATGAAGTGAGTAGTTGGAGTATATTCTCATAAACTTCTACAGCTCTGGAAAAAATGAAGAGACCACTCCAAATTGTTCTTAAATCTTTATCTCTACATGTATGGCAGCCATTCCAGTGTCTGTTTAATTCCAACACAGAGAAAAATTGTCAGTAGTTTTTTAGAATACAATAAAAGAATAAAACCAATTTGAACTCAAAGACATGCCTATAAATAATACAACGAGAAAATGATAATGCTGAAATGGTCTCTTAATTTTTTTCCGGGGCTGTATACAACCAGACTTCTTTTGGAGTCGCCCCTAGCTTCCTATTGGAAAGAATGCAGGTTCAAGGCTCTTCCATATTTAGCCTCACACTTCAGACCCGAAGGCTACGTCCGCTTCTTGAATAAAATCTGTTGTTATTGCTGTTTTTTGTCTTCTCATAAAACCTCTTCTTCTCTGCTGGCTGGTTAGGTACGGTATCGCCGGGAGCACGCTTCAGGCCGACAGCTGCCCTTCTTCCCCCTGCTGGAGGACCTGATGAGGGATGTGTGTGACGGCGCTGCAATGCTCACTGTGGTCAACTACTACTGCCCGGACCTCATGAAGCTGGAGGGTAGGCTGTGCTTGCACGCTCACATGCCCACATTCAATAGCTCTAACTCACTAATTATCAGTTTGACCTCAAATAATCTTTCCGTGAAGAGCATTGAGCTGTCTTTGCTCACACATTGAATTTAATATCCATGTGTGACTCTATTTCTGGCCGTAGCACATGGCTTACTGTCCCAGTACAGTCAGTGTGACATTTATAGCTCTCAGGTCATTGAGTTGTGGCCCAATCTAACTTTCCCCCCCGTTGTCTGATCAGATATTTGCCTGAAGGAAGTCCCCTCCATTGCTGATAGCCTGTACAACATCAGGCTACTGAAAGAGTTCGCCAACGAGTATCTGAATAAAAGTTTCTATCTGACGTTGGAGGATATGCTCTACTCGCCGCTTGTGCTTAAGGTACAAAAAGTGACTTTCATTCAAAACAGATGTGCGTTTATTATACCAGGCAGCAACACAATCTGCATGCTGTCACTTTATAAATATATGTCTTATGCTCTTCATGTAGCACAATGTCATGGTGTTCATCGCTGAACTCTTCTGGTGGTTTGAGACCGTCAAGCCCGAGTTTGTCCAGCCCAGAGATCTCCAAGAGTTCAAAGATGGTAAGCGTCCCAGTGTGACTCCAGATACAAACTGAAAGTATCCCATTGGTTAAAGACTTCACAACTAGGCAACTTTTGTATTCAACACAACAGGAAGTATAATTAAAACACATTGTTCTACAAGCATGACAGCAACCTATCATTCAATTCAAGCAGTACACAAAGCATCAAACTCATCACCTTCTGCCATAATTTGCCTTCTTGCATAAAAAAAACATGTTGTACATGTGCTTCACGTAGACGGGATGTCACGTTTGTTTCATAGTTTTCAGAATGATATGAGAAATCCTGTTCAACTGAATATAAGAATAATTATGTATATCTATTATTTTTATTCATTAGTGAGAGTTCAGACCACAATGTCTTTATCACATTTATATGCCAACAACTTTCTTTCTTTCTTTCGTTGTGTTTGGATCCCAGATTAGAAATAAATCCCATTTTTTTTATCTCCGCCTGAGCTTTTCCAATGTCAGCCAGCATCACCGCTGAAAGCTTTGGCACAATCAAAACCCTACTCTACGTTCTTTCCTCAGCTCGAGCTATAGCTCAGCCCAAGTGTGCCCGCCCTTCAGTGCCTATCTCCAACGCCACCAAGCGCAGCTTCCTGGCCAGCCCTGGTGTGGCCGATAACCAGAGCAGCCCTGAAGTCTGTAACAGGTACTTCCTGCACCCTGAAGACTCTGACCCCCTGTAAGTCTTCTCTCGCTTTCCTTCTCGTTCCACCTCATCATGACCCTGTCTCCTAACCAGTTACAGAACAAGGACAGGTAGACAAGCAGTGCCTGACCTTCATTCATGAGCCCTCTAACCTTCTGCTCAGCTCACTTATTAAATACGTATTGGAACAAAGTTCAGATCATTCTTGCATTGTGTCTGTGTGTGCAGTGTTAGTGTGTGTGTAGTGAGGGTTTAGGTAAGCTATCTTAAATGGTGCTGAACACACATTTAGGACGTTTCCATGCCTCTATCTTGTGAGAAGTGTTTGGCTTTGGTCTTTCTGCTCTCCCAAATGAGTTAGAATAAAAGTTGTGATTTTGCCTATTTGCTAAAAATCTTTTTTTTAGTAAAGGGGGTCCAACCTTCAGTCCTTCCCACCCGCTCCTGCCCCTCCGACAGAGGCAACAGAAGCAGCAAGGAGAGGATGTATCGAGTAAGCACCACATTCTTTAACCCACCAAAGATACAGCCTTGCTTGATGGTGATCAGCAGCTGCTTTATTCATTTCTTCTGTGTCTGTGTTCTGTCTGATCAGGTGTCAGAAACCGCTCCAACTCCCTGACTCAGATGGAAGGACAACCCCGAGGCTCTGTTGTTGCATGGCCCGACAAGAGGCAGAGGTAAATACCAAAGGAAAAAAAACCAAAATGAGATTTGATCCAAAGGAAAGGAGGAGGATACTGCTGTAGGGGTTTTCAATGCTGCTGAAAACTATTTAAATTGCAATGGATGCAAATATGTGTTAATTAATGTGCATCATCACTACTAATTAAGTAAATCAAATAATTACGTAAAAAATAAAACAAAAACATGTGTAGGATGTATAGAAATTTCAAATGTTGTTTTTTCATATTACTATTGATTCATTTAACATTTTTCCAATAATCTTTTTGTCTGTAAAATTTAAGATCATATTTAAAAGATGTCCCTCCAAATTTCTTAAGGTCCAAAGTGATGAATTCCAAATTGTCAACCCCAAATCCATAAAAATATAGTTTTATATGATAAAAAAACATTCTCTGAAAGGCTGAAAACTGCATTTACTGCCATGTTTGCATGGAAAATTACTCTTATGATTTAAGAAATGATCTAAATAGTTGGAGATATATATATATAATGGTTGCTACTCAGTTGTAAATCCTGCTGACTTTAAAGTGAGCTTCTTCCTACGTTCTCCTCCTACAGACCCCTGTCCACACTGGGCCCCTACATGTTCCATTCAGCCATAGACAGTGACGCAGACGTTGCCTCTGGAGACAGTGTGAGTCTGGCTCGCTCCATAAGCAAGGACAGCCTGGCATCCAACGTCGTCAACCTCACGCCCAAACACCAGCCTGCTGTGCACCAGCCTCTGCAGACGGCCCTGCGCAGAGTCAACGGCCACAGCCTTCTGGGTAATGTCAACATTGAGGACAAGGAGGACACTCTGGTGGCAGTTGCCAGGACTGAAGCTCCCGTCATCCCCAAACGGGTCGAAGGGACGCAAGCAGCTGCCACGGCAGGACCCAAACCTTCGGCTGAGTCCAAACCCGCGACAGATAGCTTTTACCTAGAACCACTGATGCCTTCTGTGATCAAACCAGCTAAAGAGAAGTCTGTATGCCTCAACAAGGAGGAGGAGAGTGGCGAGGGGCCGCATTCTTCAGGCAGGGGCTCTCTGCGCCGAGGAGATGGGTCTACGTCGGTCGTTCGGAGGAAAGCTCCCTCCGGTCTGAACCAAACCTTCACTCCTCCAGGTCAGGAGGCAGACCTGTCGGAGGAGCCTCAACAGGCTCCAGCAGAACTCCGACCCGCTGGGACCAGCAGCACGGACCCCACGCCCATAGAGCCGGCTGGGGGCTTCTACCTTCACTCAGATTCTGAAGAACCAAAACCTAGCCAGGTCCTGGATGCGGAGCTGGAAGACCTGGACGAGGAGGAAGAGGATCTAGACGAAGCCGTCACCACTAAAGACCCCAGCAGGCCCAGGAAAGCCTTTAACGATGAAGACGAGGAAGAGGAGTCGGCCAAACTCCAAGAAGACATGAATGTAAAAGAGCACGAGGACAAAGACCTGAATGGTGGCAGCGGTCGCTCCAGCCCCTGCCTCAGCGCTCACTCCCAGGCCAGCAGCATGGCGAGCGGCAGCGTGCGCATGACCTCCTTCGCTGAGCGCAAGGCCCAGCAGCAGCGCTTCGGCAGCAACCATGACCTGCGCTCCAGCGCCTCCAGCTCCCAGAGGACCACTCCCGATGGGTCAGAGTGCAGCGGGCCCCTGCCGTCCTCGTGGAGGCTTAAAAGGGACCAGAGCCCCTCCTCCCCACTGGGAGGATGTGGCCGTATAGGCGATGGTAGCGGCTCTAATGTCCTGGCGTCTGAAATCGTCCAGCTCCGTATGCAGCTGGAGGAGAAACGGCGTGCCATTGAGCACCAGAAGAAGAAGATGGAGGTGCTGTCGGCGAGGCAGAGGCAGAAGCTGGGGAAGGCCGCCTTCCTGCACATCGTGAAGAAAGGCGGAGGCAAGAGTGACACGCTACCCAACCCGCTGAAAGCCGACCTCTCCAAAGACGAGCTTGGAGGGGAGAAGGCTCTGTCCAGTAAAGATGATCTGTGTGTCAACGCCCTTAAGGGGGGCAAAGAGGCGGCGGGACCGACACCATCCACGGTCCTGGAAGCAGACAAGATAGGGAGCGGGGACAGCTTCTATCTGGAGGAAGAGCTGGACCTGAACGAGTGCAGCCGCTCCATCGAGCTGCTGAACGACGCCATCGGCAGCATCCAGCAGCAGATGGTGCAGCTGTCCCTGCAGCAGGAGGTGCTGATGAAGCAGAACCCACAGCCTTCCCCTGGCACGGCTCCACCTGTCCCCACCGACAAAAACAGCGACTCTAAGTCAAAGGCAGGCTTCCACTTCGTGGAACACAGCTCCAGCTCCAGTACCAGCACCACGCCCACCAGGAAGCCCCCGAAGCTAAGCTCAGGCCGGAGCTCTAGGTCCAAACCCTCGGAGCTAAAGATCGCCAAGGAGCAGAGCCGGCAGCCTTCCAGGACCCTCACCCCCACCCAGAGTGGATCAGAGACATCACCACATGCACGGCAGTTAGCTGGGGGCCGGTCCCCCAGGGCCGAGCAGCCCAACAGCCCCAGAACCCCCACAGCAGGAGAGCCGTGCGACAGGCCGGGCTCCGGCCACATCCGGAGCGTTAACTTCCGCCTTCACGACGAGGCCAACATACGCCTGCCCACCCGGGTGGACCTGAGGGCGGTGGCTGCCCCAGAGCTGTCCTTTGAAGAGTTCCTGTCTAGCACCCTGAGAGGGCCTGACCACTCTTCAGACGGGTCGGGCAAGGAGAACATACCGTCAGATGAGGGGCAGCGTAACAGATCCCACCTGATCGAGGTGGACCTGTCGGAGCTGAAAGACCCCGAGGAAGTCGAGGCTGCTGAGGACTCGGTGACGGATGCAGATGGAGAGCAGAAGTCAGGCATGGGCTTCTTCTTCAAGGTCAGGCCTCTGAATATGCAACTTTATTTAAATATATGAATTCATGTTTTATTGCAGTGAAGATGATTTCAACTGACCTAATGATTTCAAATGAATTATTGTCAAATATAAATATATAATATTCATTTGATGGTATTAAAGCTGTACGGTCTAGAGTCTGAGCTGAGAGGTTCTGATAGAGCGCGGTTGTGTTGTCTTCTCCACTGGCTGCTCATTGCATCGTCCTGTATTACTCCAGTCCTGAGTCATTCTCGTTAGTGTTCTGATGGTCTACCCAGTCATTCCTGCAGTAAATAAATCCTCCATGCTGTTTTTGTGTAGGATGAGCAGAAGGCAGAGGATGAGCTGGCCAAGAGGAGAGCAGCATTCCTGCTGAAGCAGCAGAAGAAAGCCAAGGAGGCTCAACTCCGTAAACAACAGCTAGAATCAGAATCAGAGCAGAAACGAGATGAAGCCAGGTAACCACCAACTTTAGCATCAGATCCAGATGTCTCTTTAAAAAAAAAAGAAGCTAAAATTCATGTGCTTCTTTTCAAAACCAGACGGAAGGCGGAGGAGGACCGCCTGCGCAAAGAAGACGAGAAGACACGGCGGGAGCTGATAAAGCAGGAGTATCTGCGGAGGAAGCAGCAGGAGATTTTGGAGGAACAAGGCCTGGTGAAGCCCAAAATGCCCAAAACCCCCAAACCCAAGCAGAAGAACAGACCCAAGTCTGTGTTCAGAGAGGAATCCCACCAGGATCATTTCTCCAAGTGCCCTTCCACACGTAAGAATGTTACATAAGAAGCCTGACATTCAGCTGTTTCATTTCTCTTTACATGTCTCAGCACGGCGCCATACCTCCGTTTTTCCAGCTGAGCCCTCCCTGCCAGTCATTCCAGTTTCTCTGCACCACGTCCTTCACTTATTAACACCGCATCACTGCTGACTGAGATCAGCTCTGACAGCATGTGTTTGGGCCTCAAATGAAAGAGTGTGATTCAAATATCAAATATTAAGTAATACTGAGGATAGTTCAGGATTTTTTAGTGAAGTTGGTCAGCTTTTATCAAATACAGATTACCAATGTTAACATCCTAAAAATGTCATTACATAAAAGTATTAACAGGTTAGTGTGTAGATCACGTTACCCTGGCTAAAAGAAGTTGAGTAGGAAACCTCTTTTTATTGTTCTTGATTGTCACCCTCAATATTTTATTCTTATATTTGATGCGTTCTACCAACATATTGTGTTGTATATGCATTTTAAATTCAGCGTTTTCAGTCAAACAAATATTAAGCGGCTGTGTGTGTAGCACTTTCTCCTGAAGTTATATCTTGATATGTGAAGTATCCTGTCTGTTGCTCCTAGCTGAGAACCTGAGCACCACCCAGTCCGGCTCCAGTCTGTCCCTGGCCTCCGCCGCCACCAACGAGGCCGACAGCGTCAACTCGGGAGGGGCCGGCTCTCAGCGGTACGTCTCTCACACATTTAGTTTGTTTGCGCTTAAGAATATTCTGTGTATTGTTCATGGTTAGGATTTTGTGTTTACAAAAACAAAAGTCACACTGTTTGTTAACCTCCGGTCTTTCCGTCTTCCAGCTGTGACTCTGTGGAGTCGTTCCCAGGCAGCCGGAACAACAGCCGAACTGTAGAGAGAGACTGGGACAACGGCTCCACCGCGTCCTCCATCGCTTCCATGGCTGAATATACTGGTGAGTGCACACATCATTATCTTTAAAAATGTCACGGCTTGTTAAAACAAAATGAATAGATTGCATTTACCTGGGAAGGGACTATTGCATCACAAAGACCTGTTGGCTTCAGTAGTTCTCTACTAGTCTGACTGACAGATTATTTAACCTCTTGTTATCCACTGCATAGCAGATATGTGGTCTAACAGGCTTTTCTCCTCTAGGTCCCAAACTGTTCAAGGAGCCCAGCGCCAAGTCCAATAAGCCAATCATCCACAATGCAATCTCCCACTGCTGCCTGGCTGGCAAAGTCAACGAGCCTCAGAAAAACCAGATCCTGGAGGTCAGTTCTCCACCACACATCCACCTGCTTAATCGTTTGCTTCTGCCTGTACTCAGCATTTTCTCATATGAAATTCTGCAACACTTCTGTAGACTTTTTCTGGTCCATGTTTGCGGTAACGAGGTGGGAATCAGGTTTAAACTTGTACATTTAAGTTTATTTCCTCAAAAACAACAAAACCTGCATCATGAGGCTGAAGTAAAACACTATAGGTTACGTACTATACATGACACAAACACAAGGTGTCACTCTTACTCTGAATAGATCTGCTTCTGTAACATCTAGATTCTTTGTCTTTAACCCATTTACTCCTAAAACGCCTGCAAAAAACGGCTCTAAAACCCTATGTATAATAGATTGAAATGTCCTTATGTCCTGAGAGTTTTCTGAAAAAATACTAAGAATTGGCAACGTCTATGAAAACCTTAATATCTAAGCCTCTGCAGCACATAGAAACATGAAATAAACTGCATTTAAAAGGTAAGACTCACAGGTTGTATTAAAACATGCTCCCTTAGCACTAGCATACCAACACATTTTTATAAAAAATCTCAAAATCAGATTGGTAGGGAAAATATTTTATATGATAAAATCACATTTTAAAACATGCCAACACACAGACCAAGGCACCTTGGTATGAGAGAGAGGTGGGGAGGGGTGGGAAAGTCCTCTACCAAAGGATCATCAGGTACAAAAACTTCTTCTTCCACCTCCTCTCAAACTCCTCATTCTCTCCCAATTCCAAATCGCTGACGTCGCTGTCAAAGTATTCGTCGATCGTAGCCATTTTTGCCTTTAAAAACAAACGCACGTGAATGTCTGATTGATTGACGTGATTGTCGGCCAACCACACAACATTTGGGTGGTCACGTGGTTTAAAAAACCCAACAAGACCCACCTCATGTGTATTTGAACCAATGACAGTGCATTATATGCTGCATGCGTCATGAAAATGACGACAAATCAACAATGTTGCGCTACGCTGCAGCCGGCAGGAGCTTCAAAGCTGCGCTACGCAGCAGCCGGCGGTAGATGGAATGTTGCGCTGCGCAGCATCCGGTACAAATGGGTTAACTATACCATGTCCCTCCCAACTTTTTCAAATACATTTTTTGAAATAGAATGCCAAAAAGAGATTATCTTAAGACACTTTTGATCAAATTTTTCATCATTTTCTGGGTTTTAAATCAGCAGTCATGCACTCACAAACCCACTGATAAAATACAGCTCAATGTTTTATGAACCCGTCGTTAATTCCCCTTTCCACCGTCTGTGACCCTCTCTCCCCACAGGAGTTGGAGAAGTGCGAGTCCAACCACCTGATGATCCTGTTCCGTGACGGCGGCTGCCAGTTCCGGGCACTCTACTCGTACTTTCCGGACACCGAGGAGATTCAGAAGCTGACGGGAACGGGACCGAAGACCATCAGCAAGAAGATGATCGACAAGCTGTACAAGTACAGCTCCGACCGGAAGCAGTTCACCGTCATCCCCGCCAAGACCGTGTCCGTCAGCGTGGACGCCCTGACCATCCACAACCAGCTGTGGCAGGCCAAGAGAGGCACCGTGCCAAAGAAGAGTGGGAAATAACAGACAGCCAGATTCAACCCCCCCTGACCCCCATCATGCCAAGCTCACCGCCATGGAGACCTATTCTGGAGAGGCAGCACTTATGAGGTCCTCTGTGGGGGGGCAGACAAAAGTGTGTGTGTGTGTGTGTGTGTGTGTGTGTGTGTGTGTGTGTGTGTGTGTGTGTGTGTGTGTGTGTGTGTGTGTGTGTGTGTGTGTGTGTGTGTGTGTGTGTGTGTGTGTGTGTGTGTGTGTGTGTGTGTGTGTGTGTGTGTGTGTGTGTGTGTGTGTGTGTGTGTGTGTGTGTGTGTGTGTGTGTGTGTGTGTGTGTGTGTGTGTGTGTGTGTGTGTGTGTGTGTGTGTGTGTGTGTGTGTGTGTGTGTGTGTGTGTGTGTCACAGGAATGCTGACTGACTTCCATTCAGTGCGATCTGTTCGGCTCTGTTTTTCTACGAGGAGCTCGACTGAAGCATGTGGCATTTCGTTTCCTCCATCATCCTCGTACGTGGGGGACATTTCATCTTTACATTACGTATTTATTAGTTCAGCACTGTCATGGTCAAGAGCTCAGCCACAGCACTAAAGTCCTTCCTTCTCTCTCGGGAAACAAAAACAGGGAGGGGACGTTTGGGGGAATTCTGTCGCTCTTTTATGGAAAATCCCGAGAAAGGGCGCCTGCTCTGCGAAACAACGAACAACAATCTCTTCCTGCGAGGATTTGTCGAGTCAGGCTGGCATTGCCGATCTTGCCTCACCAGGGATCTCCAAACTGCTGCTCTGAACTGTCTTCTTCGTCACGGGGGGGGGGGGAGACACCCGTTGACCTTTCACGCACCGTGATCCTGCCGTCTATTTATTGGAGCGCTTTTTAAACGCTGAACGTGTAGCACTGGATATGTGTATAGCAATGTCATTTTAGATACTTTTTATTTCTCCAAACATCCTTTTTTTTCGAGGGTGTCAGAAGAGGGACGTTTTGGTACAGAGGCGATGCTTTTTTTTTTCTTTTGCTTCAGTGTTTTTTTATGCGGTGTGGTGAGAGCTGATGTTATGTGTTTTTATCATAACGGGGATTCTCTGATGTTTAGAGCTTAGCTGTGTTTTCTCTCTCCACTGGGCACTGATTGTCCTGTACGAAGGTGCACTCATGAACACTTGTCGACGGCTTCTGTCATGCAATGTAAACCCCCCCCCCTTCCTGAGTGTTTTTGTCGGGCTGTCCTCTCTCTGACCACGATAGCGGGACAAACTCTGGTTGGGAAGGGTGTTCTCTCGCCGCTCCGTTCATACTTTGGATGACAGTATTTGGTATATCCACAAAGGCGTTTGTGTGTGTGTGTGTGTGTGTGTGGGGGGGGGGGGCGGGGGGCTGTGGTTCAGTTCTGTAACATTAAAGAACATTCCTCCAAGGTGTGGACAAACACTGCCACGGCGTCTCTCTTCTCTCTGTAAATCTAAGTGCTTTTTTAACCATTTGTTGGCCTCGAGATCAACCAGAAGTGTTGCACGAGCACTTTACTTTCTGTTTGTTGGGGAACCTTTCTGAACGGGCATGGAAACTACAAACTCATCGATAACACTGCTGTTGTGCGCTCCTAAAATCTGTTCAAACTAAACCAAACGCTATGAGTGCATACTGATATGTAAAGCTGACGTCATACTACTGCTGTCTCCAAAAACAGAAACTTGATTTCTCCTTTGCTGCATATTGTTTTTATAGGTGGCTGATCTGTAATTGTATGCAAGTTTATGTTAACTAAAAGATTGTACTGGCATTTGGTCACCGTTTTTGTTACACTAGTGTACTTTTTCATCTTTGTTGATTTTATCTTTGATCCCATGCCATCTATTTATTTAAAAAAAGGAAGCACTGAAACAATAAACTTTCAAGTGAATAAAAGCCACATCTTTAATTTTCTTTTTTTTCTCACGGCCTGATTTGTCCATTTGTTGCATACCACTGTTTGTTTGTGTTTATTTAGCAAGTTTTTTTACACCACACTGATTATACACAGCTTACTAAAAATACATTTTAACTTTTCTTCACCACAGGCAATGCTGCATCTTTTCACTGAAGTGTTTATTTTCTTTCACATTTATGAGTTAAAGAGGTCCTTTTTTGGGAGTTCCCAATTTCCTGCAGTGTGTTTATATAGGTTTTATTGAATGTAAATGGTGTGCGAAGGCTAAAATCCCGAAGTTCCCTGCCTCAAACGCCTCCATTAGACTCATTTGTTTACTTCTGTAACATCCCATATGTGACACTTGCACTTCTATTAGCTAGTGCTCCAACACATTGGATGTGTGGGGCTAAGGAGTGGGACATCTCTAAGCAGTTGACCTATCACAACAGAGCCGCCCACCAATCAGAGCAGACTGGGCTCTGGTTTCAGACAAAGGGTGAATTGAGGTACTGGAGCTCAGGCAGTACGAGATAAATAAAGAGCTTTTTTAACCTTAAAGCAAGCAGACCCTGTCGAGGCCCAAAATACTATTATGACGAAGGCAAAATGTAGCATAATAGTGCCCCTTTTACACTGACGTCACATGATTGTATAAACATTTAAAAGCTTGGATTTGAAAATGCAACACCCGACATGATACTGGGTTTTCTAATTTAAGAAATCTAAGTAGTGAAAGCATCTCCAGGCATCCCTTGTTGCTACCAGTCTCACACTCCACCACCCAACTGGAACAGCGGCTTCACTGCCCGCGCTCATAACCATGGCAAACTCTGCTCCACCATGGCAACAGTGTTTCTCTTCACACCTGCTGCTTCAGGTGATCGCAAGACCCCCTGACCTGATAAACTGTCAGTGCAGGCAGAGTCCAGGCTGTAGACCCCACTGAGTCAGCCAGATCGGTTATAAAGCGTTAGTGCACATATTTCTTCCCTACGACATTTTGTGACCGATGAAGATTGGAACTCAGCATGGACTCCTTTGTGCCTCTAGTTGTTGCTGTTCTCGTGCTGATGCTGGTAAACGTGAATTTGAGCCAGTCATGTCTCAGACTCGAATCGGTTTTCTTGTGCTTGGAAATGCGAACAGGTGAGGACCCTCAGTTTAGCTGGATATATTTGGCTGATTTTTGCCTTTTTGTTAAATGTATTCTGATGCAATTTCTTCCTTACCATCGTGCTATAAAAACAGTATCTCTGTTATCATTCCTTCAAAATAATAACACAAAATACTTGACAAAGACTTTTTTAAAGGTTGAGAGTTTTGGTGTCTAAGGATAAAAATGCTGGTAAAAGGGTAGTCAGACTAACTATTTTAAGACATAAAAAAACAGGTTTGACCTGCATGGATTGAAGTTTTTCATATTTTAACATTTATCTCTTAATCATAGTCAGAAAAGTTGAAGGGGCTGTTTTGTGAGTTTCTCTCCAACGTCCCCCCCCCCCCCCCCCCAACCCCCCCCCTCCTCCTGAAAGCCTCAATTTTACTGCTTTACCTCTGTAACATAGAGGCATCACTATGTATCACTTGCGCTTCTATCAACCGCTCCAACACAATGTACGTCATAGGCTAAAGGGCGGGACATTTCAGAGCGATTCAACAATCATAACAGAGCCAGCTAGGCAATCAGAGCAGACCGGGCTCTGGTTTCAGGCAGAGGGTCAATAGAGGTGCTACAGCACAGGCAGTATGAGAAAAATAAAGAGATTTTTGAATCTTAAAGCATGTAAACATGTCACAGTAGAGGCAAACAATTAAAATATGAACCTGAAAATGAGCAAAATAGGGCCCCTTTAAATGTGGGGACGATACATGATGTATATCAGCCACTAGATGACAGCAAAGCTTTTCTTGGAAATTGCTCAATACAAAAAATGTTCCGAGGCCTCCAGCCCGGAGGTTTAACATCTAGGAGCATTTAGTTTCATTAACAGTGAGACATTCAGGTTACCTTTTTAACCAATTACCAAATTGATTCTGTTTTCAATGCAGATGTTTTCATGTCCAAACTGCCACTGTCCAAATTTGTTGAATTTAACGTATTCAAGTTCCACGTGCCTAAATATAATAGTAATAATAATGCTTTGCTTTTAGTTTTCCCTCCTGGTTTATCCAGTCTGGGATTTCTTCTGAACAGCGCTGGGGTCATAAACTCCACTGTGTTACGCAGTGAGAACCTCACCAATGTAACACGCCTCCAGATTGACAACTCAGGAGTCACAGGAATCGCTGAAGGTGCCTTCAGTTCTTTCGAGAGCCTCACAAATCTGACCTTGGACAACAACTTGCTGACCGAGATAAACCCAAACTGGTTGGGCCGTCCTCATATCCTCAGAGCGCTCAGCGTCACAGAAAACCAAATTGAAACTCTGAATGAGTCCATGCTGGACGGTCTCACTCACCTTGTGGGGCTCAGTCTGAATAAGAACAAAATCAGAACAATCCATCAAAATACTTTTAGCTCTAACAGAATCCTGGCTGAGTTGGACCTGTCTGGGAACAGGATGACTTGGGTTTCCCCTCAAGTCTTCCAGTCTCTCAGGTCCACCCGGATCAGACTGGACGGGAACCCCTGGAACTGTTCCTGCAGAGCTGAAGACTTTGTGGACTTCCTGAAAGGTTAGTAAATTATACAACTCATAAAGTAACAAGTCATTGCAGAAACCTAAAGCTGCTGCTCTGCTCAGATCTACAGAACAGATCTCTGCTGGACAGACAGATGGACGTGACCTGTGAGAGTCCTCCGTCTTTGAGGGGACAACGAGTGTGGAACGTGTCTGTGTGTGTGACAACAACCCCAACCCTGCAAACCTCTGATAATCCCACAGCAGGCCCCGCATCCACATCTGGTAAATCCCTGTTTGATATTTCACATTTTTCAACATTACATTTTGATTTTGCAAACTTTTTAACATCTATCATAAGTGCTTAGTATCTCTGTTGTTCCCTCCTAGCAAATGTTGTAACAATACCTCCATCAAAAACTCCATCAGAGACACATACCTCTCTCCATCCCAAACCCTCTGACGCGCCCACAATAATGTCCTTGCACACCGGTACATGTCGCTCTTCTTGTTCCAGTTCTAGTTTGAATTGTTCACCATTAGAGTTTTAATAAGTGTTTGCTTAGTATCTGTTTTGTTCTCTCTAGCAACAACTCCACCACATACTCCATCAGAGACACAAACCTCCGTCCAACCCGAACCCACAACGGTCCCTTCATCTACTTTAAAGACTAGCTCATTTGGTTGGTTGTGTTTTTATTTTAATGAAATATAATGGGAAGATAATATAAGTCTATTCAGAAATGAGTGAAAGAGAAGTAATAACAGGGAAAATTAAAACTCTCTGATCTCTTTTGCAGAGCTTTTTAGAGCCTAGCTGCTTCAGGACATGTCTGATTATGTGCACAGTGTTTTTGATTGAATTATAATATCAATAAACGCTGATAATAAAGGCTTTTGTTGTGTCACCTTGAACTTCAGGCCATCCACATCCCCCATGTGACTGACTAATATTTCCTTAAAAGCAAAATAAGAAAAATAATTAGAGGATTATTTTGTCTCTTTTCTTAAGAAAATAACAACTTATTATTCTTCATTCTTGAGACCTGTTTTATTTGTCATATGTCCCTAAAACTGGGATATTAGAAACTAAATACATGATTACATTATTTACTATTATTATTTAAATTGTTATTATTTAAAAGTGTTAAAACATTTAGGATAGTTTTTTTGTCAACAGCACCACCAGGTGTTCATTTAAAGAGCAGGTAATATTGTCACGCAAAAAAGACTAAAATGTTCTAAAATGTGTTATCTAGATCTTGTGCGTTTTTCAGCAGGACTGTCACAAGCTTTATGTATTTTGGTGTAGATCTGTATCCCGGTGTAGATTAAACCAATTGTAAACATTGTCATCTTATTAAATTAAGAAGACTGTGTCCTCCGAACAGCTGCTTTCCTTAATTTGTCTGTTGTTTTCTCTAGCAACTCATGTGACATCAACTCCATCAGTAACCAAGATCTCTGTCCATCCTGGACCCCCTGTGACACCTACAACCACTGGTAGCCCTGGTTCTTCTCTGCTTTTGATGTGTGGCCTTTATATAATTTTTGCTTTATTCATCTGTTGTTCATTCCAGATACTTGCGGGACATCTCAACTATCAAGAGATGTCGTGATAGGCAAGTTGTGTTTTTTTTGCATGTTTCACTTTGATTTCCTGAGACTTACGTATGATCAGATGCTTGGAAATGACTTCTTCTCTGCAGTGGTCCTGGTGTTGCTCCTGTTGGCGCTGTGTTTCCTGATGGTGCTGCACAGGAGGAAACGCAAAAACAAAACTGTGATGCCCATCAGTCCTGAAGAAAACAGTGACGAGTTAAGAGAAGACAGCAGATCTCAGTCTCCGGGACACTCTGAGAAAAGAAAAATCAGCCGGGGCGACTCAGAGACAGGATGGAGGAGATCTTTCACTGGAGTCAGAGCTAAGTCAGCAAATGCTATTCTCTTTGTGTCTCCTTTCTGTGCTCCTGTGAAAGATCAAGTGACTTTACAAACTGAGGCTCAGACAACTGTCACAGAAAACCAAGCGGAAGTGAAGCAGAAACAGGGACACGACACCGGAGTACACGGAGAAAGTGAGACAGAAAATCCGACAAATGATGCTGATGTAATAAAATATGCTAAACAAGCCGCTGCTGGTTTGAATCTAGATGAAACCCCACACTGCGTGCCTACAAATACTGACACTGCACCTTATCTGAGCATTGGTACAGTCCAGAATAAACTAACTTCTGATGATTTTAACAAACAGTCCACTGATGCAGGTCAAAGATCACAGGGAGGAAGAGTGATAGGGAGGATCTCCACCTGGCCTCCATCTGCAGTACAGTGGCAGGCAAGGTGTAAAATGAAGGAGGAAGAGGGAGAGGGATCTGATGTGTTCACTGACTGGACACTACAGTTTTCAGGTGAGGTGGTGAAAGGGTTAAATCAAGAGCAGCATCCCTTTGCGTCTGATCTGGATAAACAGGAAGAAGAAATTGAGAAAAACCAACATGATCCCTTAAAAATGAGTGTAGTTCACATGACATTTGGACTCTCTCAGTCCTTCCAACAAAACGATGACACCATCTCTCCCAGTGAGGACCTTTCCACCAGTGACACCAGACTAGAAGAGCAACTAAGGCAGGAGGAGGTGATGCAGGATGTTGCAAACGTGACTCAAAATCTGAATCAGTCTCCAAACCAAGTTCAGAAATCTGCAGGAAATGCTGAACTAAAGAGCAGCAAGAAGAGGAATGAAGCGAGCAGGCAGAGGGCAGCGAAGGCTCCCTCTGGTGGAGCGTCACCTGATGATGAAACTCTACTGTCCGGCAACAAGTACGCCTTCATCGACCTGCTGCATGAGGTCTCCCAGAACAACGGCCGCTGGACCAGAGACAGGTGGAGGCAGATCCATGTCGACAAGCAGCGGCATCAGGACAGAGGAACTGAGGGACAGTAGGAGGTTATGAACACAAAACCTGACATCATATAGTGCAGTTTTAAGATACCTGATGCAGTTAAACATGATTTTTGTCAGCAATTAAAGGTATGATTTGATATTTAGGAAAAAACAATCATTTTGTTTTTATAGCCAGAAGATGAGAGAGAAAATCAACTCTGTCCATCAAAGGGATTTTGTTTTTAGCCATCATAATATTATATTCTTGTATTGGTTTATATCATATTTAAATTAATATATTTAGGTTTTAGACTGACAAGACAACACACTTAAAGACATTAACTAGGCCTTTGAGAAACTGGTATGAAGTTATTTTACTGTTTCCCATTTGAGTGGAAAACACAAAATAAAGGATGGTTAAACCCTACTTACTGACATCAGTCAAATGGGGTGAAGTTCCAAAAAATCCCACACTCTCCCTAATATAACTGAACTTTTGACATTAGAACTATTCCTTTAAAAAAACATGAACTCTACCTGATTCGTATTTTGTATTGTATTTTTTTTTAACAGAAAACCACACATTGAAAGCAATCACCTCGGCCTTTGAGATACTGGTATGAAATAATGTTACTGTTACACATTTTAGTTACCATTGATTCCATTCAATGTTTTTTTGGCAATTATGTAGCCACAGCCACCAGACCGTTAGCTTAACATAAACATTTAAAGCAGAAGGAAACAGCTCGCCTGAAAGCACCTCCTAACATCACTAAGTAACACTAAATAGCTTGTTTCAGCACAAAAGTGCACATTGTTTTTTGGTAAGATTTAACTACAAATTGTTTCTCATAGCTTAAATATCCTTCTAGCTGTTTCCCCCTGCTTTCATTAGTTTAGCTTTCGGGCAAAGCTAAGCTAATTTCCTGCTAGCTTTAGCTTTATAAATATCATACAGACATGATAATAGTGTCTTCATTTAGAATGATTTAAATCTGTTCTTTTAAATTCATATTTTTTGACCAACATATCAACTGAGTGATACATTTTATATTTGAATTTACAAGCGTGTCTAAAACATTACAATACAAATGATTTACTTCACCTGCTTCTGTAGTTAAAATGTATTGTAACACTGTTATAGCAGATATAGTCATACTTATTCTATTTTGATATGTCTCTTCTCAAATTAAATTACACATTATTTACATGTGATTGCCTCATATTCACCATTGAAGTTGTCATCAATCTTTGATCAAATAAAAACGACTTTCCATTCATTGTATCTGGCTGCATGCAGCGTTTATTTGTTCATATTTTATACGTGGAGAAGAACACTTGCTTCCCATAAGAAATAGTACAAAATGGATCAACCCCTTTCTGACAACGACTTGAGAACACAAATTTGGAGGTAAACGTAATACGTAGGCTTTTTAATAACACCTGGACACAACATGCATGTTCCATTCATATAAATACACAGTATCAAATAATGGCTCCAATTTGCAAGCAGTTGACTGGACTATGGGATTCCTAGTCATGGGAAGTCCCGCTAAATGTACAAAATGTATCGTTCTTGGCAAGCCTGGATATCAAAACATGCTGTTGAGTCTTTTGCATGCCCCTCGTGGTATTTTTAAGTAGGAGTGTTAAGGTTTTCCAGGCGTGAGGAGCGCGGAACACGTTAATGGATGGACCAGCACACCCACCGTATCTTCCATCGTGGTCGCTCACACTCCTCCGCTCTCCTGCTCTGTAAACTGATACTGCTGAGGGGCGCGCGGACATAATATCAGCAGTACATTTACACGGGGCAAAACACATACAGGTGAACATAAAAAAGCTGACTGCTTAAAAACAAAACAAAGACAACACTGGCTGATCTTAAAGAGAAAACAAATCCTTCTGAGATTACCTTATCATCACTTCTTTAACATTTAAATAAGAATGGCATCCAACAAATACGATTTCTCATACATCTGCAAACGTGAATCGCACCACAGGAATGGTTGAACACTGTCCACCGTGTCGCACAGATTCATATTAAAGGGTCATGCTATTCCGCTCTTCACGTCCCCAGAGAGCTTAGTGCAAAAATACTTCAAGTCCTCTCTCACTTTGATCACCCGGAAGAGACCGAAACTTAACGGCAAAACAATGGATATATAAAGTTACTATTTACAGAGAACAAAACATAAATTAAGATTAAATACTGCACTCTGACGCTGCCTTGTACACGAGGTGTGGCCTAGTCAAATCTGGGGAGGAGAGCACTTTGTTTTAAGGTCAAGTACGCTCTAAATAGGAACGGTACAGGACAGAAATGTGCCGGTCGCTGTCTGTGCAAAACCATTCTGCTACCAGTTCAACTGAAAATAAAAGACACCAGACTGATGTTTAAGTTAAAGCACTGTGACTGCCCAGTATTCGTTTTTTAAACACATATAAGAATACCTTATAGAAAGGTTAGGTGATTGGTAATATATGTTTTCTAGCTTTAATAAGATTGAAAAATGGACACAACTCAATGTTTTTTGGCAATTAGGACTTTAGCTTAGCATAAACATTGAAGGCAGAGGGAAACAGCTAGCCTGAAAGCGCCTCCTAACATCACTAAGTAACACTTTAATCAGCACGAAAGTGCAGATGTAAAGCAACAATTTCACTTGGTACATGGTTTTTGTCGTAAAAGTCGTAGCTTTAGAGGTCTTTCCAACTCTTTCCCCCTGCTTTTATTAACTTAGCTTTGAGGTTAGGCTAAACTCATGTCCTGCTAGCTTTAGCTTTATAATTATCATACAGACATGATAATGGTGTCAACTCAAGATGTTTTTTTCAGAGGTTTAAAACTGTTCTTTTAAATTTGATTATTAGAGTTGTGAACAAGATATGAACTGAGTGATATGTTTTACATTTGAATAGACAAAAGGTGTCTAAAACATAATACAACTATAAATAAAAATATAAAGAACATGACTATACATAAGTTAAGCTAAGAAAAATAATACTCAATACAATAAATAAAGTAGAACATTTTGTAGGCAAACTAGAAAAACGTAAATAGATTTTTGTTGAAATAGCCACGCGGACAGTTCATCTTCTTTGACATCTCGTTGATAATTTAAAACAAGAATATATATTGGCCTGGCAAATAAAGTCAGTCAGGCTCTTAAACAAAACAAAAACTGAGATCATAAAACAAATGCAAAATGGCATGTAATGTACAAATCATTGTAAAGATATTTACAAAGTAAAACAGTCAACAAAAGAATGGCACATTCTGTATAGCAGACATCATATGGGACACTTAAAATAGAGAAATAAATTAACAATATTCATACTTTAACAATAACCACAACAAAAATCAGTTTCCAAAACACAACAGAGAAAAATGCTGACAATTCTAATATGGCCAAAAAAAGTGCCACTATAGAGTATATTTAGATAAAAAAGTTTGTGCTCATAAAGTAAATGGAAATATTGTCTGTTTTGAGCAGACTTCATTAATTGTAATAAATTAAGAAAAGTGCACATGTATTGTAACTGCATTGTAAATGCTTGAATCAATAGGAACTCAGAGAATTTACTTGTAAGAAATGCGATTAAGATGTGGCGGAGGATGCAGTTACCTCGGGATTCTTTTCTTTGTGAGTTTAGGCAGAAACGGGTGTAGATGAAGTCGGCCCGTGTTGTGGCACGAGGGCAGCTTTCCCCCTGAGTGAAATGTTCTGATATCCTGTACAGTGTGTGCACCTTGAAACCTCCTGCAACTGGCTAAAGACCTCTCAAAACATCCGATCATATCTCAGTGATTCCTGTTTCTGGTGCGAGGTGGCGTGTGCGAGTACAGAGGTGTGCGAGGGGGTCTATGACGAGGCACTCTTCATGCATCCTCCGGTAGCAGCTCAGTGGGAAACAGCAGGTTTCTCATCTTTTAAAAATGTTGATTCTTTTTCTGATCTGAGAGACACATAATGTGGCTTCACGATGGGTCGCTGTCCTCGGCTGTGAGGTCAGCCTCGCTCTGTGTGAGACGAACATGCTCTCTCCGGGGTTAAGGTGTCAGGGTGTCAGGGACTGAGGGGCTTTCAGAGGTGAGTCTCGTCTCTGGTCTCTGAGCCAAATTCCTGCTGGTTCCTGCGGGCCTGCCCTGACTGGGAGTCCTCGGGCATGTGTGCCAGCGGGTCGGACCGGATGATGTACCTGTGAGCACATCATCATCATCATCATCTGCCAGCATGTAGCAGGAACGAGAGTTGGAGATCTACTTTAGATGCTTTAATCTTGGCAGCAAAATGTGACAGTTGGTGTATTTCTTTATATTAAATAAATGTTTAAAGTTATGCATAATTAACAGCATACTGCTTCATGTGCTGTTGGTCAGTCTCTGGATCACAAAGGCTACATGACACATCCTCTCATCATCACAGTTTGGTTTCTAATATTATTAGGCTAGGTTGAGGAAGACAAAGGTTGGGGATACAATTAAATATGTGAAACCCAGAAGTTATATCAGTGTGTCATATAGCCTGTGACTGTTAAAAGACCCTTATTGGTGGCAGTCTGCTGTGCAATGTAAACCGAGACAGCATCAGCTCCACCTCTTTGACCATTTTTGGAAAAGCCAGAAGTAAAAGCCAGAGTCTGCACTGCCAAGACAGCGACAGGCAGATAACCGAAGTTACAGTTTATAGTTTTAAAATGTGTTTTTGAAAAATACTTCGAAAAGAGAGTGCAAATAGTCAAGGGTAGTAATACAAAATTTTCATATCGCAAGTAGAAATTAAGGTTTGAAAGACACATGCTTTTAACTTGTCTGAGACTACAACATTTATTGCAATATGTATTACGGTGGGTTAATTCACTGATACGTTTTCCAGTGTCATTGTATATAAACAATTCAGAAAAGCATCATTATGACATTCAGTGCCCTGATTTAGCACCGAGAGAAATAGAAAAAGCTGTGGCTCTTACACGATGTCATTGAGCTCCAGCATGGTGTCGGGGGGAGGATTGATGAGGACGTAGGACAGCGTGTTCTGGTGGTCATTCATCTCATCTGGAGAGAAAGACAGAGGAGACCTTCAGAGCTGCTCTGGAGAGCCCCCCCCTCGTCCTCCTCCATTTAACACGAAATGAACCCTCTACCCAGAGAAAATATGAGACTCGCACTTTTCAATCTTTCAGTGAGGACGAAGGAAAAGAAAAGAAACCCATGTACAGTATCGATGCTCTACTGCAGGTCTGGCTGTTATTGCTGTTACAGTTTACGATTACACTTTAAGAACTTTAATTGCTGTAAGATGACAATGCCTTTTTTTTGATAGGAAATAAAAAACATAATTTACAAATAATATCATTGGGGTTCAATAGTATTCTGACTGATATATACTGTAAACAAGTTATTTTTTTACATACAACACAAAAAAATACAACACAAATAACTAGTCCTGATGTGGATGATTAGATTGTTTTGAGTTAAACAATACTTTACAGATAAATGTATGTTACTTGATTTGTACTTTACTATTTATTTTGATTTTAAACTATTTATATATTTTTTGTTCTAAATTACTGCCAGTTTTAATCAGCTTTTGAAATATTACTAACTTGTTTCTAGTTCAACTAAATATTTACAAATGAGTTTTTTGTGAATTAAAAGGGGACATATAATACTAATTTTCTGGTCCATACTTGCATTTCTTATTGAACATGTTAGCATGTGTAATTAACAAAAAACAGGTCATTTTTCTTATACTGTGTGTATTAAGATATCAGGATATACTCTCGGTCTGAAGGGATCGGTTTTGCGCCTGTCTCTTTGAGTCCCCCTGCGCAAAAACTGCTCAGATTGGTAAACAAGTATTATTAAGTGAGCTCTCCAGCCGTAGGTGGAGATAATCAAAAGGATGGAGGTTTAATCTAATGAGCCTGAATGTGATACAGAAAGGGAGCCACATCTAAATGGAAGCCCAAGAGATGTCTTATTCCACATTAAGTGGGTAAGTAGGCCCTACACATACCTAAGTTAGTTTTTAATGATACGTCTCTTAGACAGTATCAACAGTTGCAGCAATATTGTTCCACAGTAAAAGTTGCGCACCATGGAAGCTGTTTTATTTTATGAAGAATCAATAAAAGTTTAACATCCATTCCCCTGAAGAGTCCCATTACTGTGTGTGTGTGTGTGTCAGTGTGTGTTATGTCTGTCTGTGTATGGCAGCAGCTGCTACTTGCGGTGCGTGATGGACGGTGGAAGGTAAAGGAGGGCACAAGAGTCTCCATGACAACCCACCTGCTTGTGGCCCTTTATAAAGCCAGGCGGGGTGGAAGAGAGAGAAGGGCTAACCGTTACTGACAGAGTTCTCTGTGGAACAAGGGGGGGGGGGAGGGGAGGGGGGGGGGGGGGGGGGGGAGGCCCATGCTGCCTGCTGCCTCACACAGCTCCCCATGCGCAGCGTCAGGACCGAGCCAGCATGCAGACAGCGTCCGCGGCTACGCCACAAATCGTTCTCCATCACATTCCTATTTTCCTACTTTTTCTTCGGGGCATTCCACACTGGACCAAGGCGGCAGGTTGCCATGCCAGACGAACGACACTCAGCCCCCAAACCCCCAGCAGCCCAGAGGGACATGTGACACATCCACAGACACAGAGAGACATGCTCCAGCATCCGCAACACCGGACCAAAACGCAGAGCGACTCCGACCAAACTGAGACTGGAGCAGAACACATCGGGAGTGTGAGAGTGGAAGAGAACAACCAGCTGCAGGAACACACACTTATTCATCAGTAAGTGGAGAGGAAAGTATTAATGTGGGGGATTTTCACCTCTAATTAACAATATTATTGTAGGCTAGTCTGTGTATTCGATATAGATTATACCATGGTCACATATAGAACTCATTCCAAATTTGTTGGTATTCTAATCCTCATATATAGATGCAGAAAGTATCAGGTCTGTGTGTCATCTGTACTGAGAACTTGCAGCAGAGACAAACTGGGACTTTAAATTGCAGTTTTTCTTTATTCATAGCTCAATCTTAGTACCTTCCAGAAGGCTTAGGATCCTAACCTGCAGGACAGGAAATAACATCTGGCCTCCAACTTTGTGTCACTTGCTAAAGACTGGACTTAAAGCATGAAAAAACTCTAAAATAAATCAACAAATCTTGCTGGTCTAGATTTAGGAAATACTCCTAAACTGTCTACATAATACTAGAACTATGGACTGCACAAGGAGGATGCTTCAACCATTTAGCTTCTTTTACGGGGGCCCTGGGAGCTCAACGCACTGCAAACTAAGGTAACATATTTCACTTGTTGGCAAATTGGTAAAGATGTTTCTTCCTTAACTTGTCTACCTGCAGTTCTTCTTAATTTGCAGCGCGTTGCGCTGTCAGGGCCACAGATCCTTTCTGCTACTTCAGCTCCCTGCTAACTTTAATATATCCCTAGAGTGCACTTAATATAAACAAACTTTAAGAAAAGTAAAACTGCTTTTCCTTTTGTCTGCTGTTAAGTGGCCATGGGATAAGTGTGAGAATACACTTGGAGGTGTCCTGATATATGAAAACGACAGACCCAGTTCTTCATTTTCTACATCAGGACACCTCTGGTCCTTATACATCTACCGTACACACTTGAACATTACATCTAGCCTTCCATCCGCAGACCCGATGCGTTCCGCTCCACTCTTTAAGCCATACTCTGCACCCTGCAGTACTCTAGCCATGGGGGACGCCACCTCACGGGAACACAATGCAAAAAAGACCAGGTAGAGAGAGGGACAGTAGAGTGAGATAGTGAGAGATTTGCTGCTGATGTACCACTCATTCTGGCAGAACACACACACGCACACACACACGCACACACACACACACACACACACACACACACACACACACACACACACACACACACACACACACACACACACACACACACACACACACACTCATGCAGTAAAGTTGTAACACTGATCAACCAGCTAACCTGACGGCCTGGTCCCCTCTGTACACGGGTGCTCTGAAATGTCCTGCAACTCTAAGCAACAGCATTCACTGTTAATTTCCTAATATGTTAATTTATAATCAACTACAAAATGTATTAGCTACCAACAAAAGGGTTAGGACAAACACTAAAGTCTACTTCGATACATCTAGTTCTAAATTCAGTGCAATCTTCAGTGGATGCTGGTGAAAGGACAACATCCTTTCCTACAAGATGGAACGCAGCCACTCACATTGTTGTAAATAAGTTATAAACGGCACACAGGATTACCTTGCAAATATCCTAGATTTACTCGATTCATGACATCGCTCGCAGTGAGATTAGAAACATCCTCTACAAGCCAAAGGAGGGAAGACACAAGAGTCAGATAGAAAGGTAGAGAGAGAGAGAGAGGAGGGGAACAGAGGAAAACAAGAAATAGAAAATAATCAGGCAGGCAGCGAATGCATTTGCAGTTTCAAAAAGAACGTTTCAAAAAAAGGTGAGAGCGATGCAAAGAAGCCATGCGTCGGTGTGTGCACAGAATCACTTCAGAATTATTCATCTGTCACATGTTATGATCCTGCTGCAGTAATCCTCACTGACATTCATGGTTCATAAGGTGATCTTGAGCTTTTGGGGTTCTTCCTGAAACGTATTTAATCGACACGTTACATAATATTTAGCAAGTGCAACACATCTGAAGCATGATTCTGCTTTAGTTTGGAAGCATGAAGCTGGGAGGAAAAGAAAAAGTGAGCAGATAAAAGAGTGCAGGCAATTGCAGTCTGTGTTCATATGCAATTGAGATAAGGCTTGCTGCTCCTGCATCTCCATGCGTGACGTGTTGGTATGATGATGAGGAGTGTGAAGAGGTGAGAGTGTGTGATGGCACATGGAGTAGTTCATGAGTGTGAAACTGATGTGAGAAAATGATTTCTTTAAAAGGGTAATGATGATGTAGTGTGATGTTAATGATCTCTACAATCAAGACCCACGGCACCACAGCTTATAGACGGTGAGATGACATAAAATGACACAGTGGAGCTTTTAAACACAGACTCTCTCACAGCTGAAATCATTTATTGGTTGAGAGTGGGTAGAGCAAAAATTATTACCGGGTATATTGAGTAAAAAGTAGCTAGATTTTAGTGTATTGTTGGTGCTTTTGCCTTGCCTTTCAGTATTTTTGCCCTTAAAAGAGTTGATAAATGTAACTTTAAAACAGTTTAAAATGCTATTTATCTTAACATGCATCCTTATGAAAGACAACACCGGACTAAATGATCTGGTTTAGCTTTGTAATACTTTGTAGCTTCACAAAATCACTGCACCACTCCTAGTTCATTTAAAACAAAGCCACTCAGTAGAAAGGACAGATCAAAGATTAAGCTCTATACTAATGTTGGCCATGCCTCATAAAAGACGCTTTTGAGAGAAGACTTACTTCTGATGTTCTCAAAAAGTCATTTAACTGTATTTAAAAACAGGCAAAAACTGTCAAAACTGCAGTCGCAAAAAACATTTTCCTGTCAGAATACGGTTTAAATGGATGCAATTATTTCCGCTATTGATGAAACATTACATTGAAATTATCTGTTTGGTCTAAAATGTGTCAGAAAAGTGTAATTATGGAACAAAAAGAGCCTAAATTATAATATATATTTCGTCTGATGAACAGTCCAACACCCTATAAGATTTACTTCTCATTAATAAAAAAATAGAAATAAAACCAGCATGTATTTACATTTGTGAAGCTGGAACCAAACTGTTTTCAACTCAAGACGGTTAATCATACATTTTAAAAATACCACCACTGTTTTTAGTGTGCGTTATATTTTAATTCCTGAGAATGAAAACTTCCCGGACTGATGTTTAACTCGACCATTAAATGATTCCTGCGCCCGGAGGTGCTGTGGCTTTAAAGAAACGTTTAGAGAACTGAGAATCCAATCTGCAAGAAACACTATCATTTCATTACTATTCATTTACAGGCACCTTATTATTAATTATGATTAAGTACTTATACATCGAAAACAAAATGAGATTACTTAAACTAAATTGTTAATAACCTTCATTTACCTCTGCTTACAATAAGACATGTATCATTAACTATTCAAGTGAATTTACTATGGTCAACTCCTCATAACATCATGTCTGTCTGTCTAGAGGCCGTCAGTCGGCCCACTCACCGTATCCCACGGTGGGCAGTCCCAGGTGCTTCATGCGGTTCTTCACCAGCTCCGACAGCTCCTGGCGCTCGGAACGTTGGTAAAGGTTGAGTCTCTGCTGCGAGATCCGCTCCGCCCTGCTTGACGGTTTGACGTTCTTCCTGCTCAGCCGCCGAGCCCACTGCATGCTCTTCTTCCTCAGCAGCGGGTGCTCCGATTGGTCACTCGCGGTGGAGTTTCTGTGCGCCGTCTTCTCCTTCCAGGACTCTCCGCGCTCCCGGTGCTCCTCGCCTTGCTGCACGTTGATGGACATCTGAGACTGGGAGAACAGGGGGATATTGTTAACGCTGGGTACTGAGAGTGTGTGTGTGTGTGTGTGTAGATAGAATAGAATCAGAGGATGAAACCCTCTTTATTAGTCACATACATGCACACAGCAGAGCACACACAGTGAAATTTGTCCTCTGCATTTAACCCATCCTAGTACTAGGAGCAGTGGGCAGCTATTGTGCAGTGCCCGGGGAGCAATGGGGAGGGGGGGGATTTGAGGTGTCCGGTGCCTTGCTCAAGGACACCACAGCAGGGCCTAGGAGGTGAACTGGGACCTCTCCAAGTAGCAGTACACCTTCCATATTTTCAAGTCTGTTCGGGGAAATGAACCGGCGACCCTACGGTTCCCAGTCCAAGCCCCTACTTACTGAGCCACTGCTGTGTGTGTGTGTGTGTGTGTGTGTGTGTGTGTGTGTGTCTGTCTGTCTGTCTGTCTGTCTGTCTGTCTGTCTGTCTGTCTGTCTGTCTGTCTGTCTGTCTGTCTGTCTGTCTGTCTGTCTGTCTGTCTGTCTGTCTGTCTGTCTGTCTGTCTGTCTGTTTCAACATCTACTGTGTCAAAACTTCCTGGTAAATGCTATTTTCAGGTGCCAGCATCATCAATTTTTAATTGTTGTGCTCTGCAAAAAGTTGAGTGAAATATCCAAATTAGAAAGCATCACACTCTTACCTGTGCATAACTGTCCTTTCCCTGAAACAAAAGACAAACAGACATCCAAACAAAAAGAAATGCAATGATGGGGACATCCAAATCAAGCAAAATTATCAAAAGCGTCAAAAATAAGCACAGTGTATAGTACATGGGGATTATATACTTTTAAAATGGTCGCAAAATAACAAATCAGCACTGGTACATTTTCTCATGCATGGCGGTGAATTGTTTTGTATACTGGCATCGTATGTTACATGACAAATATTATTTAGACTATGATTTCCATTTTATTAAACCCACAGGCTAATGAAATATCTAAAGTAATTGGGGCTTTCTGTTGGCAATGTATCAACAAATGTTAATATCCTTTTTTAATCTCCCTCTGCTGCTTGGAGTTAATCAAATAGAAGAAAGGATTAAACAATGATTGATGAGAAGAAAAATAAGAAAAGTAACATGTTGAGCATTAAAAGCGGATGATTGTGAAGATTAAAAAAGCAAAGCGAGGGAGGTAGAACGGTCTTGGGTTTACCAAGAAATAAGACATTTCAGGGGAAGAGAAATGATAGCAGGAGAAAATGCAAAGCAAGGAAGAACATCAGGTTTTAAAAATGAAACACAGAATGTGAGAGAGGAGAAGGAAATGACAAAACCCAAAGCAAAGTCTCAAATTTTCAGCATGTGATCGAAGTGAACCTGCCTCTGAGGTGGCGAACATGTGCGACTCAGTGCGGTAGATCCCTATGGGGATCTCAGCGCTGGAGGAACAAAGTTTCTGGAAGAGTCGGCCGTAAGTCCTGATCCACAGGTCCTCCTCTGTGATCTTCATCTGGGGACAGAGCAAGACAATCAAGCACAAACTCATTTACTCACAGATCTAATAAAGTCTGAAGATATTTACTTACAGCACACAGGTACCCAGAGCCGGGCGTGGTGTCCAGACCCAGAAGGAGCCTCGCTATTCCGATCATATAGTCCTTCACAAATGACTGTGGAAATAAAGAATGACTGTGATGAGCAGTAGGAAAACAAATTCAGACAAAAAACTCCAGCAACACTCAAAGTTTTTAACATATTGGGAAAATCAGACCTATTTCATTATTAAAGCAGATGCTCCCATTCCCTTTTAATACTTACATCTGTGTTGTTTATTGCAGGATTAAAATAAGAATCAACCTTCTTATGTGGTTTCAGTGCATCAAGTACAAAATCCTCCTGCTCGCATACACAGCCCTCAACAACCTGGCCCACACCTATCCGGCAGGATTCCTTCAGGAGTACACCCCCTCTCGTTCCCTATGCTCATCCTCTGATATCTTTCCCACTGTACGCCTCATCACCATAGGTGCTCAGGCTTTTGGCTGCACTGCTCCCAGACTCTGGAACTCCCTCCCACAACACATCCGTCAGACTGACACAATCACTACACTAAAAACCCTCCTGAAAAAACCCACCTGTTCAGATCATCCTACTCACTGTAGTGCTACATGTCCACTGTTACTGTCCCTTTGTACAGTTTTTAAGAATATTTTCTGATTTGTAAGGTGTCCTTGGGTGCTTTGAAAGGTTTCTCTAAATAAAAAGTATTATTATTATTAGTGTTGTGAAGTTTGTATGTAGACGTGTTTTCATCCTCAAGACCCTATCTCTATAGGGCAACACTTTTTTTTCCTTTCTATCTTTGAAACAAAACTTGCTTAACTTAAGGATGCTGGATATTATCAGAAAAAAAAACGTCATAAAAAATCCATAGTTAAAAAATAAATGTAGTCTATCCCTTAACCTGCTTTGGGGAACATGGCTGCACAAAAATCTAAGATTGATGAAAACAACATATTTATCTTTTCATATATTTATATACTTTTGTTTAGATTCTACTATTACAATATTAATACAGACAATTTTTGATTCCGTCAAACAAACAAACATAGTAGTTCACAATGAACCCCTATGTTCAACTTCTGATGTCTTTCTTTGTAATCCCACCTGGTACAGCAGTGTGTCCAACATGCTGATACTGAAGACCCTTCCTGCAGCGAACGGCAGCCGGAACATGAAGGCCAAGTTGGAGCCCTTATCACGCTCTATCTGCAGAGAAACAAGAAAGAAAGATGTGAGGAAGAGAGCAACCTGATAATAAATCTTCACTTTTCCAGGTATGTTTGCTTGACTATTGCTCTTTTGCTCCATCTCCAGGAAGAAGTAATAATGAAAATGAAAAAGACCTGTTTTCACCTCTGAAAAGGTGGAAAGTGTTTTTCAGCACTGTGAAGGTGAAGGCTTTACTGCAAGTGGGACAGAAGCCACACATGAAGGATTCCGAAAGGATTAAAAGACTTGGATCGAGATAAAACTCCTTAAAGGGGTAGTCCGGGGAAAATTGACCCCAGGGTCTTTTTCTGCAGGAAAACTGATCAAGTAAGCCCTCCAGAGAGTTTTTTTCATTCATCAACCAGTAAAGAGCTTGCCCGGAAAAACCGGGAGCAACCCTAATAGCCAAAATGGCTTACGGTGCATTCGATCGGGGCAGTGTGCAGAACGCTTCCAAATAGGCATTTTTCAACCACTAACATTGCTCGAAATAGCACCAAACCTCTGCAGTAGCATGACTAGGGTCCATCCATCCAGCCATCTTCTCCCGCTTTTCCGTCAGGGTCGCGGAGGTAACAGCTCCAGCTGAGAGCCCCAAACTTTCCTTTCCCTGGCCACATCAACCAGCTCTGACTGGGGGATTCCAAGGCGCTCCCAGGCCAGCGAAGAGATATAATCCCTCCACCTGGTCCTAGGTCTACCCCTCGGTCTCTTCCCAGCTGGACGTGCCTGGAACACCTCCCTAGGGATGCGCCCAGGTGGCATCCTCACTAGGTGCCCGAACCACCCTCAACTGGCTCCTTTCAACATGAAGGAGCGGCAGTTCTACTCCGAGTCCCTCCCGGATGACTGAACTTCTCACCTTATCCCTAAGGGAGATGCCAGCCACCCTGCGGAGAAATCCCATTTCGGCCGCTTGTATCCGCAATCTCGTTCTTTCGGTCATGACCCATCCTTCATGACAATAGGTGAGGGTAGGAACGAAGATGGCCCGGTAGACAGAGAGCTTTGCCTTCTGGCTCAGCTCTCTTTTCGTCACAACGGTGCGGTAAAGCGCCTGCAGTACCGCTCCCGCTGCTTCCGATTCTCCGGCCCATCTCACGCTCCATTGTTCCCTCACTCGAGAACAAGACCCCGAGATACTTGAACTCCTTCACTTGGGGTAAGGCTTCATTCCCTACCTGGAGTGGACAGTCCATCGGTTTCCTGCTGAGAACCATGGCCTATGACTAGGGTCCCTACACAAAAAACGGAGTTCAGTTCAAGGAGGAATGTTTTGGAATGTATAATTCCAATGAAAGGAGTTGCATGTAAGTTACAGGTAACTCCTTTCATTTCCGTGTCAACACTCACTAGATATGAATTTCCATGGAATTATACATTCCAAAACATTCCTCCTTGAACTGAACTCCGGTGCATTCGACAATCGACTTGTGCGGACTTTCCTTGGAGAGGAGCTGGAATGGGGGGCAGTTGGTGAGTCTTGTAAAACAGTTCTTTTTGATAAACTTTGGGTTTGCAAACTACGTTGTTGGTGCTCCGTTTTTCGCCGGACTACCCCTTTAAGTAAGCGTTTTTAATGTGTTTTATTATTTCCATTCACGATCAATAACAATAATACATGGTATTATGTAGCGGTATTCCTAGGACTAAAAAACAGTGAATCTGAGAAAAATAACAACACATTAAATTTGTTTTGATCCTGAATTTGAAAACTCAGTAATGTATTCAAACTAAAAATAAGTATTTCAACATATTTTTTCAGGTAGAATTTTATTTTGATTCAGTTTAGCAATTTCTTTTCAAATTTCACTTTTATATATATTTTGATATCTGAGTCCTCCTTTTTCAGAGTCGGATTGTATGATTTCAGATTCAAATTGTATTTTGTTCATTTTGAGATTATTTTATCGCTTCAGGCTTTTGGCCGTGATGTTTCCTAGAGGCGTAGCCTTGTGGAGGACGTGGAGGGTAGGGGTATTTATAAACACTGCTACAGACTATCTTCTATAACCCAGCTCAGATCTTCCTTTGAAACATTCACACAAGACGAAAAAAGTGAAAGCCAGCGAGTCTGAACGTGCTTCCCTCTTCTTCACAGCTCACCTTCTCCAGTTTGGAGAGTGCGAGCGAGTAGCAGTCCTTGGCTCTGAACTGCATGAACCTCATGTTGGACGGGTGTGTGAGCTCCGTGATGATGCTGAGGCTGGGGAACAGCCTGGGATTAAACAGAGAGGGATGTTAGTGGAGAGATCAAATGCTTTGTGCTAAGGCGGTGATGGAGGGTTTTAATCTCTGTTGCTAAATAGAAGACTTCTGTCTTTGAGATGAACTCAGTCCCCAAACTCCAAACAAGCATTTACTTTACAACATTTAACTAAGAATAGACAAGGAAGTTGATCAAGTGGAGTCTGACACAACTACTTCAAAATCTTCACTGTGTGTTTGAACAAAACGCTCTCCGTGTTACCTAAACATAGTCTGGACGTTGACGATGGTCTTGGCGTCAGGCCATGTAGTCCTCCTCAGCGCTCATGGTGCTCTCCTTGTCCACAACCACCAAGTTGTCGGCGTAGATTATTCCACACTGGAGCAGATTGTCCAAACTGGTCCATTCACAAAACAACAGAGCTTGTTACTGCACGTCAGGAGATATCTCCACTTGGATAATACAACAGTGATAAAACATCTATCTGTTAAGTGCAATTAATTCTGATAAGATTTGTTTACGCACTTTTTGACGAAACTGCTTTGGATGTTAATTGCTCCAGTTATAAGAACTACCAAGATGCACCATCTTTAGTGTAGCAATAACTATGTGAAGTGTTTATAGTGTAAAGTACATATTTATGCATCCACTAAATTAAAAAAACAAATGGGTTGCGTCACAAAAATCTGTTCTTATATGTTATTTAATACTTAAATCTAGTACATTTTCCAATAGTTACTTATTTATGATTACTTGGTAGCACTTACTAATGATCTGTATAGATTCATCATCTAAATCTGACCTTACACTGGATCAAAATTACTTTTAACAATATTATTATTTCAATTCAACTAAACAACACAAAATATGAAATACACTAAGTTACCAAATTCCACTGGATATGTAAGCATAGTAGGTTATTTTTCAATAATTTTCAACTAGCACTAACCCAGTAAATGTAAGTATTTCTCAGCAGCATTAATAGAAATATTTGACAAAATATTTAAAGTTTAGTTTATTTTATCCCCCTCAATCAATTATAATACCCTAATAATCTAACTCCTGTCTAGCTATGGTGAATCCTATCTTTAACCAGACCCTGAAGCTATGATTTGTGATTGCCAACACCTGCTATGTATCATATTGCATTTTATTCATGATGCATGCAAGTTGAAATATTGCCAGTAGCTATAATAAAATGATAAAACCACCAGCGGAAAAACATGGTCAGTAAATGAGCTAATCAAGTGAGGAGGTTTTTTATGATCAAAAACATACTTATCGATGGTGCCAGCCATAAAGTAAACCATTGGGAAGCAGCAAATGGCCTCTAAGAAGTGGTTGTCTGGCCTGCGGGAGAGAGGAAACATTATGATGTGCACACACTCTTCATTTCTGTAAAACCCCGGAGAGAGATGATGTCACTGATGCTGTCATTTACTGAAATGTGTTTCTGGATCAGGACAGGGAAATGCTGTTTGAATTGTATTTTGATGTTTTTATTAGGCAACAAGAGAGGAGCAGTATATGTTTATTCCTTAAATTCCAGTGTAGGATGTAACTGGTTGCTATGGAAACCCCTTAGGGTCTCACTGTCATGGCTCTCTGTCTGAGTGGTCTGCAGAGAGAGAGGATTTTTATGAATAATGCAAAATCTATTTAATTTGATCCTAAAGCAAAGCTGACCAATATTTCTACTGGAAGCAATTTGGTTATTCTAAATTGCGAACATAAAAAGCATTTCCACATGCAAACAAATACATAAAATAAGACACAAAAAAGGCACTCTGAGCAATAATAATTGAGGCAAGGTTAATTCATAAACTTCTACTGCAGGTAATTTTTTCAGCAACTCTAAAAATCTCCTATAAAGAAAGAGCAGAATATTTTATATGTACTGCCAAACTCTCAAAGAGCAATTATATAATACATGTTACTACCACTAAGCATTTATCAACAATAATGTACACTTATTGTCCATTAGTCTACTAGCAAGATACTAATTTAAGTACATGAGTAAGAGGTCTCTACATATTACACATTACCATTGAGGTTTTGAAGTTATTGTGGAAACGTCAGTGAGTTTACATCCCTGTAGGAGTAAGAACAAACATACAGGACGGTTAAAAGTCTTACTGGTAGTCCAGCAGCAGCACTATGGGGTTGAGCTCCTTCCTGGGCCGGTAGTAAGCGCGCAGAGGGACGATGAAGTTGTAGAGACCGTTTCCCGCCGTCTCTGCCGAAACTATGATCAGCTTATTCTTGAAGCCGTATGCTTTGGCATCCTCGAAGCTGCTATGTGTGCAGCCCTGAACGGAGACAGACAATCAGAGAGGGATTCAGTCAGGTTTTTGCAGAAATAAGATGGTGGGGAAGAAGTTAATGCATGTTTTTGTGGTTTAATTCTGAGCTGTTTTCCTGCGATTTAATTTACCTTGTCGAGGCGAAGGCAGCAGAATGCAGCTTTCTGTGGCAGGAGGTGGCACAGAGTGGGAGAGCTGCCAATGTAGGGCGAGTTGGGAGGGTAGCCCTTCACAAAACTGTTGGTAAACAAACAAGAATATCAGGAAAAAAAACGACCAAACTTTATCAGACATATTCTGCAGATACTTTTTTTTAAAGTATTGAATTTCCAACAGAAATGACCATCTGTGAATGAGTATCCTTCCTTTCATCGCTTAAACACATCATAATAGTGTGGACTGTAATTGAAAAACACCATATACATGATGGTATAAGGGGAGTATAACTGCATGGCTCTTCACTACCTTCATTATTATTCTATCACACTAAATGACACAATGATTCTTAACTAGATTCTGCTGCAGTTTTGCTTAAATTACTAACAGCCTGAAGGACTCATTGTGGATCAATACCAACTACAACAACAATTACAACGTTATCGCAGTCAGTTTAGTTTTAATCGTGTCTCATTTTGTGTTTGCGTCAAGTGTCAATTTGGTTCTGTGTCCTTTAATTACCTTAAATCAGTTTCACAATGCCCTCTAGTTTGCCGATAAAATAGATCCTGACTTTGTTAATAAGCTGCCTCCACAGCCTGATCGCCACATGGGGGCACTGTGGGACCTTGAGCAGCTCTGTGTGTTTCCTGCAGACTTTATCTCCCATACTTCTGTCTGACATTTCCTTAAAGAACACAGTATTAAAGGATCAGAGGTTAGGGGGACTATTTAATGTCCAACTTTGCGAGACCCAATAATATTAAAAAATAATTGGGTTGAGGATCAGAGGCACCCGATCTGTCCTAATGGTAATCTGCTATATAAAAAAAAACGCATATAGGAAGAAGGGAAGCTGCAGATAACCCCAATCCTTGCTCAATTGCTACAATGGCGACTGATACATGAGCGTTGAGGGGTGAGGGTCTATGCAAGGACACACAACAGAAGACATCTCTCGAGAAGGGAAAGTGCTGACCCTCCCCGTCATGACACACACATCCATCACAGCCATGTTTGCACTTTATAGCCTCATGACACACAGATTACACACCTATTCCAAACCCATCAATCTCTCCTCCTACACCCACTGAGACGTGACGGAGAGCAAGAGGGCAGGGGACATCAATCAAGTGATACATGCCTGCACTGTGAGGACATTTCACTTCTTTATATTTTGTACAGCCACCAACCTTACGAAAACACCACATCTCTGCATCAATAACACTTACTCTGAGCCTACGGATCCCTCCTCGTCTGATTGATTGGTCTCGTCCTCTGATTGGTCGCTGAGGAGGTCGCACGGCAGGATGGCGGAGGAGTCTGCTATCTCCAAGACAGGCGCGATGCTCGGCCGTCGGCTTCCTGCACCGTTCTCTGTAGGCAAGGTGAGCTTGCTGCTTTCCTCGGGAGGACTTGGGTTCTGAAGATCAATGGCCACAGTGCCTGGAAACAACACAGGGTTATGTGTGCTCCGCTATGTGCAGCACTGTCACTAATGTGTTGCTAAGTACACTGTGAACCCATAACCATTTTAACTCTTGGAACACTTGCGCTGTAAAGGCCTTCTCAATATGTAAAGTAAATAGGGTCCCATGTTAAGACACACACACAGCATAAAATATCACCTTATTTAACTTGGCTTACTTGACCTTGAAGTGAAAATGTATTGCCTTCTGTAGCGATTGGGCCACAAAAAAGGCACGTACAATCTATTGACATGGTGTGTTTGTCAATAAATATGTCCTTAAAAATACATCATATTGGCTGTGTTATATGATGTATGATATATGCATTACATATATCAGGCATATCATACATATGAACAATCACATATATCATATTATATGTAATAATGGGATTTAGTTTTTGAAAGACAGGGAAAATAAAGCCTTTATAAAGTGTATATCATAGTAACAATTCTAACATCTCTACTGGTATTAAAGTGTTAAAAAGTGATGCTTCATGCACAAACTTACCATATGCAGTGGCCTGATCAACTTTCACAGGTCAAAGAAAAAGCACAACACAATAATGTCAGCCAAGAAAGTAAAATAGGCATGTAAGAAAGAAGTCATGCATAACAGTCAGCGGAAGCATACAGCATCACCAAGGCAGCCAGCACTCACAATCTCTCATTGTGAGTGCAGTTCAGAGTCAGAGAAACACAACAAAAGCATCCACTTTCTCTGTGGACATGGAAAATCTTTCAACCAAACAAAAGTGAAACTTTAGTCAACTAGTAACACTACAATCATCCTCAATCTTCCTTTCTTTACCGACTTCTAACAAATGTTTTTCCGCCCCTGACTCTCAGTCTCACCCATGCTGGCGATGATGCTGTGCACGGGCAGCCTGGAGGGGGCATCGTAGAGGCCGCTGACGGGTATGCCCTTGTTGTGCTTCTCTTCCTGTTTGAAGATGAAGGCCGAGTTCTCCTCCTTGGTGATGTTGATGTAGTAGCAGGTGTCGGGGGCGGCCATGATGTGGCGGGGGCCGGGGTTCAGGAGGATGCTCTTGTTGTCTTCCCTCTTCACTCCGATTAAACAAACACCATACCTGCGGGGTAAGACGGGTATGCAAGGTTTAATGACCTAATGATATCACTGTAATGTGTCGGGATTTAGCTAGAGGAAGCTTTTACTAACTTCTTGTGGGCGTGGAAGGATGCGTAGGTAAAGCTCTTGCCATCATACTCCCCAAAAAACTTGCTGTCACACAAGCGGATGTGGTAGACCTCGTTTCCAGAGCAACGTCCGTACACCCTCTGCCACTGCTCCGGGGACAGCTGCCCCTCCCTGAAACAGCATTGTCATATTATATACTGCTTAGACACAAAATGTCTCCCACAATGAACTAATGGACTGTTAGCAAAACCAAAGTCTTGTTATAAAAAATATGGCTTCAAAAACTTGTTTTTATTTACATGTGGTGCTTCTAATTCCCCAGATGCTAGCTGAACTAAGAACCCATAGGGCCTTTTCCAAACCACATAAAGATGCAACACATATCTTCAAAAATAATTAAAAAAAAAATGCATGATCAGTTCTAATAAAAGGAATGTTTAGTTATAGGAAAAGGTCTCTTCAATAATAAATACAAATTTCAGAATGCTTTCAAAAAAGTTAAGCCCAGAGTTTGAGTTAGCAATAAGTGAGGGCAGGCTCGGGATGCGCACCTCTATTAAAACCCAAAGAAGGCATTACACTAGGAGTTTAAACCTGCTATTCCATTTGGCAGCCAAATAAAATTAATTGGGGGGAGGGAAAAAGACATCAAGAACTAAAAAATGAGGGACGGCCACATATAGAGAACTATAAAACATGTCACACTTTTGGAAATAAACAGCTTTTATTCCCGCAATCTGTCTGACCTTTCACAACCCTATGAAGACAACTTATTTATTAAATTCATGTCCTTCATAACGTCTAATCAAAGTGATAATGTTTATATAACCACAGGCCAAAAATAGGTCCACCCCCATTCCTTATCACCTTCACAGCCCCTGTGCAGCTTCCCGTAATGGAAATTAAAATTGATGTGCTTCTCTGGACAGCAGTGAAGATATAGTGGCCACCTTGCACAGAATATGAAAAATTTAGACCGATTTATTGCCGAGCAAGAATTTTGGTAATGTAAACTGACTCGACAGTAAAACGTTTCTCCGGTGGCTGACAGTTCAGTATTCAGCTCTGCAGAGACACAAACCAGGGTCTGTAGGACTGTAAACAAGCTGCTGTCGTGTTCTTTTTTATTAATCATCCAAGCGGAATTGAATCTGTCTAAAAGAATGATTACTCAAAGAGATATTGAACATTCAAAGAGCACTCAAAGTAAGAGAAGCTCAAAGTTTACTTAATAAAAACTTTTCTTGGAGAATTAACTGCTCTAGAAGCATTAATAATGAGTCATAGGTTCATTTGAATCTCAATGAATGGAGCCAAGAATAACATTGGTTTTGCAAAAGTAATGTAAGGCGGAGAAAAAACTAAGCTGGTGCAAATTAAAGAATGATGTGAATTTCTCTGGCTACTGTTTTTAAAAATGTAAGCAAAGACAAGTTATCAAGGGTCTCTAAGTGGCTTAGGTATCTTAAAGGCTGTGAACACTAATTACAGTAAAAACAAAACATGTAAAAGAATTGTTCAACTGGACAGAGTTTCTTCGCTTTTCTGCTGTTTATTTTAAAAATATTTATACTTCTCTAATGTGCACAAGACTGAAGCCAATATACAGTTAGCTTAGCCTAACAACTGGAAACAGTCTGGCTTTTTTAAGAGGACAACATCTCCCCATTAGCATCTCTAGAGCGTTACTACATAGTCTCTTGTTTGTCTTATCCATTCGAAAAACGTTTGTAGACAAAATGCTTTGCTTTGGACGAAGCAAGCTCTTTCTCCTCCGTTTCCGGTGCACATGCTAAGCTAGCCGTTGCTTCATATCTAAATAACATACTAGGAGTGGCAACATTTTTATCATCTACTAAGCGTTATTCATAGAGGTTTAAATTCAAACAATGTGATCACTTTGGCTGTAAGAGCTCATTCCTCAATTTGATAACTTGTGCGACACATGTTTACAATTTTGGCGAGAAAGGTTCAGAACCATAACAATAACTCACAGTTATAAAAAGGATATTCTGACAGTGGCTGTCACTGTAAATCCATAAGTGCTAATTGCAGTAATTGTACAACAGTAGCGTGTACTCACTGTCCTCTGGAGGTGTGAACCAGCAGTGTGACCAGGGTAGATGTGGCGGGGCACACGCAGTTCAGCGCCAACATGGCATACTTGAACTCCTCCTCGCATACTACATGATCTGATTGAAAAGGATAAATTGCAACAATATGGTACATCAAACTTAGAAATGGTATGCGTAAATTACTTAGTTTTGGCATCCTTTTTGCACTTACCTGCAAACTTAACATGGAACTTATTTTCAGGTTTGAGAATTTGGACGTACAGAGGGCAATTCGGAGCAAAATCTTTTGCAGCCCAAGCCCTCAAAATAGTCTGGTGATCCTGTTGGAGAAGGAATAGCTCTATTTCATTCACCCAATGGCTCATTTGTAAAAGCAATCTGAATTTTATGGAGCATAAAGTTGTCTCAGTGACTTGTGTGTGTGTGCTCCCAAATCTCAATGGCAGGAACAATATAATCACTACATAATTTGAATATCTCAAATCCTCTCGGCTACTTTATAATGGAAGGAGAGTGTGAAATTGCTCTGCTCAAATATTGTTATCGTGATGAGGTTTGTACTGGAAACAAAGTTGAGGGATGTTCCCTGATTATACTCACAGCAGCAGTTCGGTCAACCTCGTTCCTGCTGCTGAGGATGAAGCAGGCCTCAGCATCGTCCATCCTGAGCAGAGACAGAGCAGGACAGAGAGAAACTCGGGTAAGGGAGGAGAACATTCAGCCAGACGTAAAACTAAATATCTACGGAGATCAATCCTTTAAAAAAAAGCGGAGTGCTAATGCCCTGTGACAATGGCTGAAAAGGTTAAGCTGCATTCTAGCATGAAAACCATCTGCTGCTGTGTGACACTAGAGCGTACTGTCAGCAAAACTCAAGATTTCAGCATGGCATGGCCGATCCTTCCATTAGGCTTACCTGCAAGGGTGATTTTATTGACTACATATCAGGGCGAGAAATTGCCATAAAAACCGAATCACCTGCACAATTGTGCACATTGAAGAAGGGCTCATTGGAAAAGGGTATGGATTCTTGGACAGATTTATGATTTTCAATTCACACTATTATGTGCTGGTGAGAAATACTTAGAAACCATTCACATTATAAGCTGCAAAGCGTCTGCAAGCCACCAGCCTCTACCCTGAAGCGACAGTAAAACCCTGAATGGTGGTGCGATATTTTGTAGGTACAGAGACAAAACGAACAGGTCGGACAGCTTCTGATGGGATCCATCACGGTACATTGCTGCCCGTCTTAGCTGGCCTTTGATGTGAGCAGATGATCGGTGTAGAATGAAATCCTATTACACTGATGTGCAGGCAGAGGGCAGTAAAGTTAACTTGTAATTCCCTTATCCTCCATACGCACTTCAAGGACACGGATTTGCCAGTGGAGGACTTACACTTTCCATTTAAAGCAATTGAAACATTCTAATTCACAAACTAAAACAATTAGAATATAGATTATGTGCTAGACTTAAAGTCAAACCCCTTAGAGACATGACAAGTCCCTCTCAATGACAGACATTAACATGGTGCCAGGTTCTACATAGTGTGATATTCACACTGAAATGCCATTTTGTTTTAACAAATTCATTAAAATCGTATATGTGTGCAGAAATTTAGAGGTGTAGAACCAGGCTCCACCAACCAACCACTCACTCACACAACAAGTGCATTTATGAAATTTAATAGAGACAGTTTGAACAAGACCGTGGAAACAATTTAGTATATTTCTTTTCGTCTTTATATCCTTGTGCTTTTCTTAAAGTAGGCATGACTGCCACGTTTTCACTCACTTGGCCCTCATCAGGTCCTGGTCTTTCAGAGCCGATCCCTGCAGGTAGATGACCCTCTGGGACCACAAAGGGATTTGGAGGATACGACGAACCTGAATGTCTATTTCTGTTGGACACAGGATCACCACATAGTAGTCCTGAAAAAACATGGGATATAAATGAATTTGACTTAAAATCATGTTGCAAGTTGTATTTTATGCGTGTAGAAATGCATCTGTCCTGAATAAGTAAAGTCTATTTTATTAAGCGTTTATTCTGTATTCATGACATATTTTTTCCTTTTTTTGTTTCTTTTAGAAACAATAAGATTCAGGGACAGCCAGTATTGCAGAGATTTTAAAAGCCCCTTGAGGCACATGTTTCATTTGTGATATTGGGCTATATAAACAAAATTGATTTGACTATGCGACAGGAATACTACACAGACCAGTTACTGTTATAAAGAGATACACCATTTGTAAAATGATCTATAAATCTACAGTCATTAAAGTCCTGCCTGCTGCATAACTGTTCTCATTCTGACAGTAAAAAGCCTCCTTAAGGGGTGCTTTATACTGACTACATAATTAACTTTCTGAAAAAAAAAATCCACTGTTTTGGTACCTGTAGCCTAGGATGGGCGTAGAACTCATTGAGGAAATCCATTAGGAGGTCGATTTTTAGCGAGCTGACACACAACACCACATGCTTCTCCGTCTGCGCCCGGTGGCGGCTGTAGTTCCCTCCTAACTTCTGGCTCTCCATCCACAGGTATGCTAGTTCTTCAAACTGACACAATGATAATCACATTGACTTTGTGTCAAATACAACAAGAATGAGATTATTAATAAAAGGAAGGATAGATTTACTGTCTGGACACAGACACTGAAGCAATAGTTTGCCAGCCGCAAGACCTCATTCCTAACTACTATCCCTCTACCCTCTATCTCTGCAGTGACAGGTCACATTTGAAATGATGGACACGTTTGTTATCTTTAAAAAACAAATAACACAGCAAGTAGGTAGATTCATCATGTAACGTGAGCCAGGATGCACTTGGCATTTAGTTGAACTTTGTATTTGATGCAGCAGGTGATGCCTGCAGGAACATGTGATTTAATATTGGATGATGTCCCCAGTAAGGTGATCAGTACATCAGCAGCACACCATCAGGAACTCTGATGAAAAGACAGGGTCTGTTGCTAAAATGTGAATCCCCTCTGTGCACTTTGGGCAAAAACCTGAGTTTAGTTGAGCTTACAGGGTCATTACCTGCAGTGGGAGAACCACCAGAGCAACACAAATGAGAATGACCACCAGCAGCTGGGAGGGCCAGATTTGTGGCGTGACGTCCCCGTAGCCCACTGTGGAGAAGGTGACGATGCAGAAATAGAACGAGTCGAACAGGGTCAGGTGCTTCCCGGCTCGCTCTAGATGCTGGATCCCACAAGCTCTACAGAAAGAAGAGAAATTATACTCAATGATGCTCAATACAGACATGTCCTCCTTGAATGTGTATCCTACGATGTGTTAAAGCCTTATGGACTGGATATCAAACCCAATTTGCTGAGGTTTAAAAGGCATCAGAGTAAATACAGCTTTGCCTTCTTATCACTATTCCAATTAAAGTGACATCATTGATTGCTCTGTCAGTTCCAGCTCACTGCCTGTGAAAACTCGTTTATGTTTCCCCTCATTGATAAGATAGAGATTTAATGAAACCCTGAGGCAAAGGGGAGTTGAGATGTCTCAGTAGACAGAGTGAAAGTAGAGAGGATGCTGGGTAACGACCAAGGCACGGTGATGCTGTTGAAGAGCTAAAGGTCAGCTGAAGGAACAGCTTTGATTAAAATACATTTGAGTTCTAAAAGGGTAGATCAATGAGACATAAGACAAAAAGAAGGATAGGTCAACACCTTTACTGCTGTGTTTTCTTGTTGTTAGTATTTTTGCACAAGCTTTAACATCTGGTCACTATTTTATTGGTAAAAAAAATCTTCAAAATTCAAAATAAGAAATGCCAGAGTTTTTGAAAATGATTATGTTTTTGTATTTACAATTTGCTCTTTCCAGGCATCCCAGGGGTTCCTGGGATCTTACAAAGTCTTAAATTGAATCGATTGAAATGTAAGCCTAAAAAAGGTGTATCATAAATGAAATACTAATCATAGAATTAATGCTCTCCAATAATCAAGGTTTGTCAAAATGTTTTTTTTTACTTGGCAGGAGAATTTTTTGTGCTTTTTAACATCCACACATAATTCTAGGACCTATTTTCATTCGTAGGTAGCTAATTGTAATTCTCACTTATTCCAGCATGACCTCAAAATACAAATGGGTATTACATTTGATTCCAACTGGCTTCATAATATTATCTTACTATTATTTTGTTATGCTTTTCCATGGTATATTTCAGTTTTTAAGTTATCTTGCCAGAAACGCTGTGCTAATTACAGCACAACATTTCTGCTCACTAGCACTTCATTCTAAATCTCTACTATTACAACATGCAAACTTTTTCCTAATATTCGTAGGCTAAACTCGACATGCACATTACCTTCTGCACTAGAGATCACATTTTCTGGATCATGTTGTACACAGCGCAGGAAACAGGGTTTGCATTATGGGTCAGTAAACAGGTCTCAAAACTGTAATGGTCAGAGATGCATGTCTGTGACTAACGAGAAGAAGAGAGGCTCACTCACCCGGTGAAAACCAGACACAGTAAGGTGCAGATGAGGATGAACACCTGGTTGAACATGGCAGAGTGAGTCCTCTGGATGGCACGATGGAAGTCATTCTGGAAAAAATAAGAGAGGTTATTGTAACCATATCCAGACCAATGAGTGCAAATTGAGAAATGTTTCAAATTTGGATGACCAATTGTGCCATTTAGAAGTCATCAACAACATTTAAATCATAACTTAAGTAAAACATATAGCTATTGCGATTACATGGAGATGGCAAGGATGCAATTTAACTTAGAAATCTGCCATACATTCTTTGCACAATCGTTATCCAACACCACTGTCCCCCCTTTTTATACCATATTGTACTTTCTTATTCACCATCTTGAAAGCTCATGACTCATTTTCAGTTGCACCTTGTTAGCATGTTCTGCCTGCCACTGCCTCTCCAAATGTCCCTGCTTTCTCTCCATGTGCTGCGCTGCTTGGCCTCAGATTCTACCATCTGCCTAACTACCGCTTTGGCATGAGGCTCCTACCGTCATGGCCTCATCTGAATCACAGCGAGATGACACACTACACCAGTTGGATATCATCAAATTGCTTTGAATCCCATGTACCAGTCACTTTGCACCTATGGTTAAACCTGGACAATAATAACACTAAAACAGCAGACTTATGTGCACCTGGCATTTGTATCCCCACATTTAAGTGTTTTTCTGTCCGTTTCCCTTCAGCACTTGACACATGTTTTTTTTTGCCTCCCCTGTTTGCTTTGCTTTGGTTTGAAAAAAGTGTTGTGGTCTAAAATATATTTTTTCCAGATCAATACATCTGATATGTCTGTCAGGGCAACATACTCTTGTTAGACCTGGCAACACAGGGCACTTACGTGTCAAAATGCAAAAGCAAGGTTTACTAAGGTTCGCTAAATAGTTAGTTAGTAAATATCTAATGTTAATCCCAACCAGGAAACAAAAAGTATAAACTATTTAATACAGTGTCATCTTTTGTTATAGAACATATTTTGTAATAGTAGCTCTCTTTAAAGCCATACAGATCCATAACTGAAAAAATGCTTTTAAAAAGGATGTGCCTCTGTTCTATCTAAAACTAATTTCCTTACAACTTTATGTAAATTGGAAAGATTCAGATCTCAAACTCCTTTTATCTTTAGATGCTTTTCACTAAACTGTTAGCTTTGTTAACCTGAGAAAATAGTTGAAACCCAACTAATTATCCAGCTGGCTAACTTATTGAAGTAGCCAGTGCTAATGTGAACAATATTACACAACCTATGTCTTTAACAACACTAGCTTCAAAAACATACATTGACACATTGGTTTACAGTGTAAGCTCAATAAAGTTCTATTCATACAGCTTAAGTGTATAATCACATTTAGCTCTCATAGCCAGCTCTCTACTATGAGGGTATCCCACATGGCATCCACAAGAAAGATAAGTACCGTCAAAGCCCTCTGAGATAAAAAGCAAACAAACATGCTCTGTGTGCGCTCTTTCATGTAATACAGCAACCATTTGCACAAGCTGGTACAGTATAAGAAACACATTACTGCAAACACTTACAATCATGTTCTCCAGGGCACCTTTGGCTAGCCAGCAGTTGAGGAATACAGGAACGAATATGTTTCTCAATGGATGCCAGAAGATCTTTAGGAAGGCAAAAAGGTGTAATACATCAGTGGAATAAAAGCACAAATATATATCATAATAAAGGAAAGGCAATTAAGAAAATGAATATGCCCTTGGATGAAAGATGGTACACATGAAACCAAAATGACCTTGATCATGCATTAGTAAATCCTTTAATGGACCATATTGATTGCTCGGGTGTTCAAATAAATAACTTACTGTGATTATAAACGGCACTGTATTTATCATCTCCAATATGAAGGAAATCTGGAAGATCTGCTCCCAAATGTTACCCTGGAAAGGAATTATGGAAAATAATTAAATTAACCATAATAGCCCAGATGGTTATTGGAGAAGTGTAATACCACAAATAATGATGGTAACAATACAATAGAAAAAGGCAACAGATTATTATGTTGAGTTGTAAGTCCCAACAATTAAACGTGCTTCTTTGATTTAAATATTTTCAGTATTGATTCAAGTTTATTAAAGCTGAAATGGAGAGTAATTAATGCTGGGTCCAGAAACAACACTCGTCATTGACCTGTTTTTTTCCCCACAAAGAAGTGGTTGTTTGTGTTGCATGATAATGATGCAGAAACATTATTATTATCACGTTATTTGTAATTAAAACTCTCTATCAGAAGAAAAAGTGCTGTATGCTAAATGTTCTACTGTTGCTTTTATGTTCAGTGAATTATGTTTTTTAGTTCCCTTGCATAACTAGATTACGAATTATGTAATCGATAACACCTTTAATGAAGAAAAGCCAAGCTATTTCCAATCAATAAAATAAAAAACAATCCAGCACATCCGTTCTATTAGCACATCTACAAAAGCCAAGATCAAACAACAAACCCTCCAATATGGCTGCAGCCGTCCAGTGAGTGAGACTGACCACCAATCCCATATTGAGAGCACAGCAGAGTTTGAAAGGAGCAGTTCTTTGGTGGCTTCTATCTATGATGGAGCTTTTAAAAAGCTTGGTTAAGAAAATAAAACCTTGAGTTGCATCAATGTTTTACGGGGCTAAATTGCATCAGGAAATATAGTTACGAGTCCCCACACAGCCATCAGTGAAAGAGAAAATAAAAGATATAAAAGCCTCATACCATAAAGAACATTAAGACCTACAGAAAAACAAAGAGACACTACCAGTCTCAGAGCAGCACAGCTAAAGCTAATATTTCCATGTGGCCTGGATCCTGGCAAAAGGCAGTCCTGATCTTTAAAATGATAGCAAACTAAGCTAGGGCTAGCTGAAACAATTACATTAACCCTTAGTCTTCCTCTAGTTCTGGTTGTGCTAATGTCGACGTTAGTTTGCTAAGGACATTAGCATACATAACGCAAAAAGCAAAAGCTTGCTACTTGATATTGCATTACCTAGCCTTATAAGTGACAGTTATTACAAAATATTGGGTTGTTTGGTTTACCTTGGTGTTATTGGTGGTGGTTGTGTGGTATGGATGTGATATAATGCACCTAACATATGATTAGTAGTATACTTTGATTTATTAATGATAAGTGCTAATGCTAAATTTACCAGAGCGGCATGATAACGTTATTTATTGATAAAGAATTGAGCTAGACTCACAGGATTTTTACATTAACATATCATTTTCCAGGATGTTTGCTTGAGACTGGAGCCCTGCAGATACTTTTGGAACCATTTCATTAGGTTTTGTATGGCAATATTTTTGGTTATTTATCTAGTTTTACTGGAATTTGTTACATTGAAAGGTCTTTTTTCAAATGTTGTCCACCTCATTCAAAGTCTACATTACTGTATATGGAAAGGGAAAAACTCCCTCAGCCTTTGTGTGCTCATTAGCAGTAGAGGGATCCCACACAAAGACTGCCCCTTTCTTTTTGTGAAATCTTGAGTTTATTTCGATAAAAATTCTGCTCTTTAAATACGCAGGTAACTAAGGAACAAAGTGCAACTTTAGAGGAATCTCATGACTCAGCAATTCCAGCCCTGCAAACCAACTTCTGGCCCTGTGTCTTGAACAGGTTGGCATCGGAATTGGCACTTGGACTGGACATTAAGAGCTATGGGCCGGTAAGTGAGAACAGACTGTGTGTGCTTGACATCCGACAGCTGTAAGACATCAGCTGGGATTAAAGAGATAAGTGTCTACTGTTGATGGACCCTTACCTTGTAGCTGAGATATGTGATTAGCATGGTCTCCAAGAAACTGATTAAGGCCACTGTCACCTGCAGCAAAGAGGAGAGGGAGATTAATGAACCCAGCAACTGCAAACTCATCCCTTCTGGCTACTCAACCTTCACTGTGGAACTACTCTCAAATGCAATGCTTTTATCCAATACATGGCTGCTACTGTGTTGGGTTGAATCCTGCATTTAGCCTCAGTTCATGCAGTGGAATTTGATTTATGTGCACTTTCATTGTTATATTATCCGCCTCACCTGTATCGCCCATACAGGATCCTGTCTGGTAACCCAGAAAATCACAGACCTGTCAAAAACCATAAGATGCTTTATGTCCAGGTCGACAATGAACTCACTTCAGTTTACAATAAAATGCCATTTTGATCGATACATACCAGTTGATTGAGTCTCCTGTACTGTTTTTCTGGCATTTTGCACTGTAGAGAAAAAAGGGAGACAAAGAAAGCGTGAATGTGTGTGTGGATGTGAATGGAAACATACCCGCTGGGAAGCACTCCCATCAGTTGGTATGTTGCCATAAAGGACAAACTCAACGTGTGTATAAAAGCTGCTGGCAGTAAGAGAAATACAAATAATCCACCACGCTCAAATGACTGCACAGGGAGACCAACTCACACGCTCCAAAAAGAGCATCTTTATCCCCAAGCAGACAAATTCACACAAGAGAATTTACCTAAATGTGGTTGTAGAAGTAATTCTAAAGTAAACATATACCCTTTAGACATATTAGAAGAGTTGAATACAACATTTGCATAGAAATTGATGTTCTCTGCTCTCATGATATCGTTCAACATGCCAACTGGGAAATATTCCTGGAAAAATCCACTGGCATACAAAAAGGCATCTGGTTGGTTTGGAATAAGATAAAAGAGGAAAATGAAAAAAAGGGTACATAATAGAGAGGAATTAGACGATAAAGCAAGATAAAATCAAAATGTATAACTGGAGGATCAGAAAATAAATAAGCAACTTAAAAACATTGGGACAGAAATGGTATAGGAAGGTGACTCTCACCACGTGTCCCCGCTGACATCTTCAGGGTCATTCAGACTCACTCTCAGTATGTAGAGGGCACAGGTGAGAATCTTCAGTGAGAAGTTAAACAGCCGGATTCTCAGGCCTGTGGACCAAGACATATCATTTCATATGACTCAACAACTGATGGCAAGTAATGATCCAGGAAAATTAGCTAGTTTAAGTCTCTGGTGTTTTAGTCACAGGCTATATTTTAAAGCTCTCTCTTAGATAACACGTTCACAGTTATCCACCATCCAAAGCTAAAATCCTCTTGTGCTATGAATGTCTCTGTCATTGTGTTTCTAAAAGTTGACAATGTTTTAACTCCTTTGGTGAAAGGCCTAAAGAGACGGGATCTGTCGAAGCCCTGAAGCATTACTAATGTAGTTCTATGCTGCTCTGGCACCCTGTCACAACGAATTTCCTCTGACGCATAGCTCCTAAATCCTCCAATAATAACACAAAATTACACCGGAAATGTATGGGTGTATTCTCACATGAATAAGGAGTACAAATGGAAAATAAATGACTGGTGGGATTGCACAAAAGTTATAATGCTTGAGAAATCACAATTTCCTGTTTGAATAATTAACTGATCAGCACACACCACTTAATGTGTAGAATGCTAGGCAGTCGGGGGTGGTAGTTGAATTAAATATTTCTCATCAGCCTCTGCAGCTACCTAATCTCTCGTGACACAACCTCTCCAGATGAAGCCACAGTCAATGGTAAAATGATTTGAAACTAGGTAAACAAACAGCAGAATTACAATGGATGGGAGCAACAGACTCCTGCAGCCATGTGCGACATTTTCATTAGACGTTTTCTGTCAGACTGTGGCGGCTCAGCGACAATGACACGTTGAGGGGAAGACAGCAGTTTCAGTGCTGAGGATATGTTGACAACATGCTCTATCTGAGACACAGAGGTCCTATAGTGTGCATTTTACACAATGCACCAAGCTGCACCAATGTTTCTTTCACAGATGTTGTCTTATCTCCTGTTGAGGAAAACACTGCAGTGCTGCCTTCTCTCTCAAATAATGAGCCACACTTTCTGTCCTTGCTGGGACAAAGTGCGCACATCTAAATATACAAAACATTACAACGAGGATGCTTAAGTCATTAAGAAACTAAACTGAGACAGGACCGTGATGATGCGCCATCACCAACTGCAGTTTCCCCAAGGTATGATTTTATTTGTTAATTTAGCTCTGGGTGTACCTAAGGTCAGCAAACCTCTTTGTTTGAAGGCAGGAGAGGAAGTGTGATGTTCCCTGGTGGATTTACTTACTTGACCTTTGGTTTTTGATGAAGAAAAGCTTCAGCCTCTCTTTGAAGGTGTTTTCATTCACATAGAACTCCACCTGCACCCTGTTGGGGGGGGGGGGGGCAGTGATATGATGTCAGTGTAAACATACACAAAATGATGCATATCGTATACTAAGCATATGCTGTTGATTATACAAAAAGACAAGAGCAGACCACATTTGATCAAACTGTGTAAATCTTTCCATAGTGCTTCATGATCAGGCAAGGGATTTGCACAGGTATTGATTTATTCAGTAAATGTTACAACATGTGATCCAGGCACATTTATATGTCGCATTCTGACTACAGGTGCAAAGACAACACCCACATTTCAGTATTGATACCAATACGATATATAAATGGTTTGAATAATATAATATAATAAATATATATACATATTTAAAAAACGTTTACCACCAACCTTAATCCGCAACAAATTACCAATGCTATACATGTCTTTGTTTGGATAGCTTTTGCTAAATTTTCCAGCTGTTTAGGGAATGTTTTCATCCATGCTCCATTTCAAAATAGCGTGAGGTTGACCCATTGCTTGAGTACAGTATTTCATTCTTCTTTCTTTTCTTTTTTTTTACATAACGGATAATAAAATATCATCAGCCCGTCATTCATCCAATCAAATTTACCAGAAATGTGTCTGTATACAAGAGTCCAATACGTTTGATTTGGAACAGAACATAATCTCATCAAAGAATAAAAAACAACAATTTGACCAACCCTCAATGGTGGCTTACAGTAATACAAATACAAAAAAAGATAATTGCGCCATTGCCACAATTTTGTTTGTTGAAGCTTTCGAGTTAAAAACAACACCGACCCTGTGCATGGTGGAAATGCATTGCAGAAAAAAGCTATGCAAGTCTAATTCCATTACCTTCCATTTACCACCAGTAATTGTACTGTCTGCAGTTCCCCTTCACAATGTGACAATCAGCAACAGATGCATATGAGCTTGAATTTTAATATGCAGCATTTGTACTTGTTAAATATTGAAGATTATTACATAAGCCCTATTTTCCCATACACATTCTCTTAATGTTGCGCTAGCTGTGAATCATATGCACACTATGGGGACATGGCACATAAGACAAGGTAAGGGTTTTAATAGCTCCTCTGGGACATTAATCCCAATTTATCAATTTGTGCATGAAATACACACCCAGGAGGGTTCAATCATTTATAATTGCTCTTAATATTAACATACACATTTGTACCAAAGCACATTATTCTAAATGTTGTTGACACTTTGGAAGAAAGTCAGTTTCCTTTGCGAAAAAACGCTTGCCTTAACTTGAAGTGAAAACATGAACCGACAGTATGATTGAAATCACTTACATTAAAGCATCCATTAATCCCATTTAAAATGACAGTGTATTATATCCAAGGTGGTCTTTCTCACATTTTAAAAGTCATTAAAGGTTTGAGCAGATACAGTAATGACATTTAATTAAGCTTAGGAATTTGACCAAACGACCACTTAGCACGGAAGAGGATGTAGCTGTAGGTAAAATGTAACGTAGGCTTATTAAAACGTCATTTAATAGCTGCCTCTGAGGATGTAACAATGGCCTCTCAGTTCCAAGAAGGACCTTTAAATCCTTCTCCCTTGTCTGACAAAAAAAGTACAGGGTGCAAAAAAGAGAGGAGAGAGCAGGGGGGCAAATTACAGCAGCCAAGACCCGAGGGATGTGTAGATAAAGAGAGTAGGTGGAAGAAAGAGCATTAGATATGCAACATCTTCCAGCTAATCCCCTCCTTTCCTGCTGTATCGCCATGGAGACAGCTTCCAAGGCAGGAAATGTTCACAGATGTGGATGTGTGTTGTTTTTCCAGCTCAAGAAATTAGCTCAAACACACAATGACTTATCTATAGGCACCCATTGCACACCCCCATCCCTGTGACTCTATCCAACCCAAACACACTCTACTATATGTGCACCACGTAAACCAAGTGTATCGACTGCTGCGTCACCCGAGAAGCAGTAAAATACTGCCATGAACGCTGGTGTTGGAGAATCAATAATGTTTGTTGTCTCCATTGGAATAGGAATCACAACAGACACAAAAGCTGCACAGGATTCATGTTTACACAGCTTTCCTAAAGTCATCTGTAATTACACGTCGCATAGGAAACCTGAAAACAGCAAAACCTGAAATGTGACTCCAAGATAAACCCAGTGACACAATTCATATTGTGTTGTTTAACATGGGAACTGCATCGGGTTGACAACAGAAAGTTAAAAAGCCTAGGCATCCGAAGCATGTCTCCTGTTTAACTAATATTTTAAAGTAAGGATTTCCCTGCGTTTCTTATTGTGACGTAAGACACACCGAAACATTTGGACATATCTGTTGTGCCAGCTGTGTAAAATTGTAAAACAAGGAAATATGAGATTTAAAGGTCTCCTATTATGCTCTTTTATGGCATATATTATAGGTCTCAAATATAAAAAAAGAAACATGTTTCTGACGTGTTTTGCTTTAAATACAAAACAGATCATTGATTTTAGCATGTCCCCTATCCCTCTGTTTCAGACCCGTTTTCGAAAGTGCTGATTCTGTGACTGTCGCTTTAAATTTGAGCTGAGCTGAAGATGGCCACGCCGTCATGATCTCTCTGTCTCGAGAGAGAAGTTTCTATTGGAGAAACTCAGCTACACTTCTCTGTGTTTACCACTAGAACAGTGACATTATATGTATTACAATAGAACAGCTCTAAGTCCCTCCTGCAGACATCCTGCACAGAGACACAGAGGTGCTGCGGAGGGGATTCAGCTCTCGACTGTATATTGCGGACGAAAGGTTGAGACGTGTTACGTGGGTGGGACTTTGCCAGGAGTTCAATGGAAAGCCAGCCGACATTTTCTGATATGACGTCAGATCGGCAGCAAATCTGTATCAGCTCATTTGTACCCCCGTTTTTAGAGATGTGGGGAATGAGGAAAAGAGAGAGGGTTGTATTTTGTGACACTTTGTGAGTCTCCTTACACACCGGGGACACATATTTATGTATAAAAGACAGCAAAAAGTGCATTTTGCATAATAGGGGACCTTGAAGTCCTGACTTTTATATCGGTTTAAAGCTGTTTTCATCCAGACTGCCTAAACTGTATAGTGGAATTATAACCTTTAGCCATGCTAGCTTAGCTCCTCTAGCTTTGCTGTTTGTATTTAAACGACTACACTCCCCTAAAGCCAAAGTCACTCATAATATGGATATGAACTTTCAAATTTCCAAAGTATAGACAAAAGAAGAAATTGTGTCCCAGTCAGACACCTGAAGACCACAGTGTTAGTGTTATAGTCTTTGACAGGAAATGAAAAGTTGAACCTTTGAATTGTATTGTGTTCATGCAATTAAGAAGCACTAGAATAAATGATTCTAAAAGTCTTGACCAGGCACTGAGCCTTTGTAATGATTTTAAGTAGCACTTACTACCCGCTTGTCAACTGCTAGTCACCACAGCACACCCAGGGCAATACCTTTTAAGTACTTGCGCTCTTTTCTTTGGCATAGCCTGTACACCATCACCATTGGCAAATAGCCTATAAACACAAGGAGTTGAATATCCAAGAAGCCAGCAGGCAGCATATGTAACTGTATAAAGAGACACTCCTGTTGCTTCCCTTCAGTGTGAAGAAGTAAGGCAGAGAATAAGCCAGGGATATTTAACAGTCACAATTGCTTGAGAACTGTCCTCAACTAACAATCGGCCATGGTATGTAGAGCCTTTAATATGCCAGCCATTCATTATATGTGACAGAGAGACAAGTTCATATTGAAAAAGTGTGTAGGAGCAAAACACCAGAGATTTAGACGTGTGATCAAGCGTATTAAAGTTGCACACAGAGAGCACGCCATGACTATTGCCAGTGATAGGATTACATTTTACCCACCCTTGCCTGAAACACAGAGGGACTACAACTGCTTTGTAGACGCTGAATAAACATCGAACAGCTTGTTGACCTCGGGATAATCTGTCTGACAGAACAGAGCTCATGAAACACCTGCTTTAATTCTAGTGATGCCAAATATATATGTAAATTGTAACAGCCGACAGACGCTATTTGCCATATGGAATATTTGTCAGAGAAATGCAGGGGCAAGCAAAGGTTAACAGCAGTGTCAGTTAGCTATTAAGCTATATCAATAGCACCTGAGGGTGAAATGTCACAGAGACTCTTAAAAGGAAGCAATAACACATTAAACTTGATGACAATTAAAGCAGCATCATCTACCATCGATCTTGAAGTAGTAATCCCTGTTGAGAGCATTACATAATGAACAATCAAAAATAAAGTACCCATGTCTAATCAACTTTATTACAAGTGTTGGCTTAGCAACAAATATGGAAGGTAACTTCAACCAATCAGAGATTCACAACGCACTTTATCAGGTTTATGATAAGAACCAGGCTTTGGGGCACAGCATTAATATGTAGAGCAATAATACAAGGCCTGTGCTGTAAACAGTACAACAGCAGTGTTTTCTATCACAGGCTATAAATATAATGATAAATAATAAATACAGTTTATTAACAGATCTCAGGTTTGCTCTGTCCCCTCTCTGCAGAGGCAAACAGTTTCTGCACCAGCCACAGAAATGCGCCTGATATAAAGCCTGCAACGGTGCTAAAAATGTTCCACTCTGATATGAAAATTAAAAAGTGTCAGAGTCCTTTTGTAAGCATCTGCCTCAAAGCTGCATCTAAAAAACTGAAGCCATGGCAAAGGTACTCAACCAATACCCTCATTACACAAAAAATAGATGAATAGGCTTTCATTGGTACTGTGAAAGTACTTTGCAAATCTCTAGAGGAAAAACAAATACGTAAAAGAACAAGCACAGGACATTTTCAGGTCTCCATACACAGTGTATGCTGTTGTACTGTATATCTGAGTGGGAGTTTTAGAGAGGGTCTTAGCTCTATATGTCCACATGTTGTGTTCAAGGACCTAGAAACCCCTTAAGCAGTTTATTCTAAACTAAGCCCTTGCTAATTTAAGTGCACAGCAGCACACAATATCAAAGCTTAGCCTTGAATCAGAATCGCTGACTCAAAGTAGTTGTCCTGTGTCTTTCAAGGTATGTCAAGGAGTGATGAGCAGTCATAAAAAGAGTGCTGCTCACTTTATAGTCAACTACACTGTTTGTGTTATATCAAATTAATCTTCCTTCTGACTGAAGAAAATAAAGTAGCTGAATAATTGGATAGCACAGTACTTACTCACTGACAAAGACAAATCGACATACTGTAAGAGAGACATCCCTCATTCTTTACAACACCAAAGAGACAATAATAGTACATGTCCAACCCTGACAACTCTTGAAACTTTTAAAAAACATAAGAGGCTTTGAGAGGAGGCTGGTTGAAGTTAATCATAACAACACAACACGATTATTTATAGTCAACTAACCCTTATGGATGATTTAAGACCAACCCCTCAAATGCTCACAGTTTGGGTCCTTTTGGTAATAATGACCACGGTGATGGACAGTACGCGTACCTGTTGTATGGTTCTCTGAATCTGAATTTGTTTGCAAGGTGGTTATACAGACCCAAATCACATGCGCTTGAGGTTTTCTACCAATCTAGAAAGCACTAAGATCTCAGAGTATGAGGATTTCAGACTGGACCATGCCATCTGTTGGCCCTTGTAAAAAGGCCACAAAGGCTTCCAGCTTGCTAAGCATCGGTCTTCCGTAGAACTCGCTATCAAAGAAATGTACCAACATACCGGACATTGAACTATGAATAGAACAGCTCAGAAATTAAACATGTGAATGATTTAGAATACACAAGGGACAGGATATTGTCCTAATAACGAATGTGGAGCATTTTACTAGCAGTGCAAGGAGTCTAGAATCATTTAATGGTCACGAACGATTAATTATTAACTGTTTATAAAACTGCGGACGTTGAAAGAAGTCTTTGATACTTCCTGTCTTACAGTATAGTCTGGTTCTAGAAAAAAATATGATGGCAGTAAATATCATCATTATCTTTGAGAAAATGTTGAATAACCAAATAGAAATACAGTAAACAGCAACAATAAAAGGCACTGAAAGAAAAATCAATTTGTGCGTACTTCTAATGGGAAAATTCTGACCAAGGCAATCCAATTTTATCAGCAATTTCATCAAATAAAACAAAACAAGCAATTTTATCTCAAGTACCGTTATGACAATTAGTAAAGACAAGTAAAAAAAGAAACCAACGGTGACGGATTAAGATATTTTGTCATTTTGTATGCTTTCGAAAAATTCCACAGCAAATTATAGCAAACACGAATGTCCTCCAATATGTATCCTTCATTAGAGCACACTTAACTGTGAAATGTTCCACAATTGCTCAATTGACTTTTCTTTGAATAATCAAGAAAATGTTTTCTCTGAAGGTAGCACTAAAAGGATTACAAGAGAGAATAACAGTGATGAAGGGATCACTCACATGTCAACGCAGGCTTGTAGATCCCCATCAAGCTCATCCCCAAGGATTGCAATTCCCCTAGCAATGGTAGCACTGACCCAGCCCTGCACTCAAGTGGCTACACACCACAACCATTCAGAACTGCCATCATGTATTTAATACATGATGGTTAGAAAACAAGCAGTCACTCTTTTCACTGATTAAAAGAGAGTCATTTTTGCTTGATTGACAGATGTCTTAGCCTATAAAGTTGGTTGTGATAGTTGTATGTTCTTCCTGCTTTAGCTCAAGGTACTATTGGGATGTGGTGGCTTCATCAACAGTAAAATCAGTGCAAACCATTAAAAGGCTTCGAAATGTCTTCTTTTCCTACCCAAAGGCTAAATCCATTTATCTTACACACTAATTGGCCTTGCATGAAGTTCATTCCAACATTGTTTAGATTTTACCCATGATGCTAAGTATTACAGGCTGAAGGGTTAACAAAAAAACTGAAAGGGAAATCATTATCTATCTCTAAGCATTCTTTCACTGTCAGTTGCATACAGTATGCGGCCTCCATGCTTCACTCCTGTTTATCACCACATCTCAGCAGCTAGACTGTAATAAAGTCTTAATACTTTATTGTACACTTTTGTATGGAGGGTGACTCAGCAGCATGCACAGTACACAGTGAGTACAGCACAAACAATTGACATGTTGGTGTTTTCAGGACCTATTTAACCAACATAACCCAGAGATTGTAGTCTGATTTCATCTCCGCTCACAAGAGTAATGCTTCAAGATCCAGTACTTACATTGACAACAGTGACAGAGCTTGCACATTCAGGCAGGGAACAGATAATACCCCTGGAAGAAGTGGATTGAAACACACAAGCTGCCTTTTCACCATTTACTGTGGTGGGATCGAATTTGACAAATCTGCATTTCCTTTTAGTCTGCCACAACAATTGTTGAAAAGGTAGCCACATATGAATGGGTTATTTTAAGCACCATTATCATGACAATCATTGCCTTCTTTACAGATAATGGTAATGGTTTCTCCAAGGCATTATGTCCACATCCAGTCTTTGCTAAATCCAGAGTGAGACACTGCAATATATGTGCTTCAGTGCCTGTAAATCAGTCGTTGTGTACAGTTACTTTAGCAGACACAATCCATGCCATGCAAGCATGATGCTGCCAGGAACTTACTGAGCATTGGTTGAGTCCATACTGTACTCCTCTTGATACCTGGACGTAGCACACATGAACACAGATAGGCAAAGGTTAGGAGAGAGTGGGGTTGAGAAAGCAGGAAAAGCAAGGGAAGAGCAAAGGAAAGGATGCCACTGCAATTTATTTGCATTCACTTGCATTCTGAGTCAGAATGCAATGATTGAACCTTGCAGAAGAATCCGACTTGGCCTGTGCAGCAGGAAGGAGCAAGATTTGATCTGATGTCAGCGAGTTGATATCAGATCAGATCTTGTATTTTAGCAGCTGCCTTGTTACTGCACAGTTTAAGCCAACTGTCAAGACCTTTCCACCAAGGTTCATTCACACCTTCAAGTCACCTTCACACTCCACATGTAAGCAAATGTAATTATTTACAGTGGAAATTGACTGCATCTGAGCTCAAGGGGAAATACACAATGTATTTGTGAGCTTATAATTCACAGGGTGTATGCGAGAAAACACAATTAAAAAACAGAGCTTCAGTTGAAAAGATGAGGGCTTGATGCAAACCACAGGGGATCAGTGGACACACCCACTGGGTCAATCTCATTGGTTGAGATGACCATGGAGAAAAGGGAAGGGTGTAACACTGAGGGAACTTACAGACAGAGAGACATTTTAAGGAACAAACCCATGGACAATTCTGATGGACAAGGGGTCAAACGTTAAACACACATTTTGTATGGATGATGAACATATTGACTTGAACACTCTATATGGTCATGCCTCTGTTTGGAAACTCATTTCCTAATCTTACCCAGGGTTGTAGTATTTTATGCATGTAGATCTACGCACATTTCTTTCAAAGGTTCAAAATTGCGAGTGTTATGCGAGGAAATGTTAAGAAAACATGTAATAAGATGTATAAGATAAACAGACAACACAGCTTTTGCACCAAAGTGTCTTTGTTCTGTGCACCCTCCTGTAGAGAATATCTTATCTCTTACTATGCATCGATAACATGTTTGTCCTGATACAATAAAGTTATTGATTTTACCTTTAGAACATCATTTTTTATAAACATTTTAAATTGTGGTTGTTTGTTTGTTTAACACTAATATTGAAACGCAGTAAACTATACTGTACTGTTACTTAAGTACGTTTGTATTATGCCTTTTTTTGTACTGTTCGGTAAACCCAAATATGTGTTAGTACAGTATACTGTTAGTCTAGTGAGCAAAATGTTTCAGGGAGAAGTCCACAGCATGTTGAAAAATATACATTTCAGCAGATAGTTAATGAATAAATATATAATTTAAGTTGATTGAACCCTTTGAAGCTTGTGAATAATGAAAGCCTATTTGCTGGGGAGTAAAGCAGGAAAGCTGAATGTGTAATCCCATTTGCGGCTTTCTGTAACAGACTAATTTAAAAGTTGTTGGTCACAAGGTAGGACTTGTGCCATTCCAGGAATTAAAAAACCTACGATAAGAAACAAAGAAACCAATTATATCGTCAGCTGTGAGATTCAACTACAGTCCAATGGCTTTCACTCAAATTTGACAAATTATTGATGTCCATAATGTTCTTTCAGCTGTCGCTTTCTCGTAATTCTACCATAAAAGTGAAAATGATTTAAACGGAAATGCTTTTTGTTCGGAACACCGTCATTCACGCCTTAAGTTTGTCATTCACTAGCAGTTTGTCTGTAGGTGATCTTGATTTAACTGAAAAATAATATTGTCGGATAAATATCAATATCATTTGAGTTTATTTTTGACCTGTAGGGCATTTATGAAATATACCTAATAAACGCACAAAAAAAAAAAATGGATTTGTGAATTTATTTGGGAAAAGTTGTAATAAACAGCAAAGCTCAACTGTACTGAAGGATATGCAACAGACTGAGACATCCCTTATTTTACAGGTTCTTGAGAGGTTAAGCTTAGTGTACACAGGATAACTCTGGTAGTGTGATTCCCTTCTGTCCCTTTGGAAATGTAGTTCAGAACCAGGTCGATTTAGAAATGATAAGCCCGCTCATTACGGAAACTGTAAGAACATCAACCCCTCTTATGTGATCTCTGTCCATTTGGACAACACATTGAGGAGCAATAACAATGTAATATGGCTGCTGAGAGCTTTAGCTAAGAAACAGAGGTTCCCTTTGCGTCCATTAGCTCACAAGACACATACATATTACACATTCCTCCTCTGTTTCTTCATCATGAACCAAAGAAATAAAAATAATCCAAACATTCCTGCAGTTAGCATCGTAGCAAGATGCCCTTCACATCTTATTATCTATATATATGATATAAAACACACAACAAGGAAGCCTCACCCTCTTTGCAGCAGATCTGGATTCACATGTACGGAGCTGGGCTGGGACAACAAGTGCAAAACGAGCAGCACTTTCAAAAATATGCATTCAATTTCATTCCCTCAGAGCTGCCTCAAGGACTGACGGATATAAAGTGGGAGGGCTTCACTCACATACACCATCTCTGCAGCAGCTCCAAGGGCAAAAGGGATTTGTAGTTTTCAACACTGCATCAGGAAGCTTGCCAACATGTTCTCACATACTACAGCTCCTAACCGTTTGTCATGCCACAGAGGCAGTTCAAGTTCCTCCAAAAATATGACTAGTAAGTTTCAGTAACTTGAGACATGGTTAAGACAGTTAGTTGTCACATACAACAACAACAAAACTAACTCGAAACAAAAAAGGATCTTGCCGTGTAGTGTCATTATTATGGGTATAATATATATTTGTTAAAATACCGTTGTTTATAAAAAGCCTTTGGAAAGAAAATCTTCTAAAACCTGACAGAAACTAGCTCTGACAAACCGTAACTAGCTAATAATAGAAGACCTCACAAACAGTTCAGCAGCTGAAACTTATTTTCAGGTAGCCCATATTACACTGCAGGTAACCATAGCAACAGTATCTTTGCAACAGTACCAGCTGTGACTTTAATAAAAAAAAAAAAACGTGAACAGGTATGAAAACGACTACGAGCCAGTAATTGGAAAATGATGGACTGAATTTGTATGGCCATTAGTGTCGTAAAATTTAAAAAATGCATATTCAGCATCATCCGTTATTCCATATATCAGTACATTTACATTGTTAATTTACAACAAACTAGTTCTGAATCAAAACTGATGATGGTCTTTATCAAAGTTTGACATCATAAAGTTTTAGCAAGTTCATATTAATTGGGGTTGGTTAATGCAATAAGTACATCATGAGTCAATGAAAGCTATCCCCACTATCTCCGGGGGTATTTGGTCTTTATTTTAATGCTGAAAACCTATTCGCTGTAAGTGAAGCTACTGTGTATTGTACAGTACTTTTTATATGATTTTTGCATCAATGCTAACTGCCTTTATTTGCCAGGATGGGAGGGACTCAAATTGAGATTACTGATGAGTTAGCGCGAGTAAATGATTAATCAGAAACATTAAGCTCTGTCGATGCAGGAAGCTTTTCTCCATTTCCTCGTAAACAACTCAGATTATGAAGGTCCGTGCTGGTGTTGTGAGTTTTTTCTGGAGCACGCCTCAGATTCAGTTCGGATAACAAACAGAGTAGACAGTGTGAGCGACTCACATACTTCAGGCTTTCTAATTGACTCTCTGTTAAGTAATGCCATCAAGAAAAAGGACAAGGCAAGTGAGAGGAGAGTGGGATTGATGTTTTGGTGCTATTACATATTGTTATGTTCAGTATAAGCAAAAACCGGTATCTTAGTTATACAGAGACTCTTCTAGCGGCCACTTACTGCATATGCTTTTGGATTTCTCCTCTGGATATACAAGGACTTCTTAAAAGGTGAATGTTTTTAAGAAGCATGCATAGCAACCAGGGTGTTATTTTCAACACTAAAGACAACTACTAAGAGATTTCATCTTAATGAACACGGATGATGTGGTATGAACTTTAATTTACCCCATGGACCACATTAAAACTCCTCATTAAACCTTTGGTTCTCAAATCAAAATGAGAGCGTAATTGTTCTGTGAAAGCAGGGCATTATAAATACACATTCAAACAAAAGGGCCGACTGACACGTTGTGTAGAAGGGTGCACAGTGAATAAATGGTGACATTAACGTGCAATCATTAACAACACAGTGTAATTAGGCAGCGATGAATTTGAAAAGGGGATGAAAAAGTAATCAACATGATGGAAAAAAAAGGGACAATCATGTTGTCTATGTCGTTGTGATAAAGTACAATGATTGTGATTTAAAGAAAACCTGGTGTAATAGGCAAACAACGTCCAAGAGGCCAACCTCCAACTATAAAGAGAATACTATAATTGAGGTTGTAAACAAGTCGAGGACAAGAGGCTTACAAACACACCCTTACAGTTCTTTTAGTGAACTGCTTCTCCTCTTTTGCATCTACATTCATCTTAGGATTTATTTAAACACTAGTATTTCACCTTTCAGCTATTTATATTATAAGAGATCTTCTCATTTAGCGGTTTGGATCTTTCCCGCAAGGCAGCTCTTAATGAAATCCCTTGGATTAAGACAAAGCAGGAGATTCACAGTTCCACGATATTTCATGCCTAAAATGCTTCCAAGTTACTGTATAATGCACTATATGCTTACCTACATTTATAGATTGTGCCTGCAGCAAAGTGTTTGAAGTGTAAACAAGCTGTGTTTGAGAAGAGGAAAAGTGAAGGTAAGTAAAGGTGCTGGTGCACAGAAGGATGCTCAAATTAAGTGAAAGATTTTAAAGTAAATTTGCCCGGACACTGAACTTAAAAGTGTCAGTCAACTCCACTTACAACATGGGGTACCCATATCTGGACTATTCAACTGCTATATTTATGTGGTTTTATGCACAATGTCTTAAATGTTCAGTATTTTTGTTTTGAATAAATGACCTTAAATGATATTCTGCTTGGAAATACAGAGCTTTCTTCCAGATTCCTCCTTAAAACTTCCTTATGTAAAGCATTTATCATATGCTCATTATAGCTCGGCTTCATATCCTGCAGAGGACCTGCACGGTATCTCCCTCTGTGACCGAGCTTTTTCCGTTTAACTGTCAACTAAAAGAAATATGCAAAAACAGGAAAACTTGAAATGAAAACATTGAACTGTGAAAGCATCAACCAAAAAGTGAACAACATGAATAGTGACAATCGTGGTCTAGCTTTCAGCTTTGATATAGAGGAAGCGCTGCTGCTGACTGTACAAGACTCATAAAATAAACGCAAATTTAAAACTTCATAAAAGCCAAAGTTCTATTGACTGACAGTCATGTACGCTCAGTAGAAACTCAGAGTTGCTGAGACGTCAGGAATGCTATAAAGTCTATGCTGCATATCAGTCAATCAAATATCCAGATTCTCGGTTGGCCTATATCGGAAAAGAAAATTAGCTCACCCGGTGTTATATACTGCGGTAATGAGAACATGACTAACAGCTCTCACTGAGCCTTACAATTGATTCATTAGACACCAGCATACCAAACCAAATGCCCATCTTCTAAACTGATTTTTCACAGAGAGGCAATGTGGTGGCGAGGCTGAGGATGCCAAGATAAATCTGCGTGAGTTTCTGTTTTGACCACATCCTGAGTTTAAAAGATGGTCAATCCCTCTGTTATTGAACATCCTCCAAGTCTCATTGAGTGTTTTACTGCCTACTGTGTTTAGCTGTCAATTCTGTATAGAGAACCCTATCAACAAACACCAAGGGAATGCCGAGGTGTTGTAAATTATGCAGATAGATAAATTCTTTTAGAAAATAGTGTAGTAAATGGACCACAATATTGATCCTCTCGCTCCACCCTCCACAAGCCTTTATTCTCGGGCCAGCTGGACACAAATCCCACGCTTATAACATTACACAATGTAAAAAGCTTTCCAACATCCTGTCTGTCTGGAGGACACATACAGGGGCGCTGTGTGGAAATACATAACAAATGTATGGAGTTAAGAAATATATGTAAAATAGTTTTGTATTTCCTAAAAGAGTGAAGTAAAAGGACACGATCAAGGTTGTATTCATTTAACATAGAATAACTTGTTGCTATGAGTGGCAACCTCTTGAATGATTGATAGTGGTCCAAGTGTAGTTGCTCAGGGCAACTGGCCAACAGGTGCATTACATGTTAGAGCCTCAGCCATTTGCAGAGAGTACATCAGATGAATACTGTCTGGCATTGCAATATAGCCATGCACCAATCTTTTTCAACTTTTCAAATGTGATTTAAAAGCAATCTATTCCTTGCCCGTTCAGAGCAGTTGTCAGCTGACTTACTGGTCTTCTGTAAGACTAACACTTTGATCGCTCTGACAGATCTGCGGGCATCAGGAGTGCTGGCTCCTTTCCAGCTACAAGTCCACACTTTGTACTTGGTCCGTGCAAGGCTTGAACAGGTGACTCTCCGGTTCCAAGGGTCTCATTCAATACAGTCATGATGAGATGAGAGCTTGTAATTTATTGATCGTTCTGTCATGTAAAGCTCAAACATTCATTCATCACTATTGTTGACATTTAAAACTACGTGAGAAGCAAGTTCACTTAACCTCAATATCATATGTTTTACATCCTTATCTGAACCTCACAGTATTTGCATTTCTTGTTGTGTATATGCAAGTTAACATAATAAACTATGTCCATATCTGTGATTTGTGCTATTTTTAATCAAAGAACGTCAGAATATTAACAAGAGAAAGCCTCATTTGGGAGGTACCACATTGCATATCTAACAGTGTGGAGGTTTAATTGGGTACAATCATTTACTTGCAAGAGGACTTTTTGGGGTATTATTTCTGCATTAACTTCTCCAGAATAAAAAAGGTAGAATAATGGTAGATAGAAAGATGTTCTTCAATAAACATCTCAAGAATTTCTGACCCACCTTTGAGGCCAATCCGTCTGCTAATACGTGATATTACTGCCAACTCCCTAACACATCATGACATCCTTCAAGGTCTGTCCTCCAAAATAACAGCTAAGCTAGAGATGTATTGCCCCAGTGGAAATCTTTGCAGAGGTCTTTATATTCAGTTAACTGGAAAATTGTATGCCTCAAGTATTTGTTGTGAAACTGCAACGCTGACAATTTCTCAATGGGTCTATTCATGTGAAAATGAATGAGGGAGAGCTAGCAGATTATTAATATATAATATGTATGAAACAATTACAGCTCCATTCTAATGATTGAAGTAATAATCCCTGATGATTTACAATAACATGTCAATTTACATTGACTGACATTTTGAATACAATATATGTATTGTGTCCCCTATGCCATAGTTGGTACTCTTGCTATCAAAACATATGCATGATATAACAAATGCTACTGCAGCAGATACCAAACTTCTGATCCCAAACATTTGCAACAAATGTCAATACCCTGAAATAAATATTGACAAGTATGTGAAGTAAATACTGAGAGACCAAACACCACACCGCACCACCAGCATATTGGCTGTGCAGTAGTCTCAGAAACACTGCCAAACAAGCACAATATTCCTGTTTTCGGCCAAACCGACCTCAAACAACCTCTATTAAGAGCCAATCTGAGTTGTAATGTCTACATGCCCGCATATCTAGAGTTCTTACTTCGCTGAAAGGGGAACAAAACATTTAGTTCATCTCAGTTGCAACTGGTTCATGCCATCTCACACAGACCTCAATCTAATTTGTCTACCAAATGGCATCACAGTATCCTGACGGCGAAAGCCTGTGTGCAGGTGCTATTGAGTGGCGCAGACATATGCTGAAATGTCTTTTTGGAGGTATGTCAACATAATCTCCTGTGGTTTGCATCTTTATTGTATCTTTTAATCTGGATGCATTATGCACATACATATCTTCAGCTTTGAATGAATTGGCATGACAACATTTTCACACCCTATAAAATATAAAACAAAACAACATAAAATTGTGATGAGAATGCAGCATCCACTATATTATGTCATCACTATCAGGCTACACTGCAGCCCATTAAATGAGAGGGGAATGATTGACGGCAGAAGCAATCATTCAGCTGTCTGTAACGAAAGTGCCTCACTGCATGCATTAACGTTAAAGCTCAATGGGGAAAATATACTGTAGTAGGACGCTTACACATTACTATCCGTGTGAAATCTGAATTAACGGCTTAACCGATTTAATGGTACATCGATCACCGCGCAACCTTTGCCCCAAGGATAATTCCAAGTTATTACTGAGACTTTATGCAGCATGCACTTGCAGTCGCAGCACCATGTTGTCTCGGATCTGTGCAAGCGAGCTGCATTCAAAAACATGCGGCTTTAGTTGCGGATCTGCGGCAGCTACCTTTGGCCGGCATCGCTCCCGAAGGAGCCCATGGTCCGGAGAGGGCTGGAGGGGTTGACCCATGTGGGCTGGGGGGTTTTCTGCGCCTCGGTCTTCACGTCTGGGTCGATCTCGGAGGGAGAGGGCGTAAGCTTAGCGCCTGCCATGGCTCTCTGCCTCCCGAGCGGTACCTCCAGCTGAGAGCGGGCAATATGTTTCCTCCTCCTGGTGTCACAGCAGACTCAGAGACCGACGCTGCTGGAAAACCGCATCCCCGTCTCACTGGTGCTACACGAAGGCGGAGGGAGAGCAGCTCCCTCCCTGCCGCATCACAGGTTCCTTTCAGACACAGTGAGGGGAGCACCTGCCTGACTCCTGCTGATCGAGAGATTCTCCATTCCTGATGGAGATGTGAGGTCCCGTGCGTCTCTGAGATTCACGCGTCGTCACGATGTAACGTCAACCGCACCGATAAACCAACACCAACGGGTTACATAACAAAGATGATCAAATGATCCAACGAATTGCCTTCGTCATCTCCAACTGTGTATTGCCTTTAGGATTCCTACTGATTGTTAAGCAAATGCATCTTCTTAATTAGTAAAAGGTTACTGAATGGAAAATGGAATTATTTCAAGCTGTGCTCACTGTGGAGAAATCGTCATTAGTCAGCTCATTTCTAATATTTTTATGGTTTAAAATACGCCATGGATAGTGAGATGCAACAGACTGATGAGCAGGTGGCCTGGATAAACACTGCATGATGGGATGATTTTACATTTACATGAAACACGTGACACCTGGAGTACATGAACCATAATACCATGATCTATCTCAGTTTATTCAGGGAAAGCATAAGTTAATAAGGTGTTTATAGCTTTTTAAAGCAAGTTTTTTAGTAATGGGGTATACTTGGAAACATTAGAAGATGTATTATGATTTTATCAGCCGTAGGTAAATATTTACTGTGCAGCAACTCTATATAACGTGAGTCAAAATTCCCGCTGTTAAAGTAGATATAAAACACATGAAGCATACAACTAATTCAATTAAACACGAGTAATTGTGTTTACAGCGGATGTCGTTTCGAGTGTGACGTTGATTAGGTTCTTTCACAGCCTGCAGACTACGAGAGCAAACACAAATCAAAGTGTCCTTAAGGTTTAACTGATTTATTGTTTCACAGGGCCTGAGCAGCTCACAGCATATATTAAGCAGAGAGTGGGAAATGCACAGGCTCCCAGTCCAGCAGGAACATTCAGTTACAAATTGCATAGCTCATTTGTTTTCTAATCCATCCGACTTAAAGGATGTGGAAAAGTTGCAAGTAACTGTAACACCCTAATGAAACGTGTAAACAAGAAGAGAAGATCACAGTTTGTATCGGGAAAATATTATCCAGAGGGTACTCCAACTTCCAGGTTTGCAGTCAATAGTGCACAGGTGTTAAAGTTATATTGTGTAAGATATGGCAGAACTAAAAGTCAAATGAACCCACAATTTCTAGAGAAAGTAAAGAGGTTACAGTGTTGACGTTATGGCAAACACATGTGTTGTGTTGCAGAGAGAGCTACCGAAGTAAGCATGCTAACTGATTAGCTCTGGCCTGTCCTATCAATTCACTCTGTAGGAAATAGTGAGGCACTGCAGCGCAACACAGTACTTTTGGAGAACTTCCAAGTTATAGACATATACGTATATAACATAACATTAAATGGTTTCCCATTTACTTAAAGTTAGCATTAGCTAATGCCTCAGATTCCTGGTGACATCCAGGACTAAAGTGTTTGCCCCTAATAACCTGTAGGCTATTGTCTTGCAAAGGTAGTTTTCAAAAAAGTGATTTCTTATTCTCTAAGGCAGAAATCCCCAGCAGCACTGCTATACTGTATATGGACAATAATGTGTCATAAATCATCTATACAGCCTGACTTATTTAAAAATGCCATGACAGTTTGTTGTGATTTATGGAGTTGTATTTGGATACAAGATATCCTAAATTGACTATCAAAATCTTTGACTCTTATTGATGGTAATGACCATTTAAAGTTGGTAAAAATGACCAGTTCCTACATTGTAACAATTAAAACACAGCTTTTGTCATGATCCGTGTTTCGTATCTGTCATGTCTTTGTGTTGTGTGTTTTATTTTGAAATGGTTTCCCCTCTTGTGTCACTCGTTAAGCTTCACTTCCTGTCTGCATTTCCCTCCTGTGCCTGATTGTGTCATTGTGTTCACCTGTTGCCCCTGTGTTTCTCCTCCCCCTTCCAGCTGTCGCTCATCTTGTGATAACCCATGTGTATTTAGTCCCCGTTTCCCTTTTGTCTGATGTTCGGTCGTCTTCATTTCTTCCCTGATCCCTTCCATGTTACCTGCCTGTTCCTGTCGCCCTTCATGTCTGAAGCTAAGTTTTTCATGTCCTGTGTTCCCCTTGATTCGTGATTTCATTAACAGCTTTTGAATAAAGCTTGCTTTTGTTTTTGACCCTTACCTGCTTCCCCTTGGGTCCAGTTTCCCCAACCCTGACAGGACGACCGAACACCAAAAATGGACCCAGCAGTACTTTTTGAGGATGCTCCTGTGGAGTTTTCCTACAACATTTTATGTATTTATGGACAGTGGAGGAGAGCAGGTTCTAAAGAGGCTCAGGATGCAGCTCTTCTTCAGGCATGCCGGGAATTGGCAGCTAAGCCATGGTTCGAGAACTCACTGCCGGACTATTTAAGGACATTTGTCAATTCCCCAGAAAGCCTGCACCCTTTCCTTAAACCTCGTGTCACAGCCATGACGCTTCCTGCAGCCAAGCCTCCTTCAGCCAAGCCTCCTTCAGCCAAGCCTCCTGCACCCACGCTTCCGGCTGAAGTTTTGGCCCTAGCAGCCGCGTACCCGTCTACAGTTCCGGCCCTAGCAGCCATGTTTCCAGGCCAAGCCCTGGCTGCCATGCTCCCAGCTGCAGTCCGGCCGACTCCAGCCCCTGCTGTCCTGTCGGCGGCCCGGCCGACTCCAGCCCCTGCTGTCCTGTCGGGGGCCCGGCTGACTCCAGCCCCTGCTGTCCTGTCGGGGGCCCGGCCGACTCCAGCCCCTGCGGTCCTGTCGGCGGCCCGGCCGACTCCAGCCCCGCCTTTCCTGTCGCCCGCCCGGCCGACTCCAGCCCCTGCTGTCCTGTCGGCGGCCCGGCCCACTCCAGCCCCTGCTGTCCTGTCGGCGGCCCGGCCCACTCCAGCCCCTGCTGTCCTGTCGGCGGCTGCCAGCCTCTGCACCTGACTGTTCGGGGGTCCCGCCGACGCCAGTACTACCCGGGTTCCTGCCAAAGCCATCTCCTGCCTCTTCGGGGGTCCCGCTGATGCCAGTACCAACTGGGGTCCCGCCGACAACAGCTCATGTCCCGTCGGGGGTCCCTCCGACTCACGCCATCAAGTCGGTCGTCCCTCCGACACCTGTTCCGTTGGTGATCCCACCAACCCATGTCCCTTTCCAGTCGGGGGCCCCGCCGACTCAAGCTCATGTCCCGCCGACTCTAGTTCATATCCCGTCGGTGGTGCTGCCAGCCTCTGCACCTGCCTCTTCGGGGGTCCCGCTGATGCCAGTGCCAACTGGGGTCCCGCCGACAACAGCTCATGTCCCGTCAGGGGTCCCTCCGACTGGTGCTCCTGTTTCCTCGGTGGCCCTGCTGCCTCCTGCTCCTTACTTTCCTCCGGAGCGGTCCTGCCGGCCTCGAGCCCACCGTCCTCCAGTCCGTCCTACAGCCCATCCTCCAGAGGCGTCCCGCCGCCTGCCAGGCCGTCCCCCGGAGCTCTCTCGTCATCCTCCAGGCCATCCTCCGGAGCTCTCTCGCCGTCCTCCAGGCCGTCCTCCAGGCCGTCCTCAAGGCCGTCCTCCAGGCCGTCCTCCAGGCCATCCTCCGGAGCTGTCTCGTCGCCTTCCAGGCCGCCCTCCGGAGCTGTCTCGCCGCCTTCCAGGCCGTCCTCCGGAACTGTCTCGCCACCCTCCGGAGCTATTCCACTGTCCTCCAGGTCGTCTTCCAGAGTTCCCTCGCCATGGTCTATGCCCTTGCCTCCGCCCCTGTCTCCGGCCTCTGAAGTTCCCTTGCCACAAGGCCTGTCCGTGCTCTGTCTCATGCTCTGCCTTGCCCGTGGGCCGTCAGCCCGAGACACCCTTCTCGTCCTCTGCCTTGCCCCCGGGTCGACCCCCTCCACCCACCCTTGTGGCCTTGGTCATGCGTCCCTCCTCCAGACCCCCTCAGCCCACCCTGTTGGATTTTTTGGACTTTGTTGGGACGTCTGGAATCCGCCCTTTGAGAGGGGGGTTCTGTCATGATCCGTGTTTCGTATCTGTCATGTCTTTGTGTCACTCGTTAAGCTTCACTTCCTGTCTGCATTTCCCTCCTGCGCCTAATTGTGTCATTGTGTTCACCTGTTGCCCCTGTGTTTCTCCTCCCCCCTTCCAGCAGTCTCTCGTCTTGTGATTACCCATGTGTATTTAGTCCCTGTTTCCCTTTTGTCTGTTGTTCAGTCGTTGTCATTTCTTCCCTTTCTTCCTTTCTTCCATGTTACCTGCCTGTTCCTGTTGCCCTTCATGTCTGAAGCTAAGTTTTTCATGTCCTGTGTTCCCCTTGATTCGTGATTTCATTAACAGCTTTTGAATAAAGCTTGCTTTTGTTTTTCACCCTTACCTGCTTCCCCTTGATTTACTGCACTTGGGTCCAGTTTCCCCAACCCTGACAGCTTTTTGTAAAGATGGGTTGATATTCCTTATCTCCTGTTTATAACAATGATCTGCGGGCCTGTCGAGATGTGTTTACTGGAAGCAGTTTATTTCTAATGTTGCCCTGAGCAACCATATGAGCTGAAATCTCATCAGCAATGCATTTAGGCAACCTTTAATACAATCCACATTCACTGCGCATGGCATTTGGAACTCCGCCTTCAGGAAACACGTTCAATTATCCATTGTTAGTAGCCTCAGCATTAGAGAGGGAGGCCTGTGAAGAGATGATTTAATGCTGAACTGGAAAATTAAAGTTTGGGGGTGTGAGCTAAAACTTAACTCTGACAGATCCAGTGGACCAGTTTGGCCCTGGTATACAACAGACTGTTTGTACTGATTTAGCCCAAGTTGCTGATGTATGACACAATATGCCTGTATAAGGCATTGATGATAATGTTATGGTTACCGACTGAACCTGGTATCTTCTGTACTTCCACTCATATCCTAACGACCAAACAGCAACACCCAGCACATACACTCAATGCATTTCATGGCAAGCTAAAATGTATTTATTTGCAAGGGCCTATTTAACAAGGTAAAATCATGTAAAATAAAAAATAGATTTCAAAACTTCTAGTCTTCTAATCATCACGACGATACAACTAAAAGCCCTTTTTTGTCCACAATCCAAAAGCAGGTGGCCAATTCAAAACAAAAAACATGAAAACATTGTGATTGTTTATCCTTTGACAATCTTGATTTGTCTTGAATATTTTCAATCTTTAATACAAATCTAATAATGCATTCTACTGCCATTATGATGTCCGTGAAAGAAAACAATGAAACCATACCTTAAAAAAGGCAGATCAATTATTGTATGTATCAATCAAAACAGATCTGTTCTTGCGGAGGTTCTGTAACTGGTATCAATTCAGTGCAAATTAATGACATACAGGAAAATAAACAACTTGCTTGACACTGACAGAGAAAAAGGATGCAGATAAATTCATCAGTAGCAGAAACAGGTCTATAAACACTGATTTGAGCACAGAGACGCCTTGTGGTGAAGCAGAGAAATGCAGGCTTTTTAAGTCTAATCTGAAAATCAGCAGCAGTGGGAAAACATGCTGTACTACAAGGAACAGGCTTTAGCCAGTGCCAAGGTAATGCACTGTATACGTAATGACACAGATGGCAGTATGGCCCTGGGTTTTTATCTCCCGTCAGGTCGTACTAATACAGTGCCCTTGAACAAGCTGCTCAACACCCTTAACATGTTTCAGAAACATCAAAAACTGCATGAACCTGCACTCAAACCAGTGGAAAATAAGGCAAATTACGCTCTAATTTAGCAGCAATCTAAAGCATTATACATGATATACATTTAAATGTATTAAGAACTTGCTTGGTATAATTTGCCAGTTTATCCTCCTGTGTGCAAGAATACAGTAGAAGTTTTAGATGGGTAAATATGTCTCATCTTCAGCTCATATAATGCAGGCATATTTGGGCATTACAGATGCAGATCATATTTAAATGAAGCCAGAGCTTAAGAATCATTGCAGAATAAGGAGCCACATTCAATGGCTTCAGATTCACACTGGGTATCTACATATATTATATCAGGTTCAGGCTGGATTTATAAGGGCAGCACACGCAGGGATATAAACCAGGGAGAGAGAGCTGCAGTGAAGCCTATTAGCCAAGTACTGTCTGGGTATAGCTGTTATAGCATTCCCCTCTGAAACGCTTGGCAAATATACTTGAACAAATTCCAGATACTGCAAGATGACTACCTTCCAGCCACTGAGAACATGAAAGAAAGCAGAAAAAAAAGAAAGGAAGAGTTTTTGGGAGAGAGACCATGCTGGGACAGAGGGGCTTTGATATTGAAATTGGTACAGTAGCAAAATAAGGCAGCAGAGCTCAAAAATACATGAATTATATTTTAGAGAAAACAACAAGATTTACCAATCAGGGATTCTTTCTGGTATAGAGCACATGTGAAACGGGTTCATTTCCTACTCTTTCTGCCTTTAGGAACACTCTAAAGCTATTAAGATAATTAAAGTCGTGGGGAGCATCCAGGCCTCCCTTTAAAGGCTGCGTACTCATTAGGAGCGCCTGGGCTTCATGCTCCCTGCTGCAGATGAGTGTGTCAAGTGTGGTGATAATGCCTCCTCTGTCAAAACATATTAAGGCAGTGAGCTGGCGCTGCTGTGGGCGAGCTGTCTGCCTGAGCACAGCACAACTAGAGAGGAGGAAGAAGTCTAGCCAATGCCACTGGCAGGCGTACGCAGAAGGGAGAGTTCACACACACACGCACACACACACACACACGGATGCTTTTGCTTTCCGACTGTCGTTTTGCCAATGGCTGTTTCGTGCAAAAAGGTTATACTGCCCATTTACTGGTCATAACCTTATGTTCTCTTTCAAAAATGAAGAATATTCACTTGTGTAAAGTGGGTTTGGTAGAGCCAAAGTTGCATCCATTAAAAAGAAACATTATCTTCATTTCAATGTCGTATATGTGCCCTGAAAACATGAGAGTCCCTTTGTAAGAGTAAGGAAATACTATTGGTGCAGAATTGTGCATCATTTATTCTATGTGCTTCCAAATACAATTCTGAAAACGAGTGTATGCTCATTAACTATGTCCCTTTATAACTTTTATAGGCCACCACATTAAAGACAAACAGGCCATACTCAACATATTCATGTATAAAACAAGCGCTCCCAGCATGACGCTGTGCCAGAAAGCCGCTGTTGTGTTGATAGTTGCATAAAATAAGGCTTTTATTTGCCTGTTCTTTTATATAGATCTTTTGTAATTGGGCACAAGTCACACCTTTGAATCTCCGCTTTAGTTATTCATCACAGCGCAGTTTTTCCAGTAATGACCCTTGTACCTAAACTGTTTGAATCACGGCCTACTTACAATGTCCCATGAAGCTTTTTATAAATCAGGGATGCTTACTAGGATCAAATAAAGAAAAGAAATTGTTGACACATTTCAACTTTTGGCTCAATCTTCTGTTGACAGCATGATATATTATGCTAATGTGTTTCAGTGTTATATTTAATTAAGTTTGAATAAAATCTTCCGATCCTTTGATACATTATTGACAAACAATTTATTAAAAATGTGGTTGTTTGACAAAATAGTGTTTCATTATTCCTTTCATTCAAATAAACATCCGATAAGCTGTACATAAAGTATGTCATGCAGTTTATAAGGTCAGAAACACATATTTAAGCTGAATCAAAATATAAGATCAATCTAAATCTCATGTCCAATGTCAAAACGTTATAAAATGTTAATATTTTAAATAAATTATAATGTATCCACTGTTTGAATATACAAAAGTACTGAGCCCACATCAGTTACAGCTAATTTGAGTTAAATTATCACAACTGTGCCATCTAAATGCTAATGGGTGTCCTGACATGTTTAAAAAGATATTAGACAAATAGGCTGTTGAATCAGATGAATACTTTACGAATGAGGCCTATCGTATAACGCTTTGTATATATAACTTACCGTTAATGATATTGACAGCAGGAATAACAGATTGTGTTTGAATAAACACAAATGTAATTGGTAGATAGGGTTTAAAAAGAACAGACAGTATAGAAGAACAAATAACGCTTAACTCCAAGGCTGCCACACGGTGAAATCCTGTTAATGACAATGCAAATGCAAATAAGAAACATTAATCTAAATTGTTTTTGGTATTTTAGGCGGATCGTAATTGGGGCAAATATGTATAACTGCTTACAAAACCAGGGAGATGTTTTACAATTGAAATGGCGCTTCAGTGTTTAGGCTGTGCATATTTAATTAGATCTCTGGGAATCGGTGGAGGGGATTGTGTTGTGTGACTCCTGACTAATCCTCTGTGTGACGCTGCAGGTCTCAACACTCTCCCACGCCAGTGGAACTCCCCTCCATGGTGCTGACAACTTCATCCACACGCCTCTAACATCATAGCTGCCTATTGAAGTCTGACAAGCAAACTCCACAAATGCTAATTAAGTTGCTAAGACAAAGCATGGGGGCTAAACAGGCAAGTGCTCCAGAGACTTCCAGGCACAAAGACGCAGAGACCCAGAAGAGATTAAACATTTCAAAAGAGTTAAAAAAATATATTTCTCTGATCTGCAGCCCGCTGATAATTCTCTCTTAGCAGCAGTACCTTTACTGGTCTGTCCGATTTGAGATATCCCTCTGAGATTGTGCACTCATCTACTGTAATGTAATAAAAAGCTTTAGGAGACACACACTCATTTCTTTCAGCTTAAGCACGCTGTGTTCATTTTACTAATACTTCCGCTGTGTTAAAACACAAATGAATCCGAGCTTTTCAGGAATGCCTCGCTTCTTCCTCATTTTCACATTCCAGTTTCGGCTTAGTGGCTGCACAAATCCTTAGAAAAACTACCCCCGGACAATGTCATAAAACAGGCAGGAGGTACAATGTCAGGGGCCTCTGCTTCACTGTTATAACAATGGTAATTCTTAAACACGAGCCACTGTGCTGCTGAAGAGAAGTCTAGCGGCACTCAACTGTCGCCCACCCACTCTGTGCTGATGGCGGTGACTAATGCCACCTATGGTCCAATTTGCAAGCTGGAGTTTCAGAGCGGATGTCACCAGCAACAACACTCAGCCTTTCAAGCACGTCCGACTTTCCATTGCCATAACAGTGGGAAACTTTAGGGTCCTGACGCATTAGCCTTTGTCTGACATGTAGATGCGAGTCCATGCTATTTTTCTGAAGTCCATCATCCCTCTTGTTAACCTTCGCCTGACACATAACAGGACTTTGTGTATCAGATTCACCAATAAAAGAAAAGTTATAAGCAAAGTCCCTTGATAAAGAGAAATGAATCATGAGCCAAAATTGGAATTCGCATCTAGTTTCATAAATAAGGAGTTGGGGGTGTGTGTGAAATTATTATCACATTATATTATAAATGAAGCACGATAATGTGTTTCTTTCAATCCAGTGATCAGTCTAATTGATCCAAAGTGGACACATATTTACATATCATCATTTATAATATACGCCTTTTATTGAAATTCCAGTGGCACATTTTTGAGACCATTTCCATCCAAGAGCAACACTTTCCTAAACATTCAAACGTGTATAAACATGGGAAATGCAGGACTTTTCTGAAAACAGGGCTTTCCTCGTCTAAAGATGTATTCATTCCATTATGTCAACCTATCGAAAACTTGATTTAATCACCACCTTGAAACATGGAAATAGGTAATTCAGCAACCTTTATAAACAACAGGATTTTTACTCTTTTTTCATTTGAATTTCTGGAAGTACACAAATTATTAAATTGTGTTCTAATACTTTCCTTGAGTTGAGAATAAATGTTGCTTGTGGTATGATACCTAAATAACCGATAGCACACAAACCTACCAACATGTTTTGTAAAATGAGCAGTGTTTTGGCTCTGAGCATCGAGGGTCTCCAGTGTAAACATAGCCTGAGAGTGCTGAGTCCTCCCTGACTTAATGGACCTAATCATCCCCATCATCAACCTCATATCAGTGTCAATCACCACTCAGCTGCATCCTTCACTTTCTTCTTCTATCTGCCATCTAATCCATCTTTCTCTTCCCCTTCCTCTGGGATTTTGTGCTCCTTCTGCTCCTCTTCCCCCCCTTTTGTCTTTGTCCTCCATCTTATCATCAGCCTCATAAACTCAGATGGAAAATCATCCAAGCGCCAAATCCCAGCAGTCGCCTCTGCCACAGAATTGGCGTACACAAACAGCTGCTGCCAGCATCGTTGTACAATTGTTGTCTCTGTATACCACTTAGAGTTTCTGTGCCTGGATGGAAAACCTATAAAAACAAGGAGGCTTCAGAGAGATACAACCGCTCTCCTCATATCAAAACATGAAGTATTTTGAGAAACCAGAAAAACAGTGTAGGAAAAACATGTTGTTAAAGAAAGCTCAGCAACTTTGGTTATAGAAATCAATCAGAATCCAAATCCACTCACTAATAGAGGATTACCAAGCTAAACCCGGCCTCTGTAAAGCTGTCGTATTAGAGATAAAACATTTTCGCGGCAATACAAGTGAAAGATGTGTGACTGGGACTAGCTGTTGCATGACAGCAGAATGTGCGTCAGTGTCAGGTCACCATGCCAAGAGCCACTATTTGACTCACGACGAGGTGTTACAGTTGAATCAGTGACCAATTAACACTCCTCACTCTGTCCACATTAGTCCCATCAGAAGCCTGCCTTGATTAGAGGAGGAAAACAAGATTAGACACGCAGAGGAAAAGATAGATGGAACCAATTCTATTCTCTGCTGCTCTGTTTCCATCCCTGTCGGCGTGTATAAAAGTGTCATGGTGGCTTGTTTCTATTTCTGACGATAAGGCTAGCCCCCCTTCCGCTGGCTGACAGACAGAGAGATAAACCCACGTACACACACTCGGATGTATAATCAGACACTCAGGTGCGCACACCGGTTTCCATATACATGAACACCTGCACAGACAATACCACTCCCCCACACACACAGAGAGACAGACAGACCAATCACTTGTCAGACTTCATGACTTCAGCGTGATTGCTCCTCTTCAGCACCCACACAGCGAAGCCATAATTACGGCCCTCTTACACCCAACCCTGAAGATAATGACAGCTCAGGAAGATGAAGATTCAAGATTCAACTTTATTGTCATTGCACAGAGTACAAGTACTAGGACAACGAAATGCGGTCTCTGCATTTGACCCATCCTAGTGTTAGGAGCAGTGGAAGGAGGAGAGCCCCCCACACACACACACACACACACACACACACACACACACACACACACACACACACACACACACACACACACACACACACACACACACACACACACACACACACACACACACACACACACACACACACACACACACACACACACACACACACACACACACACACACACACACACACACACACACACACACACACACACACACACACACACACACACACACACACACACACACACACACACACACACACAGGATTACTGCCTTAATGCTCTTGGATTGCCGGAAATCGAAAAACACAGGAGTGCATTTTTTTTTGTTGTTGTAAAAAATGTCTCTCCACTCCTAACCTTGGTCTATATTTGTTGAGATTTTCGGATATTATAGTAAACATATATTGCCTTTTTTCTGCTTTAAATATTCAGAAGCACATAATCTTTTTTTCATACTGTCTCTCTGAGAATAGCTGTCCTCAGCCTCCTTCTGAAATGCTCTGTTTCAGCCTTATTGAAGTCGTATCCCTAAAAGTCAAGTACGCTCTGATTGGCTGGTTGGGATAATATCATCGTATACAGTGGTGAGATGGTACGCCTTTATCTAATCTTTGCTTATTTCTTGTAATATTATGTATTAGCTATAAGTACTTTTGCCTTTTGAATATGTGTAGAGTGTTACATTTGGTAACTAAACTGCTTATAATATGCAACCTGTAATGGAGGGGACTCTCTCTAGCAAAGAAAAGTCCGTAGACACTACACTAGACTATTGCCGCAGCCCAGATTTATGGATTTGTCAAATGTTTTAATATTTTTGCATCAATGTTAAGAAGTACCGGAATGTGTTTGTTTTCCATTTCTTTCCTTTAAACATTCCTGTGTTCATTTTTATCGTCAAACAATAAGATTATCAGAAAGATGTATTTTATCACAGTACTACTATAAAATACAGTTTAACATGTTGGAGGACTTTAGCCATCACCGGCTCCTTTAAAAGAAAACTGATTTAATATATCGTTTATAGCGCTTCCTTATTTATTTATTTTTAAATACAATGACACTAGTAATTTCATTTTAGATTTTATCTGCGATCTCCTACAACCTATTTGAGCCTCTAACTGCTCTTGTAGCGATGTTATTATGTTTAGTGAGTAATCACTGCCTGAGCATTTCCTTCCACTGCCTTTCCTTCTCATAGCCCACTATGATAGATGCAAGGTAACAGATGCAAAAGCTATCAGGGCAGTAAGAGGGGGGGGGGGCTCTGACTTTCCCTCTGGGGGTCAATTTGTTTCGTGGCTTTATACTCGACAAGGCATCAGCACAGGAAATAATCAACATCACAAACGAGAAGCATGAGGAGGATCCTCAACCGAGAAATAGAGCATCACCAAAGCCCAGTGGCATGATCTGCCTCCGTTTCCACTCCAGAGCTCGGAAACTAGCAATTATAGAACAGCGCCATAAAACCCAATCAATAATGGGGTTTTCTTGTCTTTTGCATCTTCATTCATTTCCTAACACGCATTGTGCAGAGGTGTGTGAGAGAAGCTGCAGTTTACAGCTGTTATTTGTTTTGAAGCAACAAAGGCTGCCGTGTCTGTATCTGTGAATTACTCTGTATAGATGTTATAAAGACAGAGTGTACACACTAAAATGGGATGCAAACACATGTACACACCGAAGCATACATGTTTCGGTAGCCCAGCAACACACCCTACTTACCCTTTGCAATTGAATAGTGATCAGCAAAACAATTCACAGGGGACGCAGTGCACGAAACACACACACTGTTAAACAAGGCTACACATTCATTCTCAAGCAGCCTGATAGACATATTCAAACATCTCAAGGTCTTCAAGATGCTGCATACATGTATAATTATTTTAAAGATGAGGTAAGTTTAAAATAAAGTTCATGTAATTAATATTCAGTGTAATCCATATGGTGAGTCAGTATTGCTTCTTTTTTTTCCCTTGGCTTCAAGGCATTTGTTATGTCATCACTATTGATAAAACTGGCATGCAGATAGAAATACAAATTCTATAAAGGATCTGTTTGAATACCCAGGAATGGCTGACTCCCTTGGGAATGCACACAGACGAATGTGTGTGTGTGGGGGGGAAGGGTCAAATACTAGGCTGCTGCTCTAAATGTGTAGACAAAAGAGCTTGCCTTGATATAAAACATACTGACAGCAATTCACTGCAGGGAGCCCTGGAGACAGAGGGGGAGCAGAGAAATCCAGCGACAGCGATAGAGAGGATGGTGGCAAAGAAAGACCAATGTTGTATTTCATTTCAGCCAAAACTCTTTTTTTCACAAGTGATGATATTCACTATCCATTCATCCAAGAGGGAGATCAATAAGTTAATTGCAAAACACAAAAGCCATGGAAGGTGCTCCAGTCATTGCGAAATGTGGCTGCTGCTGCTGCTGCTGTTGCTGCTACGGACAACGGAAAGCCTGGAGTCGAGAGATAACAAACACGTGGCTTGTGTGTCAGATTCAACCACCGATAAAATTATGAATCTGTTACAGAGCGGGATAAATGCAATGGTTGTTAAGCCATTTCTTTCCCGAATGAGACAACAAGCAAGGTTTAAAAGAGAAGGATGTATAAGTAATGTCAATTCTGATACACCTTTGAAATGACACAGGTATATAAAAGAAGCAGAATAAAAAGATGTTATGGGAGGTTTCTCATTATGTCTCATAAAATCAAACTTCATCCACAGTATTTGGATGGCTAAATAAAACTAGTTTTATTGTGGAACTGAGCTTTACCTCACTCTTACTTCGACCCTTAAGGTGTCTGATTTAAGTTCAGATAGGGCATCTCATGGTACCTTTAGAGTTAAGGTTACTGACGGAGCAAGAGGATAAAGCAGTGAACTGTGATTGGTCTTTGCAAGCCCATGCTGAAGTGATTGCTGATCCCCCAGCTCTATGTCTTCATTTCAGCACCATGGAGAGCTCTGCAGTACTCAGCCGTGGAAGACGCTCGGCTAAGTCTCCCCCTCTTGGCCAGCAAAAAGCATCTGTTAGGTCTGCCATTCAAACGCTGAGACTCCCAAACATTTCAGCATGAGTGAATCACCAGTCAAGGGCCAAGGGGACGGCTGTTTGATGCTCAATGCGAAGCAAGAGGACATTTCAGTCTAGGAAAATCTACTAAACACTTTACAAAAATAGGCAGACATTAATTAATGTTCCTTGAGTTTCTGCAATTTTGTTCTTAAATGTACTACTGCAACAATTCAACAAGGTCGAATTCACAGTAAAAAAAACCATCCTGTAGTATATCGTCGAAGGTGCTTTCAGCCACAAGATGTGTGCAGGTTGCAAGACACTTTCTCAACACAAGACTAAAAACCTCACTCCATTTCTATTTTCATTGCTCCATCCACCTACACACAAAACCAACAGCTCAATATGAGACATGCCACAACTGTAGCGGGATGCCACGAGAAGTCATTCTTGGAAATGTGGGGAAACTAACCAAGGTAGAAGTAGATGAGGCAGCTGCTCAAGGAAACGCGGTTACAGCAGTGTGGAATAATAACACGCAGGGAATAGAGTGGTGCAAGAACGAGTCCTGAAACCTGGAAGTGAGTTAGCATTTTACCACTTCCGGTTCTCTCGTCTCAGAGTCAATGGGATTTCTCCATAGAGTTTTGGAAAATAGTTTGAAATAAGGTCTGTGGTTGACACAAATTTAAGAGACGGAACATGTTTTGTTCTACGGCATTAAAGACATCAGCAGTGACCCCCCCCCCAGTGGTGATTTTTGAAGAGTTTACGTGTCAGAAAAACGATGGTTGTTAACAAGTGGCTGAATAGGACTACAGAAGTTGTCGAGGACTTTGTACGTCATTACGCCGAAAACGTAAACACTCCCGCCAAGTTTGTTTGCCCCTGTTCTAGAGCCATGACTTTTAGTTAAACTCAGTGTGGCTAAAAGGAAAAGCTTTGTTAAAATATGCAAGCGCGAAAGTCAGTTGAAACGATCTGAAGTTGGCGTGACGTTGAAGTCATGCGACCCTGCTCTACTCCTGTGTAGTTCCTTTATAGCATATCGTTAGCATTTTGCTTCTGGCGATTAGATTTATGATTAGAAAATGATACAAGTAGGGTAGACGTGGAGATTATCCGGCTGAACAAAACGTGCATTTATCCAACAGGTTTGTTTTCCACAGATCTTATTTTTTACAATACTCCATAACCCTCTGTAGAAATCGCATTGTTTTTTGTCGAGGGAACCCATGCGCAGCTTACTTCTGAGTCGGCCTACAAAAATACGTCATCCCTGCATCACTCTATAGTGGAATATAATAAACAATTGAAAACATAAATAAGTTGTATGCACACACACCCACAGTCGACCCAAAGCAGTCTCTCATATACCATAGTACAAGTGTTTTTAATGCTACCTGTCATCGTTCTGAAATGTCTGGTCCCCCAGCAGTAAGTCCCTGAAGCGATAGCGAGGTGGAAGAGGAGGCACCTCCGTGTCCACTTCCGCCATCTTGAGAGCCGAGATGTCCAGAATCACGCCGGAGTTGCTGCTGTTGTTCATCTGCACGGTCTCAGTGGAGGGCCTGCAGGGGGGGAGAACGATGGCTGAATCTGTTAACAACATGTTACATTGCAATGTTGATATTTTCTGCACAGTTTTCCAAGATGTCTTAAAATAAGAAACCTGAGACTGTTTGTTTATAAAGATAAATAAAAGGGAATTACTGGGAGGAAGGTTAAATGTTGGAAGTCTTTAGGCTGGGCTGTATAATGAGTAACAACGCACTGTTTGAAATCACAAAAATCAATGTCCGGCGACTTTATGTGGGACTGAAAGCCTTTGCTTTATTCATCTTGGACAAAAAAAATCTGAGCAGAAGAAAAAAAGATGCCCATTTAACTGTCCCATGAATACAGATTTTAAGTGAACATGGCATGCATATATACACTTGACTGAAGATTGTAGCAGAACTCGTAAACTGTTTTCGGTCAACAGTATCAAGCAAAGTCGAGAAAACAGCTTAAACCTAAATTCAATGTGACAGACGGTTTAAGAAGAAAAAATGCTGAATGTGGAATTGATTCTCTGAGTGGAAACAAGTCATGCATGAAACCACGGGACTTCACATTACTGTGCCGTGTTTTATTTAACGAAATAAAAAAGGACATATACAAGCGCATAATTCAAAAAGAAAAACCTACTGTTTGTCACCATCAGAGTGGACCACAGATTATGAGATAAATTCGAAAAGACAAACTGTCTTCATGATGGATGACAGCATGCGTATGTGTGTAATGCATACAAAGGTTTCTACCCAGTGGTTTGTGTGTGTTCTTACAGTGTCACACACAGGGGGATTACATGTATCTGTAGAATACCTGTCATCAGGAGAACTTGATGGTCTCCGTGGAGGGCTTGCTGACCGGCGTGGAGGGCTTGATGACCGGCGTGGCGGGCTTGATGAACGCCGTGGCGGGCTTGATGACCGGCGTGGTGGGTTCATGGCTGCCTCTTGTGATTGACGGACAAGAGAAAGGGAGAAGGAGGAACAGTGTGAGAGTTAAACACACATATTAAAAATTCAGCATCTTCGTACTTAGCAAGGATGGGACACGATTACATTCACTGGCTGTGTCGCAGCTTAACACTCCCCAGACTTCAGCAAGGTCTCTGAAATGTGCTGCTCTTTAAAGGCAGGGAAATTACAGTAACACTCTTTAACTGTACAGTTAAATGTTAATGTGTTCCCCGTCTGACTCATGCCAGAAGAGCGATGTTGTGTATTTTGTAAGTAACATTTAAGGTGGGTTATTCTCCCCAAAATTAAGGTTATGTTTTCAGTTCAGTTTGATTGATTATTTGTCTTTTTCTCAGAAGGATTACAGAAAAACTCCTGTCCCGATGTTCTTTAAAACGTTGTGCAAGGGCTAAGCATGAGCCAAGGACCGATCAAGTCAATTCTGGAGCGGAATTCATTACAAAATTGATAAGACTCATAATTTTTCACAAAAACAGCTTTGGCAGCGTTCTGCGCTGTATATAATAGTATAGGTATTACGTGTGCAACCATGGTGAGGAAGAATTGCCTTATCAAAGTGGTTTTTTGCAATGTTCTGCCTGTGAAACAACACAAGGAGAGAAAAATAAATAAAAATATAACACTGCCATTTCTAAAACACCTACAATGTATGTACAAGAATGCATTTTCAATCTGGCTGAACATGAGGGGCTCATTCATGTGTACACTATATGTTTCTACTTGAGTGAGTCAATGTTAAGATTATTTTTTCGATGCTTCAAAATGTCCAATCAAATGATGTATTGGTCTAGTCTTCTGTTGAGATGTGTGTGTGTATGTGTGTGTGTGTGTGTGTGTGTGTGTGTGTGTGTGTGTGTGTGTGTGTGTGTGTGTGTGTGTGTGTGTGTGTGTGTGTGTGTGTGTGTGTGTGTGTGTGTGGTCATCATATTACAGTGTGGGCAGACTTGAGTGGGCAAACAGCATCCAGACACATGCTCTCCCGTGATTAAGCAGTAAAAGCAGAAACCCTCAGAAGCGTAGACAGAGGAAAGAGAGGCAAATAAAGTCCTGTTTGGAAAAGGAAAACATAAGAGAGGAAAACAGGAAATAAACAGGGTCATCCCAGAAGTATAATGAACCCATTGTCCTCAATGTTGACTTTCATTGAGGGGAAAGGAGAGGTTTGGATTAGCCAGATGCCAAGAATTATTTAAAAAAAGACTTGATGTCTGCAAGTCCATCAAAAAAAGTATTTTCCACTTAAAAACCTCTGAAGGATGACTTAATGGATGAGGCAAAGTGACCAGTGCCATAGGGAGGAGAATTGCTCCCAGTAAGAGAATGTCTCCCCTTAATGAAGAGGAAACTGCAAACTTATAAGAAAGAAAGCAGAGGAAACATGGGGATATAAACATGCAGGGTGAGTAATGTATAAAATGTGTCTCTAAATTAACAATGTCCAGTGTGAGCAAATCTAGAATATAAAGTCTGGGGAAATCTGCAGCCTCCTTCATAAATATGTATTGCAGTAAGCCCATGGTAGATGTCCTACTTACTGTATATGACAGTATAAAGCAATGAACATCATACATATCGATACATTATGATCTCACGGTCAAAGTGTTCATCTGAAAAATGTACCCTAGGATTATACAAAAATAAATTCATTCTTTTGGACAGAGGTTCGTCTTTGAATCATAGTGTTACTATTCAAAGATAAGTTTGTTGGTGACTAGCCTACTTAAAGCCCACACAACAACCTCCATGTGTAAAACAGGCATACTTTAAAGCAACTTCACACAGCTGATCAACCAAAAACATCTACATTAAAGTCCAGCATTAGCAAAGGGGTTTCAATCAACAGCACTACACTAAAGCGTAGGCTATAACATCCTACTGTTTAGGAAAGCTTTAAAACTAATGAAGCTAAAGGGTTAAATTAAACTTACACACTATTAAGTCAGTACGAATTTACAAAAGAGTACTACATACCATTTCCCATTACAACAGCTTGAATGGAAATGTTATTGCATAAAAACTAAATAACACAAATACACCAAAGCTAAGTAAACTTAGAAGTCACTTTGAGTAAAGTCAGGCTTCCTGAAGGAACAAAGGCTAAGATACATGGGTTAACTTCTTGCTAAGTTGGTTTACCTGGCTGCGTTTCCGTGTGTGCCCGAGGTCCCATCATCGTAAACATGTGTTTGGTTTAGATAACCTCCCTACACCACTCATGCAGCATCGCCTGTGTGACAGAGGATGTTTCCCACCAAGGCGCCCCTGTGAGAGTTCTGGCATCGTTGAAAATGGTAATTACAAAGGGAGGGAAGTCGACTCCAGCAGTCAGAGGGCAGACAAGAGTCCACTGGAGCAGGCTTAAGTGTTCAGTCAAATCAGATCGATCCACTGTAGGTCCTCTTGGCGACAAAAACATCAACAAGCTAGCTTTCTATCGGCACTTAGCTGACTATGCTGGTTTATTTTGGTTTAAGAGAAAAAAAAACAAGTCCCGGTCCTCGCTGCTGATTGGCCGACACGCCTTTGAAACAGTAGTAATTAATTGCACACCTGACAGTTAATTTAAATATCAATGCGCATTTGCAAATCCGTCATCACTGAGAGACTTCATTGTCGCTTAGCAACAACTTTTTTTTTCTCCTAGGGTTGACGAACTACATTGCTTGGCGGAAGGAGGACAAACTGTTATTTTTAGTGCAATTCTGTTGACTATAAACCTGCCTTTCCACGTGACTTCTCTTTATTAGCTCGCAAATCCCGTGTAACCTTTTTCAGCCGCTGTAACGTCTCTTAAAATCACAGTAGGCTAAGTACCTCATCTATGGCTTTCTCCGTCGCTGTCTTGCTGCCTTATAACATTGGCTAGTGCGCTGAATATAAGGGAACGCTGTACTCCCTGCTGTTCTCCATGCTACCCTGTCAGCATCAGCATCCCTTCCTCTCCAGGACAGAGCTGCACTAAGGGTGCTAAGTCGTTCACTCGTGCCTCTCCATCTACTCGAGTAGGCTAGGTTTATTCTGTGGAAACTGATTTGTGATGCTAACAGAAAACTTCCCATTAAAATGCTTGTAGTGAAATGAATAAACCGAAGAATAGATATTATAATTGTGCATCGTCATGTTTTGCCATTGCCCATTTGATAGATAAAATCACCTTGTCGTTGTTGTGGAGATGCAAGACTGTGGCTTTTTTTTTTATTGCTTATTGCATTGTAATCATTTAAAGTGTGTGTGTGTGTGTGTGTGTGTGTGTGTGTGTGTGTGTGTGTGTGTGTGTGTGTGTGTGTGTGTGTGTGTGTGTGTGTGTGTGTGTGTGTGTGTGTGTGTGTGTGTGTGTGTGTGTCTTCTTCAGTCAGAGTCATCTGGTGGTAAGAGGTTGAAAGTGCAACTGTACTGCATGTACTTGTGAATACTATATAACAGTTACATATCATTCAACAGACACAAGTACAAATATCTTATCCAGCCATTAACTTGCCTGTGTACATGTAGCCAAAATATTACATTGGAATTAGACCTCTACAGCCCCCAAAATAACGTATTATTTATTGATTATTCTTGATATATTCAACATCAATAATAGAGGATATACACAAAGTCCAGGTAACTTCTAGTAATCAACAATCACTTATAGGCAACATCTGTTATGCTTCATCTGTTTAAAACATACCTGAAAGAGCTCTGTCCTCTGCTATTTGTCTCACAATCGTCCCCCTCATATTGAAAAAAATATTCATTCTGTGTGCGCCAAGTGACTATAGGGAGACACCGCTGGGTTGTGTGTCTCTCCGGAAAAGCTGCGTCGCTCTGTGCGCGTTTCTTGTGCTCAGCCTCTCCACATTTCAGCCCATTATTCTCCAGGGGAAAGAGCTCTGAGCGTCATCATTTCAAAGCCCACACAGCCACTTATGCTTTCCCATGCCAACAGACAGATCTCACTCATTCGTTTATCTCACTCAGGATCTTGATTCCCTCAGATTCCTTTTTCCACAACTTGATCCAGCCCATTTTTGTACCCATTTTGGCTGCAGTGCCTTATTGTAAATGTTTACACAAGCTTAATGATGAAATATGACAAAGTAATACATGTTTACAGTCGATGCTGAAGGGGTTATTGAAAAATATGATCGCAGCACAGATATTCCCAGATGCTGGTGTACATACAAAATATGATTAACATCTACATTTCAAACGCAGAAAAATGTTTGTAGCAATTCCAAAAGGCTCAGAACATATAAAACAAATCATTACTCTGTATCATTATGCCGCTTTACCAATCAATATTACTAAAATATTCAGTATTCTTTCTCCACTTTCAAGAGCCAACTGAGTTTTTCACCTTCAAAACATCCCTCTACAAAACATCAAGGCTGAAATTGACTAAAATACTCAATGCTCAAAACATTGTGTTTCTTGCCGCTTGAATCCTGCTTTAACCCAACACCTGCATTTTTTCAACTCCATCTTTTTGGCTCATACATGTTACTTTCTTACATGCAAATAACTATATATACAAGTGGCTCATTATTTTCTGAATCATCAGTGATTATTTAAAACTATGACACTTAACATTGCACTCTGACATTTTTTAAATTACAAGACTAAGGAATTTGCTGATATATAAAACATATCCAGTGCTGGTCTGGCTATTAATATGGGGATATTGAATGCAATCTTTTTCCAATGAAATCTTTTTGACAAATACATATAACACCTGAAACTTATTTGCCGCTGATTCACCTGTCCCAAAAAAAGGTCTGTTTGTTAAAAAGACCCATAACTTTAATGAAAATGTCCTAGCCTATAATGTCCACTAATTTATTACGTGTAGTCATTTTGTACCAGCAGCTGCCAGCTTTGGGTAATGCAGCAACGTTTAATTTTGTAGTGAACTCTTCAATTATGCAGTCAGTATGCAGCCTTACTTAAACCATTTCACAATGTATCCCTGGAGCTGGGCGTACATCCATTAGGCTATTTCTCTCTAACACCTTTGTCCTGTTCATATAATATGAGCATTGTCGAGTCTCAGCACAGCACAGCCACTCTGCCTCCTGGATGCTTGCTCTTCATGCTTCCAAAGTGTCTAAAAACAGATGGAGAGGAAAACATTGAGACATTGAAGCACTCAGATTCAGTAAGCAGCCTGAAGGCATATATTAGATATAGGAGCCTTACATGAGCTTGGTGCATGAATCACAAAGTGACTTATTTATCTGGCTGTAAGCAGCAGACTCTGGATATCTAGTATTTTTGTCCAACGCTTGACATTTCCTGACAATTGTTTCATAATTGCAAGAACATCTCTATAATATTAATTAGTGTTACATTTTATGAATAGCAGAAATTAGTTTGGATGATTGGACTATTCTCTATTCTCTTCTTCATTATTCACACTTTTAGTTATTGTCTTACATGACTTTGACCAAAGTCAGTCAACCTTTTTATCACTTTTACAGCACTACGCTGTGCCTTTTGAATTGATCCTATCTACTGAATATTATCCAATTATACCTACCATTATTTTGTTAAAATACAATTTATCAGGGAAACTCATTACATTATTCATTCCTATAAAAAAAACAAAAAAACACAACCCAGTTTTGCTATACTCACATATACACATCATACAACCTATCCTTTACTTGTGACATGGTTTTTGCCCCTTAATGTTTTCATGCCAATCACATTGTATTAAGTTATGTATTGTATAGCCAGTATTTTATGGCTGCTATGCTGAAAATAAAAATAAAAAACAACAAATGTGAACCTAATGCTAAAAATATTGACTGTTTGTCTAGGTACATACATACAGCCATGGAAAAATTAAGAAACCACTCCAATTGTTTCTTAAATCTTTATCTCTACATGTATGGCAGCCATTCCAGTGTGTGTTGAATTCCAAAACAGAGAAAAATTGCCAGTAGTTTACAGAATACAATAAAAAAACATTAAAATTGTATTCCTATAAAAAATAAAACAAGAGAAACTGATAATGCTGAAGTGGTCTTTTAATTTTTTCCGGGGCTGTATATTGTATATTACTGTAATTAAAACTGTATTTAGGATGCGATTATCCCTGTAAAGCACACAAAGAAAACATGGAATTTAAAAATGACATTATTGGAATAATGAGTAATGGCTCGGTAGCTCGATTAAAAAAATTCCCAGCAGTTAGCATTAAACAGTCCAAAGGATGTCCCAACAATGATTTCCCTCTTACCTCCATGTGTTGGTTACATGACAGTACACTTCTATTGTTTTCAGATTGATGACACCATCAGAACCTCCAACAGCCATCAAGGCTCCATTGAACACTACAAGGGACATCTGAGGCACATAACAGAAGAGTTAGTACGACATGACTTCAAAAAATGAGTTGTAATTGAATAGATTTGATATGTTTTATGATTTTGTTTTCAATATTGCAAACCAAAAATAAACAAATGGGTTTCTTAAAGATATACTCTTGTAACAATATTAATTAAATGTTTTTAGCGTACAATACATACAAAAATGATCAACCCACCAACAACTGATAAATGAATTGCAATGACATTTTGGTGATCCCTTGACTTCTCAATGAATTCTCCTCTAGATCAATTTCAGCTAAATCATGTGCCTTCATGGTGCCCAGACAATGAGTTGTGTCAAAGTCAAAAGTCAAAGTCCACTTTATTGTCAAAATGTCCACGTGTTATGCATATAGAAAATTGAAATACCGTTTCTGGCAGTCCCACAGTACAAATGTAAACAAGAACACATAACATAAAAAGATAAGAGCCTAGGAAAAAAAGGGGGAGTGAAAAGGGGTATACAAAAAAAATCCTGCTCGCTTGAGCTTCCTGACGAAGTAGAGGCGTTGCTGGGTTTCTTTGCCAGTGCAGTGGTGTTGTTGTTCCAGGTGAGGTTGTCTGTGATGGTCACACCCAGGAATTTGGTGCTGCTCACCTGCTCCACAGCAGTACCATCTCTTTTGTTTTCCCCACATTGAGGAAGAGATTGTTATTTTGGCACCAACGGGCCAGCTGGTTCACTTCCTTCCTGTAGTTAGTCTCATCGTTGTGGCTGATGAGACCCATCACGGTAGTGTCGTCAGCGAACTTCACAATGTGGTTGGAGCTGTAGTTGGGTTTGCAGTCATGGGTCAGCAGGGTGAAGAGAAGGGGGCTGAGCACACAGCCTTGGGGGGCCCCGTGCTCAGTGTTAGTGTGTTCGATGTGTTGTTGTTGACCCGGACAGCTTGTGGTCTCTCTGTGAGGAAGTCCAGCAACCAGTTGTAGAGAGAGGAGCTGAGGCCCAGGTCTGTAAGTTTACGTACAAGCTGCTGGGGGATGATGGTGTTGAATGCTGAGCTGAAGTCTATGAATAGCATTCTGACGTAGGAGTTCTTAGTGTCCAGGTGTGTGAGGGCTGGGTGTAGCGGAGGTGATTGCATCCTCTGTGGACCGTTTAGCTCGGTAGGCAAACTGAAACGGGTACAGGGAGGGCGGAAGAGTGGATTTGATCTGCTTCATGACCAGCCTTTCGAAGCAATTCATGATGGTCGAAGTCAGTGCGATGGGGCGGTAGCCGTTGAAGCAGGCTGGAGATGAGTTCTTCGGCACAGAAATTATGGTGGTTTCCTTGAAGCACGTGGGAACAACAGCCTGGCTCAGGGAGGTGTTAAAGATGTCTGTGAGGACATCCGTGATCTCCTCTGCGCAGTCCCTCAGCACTCGACCAGGAACGTTGTCAGGTCCCGCAGCCTTGCGAGTATTAATCCTCAGCAGTGTGCTCTTCACACTGGCTGGGGACAGACACAGAGCCTGGTTGTCGGTGGGGGGGGGGGTGTTGTTACGTAGGTGTTTCGAAGCGTGCAAAGAAGCCGTTGAGGTTGTTGAGCAGGGAGTTGTGACTGTCACAGGTCTGCGGTGGTAGTTTGTAGTCCGTTAGGGTCCTAATACCCTGCAACAGGCTCCTGTGATTTTCCTGGTGTACAGATGTTTAGCTTTCCTGATGCCACGGCACAGGTCAGCCCTGGCTGCTCTCAGCCCAGCTGGGTCTCCAGCTCTGAAGGCGGGGTCGTGGGCCTTGAGCAGTGTGCGGACCTCCCCTGTCAGCCATGGCTTCTGGTTGGCTCGGATGGTGATGGCTCTGGTGGTGGTTACATCATCAATGCACTTGGTGATGTAGCCTGTGACTGTCTCTGTGTATTCTTGTATGTTAATGTGATGGTTGTGGGTAGCTGCCTGCTTAAACATGTCCCAGTCTGTCGTATCAAAGCAGTCCTGAAGTGCAGCAGTACTGTCCTCTGTCCACACCCGTACCTGGTTGGAAAATCAACATGCTGGTATATTTTAGGCAGAACAGTTTTTAAGTTAGCGTGGTTGAAGTCTCCAGCTGCGATGAGAAGGAGACGTCTGGGTGTGCTGTCTGTTGCTCACTGATGGCGTTGTAAAGTTCACTGAGTGCCTCCTCTCTGTCCTTGTTGTTGGGGGCTGGCTGCTGAGTTCCACGGAGAGTTTGGCTTCCAAATTGAAGAAAAAACTCACGGCAATTTCAATTAAATCATGTGCCATGATTGTGCCTTCATGGTGCCCAGACAATGAGTTTTGTGATGCCTTTTCCTTAATCGTCACAATGACATCAACATTTGTCTTACATCAACAATTACTGGATGAATTGCCATGACATATGCAACAGACATTTGTGTCTCTCTAAGGATGAATTGTAATAATTGTGAGCCATTCTTTTCTTATATGGGGCTATCAACGGCTCAAAATTGTTAATCAATCCATATTTGGTTTATGAGTCTGCAACACTAATTGTATTCCTATCGGCTTTGTCTTTGTTTGTATTTATTAACAAAAACATGCTAAACTAAGATGGTGAACATAATAATAAACATAATACCTGCATGGCATGCCAGGAAAGATTACAATTTAGTTCCCCCCTTTATTTTGTTCTTGTGTATAGAAAAACTAAAACTAAAAACAAAACAAAAACATTTACACTGTGGGATCCAAAAGAGAGAGATAATAAATTGAAACAATCATTAACTAATTAATGCACACAAGATGTCATTTGTAACTTCAAATGTCTACAAATGTTCTCAGATTAAATATTTTTGGCAGTGCAAAAGGACAAGTCATTCAGCCCATCCGTCACCAGCTTAAGGCACTGGTCCTTGGTTGTAGATCGAGACTCTTTAATTAAGCTTTACTTTAGCATGGGATGGGTTATCAAGACATGGTGACACTTGCTTTGCAAGAGATTATTGTTAGTAAAAAGCATGGCTGCCTTATGGTCCTTGAAATCCCTGGAAGTTTGTGAATTTAAATGGGAAAACTCATAATAAACCAACATGACTGACTAAAGTTGTTTGTATCCATATTTTGTGCAAGACTTGAAATGGTTCTTTTGAGATGTTGTTTTCTATGAGTGCCTATATACCCTGCTATTTTGTATGATAACATTATTCAGTGTTGCTAGAGTATTTAATCCATATTAAATACTCTAAAGAGTCCTTGTCTTTGAGGTCTGTGAAAAGTTATTATTTTACGCGCGTTTCAGTTAACAAAGATATTAAGAGCTTGTGAATTATATCGTTGGCAACATGCTGACTTGGTAGATACCATCCACTTTATCGTTGGTCAATTGGAAACCCTAATGATTACCGGTGGATGCATGTACTTCAAGCAGATATATATCACTGCATGCTTCATAGAGACAGTTTGGTCTGTTGTGCTGGCTCTCTGTATACTTATGTCATTTGCACAAATAATCCAAAACGTGGGAACATTTTAATGAAATAATAAATCGTGACCTCCATTTAATTATTTGTTCTCTCTTGGGCTATCCCGGGCTCTATACACTGAGAACCTAAACTTCTTCTGAAGATTCAGAATTGTGTCCATTACGCAGTCTTGTCAGTCACATTACCTCCCTCAATTCTGTCTGTTCTTATCATCTGGATGTAAAAATAAATGGGACCTTAAATCAGAAGGGAGGCCAGACACCTGATCCGGTCTCTGAGGGATCCATTACTCACATTGTCCCTCTTGCTCCTCATGCGTTTGACAGGAGTCCACCTCATGCTGTCTGGGTCAAACCTCTCCACTCCGCAGAGCTCCAGGTTGAGCTCGTCTCTGCCTCCAGCCACGTAGATGTGTCCCAAGTACACGGCGCAGCCCGCGTTCTCCCTGGGACTCAGCATGTGGGCGCATATCGACCAGGTACCGTCTACAGGGTTGTATCGCTCCACTGGGGGACATTTAGAGGATAGCAGGAGTCATAAGGGGCCATATCACATAATACACGTCTGCACACACACTATGAGTAACACTAGCTTACAGACATGGGTTGTTTTTATTTATGTACAAAAATGGCGAGGGTACATTGTTTGAATGCAATTCTAAGTTTACATAAAGAGCTCAAAAAGTGTCTCGAAAAAAGCTAGCTACCAAACTTGTAAGTTTATATTTTTCTATCTATTATTTTTATATAAAAGGCTCTTTAAAATGGCTTGCAAATAAGGCTAATTTCCAACAAATTTCTCAAGACCATGAGTTTGATAGGATCCAAAAATGGTTGTGGGAATTTCACGTACGTGCACTTCTCACAGACTGAAATAGTCAGTGACAAGTGGCAGCAAAACATAACCCCTATTTATCTTTTGCTAGGGAAGGGGCTTGAGAATTTGGCTGTGTGTGTGTGTGTGTGTGTGTGTGTGTGTGTGTGTGTGTATGTGTGTGTGTGTGTGTGTGTGTGTGTGTGTGTGTGTGTGTGTGTGTGTGTGTGTGTGTGTGTGTGTGTGTGTGTGTGTGTGTGTGTGAATATGGGCTACTTGCAGAGAATAAAAGGTCAAGCCAGTCATAATCCATGGCTTAAGTCATACCACACGTCAGAAAGCTGTCACATTAAACTGAGATGTTTTGTTTCAAATAGTGGTGGGAACAAGTCAATTCACAAAATGCCTCCCAAGCTCAAAAAACTGCTGGCTGTTGGTAGGTTACATTCCCACATAAATATATTATTGGTATGGCTTGAAGCTGCTTTTCTGTATTATTTTATTCAAAGTTTTAGCATTTGTGTCAGTCACATCAACACAAACACTCAACAAGCACTAACAGACAATTCAATAGGGGTGGTGGTGACAAAGTGGTTAGGAGCTTGGCCTGGGAAAGACCAAGTGCTACCGTGATGTCCCTGAGCAAGGCACCGTTCCCTACACTACTCCCCGGGCGCCATACATATGGCAGCCCACTGCTCCTAACACTAGGATGGGTCAAATGCAGAACTCTCAAATTTCCCCACAGGGATTAATAAAAGTACATCTTTCATTCAAGTAAGTGTTTGAGATGCATTTTTAATTGAGTTTTCTAATGGCAAGCACTTAAACAAATTAGTTGAGAGAACCGTTTAAGAATCAATGTATCCTTTTATTAAATTTCCAAAACAAAAACGCCTAACATTAATTAGTGACAGTTTCTATTATGTTAAGATTTGCTGGACTCTGTTTAAAATGGTTTTAGATTGAATCAGTTTGGGCTGACAGTTTGTGACGGCTGAAGTTTGATGTCTGTAATGGAAATCATGGTATTTAGGGTTTAATATGTAACCTTTTAAGAAAAATAATCCTGAAGTATTGTAACCCTTATTTTAAAGATGTTTTAAGGTTTGGAATTTATAACACTGAATAATAAGGATAAGGTAGAGAACCGAACATGAGGGTGATTAGGTCACCCTCTTGCAGATACCCCCTTCAGTGTATATGTCTAGTGTTGTGGTTTATAGTAGGCATCTGGTGCAGGGAGTGTTTTACACATCTATGTGTTTTATAGTCTCTCTTGTAGATCTTTAAAGGTTGAATGTTACTCTCCAGTGGGGCTCACTCACTATGTATGCCATGCTTGCGAGCATTCAATTATTTTAGGAGCATAAAATACAAAAGTTGTTTTTAATCAATTGTTTCCTCGCCCATCACTCTCTAGACAACTGATTTTAAGTTGTTAGGACATTTCAAACTTGGTCTTTTGTTTGTAACATATATCTCACCTGAGTTCAGAGCCATCACCCCGTCATTGCCTCCCATCACATACAGCTGACCCTGCAGCACAGCAGCCACGGCCCCGCTGCGTCTGCTCAGCATCGCTGCCTGCTTGGTCCATGTGTTCATTCTCGGATCGTACCTGGAACAATTAAACAAAATAAGGTCAGCAAGACCTATTTAACAAAGTGGACTGACTTTCAAAATCATTCTATTGCATAACTCAAATCAAACCACGTCTTTGTTCCTTCCTCTGAGTCAGCCACTTCAGATGCTTTCACAGTAATGCGAGATGTCAGGTAATTAATATCATTATAACTTTTATTCCAGATATACATAAGAGCCTGTCTTAGTGAGATACAATTTAAATGTGCTTCAAACATTCAAACAAAGAGAAGTCTCTTTTTTTATTCTGTATAGTAAAGGGAAGATTTCATGGTGACTTACTGAAAGATTTTAAAAATTTATTGAATCTTACATTACATTGATTGAAAGGCTGCCTAAAACTATGTATTTCTCATACTCCTGAGCCTGACATCTCATTTAATCTAATATTCACGGAATTTGCCAGTTTCATTTTAATCTACATTATATTTTAAAAGGTTTTTTACAGACAGGTTTGCCGTTAACAGATTTTTGTATCATTTCGCCAGCATTTTCTCATTCATGGAGTTACACAAAGAAGTATACACAAATCAACCAAATTGAACAATAGTTGTTTCTGGAAAACTAAGCAAAGAAGCACTTTTAGAATAAGCATAATTTGTGTACTTAAAACAACATTTCAGAAAACTTGTGAGACATAACAAAACAAGTCAGAATGTAGTCAATCAGCTAAGGAAAGTTTCTGGTTTTGTAAAGTATAGTAAATATAATATATGTATTACATTTTTACTCTTTTTACCTGCAGTGTCGCCCCTCAAGACGATTCACAGGTAATATCAAGGAAAGAGATTGATCTTTTGTAGCACTCACTACCTCTCCACAGTATTTATAGCAGCGATGCCATCGTGTCCTCCAATGGCGTACAGACATCCGTCCATCTCCACCAGACACACTCCGCTGCGAGGGCTGCTCAAGGGTGCTACATCTGTGCTCCAACTGTCTGTGTCGGGGTTATACCTGCAATGAAGGGGTAATAACTGCTCGAGTGGACCAAACACAGGCACATGCTTTGATATACACGTGCATATACTTTGGTTTTGTTTGGAAGACATCCGCACTGAGAGAAATAAAAGTTGTTTGGGCATCTGTGTAAACCTCTGCCAGTGTTTCTTCTCCACTGTTGGGGCTATTAAAAATGTTTCCCCTCCATTTAAGGCCATTATGTGAAACCCACATCCCACTAAAAGACATTTCATATTTTAATTGGCAATTTTTATTTTCTAGACGCCTGCAATTCCGCAGAAATATCAGTGCTGTCACCAACCCTCAGCCATTAATAGCTGATCAGTCGGGGACAGGTCGTTCTCTGCTGGTCTGCAGCCAGACGGGGAGGATCATTAAGGGGTCAGCTGGCAGTACAGCTCAGATAAGGAGTGGCTGTCTGTGGGAAGTGGGAACAGAGCCAGCTCCTATGAGACATCTGATAGATAGGAGGAGGAGAGGAAACGGGAGAAACGTGCTACAGGAGAGCTGTGTGTGTGTGTGTGTGTGTGTGTGTGTGTGTGTGTGTGTGTGTGTGTGTGTGTGTGTGTGTGTGTGTGTGTGTGTGTGTGTGTGTGTGTGTGTGTGTGTGTGTGTGTGTGTGTGTGTGTGATTATTTTAAACTTTTGAGAACTATGAGGAATAGATACCCTGGCAACATGAAGATGAGGGAAATCCCAGAGTGAGGATTTAAATTCGCCTCTCACAGAAATACATAGCCTGTGGTCTAAAGGTCTTCATCTAATTTCTGCCTTAATGCTGACCTCTGCTGTTCAGTGATGGAAACAACAACAACAACAACAACAACAACAAATACATAAAGAGCTTTCTCCAAGATAATGTCATAATGCTGAACCTAGGTGATTAAATTACATAAATATATGATGATACAATTGAAAAAGTGATGGTTGTAAGTATATATCTGATGATATTTAGAACAGCTTGAATTGTTGATCTGTATGTACTAATTATTTGCCTAAGTAAAAAAAAGTGTTTGTATCATAGAGTTGGTTTTTACTTGTTATCTTTGCTCTAATTGATGAAGTTTTCTGATAACCTTTTCCTGACTACATCAATCCAAAGATAAATAATTTAAATCTCAGCAGGGCCAATTTCCTGGTTAGATAGAGTTATATAAACAGTAGAACATAGTTTCCCCATGTATGACCCCTGGTTTGGTCTCTTTCACCTGAGCTACAACAATGATAACCTGTGTCAGATAATACAGTCTCAGTTTGACTAATCCTATAGCAAAAATATCCACATAAACCAAAAGAAACTCACAGCGTCTTATTAAATCAGAACTTTGATTTAACTGGTATGAAATCCAATGGTGCATGTGGGAAACATACAAAATGTGTTTATTGCTGATATGAGGTTCTCAAAGCAAGAAATCCTTTGCCTCGAGGAGCTCAAAGTTAAAATAACTTGGGAGAGAAAATGAAGCTTGACATTTGGGGATACAAAATAATTGCCAAGTGAATGCACAAACTGTCGTTCTAAAGCTGTACTGTGTCTCACCTCTCCACACTGCTGTAACAGCGGATGTGATCCTCCCCACCCACTGTGTAGATCATGCCGTCCAGCGTGCCCACAGCCACTTTGCCACGATTGTTGACCATGCGTGCCGCAGCCCGCCACTCATTGTACTCAGGACAGAACTGCTCTACCAAACAGGATGGGTCCTCCTGGGTCCATCCCCCCACTGCGAACACAAAACACACATTATTTAAATACAATTCTCAGTCATACCTTACTTTCTTCATCCTTTTTTTATGAATTGTGACAGAAGAAAAATGTTTCTTTTACAGTACTTCCTGTTTTTTTCAATGATATCTCACTTATTTTGCATTTCTCCACATGCTGTTAAAGCAGTAAACACATTTATGTATGGACCCGATAGTATTGAGCTGTTTTGTCTGGTTTCCATGGTGATTCTTGGCTAAAAGAGGTGCGATCCGGGAACGTGAAACATCCTTTATAAGACTGCAAATGCACAGATGGGTGACAAATGAAATGTAAAAAAATGTATTAACCATCAGTCTCCAGAGCAGCTCCAGAGCTTTTTGGCAGAGGCGTGAAGACACTCTTGAACTCTGAAAATCTTTCAAAATGTTTTTCCTTTTTTAGTGTTTTGACGCTGGAGGTAGAAAGAGTGCTGTTAAACAACATCTCTGATTCTGACTGCTTGTTGAAAAGGCCACAGGATTTGAGTCACATCATGTTTTATGCTCAGTTCCCCCCTCTAAGGCTTTTGTAATGTTCCTCCATTCCTTCACTAAGGTTTGTCCTTTATTTTGTCACCTGTCAGAACATTTTTAGAGAGGACATATTGCGCCCATTTTCAGGTTGGATAATTGTATTTTGATCATCCATATTGTTATAAGTTGTGTAATTACGCTTTAAGTTGATAAGACCATTTCTCCTTCAATATGATCATCACTTTCTTTAAATACTATACAGGCTAAATTTTTTGATATCTGTCTCTGCAGCTCTCTGTGTCTGCTTTCATGCTACATTCTCCTTGAGGGGATGAACTGTTGTTCTGGAGATTCTGTTAGAGGTGTAACATATAATAATGGAGAGCGTTGGTTGTCTTGAGAATTATACGATGGATGAATAATAACAGAAATGTGCCTTCTGCATCTGCCTCTGGGAGCAATTACCGTCAAAGGTGACCACAGTAGTCTCTTGACCGCACTGATGCCATACAGAAAGTGTAAGACTCAGCAGGAAATGCCCTTTAAATTGGTCTCTGAAGACCACAATGTGGTGAAACATGTATTCAGTTAATGAGCATTGCAAACTTCTTAGAAAAGGCGCATGTATACTTAAAAGTAAATAAAACATGTTAATACAAAACATTTCATTAAGCTGCTTCAGTTTGAGAATCCCCATCATTCCTGGGTGTTTCTAGGACTTTTGAACAATACAGAACAATTGTGTCAGTTATTGCTATTTGTAGCATAACATGTGGAAATGTGCTGCTAAAAAAGATAGGATTTGCAACTAGTTCATTTTAAAGCATTCTTTTGAACGTATTTAAGTTGTATTCTAAAAATTGATTAAGGGCTATTTTAAATGAAAAATGTTCAAAATGGATGCAGCCGAGGCCAAAATATACTGCAGTCTTGCTGTTAAGACGTTTCCAGAAAAATAAGTGACTTGACAGGGTTGAATTAAATATGACCCAATGCTGTTCAAGGAATGTTTAAGGCAAACATAAAGTTACAGTTACTGAAACATACCGTAAAAGGTGAAAGTTCTGAGACGGAAACACAGAGAGCACCCGCACTGAACAACATAGCGATGATCTGTCAATCACAACAAGGTAGCCATGCCCTTAAACATGCTGCTTTAACATATTCTACTTTTAATAGGACCCTCATTTAGTAATTGATCATCACTCAATGGGGGGATTAAGACACCTATTGCATTGGCTTCACTTTTCACACCTGGAGGTTGCCACTTGGTTCCCTTCATCCTACTTTTCTAACATCTCAACCAGATAACATCTTTCAGCAGACTTATTTCCAAAGAACACTACTCATATTAGGCTCTTATCTTTCTGCCTTCCATCCAGAGCACAGCGCTAAAACAATGTAAGCTGCAGTTTAAAGTAAAAACTCAGGACGTTTTAACTTTTCAGATGTACAACAAAATGCAACAACTGACCCACAAACATCATGTCTATGTGGGGAAATTTGCTGAGCTGTCTGTGATTGGAGAGGCGGGTACGGCGAGAGCAAGAGGACCCTCCTTTTCTGTCTTTGATCATCATATGACCGGTCTGTGGCTCCAGGGACGCCCTGAAACATACATTGATAAAATATAAATAAACTCTAAATGTAAGTATTAAGCTTATGTTATTCCAAAATTTACTGATATACCAATTTGATATGTGCTTTTTTGTTTAAATCTTCATTTTCATTTAAAATAGCAAATTCTTTGTTGTCATACATGTACAGTATTTATAGTAAAGCAGTCGTCGGCAATGTAAATATTATAGTTCTCAACTTCTTAAAACAATAATCACTAAATATATATGTTATAAAAAATATCAAATAAAAAAACCCTGAATAATATGTTAGTAATATGTCAGATTATAGCTATAAAATATACAAATATAAAATAATAACATAAAATGTATGTGTGGTAGACAATAAGGAGACTTCAGTTCATAAATGAAAAGTGATAGTAAACATTTTCACTTTATATACAGTACATACAGTATAAGTACCATGGTTTGTATAGCTAATTTATAATTAACTATGATTTAATGAACTTCATTCACTGTAATTATGTGATGTACAGTCATAATATCACCTGGCACTGTTTCCTCAAGTGCTAGTTACATTGCTGCGATTACAAAACATCCCTTTAAAGTCAATTTAACATTTCTTAAAGAACCATCAAAGAGTCTATTAATAAATGTAAATATTCTTACCCTTGTTCATTGTACACCCCCATGATTTATTTCCTCAGCACTTTTCTCAGGCTCTGCAGTAAAGATTTGCCTCTGCCTCAAACAGCACTTTGGTTTCAGTCAGGTCTCCGGCCTCCTGTGCTTTATCACCACCTGCCGCTATGTTCCCCGCAGTCTTTCCTTAAACTACTGCCTGTCACAGCCATCCCCTTGGAAGGACATTGTACTTGACCGCTGCAAGAGTCAAACCCCCTCCCCTTGGCAACAACCCCCTCCCCCATGCAAGTTCTCCAATGATTCATCCCACCACCTTCCCTGCAGCCTGAAACCAAAGACTCCCTGTCACACCCTGGTTCAGCTTCCTTTTGACAACTGTCATGCTGGAGGAATTCCAGACATGCACTTTATTTTAGGTTCAGATGTGACTCCATTGGTGTCCATTGTGCTTTTTTGGTAGGCTTGCCTCTCTTGACCTACGTATTTAATTTTTTCCTTCTATCTGCCCCGTCCCTCTGCTCCTGTGAAACAGTAAATGTCCTCACTGCGGGACGAATAGGATTTCTGTTATCTGATAAGCTTTTATTCTTAATTCATGTGATTGAGATCAGAAACAGGAAACCATGTGTGAGCTGTGTTGAAGGTTACAGTACATAAAGGTACTCTCCTTTTGTGGTTACTTAGAGAGTTAGAGATGTTTCCCTCTAGCATACTGTGACTGCACCATTAGTGGTGACAGAAGCATTAGTCTTCACCATTTTATATTTTCACTACAGGGCTCCAGTTATGTGTAACTGTCTGAAAAGAAACCTGTCAGCTCCCTCCTGCAAATCTCTCACCCATTTCATCACTCTTCTGCGTGACTACCTACTGCATGCTGCAGGACGCATGTATTTATAACTGTGTCCAGCTAAAACGCCTGAGATGGTGTCGTGATTCATCTCATGAAGGTTGGGGAAGATAGGTCGAATGCAAATTTTGTGTAGTCGCTGCTGTTCTGTTGTCAGTACATGGATTCTTTAGGGCGAACTGACTCACTAGCATTATGCAGATAAATCATATAGATATAGACAGACAGCCACACACACACACACACACACACACACACACACACACACACACACACACACACACACACACACACACACACACACACGCACACACACACACACACACACACACCAAGTGAAGCAGCTGCTCTACACCTGTTGACGAGACCTTCAGATGAAATCCAGCAGGAGATGATATTCTGGGATCTTGAGGTATAAAAAAAAGACAATAGACCCCTTGAACTATCCAGACTGGAGTATGAGACTTCCCCAAAGTTCCCCAAAGAGTTCCCTCCTCTGAAATGTCCAGAACATACTCTCCTCAGAAAGCACAGTGAGACCCAAACACTTGGCTGGCAGCTTTCATTATGCCATTTTGTGACCTTGACAGCTTATATACGGCCCAGAGAGCTGCTTGAGCCATTCGGCAGTAAAAACCCACATTTTTAGGAGGTCATGGGTTTATTGAGGTCTGTGAGGATAAAAAAAACTGCTGACAGGCCGCTTACTGGACCATTAACAGGTTCCTCATGAAAGTGAGCAAGTCTTTCTTGACCTGCATCAAGATGGAAAAAGTAATGAACAAAAAGTAGTATTTTTAAATTTATCTTAAAAACGGGCTACAGAGAGAAATCATGATGTTTGTTGGACATCTGATAATTTATTAAAGTCAAATTTTCTTTTGTTATCTCCTTCATCACATGGACATTACAGTATATGACTCAGAAACCACAAAACTGTAATGGCCGCTGTCATTAATGAGGCATAATTTGGGCTCAGCCGGTGCAGATGGCATTTAAAATAAATGCAGTTTTTGTAAAAGCAGTTTTTGTAAAAGCAATTCATCAAATGAAAATGTATATATGAAAGGCAAACTGAGCTATTCATTATCTGGCACAGCAACAGGAAACTGATGGACGTTATATAGAGGAACAGGTGACGAGAAAGAGTTATTTTTCTGCAATGTTCTCTCAGTCATGTCATGGTAGTGTTGAGATGAAGTCTCACTGTAAAAATGTGGGTGCTTTTTTGTTTTACAATTTTCATAAAAAGCCTAGAAGAAAAGGGAACAATGAGTCACTTTTTAGATTTAGAACTGCCTTTATTTATCTGTACGTGTTTAAAACAAAATATGTTATTTTTAAGAAGTCATGTAGCTTATGCATTTCAGCTATTTCTTCTTCTTACCAACAGCTGGGCCTAAAAGCAGTGCTCACAATATTTGAAGAGGCCCTTACTCACACTCGTAAATTTAAACAAAAGTCAGGTGACTCTTGGTGACGATACTCTGCTGAACTTTAGTGCCATGGGCGTAATGGAAAACAAATACATTGCCCTGAATGAGTGAGTGTGCCTTTAAATCAGCCTTGGACAGCTTGCCAATGCAATTGTATAAATGTAAATCCTGCCATTTGATCAAAAGCAAGGGACCATATTTAATTTGTATCAATCAAACTCATTGTACACATTAAAGGTGACCCTCCATCATTTGAGTCAGACATGAGTGACGTAGTTTACAGTACGGTTTGGTGGTTGTGCGTGAGGGAACACCTCAGGCAGCTGACTCTGTTTGGACCTCGCACATGCCAGAGAGCATGTCTGCCTGCTGACGACAGACTCGTCCTCCTGCAGCTGTTTCCGGAGACTTCCCTGTCAATCACCAGTCATAACAATGAAGCGTGGCAGTGAACCTCAACCTTAACACTTCACCCCCCTCACAGTGAGAGAAAATCATCTCTGAAATGTGACTGAATGCTGGTTGGGTATTTGTGTTGCTGGGTAAATAATTAGTTTCATAATAATAGAAAAAAAAAGAAAAGGGATGATTAAGTTAATTTTAATGCAAGGTTTAGAAATGAATGTATATGTTACAACTTTCATTTCATTGTTTTATGTTAGAATGATTTTTTTATATCGGTAATGGTAAGTTTGAATGATTTTATCTTCTTTCAAAATGCAAAATGTCGTTTTGCTATCTGATTCGTTATATTATGTAAATGTTTGATGTTTTATGATAATGAAACCATTAAACATTAACATATAACTTTAATAACTTCAGATGATATTCAGTATTGTGATATCATAATCAACCTTATTGTCTTTTAAAGGTTATCTGTCAGGGCTTGGCAAGAATGTGGACCCAAGAGCAGTACAAAAACTGGGGAAGCAAATTTAGGGATATAAACACAAGCATTTATTAAATGAAAAGCTTGTACAACTCACAGCAGGAGCAGATGAGGTTGAACGAAAGGAAAAGTAACAAAAAACCCTACAACAAACCAGGAACACTCAGAAGACACAGGAGGGCAGACTAGGGACATCCAGAACATGACATCAGGAACCAAACCATGGGAAAAAAACAACGACAAACTCACAGAGAGCACTAGGGAAAGCAAGTCTAAATACACACAAGGGTAATCACAAGACAAGACACAGCTGGGGAGGGAGGGGAAACACAGGGGCAGCAGGTGAACACAATCAGGTAATCAAACATGAGGGAACACAGAGACAGGAAGTAACAACAGACCACAGGAAAACAAAGACAGATCTTGACATGGCAAAATAAAACAGGGAAAACTCATACGGATCATAACATTATTATTACTAAATCACAACAGATCACATCGTGGGTCCAGTCAGTGAGGTCTTATTAGTTATGCGATTTAGAGCCCCTCCACTAATACGCTCATACCTTATACAGTACATGTTTAAAAGTGGGGTAAGTGCTGACACAGATACAGGCTGCATTACTGAAAGCACTTAAAATATCTTCTTTGATGAATCCTCACACTTAAAGTGGTTGGGAACGTGGGAATAAACTTCGCTACAAAGCCAATAGAAAAACTGGCAGTCAAAACCGAGCAAAGTTAGGAGTTAATGAAGTGAGAATGGTCATCTTGTTGTTCTTCTTCATCCTTCATGTATTGCTGGGACACAACACTTACTAATTCACATTTTTATTCCCATAAAAGGAACATCAACTAGGCCAGCGTTAGGCTGATATGACTACTTATGATCTTTAAAGGTTATTCAGATCTCTTTTTTGCAGTTGTAAAAAAAGTGCCCAGTTGATGGGAAAGTGATACTGAGGTTGTGAAATGGACCTGAATTAGGGGACACTATAAAGTTAACAGCTGTCAAGTGTCTCTTGGTGTCACTTTTCACAGAAGTTTATGGTATGTGCTGGATATTTAAAGATGTTCGTTAGAGTATAGGGGACACAGAGAATCTTAAAACATATCTGTAAATATTTGAACATTCTTCATCTTAGAACTGTTCCTTGTAAAGTTGCTGAAAGGCCCAGTTAGTTAGGATTTTTTGTATGGCCTTTACTGTGTGTACAGCATCATAAAACAGATATCTTATGAGTTATTTTCACTGTAGGAAATGATAAAGTTTTACAACCTTCTGAAAAGTTGGCTCCAAATAAAAAAACAAAATGTAATCCAAACATTGGAGAAGGCCAGGTTTAGAGTGTTCTTTTTTATATGTAATTGTATATTATGAACAGAAACCTGGAGAACAGGTAGAATTAAACTTAAAGTTTTTAAATACATACTGATATATATTACATCAACAAGGTAAACAATCTAACAAATATCCCACCTTTTTCTCACTTGATGAATAATATTAGGACATTTCTTTATTTTCCTAAACGTTATCTGAAAATGGGACATTAGCCAATGAAAGAAGACACGTTATGGAAGCAAAGTATTTAAATAAAATCACTAATGCATAATTAGTAGTTTCACCTTTAAATTGAATCTACCCTGGTGCTGGCTTTCCTGTATGCTTTTGCTGTTATTTAAACTGTGGAAATATTAATACGGTTTTATTCACATCCTTTCTAATCTATCAACAAACAGTCATCCATGAAACCATTACAGAAACTTTAGCAGCAGAGTGTGGGCAGCTGTGATGCTGAGCCGAGTCAGTTCATTAGTGAACCGCTGAATCAGACTCATGTTGTTATTGTCTCCTCAGACAGCTCTCAGAAGAGCTTTATACAGTATCAGCCCACACACCACTGTAAAGGCTCTGAGCTAGTGTTACCTTTAGCTTACATTACACAGGGGAATTACAAGAGATTACAGGAAACAGAACCACGGTAAATCATTTACGACACTATAGGGTACCATCAAATGAAAATACACTATGTCTTATAAACTTAATAAACTCAATGCTTTTCAGTACAGGCAATCCGCTTACATCCCATGATTTTTTCTCTCCAGCAGATAATAGCTTGAACTTGTCACACATTCAGTATACAGCAAATAAGCTTTTCCGGTTGCATTGTGGTCTATCAGAGCAGCTGTCACTGGAAAAATTGATATCCCTGCCTCAAAGATGCTATGATGGGTTTCTTCCTGTATGCTACACTGAGGTGTCATGTGTGAAAGAAATATATTATTGTTGACTGCAGAGATGTAGTTTTGATACATGAGGCGTGGACTTCTAACTGAAGTTACAAAAAAGAGAAAAAGAAACTTCACAGCAACAATATTGTAAGGTTTTAAGTATGATAGGCTTTATAATTCAAACCACACTAGTTTGATCATTTAATTGTTACAGCTATCACACCCACACTCTGCGAATTCTCGAAGAGTAAATCAAGTTGTGGCATGACTTTAAAACTTGGTCAGTCTTAAAAATAACACCACCAAACAATAAAAAAAAGCCCTCAAAAGCCATTATTTGTTATTGTTATTATCATTGGATAAGATTGTTCTTGTTACCATAAAGCAACATACTTCTCCCATCAACACTGCTTTGCCTGTGCAGTACAAGAAAGCAGATATTTGTTCCATAAGGACACTGCTGTGTGATGAATGCAGACACAGAACTGCGGAGGCACATGTCAGATGCACTCATTTCCTGCGAGTAAAACTCCATCAGGAAGACTCCACAGAAACCATCTGAAACTGGGAGGATAACGGGCGCCTCTCTTAGTTTTACCTGTCTCTCAATGTTTCTTATTTTCTAGTAGTCAATGCTGATAAATAAGGATTTACACCTGGATCTTAATGGCCGAAATGTAAAAGATGGCTGCTGTTAATCTTTTAAAGGACAGATTCTTTTTTAAATTACTACATTTTCTTTTTTGTATTAAACTAATGCCATGTCATTTTATTTTATAGTTTATTATTCTGAATTGTCTACTGATGCATAATAACCTGAAATGCTGATATAATCTCTAACCTTGTACTCCCTCTTTAGACACTTTGTACACACTAATCAGCTCTCTCATTGTTGTCTAATAGGCCATCAGAAGGTGAGCTACATTATTACCATTGAGGTTTCTCAGGTGTCTTGGAAACTAAGGTCAAACATACAGCAGTAACATAATCACTCTTCTATTCTACCTGCTGCGGTGACATCATTCTCTTACAATATTACTGTAGACTGCATTCCAACCCAGATTTAGAATAAAACATATTTAAATCATAAATATTATTTTGTCAACCACAATATTTCTGAGGTTCATAACATCCAGTACAAATATATAAAAATATAAATTACATTTCTGTACCACCTTTCAAGCCGAGGGAAAAAGTGATGTTCCATTGAAAGCATAAAAAAGAAAACTATAGTATAAAGAATAACAATAATAATTAAAATAATAAATCAATAAATGTGATCAAGTAAAATAACCTTTAAATCTGGTGGTTGCACAACTGAGCTGCAATATGTAAGCAAATAAGAAAGTAAAATTAAGAAAAAGGATCCATATTAAAATGTGTAATACAGCAGAAACAGTGACAGCAAACTTGAAGACATATAGTATGTTATATCATGAAATTGATCAAAAACATTGTAAGGCGCTTTCCATAGGCTGACTAATTGGGGTTTAGTGTCTTCCTGTATGGTAAGCACACCACAGGGAGTTTTAGTTCATTCAGGTACAGTAAAGCATAATTTCTTGTCCAGGCTAATGGGGGAAGGAGCCATCACAGCATGCAAAAAACACCCACACACTGGACGTGTTGCCTGTGGACGGCTAACACATAGTAAGATAAATATGTCCCCACACTGTGTAGGAAAACACGTGTGTAAATCAGAGCAAACCCACATGCAAATTTCATGGGAGTCAGGTTGTATCTCAGAGCTAACCCCTGATTGCTGCCCAGCTGTGTGAAATATCAGCAGGTGATCAAACCCTAGACATTTGCATGATGTTCATTCCTCAAGGAAAAGTTAAACAAATAAATGCTTGCAAGGCTGACAATACATTGAAAGACGATACTTCACATTACAAATAAAACTGTAGAAAACACAACAATATGGAGTATATATTTCATGACAAGCAATTAACACATAGAAATAATCAGTATTTGCTACAGTATGTAACATACTGTGAAATAAGGTGCAGTATGGGCAGGTATGGAAATAACAGCACAGGATCATTTTTAGAACTTAGTGATATCAATAATTGTAGGCCCTTAAATAACCTTTAAACAACATTCAGATTTTTTGTAAGCTGCTCCCGAACACATGGCCTGCATCATGTCCGGACTCAGAGGGGGCAATTTGCCACATGGCTCTGCTGTCTCCAGCTAGGAGCAGCTCCGGCCCCCCCCACTGCTGTGGACAGATGGGGCGGGCCATTCATGCCATCGATGTTATGCTAACTTAAGATCCCAGATGGATGAGATCACAAACTGACATTTCCTATTATCAAACCTTATTGTAGGCACTAACAACACAGAACACACACAGCAAGTGAAAAACCTTTCTGTGTAAAATCTGCAAAAACAAAAGTTAACTTTGAAATGAATTTAATAGTTTTTTTGCAAGTCGAACAATATGCCCAAATGAGGGATAACAAGGGTAAAATAGTGACTGCATCTATGGTCAAATGTTACATTGTCCAGTAAAAAAACCCAACAATTAAAAAACGTTTTTTCTAACTTTTGGGGAAATAGCTAAAATCTTGAGCTGATGAGCTCAGCTTATGAAAGATTGACATTTTGGATGTACTGTATGTTTACATGACATCCTGACCTGAACAGTTCGAAAATGGGGCTCATGATCATCAAAATGCAGTTTGTCATTGATGTTTACTTGAAATTATATAAATGCATAATGATGTTGGCATCAAACCATTATTTCTTATTAAATATAATGTGGTGCTAAATGAAGTCTATTGATTGAATATGCCTGTGCTCACATGTTGATGCTTTGCCCGGTCAGTAATGCTAACTTGTTGATCATTTCCAGGAATTACGTCCTTATAAACAGGTTCATTTGTTTAGGCGTTAATGAATATAAATCTTTAGCCCCATACAGTCTTTTAGACTAATCCCACAAGGAGGTAAAAGGCTGCAGCAACAGAGTGAGTGTGATAACCAAACGATTGACCTTGCGACAAAAAAGCTTGCTAACTGCAAAGTTGCTGATTGCTAAAGTGAAACTAGTGTGCAAAAACTGCTTCTCCTATCTGCCAATCCCCAGTTTTCAGATAATATCAGCCCCCCCGGTTTGATGTGCTGCTTCTTCTTGATATTACATTAATTAGAACCGTCACATGAAATGTGATTCAGTGTTACAACCAGGTGCCAAACTGCTCCATCCCCAGACTGCCTGGCAGGCACAGCAGTGTGTGCTGCAGGTCCAGTATTGTGTGGAAACTCAACTCCCCCTGCAAGTTAGCAGCCTTGACTTAGGGTGTCTGACAGGAGTAGGAGATGATGCAGCACTTCAGACGGAGAAGTAATGAGACACAGAGGAAAAGCAGACCACTGGGAGAGCTGCAGGAAGGGCTGCCAGCCATCTCTCCTATGCAATAAATTAATGACAGATAGCTGGGTGATGTGATTGGTCTTGTTGCACCCTCAAGTGGTGAAATGCTGACATGACAGCAACTGAGAAGACACGGCAGCTGATGTTTCTTTATTACAGCAATGAGCAGCAGAGCTCTGCTGTGCATTCTCTATGTGTTTCGTAAAACCTAGCATAGTAACACATTTGGAAAATACATCACTCGTTCAACACCAAAGGCCAAGAAAAAAGTATCTATTTGAAAGCTAAGTCTGAGAGACAAATGACCTGAAATTTTTCCATAAACAATCACTGATTAGCTTAATAATTATGATTCATAAACAATCCCGGTGGAATGTTGCCACATTGATTTAGAACATCACGGGGAGGCTTTTCAGCAGGAAATCGTGACGAGTTTCATTGGTCCTGCAACAGACATTGGCTTTCATACCATAACTTTTTAAATAAGCATGATCTACTAAGTTGTGTGCACATTTTAAACAGTACAAAACATTCAAAAACCAAATAAATAAAATACCTTTAAAATCCTCTGAACTTCATTTATTATTATTATTATTATTATTATTATTATTATTATTATTATTATTATTATTATTATCATTATTATTATTATTATTATCATTATTATTATTATTATTTATAAATCACTGGCAAAAAGCTCTGCTAATACAAGACAATGGTGGATAATCTTAATTTATGTTAAAGTACTAACCTATCAGCATAGGTTAGTAAATGTTCTTAAGCACAAAATAATACTTGAAATACTCATTATGCACAATGGCACATTTCAGAAAACATACTATATTTTGTTTGGGTTAGCAAACATTTCAAGTAGTACTTAAATACATGTACAAACTCATAAAGAATGTACTGTATTTCAATTTTTTGGGGTAAACTGCCCCTTTAAATTGTTAAAATGCATTACTTCAGTTCTTCTGCTGTCTTCAAGGTATGCAAGCCCAGCCATATGTTAACACATGGACCCACCACAGCCTCTGCTAAATAATGATTTTCCTTCCATGAAAGCCATCTCGTCTTTCCAAAAAGACCACTGCTGCTTCATGTTAGTTACAAATCATACATAAGGAAAGAAAAAACAGGAAATGAAATTCATTCTGCATCTCTGGTTCTCACAATGAGAGGCAGGATGAATGGTCAGTCATGTAATGTGTCCCCTGAGGGCAGGATATTACATAAGCTGTCAATAAAACACAGTGATATATGGATTCAACACAGGTTATAAACTCAAACATCAACAATCAATTTCCAAATGTTAAGAGTAGCAACTTATACTTATACAATGATCATTGATGACTTTTAAAAATGCTGGGCCCTTTGAAGATGCTGACTATGGGAATATGACAAATCACCGCTCCTGTGAACTGCAGTCACATAATGCGTCACATCATGGATGCTGGAGGGCGGAGCAGTGTCCCGGCCCATAGCAAACTGACATATTGCTTCAGTGAACATGGCAGAAATGAATGCTGGACTGCCAAGCCAAATATACTCATTCGCCCTATCAGTTTATGGGTGTAATGGATCCAGCAGGCACACGCAGCCCTCCAGTGGCCCTTTTTGATGTTCCCTGGCACAAGAAGTCACATGAAGCCAGTGTGCATGTGCACAGAGGGTCAGGCTTTTCGAGAGAGCTGAGGCGTGCAGACACTACAACTATTCAGAGGAGAGAGGAAGAGGGAATAGGCAGGTCTTTATGGGGCAACAGCAGGAATATGGCTGTTATGTAACAATAACACCATAAGATATCAAGACTGTAACAACACATTTTGTAATCAGATTATGTAATAAGTACACAAAATGTCAAAATGTAATGCATTTTTACTGTTTTATATAATAACATGTGCAGATATGACAGTCCACAGCATTTTATTTATAAAATGTTAGAACATTTCAAAGTAGATTTTTATATATTTCAGTGGTTATTACAAAATGTCAGACTTGGTTTTTTTTCATGAAAATGTAATAATACATGGTAATGAAATAACCAACAAAAAGCATAACAATCATTTAACATTATAATTGTTTTTTATTTTAATTCAAGCATGAGTCATAAGGGCCAAGTGTCACAGTATTCAAAGTCTTCCAAACATGCATTACAGCTTTTTTAGTTTTTAATTGACATTGACATATTTGCGTTTATATCATGCATTTATAATTGAATATTCTAAAAGTTTAAGAGACACATTTTTTAATAACCACTGCAGGGAAATGTGTAAGCAGTAGATCTAATGGACCTAATGTGAGTGTTATCAAAACATGAATGGTCAGGCTTCTGAGACTGAACACAAGGGCAGACGCTGGGACAAGCAGATGGTTGAAAAGGTCAGTGATTTTTTGATTTTTTTAAAAAACAATCCAGTGGGCTGAGGTAAGTAGTGGTGAGGGGAAAAAGGGATCCGGGGAATGAGTGGGCAGGCTGGCTGGAGGAGTTGAATGGACTGGCAGAGTCTCCTGGAGAAAACGGAGAGCTGGTATTGGAAAATAAAGCAGGCAAAAGGCAGAAAGGGAAAAAATAAACTAGTAACAAACTGTTAAAATGCTAGTTTCAAATGCTGGAAGTGTGGCACACAACACACCATGTATGGCAACGATCCGGCAGAGACTGGCTGCTGCAGCAGGGTTAAGTACTGGAGCTGGTTTAATTGGGGGAGGACCCATGTCATGAATTGGAAATTGAATTACATTTTATTATGTATTTTGAATAATGGGTGTCATTACATAAAGTGTTGTTGCGAAGACTGCACAGGCTCTGCAGAAGAGAGATGCACTTGGTGGTCTCTATTTAAAGGAAAAAAAACTGTCTTCAAAATAATTATATTTCAATTATTTTCATATGTTTTAAATCCCACAGATGGAAATACTAATGATGGCTAAATTTCTTAATCTCTCAGATGATTGTGATGATTTCCAGCCATGTATTGTGTAAACCTCCATGGCTCTATATTCTGGTTGTAGACAAATCAAAACATTCAACAGTTATATCATTAAGCTTCCCTTCTGATAACACCAATATAACTTCTTTTATGCAATGGTAATTCATTCTCAACCTAGGAAATGGTTCTTTTGAGAAATAGTAGCGTAACAAAACAATCCCAACTCAATTTCCTAGCTTTCTCCTGAGCAATTTTCCCCATCACACAGCCTGGTAATGGATCTGTTGACACGCAAGCTCAGTGGCTGCTCTGATTTTATCCGTGGAAGCTTTTGCCTTTTTTGTTTTGAAAGTAACACTTGTGAAGAAAGGCTGACATAGACTTTATAGTGTGGATGTTGTCAGAGTTTGGCAATTTGAGAGGGTGGAGCAAAGTAAAACTGAATGCAGGAAAAAGAAGGGATGAAAATGACAATGAACTTTTGAAAACACATGTTATAATGGATCATGGTTGTATGATGGAACTGAGACCATTCAAACTGAACAATTGTGTGGTAGCAACTTGTTACAAGGATGTGACAATAAAGCGTACCCTGCTTTATTTTCTATTTTAAATGGGATCATAATTTCCAAAACATTCATATGTTTTAAAAAAAAGCCTTGACAATTGTGATTGAGACCATGAACTCACCATGAATTGTCAACTAAGATTATAAATCAGGTCAGAAGGTAGAAGGGTGATTTTTCATAGACTTCACAACAATCTAACTTCTTTTTGCAACCAGTGGAGTTGCCCCCTGCTGGTTATTAGAAAGAATGCAGTTTTAAGGCACTTCTGAATTGACTTCACTTTCGGCCCTGGAAAAACCATGACAACTTTGGAAAAAGCATGTGAATGGATCCTGAGTTGGGATGTTTTGCCAAAAAAACGTTTATTTTGGCACAATTATTATTGAACATTTCTGAAAACTATTTTTTCGTTCTTTCCTTTCTGTTTCTTCTTTTTAGAAAAAATATTACAGTAAATGATAGGTGCACAATTTTTCCAAGGGCCCAAATGCACACTAGGTTTTCCTTGCTGTAATCATTTTACAAGTTCATACTGGTAAGGAAGTTAAACTTTCCTAAAGTGTTTTCAATGGAAGTGATGGGACACAAAATAAACAGTCCTCATGTAATACTCTTATAAAGGGACGTTCATTTTCCACTTAAATAGTCTGAGTTCAAAAATGTCTTTTGTGTTTCACAATCATAATGAATCACTCAATTTTTGGCTTGGAAGTGACAAAATATAAGAGCTTTTCCCAAACAAAATCTGAGGTCAAGATAGTGATAAACAAAAGTTTTCAAATCAATCAAATGATGAATCTCTAATGCTGCTTATTTTGAGAAAAAGAGTCACACAGAACACCAGATGTCAAAGTCAGGGACGATTAAAGATGGATGAGGAAACAGTGGCAGCAGGTGGGAGGCTTAGTGCCAAAGGTGTCCGCTGCTCAGGTGTCAGCGGCTGGCCGTGTGAAGAGAGCAGAGAGCAGGAGATCAACAGCTTGGAGGTATCAGATCGCCTGATGGAAAGTCACATTCAGCTGCTTACCCTACTGTACAACAGGTAAGATCTCTGTCCTGTGAGGGTTTGATGGAAAAATACTGACTGGGGAAACAAATTTAAACACCTTATTAAGGGTAGTCATTAGACAGCAGTCTGAAGTGATATACCTTTTTATGTATTGTTAATAGGTAGTTGAATAGATTTGGTTTTAAATACAATTGTTTTGGGTACTTGTATACATCGGTCTTTACTTTGCTAAAGAAAATATTTTATTGTTATTCTGCTCAGCTAAATTGTACAGACAAATAAAAGCAGAGTAAGAATGTACTAACAACACCTTTAAGGTATAATGTGCATACAATAAGTCAAACTAGAGAATTAAAATACTTCATTTGCACTCATTAATCATTTCTTATATTTTTAAGCGTCTTTGTGCTGATTTTTTGTATTTTACTTCATGAATCTTTATTGCATCACATTGGCTACTTCTTGGACTTAAGTGAATGTTCTGATACTTTATTGGAAATGCAATAGTTGAGTGATACATTGTAAATTGTACTGTTCATTTATTTTTGATCAAAGATACTGGTAGGAAAGACATTTGGTCCCGCTGAATAACCTTGAAACATAGCAGCTTTGTGATGCTTCTTTTCTGCATTTTTGTTGTGCTTATGCTCTGGGAAGAACTGCAATGGTTTGTTCTCTTCCCAGCCACTAAGGGGTGCAAGGAAGGGGTATGGCAACTGCAGTAAAGTGATTATCTGAGTTACAACAAACTTCAAAGCCTTCTTCATCACACAAGTCTCATATTTCTTGAGTTTGACCATCTGATGCTGAGATGAACTCATGCATACAGGGACTTCTAATCCCAGGTCCTGCTGTATGCCGGCTGCCTCCTCTCCAGGAGCACGCTGCTGAGCAGATGACGCCATGTGCAAAGTGATTATGTTACGGATACTGTACGTCACTGTCTGCAAACAAAGGAGGTTTGTTAGTTAATAGTGGGGGAAATAAATGATTGGTGTTAAGATATAATCCATTTTCACCTGTACATTTAGTAGTCGAAGCAATTCATACTATCCATCCATCTTCGTGCTGTGTGTTAAAATATGTATTTTTATTTCTGTATCCTTAGTTATCAATGAGAAGGATCAGGGGAAACAGCCAGAGTCTCCTCCATGATCTATTTTATAGAGGAGGAGACAGAGATACTCCTGTAAGTGTCTGAACTTTATGATCCATGTCTCACTTCCTTTTTAGCACCGCACATACTGTAGCTTCTCTAATGGTTGTTTAACTTACAGATCCCAGCTCAGCCCCGGAGAGATGCTAAAAGGATTCACTCCATTGCCAGCCTGATCAGAGCCAAGAGCAAACTCCTCGTCCTCGAGAACCCTGACACTGTGGAGATCTACGAGGTAGCCATTTAGCTTTTTAACAGTGGATGTATTTATGAACATAAATGCTTTCTAAATATTTTGTATTTTCACATTACCGATATATCATTTTATGTCATGTAATCTATATTTATGTATTTTATTGAAATATTATTATGATTTATTTCATTTGTTTATCATAATTCAGTTCTGAGTTTGGTCTGCAGCACAAGTAAATGTTCTGTGTTAGCAATAACTTCATTCTGATTTTGTTTAGGGAAATTGTGAAAGAAACGCATTTTATACCACTGCGAACATATAAATAGTAGATACTTTCATAAATTCCATGATTTAAAGTGATTATTGTGTATTATTTGTAAACAATCACTACTTTCAGTATGTTTTTTTGTGCTGTCAAAGGTGTAGGTTTTACATTAAGGCTAAATGTGGTTTTAAGATGGATTCATCCCTTTATTTATTTTTTGTACCCAAAAAAGCTGGATGATACAACAGCCCGTCCGTGCAGAACCAAAAAAGGTAAAGACGATGTTTACCTGCCAGCCATCACAACGAAGGCGTCGAGTTTAAGTTCCCTCAGAGGGACGCTGAGTCAGTCATGCCCTTACCTGTATGACAAAAGAAGAGGATCTTTCTCCTCAGTTACCTCTCAGAGGACTGGGGATCACCCCAAGAAACTGGTAATCTTACATCTATTTATCTTAGGGTGTAATTCAATCAAAACAAATTCAAAGTCAACTGGTTTTTGGCTCTTTCCCCTGTCTTCTATCATCATATTAGCATAACATAAAGGCACAAAAAGAGGCAAAGAAATCCAACGTCACCGTGACAATGACCTACCTGGGACAAGGTCGGCGGGGGTCCGTGTTGGGGTCAACTCAGGATGAGCTGAAAGTACTCCAGCAGGTTAACGGAGGGGAGAACATCTGTGTCTTCAAAGGTGTGGTGATTCCGGGAGGTAGGAGCTGTCAAATATATAGCTTTATTGCTAGAATGGCTTTCAAATGGTTACAAAAGAGTATTTAGCAGCATCGTTAATCATAGGTGAGTGTAATTAGAAGTGTTATCCACCTTTTACATGCTTAATTAGTCATTTGCCCTCAAAGAAACATTGCAAAGTGGGTGGTGAGGACCTTGGCCTTAGGCAGTTGAAGTAGATTGAAAGAAGAACTGAAGGCTGATGTTTGAACTGAGAAACTAATATCAAATAACAAAAGGTCAGTAGACAAGACAATACTATTATATGTTGTTTCCCTACACACTGTACAGCTATCACTTTCTAGAGGTCAGGCAGATGTAATAGAAAGACATTTAGTATTTCTGCTTGGAAGTGTGTGTGTTATTTGTTAACAACATCTTCTGTAGCCTTGCACGTTCAAAGAATAAAACAAAGAACCAGTGTCTATCATGATCAGCCATTTTCTATTTGTTTTGAATTAATAATTATTTATCATGACTCTTTATTGATTTCAGACTAAATATACCCTTCTGTGCACTGTTTACATTTGCTCTAGGGTTTGTATCTTTGAGATGAAGAGAGAACAGTTTACATCTAATGTAAGGAAGATATATTCCCTAAAATAGACCTTGACAGTAGGTTCTGTAGAGTGTAAACATGAATCTTGAATAGATGAATATCTCAAAGGAAGATTAAAAACAGTGCATCTGGTAAGAGACTAAAAATATGTTTTGTTTGTCTAAACTGTGGACGTATCAAAAATGTTTTCCTTTGATATAACTTTCCTACAGTGCCATTGGCTTACTTAAATCGGTCTTCATATGATTAAAGAGAATGGCAGAGTGATTTACATGTTACAGACTTCATTTTCTGTTCAGAATCAGAATACCTGTAATAGTCCCACAGAGGGGAAATTTGCATTGCTACAGCAGAAGGAGCCAAGACAGCTTAATGTTACACCCAAGATACAAAAAAATATATATATACAAGAATCACACATTTGCAAAATACCCAAAAATAAAAGTATAGCAGCCAGATATGTACTGCAGTTATTAACACAACAGGGGGTGTTATAGTCAGTGATGTTATATGTGAGGGGTTCTACCGGGGGCCATGATGGTTATAGAGTCTGACCACTCCAGGAAGGAAGGACCTGCGGTATCTCTCCGTGAGACACCGCGAGTGCAGCAGCCTTGTCGCTGAAGGAGCTGCACAGTGCGGACAGGGTGTCCTGGAGGGGGTGGGACACATTGTCACATTATGAATGTCGATAGAGTCCTTCCAGATAAAGTTTCATCTGAACAGGAAACGGCTTGACTAGGTTTGGGAACAGACTGTGGTTTAGGTATATATTAACTACAGAAGTGGTGAAGGTTGATGACAAATATGTCAATGATTTATTTCAAATTAGTAAGTTGTGTTACATACAAACTGAAGTTAAGTGACAAGTAAATCAGTTCTGGTATCACATGTGGTACAAGAGTTGTCAGCAGGTAGAAGCTGATGTTTGGACCCATTTTCAACAATACCACCTCTGCATATTTGTGACTCTTCATAATTCCTGGTTCTCAATAATGTGGATAACCAACAAACTGATTCACTGTCCAGGGTCACAAGCTAAAACATAATCAACATCAACAATTGTATTTCCTTGTTGCTGCAAACCCAATTGTCATACAGCACCATGAGCTGAGAACGACAGAAAAAACTTTCCTCAACCTTTTGACCTTCACGTCAACATAAGCCAAGCAAATAGTCAGATAACCACATGGGATCTGTTAGAACGATCAAACACCATCATCTTCAACCTTCAAGTGTTTCATAACATTTTTCTCCTCGTGTATACCAGAGCAGTTCCAGTTCATCTCTCAGAGGCACAAAGGTTTCCCCTTCAGTGCTACGTTGTACATTAACGGCATCAAGGTGGCCCGAATCAGTTCCTGCTGCGAGTACCGCTACGCTCCCGGCTTCCAGCAGGGCAGGAAGAGCTGCTTCAGACTGGCCTGGCTGGCTGGTGGGCTGCCCTGCTACAGGTCAGATTTCAAGCTCTGGCAGCATTTCTCTGGCAGAAAATTCGAAAATTAGCTTCAGTCAAAACCAATTGGGTAAACCCATTGCTCTGCAGATATGATGTATTGTTGGCCGCCAAAGGAGGATGCATATTGCATGACATGAGGGGATAGTGTTGGTGGTGGTACATGGGAGGGAGTGTGAGTCATAATGAAAGCACATTTTTCATCTTTTTCAGATGTACAAGTCTACGAAACAAATACAGCTCCTGCCAGCAGTTGAACAACAGCACAAAGGAAAACTTAATTCTCCCTGTAGAGCAGAGCCTTGGCAATGGTACAAAGCCTGGAAATGATTGTCCCAATTTTCCATTACTTCCTAAAGCTTATTCATCAACATTTTTCAGGCCCAGTCCTTGATTTCAATGGACTACTTTAAAGACAATATGTCCCACAAAGGTTTTTTTTCTCTTTTTAATTTTGTGTCTTCAATGCAGGCTCAGTGGAGTCCTGTCCATCATCCCCTCTGTTTATCCCAGCAAAACCAGAGGAGAAATCATCAAGGAGGACGAGAAAACACATCAAGGATGGAGGTGGTGGATCCACAGACACTGAAGACCCCGCTGTAGCAGGGATTAAAGAGACCTCCAAGAAGAAACGACGCAAGGGTCAAACTAATCAAAAAGAGAGCAAAGGCAAGACAGCTAGAAATAAAATGGAAGAGGAAAGAGACAGCAAGGGCTCGGAGGTCTCGCAGAGGTCCACGGCGACAGTAAAATGTGAAGAACAAGCATCGTATCCAAGACATGAACAGCAGAAAACAACCAGCGATGTCATTGCATTGCAGACAGAGAAGCCGACATCAAACAAAACAAGCAAAGCTCTTGGTAAACACAGTTTTTGATTTAATTTATTTTTCAGCTGCATGTGGTATTTCCATTTAATTTTTTCCTCGTTGACTGAAAAAGAATTAAAAAACAAGAGTTTTTCTTTGCTAAGATTCATTGCAGGATGAGGAAGCACTGACTAAGCAGAAGGGAGAGAAACAGAAGGAGCTGGGATCAAATGGGAAAAACAGAGACGGGGAAAGACTGAAGGACTTCTATAAAGAATGTGTGGAAAGGAGCGTCGCGCTGGAGAAGGGCCCAAACAAACACAACTGGTTCAAGGCAAACAGTGAGTAAAAAACTGCAGCATGGTAATCCCTCTGGAGTGCTGTTACTGATTTATGTAATACACTTAGAAAAAAATGGTTGAATTTGCTTAAAAAGTGAGGCATTGATCAATGTGTGCTTGAAGGAAGTTTGATGACGTGTGGGAGAGGTTAGAGCTCGGCGGTGTGAAGAAAATACAAATATCATAATATTTTTGACCAAATATAATATCAATATCCTGTCATTATTGCAGTGTTGAGCATTGATGTATAAAAAAAATGTTAATATAATGATAATTATATTATATAAACAATTATCAGTAATGTAGATATAATGTCTACGATTGGAAAGGGAATGAAAAAGAATGCTTTAATTCTGGTAAATTCTGAAAATTACATCACTTTACTGAAATGCAGCCAAAGCCAAGCTTATATTACTATGATATCCAAAATCAAACACAATATCTAGTCTCTTATCATGATATCAATATAATATTGATATCTTGCCCAGCCCTATGAGAGGTTATTCATCTTTTTGTTTCACATGCTCGTGCCTGCTGTTTAAATAAAGGCAGCAGATCTGCTTCCTCTATTGAACACGAATGCTCAAACTGAATTTTAGATTTTATTATTACATTCTCTCAACAACACTGGATATTAATATCACTGTGTGCACTTGGCAATAGGAGAGACAGTGATTGCGCCTGAGTTGTTTTTCTTCCCCTTATTATGCCAAGTCCTGGAGAGGTGCCGCCTTCAGAAGAGGCTGTCATCATTCCCTGAAGCGCCAGGCTCAGATGTGGAGCGCAGTGCAGAAAGTGACACAGTCCTGCAGCCTGATGGAGAGCCAGAGGAAGAAGAGGACACGGCCAGCCAGATTCCTGGCAGACAAGAGCCTGTTAGAGAACAAGACCTGCAGGCGCAGGTGTGTGTACGACACAAACTACTGTGGTGAATCTGTGTTCTTGCCAGAAAAAGTCATTGGCATTAAATCATCAGAATGGAAACCGAATGACCCTATTTATGCATTATGCAGCAGCGTGCATACATGTTTGTTAGAACTGGTTATTAAAGAGCCAAATAATAAAATGAAGTGTTAATATAAAAAGGGATGAACAAGTATATCAGTGATAGTATTTTAGATGTAAAAAAAAGAAAATCCAATCTATGACCATTACAGGAAGGGCCTTTACATCATAAGCATGCATGATTTAACATTCTAACATAAATAACCATTATTGGGAGGTTAACACACATAGTGGTAACAAATGGTCACTGAGTTTTATCTGGGTCAGGCAGGCGTTTTGGCATCATGATGAAAAACCTTCCAATAGCTGCTGAAAAATTCCTCAAGGTCTAGAGAAGTGGCATGCTGGATGTGGCCGACAGCCAGACCATATGTCTCTCTGCACTCTCGCCCCATCTTTGTGTTTAGAAAACCTCCAGCACCTGTGCTGCTCACATCTCACTCCTGGCCACATTTTGGAGCCATGCTGCTTTCACACTTAAACCATGAAATACTGAAAGGGGAACTACGCCCATTTTTCAATTGCTTTTTATTTCTCGAGCCTAACACAGTCCAAAAATATAAATACACAGGAATAAGACTCTCCCAAATCCCAAACTAGAGTGCCTAAAGTCAAATGCATGATGTCATAATTTACAAAGACTGGAGCTGCCCCATTCAAGATGAATTGTGAAAGATGGTATGAATAACACTAAGAGGACACAGGGGAATATGTGTGGACATGTTCTGTTTCAGAGCTGATGACACTACACTAGGAAACTGCTCAATTGGGTATAACAAGAAGAAAATAGATTCTGTGAGTCTCCCATTCAATGTTTATGGAAAAACTCCAAACTTTGATGATGTCACAAGCTTCAGACTAACTTCACTGGATTCTGGCTTAATCACAAATACTGATTAAACATTCCTTGACCATGAAAACAATGTAATGGAATTTTTATTTTCAGTCAAATGAGATAAACTAAAATCTCAATGAGGTGTTTGTGTATCATTTCTTGGTACATCCTTGCATCATGATGTGGTAGACCATAAGCCAAACTATGGACAACAGGGTCATACAATAGAATATATATTTTCTCATGTTTTGTGCCCCTAGCTTGATGCCATGATGACGGTGCTGAACACGTCTGATGAGGTGGAGCAGCTGGTCCTGAGGAACACAGACCTGACAGACGACCTTCTGCTGAGCCTGGCGTGCGCCCTGAAGAGCAGCCTGTCCGAGGTCATGTTGCTCAACCTCAATCTGAACCTCATCGGCCCATATGGGGCCCACATCCTGCTGGACGTTCTGAGAGTGAAGCCTCAGGTCAGAGGCTTACAGTAAGTCCCAGGCGCCACTGATCTGCGATACAAAAAAGCCACCAGAGAAACAATGACAATCTGGTCTGTTTCTCTGTATTCAAAAAGTACACTGAATAACAAACAGGTCCAGGAACATCAGCCTTTAAAAAAGAGTTCCAATGATTTAAGAAGAGAACATAAAAAACTGTCAGTAAAAAGACACAGCTATAATCCAAGGACAGCCTCATCATTGCAGAATAAAATCTTAGCCTTTCACCGTTGAATTACAGAATCCATCTCTTTTATGTGAATAAGAAATGCCTCAGGTGCCTTACATTTTTGAGTTATTTTCTTTCACCCACAAGATAACTGTGAATGAGCATGCAAGAGCTCGTTTTATGATATTGATTCTGACACTAACTTACATTACATGATGACATGTGTCATGAAAGATATGGCACATGTACCGCTGGACATCACTTGCAGAAGTAGAGTAAGCAGCTCAAAGGAATAGTTTGTACTTTTGGGAAATACACTTCCATGCTTTCTGATGAAGAGTTACAAGGGAAGATTCTGTAAAAACCTTCTGTTATCTGCCCATCAAATATAAAGCTACAGCTAGCAGCTAGTTAGCTTAGCACATCTTTGAGCTGTTGCCAGGCAACCAACAAAAACTCCAGGAAATTACTAGTCGTCTGGAAAATAATAGACTGTAGTTTTTATATTTTTTTGATTAAATAAACAATAAATGTACAGCGGGTCAAACAGTTACATGAAAGGAATGAAATGATTTACCAAACCATGATCAAAATGCAAATACATTTCAACAATCTAGAAGGATCATCTCAGACATGTTGACATGTTCAATCTGTAGTAGAACTTCATTTGAAAAAGAAGTGAACCAAAAACCAAAATGATCAATATGATTTGATCAGGCGATAAATCCTTTTCCAAATTAGACAACCTTTGTGGTAGCACTAGACAGCCATAGTTTAAACATTTTCTTTGTTTTCGTGTAATCAGGTTAAATTTGTAATGTGATGGAGGTCATTGGCTTGGAATGACAAATGTTGTTTGGATAACAAGTTTCTCTAAATCTCAAGATAACAACACTATAAATTTAAGAGCACAAGAGAACTAAATTAAACGTAATGGGTCTAGGCTTGTATCCAGTTATTTCTGGAAAACAATGCTTGTTATTTGTAATAAATGATATAAATAACTTGTAATCCTGGGAAATGTAGTGGTAATAAAATGTTTAAACCATGGCCAATTAGGACTCTTATAGTTCTTAAAGTTGCGAAACAGATACAAAATATTTATCTGAAATTGTCATACGGGGTGAGAAAAGGGATTTTGTATCATGGTGAAAGGGCATACTGTTACAAGAAATGGCTTTATTGAGGAATCCAAATAAATCTCCATGGTTACCCTTTTTCTCTCTCTTTTGCAGCTTGTTTGGAAACAAACTGTGTGACCATGGAGTGCTGACCCTGTTGAATGGAATTGCTGAGCTGCAGGAGCAAACAGCAAGAGCTGCTGCTGCGATCCAGCAGGCCATGCTTTTCCCATCCGAGCAAAATATGCTTCTTCAGCTCCCCACAGGGTGGAGCTCTTTCAGAGTTTTTACGCTTTTAGAGCTGGATATTGGGGGAAATGGCTTGAGCAGCGACGGTGTAAAGGTGTTAGCATCATACATGAAGCACCACTCATGCCTTCAGTACTTAGGGCTTGCGCAAACCAGCGGTGCTGATCTGGCGGCGTGGAAGGAGCTTTTCGACAGCCTCAAAGGAAACAGCTCCCTGACTCAGATCATCTTAGACGAGAACAACTTGGGAGACCCAGGGGTCAGGCTGCTGGCCGACATAGTGAAAGAGAACGTGAGTCTGCGACAGGTGGATCTGGACAGGAACGGCATCAGCGACGTGGGAGGAAACGACATCATGGGAGCGTTGCTTTGCAGGATACAGTTCCCACTGAGCCATCTGAGCCTTCAGGAGAATGACATCAGTACAGGACTAATGAGTAGGATACAGGAGATGGTAAAATGGAAATGAATTGAGGAGCGGAAGAATGCACTTAAAAATTATGAAAACCTTTTCCACCGTGGCAGTTCCAAGGCGAGTTTGCAGCCAGAGCCCAATTGTGAATACTTTTTTTATGTTTCCACTGCGACAGCTCTTGGCCCCAAAAATTGGTTCAACCTCACAACCAAATTTTCGCCTGGCACGAAGAGTCGAAAGCTTCATATGTAGGAAATTTACGTTAGAGCCAAGGACGGGATTTACGTGAGCAACAACAGTTAATGGCGAGCACAACAAAGAGTAAAAGGGTGTTGCAAAAGTTGTGCTTGCTATTTAATTTGGCTTTGTTAGTATAAGAGCAAAAATAATAAACAGCTCGGAAGTAGTTTGCGATGGTTGTTGGCTTTGCTGGGAGAGCAGAGACATAAGTGGTGATGTCAGGCTCTAAACCATTGAAAAGCATAAAGGCTCTGAAAGGGGATCGCAAGTTGAACTAGCAAACGAAAAAACAGACTCATTATGGAACTGGAAAGGTACATGTGACATGGTTAACAGGGTACTGAATAGAGAACTCATAAGATTCTTTGTTTACATTTTCAGGTCAGAAAGAAAAAATAAAGCCTGAGTCATTTGACATGTTTGACCTTGAAACACTCACACAAAGATCTCGTCCTTCCTACAAGTGGGTGGCCCCGCCAGCAAATGCTGCATCTTAGTTTAGCCCAGGCAGGTAGTAGTGTGGGAGGCGTGTTTGCTTTAGAACTGCACTGTGGTCTGGATGCATTTTCAAAGACTTCTCATGAACTGAACCTTTCTTCTTTGTGGTGAGGTTTCATCTTTACCTTGAGTATTTTTTTCTTCTTCCACTTCCCACCAGCGTTACCACTCCTGACTCCACACCTCCTACTGATTCCGGCACAGGGCTCGCCGATTGCTCTGGCATTTTATTGAATAATTCGCTGACAAAAAAGAAACCACAGTGATTCATTCCACCCACTGTTTTTACAGGTCATGGATGACTTACCCACAACGTTTTTCTCCCCTACAACATTTCAGTACTCCTTTCTCCACTTCAAATCTAAAGAGCGTTATGTACAGCTATAAGCTATTCAAAGTCAACTACCCTCGTTTTGTCATTCCTGTCTCTTTGTATGATATACAGAGCTTCAATTGAGAATCCAAGCATGGGGTGGAAAGGAGAAACTAGGGCAAATGCATCTGTATTTTCAAGGCTGTCATCTCATTGTTCTATCAACACCAGCATTCTCAAAATAACTGTACCTGTGATCAAAGCTTGTCAAAGGGGTAATTATCTCCTCTTCTCAAGGCTGCCAGTAGTGACTATGCTGAAACCAATCCCTCCGTGTTTCATCTGCAGTCTTTGCAAATTCCTTTCAGTGGAACCCCGGTAAAGATGAAGCCCCGGGAGGATGACAGATAAATGAGACTGGTGCACCTGAAGATTACATCTGCAGAAAGCTGTATCAGTCTGAAAAAGCTTCTATTTTGGTGTTGTGGTGCCGTACATTCAAATTCTATAGATATAGTGTAGGTTTGGGTATGTTATTTTGTAAAATTGATTATTTGCAACTTTAGTCATTGGATACAAGACAGGTAAGATCTTGTTATCAGCACTAAAAAAAGAGTCCAACTTTCTTTTCTGTTTGACTTCATCCTTTAAGATCTTAACAGCTACATTTGTAGTAGGTTGAACATAAAACTAAGTGGTACACCATCATGCGTGGCTGAGCACAGGCTGGCAAACAAGAGGCACACTGTAGTTCACAGACCTCTTTCGATAAGGCCTTGGTGCTTACTCTGTTACAAGTAAAACTCTGATCAGTGACCCCTTTGTCTGTCTGCTAATGTTATCTGTATTTGGCCTGAAACAAATCCTCCTGTGTTGCTAGCTTCTTTCAGCTGCTCTTCCAAAAACACGGCCTTCAATCACAGAAGCTCAATCTGTTAGGAATTTACAGGTTTGCTTGAGAAACAGTTTCCCCTTTCAGTCCCTTGTAGGTTACTGTATCGTAGTGCCAAGAGCTTTAGCTTTCCAGTAAGGCCTGGCTAGTGCTGCAAAATCCATTGATATAAAGGCCAGAAATAATCAGGTCCATTCATCTGTGTTTTAATGATAACAACAATATGGCTTAAAGGTGAACGGTTACTTATCTTAACTTTTAAAACAAGGAGTTTCATCTTTTTACAGCTGCGAAGAAGCATAGATTCATCCGTTACACAGAGGAAGTTTGAGACAAATGGTGCTGTGCAGTCGCGAAGACGGAGAGAAGAAATACAGTTTCTTGGCTTTGACTTAGGGGCAAGAACAAAACAAATGAAGTGAGCAATGGGTACTTACCTTCGTGGGAACTTCAGTGATTCAGACATTCTTTAAGTTTCCAGGGCAGGCCGATGCAATTTATTTCCACTTACAGTATACGAAGGGTCAGTATCTGTTTGCAGGGCCATTAGCTTTTGATGTCTTTGCAATAATGTTGCTTTGGAAAGACACAGGTAGGGTAAAACTTTTACACTTTACCACAGTAAGTGAATTGTTTCATATTGGCTGAGCAGAGCGGCTGTGGCTTACTTACTTAATCTTATTCTGTCTGAACGAAATCTAAACAAAATGTAATCAAATATTTTATTATCGATGGCCATTATGAAATGCTGTCCATGTGTTCAGCAAGGAAGAAAAAGATATTAGCCAGCATTAAGTAATGGCTATTTATATTTTCATTGTCTTATTCTAGGCTATATTGTTTTTGTTGGAGAAAAGGCCTATAGCCAATGGACAATGTGTGATTTTAAGTCAGCAGCAGCACCATGTAATTCAAATCTAAAAGCTGGTCCTATTTTATTAGAGATATAATGTAAAAGCACAAGTTTGTAATAGAAATAAAGTAATGTAATAAAGAATATTCTACTCCTTATATACATGGCTTGATGGTTTCATTCTTTATATTCTATGCCTATACTGTGGATTGTTTTTTTTTTAAGCTCAATAAACACAGATCAAATTTGACCAGTACTTGGACCAACACAAAAGGAAAACCTGGACCTATTTATGTGCATACAATTTACAATTGAAACAAACTCCAAACGCTATCTGGATCAAAGCAGCCTTAATTGAAACAGTTTAGACAAGTAGTATTGAATTGACCTAACCACTGTAACCACTTTAAGGATCTGAGCCATGAGAACAGTCTGAGTCAGCGTACGACAAGAGGGAATGAACGGGCAGGGGTGTATGTTTGTATTTAGTGTATTTTCAGCCCATATTTAGAAAGCCAGGTGGTGTTTATATGTTTACGGAAGCTTGGGGGCGTCGGACCTCTGTCGGAACAGCAATCTCTCTGTTTAGACCTTTTAAATCAGCTCTGTACAGACTGCAGGCAAATGCTTACTTGTTTTGTCTAGTCTGTCAAAATCAGATGTGTTTTTTAAAAGTTTGTTGTTAATCGAATACAATTTTGTACATGCTGTATGCACTGAAAAAGTTATTGGCTTACTAAATGGGATTATTGCCAAGTTCATGTCAATGAAAAGATAATCAGCTCTTGAGTAACAGCAGCATTGAGATGTTCTACTGTCTTTATCTTCTCAACTGTTACAGTAAACAGTGCGCAGGGAGCAGGAAGTTGATGTTGGCTCGTAGTGCATGCAGTGCAGCAGAGGATGAATGCGGAGAGGCCTGGCTGAGGATGAGAGTGAAGGTTTTTTGATTTATGAGATATAGCGCTGAAGCAGGATCTCTTTGTGGGGTCTCTCAATAATAGATCCCCTTTTACTGCCTGGGTTAGGAGAGCAATTTATAAACTGCATACTGCTGTGATGAGATATCATTTCATTATTAGTACAGTTAGGGTTCATCCATATACGTTACTATTTTATAGTAATACCCCTTTAGATTTCTAAAAACAATTAGAGCAACTTAATGAACGTTATTTTTGGGATTATGCGGTGCCATAAAAGGAAATAAAAATCCACCTAAAATGTGGAATAATGGAAATTGTAAATAAAAACTTGTACAGGGCAGACCTTTGCCAAGAGCATGACCTATCTTGCAATGTTAACACAAATGTATAATAACCCATTTAGTTTTGTCCTTCTGACAAACAGACTGACCAAACCAATAACAAGTCTTCTTAGTTAAGGTAATAATATAGTAGAGAAAATGAGTAAAGGGCATAGTCAGTCCATTAAAATGGCAGTGGAATACATGAGAATATAAGTCGAATGCCACAGTCTTTGAACTCCCCAGATTACAAACAACTGTGTGTTCAGTGCACCCTGCATTGCCCTATTCACTGCATTATGTGACACAGCATTGTGATGATGATGAATGAAAAGTTGTAGGGTCTGCTTTTTGAACAATGGCTCCTGCTGCTGTTTGACATTTGGCAGAAAGAGAAGCTTTTCAATATGGATTATTCATCAGCGGTTTGATCCTCCACTCAAATGTCACCCCAACAATGCCTCTGGCTTGGCAGCCGGCTCTGTTTCTCTGCAGCTCCGCGGGGTAGGATCTTGGCAATAATTATCACATCTAATGTGGCCTTCACAAAGATTCAGTCTTGGTTGTTCCTTAAATTATGATTATTAACATTTTATTGAGAAGCAAGGAAATAATTTGAATCTTGGTTTTCCACATTACTGCAGTGTTGCGCTCTGTGCTCTGACCTGTAATGTGTTTTAAATAAGTTGTAAACCACAGACGCATAATGAAGGAAATGTGTAAACTACTGCAGTAAGCCGTGCCTCAGATGACTGATTAATGTAACACATCTGGCCAAAAAGAAAATATCAAATGTGTTTACCTAACATAGAGCCTGACCACAAAAACATGACCCAAAAACCACATTTTTGTATGGACAACCTTATGAAGCCTAATTTGAGAAAGAAAAAGCTTAACGTTTCCTTGAAAGGTCTATCAACAGCAACGTTTGCTGTTTTGTGCAAAAAAGCGATTTGTCTTTGATCAGTAAAGGCAGAATTTGTCTTTTAACCCGGATTCATTCATTTTAGGACGATTACCGAAACAGATCAAAATGAAACATTGATGGAAACTTATAAATAATAAATTGTTAAGGTGAATTTGTTTGTGAAAAGGATGTGGATTGATACATTGGGCAAACACACAAAAAAAGTATATTAGTTAAATATTCAGTCTTTAGTGAAATCCACTTCTCATGGAAAATATCTATTTTTGTGTGTGAATTACTTTACCAATTATTTAATTTGATATTTAATGAATGTTTGTTTCAGCTCTTGTTTATTTGTGTTCATGGTTTGTCAGTGGAGATCAGTAACAGTTATGTAACCATTAAACCTTTTCAAAACAATCCCCTTATTAGAAGTTATGCAGTTCCATCCCGAGGCAGCAACATATTGAAAACAGAGAGATAGTGTTATATCACCATTATTTGGACTTTCCTGAATAGAATGAATGGAACTGTTCTCTAAATTTCCTGTTGCAATGTATGGAATGGGTAAACACAGCACCGGGGCACGCTCTTATTGGATCCAGCTGTGGCTGGACAGACGCTGCTGCATTCAGCTGGCCCCAATTCCCCACGACATGGGAGTAAAACAAAAGACTCTGTGTTGATAAGACAAGAGATCCCTTCACTTAAGCAGAACATGAAAGAAAAGACAATAATGTGCTATTTTCACAAGAAAACAGAATGGTACAAGAAAAAGACAGACGAATAACCTCAAATGAGCCTAATAACCTCTGTCTTTTGATGTTTTACCAACATCAAAATCGTCAGTCAATGGAATAAATCACTACAAAACGTGGACTGCACACATCCAAATGTGGCTCATAAATGGTGTGATGGCTCTATTAACTAAAGATGATTCATTTTGTATTGGGTACCTAGTTAGTTTGACACTATCTGTAGAAAAATCCTCCAATTTCCTGCAGACACTGAACAAGTAATATCTATCGTAATGTCCGCGCATCAAGGCCAGCTGACTTCCATTACCCACCACCGTTCTGGAGTAAAAACAGTCACAGCGCCTATCCACACCTGTCAATGGTTATAGACTGGGACCATGATGCACTCATATGTGATGAGTGGAAGACCATTACATTATAAAACGCCAAAAGAAAAACTTGCCCCCAGATATCTTTAAACAAATAAATCTTTCCACCAGAGCTCTTTTAGGTTTTCCATGAAAATGGATTTACGCCTCAATGGAGAGTGGAGGAAAGTTTTTGCTCTTAGAGAGCAAAGAAGGAGACTCTAGTTCAACCGTTATCAAGTGGGAAATCGGTTGTAAAATTGCAGCAATATTGCCCTTGGCGCAGCGTCTTAAAGGCCAACTTAAAATGTATTCTTCATGTCAAGGACCACCGGCATATGCATCAAACCACCAACCACTCTGTTTTCCCAAGAAACTATATCTAGAATCACATCACATAATGAACGCATTAGTTTCTATAGTCTATGTTAGACGGGAACATGAATACCACCAGCCATTATCGAACCCCCTTTTTTAATCATTGTGCATAAAAGTATAAATCTGGTGCTTTTCATTTTTATAAAAAAATGCCACCAACAGTTTCCATATAACATCATTATGAACATACTGGGGTACAAAGTCATGACAACATTTGTAAAACTGCAATGATAGAATAAAGCACCTGTGAGATATGTATAACAAAGAAGTATAGCTAATGCAGTTTTGGGCATTCTTGAAGAGAGTTCAAACATACCGTGATATAAAGCTAACAGCTATCTGGTTAGCTTAGCTTAGGACAAAGAATGGAAACTGAATGGATTCTGATTCTGAAACAGTTAGCAAGGCTTAGTCCAACTTACAAAATCTGTATACCAGCGCCAAACAACTGGGTAAAAGTGACGAGTTGTGAATTACAACGAGTTATAGAACATACTTAGCCGGGAGCAGTGTCTTCTTAATTCGCGTCAAGTTGTGCCACTTTGTAATTATTTAACAAAAGCGTGAATTAGCTTAGAGGCTAGTAGGCAGATTGTGTTTCCTTTGGACTGAGCCAGGTTGGCTGTTTCAAGTATTTATGCTAAGCTAAGCTAAGCTGTGCATCTGCTGTTTATCACTTTATAATTAGTATATAAAAGTGATTCATCATTTCATTCAACTATTATCAAAAAAAGAATATAAGCTTATTCCCAAGCAGTTAAACCAGGCCTTTAAACTATCCGGGCAACTGCTGGTTTGACATCCACGACACTTTGCAGTCCCTGGGGCGCAGTTTGTGGACCGCTTCCATAGGCTGCTGCAATAATAATTACAAACCCCATGAAACTTTACACCCCTGATTGGAGATCTTCCTCTGCGCTCTTCCACAGCCTGTGGGGACATTACCCTCCTTGTGAGTGAACTACAACTTGTGGTAACAAAAGCTCACACCCTATGCAGCTCAGACAGGTACAGGTAATTGGAAAGTACTCTTTCAGGGTGCTTAGCTGCCTTCCTGGTCCTGAAGGACGAGCTGTGAGAGGGCTCTGTGTGAGGAGGAGGGATCCAGTTGCAGGCAGCTGAATCGCTGCTCTGTTGGGTCTCCCCTGGACACTGTCATAGCGTGTTTGCTTAAGGCGGGTCAATGAGGACTTTCTTTGGCAGAAGAATTTCACAGCACACGACAGTACACACACACACACACACACACACACACACACACACACACACACACACACACACACACACACACACACACACACACACACACACACACACACACACACACACACACACACACACACACACACACACACAGGAACCAGTAAAGCCCCCTGCAACCCCTGTAACCCAGATCTCTGCTACTCCGGTGAGAACGGAAGTTGATGTTGGTAAAGCAGGAGGCGAAAAATAAAGCTATCACAAAAAGCTAGTGTATTATCATAGCTTTTAGTTTGATTTAAATTCATTGTTAATTTGTTGTAAGTTAAACATGTCCGTCATATTTGAATGACAGTTTTACTGTTAACGTTATACTACCTCTGACAAAATAAATAAAATACATTTCAGAAAGAGCGTGTTTGTCCTTCATTGTGATTTGGCATCACCAATAAAAACTATGTTTAATTTAAAAATGAAGGAAATATGTTTTCTATCAACATCAGGTCCTTTTTTGGCTCCTTAATCGCCTGGCTGATATGAACTCATTACACATGATGATGATTATGAATTGCAGTGTATACATGTCAAAGACAAGTCTGTGCTTATTTAGAAACAGTGTTGCCATTACATAGTGTGTCCACAGGAGTGCACTAACTAATTTACCAAAATTACTCCAATTCAAGATACAGTAACTTGCTTGGTATGTAGCTTTTGGAGCACATAAACAACAACAACAACAACAACAACAACAACAGCAGCAGCAGATACAGTTTGGTCATTACCCAAATATTACAGGTAGCGTATTTAACTTTAAGAGATGTTGAGAATATCTGTCTGATATATCCTGATGTTATGAGGCGTGCGATAAAGTAAACATCTCCAAAACATTTGAGTAAATTTAATTGTGTTGTATGTTCTTTCCAAGGTCATGAATGAACTGTCAAGCTCAACTGACTCATTTCTATTTTAACTGTACTTTTATTAATGCAATTTTGGGTCAAATTAACATATTGTTTCATTGCTTTAAATTGTTATTTTATTGAGACTAAATTATGTTTTTGAGATAAAGTAACATACATATTGGGAAAAAAAATATGTTTAGAAAACTATTAATGTGCAACTTATTACAATTATAAATAACAGCCAAGAACAATCCTGTGTCAGTAGTAGCAGAAGTATATTGAACAACAAAAAATAGAACAAGAAGAGTTTGAAAAAAGTTCAAACTAGTAAGAACATTCTACATTTTATAAGACCTCCACAGTTTGGTGCAGTTTCGACCAAGTGCATAGGAATTGGAACCCATAGTCGAAATGCTTTTTGTTACTTGCACACACATTAATTTATTACCATACATGAGATCCTAATGCATGCTTGATTTACCAAGAACTGCTTCCTAAAATACACTCTTTTTCGCTGAAGAAGCGGAAGCTGCAGAGTCTCTGCTTAAATCTGTTTCCCTCGATGTCAGTTGAGGGCGACAGAGGGAGGTGTTCCCCCTTTTCCCGGTTCTCAAGATTTTCCTCAGTCTTCAATAAACTTTCATTTTGGGAAGTCCACACATACACACAGTGACAACGGCGGTCGTCATCTTGTCCTGCAACAGTTCCCGGGAAAGCCGGACAAGACTTGACTGGACGTTCATTGTACTTTTCCAAACGCGCGAAAGGAAGAAGGAACAAACATTTGAAGCGCACAGGTGGAGCTCTTCGGAGCGTCTTTTTGAAATCTGGTGTCATATGAGACTACAGGGACATAAAGAGACAAGACAATGACAGAAAGCAGCATTGCCACTGCAGGTTAATCCCGAGTTGGTTGTTTTGTTTGTTTCCTGGGACGTTCAATCCTTGTACGACCCTCTAGAAACACCTGGAATGGAAAAACTTTTTCTGCTTCGTCTGGACTGTGGCAAAAACTCCCAAGAAAGAATGAAGTAACCGCAATGGAGCCGGACAATGCCCCGTACTCCAAACTCAAATGCACTGGAGTCGGGGGGTGAGTCGACACATTTTATACTTCAAATTAAGTTTCTGACTTTTTTTTATCGGGTTCAATATGGAGTCATTCATGAGCTCGTGAACATCACCTGCGACATAATTAGTGCGCATCTGACAGAGCTAGTCCTGAAAAGTTGCTAGTAGCTTTGATACAAATTATGTGTGTTACAGATGATATTCTGAGCCAAAGCACACATTTGATGTAATTATTTACAGGCAGTTAAAAACAGGTAGTTGCAGGATAGTTCATGGAAACACATTTGCTCTGCTCATTAGTGACAGTTCACTGGAAGCTAGTGCAGTCGGTTCTACTGTTCTTGAGCTTGTGTCTTTGCAGCTTGTACCAGAATGAACTGCCAAGTAATCTGGGACTCATTTGAGGGAGATGTATGAGAGGAGGAGAAATCCCTCTCCTCCCCCCTTTTCTCTCTCCTCCCAGCTGTGCATCTCACTCAGCTGGTTGGCCCACTGTCCCAATGGGAGGGGAAGTAAAAGTCAAAATGTTGCATCATATAACCACTACTGGACATATGAGAAACTTCACAAATTGAATCCCCCACCCCTTTCCACAGTGTTTCTGCTAATGTCAGAGTGAGGCAGTGAACGGGATTATTTTTTTTAAAAGCTGCAACCAGCAGTCATTGTGTCAGTGGTAGACCAGTGGTTGACCAGTGGCTTCCTGCGGGTTTCTGCGGAAAACCACAAGTGTGATACATTTCCCGTAAGTTGGTTCTTTATGTCACTGACCCCGGTTCCCTTTGAACATCACTTGCCCCGATGCAGTTTCACATACTAAACAAGTTAAAGATTAGCTCCAAGAGTGTCACGACCCAAAAGTAAGTGGTGATAATACATTCACACTAGAGCGTGTCTATCACATTGATGTGACATTTATGTTCTTTCACTTCAGTTTGGTGTGTCTGCGCGTTTTGGTTCCAAAACATCTCTACGTGTGAGCAATCGACACTCCTGTGTCACCTTTCTTCTTGACAAATCAATGGTGCAAAAATCTGTTTATTGGCTGAAAATATGATAAATGTCACAGTTGTCATGTGAAAACAGTTGGATGTAATTGCATTATTTGGTTTGAGAATAGGGTTGTCACAATATTACATTTTACACAAGGGGTGTCCAAACTGCTTTCATGAAGGGCACGCTGAATGTCACATTTTATGGGTTATTCAAACAAAAATACATTACTGTTGTACTTTTATTTCCAGTGCGCTTTACAAGTGCTTCTATCAATGTGACATAAGGGCGATCAGTAATCAATACGCCATTTAATTCTGAAATATCGACATGAAATATAAACTTTCAGTTATCAATGATGACCAATTTCAATTAAAGTGTGTTAAGCATACTTTATAAAATCTACTTGTTTTAAGTGACTACACACCTGTGTTTTTACCTGTATTGTGGCCAAACAATTCACAACAACAGTTTTGCAATATCAATATCAGCATTTAAAAGAAATGTCCTCCTTTTTATCTAAACTTGGTTTATTGTCTGTTATGTCTCTTTTTTTGGCACTCAAATCAGGTGTAGCAAGGTCAAGAAACAGCTGTTTACCATTAAGTGTACAAAAGCATTAAAAAAGACCAGAAATGATTTAAATTGTGCTGGATTATTTACATGATAAATTGTGGCATGGGTAAATTAAATATGTTACCTTGTCCTAATTATGCACTTGGAATAGTATGTTTTAAGGTGATGCAGTGTATATATATACTGTTTGAGCGGTGCTGTCATGCCACCCTGCAGAGCAGCAGCTTATCTGGGTCAGGCAGGCAGGAGATAGGACAAAGCTTGTTGTCTGAAAGCAGATGTTAGGCTCTTTGAACACAGCAGAGATGCTGCTGCTCCTCTGCTGCAGATCTGATCACTGTGGGAGGTGCAAGTACAGGAGTTTATGGCACGTGAGTTAAGCATTTGAGTGTGCCAGTTACATATTTTTATGCATTAATTTAGACTTGTTCTGCAATCAAGACTTGAATAAATGAACGAGCATAAATAAATGTGTTTAGTGTCTGATTACAATCAGAAAGAAAATAAAGTGTAACATTGAAGAAGCTGTGGTTACATGAGATTGAAGTGTATCATTGCTTTTTACATTTTACAGACTAAACAATCAACACATTATTGAAAGATTAAAACTATCTGTACCACCAACTTGTCTTTTTGTCTTTCTCTTTAGGAGATTTCTGATCCTTTGGACTATTCTCTGTTGCACCTGCTCTCTCAAGCTAGCACAAGCACAAGGTAAGCAACACGCAAGACAAGGATGGCTGAATGTTTGTGTTCCTTTTCATACACACACATTGTTGTTAAGGTAGTGTCACAAATGTGCCTCACAGACAGTGTGTGAAAGGGTAAATTAAAATGGATTTATGGGAGGTTAGTGACACATTCAGGTATCTCCTGTGCACTACAACTCGTTGAGACTGTACATATAAACTAGATAGCATCATTATATTATATAAGTTTAATGGCTATAAAACACAAAATGGATAATAACAGTGAAAATAACTTCTGTAAGTAATTGCAATCCCCAAACATGGCCCCCTGTGAAACATTAAAAGTCCTCTTAAAGTAGGCCTTTATTTGTTCTTACCTAACATTTATTTAATTGGAAATGGCCCAATAAAAGATGTATAGCCCCAAAAGGCTTCATACCCATACATGTACAAAATGTCATAAACAAGGTGTCATATCTTAGATGTTTCCCAAAGTATTGTCTGCAAAAAAAGCACTCTATCTCAAGTAGAGACACTTTTAGCTGGGCCTTGATGCCTGATGCAGTCACCTCTCTGTTACACCATTAAGAGATATGTATGTGCATGTCTGATTTAACTGTCAATCAAAATCTGGCAGAGTTATTTCAGTATGCCTTTTGATAATGTGAGCCACTTTACTCAGTGACAGCTGTTTTTGGCAACTTCTCTCTAATCCTTCCTTCATCAGGGTATACTTTTTACTAAATTTTGACTGCTGGCTGTCCAGAGAGACATGCCTTTTCTGTACGGAGGGAGGTGTTCATTTGCAAACCCAGATGTAAGTTGGCCCTCAATATATCTACATCATTTGTAAGATGATTTCTACAAGTTTCATGAGAGGCAGTGAAATCATGCATATGGAAAGTGACTACAATCACAGGCTATTGCATTCTTACTGTTTAAGACACTGCACCCTTTACTCTGCAGTCATTTCTAACACAAGGGCCGCTACTTCTACTTTTTGACCTTTAGAATAAAAAAGCAAACTTAACTTTAAATATGCAAAGGCCTTTACATTTAGCCTTTTTGCAGAGGAAAAATACTTGCATACATTGCATACACATTTCATCAGAAGGGTCATCAAGGTCAGCTATATTGCAGCATTACAGGAGAAAGATATGAGAGCTCCCCCCTGCCCTCTAACTCTACCTTTAGGCCATCTAGGCGGAATGAAAACCATTTGAATAACAATGATGATAGTAAATAATCCACTTGCTTAAAGACAAACACCCTGGCAATGCACACACTGTGATGTCCCATTGCAAGCCTTTTTCAAAAACAAAGTATCATCCATTTGATTGTTAGTGGGACAACTTTTGACTGGCTGTCTGGATTTTGTAATATCCGCTGGCTAGTAGATACAACAATGTGCTGAGTCAGACGCCAGACATTCACTCTCTGTTTCTTGAGCACATTTTTGGGGGATGCAGAGTTCTTGGATTACATTGTGTCGGATGTTCTATTACATGTTCAGAACCAGTTGTATTCCATAATGCTTTTCCTTAATGAATAAAGTTGAAGTTAGCTCTGCATTGAAGGCGTACTCGTATTGGAAATAAATGAGTCTGTTCTTCCTCTCTGAGAAAAGTTGTGTTGTCTGCTACTCTTGTTCTCCAGCAGTGCGTCTTATTCTCCGTTCTTAGATTTTTTTTCTCCCAGCTCATCAGGAGGTCACAAAGAGCCTTAGGCAACCGGTCTACCCGCTAAGACTTAGATATGCTGCATAAGCCCTGAAAGTAGTTAAAAATCACACAATGAAAGAACAATTTTGCTTTCCTCATACCATATTAACAATTCAAATGAGTGCCAGGAATTAAGCTGAAGAAAATCTCTCCTCTTTTTCAGTTTCTATTTGATGTTTCTGTTCCATGTGTGGGTTTTTCAATTGAGCTGACCTCCCACTGCCTGCACACACTGAGCAGGGTTTCCCTTCCTAACATGCCTAGTGTCTATACTTGTTTCTGCTCTGCTGAGTTGTAATTCATCTTTCAGCAGTCTATTCCAGTCTTGCTCACATTTGTTTTGTATTAGCTTGGAAGAGGGTGGATATTTGAGCTCTATATGTAGGCTTTTAGTTTTGACATTGCACATACTGAGAGGATTAATGTACTGTACTCAGGGTATACTGATACTATACTATGCTTTTATTCCAACCTTATTTAACTAAACAGTTTTTTTTCACTAAACAGTTAAATAAGATAGCTTTTGTTTGACTTTTCCCGATGACTTGTACTGGTGCCTAACAGAAGACACCAGTATGATAATGGGATCATTTTCCAGTCTATTTTGATGTTAAAACCTAAAGCAGATTTGAGTTTTCTAAGAGTGCTGAATGTTTTTGCAAAAAGTAATACCCTGGCTTATATAAGTATAACCTTGGTGTTGTTGTATCAGTGGTTCTGGGTTTTTGGGTTTGGGACCACCACGCTTAGTTCAGGGCCTGTGAAGGACATGTTTTGGAGTTGAGAGAGGATTTAGAGGTCAATAACATGCCTTCTTTCTCTACCTTTAGCCTCTATTGAATACTCAATAGTAATAATTCAGTATCAAAATCCATACATAAATTATACAAAGACTTAAGAATAGATCAATACAGGCGGAACTAAAATACAAGACATACAAAAACAAACTAACAAAGATAATACGATGTAGCAAAATGGATCACTGCAGAAAGGATTGGAGGATTAAAAAAACACATAAAAAACACAAGGAATGTATGAAATACCATTATTCAAAAGGTAATGGAAAGACACAATACCCTAACAGTTTCCTCTCAAAAAACGCCACAATCATCTTTGACATGGCTTTAGTTGCTACCCTAATCAGTTCTGTTTCTGTTGGTCCTTCTCTAGCTGGGGAAATGACAAAGACTGGTTGTAGTGATGGCGTAGAAAATAAAGATATATATATGTAAAGGAAACTATATTCATAAGAGGGACTGATGAAAAATAAATGATTGATACAATTAAAAAGTATTAAGTCAGAGGCTGTCATGATATTGACATGCATAAAGTTAAAAACATTATCGAATGTATAGCCGCCTCCGTCACGGAGGCCGTCACTTACTGGAATTACTGTTCTGTAGCTCGCTGCATCGTTACGCACCATTAGGGCCTACCCCACTCAGCAACTTGATTTAGCTCAAGATTCTCGGGTGTTGGCCGGCCCTTTTTTATAATATATCAAGGATATAGAATACCCTGGTTGAAAAACATCTGATTGGTCGCAACACAAAACAACTCAAATGTGTAGTGCGTGAACCGATAAGGACACACAAATCAATGTAACACTGTAATATTACAGATCAACAACACAGATACCATTCTCATTTATTCACATTTTATTTATGTAATTAATAAAATAAAATAAAAATGTATCTGAGGGTTCCAGGGTCTTCTCTGAATACCTTGAAGGCCCTGACAGTTCACCACTGCAAAACATTTATGTCTGGAGAGAAACATGTACTGTCTAACTATAGACCTATTCATTGCTTTCACAGTTTTCTAAAATACTGGAAAAAAATCTACTACATAAGACTAAATGACTTCATTCTTTGTCTACTGCAAAAGGTTGATTAAGGCTGAGAAGATTTATTGTGAAGAATAATCTTGAAATAAAGGATGGCTTCAGTGAAATGTGGATTTGATTAAACCACAAAAAAACAAAAATGGATCCAATTAGAAGAAATATGTATTTCACATAAGACTGTAATGTGTGAAAATAAGCCACATTTCCCTCCCATGAGATGCAAGTAGCAATTAAAAACTGCAGAAAACACTGCCGTACATTGAATGAGCTCAGGCCCCTGTCAGAGCCATCATCTATAATCAGCAGATACCACAGGATAAAGTGAGAAGGCTGAGCTCAAACATCTCCTAAAACCTCAGCACCATCCTCTCCAGGGAAATGTTCAGCCGGTGTTTCCTGAGATCGCGCTAATGAAGACTGATGTAACCATTACATAATTCCTGGCAATCTCCAAAAGTGGATGTTGATGTGTGGCCCTATCGGAAATTCAATGCGGCAGTTTCTTAAATTGCTTTCACAGCCGGATTTCCATTAGTCTAACTTTAAACTTGTGAATTCTCTCCCGGCATGGCATCACATCACACCGTAATTATCACTTATAATGCTGCACCGTTCATCCTCTTTATGCTGATCAGTGCACTTGGATAGGAGGTTGTTAATTGGTGTGTGTGACTTGTAATAATAATAAGTAATGCGGTGTCTTCTTAAAAGTCCTGTGTGGTTCGTACCAATATCAAAGAGTTAAAGTAGAAAGTTATTCGGGGGAAAAAAGCTTGGAAAACATGTTTTTTTATTGTACTATAGAAATCCTGATTTTGTGAAGTTGTCGTTCGGTATTGTTTGGTGTTTTAAGTTTACAAAGGATCACTGACATCTCTCTTGTTTCTTGAAGATGTGGATGTTCTGCTGCAGCTCGGGCTTTCTGGGCGGAGAACAGGTGTGTCGTCATCCTCAGGCTCCCGAACCATTCCTAATGGCATCATCCCCTTCAAGTCTGGAGTTATCCTCACCCCGAGGGCCCGTATCCAGGTGCCCCTGCGCACCGTTATCCCAGCGACCTACAGTGCCACCAACCTCTCACTGATCCTCAGCCTGTCTGTGCATCGCATCAACAGCGCCTTCCTCTTCTCAGTTCTGTCCAAGAAAAAGAAGGTTCAGCTTGGACTGCAGTTCGTACCGGGGAAGGTCCTTGTACATGTGGGGCCGAGGAGCTCTGTGAGCTTCGACTATGATGTCCACGATGGCCAGTGGCACAGCCTGGCTTTGGATATCCGAGGCCAGCAGGTGTTCTTACACACTTCTTGTGGAAAGAGAAGTGTACAGAAAGATTTGCGCTCAAAAAAAGAGGAGGCTCTGGACGCAGAGGGCTCTTTCCTGCTGGGCAAGATGAACCACAGCTCTGTGCCGTTTGAAGGCGCCATCTGTCAGTTTGACATTTATCCCTCTGCTGAGGCAGCTCATAACTATTGTGATTACATTAAGAAACATTGCAGAGAAGCCGACACGTATCGGCCCATGTTTGAACCCCTCCTACCTCTCATTTCCCTGGATCCAAATATTACTGTCACTCATATAACTCCTCTGTCAGTGATGGAGATATCCAGAAAGGCTTCCACTTTGGCCTTGACCGAGGAAAGCACCAGGGTTGTTGTTCCAAACGACCGCTTGCTGATGCTGAACAAAACATCTGTGAATCAGACTGCAGACACTCCAGAACGCGTGTCTGCTCCACAGCCTCATCCAGGGTTGGAAAGTCCGTTTAATTTTAGGTTTTTAACTCAAACCTCTTCAACACCTCTAAGGACCAGTGAGACACCTCCAAACCCCAAACCAACGTTATACGGCAGTGCCGGAAATAAAACAAAGCAAGGGGTTACTCATTCTCAGGAACCTCCGGGCGAAAGAATGGATTTACCTGCCTCCATCCGACCATCTGAGATGAAGCCAAACCTCTACACCACAGCTGCTGTCAGGCCGGGGTCTCCGTCACACGGCGACCTTCATCGGATAGAGCCCATGACAACAGAAGCTCCCAAGGAATCTGAGCCAAAAGTGCCCGGTGTGCAGGATGTCAAACCCACCTCACTTATTCCAGTCACTCCAGCTGCAACAGATGGCTTCCAAACATTTGACCTGGATCCCACCCAATTCTCGCTGCTGGCTGGATCACCTGGACCACCTGGATCGAAGGGAGAACCAGGACCACCGGTGAGTGTCCAACACAGCACACACCTGCCCCTGAAACCCATACATGTCCATCACGTGTTTAAGGGCCGGGCGGTCAAATCTAAAAAAAACAATTACAAGCAAATCTTTCACAGCAACAATGATACATTTAGAAGATGTATTTAATAGTTAATAGTCTTCTCCTTCTTCTTGATTTGGAAGAGAACCATATCGTTCATCCATACTTTTTAGCCATAAGTGCTTCTTTGTGCATGCATCACAGATATTGATTTATCTTATGACAGTTTATACATTAATTGCTCATGAAATATGGATCGTTAAGCTGCCATATGTGTCCTTCGGTCATATTTCCTCATACAAAATTGAAGCCTAATGATAAACTAGTTTGGCAGCGTGTTATTTAAATGTCAGTTTGCCTCCTCTGATGCCCGGCCCCGCTGCTGAAGTGTGGTTTTGTGAAACACCATTCATCATCCATTGTTTCTCTATAACGTTTGCTATCAGTGTTCGTAAAGTTATTCTCCTTCCTACACTTTTTTTGGCCTTCATGTGGTGTTAAAGACTTTTCACCATCCAGTTGTTTAATACACATGTTTAAAATCCTTTTTAGCAGCAGTGATAGAAATAGTCAGGTTCAAAACGAGCCTTTACCAGGGAGTGTTTGTCTGAGTGGAGGGGCTGGCAGTGAGGTGTTAGATTCCTCTGAGAGTGGGACTGCTTGAAGTATGAATACTTTTAAAGTAAGGTCAAAGGTAAAAACGGATAAAGATCTTGTGCACAATTAACCATTTAGAGGAAGCATATAAAGGGCTATACAATATAAATGCAGTGCTTTATCTGCATTTCTGAGAGCTGTAGTTTCTGATTTTAAGCACTGCCGACCTGTGCTAGCATGACTATCAGTTTTTGCCGGGAAACCACTGTGTCTTTGTTCCTTTTAACGATTGATTTTTTTAAAGCAAGTCAAATCAAATAGATAATTCCTTGAAAATGAATCCAGAAACTTTGTCAGGTTTAACGGACATAGAGTAATATATTTAAAAACACATTGTTCCAATGGTGTGTTGGAGGTTCTGCATATCTGTCAAACAACAGACGGACTAAATAAATGAAGATAAATTCACAAGACCATCTGGAGACTGCAGTCTCAGACAGACATTTCCGATTTCAGTGATGAGAGCAGAGTATTTCATCTTTCCTCACCCAGTGTCAACTGGAGATGGTACACATTCAAATTGGCCATGTAGTCCTTTGTGGCACTAATCCTCTGTTGAACACAAAATGGTTAGCAACATTTTCCATTGTTAAAAGGAGCTCTCTGTCTTGTATTGGGACATGTTTAACCCACAAGAATGTTTAAAGTAAAGCTCTGCTGCTCTGGCAGCGAGAGAAACCACAGTCGGCTCTGCACGCCCCTGAAGGTTGTTTTTTTACGAGAGAGTACTGCAACCAATGCCCGTCAGTCCCTGGCGCACGATAAAGCTTACCTTTCATTGCTTGTTAAATTTTTTAGTATGGTGTCTAAACAGATTGCTGAGTCAGGTATGGATTCTGAATAATTTCAGGCAGTTTTACAACATTGTCTTAAGCAGTGTTTCTCAACTGGTGGGTCGCGACCCCATTTTGAGTGGGTCGCGGACCCATTTTGAGTTGGTCGCAGATAAGTGAAAAAAAGAAGTTGAGGGAAAAAAAAACTCAAACTTTTATTTTGAAGGCCTCTTTTATTTTGAAGGCTGACATTTCTAATGTCGCCTGTGCAGTAACCCTTTGACTGGAAATGTCGAAGACCAGAAACGGTTTTGAAAACTGCTGTCATGTAGTGATCCAGGATTGGCTCCAAGTCTGTCTTTTTATTTAATACAAAAAATATGTGCCATATTTATAAAAAAGTGGGTCCTGAGGCTTGACCAGTTGAGAACCACTGGTCTATAGGATCACTTGAGTGAGAGCCAGAGAGCCATTGTTGAAGTTTGTAGTACCCCCTCCTCTGCAGGAGCACTCCAGGGCCGGGAACTGGACTTGATATTAGTGGTCTGTTAAAGAAGCCATAACTTTCAGCTGCTTACACAAGCAGTTAAGTCTTGTAAAGTAAACACAACAGCATGTCAGCCCTGATGGGTAACACCAGCGCTGATAAAACAGGCCTTACTGCAGAGGAAGGGGAGGGTCAGAACTCAGCAGCAGAGTTTATTGTGAAGGGATGCAGAGGATATGATAGCTGGATCATAACTTCACCAACACTAATCTTATTTACCAGATCCATAGACCACGCGGACCAATCCAATTTCAATGATTCAGTCATGGCTGGCTTCTTTTGAGTTCCACAGCAGTCTCATGTTACTTAACCTTAATGTGATACTAATGCCTCAAGCAGAGGTATACAGGCTTTTAATGAGAGATAAGGGCTATTGCTACAATAATGCAATTGGTTAAATACTTTTCTTCAAATGCCCTAAGGTGAGGTGATGTGTCGTGAGAGTGGAAAAGTCAGCTGGAAGAACAGTTATTCTGAAAGTTGTGGACCACTGGGATGATATATATTTCTGCTGCTTACAGATAATCTGATCTTCAATCTCGTTTGTAATAGGTAAATAATTGAACCTATAGTTATTGTTTATTAATTATATTAGGTTCTTCAAAGACTTGCAGCTTGCACTTCCTTTCCGCCCCCCCGCCCAGGAGGGACAGCTCATGATGTGCGGACAGGCTGATGGTTACAGTCTGAAAAATGTAAAGGTTGCTGAGAGCTTTTTGGCTTGTCAGATTGTGTGCTGCCTGAGAGAGCATATTTATAGCTGTGGCTCCTGCCCGAGTCAGACAAAAGTGCTCCGTACATTTGACATTATAACAGAAGCCCAATTTCAGCTGGACTGCCCTGAGCTGTTATTTAAGACCATTTCCTTTTTCTCTTACTTTTTCTACCTTTTTCTCTTAACCTTCTGGAGCCATGGGAAAATAACTAACAATCACACATCTCAAACTCTTCACAATGACCCCTCATTAGATTTGACCTTTCAGAGCTTTGCCAATCCATGTATGAAATAGTTTTAAAGCTAGCTGATGCCTATAATGAATGTGATGGCTGGAACCAGCGCTGACCTGCCTGCCAGTTTAATCAGACCTAAAATGTTTATGCCGCAGTGGTTTGGGGCTCAAATGATTTGGCTGCAAAGGGACGGGGACTGCTGTAGCCTGTAAAAGGACATCCCCATGCCTGCCAGCATCTCCCTCACTCAGAGCTTTGCAACTTCACTTAATGTCTATCAATTTTCTTTACACTTAGAACTCTCTTTTTCTTCCAAGGCTGTTCCAGGCTCTCTTAGAAAAAGGCAGCAATTCTTATTTGCACATTTATACTTTCTTCAATTTATCCATGACATATTTTCTTTTGCTTTTTAGGGCCTTCAAGGACTTCCAGGGTTGCAAGGAAAGCCAGGGAAGAGAGGCCCAAGGGTGAGTTTCTCCCGACATGTGACAAGTTTCCCAGTTACCATCTGACAGTTCATCTTTTTACCACCTTTGTCTGATCTGTATGATAGTGAAATTACACCTTAAGCACTGATATGAAAGACATTCGTGCTTTTCCCTCGAGCACTGTGTAACATCTTTGCATTACGGGGCTTTTTCAGCCTGCCGTTAGTTTGCTTTGGCTCTGGGTTTGATGAAGCCGTGCTACTCTGCTGCCAAGGTCCATTTGTAAAGCTGCAGAGCAAACAACTGTTCGCTACAAATCTGTGGGCTGTCGATGCAAAATGAATTGTACGCATATGGAAGGTATTATATTGACATTAAAAATAAGGAAACTTGTGAGACTATACATATATACATATATATATATATATATATATATATATATTTGCAGAACAAGTACTTTCTATCCCATACTTATATTAGGCATAGCAATGAATGAGTCTAGTGTATCAGACGGAGTCCTCCAGTTAAATATTTCCTATTTCGGGGCTCAATGTCGCTCTGCAACTGTGAGCTCCTGATGGAACCCAGCAAATTGAGAGCAGATGTTATTTCAAGCCCATGTTTTCAGAAGAAATCTAAGAAGAGAGAAAATGCCGGGAGATGATTTGTCTCGAGGGACGGTTTGTTGTTTCAATTTCTTTCGAAGACCTTTAACTGATGAATGTATGCAATCGCTGCCCCTTGACCTCCCTCGTATGAAAATGAAGCAAGAAGAAGTTGAATTTGGCATCATGGCGAGTCCTAAGCTGAAATAAATATGCTAGATCTTAAGACAGTGAAAACATGGGGAGGTGTGCTGTTTGGTTGCCCAGGCCCCTACTGGAGCGCTCCTGCAGAGGACTTAATGCTACTGAGGAGTGCGCGTACCTGCCGCGGCCCAGGAGACTGCCCTGCGGTCAGGCCTCAGAGGGGTGGGCTGTGGGAACCCAATCTCTTTAAACAAGGAAGAAAGAGGGCTTTGTCCCCATCTTATTACAGGCATTTAAGACCCTGTCTGGAGTTCAGAAGCTCTGCGCAGTAGTACACTCAACTCTATAGAGTTCATTCATCATCAAGCTCCTGAGACCTAACTGCAAGCCACACTGACTTGGAGAAAAAAAGAAAGAACCTGAGGCTGCAGTTCAGGTTTTTACGGATTGTTTTCTTGAGTTTTCCTGGATTGTTCACGTGATTAGCAAGAAATACCTCACAGCAACACACATGATCTACAGAAAGCTCCAATGTGGACTCTGGTCTGGGCTTTGCTTATACAAACTGAAGGTATAAACGTGACATTCACTATAGAAATGGATTTAATATATATCTGAAACATACTTTCATGTGCATAAAGCTGATGAACAGTCACTTCCAGATATTAACTGCTCAGGAAGTTCAGTTTCTAGCTTGATGAGTTGTTTTAAAATGTTATTTTAGAAAAGTAAAAATCTTACATAAGAACTTAGTACACAGTTGTTGTCAATTTTAAACACTTAAAGATAAACCAGAGTTTGTTCAAATGAAGGGTGGATGTGACCAACTGATGGTTTAACTTTGAACACTGAAGAGAGTGTGAGTGAAGGACAGTCAAACATTTCCTTTAAATTACCCTTATACCCACATTTGTTGTACAAATGTTTGCTTCAATTTTTTAAAACATGTCTGGATAAAGAATAATACATTTACTGAAAGGACAGAAGTACAACATTTGGTTGTTGTGAATTTAGAAAGCTTTCCCCAAAGAGCACATTTAAACACAACCTCCATTTTTTGATTTACAGAGAGCAACTCTAATCTTTAAAAGGCCTTATCTTGGGTTTTTTCCACCTTTCAATCAGATATAGACAAAGTTCCAACAAGACATGATATAAAATAGATAACCGTTGAACAACCTGTGTGCAAATGCAACCTTATCACAAAGATGTACAGCACTTACAGTATGGCTGTACCTCTCCAACAGTGAGGTGTCATTTCTGAAAGCCTTAGTGATCCTATGCTTACACGTGACAGCATCCACGCTCCTGAACGCAGCCATAAGCCCTGCGGAGCGCCGGAGTTTCCCCCGTCCTGAAGGAGAGGCTTGAGAGCGGATCAAAGAGGCCTTTGTGTGGAGAGACGGACCTGCCAGCGAGCAGTCCTTATGTGACGCTGCCTCTCTGTAAAACATTTGCATAATTGCTTTAACAATGGTTGACACTATTATGACATAAAAATAAAGAGTCTGTGGAGACTTTATTTTGGTGTGGAAAAGTAAACTGATTTATGTTTGTTGTAAAATGTAGATTGTTCTGAAATAAATTACATGTGTATACACAAGTGAGCAGTCTCTCAGAGGCTTGATTAAGTTCTTCCTCGTCATTACGGCATACTTACAGTTTCCACTGTTTCTTCCACTCAAGTTACTAAAGAGCAAACTTAGGGAGTTAAAGTTAAGTAGCCACAGGTTCACAGAAAATTATACTGATCTTTGGCAGCTAAGACTGAGAGCATTAATAAATCCATGATTTGTAGACCTTTCATTTAACCATGTTAACGTGCTGTTTCACTACTGTTGTTAACCAATAGAATTGATTGATGAAAATATCTAAATGCTCTATAAAATGCATAAACTCGTTGGCGCCTTAGTTGATGTTTGGTAGGTGGTCTACCTACCAAACATCAATTCAGGTGCCAACGAGTTTATGCATTTTATATTAGACACAGTAGTTTGTTGAAAATAAGCATTAAATAAAAAAAGCTCCAGAAAATAAATGCTATTCATCCACAGGAAGCAAGACAAAGACAGACTCACTTCATACTGAAACCTTCAGACAACTAAGTGATCCACAGAAGATGTTCTAACCATCTTGATTATCAGTTTCTTACATTAGACACACATTCCAGACATGTTGTTGTTGAAGCCTTTCAATTATGAGCTTTTGAATGCTTTTAGAGTTCGGACAAGGTTGGATCTTCGGTTCATTGTTACGTTTTTTTTAATAGATTTTTGATAAGCACTTGGATGAAGCAGAACTACTTTCTGGGATACTAGTGACACATTGGAGCATTTTCTCTCCCCGCCATGGTTCCTGTCTCTGAGAAACAGAAAACATTATTCAGCGCTCGTATTGCGTAACATCATTACAATCTGAAACCTTTAGATAAGAGGAATAATCAGTCATGCATTTTCAAGGAATCGGACAACTAGGAACTGGTTCTCAATTAGGAACCAATTCCTTTTCACTATTTTGTGACAATTATACCATTGATAATTAATAGATTTAAATAGAAAAAACGCCAGAAGACACTAGCTATAGTTGCAACCTGTGGCCAGACCGTTACTCTTTTAAAAAAGGTTTATGGAAGTCATTGGCACTTAGTCGGAACCAAGAATCTTGCCAACATTGTTTTAACAGTAATTAAGATCCTTTTAATATATATTAAATTGACTTGTTATGAGGATAAAGACATAGTAATTCCTTCCGTGCAGTGAAGGTGTTAGCAGGTCGGTTCAGGGTTAAAGGCCTGTAAAAACAGTAGCACTCCACGTGTCAGTCCTGTTAAACTTATTCACCCACATCGTAAACCTGCCCTCAGCTCTGGCATACAGGTGCCACTCATATGCAGACCTCAGGTGGGTGGGTGTGTGTCGCTGAATTTACAGCACAGGTGCTTCTCCACAGCTTAGGGGCCTTTTTTTCCCTTTTATTCAGGCACAGCCAACTCTTTATTTGGATTTACTAAATTAGATTTTTTGAGACTGAGACAGAAAGGCCGATTGCAGAGATTTTCTGCCGGCGTTCAATATCTTTAAATTAGATTATTTTTCCAGCTACGGAATACATACAAGCATTTGGTGATTCCCCCAATAATCCTATTTTATTTATCATTCTGAGGTTAAACAAAAACCTACCCGCTGAATTTGATATATTAAAAAGACCAACTGATAAACCCTGAATTCACCATAAATATGATTTCCTAGCTTCCTTTTATTCTTCTTGGGTTATCATTAGCACTGACGATATTGGTTATTTTTCTAGTGATCTCAAAAAACTATTTTCAACAATTAAGCAAAAATAACTTCATTCCTCTTCCCCCCACATGAAGACTGATGGACAAAGTGACTCATTCTCCCCGTTATTCTGCTCTCCATCGGGATCCCGCCGCCCACCGTGTCATCAGCACTGCGCCTCCTCACCTCATGCACGCAAGAATTTGTAATATTTTACAGAGACCTTCCTTTTTCTCTAGACCTCTGCCTCTCTTTGCTTCCTAGCTGAAGATAACGACTTCCATACGCTTTAATATCCAGCAAGTGAAAAGAGGGAATGCTCTGAATAGAGAAAGAGCAGGAAATCTGTAGATGAGCTTCTGTTAAGTGGCTCCATATGTCCAGCAGCCAGCGCCTGCGAGGGGGAGAGGTCCTACCGGTCTGAAGGGGAGGGGAATCGCCCGGTGTGTTTGACTCGTCTCCACAGTCTGATAAATTAGAACTGATAAATAACAAGAGACAGGCTGGATCACCCAACCGTACACTTACACCTTTTGGCCTCCTCCATCTGTTTGACTCAGGGTAATCCTATCCCTCACTTTCACCTCCAGCTCCGGGGATGCGGTCTCTCTTCCCAAGCCATGGAAAGTCTGAAAAACTCAAAGAGCGGGCAGAAGATACAGTAGCTTCCTGTTCAGGCCATCTGAACATTGCTTTCAGTTTTGCTGGGGAAGATTTTTCCGTGCTCAGCATTTGATTCCGCTCAACACAAGTGTGCAATTGAACGGAGGCCTCCTCACTTGGATGCCTCAGAAAGTTGTGGCTTTATTTTTCCAAACAAATGCTCTCCCTTCAATTTATTGTTCCTTCAACCAGGAAAGTAAATTCTGTCTTCTCTGCTCACGTACATCCGCCCACCTGGCCTGACTTGCAGCAAACAGTCCATTTTGATAAAGCATTTGGTGCAGATGGCTCAATGAATAATATGTAAGCAGGTTGTATATTAAGGATACCTACAGTTTGTGGCACACTGCTATTGGGGAATATGGTGTGATGGATGAGTGGCCTTCACTTTTTGGGACCCCAGGAACCAGTGGAAAAGTGTAGAGATGAGGAAAATCACATCCATATGTCATTACTTGGAAGAGCAGGCAGACAGGCAAGGCAGGAGGAGAGGCAGTACGTCTCACGGAGCACCTATACACAAACACAGAGGGACCCCGGGGCACAGCTGACCTGTCCCATAACACAGACAGTCCGTGGAAAGGGAGCGATATGTGCATACATCTGTGCAAACCTCACATTTAGCAGTAATTCAAGCCGCCTGTTCAACGACCCCGATGATCACCTTTACTCAGTGGCTTCCTCAATCATGTGTGTCTCTGTTTTCAGGGTCCTCCCGGCCCTCATGGAAACCCTGGTCTTCCTGGACCTCCCGGTGTGAAGGTACAAATCAATAATTGTCATGTTAAATGATAAGTAAATGAAAAGAAGTAAAGCACTTCTTTTAATGTATAGGAATAAACTATATCATATAAAAAGGTAACCTAAATATTGAGCTACACTTCCATATATATATATTTTTTAACTCCATGAAATATAAACAAAATAGATAAAAACTGACATTTAAATGTAGGCCATATATGTGGTGTATATGTACCACATTCATCATCCTGGTGCTTTAAACTGCTTGACAGGGACTAACAATAATCCCTATCAAATGCCCAGTACACAAACTGCAATGTCGAGCTGTTTTGTTAATTATATATATTCACTTTTGTTACTTTATTTAGTACAGTAAGAAATACAGAGTGACAGCAACATTTGTGATGATGTTAGTGGTTTGTTTACATCCTGAACACGGTAGGGTATTTTCAGGTACAATGAACTGACATAAAGAAAATCCTTTCTTGTTTTTAATTTTAAGAAATGTATATATAATCGCATTTCCCCATAATTGATGAGATCAGAAAGTTTGTTAAGGGCCTTTTCGGTAAGTTTCAGTACTTATTTTGCTTTTTGGGGTGTTCCCTTTCCTGTAGTGTGTTATGTAGATTTGTTGTGCATGTAAATGGTCTGCAAAGGTTAAAATCCCAAAGTTCCCTCCAGATAGAGTTTCTTTTCCACACACACACCCCGAACCACAACAGAGCCAGCCGGCTAACCAATCAGAGCAGACTGGGCTCCGGTTTCAGATAGAGGGTGAAAAGAGGTGCTGCAGCAACAGGCAGTATGCTTTAAAAAAAAAGGACCTTTTTGCATATTTAAAGCATGGAAACATGTCACAGTCAGAGGTACAAAATACAAATATGAACTTACTAGGCTCATACCAGGGCCCCTTTAAGTGGTGGCTATATTTCTCAATTTATACTACCAGATTTGGAAGAGATTATAGAATAAATAAAATACCCCAAAGTGTACTGCAAAGGATTGTATGGTACATACAGTACAGGCTTTTGTCCTCGTCCATCTAATGTGACAAGAGCATTTAAACAACTAAAGCAACTATTCTCTGTTTTTTTTATCCAATGTTTGTTTGTAATTTATCTTACTTTGGATGTTTGATGTCGGAGCCTCTAGGCTTCACAGTACTTCTTCTCTGGCCTCTCAAAAAGCCATTTGTTTCCCATAAAGAGAGAACAGCAGTTAAAAGTCTTCTCGACACACTCATTTGCAAGTCCTTGAAATCAGTCTGTGTTCCAGCTGATTTGAATTGTCAACAGAGAGGGTTGCTTAGCTCCATAATACGCCCGTTTAAAGCCACAAAGCAGTCTGTATGTTTGGTGGAATTCAACCAAAAAGTGCTCATATTTCGAGTCTGCATTTAATCCATTCCTAATGCATTGAATTTCAGGATTTTCCACACTGTCTTTATACATTAAAAACAACGTAATTGATACCATGCGTTGGCATGCTTTTACCAAGGGAAAAACACAACTCCTATATTGTGCATATCTGTTACTTACCAAACTTGGCCCAGCTCAGTTATTGACCCGTTTTCACACAAACCCCAACAGCGCCAGCCTGGTCTGGCACCGCTCTCTGTTTAAGAAATACGATCAAACCGGGTGAAAACATGCTCTATGATAGCTGAATTTTATTTTCAATTTGTTACTTCATCTGGATGTAAAGACAATACATTGAGATGCGATAATGATCCGTTGCCTCCTGCTGCAAGAAGTAGGCCAAAAAAAATGATGAAGCCCTAAAGTATGTGTAAATTCAGTGGAAAGTACTTATTAGGGTTTTCAGTTTTCAGAAGAAATGCCCTCATTGATCTTGTCTTTGAATAAAAACTCTTCTCACGTATAGTTGATGTGTAAACCTTAAGACAGTATGTATGTATAGCTTTTGGCTGGAATTGCACTCTTGGCTCTGGTAAGAAATCACTCTAGAGAAAATTCCCACAAAGCCTTTTTAATGCCAAGTTGTACCTCTCACGAACATGTAGGTTTAAATGAGCTGATGTACAGTAAATGGGAACTCTTTATCGCAATTTCGCCAGTAACCCAGTAAAGTAAAACCCATTCCTTTTGAGTATGTTTACTGTTTCGACTATTCCCTTTGCACTAAGGCTGGGAAAAGAAAATAGACACAGTAGTCGAAAAGAAAATAAGTTGTATTATTAGCCCAAACTTATTTTGTTTGATACTATTTCAACCAACTCAGTCCTGTTTCTCCATGTTTTGTTTTTTTATATATGATAAGCACTTACACAGGAAATTATCTATTTCTCAGTGGACCTTTTGCATTATAATTGGGCAGATTTCTTGGCCGCTCTTTCACCAGTGCGATTGGATGTTGAAAGCTGACCCAGAAAGCACTGACAGGATTCCCACTGCCCGAAAAGGGAGAAGAATGTACACGATCATTTCTCGTCGGCTTGGTGTAAGCCAAGTCACCGGAGGGCATAAATGGACTGCACGTTTGTGTAAATACTGCTGCTAGACCCACCAATAACTAGGATGAACTCATTACTCTTTGATAGTGTAAAAGCAGACTCCTCTGCGCCTTGTCAAGTGGAATGCTTTGGCAATGCTGAAAATATGCAGAGAACGTTGGTGCAGACTAGAATAAATCTCAAACCCACTCCTGGGAAAAGTTTTTTTTAAGTCAGAATAATGTGTGTGTTTTCTGTTCTAGGGACAAAAAGGAGATTATGGACTGTCACCTGGTCACGCCCCAAAAGGACCAAAAGTATGCATGTTAACAATCTTCCAAACTGTTTGATTATTAGACAGCACAGCCATGATAGTTCTGTTGGTGAATGTAACCCGCTTTGTCCTTTTTTAGGGAGAGCCCGGTGTCATGGGCCCCCCTGGACTGCATGGCCATGATGGACGAAAGGTAGAAAGCATATTTGCATCACAAACTCAAACATTGTATTTTTATGTGTAAATCTACACGGAAGTAACACTTATCCGTTAGGTATCACTGGCTCTGTTCCATGTGTGTAAGTTTACTCTGCACATGGGTGTCTGCCCCATTTCCGTTCTCAAAGTGTTTCGAATCAGGAACATTAAATGAAGGAGTGGAGGTCTGTATATCAAGGAACACTAAATCAAACGCTTAGCCTCTCAACTCTGACACACCCTTAGAGCAGGAAATCTGTGAAATTGCAATGTTTAAGAGAGTCCAGCCAAACAGGGATGTTTTAGCTCTTGTTTGGAAAGCAGTCTAACACAATGCAGGCTTCAAGAAGCACACCTGTGTTCTGGCTCCCCTGTGGGTTTGAAACACCAAAGGTTTGAATATTTGGGTCGTTACATCACTACTATCACAGGCCTCTAAAAAAGATGAAGGCCATCATGGGGAGCTAAAGTTAACTGAGTGGAACGTAAGGTTTTACGCTCTTCCGCTAAACACATGTTATGTAATCCCCTCTCCGGAGAACAGTTATTTTAGGCGTAGGACAAGTTGTGATTGTGATTGTAATCTGGCCCTGCTCTGGATTGTTTGTCTACATTATCTGAGTTATGAGCAGTGTTATCCTGACAGAGAGTGATGGTTAGCAGCAGAGCCTTTTCTCTGTGTCCTTGTGCATTTTATCCTTGGCCTTTTCCCAAAGCCTGTTACCCCCACGCCACAGTAATTGCACATCTCAACTGGGCCAGGGCCTGCTGGATTTCCTACTACGCAGTGTGCAAATCACATAGTACTTTCTAACTGACTTACTTTGTTCACGTTGTTTTTTTAAGACAATCTTTTTTTGCATTAGTTGTTTTTATCGAGCATTAGTTGTATTTTTTCCATTTTTTTCCAAATTATTTCCTCACATCTTGATGGGGGATTGTAAAACCTGATAATTCCATTTAAGAACATTGCTGCTTATATTTGATGTTTTGTTTATAGTCATCAAATCCCATGAAAATACCATATGCAGCTATGCGTAGTCCGTCTTCGGTACCACTGTACAATAAGACTACTCTTATAAAGGGTTTACGAATAGTTTGTAATTCATTTATTAGTTAGGTTTTGAACACTTTATTAATCATTAATACACTTTTATAAGACAAGAAATAAACAAAACATCAAGATGGATGGGGGGGGGAATCAACTCAGTGAACAACAGATGCCAAGGATGCTGGCTGATGAAGAAGACAAAGTCAGCTAGGTAGCCAATATAAGGCTTAGTTAAATAGTGAGTCTGTGTTGATGTATGAAAACCATGTTAGAACTGGTTTATAAATGGTTCCTAATGATTAATAAAGTGTTTACAACCTAATTAATAACCTTATTATAAACCCTTTATGAATCGTTTATAAGGGTAGTCTTATTGTAAAGTGATACCCCGTCTTCTGACATTGAGAAGCCCAAGGAAGAAGCAAATTATTGAAACAGCTCATGGAAATATTTTAAAGTTTTTATAAGGGTGTCTAGCAAAGGCAAACTTAATAGCTATGGAACATTACGAACACTTATCAGCAGCATTGCCTGGTACAAATACAACATGACAATGCCGTTTGATGAACTGTTTCCTAATAATTGCCCTAAACAATATTTATCACATCCTTAACAGGAAAAGGGAGTGTCCTATTTTGCCTTTAACCATGGTTAGCAGATCTTTGCCAATGGACTGGAAGGGATGTTTCACACCCTGTTTGTAGTTCCTCTCCTATAATCTACACCACAACTCTAGTACAGTGTTTGCTAGCTGCCTGTATGACTAATACCAATACAGTAAGTAGCAGGCCTCACAAAGTCTTCCACAACTATGCTTATCAATTACCACCCACTGCACAGTTGATTTCATGGCCAAAACTTTCATAAATCATCTTGTTAGCAGGGGATTCACAAACACAAAAATTGTAAACCGCACTTTAATCATTGTGTGACACATAAACTCTTCACTGAAACCTAAAAGTATGAATTATCAGCTTTTCAAGATGGGAGACCCGCCCTGCTTACTAACTGCAGTGTCAGGGAATCCCCAAGATTTTGAACAGGAATGAAATTATTGTAGTCTTTAAATAAATGTAGATATCTTTGCAGGTTACATAATGTTTCCATACTGTGAATAATGGGAACGAAGAACAGAAGATCTACAAAGGCAATGGAAAGTTCTGAGTTACCTGAGAGTGCGGTAACATCTGTTTGGAAAAACAAAACAAAAAACTCACAGGGCTTTTTAAAAATGACACTCAGCAGTATATCATCACACATCACACACCGTTTGCTGTCAGAAGTATACTCTGGAGAAGTGTGTTCTCAGTACAACAAAGGGTCAACGTAAGGTCAAGTTTCTAATGCTAGAAACAGTATGAGAATAGTTTGTAAGCAACTTTCCCTAGACACATACTCAAACCTCTGTCGTCATTTGGGACACAATACTGTAATAATGCCTTGGCGGGAGCTGCAAAAATCTATTACGAAATTTGACAAAGCTAACTGAAAAAACATCTGTTGCGCTCAAAGGTCCTCCATTCAGTGTAGTAAGAGGGGAGGCCTGCAGCTCCAAAAGAGGAAGACCTCTTCTCGCCTTGTGAGTCATGCAACGTGGAGTCATGGGAAAAAGCTGATAGTGTTCCTGATTTATGGTAATTGTGGATCTTTGCTGGGTGGGGACCGGCATCCTGGCTGGGCTACAGCAGTTGTAACAGATCCTTTTTTTCCCCCTTCTGATGATCAGTTCAGGTGGTATGCTGCTCACCTTTTGATCAGGGTTGTGTTAACCTTAAAGCATGCTCTGCTGAAAGCCATGCAAAGTTTGATTATGTAGCTTGTATCCAACTCATAAAAGCAAAACAATCAGCTTGGCTCTACTGAAAACCACCAGACACCTCATTGCTTGCAGCTGTTCATAACTCCCTTCGATTTTTTTTTTTTTTTATCATACTCTGGCACTGGGAGCCAAAACTCCTTACAGTGCACTTTTGTATTCAACTTACAATGTGGCACAGACGTAGCTCAAGGTTTGTTGTCTTGTCGAATCAGCTAGTAAAACCACGACCTGCCGCTGCTTTATGGACACTTTTCTCTGAGTTTTGTGCTCAGTCTTTGGCCCGCTGCCAGAGAAAGCCTTTCTCACTGTGGGAAATGTGTAGGGATGTAATGGGGAGGTTGCCTGGGAGTCAGTCAGAGGTCTGCACTGTAAAATAAGAAGAGACTCGTGTTTGCGTGTGTCGCACTAAAACACTGAGTATTACCAGCCCTGGACCATTGTGCCTTCTACACAGCCAGCTCCGATCATGGCACGCTGGAATAGCACTCAACGTTTTATTAGCCTTGCAGCCCCCAATATTTTCCCTTCCTGCTCTTCAGCTTTGTATCATAACATTCTTTCACTGTACCTTTATTTGCTGAATGTGATTTATCCAAGAAAGCAGTGAAAGGCTTGCCAATTGTGACTTTGTGTTGTAATTAAAAAAAAAATCTATGGAAGGAACTTTCTTTTTTTTTTCGCCTGTCAAGAAAATTCTGTTACTATACTATAAGTGGAGGAGATGCTGTCGCTGCTGCCTGTTGGCTGCAGGGCTGATCTGGTGTTAGTTACACTAATTAAAGATGTTTGCACCTCATGAAGAGGGAGAACTAATGGAGAATGTATTCCTTTGCCATCTGTGTGAAACACAATGGATTTAGAGAACTGGGAAAACTGTCCAATTTGTTTGATTCCATATATATGAAACACACGAAGATGCATGCACACACTTACTTCCCCTTATTTTTACTGTACTCTGTTGTATTGGACTTGCTGGAAGGCTCAGGCACATTCTTTTGTCTTTTCTCTTTGTTATGGCTGCAGCAGGAGACTTGTCTCCTCCCGAAACCCCTATCAGATGTTTCCAACTTGAAGCACAGTGCTGTCTGTCAGTAGATAAATAGACAAATAATCATTAATAACGACTTTGACAGAAAGGGAAAATAAAAGCGTCAACCCTTAGAGTTACTGTGGCCGATGGAGCAGCATCTGGCTTTACTCTACGTCCGAACGCCGCAGGAGTTGAAACAGAGAGGTGTAATCCTAAAATATAGGTGCCTTTCATAGTGTGTATATGTCTTTTTCCTGTCAGATTTTTTTTACTGGACCCAGGAACAAGCTTTGGCTATTTGTCATAGATAAACTCATGTTTCTGTACAGCTTAGCTTCCTGCTGACTGCAAGCATCAGTTCTCACATCATCATGACATCAGAGGCCTCAATCTGTTTGTAACTGTCGGACAGATGTGATATCATTTCTGAAATGTTCCTATGGCATGTCGTTAATGTACTCTTCTAATATGAGATGATTCACCAGACCAAAATTATTCTTTTGATCAACATGGGATGTCAGCCTGCCAGGGTGATTTCCATTAACAGCCTCAGGCATGTCAGCCTCGCTCTGCCTCATCCTCTGAACCCGGCCCGACCCACCGGGGGTCCATCATTAAGAACTCATGTTGTACAGCCAAATGATTTTCAAACGTGGTATTTAATTCCAATCAAGAATCCAAAGTTTCCAAAGAAAACAAACATGTCAGGATCCATTATTGAAAAATATGTGTTGAATTATTTCAAAGCACATGTAGTTTTTAAACTGAAGGCAAGACCATGTTGCAGTTCAAAATTTGGGAAATATTCACTTTCTTTTCAAGAAAAATCAGTGCACCGAAAAAGGAAATAGTCCGACTCAACCCCCAGTACCCCCTATTGACAAAAGGTCTGATATATGGTGTTGTAAAACTCCAGAAACAGCCAAGCTAGCTGTCTCCTCCAATGTTTGTGCTAAGTTAAGCTAACAAGTTCTATTCATCTAATGTATAAACGCAACAAATTGTATACATTTATTTTCCAAAATGTCAAACTATTGCTTTCAAGGCAGGATCTAGAGGTTGTCGCCCACATTGAAGAAACTTAATTCATAATGCAAGAGGTCAAATTGTATGAATATGAACAAAAAAAAGATTTTTAAAAATCCATGTTTCAGTTGTATTTCCCTTCCCCATCACAGTCGACCAGACTTGCATAAACTCCATAGCCTTTCTAGTAGCTTTACATCAACACTACCAAATGTTTCTCAGGACGTTATCAGAGGGATATTTTAATCCCCGTACACACTCTGGCAGCAGGCTAGAGAGTGCTCCGTATAGGTCTCTCGGTGGTGACTTGTTTGTTTACACTGATACTAATTTCCCTTACATCGGCCTCCTGCTGAAGCTGCACGTTTGGTTTAGTTGTTTCTGTTTCCGTCAGGCCAACACCACTGGCGGCTAATGACTTCACACATGAGGGGATAGACGTGTTCTTCCCTCAGAGATGACCACACACGACTCTATCTTCTCCACTGATTGGGAAAAGATTAATACATTTGGCATCCAGCTGGCCTGCTCATTGGAGACCACAGGGCATGAAGGTGACCATTAATTACCCTGTTGGGTCTCACTTGCCTGTCTAATTGGTTTGCTAGTTTAATTAATGCAGGATTGTTCCGCATTGTTTTGGCACAGTTCATCCGTGGCAAGGATCACAAAACTCGTGGCCAAGCTGTCGAGCTGCAACAGTAAATAAATACGTGATTGGTCTTGTGTAGAAATCAAATTTTATTCAGTGTTAACCAGCCAATTCTGCTATGCGGTCTATTGGTTTCACAGCTATTTTGTTGCTCGATGATATTGACCCTATCTGAAAACCTTCCTGGTCCTGGAGTGATTTTATTTTAGAAGAAATCAAAGTGAAGTCCTCCTTAAGGCTTTTGGAAACTTCAACGTAATTTCAGCTCCTGTGGTCTTAACCAAGATGCTATCGAACACAAGGTGATAACATTTTCTAACTAAATTCAAGATAAATGTTACCCTTTTCAACCAAAACCGACATAATCTCTTTCTCCAGTGCTTCATTTAGTATTACTTGTGGCTTTGTGATGAAATAAGATGCAATGATGTTTTTTTTACTCAGACTTATTGTTGGATGTGTAAATCTCTAACCAAAATGTTTCTATCAACAGGGACAAAAAGGTTATTCCGGTCCTTCTGGTCTTCCAGGTGAACCTGTGAGTACTTCAATACCCCGTGAACATGGCTACAGTGTAATTTATATCATACTATTTCGCATCCACTATGTAGAATGTCTGTCCGTCACCTCACCAGTGTACCATCAAGTTGTAACATTGCACTTCTTTGGCTAAATCGGTAGTAAAACCTCCAATTTTAACAATGGTAGCAGAATATCTTGAATGGTTACAGTTTACCCTAAGGTGAGAAACATAGTTGATTAGTAATGTCTGAGCAGAGTGTCAATGTTATAGCAAAGGTTAGAAGCAATCATGATGCAATCTGAACAGCAAACCCCTGAAAAAAACGATTCCTCTGCTTCCTTCGACACAATCCCTCCTTCGTCTCTTTGAAGTGTTATCATGCCGACTAAATCCACTGCATGCTGTTTGTCCGTCTGCTGGCTGCGCTGTTAGCTGTATGTCCATGAATGTTTACTTATCGGAAAGCAGAGCCAAGAGTCCCCAGAAACATTTCCTATGAGACTCCAGCATGTCTTTCCATTTATAGTTACAAAAGAAAGTATTAACACCGAGATGTTAACAAAGAGATGTGTGGTGGCGGCGACATAAGACATTAGTCGTCCGGGAATCTTGTCTGGAATAGAGAAGGAGGGAATTTTGGCCGAGGTACAAGTGGGCTAAATAGTTTGGACAACCCGAGGTCATTCCTCTTCTTTCTCTCCCTCCTTCCTGAGTCCAGATCCTGTGTACTATCTTTGAGAAGAATGTGCTGTGTCACAAAAAAAGAAAGACCAACTTTTCCTCCCCAATCAGTTCTCTCTCTCTCTCTCTCTCTCTCTCTCGATCTTGACAATACCCTATGCATTTTCTTCATAAAACATTTGAAATAAAACAGTAATTATTCTTAAAGCTACATTGCACTGCTTTACATCTCCCCAGAACGCATAAATAAGAGTTTCCATGGCATATACACCACCTTCTGCTTACGATGAATTTTACAGATGCGAGAAATGACTCCTGTACAACTATATCTGTCAGTAGTGTTTACGTGTCTGAATTTCGATTTACGGCTCCCTATAAAGTAAACTATGAATCTGTTATACACAGGGAATGTATAAACCAGGGAGTGAATTTGGACGCAGCTCATATTCACCTCGGTTGGCTTTCTTCCTCTCTACCTTTCTTAACTTGTAACATTTCTATGTTTCTTTGCTTGCTACTGCCACCAACTGTCGATCACCGGAACAGGGTGGTTCACGTCCACAAATTGCACCAGCTATGTGTGTCTTTTTCAACACATAAAATGGGAACAAAGCATGTTTCTGCTTGTCCAAAAAAAAGAAGAAAAAAGCATGGTACCTATAAAACAAATTCATTAGTGCCCATTTTTATGTCAAATGATTAAATGTAAATGGTAAGCAGACTTTTAATAAACCATATAATGTGTGGTTATTTGCCTTTATCACTCTCTCTGGGATTATTTAGCATAAATGACCTTGCAGTTTTACAATATCCCTTGTTACTACAGCTAGTATGATTGTGTGGCTTTCTACAGCATTTTTCACAGCATTTTAATAATACATTTCTATTTTTATCTCTTATAACGCAATAATTATCTGGTTTTCGACAGACACATAACTGTCGCCAGTGTATAACGGCTGTGGCGAGCCTCAGTATACTGTACGGGCAGCCTGTAATTTCTTGCATGCCTTCACTAACTAATCCTGCTTACCCTTCCCATATATGTAGAATTAAACATTCGTTTCGGGGGGGATGCATCTGGTTTGGTCTCACCACAAGGGAGAAATGACAAATGTATTATTCTCTGCGTTGATGAGGATGAACATAAACGGCAAAACTGTTTTCACAGCATGTGATCTGACCGCGTTATAATAGCTCATACTGTGGTGCTAAAAGTGCTAATGTCTACAGTGGCGTGTCTTTCCTTACACAACACTGACGCGACCAAACAAAGGGTCTCTATTGTAAGGCTGAGGGATTTAATTCTTCTTTCGGACCAATTGACTACTGTTTATTACATTACAACTGTTTCTTATATTTCACAATCAGTGGAGCTTCAACAGAAACTATGTGTGCTCAAAAAAAAGTTTTCTTTCCTATAGATTACCTCTTTGCTTCCTGCATCCTGCAACGCTCTCTCCCTTCCTTTTCCCTCTCCTTCCCTCCTCCGGTGCTGATTTCTCTCCTGTCTCTCTCTCCACAGGGTGAACGGGGAGATGATGGAAGCCCCGGGGCCAAAGGCTATCCTGGCAGGCAGGTGCAGTAAATCTAGTGTTGCTGGTGCTGGTTGAGCAGGGCCACACACACACACACACACACACACACACACACACACACACACACACACACACACACACACACACACACACACACACACACACACACACACACACACACACACACACACACACACACACACACACACACACACACACACACATATACACGAACAAACCACACAAAAATGGGGACATGCATAAAAGAAAAAGAATAAAAGGAAATCATATTTATGGTGAATTCAGGGTTTATCAGTTGGTCTTTTTAATAAATCAAATTCAGCGGGTAGGTTTTTGTTTAACCTCAGAATGATAAATAAAATAGGATTATTGGGGGAATCACCAAATGCTTGTATGTATTCCGTAGCTGGAAAAATAATCTAATTTAAAGATATTGAACGCCGGCAGAAAATCTCTGCAATCGGCCTTTCTGTCTCAGTCTCAAAAAATCTAATTTAGTAAATCCAAATAAAGAGTTGGCTGTGCCTGAATAAAAGGGAAAAAAAGGCCCCTAAGCTGTGGAGAAGCACCTGTGCTGTAAATTCAGCGACGCATGCCCCCGGTCCAGCGGAGAAATAAAATGTCAGAGGTTCCCATAGTAAGCACTGCTATGTAGAAAGAAAAGGTAATAAAAGTGTGACTAATAGCACTGCTCCCGGGTACAACTCACTTTCTGTGTCCGTTTTAAGAGTCATTCTTTGGACCACTTCTAGGAGTAGTGTTTAAGTCAAAGCTAAATGAGCTTTTCTTTGCATTTACAATCGGTTTCCTCTCAGCTTTAGGCAAATTTAAACTCAGAAAAACAGCCGGACAACATCTTGCTCACTTGTCCACTGAATGTTTATCTCAGCGTCAAGTTCAGGCACCGGTGTTTGCCTCTGTGCTTTAGCGCCCTTACTTGGATCCCTATAGGCACTTAGTTGTGTGTGATGGATTAGGTTTTAGCACCCCCTACCATCTGCGGGCTGTGAATCACCGGTGCTGTAAGTTTATGTCAAGGCGGTGCACTTTGCTGTGGGGAGTTCTCCTGAGCTGAGAGTTGATCTCTAAAGTTGCAGAGAGAGATTTTCTGCACTGCTGGATTTGCTGGCAGTGTCTCTGAAAAATGAATGTGAATGCTGCTTTAAGTATAGACACAGAAAATGACAGCCAAGAGGCTAATTAGAAATGTGCAAACTCTGTCTGGATAAAGTCGCTCAGCATCCAGGAGTGGGAATTTATTCTTATTTTATCTTTTGTTGTCACACAAATGAAGTGGTGCCACCATTTGTAACCACAGACATATGTCTTGTCATGTATTTCATTTAGGGTTTACCCGGGCCTGTAGGAAAAATGGGGCCAAAAGGAGTCAGGGTAAGTAGATGTTGGAGAAATATTAAACTCTTTAAATAAAAACGGTATATTTCAGACTGTAAGGCTCAAGGTGTTAAAAGCACTGACTTTCTCTGTTTGTTTATACTTCATGTTCTTGTCATGCATCCTCACGCTGCCAGTGAAAGCCAGAAGAGGCTTTCCTCTGTATTAAAGCTTCTGAACTTTCAATCCTTAAACGAACTGTGAAATGCCTGCTAAATGAATTTCCTAACTAGTGTGGGTACATAAAAAGGCCAGTGTCATAAACGCCACTCTTCTGCCCTTGTTAACTCCATGATGATAACGACAGATGGCTTTGTTAGTAAAGTACTGTAAGAGCACTTAACTCTGGCTTTTTGAAAAGTCCTTTCCATGCTTTCAGTTCTTGTTAGTGTTAGCCAAATATCATAAAAACTATATTGCTCAGCCGCGGAGCATAACTGTAATTCATTCAGACGTTCGCTTCTCGTTAAATGTCATGCTTGTAATTTGTGCTTGTGCCCTTTTTCGCCACTTTTCTCCTATTTTTCCTCCGAGCAGGTTTGGCAGAGAGTTCTTCAGAGATCCCTGAGGTGAGGGTATGTGCCCTTGGACTACATCGTGGAAGCCAGCACCATGCAGTCCATGGGCATATACACTTGCCTCAAGGCTTGGCTCTACAACACCACTCCACGCTAGCAGAAAGCCGGCGGTGCTGTAACAAGTTAAAACGCACAGCTGGAATATTTGAAGAGCATTTTAAATACGTTAGCATTGTTGACAATTAATCACATCAATGATCTCGGCTCAGTCTCATCGTCCACCTTTTTCTGCTTTTCCATCTATCTTTGCCACATCTGTACCTCGTCTCCATCTTTTATTCATCCCTCTAGGGTCACATTGGCATCCCTGGACTTTATGGCTTTCCTGGTCCTGATGGCGAGAGAGTGAGTATTATTGGCTGTGAGGGTAAATACCCACCGGGCTGCGTTATATGACTGTCCATGAACGAAAAGATCAAATCATTTTCATTCTGGAAGTACAGCAGGCACACCTAACCAAATTGTTATTTTTATGACAAAGTGGCAAAGCAGGCTCCTTTTGTACTATATTGTATAAGTGCACTGGTTCTTTTGATTAAATCATATATCAACAGTGGAATAGATTTCAATTCATTCGTTATGAAACGTGGGCCTCAGAGGATGAATTGCTTTGGTAGCAACAAGTCAAATTTATTCTATGACATGATAGCCCTTTAACTAATGAGCAAATTATGTCAGTCTCAGCTGCACTCTAAGTGTAATACCGACATGGCATGGTACCAATCCAACATGTCAAACAAGACATAGCATGAGTACAGCTGAGGCTTTGGCTTAAATGACTTTTCCAGAATTTCTTAATGCTCTTAATGTCTTTCATTTTTGTAAGCACTTTGAATTGCCTTTTGTTAAAAGCGCTATCTAAATAAACATGCCTTGCCTAGCCTTGAATGTACTGTTCAATATAATGAAGGTTGGCCTTTAACATGACAAGCTGAGCCTGAATTGTCTTAAAATAACCATTTTGTGGAGGATCAACTGTTGTGATCTAGTTGATAAAAATCTCAAATCAAAGTCCCTTAAGGAGCAGATTTTTATATTGACATATCGTTGGAATCTGCTTCTGCAAAGGTTTAGGCCACAAAAGATGATCTAAATGGGTGAAAAGTGATTCCTCCATTTCTAAACATCCAACACTTTAGTTTTCTCTTGGAGCATCTTAGCCTCACAAGGCTGCTAGTGTCTCTGATGAAAATATATTATATGTTTTTACATTTTGCACTTCTATTGCTTATATAGCTCTTTCTCCATTTTTCTCTCTGTTTTCTTTCCTGTTTCCAGGGAATTCCTGGCGTTCATGGGAAGAAGGGCAAGATGGGTAGGCCGGTAAAGTTTTCTCTCAACATACTTCTCAGAGAACATTTTTATTGCAGCCTCGTGAAAGTGAGGGTGTTTTGTCTTCTATGGACTCTTACTTCACTGAATAGCTTCTGTAAGGTGTATTAAATGAGCATCACTCTGACAGAGAGTGTAGTTCAGTGTGAAGCCACTTCTGGGCTTCCACTTTGGCACCGTGATGCTCGAGATTACTATAGGGATTGATAAAAGAGGAGAAATATGCACTGTTAATAGTTCAACAGAATGTATTGGAAACATAAACGCTCATGTGTCAGCAGAATTCTCAGTTGGATCCCTTTTTAAATCAGTAAAATCCTGGCCTCATATTAAAGTCAGTGACTCCTTACCTATAAATCTTGTATGGCTAATTTTCTTTTGCTGAAATTGATTAAGAAACATTGAATGTTATGGAGTGTGCTTATTACTATGCTTGTTTTGCATGATGCTGATATAATAATGCGATGTGACTGTTGTGGGTTGGCTCTTCCCACAGATCAGGGAAGCATATCTTCAATGGCGCCTGGAAGTAAATGTCCCATCCTTCCAGGCTGACATGGAAAATACTTCATAACCGCTCGTGTTAATCTACTTTTCTCCCAGCCCGAGTCTGGTTGTACATGTTCTCTCTGATATTACTATGCAGCAGCGGTCAGTGACATAGACTGGGTCCACAAAATACACTCATAATGGCAACGTTATGTGGAAGACAGTTTTCTTCCTTTGTGGTGAAAAGTGGCAATGATTCAAACGAGAAGTTTTTATTTCTGTCCTGAGTCAGCAGTAATGCCACTTAACAAAATCTGGAACAGACAGACAAAAGGAATAGCTGCATTGTGTGTATTCTGTGTTGTTTTAACAGCTCCCTTCTTCCTCTGTTAAACGTATGAATGGAAAGTAGGAGCGTCTTCCAGTTAAAAAAGCAAATGATAAAACTAAAAGTGATCAACGCTATTGTTTGTACATAGCCCAATGGCATCATTTCCATCAGAGCGATAACATAATGGAGCGTCTTGCTTAAAGTAGTCGTCAGTTTAAGAACTAAGGCATGTGTTTCTGATCAAACCAAGGCAGCATTGACATTTTTCCACATTTCCTGAGGCTTCATGTTGCACCAATTACTGCTCATTACTTTGTCCACATTTGCCTAATGTTCCAAATCAGCAGTCTGCCACACAAACAATCCCATCCCTGCCATTTCCTGATGTAATTTTACTCGAAACTTGTCCTCCTCTGTCTGCAGACAGGCGACGAGATATCTCTCTACTATCTGCCATTTCTCATTTGTCCAACAACGTCTCAGCACTTGCCTACAGAAGGCGAGCCATGATGTGCAGTTGGTTGCATGTTGACCTTGGCTCGGTGACAAGCACACGTCGAGCATGTGGCCTCGCGGCTGCATCAAGCCTCTTGTTCTGCCTCTATAATGGAATTACAAGCACCAAGCAAAAAAAAGGACCCAGTCATCAGTTTCTGGGCCAAGCAGCTTTATTCGCCATTTAGGCGAGTCCTGGGGGTTTTGTGCGCGTGCTGGCGAGCGCGTGCTGCCAGCGCGTGCACAAACAGAAGCTTGGGCGCTCTAAAAAACACTCAGCCGTGGAATTTCCTGCCGGTCTCCCAGGAATGAAGTGCTGGAAGTGTGTTTGAGAAGATTTGCTTGGCTTTGCTCTGAAAACTTCTGTTTTGGGAAAAGTTTTGTTGCTCCTCTGTGTATGGTACGATAACTATACTGACAAATCACGGGATATCTTACAAATTCAAGTGTTTTGACAGCATGAATAGGATGAAGCTACTCAGTTACCCCTCTGGTTTCATGGCGTGCTGTTTGTTTGTGTGCTCAGGGGTTTCCTGGTGACTTTGGAGAGAGGGGACCTCCTGGCCCCGATGGGAACCCAGTAAGTTGAATTATGTACATGAATGCACAATTTGATTCACTTTTGCCACAGTGAAAATCTTCATATCTGGTTCTGAGGTCCAAAAAAAGACTGATATTTCACTATTTGACGTGGCGTATTTCATGTCACAAATGCAGTATATGCAGAAATGGAAAGTACACTCATTAAGGTACAAACAGTGGATACGGTACAAAGAAATAACTCGGTCCTCGCCTCCTGGATTATTGTTTTACTGAAAGAACATTATATTCTTGCACCTGACTGTCCCCCAAGACAGTAACTCCCTCGTCATAATCCATACAGATATCTTTGAAGGCAGCATCAGCAGTTTCTGTCTTCTTCCTTCAGTCTGACCCTTACTCCTCGTGATTGACAGGGTCAGTGTAAGATTTTGATTGGCTAACCTCTGAGGGCCTCCTCTACGTCTCATTTCCTCTGCCCCCAGAGGGAAGAGTGGATTTGCCATGAGGCTGAATTCATCTCCTTTCATTCGTAGAGGAACAGTAGGAAGGCGACAGGAAAGCCACACTGGGCTGTGTCACCCCTCTCTCCTCTGGATGTGTAGCGTGGAAAGGATGTAGGCATGCGGCTGCAGGGCAGATCATTTGGAACAAACCTCTCTGTGTTTTCCAGTGCTCACTATGCTGAGATTAGTGAGGATCAACGCTAAGGCTGTAAATGGATCAAATAAATAAAAACATACAGTTTACTTCCACTTATAAACCTGTGTCTGGTTGTGCTTGTGTTGCATCTTTTCTTCATCTTTCATTCTGTCTCTTCTACTTCCTCTTAGGGTGACCTGGGATCTCCTGGCCCTTGTGGAGTCCTTGGTCTCACTGTGAGTGTTCTGGGAACCTTCGTGCTGATTTTACAACTTTATGTTTTGTGATTTTTAAACACTTTGGTAACTTTTTTTTTACGTTGTGTCTGCTGTCTGTATTTCCCTAAATATTTCTCTCCAAAGCACCTTGTATCTTTAGAATAGTGCTATATAAAAAAAAACCGACTAATATTATTTCTCTTCACACATTTTTTTAACCTTTTACCAATGAATGACTAAATAAACAAAAAAAAGGTAATATAGACATTTTTAAATTGCACACCAGGATATACTCTTTGGAAAATATTTAAAAAATAGAGAAGAGAGGAGGACAAACACTAGCAGAAATCTATATATCAAAGAACACACAGTTGTATAGGAAAGATTAAAATGACACACAGTTTACACACATAATCCATAAATATAAGAAGAACGTTGAGGAGGTAACAACGACGCACATCTTTTAAATATGAGACGGCAGAGAATTCAGATTACATGTGTGTGCTTTATGTGTTTCTGTGTGCAGGGAGACATGGGCCCTCTGGGCATTATAGGCTTTCCAGGACCACCAGGACTAAAGGTAAATGATGTGGTGTTGTAGTTATGTCTCTGTCAGGTTTTGGTATGTATCCAATACAAAGTGGGTGGGATTTGATTGGTTAACCAGAAACGTGTCCCAGTTGCGGTTGAGCTCGCTTTGATGATCCGAAGTGACAAGTGGTTGATGATTAAATTATTCCACAGCCTGAGTATGTAATTCATGGTGAACGTGGATACGCCCAGACTGCTCATTAATCATATTGAGTCTTTAATCTTGTTTTTTCCCAAAGGGAGTACCTGGAAACCCGGGGGAACCAGGACTGAAAGGTGATAAGGTGATCTGCACACGTCTTTATCAATACTCACCTGCTATGTACAAGAATGCTAGAGGCGACAAATCACTTAAATGTATTTCAAACTCCTCAGAAAACTAACTCAACGCCATAAGGCACGAGTTGTTTAACACATAATAAATAATAATAATACATTTTATTTGATGAGTAAACAGCTTTTTAATAACGTTCATAATTTTATATCATGTTCTTTTATGTTTTTTTTAGGGGGATGTTGGCTTACCGGGGGAGCAAGGGGAGTACGGATTCCAAGGGGACAAGGTAAGTGTGTGTTTGTACATGCTCAGGTGGTACTGGGATTAGTAGATTAATACCTGGTTCCTCCTACCTGTTCATCTGATCTGCTTTTTTACACTGAATTTGCTTTTTTTCCAGGGTATTCGTGGCTTTCCTGGGTTGCCAGGTCCGTGTGGGAAACCCGGTTCGCAGGTAATTTTCCATCCCACATTAAAAATACCCCAAAAAGTTTAGAACAAGTTTCTTGCATCCAAATCCCACACCAACATCTCATTAATACATAATAACATAACATACCTGACTCTACATCAAGGTAACACCCAACAGGAGCGCTTTAGTTATAAATCATTTATTTTCATTCTCAAACGATCTGGTGTTCAGTGTGTCTTTAATTGATGAACATAAAAACTGTTTCTCTTTTGGAGCCCAAAGTAGGCTGTGGGTAGACACAGCTTCTTTAAATTGTTTTTCTGAAGTCTATTAGCTTTTTTCCCCCTGAGCTGCTTCAGATAATAATCGTGTTGTGAAAGCATAGTGGCATGCTCAAAGGGCAAAGTATTCTAGGAACAATTCTGGTGCTATTGAAAAAAATAGGTAGAAATCTTCAAATGTATACACAGCAAACTTCAGGCACCTGTGTGTGTCGGGGAGAATTTAATCTACGAGATGTATGCAAAACAAGCTGTGGCATAAACAATTTGCCAGAGCCGAGCTCTGGCAAATTCCCAGTGCATATGCTGCCTTAGTGCTGAAAGTAATCCATCAATGTTGGCACTTTGTTCTGAAATGCAAAAAAACACTTTTGAGTGCTCTCTTGATCTGATATGAGATTGCTAGTATGGTAAACCCGCTCTCTTAATTGCTGTAGTCTTTTCCACCTATCAGGATCTCACCCTCTTACAAACAACAAGGTTGCTTTTGCAATGTAAATACTGTAGCTTTCAGAAAATGAGATCTCCATAACATGCATATGCCGTAAATGACCTAGAAATACACAACGAAGGTGCATTTAGGAGCGGATTTCTCATCATTTTCAAGGTTGCAAATAATTTGAGTAAACAGTTATATCATTTGTTGAAGGTTTGACTTTTTTGAAACGACTAAGTTGCACCTACAATGAATACTAAATTATTGCATTTTTTTTTGTTTGTATGTTCATCTGATGACACTTGTATTGTAAGTAACTTCAGACAAAAGCGTTACCAAAAAAAATATAATGTTATTTACTTTTAGGGCAAGCCTGGTGAAAAGGGCCCAGATGGTTTATCTGGCCCTCTTGGCCCAGAGGTAGGATATATATTAATACTTTTGATGCATTATATGTATGTTATTTCCTCATTGCTGATACACTGTTGAGTGCCACTGTGTGCTGATGAAGCTATGGTTAATTTCCTGTCATTTCCATAGGGTTTCCCAGGTGACATTGGCCCACCAGGAAAAAATGGCCCTGAAGGACCCAAGGTCAGAGTGACATTAAGTCTTTACGTATTAATTGTCACAGAGTGGAAATGAAGAGAACGTTCATGCTGTGTTTGATCCCCAGGGAAAACAAGGGACACAAGGTTTGCCAGGTCCAAGAGGAACACCTGGACTTCAGGTGGGATTGACTTATTTGATTTCAAAAAATGAATAAAAGATCACTTTTTTTTTCATTCCCTGACTTTAAGTGACAATTCTTTTGTCAGGGCGATGAGGGACCAGTTGGGCCCGCTGGACCCCCTGGACTCGAGGTGAGTGCTGATTGGATAAGCCCTGCCACTCAACACCTGTTCAAAGATACAAAACATCTTTTATTGTGTTTTCATTTAGGATCCAAACTCAATACCACAACACTTAGTACGCACACATGCACCACATGCCTCTGCCTTAATTTAGCTGTGGAAGAAAAAGTGTGACCTGTTATGGTCAGTCAGTCTTTTGGCAGACTGACGTCTCTATTGTTCTGAAGCTGTTTTCAAAGACTTCGTAGTGGACACACATTACCAGATTGGTCAGCAAATTACTATTCTCTTTTTTAACAGGAAAAAAATCTAAATGAAAAACAATAACAAACAAATGCAACTGTCTTTTTAAATGTTCTTTTTCAAAATAGAATTGTACAATATTATTTATTACTGTTTGTTTTTTTCAGTCTTTTCTATTGTTAGCGTCTCAAGATATTGGAGAAAGAGTCCGTTCTTGATAAACTAAATACTTTATAAGAGACAAATAGGAACGGCTTTCAACTGCAGTATGACCACCAATGATCACCTCGGTCTGAAAAAGAGAGTTTTTGTTTGGAGTTGTCTCGGGTGAAACAATAGAGAAGAACGTTCCAATCACACTATATATTTTAGCAATGGTTGATTCCAGTCTGTCTTCCTCCAAAAGTTAAACCCACAAGTGATTACTGCAAACAAACACAAATGACCCGATGACTTCTGTGGGTATTAGGAGTCCTTTGATGCTGCTAACGGCGCTCGGTTTTATGGACCATTAAGTTTCTTAAAAGGGATGTTTTTGTTTTAGGCATCCATTGTTGGTTTGTTTAGTGCTGCGGCCTCTGGAGGGACAGCCGACTCACAGACTGCACCTTTTTAAAAGAGAGTTTATTGTTCATCATGTTGAGATGCAGCGCACTTCTTTGTGTCATTTTCGCTTTCTGTTCAGGGCAGGCCGGGGAGGCAGGGATTCCCGGGACTGACAGGCCCAGATGGACTCAAGGTCAGACCTAACAGTCACACATCCACCGCCGACACACTGTCATCCTTAACAGAACATTCTCTCCCCAGCTTTCTTCTATGATAATGTATCATCAGAATATGTGTAAATTAGATGTTAATTTTTCGTTACCACAGGGGAACGAGCCTCCAAGCACATTTCAACTGATTTGAACTAAAAAAGAAAGGCATGAATAAGTTTGTGATATGCTAATTGGCTGCTTTGCTGTAGGGCGAGACCGGGATAACTGGCGAGGTTGGAAAGCTTGGCGAGAGGGTAAAGGCTTTTCTCTCCTCTTTCTGCTGATTTCTGTTTGATGCTCACTGTGTGTCTGTTTGGTTGGAGTCCTTAAGCTGTACAGACTATTATGAAAACTTCACTAGAGCTAGGAAATAAGAGAGAGTTAAGATCGCATTTTTTTTTGTCTTCAGGGATTGCCTGGTTTTGTCGGGCCTGTTGGAGAGACTGGCATCACAGGAGAAAAGGTTAGCATGCTCTCAATTTGTCACACTTTAGTATCAGAAAGTGTTGTCAATTAATCAACTGTTACATTCCTCTCTCTTGATGTAGCACATTACGAGTTCGGAAACTAAACATCAAACATCAAATTTTAACTGTATAACCTTTTTTGAGTATTAGGTCCCTTAAATAAATACATTTAATATCAAACATGTATGCTTGTTGGTTTGATAACACCACAAAAAAACACTCTAGGCTCTGTCAAATGGTGTTTATTTTTTTTCTCAATACTTTGTTGACCGAACATTTAAACATCGCACCTATCAATTATGAACTCTTTTTTTTTTCTAATTGTGGATCTTTTCAGGGGGATCGAGGCAAAACAGGAGCTCCCGGGCCACCAGGTGAAACGGGGCCGATGGTAAGGAGTAAGTCTGGATCCCATCTCGTACCAGGAGGCATTCAATTCTACATATATATATATATATATATATATATATATATATATATATAGATACACGCTATATTCTATATATAAACTGTGATATGTTTTATACAGACTCAGTATACAGTATTTATTCTACTGTACAGTATTTATTTTTACATTCTGTTTATCTTATTCTATCTTATATGTACATATGTTTCCTGCAACTTACTTGCACCATAATGTCTATTGCCATACTCAACAGCAACATATGAAAACCATCATAAAGGCAGATAGTATAAGGTGTTCAAGTTTGATCGTATATCAGAAAGCTAATTTCTGATTTATTTGATAAATAATGTAGATATCATTTGAGTAATGTTGTTTTCATCAGGGTCACACCGGTATACCTGGAGAGACGGGGCCACCTGGACTGCAGGGGATCCCAGTAAGTTATAATTGTCAGAACTATATATTTACTCAATGTAAACCAGGGACTAGACTGGCCTGCTGGAGGTATACTTAAACTCAAAGACTGTAGCACTTCTTTCTATTGCCCATCTTACATCATGTCATGTTGTGCTGACACACCGTAAAGTTCATCACTACACCAAAGTAAAAAATCAAAGTTAATTAAGAATTAGACTTTTAGCTAGAGTTATTAACATATCCATTATGGACTCAATATATTAGTCCAACCTCCATAAAGGTAGTTTTAAACAAGCAGCCTTGGATAGCTGAGATTACATTAAAAAAACTAAACTGCTGGATACAGGTGCAACTCGCTGTAATAATATCAATAATGACACACAGATGACTGTCCCTCGTATTTACAGTCTGCGTGAGTCAAACGCTAAGGATACTTTTTCACACTTTAAGGGCCCTTTTGGTTCATCGGGATCCATCGGCATCAGAGGACCCAAAGGCAGGAGGGTAAGTAACTGAAATCTGTGACTATATTATGTGACACGACACTACTGTGTGTCAAAAATGAATATGAAAAAACATTTGAATCTACGCCCGATTTAGCAGCTCCTGTCCAACACTCCCGACCAAATTGAAATATGTGAAAAGTCTATGAAGGGATCTGCATTTTGACATTCAAGGTCCCTCTTTTGTGTCAAAAATGTTAGCTTGCACGCTTACCTAAGATGTTGAACATGGTAAACATGATGTCTGATAAACATAACCATGATAGCATTATCATTGTGAGCCTGGCTGTAGATTGTTTCCTGTTTTAGTTTTTATATTTAAGGGTAAATCTTACCACAGAAGAACCTTGCTGTATCAGAAATCATACATATTTTTCATCCCCATCACCAGCAAAAAATCTCTATTTCACGTAACGCTGGCATAAGAGGGATGGGTCACCTTCAATCTGAAACACCAGAGATAAGATTGCTTTAAGAAACAAAGTTCTGTACTTATATTAACATATAAGTTACGAACATGAATTTCAAAAGGCTTCCTACGAATCACCCTGGTGTTTCTGTACATGTAAATGAGTGCTGCGTCTGCCATGAGCTCAGGATGATTCCAGTGATTGCTGGCTTTCCCATAATTGGGTTTCTACTTTGGAAAAATAGCCCATGGTTGCACAGCAGGATCATTGGACTGAATGAATAATTGATCTAACATGAATAAGTGGTATAATTAAGGCATTTCGTTGTTATTGGATTAAAACAGCTCCCTCGATATCACAAGCAGTCACAAATGTAATATTTAATAACTTTAATTGCTGAAAATTACATGAAGGCTTTGGAAAAAGGAAACAAAAACTGCACAATTAAACTCCAGTGTCTGAACTCATTCCCAGTAACAAGAAGGGGGGAAAACCAGTAACAACCTTTTCCTACACCCGGGGTATCGGCCGGGGAAAAGAAAAGTAGTAGGTTTATACTTAGGGAGACACATCTTTCAGTAGTGACTGATACCGGAGTATGTATCCAATCATGTAAATTCTTCTTTGCTCTCATATCTTCTATAGTTTTTGATTTTCAGATTAACAGGTTTTAGTGATACTTCAGCATCACGTTACTCCGTCAACTCAATTTTTAAAAGCTGAATCTCATGTTCTCATCCAAACTGAATCCTCTGAATTTAAGCCCATTTTCAATGTTCTGATGCTGCATACATTACATATGTGAATAATAATTAACTGCATTTTATATTGGGTTTTTTCACTATACTCTTCAGAAAAAAAGTCCTTAAAATGCTGCACTGAAAAAAAGCAAAGGGGATCGTTGTACGTTTCCAGCTAATATGCCTGTTAATTGTTCTGAAAAACTGGAATCAGAGGGAGGGAAGTTGAAGTTATCAATCTCAGTTTAATTTCTAATTAAACATGATTTCTTTTTTTTATCAGGGAAGGTGCAATTTAACAGAGCATGTTCATAACACAGAGAATTTATAACTATTGCTCATCTTCAACTCGCGTCCCAAGTTTGGCTTCTACAGTTGTTGAGCAATTAGAATATAAGCTTCAGGTAAAATATAAAACGAACAAAACACTACGAACAAAAGTGATATCAAATAAAACACAGTAAACAAACATAAATACACCTTGGTAATTCAAGGTGACTTAAACATGTGTACAGCTCTGGCTTGCTTTTAGCCAGCATTTGACCTTTTCACATTTTACATTTATTTGATTTCTGTTGGTTGTATTTCAGATTTTACATCGCATTACAGAAAAAATATTTGATTTGGTAATTTAGAATTGTCATTCACAATGCTGCTAGTGACTCTGTTACAGCCTTATTATAGGATATCTCTAAAAAGAGGCTCTAGAGCAGGGGTGCCCAACCTTTTTTGAACCAATATCTACGTTAATAGTCTAAGTTGATAGTGTGTCGAGATCAAAGATCAAGTTTTAACAATAATAATACATTTATTGAAGTAAATGTACGTCGTGCAAAGAATAAGCATAGTAGGCCTAGGACTGGCCCGTAACAACACAACAACATACAACCCAATTAATACAATGCCTAATTTAAGTTGGAAAAGTGGTTCTCTACCTTAGTGGGACTTCTGGCACTGAGAGGAGGAAGCTAGTCTCTCATAGTCCCGACAGTAGGAGCTGAGTGCCAGCCGTAAGCAGGCCGCAAGGTGGTCATCAGTCCTGGTGGATCTGTATTTTGACCTAATGATTTTCATATGTGAAAAGGCAGACTCACACAAATATGTTGATCCAAAAAGTGCAGTCAAATTCTTTGCAGTTTGTCTGAGGTTGGGGTACTTCTCTTTCTGCATTAGATTCCAGAATTGGACATTTGTGTCAGGTGTAGCTCTTGATTTGAGCTCAATGTCATTACTTAGTGTGAGGATCTCATTCTCAATAGCACCGCTATCCAGGTTGAAGAGTGATGCCACTTTGGACGTTATACAATCCACATCTATAGTCTCCCCAGATCTAGATTCAAGTTTTTGAGCTTGCCAGTCAGATCAGTAAGAAAGGCTTCATCCAAGAGCCACTGACTGTCTTCTAGCTGTGCATATTCAGCATGGTTTGAATGTTTCAGAAAGTCTTTCATTTCGGGCAACAATTCAGAAAACCGTTCCAGAAATGTACCTCTGCTGAGCCACCTTACGTCTGTGTGCGGCAGCAGATCTGTGTGTTCTGCACCGGTCTCCTCCAGTTGTGCACGGAATAATCGCCTCTGCAGACCCCTGGCCCAAACAGAGCAGGCAATCTTGTTAGCCACATCCATCACCTCTTTCATATTTAAAATCTTCCTGCACAACCCTTGCTGGTGAATTATACAATGGTAATTCAGGAAATCCGGGAAAGATTCAGACTGTTTGCTCAATCCAATGAACCCAGCAGTACGTCCAATCATTGCTGGAGCCCCATCGGTTGTAATGGAGATGAGTTTGAAGAGGGGCAACTTGCTCTTACTAACGAATTCCATAAAAACCTGAAACATATCTGTGCCTCTTGTGTGCCCTTTCAAATGCAAAATGGTCAGCAGCTCTCCTTTTACACTCATATTGTCAAAAACCATTCTAATGCACACACATAGCTGAGCCACATCCACAGCATCAGTGGATTCATCGACTTGCAGAGAAAAACACTCTCATGTTTCAATATCATTCCTCAATTGCTGTTCAACATCCTCCGCCATTCCCTTGCATCGCCGGGTAACAGAATTTCTTGATAGCTGCACATCCTGAATAGCAGACACAATCTCCTTTCGATTTTTAAAATCGGCAAAAAGCGCATCTGCGGCTTCCATGAACGCTTCTTTCATAATCTCACCATCCTTGAAAGATTTCTTTCCTTTTGCAAGAACACGACAGACATGATAAGAAGCTATGGTTGCAGCCTTACTCGTGGTATTGGGCCTGGTAAAAATGGACTGTTGTGCTGCTAGCTGACTTTTCAATTCCTTGACTTTTCGGGCGTGCAGTGGTGATTTAGCTGGGCAGTTTGTATCGTAGCTCTTGTGGACCGTCTTGAAATGCCGCTCCAAATTCCCTTTCTGTGGTAAAGACACATTTGCATTGCAGATAAGACAGATGGACTTGGCATTCGAATACACGAAAAAAGAATCCTCCTCCCACTCTGAATGAAAATGATAAGTTTTAGATTTTTTAGCCTTTGCCGCCTTGGTAGTATCCACTCGCTCTAGTCAAGCTTCTCGCGCCCTTCCGATTCCTTAGTTAGAACCTAGCAACCATACCATGCGCGCGCAGATAGAAAGAAGCGCGTCTTTGATTATGCCTGATCTACCTTATTATAGCTGTACAAATGTACACACTGCTTCACGCGATCAGCAGTTCATTGTGCCTATTTAAGATGTTTTAAGTTGGAAGTTTTAATGTAGGCCAATTTTACACAACAGTAGGAGGATAGCCTACACACAACATTTTCTCGCGATCGACTGGAACTCAGCCCGCGATCGACTGGTAGACCGCGATCGACTGGTTGGGCACCCCTGCTCTAGAGCAAGACTGCAAATACATTTGGAAACTAATTTGAAAAAATAAATGTAGTAAAGCTCTTAAAATAAGCAGATTGTGTCTTGTTATATGCAATAAATTTGAATCCAGCAGACATTGTTTTCATTCATTATTTTCAGTGCCTGATTGTATAAAGATATGAGATATTTGATTGAAGAAAAAGTGAGAGAAAATCATAGAAGGCCTGAATAACTCATGTCTCAGTAAGTTAACAAAAGCCAGTGAAAACAGGCAGAAGAGGTCAGCTTTATTTATCCATGATTCAATATACTTATTGGATGTTCAAAAAGCTTATTTAATTTAATAAATATTTCTTTCTTCATGTACTGTCATTGGATGAAAAAGTATCGACTATCAGAAAAGCAAGTGTTTCCCTCATAACGAAACAGATGCTGACATGACATCAGAACCAGCAAAAGACCATTTAATGTATTCTGACGGGGAATAGTTTGGTTCAATTTCAGAGGCAAGGATGACTCAGCTGCAGGATTTGTGACCTTTTCCCCAGGCGTCTTTACAATCACCCCACTGTGCCACTCTGTGTCATCGTGGAAAAATGGGGGCAAATTGTACACAGTGTGGATTGGACAAATTTGCAGATGCCAAGCTTTTGCAAAACAGCCACAAGCTTTGATGGTGTCAGTCTGATGTGGGCTAACCCACTGTACACAATGAAACCAAAAGAATCGCCTCCCAGGAGCCACTAAATAGACAAAAATGGCAATCCCCTGATTCATTCACCTAATATGTTAAACAATGTGTACACCGGGTCTATTAAGGCCACATTACCCCAAGCTTCTCATCAGCGACAACTTTCATTTCTCTCTACAGGGTCTGAGGGGTCCTGACGGCCCAGTGGGGGAGAAAGGGTCCGCTGGAGTGAAGGTGAACATTTTGAGAGATTCAGATTTAGTTGCAGTTTGTGGCTCACTAACATCATTTCATTTGTAATGCTAACACTGCCTTAGAGGAATGTTTAGCCTTGAACTTCCTAATTGCTCACATCAGATTTGTCCCACAGAAAGCTAGGATAAACAAACTGGCTCAAGTTTCTGAAAATTAGGAACAATGAAGCAGCTTTGTTGAGCACACTTTTGTTATATACTATTTTTAACTCCTGAAGAATCTTTAGAGGACACTCTTTGTTAGCTCTAAAATTAGCAACAGAGGCTTAAATCAAAGAGAACAGACTGAAATATTGATGGTGCTGGTTGGTGCTCGGCGGTCGGGAACATTTTGACTCTGGGGGATTTCAGAAAGCTCAGTAATGTTTTTCTCTCTGCAGGGCATTGATGGTCCACCAGGAAGATTGGGTCTACCCGGGGTAATGGTAAGAACAACTACATGTGGCCTTTTGAAGTCATCAGAGAATTAGTATCTAGGATAAACAATGCTGATGCATATATCCTAGGGAAGAGAAGCATTAAAAGCATGCAGAGGGTTAAGCTTGATGTAAACAAACATTACATTATCATCTTACTGTTATTTCTTGATGCCAAAGTTACAATTCTGCGCAACATCGTCTCAGTAGTTGGATTCTCGGGATAATCAGTGCAAAATGAGTCAAGAAAGCAAATTAATTATCATTTCAATATTTTCATTGGGGTGAGAATTAATGAAGTAGAAGTAGCAGCACCACAATATAAACAAGACCCATGAAGTAAAATGCACCAATACTATCAGCAAAATATGCTGAAATTATCCCAAAATATATATATATTTATTACACTTATTGTATTATACTTATTAATATCATTCATAATAATTGATTAAAGCATATTATAATGTTTTTGCTGATTGAAGTGCTAATTGAATCTGAACATTGCGTTCCCATTATAGCTGACAGACAAATGTAATACTACAGCGTGTTCCTATGAAATGTAGTTGGGTAGAAAAATACTAAGTGGCGCACAGTGGAAATACTTCAGTATAAATATTACAATTTGTTCCTAATAGACTACTTAAAGTGTATGGTTACTTTTCACTACTGATAATTGACAATCATTCATCAAGTGAGACAGTTAACCCTTCATCACTTGGTTAGTATGTTAGACCTCCGGGTTGAAAATAGAAAGGTAACTGAGCCCCTTTGTTATTCCTCTTTAACGCTCCAATAGTTTACCATGTTTTAACACACTGTTCTGCTCCTAGAATAGGACTCATCTTTTCATTTGTGTCGTTTTGCTGCAGGGAAAGCTTGGCGATCCAGGTGAAGCCGGGCCTCAGGGTTTTCCAGTAAGTGATTGGGGCTAACAGAGTTCTCTTTTAGGTCAGTCTTGGTTTTTGGGGTAGGACTCATTGTGGGGGAACAGTGGTGGATTAGCGAGGCCTGAGTGGCACAGTTTATCTAGTGGGGTTTTGCTGCATTTTAACATGTTATGAATACCAGAAATGTTTGTGTTTTATAAACACCTGTGTTATTTTCAGGGTGTTCAAGGACCCTCCGGACCGCCAGGGGCCAAAGGAATTGCAGGAGAGCCAGTGAGTTTACTATTTATTTACATTAATTTGGCTTCCACAGTTGAGAATCATGTTCGCTGTCTTTTCTGTGTGTTTTGAAATTCATCTGGTGTATTTATATTACATTATATGTAAAAAGTGTCAGAATGTGTGAAGAGGATACCGGTGGTATCTTATTATCTATAATAGGCTATGGCTTTCCATCACCTGCGGTGAACTCCCCTTCCCGTACTTTGCATAAAACCGCTGAATTTCCACAATCATACACCTTTTATTCAGTGCTTCCTTCATTTAAACCCCGTATCCTGGTCAAAAAGCCCAGAACAACCTAATCTTCTTCCTCCAATTCTGCCCCAGTCTCAGACACAGAGAAAGCAGTGAGTCTGAGACAATTTGATTTACACCACCCCCTTCCTGGAGGAGCAGCTTTATTGTAGCCTGAGTGTGTCTCTATAACAGCAGGGCTGTTCCCATCACTTACAGAAGCTTTGGCTCAGTGTTTTGAAGGCCCTCCAGATTAACTTAGGTCTCAGGTAAGTCCACAATTTCTGCCTGGTTCTATTTTCCTTTCACACTTTTCCTCCTTTGCTGTCACTTTGCAGAGGCATTTATTCGAGATAAGAAAGCACTCTTAACCTTTTTCATTGGTGCCTGTGTTTTGTCGCTGCAGGGACCGGCTGGGCCCTCAGGAACGATTGGGCCACTTGGGGAGATGGGGCTGAGGGTGAGTTTAATCAAACAGCTGGTTTGGGGGCTCCCATTGGCTGTTAGGATAGCACCGAATAAATAATGGCTGTTGCTGTTTTGAACAGGGGCCTCCGGGGAAGGCTGGGGAGAGAGGACTACCTGGTGAAGCCGGAGAGAAGGTGACGATAACAATGTGCCTCTGACATTTCCGTTGGTTATTGGTATTTTGGGTTGGTTGATATACATGGTTATTGCTTCCCACTAATGGATTTATAGTTGTGCCTCTTTCCTGAGAGAAGACAAGACATAAACAAATAAAATGTTGCTACATTTCATAGTAAAATGTGTTAAGATTCATTAAGAATTTAGCTTATTCTTACGTGGAAATAAATACACATAATTATAATTAATCAGGGCTGCCCTTGATTAAATACATCCTTAGTCCTTGAATTTTATTTATTCTGTACCTTAAAGCAAAAGTCATACATCAAGAGATACAACACCTCCCTGATGAAGTACCCATCATGCTTCTTCTCCTGACAGGGTGCTGTCGGCCTGCACGGCAACATTGGGGAGCAGGGTTTGATTGGCCAGAGAGTGAGTATCCTGTTTTTTAAACTTTTTGGGAAAAGTCAAAATGAGTTAAAGTGCACTTGATGTATTTTGGCGAAACCTCAACATTTAAAAAAAGAGACGCATCACTTGCAGTGTAGATTAAACCAAGTGGTACATTTGTTTTCAATATGTAATCAAATACAGCCAAGGTTGGCTTGTGACACATGTGCCTTTGCTTCCAGAATTCACTGTCCTGGTAACAATAAAACATACTGCACCATAACGTTTTTACTATTTGTCTATCAGGGTGAACTAGGCATTGACGGGGAGGCTGGACCAAGTGGACCTGATGGAGCCAAGGCAAGTTCAAAATAAAAGACAAACTGTGACTTAAAAATGATTTAAAGGCCACGCTAAAGCAGCACAGTAAATGAAAAAACATTGCCTCAGCCGGTAATCAAATAGTTGTCAATCATTTCAACACAGACTTATTCCATCCTGATTCCTATTGGTCTGGGAACCCAGCGACCTCTTGACTTTACTGTAGCAGCTAATTGTAAATAGGGCAAGTCGACCATTGTTTGTGAGATAATGGCCTGTGTACAGTTGGAGCTGCATTGTGTTGACACTCATTGAAAACAGATAGTGGGGCTATTTTAAGAGCTCTAAAGTCTGGCAAGTAATGTGAATGGAAAGCAAAAAAAAGCTTGTCTATTCAGCAGAGCCTCGCTGCTGCAGGTATCGCTGACGGACCCACAAACAATATTTGGCTTAGAGAAAGTGTAAATGTGAGTACAGAGAAGACCGAGTATTAGAATACATTTAACCTGAGAATCTGTTTGGCTGAAAGTAAACAACTTTGAGGGATTCTTGGACACAGTGCAGCTCCTGGATGGAAAACAGCAGATCAAGAGGGGTTTGCAGCTTTTACTGTCAAGAGACTCAAAATCAGCATATTGTCATGGTTCATTTTCATATTAGCTACTGGGTTACAGTACAAATGTAAAAAATGAGGATGCTCACATTATTTTGTTCCAGCAGTTTGTGGTAAAGCATTTTTGTTTTCCAATGTTGTGAGACGATACATTTAGTTGTATCTGCAAGAAATGCAGTTGACTCAGAAAGAAACCATATTAGTATCCTACTAAATCTCATTTAGATTGATCAATAGTTGCCTGAAAAAAAAGAGCAATTGGGGGAAATAAAATGAGTTTTACAAGGTGAATACAGGACTTGAAATACAGCGGAAGCTACCTAGAATTGAATTCAAAACTAACCCATATCTTGACAGAAGATCAAACTACATGTTTGTCAGTGTGTGGTAGACTCCATGCTGTTCACCAGAATATTCAGTAGGCTGGACCTCATTGCTCTGGTTTTTTGATCCTGTCTACCCCACAGGTGTTTCTCAGTTTCCGTATGAAATGTTCTTCTTGCACTCCTTTCATCCATGTAACCATGTTGGTGAAAGGCTCATTTCCAATCTTATATTATTCACATGTTTCGAACAGAACTTTATCCTTTTCTAGTTTGGTTTCTTACAATTTGTTACACAGACAGCCCTTGCAGTATATATTTCTGACACTGCTCTTAGTCAGTTATATTGCAAAAGATCCTCATGATCAGTTGTGATAATGGAGCATCAGATGTACAGCTCAGTTCCTGCCCTCTCAGGACGAGTCTTCTCCCTGCTATGGCGGCAGCGGCTTAGTCTGAAAGGGCTTGTACTGGGGTCCAAAGGGTCCCCGGTTTACGTCCCGATTGGACCAGAAAAATTGAGTGAGCTGGTAGCTGGAGAGGTGCCAGTTCTCCTCCTGAGCCACTGCCGAGGTGCCCTTGGGCAAGGCACCAAACCCTGAAACTGCTCTCTGGCAGCCTCCCTGCTCTGCCACCTCTCCTGCATGTGTGTGGTTGTTTGTGCATGTTATCATCCTTGCTTGTGCATGTATATCCTCCCTGTGTGTAATGTGTGTAAACACTACAGAGTGGGGAAAGAAATTTCCCTGTAAGGGATCAATAAAATATATCTTCTTCTTTTTCTTCTTCTTCTTTTTCTTATCTTCTATTTTACGTCTTTCTAGTGGTTGTTGCAAGCGAGTGCAGCGACATTTGGTTCGTCCAGATCATCTCCAGTGCATTATGGGGCTTGTCATGATGTGCTCCATTGTTTGTGATTCGCCACACATACATTGTTGTTTTCCATTTCTTCATGGACGCCTTGCTATGTCCTTCGCCGACTCGCAGGCGGTTTATTGTTTTCCAGACAGCCCAAGGTTGATCGTAGCCAATAGCAACACATTTGTCTGGGCTGATGCCTCTCACCATCCATTGGGATGTTTGGCTGCCCAGGCTGTTCCACCAGCCATTCAGTAGTCCTGACATCAGTTGGGGAGGTCTCCAGTACTTCTGTGTTGTCCAGGAAACTGTCCTGGATTCAAGGCTTTTCTTGGCAGCAGAGTGCTCGTGAAGTGGGAGCCGGTTGTCATTTGCCTGCTTTGTGCGCTTGGCTTTTGTGATTCACCATATCATGTCATTTCACATTGATATTTCCAAAGTACATCCTGTTAAGTCTCTCTCATAATTTAGTCATGTTTTTGTTTAAATCTGCATATAAGTTAGTCTGTTAACATGCGTAAACTGCCAGTGTAGAAACTGCCGCTGGTCTCCCGTGTCCTGGCCTCACATCTTTGAATCATGTGAATACTGAATAATATTTGAGGTTGAATTTATAACCTGCAATGCTCCCAGACTCCTAACACTAAAGACAGGTAGAGTGCAATTAATGGGATAAGGCCTTACTTATTATTCTGCTGTCATCATCAAGAATATAGGTAACAGAAATGTGTTGCTTGTGCCCCCCCCCCCCCCCCAGGCTTTGCAATGGCCTTTCTAAAGACATTCGGTCAGTTAATGTGGAGTATCATGAAACCCTGTAAGCACTGACAGACCTTTCAGAGACATATTTAATTAAGAGAAGGTCCTTTTTGTATTAATGTATTTACTAATTCAAGTTCGACTGTTGCAAAATGTTATATTGGAAATATTCTGAATATTTTATGCGCATATTCTAACTACACAGGGCTGACTTCTGTAACTGAAATGCTTTTCATTGGCCTTGTACAACTCTCCTCAGGGAGATAAAGGGGATGCCGGTCAAGAAGGCGCTGAAGGAGACAGAGGTGAAATCGGTCTGAAAGGAAAGCAAGGACCCCCTGGGTCTCCTGGATTGGTCGGTGTAAGGGTGAGCGTCTCAGCAGCCAACTCCAAATTTCATTCAATTCCCATGAAAAGACAGCTCTTTTGTCCACTCACAACCCTGTTCGATTTTTCTCTACCAGGGTCAGGAGGGTAAACCGGGCAAAATTGGTGAAAGAGGAAAGCTAGGAGAAAAGGTTTGTCAGTGCCCTGCCTGGGGCTTTAACACAGCTTTCATTCTCTAGCGGTTGAATAGCTCTCTGCTGTAGTGGTTAACACATGGTAACAGGTCAGTGACCTCCCTAGGCATGTCAAATAGACTCTCGGTATTAAATGTTTGAATTGTCAAACCTGTCTGCACAACTGTTCGGGAAGTTTATACTCTCAGTGCATACCTGCTCAATGATGGCTTCTCTACAGGGTAGCAAGGGTCACCAAGGTCACCTGGGGGAGAGCGGCACAGCGGGTGAGCAGGGAGAGGTGGGCTTCGTCGGACAGAAGGGAGCGAGAGGAACCATCGGGCTAGTGGTAAGACATCTACAGGCGCTTTGAAGGATTCGCTTTGTTGTGTGGTGGATATGTGCTAAATAAATATATTTTCCCAGGGTGCTCCGGGGAGAATGGGCCAACAGGGAGAACCCGGCATATGTGGTTACGAGGTAAGCACAGTGATGGAATAACGATTTATATTGCAGGATGTCTGTCAATGATCTGCCGTTCATTCATTAAGTTAGTTCAAAACTTACATTATAAGCCCTACAAAAAAAGGCCTTGTTCTATATTGTTATTTAATATATTCAAGCACATTCTTTATGTTAGTAGGCTAGAATATACACTATATTATATCAAGTGTGTGAGTGAAAACATGAAAAACAAGTTGTTTGCCTTGTTGACGGGTACCTTACCTGATAAATGTTTAAACAGTAAGCCTGTCTCGGGTCCATTCAGCGGGTGGTGGATATTTCTGGATTTTTTTCTACATTTTTCAAAATCGCTATCCAGCCTTCCCTAACAACCCAAAAGCCTATATTGATTTTTGGCAGGGGTTTTATCTTGGTGTATTTTTCACACAGAACATTATTGAATGATAGTATTGACGTGCCAGTAGATACTGCGCTTGTATTGTTTTGGTGTTGATGAATCACAGGCTGAATCTCTCTCTGGTGTTTCATTCTCCCTCTCCACTACACAGTCGGGAATCTGCAGCTCCGATCTGTATTTTTGTCTTCATTTTATGGTCGGGTCATATCACTGGTCTATTTTCAAGGGAATTGTGAAAGAAATGTAACCTCAAACCATTTCAATATGAATTGTTATATTAAAAGTTGTTATCAGAAAGAATGCATTCTCCACGGCAACAAAAGATGAAGTGATCACCTTGTTGCGTTCTCCTCTCTACCTCGCCTCCTTGTGTTTCTCTACATCATGAACATAATAATTCACAGTAAATTGGGAGTGAAGATTGGGAAGTGACAGTCACAAACTATTTTTCTTGTCATAGGGTCACATGGGACCGCCGGGCCCCCTGGGACCTCCTGGGCCAAAAGGTGAAAAGGTACTAAAGCACACTTACTTGCCGTCTGCACTGTGATTGTGTCTAATGAGCTATGGAGTCCTGTAATGGTTGCATTACTTAACAATGTTAAACTGTCACGCAGGTCATTGTCTTTGAGCGGTCAGCTCCTTTGATGCATTGGTACTTCAGTTGTCCCTAATCAGTCCTTCCTCTGTCGCTCATGTCCTTGAAATATTCCAAAAGTCATCTCTAATTTGATCAATGATCTGATAACGGACGCATGCGATTAACTCAGGGCTGTCAAATGTATATACTTAAACAAGCACCTGGTCTGCTCATGATTTTGGAGACTTTAGCACCATCATTTGTGTTTATTTGACAGGAGTAGAAAACAAAGGAGCACACAGCCTTAGAGTTTAGTGAGACGCTCATTTGCATTTTACTTTTAGTCCTGGGCAGGAGCCATCTGGATGTGGATATTTGTTATATTCTCTTTGCCAATATGCACGAAATAATGGCTGCGCTTCTAATTAAATCAATATCACACTATCACGCGGGTCGTTGCAAAATGTACGGTTGTCAATTAAAAGAGCCAGGTAGCACTAAAACTTGCTGCAGATCAAATACAGATCAGAGTTATTGAAAGCACTCATCTTAGACGTGTATGTTTTGGCCGTCACTAATTATTGTCCTACTTTAGGATGCCTGATGGGCTCTGCATTTCTTTATTTCCTTCGACACATGCTCCACATATGATCATCAACACTAACACACATCCGCGGTTATTGTTTAATGAATCCCATAAAGACCCTGGAATAGTCATTGGCTCCATTGATGTGAAATTGTGGGTAATAGCGCATGTAATGATTTGCCATTACTTTAAGAAAGCAGGCAATGTGTTTCGATTGTTGTATTCTTTCAAACAAAACATGTATTGATTTTGCACACACTGTTTGGTTTGAAGGGAAACTCTGTTGACTGGGGTTGTTTGTCCGTGTCCATATGGCTGTTTTAGGGTGAACAGGGAGACGACAGCAAGGTAGAGGGTCTTCAAGGTCCCCAGGGTGACAGAGTGAGTACCTGTTGTTCCTGTGTCCTTTGTTAATGGCACTCTGGATTTTTTTGTTAATTAGTCTCCATGTAAAACCCAGGGTCCGCGTGGAAACAGAGGAGAGAGAGGAGAGCCAGGGGACCCCGGGCACGTTGTAAGTGAAATGAAGAAAAATGGACACCTTGTTTGGTTTGACTTTTGTTATATTGTCAATTAAGTGATGATCTGTACATTGAAATTCCAGGGTCAAATTGGTTTTGATGGAAAGAGAGGTGCAGCTGGTGCCCCAGGGCTTCCTGTAAGTATCTTATTCATGTTTCTGAACATTTCAAAACTGTGACATGTAGATACGGTCCAAAAGAAATCACTATAATTCAAATCAAACAGTAATGATGATTTCAGGGACATTCTGGACCAAGAGGACTACCAGGGCTGAAAGGATCCAAAGGTGACCAAGTAAGGACATAAATGACAGTGGCTTGATTTTGAATCTGTATAAGAAAACTCAATGACTTAATGCAACACGATTGGTCATCCAAAATCTCGTTATGCTCCAGGGTCAGGAAGGAAAACCAGGAGCCAGAGGTGCATCTGGGACCAAAGGACCACCCGTGAGTTGGATGTATTTCTGGTCCTACTATATAATCCAGCATAATTCACAGACGAGCTACATGATACTAATTCAAATCAATGCAGGCTTTTTACACTTCCTCATATCTTCATCAAGGGTCCAGAGGGTCCTGATGGCCCTCGGGGAGTTGAGGGCAGGGAGGGACTTGAGGGCCCGTCTGGCATGGATGGAATTTCCGGTAAAGATGGACCTAAAGCAGCCAAGGTGAGGATGCTGTCAGGGGTGCACCTTTCTGTTTAATACAAGGACTTTGGAAAATAGTCAAAAACATCACATTTTGCATCTTCTCCTAACCACCTCTCTTTGACTTTTTCGGGAAATTGTTATGAAGTCAAGGAAAAATGTGAAGAAGAATTCACAAAGACATAGAAAAGACAACCACAGTGCTAAGAGAATATGCCTGCATGTACACTATCTGGCGGTGGCTGATTTATTCTTCAAGTAACTTAATTTATCACAAGTTCAAGTTAGAAGTTCTGTCTTGAATAAAACCACATAATAAAGTTTTCCATTGATCCGACAAACCGCTGATGTGAATGATGCACACACGGTGAGTTGCTTTATTGAGAGACAGCATTAATCTCCTTTCCCTTCGATGTAAATGTAGCACTAAAGCAGCCATTCAGAGAATTTGACAGTTTTATTATCATGGATGCCACTTAGATCCATCTGAATTAAAAACCTTCCTAAGCCAAAAACATGATCAACTGTAGCCCAGCTCTCATTATTTTTAACCAACCCTTTTCCTGTTTTTAGGGGGAGCAAGGAGAAGATGGAGAAGTGGGCTTACCTGGCAAACCTGGGCAGTGGGGTCCAACTGGTGTGACGGGGCTTCCCGGAAGTCAAGGCTCCTTTGGACCAAAGGTGAGAATGAAGGGTGGAACATATGTGCCAGGAGGTTAAAGTTTGATCATCAGAAAGAACATAATGTTGAGCTACAGCCACATATTTCTTTATAGATCACCAATGTATTGCCAGTATTAAGTGGGAATTGCCAACTCAGCTTAAACCTGCCAGGGTTGCCTCCCTGGGCACAACAGTGCTTTCCTATCTCAAATGCCTCTCGCTCTGCAAGTCTTCACACTATTCCTCCAAAGAGCTCATTTTCCCTGCAATACTTCTAGGAAGTTAGAGCTGCAAATATTAATGAGTCAGATCAATCCAGAGTTTCATTGCTTTGCCAATATTACATGAATTCAGGGATACATAACTATGAGAAACACAGAGAGGCTTTATCTGTTAGTATAATGCAGTTTCCCCTTATGCACAATCTGCAGTTTGATTTGTTCATAAATTGGCGATATAATCACAAACATTTATTCGTTTGTGATGAGGTAAACTGTCTGGGTCTGATATTCCTTTTTCGGAGCCAGTTAATATTTCTGTCTAAGAAATCTATAAAGAGTGTTTTAGAATTATAAACACTGCGTCTGTTGTACCAGACAGTAAATACTGCTATTCATATTACCGTAACCCCTGACCATTTTTAATTGGGAATTATATTTAAAATACAATACATACTCTAATATAGAGAAAACCAGACATCAATGTAACCATAGCCATCGTTTACCCTGGATTTGGCCCTAGTTGAACTTTCAAAACAGTTTTTTCAGCAGTAGTGAAGGGGAAAGCACCGGCACACAGTCAACTGTGTCCACTGGTGGGAGGTCAGTGAGGGATCTGGAGCTTGTTGCAGCACTGGTCTGTCCTTTCAGAGCTTATTTGGTAGGAAGTGAGGAAGTGCATGTGTTTACGTGTTTATGTTTGATCTTCAGGGTGAGAGGGGTCTTCTGGGCCAAACTGGTGCATCAGGAAAACAAGGTTCTGTCGGCGTGATGGGGCTGCCAGGAAAACAAGGAGAGCAGGGACCTAAAGGACAACCTGTGAGCACTGATGTATCTTTTTACTCAATTCAATGACCTGTTAGCTTGTTCAGTGATGAAGATAACCAAACTGTCTCTTTTCTAAGGGGGATACAGGTGAACAAGGATTTCCAGGGGTGTTTGGCCTTTTTGGACCCAAGGTATGTCAATTGACCTATAAAGTTTTAGTTCCACATCTTATTGGCTGTGCAGATGATACGTCTCTGAGACAGTAAAACGACCCACAATTCATTTCTGACACTCATCTTTGTGCAGTATCTTTGTGAAGTTTCAACCTCAAAATTGTCTGGAGGTACATTAAGTTATATTGTCTTCAGTAAAAATTGATATGAAAGCTGTTATGTATTACTATAACATGCCCCAGGATAACATCTGCTACACTGCGAGTCTGCTTTACTTACAGCACTGCTGCACTATAGATTATTGCCAGCTGAAGAAACCGAACAGGCTTTCCTGGAGTCTCATTCTTTAATTTAAAACCCAGAGGGTGATCTCTTCCCTACTGTGGGAGTTGAACTGCAGTGTGACGAAGATGAGTTTTGAGTTAGTGCTAGGTTTATAATAACTGTTATTACTCAGAATCAATGAGTACGGATAGTTAGAGGAAGTCATCAGACGAAGTGCAGACTCTGAGACAAAGTGGCTAAACATCTCAAGTCCTGGAGTGATGTTAGATGGTGAAACAACTACGACATTTACTTCATTGTAGATGAAAACCTTACAACTTAACATGATTACATTAATATGTTTTTCTATTGAATGTCTGCTATTAAGATAAAAGCACTGTGCTGCAAACATTTTTTTTTACAGTACTTCATATATTAAAGCAGTGAGTTTGCTGTTTTGTAGTTGTGTATACAAATGTTACATGTTACCACAGCTTCTGAACTGAATGTTAAAGATTGGTTTTACAGCTCTGAAAGAACAGGGAACATTTGAGGAGGAGAAGACTATTCCCCGTTCTGAGAGTTAACAGGCTAAGTGCCCTTTCAATAGAGCAAACCAAACTAACTGTCATTTGTTTAAACAGCCACAAACTCACCTTAAACCAAGCATGCACTGAAAGGATAAGCCAATTAAAAAGAGACTTGCTTATTGATTAGGTAATTTACCGAGCACTACTCTGTTGGTGTTGCAACAAATGTGAGGATGTTCTTTCAGTATGTGAGGTGATCGACTTCCTTTTAAGGTTTTTTTTCTTTTAATCTCTTGCAAAATAGAACTGACTAATTAAAGATCCATATATCAATCAATAATTATAATAGGCCCAGTCATGTGGAACAAATATATAATAAACATTTGAGTACAGATTTATTCTGTATCCCTATCCTTTACTAAATTCTTCTTCTTACATTTTGTGTGTGCAATTTTTTCGCACCTGAAAAGTGACAGGATAATAGACCTAACAGTCCGTATGCCTTCTACATCCACTTTATTTTTGAGTGTGCTCATAATCACAATGTAACACTTACAGGAAATGGAGTTCACAGCTATTCAACGTAAATTGTAAAAGTTTTCCAGATGCATAACTGCAGAAAAACCTCTATCAAACAAATCTTTTTAAAGGAAAAGTTGTCTAAAGTGAAGTTTGTTTTGTTGGATTTTGGCCAACGTCTATCAAGTATTGTATTTATTTTTGATACAAATGGACTTTTACTTTCTGTTCACTACCCCGAAAAAATTGTGCAATGTGAAAATTAGCATTAGCATTTAGCACAGTTTGTAGTTAGCATGTGGTCTACAAATGAAATGCGTTTTCTCAGAGCCACCGTGTAGTTAGCATTAGAGGAACACTGGACGTCTCTGCTGTTTACCATTGAACATGGTGCCACTAGCTATACACAGAGACATTTATCAATCTATGTATCAAACCTGTTGCCAATAGAGGTCAATAAAGGTCATTGATTATTCAATTTTGGTTTAACCTTTAACCTACCGCATCTTATCCACTTCTATAAATAACAGCTATTGGTCTTTCTAGGGTCCCCTGGGTGACATTGGCCCAGCGGGGATACAGGGACCAAAAGGACCGCGTGGTTTGTTGGTAAGATGAAGATTAATGTTTGTTTGCTAACTCGCCGCAACATTTCAGCCAATTCCAGAGCACGGGACTCTCACAGATTGCACACTTGCCATGAAAAATAAGCAGTCCTCGGTCTGATGCTCCATCATACGTGTCGTCAGTCACTAACATAGCTCTGCTTCCCAGGGCATGGAGGGAGCTCTGGGTCCCGTTGGCATCATTGGCCCCAGCGGTCATCCTGTATGTACCTCATATCTCATCTTATCTGCCAAGCTTTATGTGACTTTCGCTGCGTTTTGGCAGTGATGGAGTGATCCTGTGTCTCCTTTCTCTCCATCAGGGACCCAAGGGTGACAAAGGAAGTCGGGGGGAGACGGTGCGTGGCGCCTTTTTGATGAATCCTTTTTGTCTGTACCGTGAGCACAGAATAGGATACTTAGTATGGAGACGGCATGCCACTCCTTTGCCCCTCAGCACTTTTCATTTCCTATTGTACTCCACTGTTTGTTGTTACACTCGCAGTGACACTTAGCTGCTGTGGAATTCCTGTCAGGGTGATAAATGTGGGCTGCATGCTCATCTCAGGCTTCTTTTGGTGTGTTTGTGGAGCTCTCATACACAGACAGATTTCACAAGCCCACTCCCAAAACACCAACATTTATGTATGAGTTTGCTGCATGAAAATAGGATTTACCGTGTAGAAATAGGATTCCTGAGTGTAGCTCTGCAAAGAAAAGCAAGAAGGCATTTCCACACACAGTAGGTAAAGACTGTGTATTGGATTGGTAGCACAAAGATGGCGTAACACTTTGCAGGATAGAACCAGGTTAAGAGATATTATTCTATTACTGCTGGATTGTCCTCTGATATTGATTACTTTTTTTCTTTCATCTCTAACAGGGGTTGCAAGGACCAAGGGTGAGTAATTTTTCACCTTTGCAGCTTAATCTTTATTCTTCGCACAGGCCCGGGGGCGGAGAAGAAGAAACAAATTAACCACTTTATCATCTTCAATAAAGGCCAACTTCTAACTCATTTTAAGCTTAACATGGTGATGCAACTTTACAGGGATATCCTGGCCCTCGTGGACCACCCGGACCACCAGTAAGTGTCGCATTTTGTTTAAATTACACGTTTATTTTTCGTAATTTGGTCACAGATGTGAGTGTCTAAATGTGGGAAAGAAGAAAGTTATTCTCAGTTTAAAATATTTGTATTAAAACATCTTTCAAAAAAGATCAAGGAGAGCAGAGGGGGAAAAAAATCAGTGCCCACTAATTGATTATCAGTCTTTAGAGTCTACAGAACAGACATGTTTTGTCTCTACTGTGTATTCATTGAAGTCTAAATGTACGAATAAACAGTTTTTGATCATTTAGATCCCAGAGTTAAATTGAAAAGAACTTCAAAGTAGTATGTGGCTGTGGCTTCAGAATCTAGTCTGCTGGAAAATCATTTGAAAAGGAGAAAGTAATGTATGCATAAAAACTCTAGTTTAACTGTTAGCATATAAAGTTATGTTATTCAGAAAATAGTGTAGTAACCGTACAAAACAAGCCAGTTCCTTGAGTCCTGACCTGACAGTGAGTTGGGATTACACACCAAATTCACAGCTACTGAGAAACACCAGTGAAACAGGATAACAAAAACCAAGTTTGGCTATGATCGTATTTGGTAACAATGACGAAATACACTTGGAAGATGTATTCATTCCCAAATAGGCATATTAGTTGCTTGATTTGACATAATCACCGCGGCTATAAAGAATGGCCTTTCATTTCGGTTATCTAGCATTTCACTTCATAAGTGAACTGCAGTCAATGAGATGTGGTCTGCTACAGACGACATGCACGACTCCACAGAGCCCTGAGGCCCCTCCACTTTCAAAGTTTGTTAATATTGAATGTGCTCCATGTCCAAAGTTGCACTAACTTCAACAAAGTACCCCATAGGGTCCACAGCAATACACCCGCCAAATGTGAAGTGGATTGGATGATATGCAAAGGACATGCATGCACACAATCAAATCTAACTAGTTACAGACATGCTTGTTTTCCACTCTGATCTGATTCAAAAAGATGTTAGCCAGCGGCTCTTCCTCTCTGCATTTGACATGCCTCATTTCCTGTGAATATCTTCATATTTGATTAGTGTGGCAAAACCTACCACCAGCAGGGAAGATTAGGATTTACAGAACTGTTTTGTGAACAGAAATACACTGGGTGGCTGTTGCTAAAAGTGCCAACCATCAAACAAGATTGTCTCAGTTCTCTTGGTAAGTATAACATAACCAATAAACTCTTTGTTTGTTTACAGGGTCTTCCAAGTTCTGCCTATTTACTTGTAAGTATGTTTGTCTTTATAGTCAAGCCAGGGTTTGGGGAATGAAATGTTATTATACAAACTGAAGAGTAAAAATGTTAGGGTAACCTTATTTCCTTGCTGTCTTCTTTGGTAGAGAAATGAGGCTCTTGGTGCCACTTTTCAAGTCATCATCGATTCCCATGCAGCACTAAGGCCAGAGGTTAGTTCTGAGGAAAACTGCTCAGTGCGAGGAATCACTTTTGATCGTTTGGGCCCTAATGGGTGTAACTTTTGGTGTCTGAAAATAATATTTCTTTGAGTAAAAGCCTGAGTTGTGTCAAAAAAAGTAATCCACTCCCTGCTGCAATTCAGATTGGCATTTACCTCACGTCGATGTTAATCAATAACCTCACTACGGGTGGGAATCGCAAGCTGGTAAAGGATAAAGAGGCTGAATCAGAAATCTATGTCTGAGAATTTTTGAGAGAATGCAGCTGTATGTTAACATCTCCCATGCTGATTTTGAAAGAGAATGTAAGGCTGTGTTCTTATGTGGATTCTCTTATTAATACATGTATTTTATTCATTTAAAACAGAAACCTTATGTTGTCATCTTTATGATTGAATAAAACAAGTTTTCAGTAACATAACTACATGTTCATACATCAGTAATATAGGTCTATTTCAATGCATATGCTGTGGTCCAACCGCCAATAAGGTTGTCTGATCTCATACAGAATAACAACGTTGTGCAAAGACATGTCAATCGTGCTAATATTTCTGTCCAATCAGAGCGTGGAGATGCCCATGTTAGACCAGGGCACAGAGATCTTCAAGACCCTGCAGCACCTCAGCACTCTGATCCATAGTCTGAAGAACCCACTGGGAACCCGGGACAACCCTGCACGCATCTGCAGAGACCTCTACAACTGTGAGCAGAGGATGCATGATGGTGAGGAGACTCTTTAAAATGCTTAGTCATTCCTGCACACATATTCTCTGCTCATTATTTAAGTTGTTTCCTCCTCTGCTGCTGCTGCTCGTTGACAGGCACTTACTGGATCGACCCGAATCTCGGCTGCGCTGCGGACACTATAGAGGTGATGTGCAACTTCACGGCTGGAGGACAGACCTGCCTGAAACCGATCACTGTGTCCAAGGTTCGGATCCTTTCAGAGTTTAGCAATTAGCTTCAGCTAGACATGACCCCCAGTAAAATATGGAAGTGTATTACATAAATGAATGCAGAAAGTGGATGATTATGTAAACCATTGTGTGGACACAGAGAATTTTCTTAAAGAAAATAAGAGCAGCTTAGAGTTTAATGTGATATAATATGGTGCACAGCTGGTCATTTCCTGGCTCCACAATACACACTGTAGCTTTCTTTTAAGGATAATTCTTTCAATGAAAGGAAAGCTCAGCTGGCAAGAAAACCTCTAGGAACTTAATCTCTCGTTTTATTGTTTTTATTTTGAGATTTACCTCAAATTCAAACAGAATAAAACACCACAGCAGAGAAATGCCGACTTACTCAATGCCTGGTGTTTACTCAAATAATGGCGCCAACATCTTTGATGCAGATGTAACTTTTTGTAATCTGTTACATAATTGTACTTTAATTACAAAGACTACACATTTCTGCCAACTTTGTTCAGTTATTAGTGTTTATGTCAGGATTTTTCGCATTTAGATGGGCCTGTTTTTCTAAACCGTGATTATTTCTGAGACACAAATGCTTGCTTTATAGTTGGAGGTAGGAGTGGGTCGTATCCAGATGAACTTCATCCACCTTTTGAGCACAGAGGCGGTGCAGCACATCACCATACACTGCCTGAACACTCCTGTGTGGGCAGCAGGACCCTCACTGCAACCATCTTCCAGATCTGTGAGCTTCAAGGCCTGGACGGGGGAGAAGATTCAGGCCGGGGACCTTCTGGAGCCGCTCATACCCAGGGACGACTGCTGGGTGAGCACTTATTCAACATTTTGAGGAAAAAACATACTGCCATTCTTGCTGACTTAGATGAGAAGCTCTATGCCAGATCAGTCAAATTAAATCTTGACTTTCCGTAGATCAGTGGCTGGAATATTACATGGTGCTTACATGTGCACAATATGAGCAAAATAATGTAGAAAAGCTGCTCCCTGAAACCACTAGAAGTCAAAAACTCCACAGGGAACGAGTTAAGTATGGTGCTCTAACCAGGAGGGGTTTAGCTTAGCTTAGCTTAGCTTAAAGAATAAAAGCCAATGAAAGCAGCTAGCCTGGCTCTCTAAACTCATGACCATGTATCCCGTTTGTTTAATTCATACACAGCAGATATAATTTTTAGATATAACAAAACAGGTTACGGTTTCAAGAGGAGTTAAGTCCATGTTTGTTTTGCCTAGCTAGATTTCATTTCTGGCCTATAAGTCTAATAGGCCAGAATACAGTACAAAACTAAAACATTAATTTAATATTTGATTGTGCCTTAATTCATCAATGTGAGACAGCAACTGTCAACTATGTATTTAAAGTCAGCATCGTCTTTTGAGTGAACCATAAGCTGTTCCTCTGCCTTAAGCCTTCATGCCAACATTGCTAGTCATCTCCTTGTTCTAGCTCCACATGCCCCAAACTAAACATTGCGCTACACTAACTTTTTGGAACAAGCCCTGCAGAGGGTTTTGTGTTTTTTTTTGGTAGAGATTTCAAGACACCTAGTTTAGTGTCCGCCTCCAACCCAGCACAGTGTAGCTGTTTGGCGTGCACTGATACTTGGTCTAAACCACAGACCTCATGTCAGCGTTTTTGGAGGAGAGTGTTTCCTAAAAGTTGCACAATACAGTCTGGGGATTATTCAGGAGTGAGTTGGACATTGTTGAAAGGCAAATTGTTCCCCCCTTCCTCGTTATTTTATTGCTGATTTACCACTCTTGTATTGGGGTTGGAGGCAGAAATCTTAGGCAATGATCTCATAACTTGCACCCAAAAAATCATAATAAATCATTATTATGAGAAAATCTTATTTAGTTTTCCGTCTCAGGACACTATGACATAACGACATCTCACTTTCAGATCAAAGATGGCCGCTGGCATCAGACCCAGTTTATCTTTCAAAGCCAGGACCCGAACTTACTCCCCATTGTGGCCGTGTTGAACCTGCCGACCTCAGATGGCGGCGCTCGCTATCACCTGGAGGTCGGAGCCGCGTGCTTCTTGTGAGGCCATGAGGGGGGAGGGGGGGAGCTCCTCAAAGGAGTGATTGCATGGAGGAGGATGGACAGGGCTAATCTTTCTTCTGTGGTTTTCCGGGAACAACAGACCCCTAATTTTCTCTCCGCAAAATATGCTTGGACTGCAGAAACAGGAGGGTGTGGGGGGGTCAGAGCAAGAAGGCCCGTTGAAAATGCAGAGACTTCTCGCACTAATCAGCCTATGGAAAACAATAAGCTTTCTTTTTCAGAGACTTGTTTGTGTGATACAAGACCTGAATGTCTTTTGTTGGTGGGAAGTAATATGAACGTGTCTTACTGTCATCTCTCAGGCCATGTTGTATCATATTCTCTTCACGGCCTGAGTCCTGATTTTGAAAAAAAAAACTAAAATATCCAAGAGATCTGTACAGAAATATTGAACAGCAGATGCAATGATTCCTTTTTTTATGTTTGAATATTATTTATACATGTATATGTACTGTATATTGTAATATAAAGTGCTATGATTATTGTTCCACACACTTAGGAATATACGGTATCGGCATCATAGAATTGGAGGGTTTCATCCTCCGATTCTAATATCACTCATTCAGGTATACGGCGTGCCTCAGACACACTGTCTCCAGGTAAGTCTTTTTGAGCCTCCAATAGCTGCCTAGTGCTGAGACCACCCCGGTTTTTAAAAATATCCTCACACAAACAACTGCTGTGTGCTAAATTCCATGTCAAAATGGATCGGAGCTTTCCATTGTGAAGCGAGAAAAGTGTGTCGATGCTACCTCGAACTGCGCCTCTCATCTCGCAGCAACCAAGACGTTACCTGATATATTCTGGGGTGACACAGAGGTGACACTCGGATGATAAACTCTTCATCAAAGCTTCGTCTGTGCTTTACGGAAAAAAGGGAAGACTAAAATCATTAAATTATATTTTTTAAAAGGTAGTATTTTAACATTTTCAATATTCTTTGTGCTGTCTAACTCTATAAGTTACGTGTTTGTAACTGTCAATCATGCCCCTTTTTATTACTTACAGTGGATTCTATTTCAATTCTGATTAACTTTCCAGTTCAAAACAAGGCATCAGCATAACATTAGGAGCTTTAAGGAGTTTTCAGTCAGGAAGTGTTTTTCTAATGAACTGTTCTAGACAATTAACTGTATTTTCAGACATTAACAAAGCTCCTGTATACTGTTTATGAATTTCTCACTCAGAGGTGCAGCAATGGTGGTTGTTGCCACCAAACTATAAACTCAGAGGATTTCCAACAATACACAACACTACCATGGCTCACAGTGTTTGCTCTGTACACACACTTTATGCTGCGTTTATGAAGTCTAATGACTCCACAGGCAATTTAATAAAAATTCTGAAACGTTTGTTCATAAGCAGGTTTCTATTTGTTTCCGTCAAAGAAAACTTCATGGCAAAGTGACGCAATAAAATGCATTTAAACTGCCTACTTGTGGCAGTGCTTTTTAGATTCCTTCTATTCATTTCACACCTGGAACTGTCAGACCCTGACAGCACCCGCCTCTGCAAACAGAGGGAAACATTGTGTCCTTGAAGTACTGCCTTGTTTTTTTCATCCGTTTTAGTGGCAATGGGGGGGATTCTTGGTACAAAGCACACGCAGACTTGTTTGTTGAAAGCAATATATTATCAGGCTGCTGTATCTCAACATGCATGATCCTATCTGGGGCACATGGCATGGCGGCCCCCGTCAACAGGAAGGTTGACTCCAGTGATGAAGCTGGCAGCATCAGACGCCAGGAAGGCGATGGCGTGTGCCACTTCCTCCACCTCCCCCGGGCGACCGAGGGCATGGGTCTGCTTACATTTCGCTAGAAACTGGTGGTGAAAGATTGACAGACCCTAAGTGTTACTGTGATACATGGCTGATTGATGTACAATTCGGGCTGTTGAACATCTTTGCTTTTAGATGAAAGCTTCTATTGAGATTCTTGAATGGAGCTTAAATTCTGTTCTAATATATTTCATGACATCACCATAAAAAGAAAAAAAAAAGCAACTAACAATTATCAAATTGAATAAGTGTTTCAATTGATTACAAGTTTGTATTCAAATCAACTTCCTTTAATGAATATAACCTGTCAGCACGTCACTTTTAGGGTGCAAACAAAACTAGTTGGGAATATTTGAAAATGTATTTTCACTTTTTCAATATGTTTTGACATTTTAAATGTACAATGTTTTAGAGGTATGTAAAATGTCAAACTTAATCCTACACAGTCGCCACTGAAATCTAATTTTACAAATAGTTTAAAACTTTTTAAAAATCCCATTAAGCTTCATATTTATCTGCAACTGTGCAGGAACACCCAGTTTAAGAAAAGGAAAGCCTTATTTCATTTAAACATTTTCAATTTTAGAATTTAAATGTATTTGTAATCAATGATTCTTAAAATATTCGATGATGATCAGCAGAGGACAAATGTATGAGTAAGTCATACATTTGTCCTCTGCTGATCACATGCTATGATATGATCGACCTGCACATGGAGTCTAACACTTGTGAACAGAACCTCTGAAAGAACACATCAGTAGAGGCAACACTCAGTTTTGATGTGTTACCTGGGCATACTGCTCCTCATTTAGTCCCGCTCTCTTGTGGACATCAGTGATGATCACACCAGGGCTGAATGCAGCAGAGAAGCAACACAATTTACAGAATGAGTTATATCCATGCTTTTAAAATCAGAAATGCAAAGGATATCGTATATCAATACAATATTTAAAAAGGGCAGGAAAATGTTATAGGCTCAATTGTATCCAAACACTCACCAGACAGAATTCACTCTGACTTGCTTTGGTGCCAGCTCTGAAATTAAAATGAGTCATGTTGTATATCGTGAAATAAAAAAATGGTTAACATACAAAATATAATCAGAAAAAGGGTCTCACTCACCAAGTGCTGTACAGCTTGTGAACTGATCAATGGCTGACTTGGAGATGCAATAGGCCAGCACACCAGGAAACTACAGAGAGAACACGTGTCACAATCCTCATAAACACAAAGACATGCTATGCAGTGGGTCTAGTTTTTAAAAGTGTGGCTAGCTGCTAAATACCCACTGATCTCTGCCCATTGACACTGGACACGTTGACGATGGAGCCTTTGGTCTTGATCAGGTGGGGCACACAAAGCTGAGTTAGGTGGTATACAGATCTGGAAGATGGATCAAAAGTTAGGGGACATTCTTAATACAAATATCAAATGTATACTTAAACGCTAAATATCAAGATGCAGAGTATACTACTAATGGTCTGTCTTAAAGGTAAAGCACAATACAATCCTAAAATATGTGATGAGATCAGTGTTTAAAAAATATTATAAATTGCAGTGCTTGTTACAAAATGAATTGGAGATGTATTGCATTTTGTCAAGTTATTCCATAATTCGGCGTCATACCATAATGTGTTACATGCACTTTTGTTTACTTTCATTAAGTACTTCCCTGTTTCTTCTCAAATTGTTCGAGTTCTGTGTTTCAAATGTGAAAAAAAAACATATTTATCTATCCAAAATCATTTTTGATACACATCATATCACTTTTGCCAACACCCAGCTATAACACACTCTGTACTGCTGTAGATTCGTGACTAAAATGTTACTGTTCTCAGGTGTTTGATATCCTACCTGACATTGATGTTCATGATCTTGTCATACTGAGCCAGGTCTGTTGTCTCTATGCTACCCATGGCCAGGATACCAGCGCTGTTCACCAGGACGTCCAGCCGGCCAAAGTGAGAAATAGTTTGCTCCACCGTCTTCTTCACCACCTCTTCATCAGTGAGGTCTCCAGGGACAAGCAAGGGCTTATAACACATTAAAACACTCAATGTTTCATTATGTTCAAAGGCAGTAATCTTGGGTTGATACAGTCAGACTGTTTGCATGTTTATATTGTTATTGTATCTGTAAAACATATGCACCTGTGCAATTTCTTTTAGGTACTTACATGTATTTACAACCATTCTGCTTTTGCCAATTCGACAAAATGAATTGAAAAGATTTTTACCATGAAAATATGCTTTCTGTTCATCCAGAAATGCATTTGAACTCGAAAATCCACATTTTGATATCCCTTGGAAAAAATAAATATGGTAAAATCTTACCGGGTTTTTTCCGCAATTTATTCTAAATTCAACGGAAGTTCGATATCATGTCCACGTTTGTTCTCTGGTTAAACGTTGCATACAGTAGGTCACACAGTTCAGTATGAGAGTTACCTCGGCAGCTCCGCAGTCAGTGCACTGTTTGGATATTTTTTTCAGGTTTTCCACGTCGCGGCCGTTAAGAGCCAGCAGAGCTCCGAGTTTGGCGAATAGGACGCTGGTGCCGGCCCCGATGCCCGAGCTGGCCCCTGTGATCAGGGTCACTTTCCCCCTTAGGGAAGACACCTGAAACACATACACAGTCCACCAGCTTTCCACACACTAGCTTACAATGAATAATTTAACTAGAGTTACCTTCATAACTGTGCTCGTAACAATGACAAAATCCTCGCACACAACTGCAAATCAAACAAAGCAGACTTACTTTGAATGCATCATCTGAGGCCATTGTTTCTGTCGGGTTGTGTTGTTTGTATGAACCATAAGTACGAACTTGCTAGAGCCAGCGATACATGCTTCGTCCACTAGTGATGACGTAGTTTGACAGATCATTTACACGTATTTGTTGTTCATTATGAATGCTCATTGGAACAATACATCTTTAGGATAAACACCACCTTAGAATGAACAATGCACTAGAGTGACTTTCATAACAGTAGTAATACAATGATATAATACAGACCCACAACTGCAAATCAATCAAAGCAGACTTGGCAGCTTGCTTTGGGTGGAACTGTTATATGGCTTTGCCTGTTGAGTATGTTTCTGAGTTGCCATATGTTTTTTTACATCACAAAGTTTGGCGTAAAAATCAGCCTTACAATACAGGCAATATGCCCGTGTATCATCTCCAATAAACGGCTTCAACCAGCCTTAGAATTCAGGATTTGATTCCCACTCCTTCCTGTACTTCTGAGCGTACAGTTTACACTCACACATGATGATTTAGCTAGCTTATGTCACAGAGGCAAACACTTAACTTTCGGCGTTGCGCATGCGCCTCTCATTTGCATTCTGGACGGGGTCACGTGTTGGTCTCCTCTCTGCTCTGACTGCAGCTGGGATTTATCGCAAGGCTGCTGAGAGACTGACCACCTGTGAGTGCTTTGGGACCGCGGAAGGGCTCGGCACGCGCTGCTCGTTGAGGACAGTAATTGCAGAACGATATGTGCTTTCACGTCAGCCTCCAAAACACCAGAAAAAAACTCTCTAGATATGTCGCTAAATTGGCACACTAAATATTGGGTTATGTAACGGGATAAAAAACAGAGATATTGGGCTACCTACTTTTTCCTTCTACTTCTACCAAGAACTAAATTACAGCAGTAGTATGGCATGAGTATAGCGTTTGGCATCGCTATAAAATACATTATGAATAAGAAAGCAACAACTTTTTATTTTCTCATTTTTAATTTGATAAATCCCGTTTTCTTTCTACTTCATTGTACCTGTCTTCCCCTGACCTGATGTTTATGTTTTCTTGAATGAAAAAATACATGCTTTTTATTATCACTGTTATTTCGTTTGGATTATTTGCATACATTATGTTGGGTTGTTGAGTAGGTATATAATATGTAGTACATTTGGATGTTTTTTCAATACAAATAAAATGTATAAATGACACCAGACTGCAATAAAACCCTCAACATATTGACTTTTGAACAGTTACGCATGCAGAAAATGTTTTTGCAATAATGGAAAAACATTAACTATAAAATATTTATTCAGTACAAAACATTGAACAATTATTTACATAGCCCATCAAAAAAAAAAAAAAATCAGTATAGCAGTGAAGGACAAAGACGGGCATGTTTTCTTATTGGACTGAATTCTGAATGTGTTACGGTAAAAAAGTAAAGAACAACCTATAATTCTTCTTTACGGTGGCTATGTCACATACAAGGGGATGCAAACCATTTCTTAAAAATTATAATCATGCCTTTCTATAAATTGGATGGCATACCCTAACATTTGTCTTCTGGGTTCAAAATGGAGCACTACTTCCTAGCCTGAAAAGTTATGAATTAACTTTGGCAAGGTATGACACCCTGTATAAAAAGGCTCAGGGGCATTTCAGAGTCCAAGTTTGGGTCAAAGGCCTATTTGCATATTTGAAGAGAAAGCGGTCTATCCAGCAAAAGGGTTGGCATGAATGGTCACATCCTTTATCCGGGTTTCAGTCAGTGGTCTGAATGTCTTTTCATTGACAGGCAGCTTCTCCAGTTCATCCAGTGTCTCCAGGCCATCGATTATTCTACATGTGGAAAAGAGTGAGATCAGCTGCAAATTAGTTATGTTCTAAATCATGGGTGTCCAAACTTTTTTCACTGAGGGCCACATATAGAAAAATATAGGAAGGGCTGAGCCACTCACTAGAGGTGAGGTATATTGCTATATATAAGTTAAGTCATAAATGAGTAGATCAATCAAATGTAGGTCAATTATGCATGATACTTGGATATGCTTTAAGAAAAAAACAGCCTATATCACAGCTCTCCATAGGGTTAATTTATTTTGTTACAAAAAAGTGTGCAACAGAAGACTCAGATTGCTTATATAGGGGGAAATATGAAGGGTCTATTCCGAGCAACCATGTGGGCCGTATTCCAATATGCTTTTTGAATTTGCTGAGGGCCAATTCACAATGGACAACGGGCCGCAATTTGGGCACCACTGTTCTAAATCAATCAGTAACTATCAAGCACACTAACCAGGTGTCCAAACAATCATTCATTCTTTCTCACAAAACACTTTAAAAAGATGCATACTTTCCAAACACGGTGTACTTCATGTCTAGATGGGGCTGTTTGGCATATGTGAAGAAAAACTGGGAGCCATTTGTGTTGGGGCCGTTGTTAGCCATTGAGACAACTCCTCTGACATTATGCTGGAATGAAAGAGAGCAGAATATGTTTAAGATGAAACCCTGATGAAATATAAGGTTCAACTTTTTTCCCTGATGTAGTAAAAGCTACCTAAGTAGGTACTCACTTTTAGATGTTCACTGTACTCGTCATCAAATTTGCGACCCCATATACTTGTTCCTCCTTTGCCTGTGCCTGAATGGTTTAATCACAATACAGAGAATAAGGAAGAAGTGAGGAGTGAATTCTGACATTTCAGTGTTAAAATTGCAGCAGATGAAAGACAAAACCGTACCTGTAGGATCACCAGTTTGAACCATGAAACCTTTAATATTACGATGGAAGAGACAGCCGTTGTAGAATCCACTGGCACACAAAGCAAGAAAGTTCTGGAAATAGTAAGACATGCGTTAGAATATTCTATGATTTCTTTGGGGGAAAGATATGTAAATCCCTATATAGGATTTCAATTATTACAGTAGCATTTTTATTCCAAAGGGTGTATGCAATGAAATTTCTACTAAAAGTAACCCAAGCATTGTTACAGTGCATTTAATAATACATCACATACAAACAGTAGTACTCAAGAGTTATACAGAAAAACAAATACCTTTCTCAATTATTGTATTTAGGCACAATTTTAAAAAGGTACTTCATTCTTGTATTACTTTAGGAAAATATATTCCTTTTTCCTCTACATTTTTTAGTTCTGCCAGCTTTAGTTACTAGCTACTTTGCAGTCAGGTTATTAACAACACATATAATCAAGTAATGTTATATGATATATTTGTGTGCATTAAATTGCCAGTATACAAGTAGGCAAGATAACCCCTGGCATAACCAAATGCAACTTTATGTATGCCTGCACAATAAAACATAAACAGTGTTAATCCAATAATAAAATATAAATGATTCTACGGAACATTTTGAATAATGAGTATCTTAATTGTTGCTTTAATACACTTTGATGCGAGTACTTTTTTAACGATCTGAATGCATATTCAGGCTACATTATAGTATATCTAACAATACAAAAACAGAACTTAAATGCATCAACGCATAGTGGACTTTCATGCTCTTAATTTATGAATGAACAGAAAAAGGAGCCTAGGAGAATGTAAAGCTAACTGTAATGTTAGTTGACTTACCTCACATGATTTTGGTGCCCGCTCACAAAACAACTCAATTTTAATTTCCCCTAGATCCGTTTGAAAGGTGACAGCCTGTACAAATTATAAGATAAACAAAGTCATCCAAACTTAACATTAAAACGTTTAAGAGGCACAAGTATTCGTTCGTTACTGTTTGCTAGCTAGCTTAGCCTGTTAGCCAGAAAAGCAAAATAAGCACATTTTCCTTATACAAGTAAGTTTTGAGGCTGGCTCCTAACAGACGTTAAAAGACATTATTCGTTGATAACTTCTGAAACCCTTTAGTTATTTTTAACGTTGAAAACTCTACTGGAAAAGTTCACTATCAAATGTACCATTTTAAACGGTGCGTCTTTGAACAAGTGTTTCGAGAAACATGTCCGTGTGGGCGCATGAGCCCAGCAAAGAATGGTTCCGCAGTGAATTACGGTCATTTTCAAAAGTACACGCACATGGCAAAACTACGGTCACTATTATTCTTTGCTAACATTGAGCTATTTACAGATGTTATGGAGGTGTGACCCCATAACCATACATAGATATACACTGGCGATGCTATTTAACCATGCCTTAATTAATGGCTTGCCCAAAAAGCATACTTTTTCTAGTATTTTTCTATTTATATTTGGATACCTTGGTTAAATACAACAATTTGGAGAAAAAAAAGGCAAAAGGACCATGGGATACTTAAACTTTTAACATATTCTTTACCCAAAAAACAAATTAAAATACAAAAACAGACACAAAGGACCAATTAGGTCAACCAAGTTTATTTCATTTTATCTGGAGGGAATGCTGTGTAGGAGATGATCGGACACATGCTCAAATCGTACACTCACTGTAACATCATTCTTGTCAATACTGATACACTGATGATTTTTCTTATTAAGGAAAAAATGACCTATGATTGGATTAGAGTTGGGAAACATCGAAAACAAAGAATGTGTACCCCATAACACTGAATTTAAGAGATGAACATCATGGAGTGAAGGTCTCATCACGGCAACATACATACACAGGGATTACGCTATCATACACACTTCATCCATGCTCATCAAGAACTCATCCTTCTGAAACACTACCGCTCACTTGGTAAATGGTCATTGAGGAAAAAAGAGAATCAACGTTAAACCAAGCATCTCGAAAAACACAAACATTTAGTTTGAGCCAGCAGTCAATATTAAATACACCAAACTAGAAAAAGAAGGTATAGAAATGCATATAAAACCGTAACTGTATAAAACAATTAATTAAATTAATACAAATACAAGGTTTAATAAAAAATAGGCAATTAACTCAAAAAAGAAGTGAGTACTAGCTGGCTTCCTGAGAAATTTAGTTATATTGTATAATACTAATAGCTGTCAAAATGAAAAAAAAAACTCAAAATCATAAAAAAAGGAGGGAAAGACAGAACAAAAATATTAACAATGAGATCAATAGCTAATCTATACAATTTTCCAAGCAACCTACACAATGTCCTTTTAATGTACTGACCCTTTGCTAGCAGTGCTCACTGAAACACTTCACATAGAGTAGTTGATTGTCTTAATCTGTGGTGTATTGCTGAGTGATCTGGATGCCGTTTGAAATGCTCCAGCTGTGACGTAAAGGGTAATATTTAAAATAAAATGTGAAATACATATCTAATATCATTTTAATTTCATGGCTGGCAGTTATTAAGTCAAACCTTTTATTACAGAATACTCACAAAAAATGTGTTGTTTACATAAAGTTAACATGTGGGAGAGATGCTTAGTGCAAAAGCATTTTCTGGGAGTAAATGTCCTTTAATCTACTTAACTTGAAATTTTGACTATCAGGTTAGTAAAATGAAAAAGGAATGCCCATGCAGATTACAGTACTACATCACTTACTATTACATAGTTTAAATGAAGGCAATATTGCACAATATCGCATAGTGAAAGATGTTACTTAAATAAATGTACATAGTTTAAAGTATTCCTATGCTTTTCAATGCAGTTAGTTTACTGTATATTGCTACTCTCCAGGTTTCCTTTGCAGTTAGGTTTATTAAAACATAAACTGATTTTTTATTTTGTTCTCAGGGTATATACAAGAGCCCCTATTGTGTGCTTTGCTGCGTCAGAGCTGTGCATTGATCTTGTTTCCACCATTTTGAGCAAGGTGCTGCTTACTGTGGCAAAACACAGGTGCAGAAAAGTCATTATCAGGCAAAAAAGTATTAAACATTCCTCTAAAATGAACAAACTTCGAAACCAGAAAAAATGATATAACAATTAGATTAGTCCTGAAAAGTATTGAGGCCCATGCATGACAGGAAAGAACATAACATAATAATGAACAACATCTCCCACAACTATGAATAAAATAAATCAACAGATAGTGACACCAAATGATGCCAAATCAATGAAAAACAAATCAATGTTTACGGTCTGTGGTGTTAACCAAGGACCTACTTACTTTTAAACACCCATTGATGAACTTTAAACCTTTTAGGATATTAATTTGTAATTTCGACTTCTACTTGTTGAAGATGGGTTTCCAAGAGGTGAGTTCCTCTGGCACAACACAATTAAAAAAAAAAAAAAATCCGAAATAAGCCTGACATAAATAGATAATTTAATACAAATCCAACTTAATTTGTCATGACGGAAAAGGAAGTGATGAAATTAAACAACTGATCAGGTTTTTAAGATGTCTCAACAAACCACAACGGAAATGGTTCTACACAGAAGGAGGAAAATAATGTGTAACTGCCAATGACTAAAATGAATTTGAAGGATTTATAATGGGTCTGTACATCCAGTGGCATTTATCTCGTTTACTAAAAGTGTTAAGCGTTTTGAGGTAAAAGCTAAAACGTAACACAGAAAATGAAGTTTCAGAAATGGCCTTGTTGGACCTTATTGCATTGTTCTTTCACAAATATAACTCTGGTTTATTACATATTAGAGCCGTTTCAATAGCTTTAGATTAAATATGTGTCATTTAACTGCAGGGGAAAACATCTACACGGAACATAGCAATATGTTTTGACTGATGCAGTTCAGTGACATTTAATTAAAAGAATAACTACTCATATTAATGTTACACCGTGGTAACAAATTAAAATAAAAACAAGGCCAGGTTTTCATTAAAGAGATTTAAGGAGATGTTTGGAAATTAATTTGCTATCTGCATATAACTCAACTATGAGGGCATATCAGTGGATATGTGTGGCATACCCACCACAGAAAGGGACATTAACTAACCTAGTGTTTCAGGTAAGCATCGTCATCCGTCTTAAGCACATTACTTATACTTTGTGGATCGTTTCAATGTCAATAGTGTCATCCTGGATAAACCTCATTCAAATGATTTTGATGAAGAAATAACTCATCTCATTCAAGACATCTTTCCTAAGATTTGTTGATGTTGTTCTGTGCAATTCATTACAGACAATGTGGATGCAGCATAACCATGAAATAGATTGTGTTCAGTTCCCACTGAGCAGTATACTGGCAGTCAGGGTTTGGTATCTGTTTGTAGACGAGAGGCTCCACCAATGTCATTTTATGGGAGGGGCATCTTGTAATGCTAGTCAATTTAATAGCATTAAGGAGAATAACTGGTTTTGTTAGTGCTGCTACCAGGACTCAGGCCAACCTAACGCAAATCATGAGTCTCTACAGCATTACTGACAGCAGACTGAGTGACTCTTCCACATTATGAAATGCACTCCTTTCATTATTTCAACGATTATCAACAATATAACATTTGTTTGATCAAATGACTTGTAAGATATTGTAAATATAAAATTGAATTATTTTTCCCTAAAAGAAACACTTCTAGCTTGTCATAATTTCAAGATTAACTAAATTGATAATCGGAGAGCGCAGACCTCGGCCAAGAGTTCATTGCCCCATCTGGAAATATCAGAAAAGTGAAAAATAAACTAAATCTTCCTTTTGGACCATGCCTCACCATGCTACCAAGTTAATTGAAATTGGGGATTCTTGTATTCTTTCTTGATTAAACAAAATCTGATATTACAGAAATGGTGAACGGTAGGTATTCCCTTTAAGTTGGCCCAGACTGTTTCATAATTAATGATCCACCATACCTGACATGCATTATGTGTAAACTCATCCGCTGCTACATTACTGCTGGAAAGCATCATTACTGTGTTGTATTACGGAGGCCTGAGGGGTTGTTTGTAAAAGGAAGGACACTCAGCTGCACAGTCATGAATTAAAATAACAACCTGACGCCATCAATATTTTGATTATGCTCCCTTGTCACTGGTTCTTGATACCCAACCTTACTGGCAGTACACTGCAGCAGTACTCCTGCCTGCAGCAACAAGCTCCCCAGGGACAGTATAGGCATTCAAGCCTGTCAGGTCCCACTCAGACAGTATCCATTTTATCTTACAGCCCGATTCAAGCCTGTTCTTTGTCACTTTTCCATAACTGTTCCTTGACCTCCGTGGGCAGGGTGTTGAAGAGGTCCTCCTCCACCACGAGGCCGGTTCTCTTCAGCTGTCGGCACTCGGCCAGCTCCACGGGCAGACACTCCAGACGGTTTCCTCTCAGTTCGAGCTGTGTCAGCCCGGTCAGCTCTCCAAACCGCGATGGCAAAGACTGCAGGCAGTTGTTTCCCAAGTTCAAAGTGCGAAGCTTTTTGCACTGGAACAGCTCATTAGGCAGGCTCTCGATCTATATGTGTAAGTGAGGAGGGGGTTGTGATAGGAGAGAAACAGAGAGGTTTAGAATGTGTAACTTCAAACATGTTCAAGCAGCAAACAAGCCATAAAATCATTTAAAAAATATCACATTCTTCAAAAGACTTAAAAGATGGATCACAGTAATTATCAAAGTGCTCACCCTGTTGGCAGTCACTGCCAGGTACTGGAGATTCTGGAGGGAGCCGATGTCTGTCGGGATATAGGTCAGGTTGTTATGGCTCAGGTCCAAGAAGCGAAGCTTGCGGCAATAAAACAACTGGCTGGGCATCTTCTCGATCTTGTTTCTGTTCAGGTAAAGTTTCTCAAGGTTGGTCAGTGTGCCAATCTGGATGGGGATATAGGCAATCTGGTTGTACCAGAGCTTAAGGCAGACTAGCCGATGAAGGTGCTGGAAGCTGATGATCTCCTCGATGGTCTTCAGGTTGTTGTCCTTCAAATCGATCTCCTGCAAGTTGTGCAAGCTGAAGATAGAGTGTGGTATGCGTTCTAGATCACAGCGAATGAGCTCAAGCTCGGTCAGGTTAACCATCTTCTTCAGGCTGTTGAGCACCATTAGTTTGGTGCCTTCATTATTGACAGAAAGCTTCTGGAGGTGCATGCCCACGTCGGTCACCACCTGAGGTAGCTTGGTGAGATTGCTCTTCAGACGTAGAACTTTGAGCCTCTTGAGCTCCCGAAGCCCATCGATGACAATGTAACGGTTGTTCTCCGCGCTGAGATTCCCCGTCAGGTGAAGCTCGCTGAGGTTCTTCAGACTGTAGATCCATAAAGGAATCTCTTTGATGTCAGTGAACTTGATGTGCAGGGACTTCAAGTTCTCGCGCAAAAACGCCAAAGCGGGAGCTTCGATTTTGGCCGGTGTGTGGTACAGCCACATCTCTCGCAGGTTAATCAGCTGGGCGATGATCGGTGGGATGGTGACATCGGGGATGAGCTCCAGTTTAAGAACCTCCAGTTCCATCAGGTCAAAAACTGTGTCTGGGATGCCACTTAGCATGAAAAGGTGCAACTCCAACTTCTCCTGAGAGTTCTTGGTAATCCTCTGCCGGAGCTTGTCCAGTGTCCACTCATTGTTGAGGTTGAGTTGCCTCAGCTTATTCTCGCTGACTTCCGAGAGGAACACAGCAAATCGTTTGGAATACAGAGGGTCGTACTGATCGATCATGTGCATCATGAATGCAAAGTCATTCTTAACATCGGGTATGTCACTGTAGCTGCTCTCTTCCCGAATCGACTCAAAGGAGTACTTCTTAAGAGAGCGCCGCAGCATCCAGCAAAGCGTGTACATGCAGATCAAACCATACACCACTACTAAGCTAATGTAGAAACAGGCTAAGATTTTAAAAAGTGTAGCCAACGGGTGGGCACAGCGGTACACGCTGTAACCGGTCAGGCTCTCTATATTTACTGAACAGTCCACACTGAACTGAATGTCATGCACATAATACCCTGTGTAGCAGATTATCAATATAAATTTGATGACTTTGATGATGGTCTGCCGGATGTACAGTCTGTACACAATGTCTCCTTCCTCAACGTGTATACGGAACTTCTTGACTTTTTCGAACAAGGCTTTTGCCTGTTCTCCCTCTTTCTTGTCCAAAACCCCAGTTTCTGTTCTATCTACAATGCCCTGCTCAAAGCGTGTTTTTGTCCTTTGGAGCATAGGAACACTTGCTTCAACATCCTCACTAATAACGGACGCCTTGTGGTCCATTGAGCCGTTCATTTTCATTGGTTTTGGGTCGCTCTCTTCAACCACCGTCTCTGACAGCGCCCTGGTTGTCCACGGAGAGTCAAAGCATTTCAGCAAGATGGATACAAAGTGCTCTAGTTTGGAACTTGTCCGTGGAAACTTAAACCAAAAGTTGCTGCAAGCGAGGAATATAAGGGTGTGGAGTAATACTAGGTAAGGAAAATACTTGGCAAACCAGTGCAGTCTATTCTCATAGCACACAGCATCCACATAGTTGTACTGGTGGCGATCCAGATCATACTGGATTCCTTTGGGTTCCATGAAAAATGATCCCGAGAGGGTAGAATTGAAGTTCTTCTTGCAGGTCTGATTGACCACCCATTTGCAGGGCAGGCAGATCATCTTGTCCTGGGTGACCTGCAGTGTCCCCCCAAACACCGAAATCATAAGCATAACAATGGAGATGTAGTCGGTAAACACATCCCACCATGGTTTCAGGATGCGGTATGCCGGCTGTGTGTCCACAAAGTACCGCAGCTCAGTGATGGGGATCATGGTTAATCTGTGGGAAAAAAAGATTTGAGGACACATTCATTACAGAGGAGAGTGCAGTACTCAATGATAATGCCTTGTCAAATAACAGATCACTACGAAAAAGCAAGCTCTTACCTAAAATGCTACACAATACCCAAAATCCATACTACAATGCTAACTAACGAGGTCATACATCAGACATTGCAGACAACTTATTTTCTAAATATCTGCCAGGCATAATGAAATAGAGACTGACACTTGCTGTGACAAACAATTGCCCTATTGACCTTACCGAGTGGGCCAGCACGTTATTGATTTAACTTTCTTAAACCAACACAATCAATCTTCCCTCAAATAGGGTGTCATAGTGGACATGGCATTTCAAATATTGTGGCTAAATGGCAAACCAGCCAAGGATAAAACATAAAGTCAATTTGTCTGCATTTCACTTATGGTAAATCATTTATGGAGAAACAAAATAATCTCACACATGACGTTGCCTTGAAAGTACATGCAGGCTGTGCATATAATAAAGGATTCATTTAACAGAACAATCCTTTCATATTAGCTTAATGAAGGATAACCTGTGCATCTGATTGGGAGGGCACCAAGGAAGCATTAAGTCATTTTTGTATTTTCTGGTGCTGATTACATCACCTAATTAAAAGCTCTCAGTTTTAATGTTGCCTTTACCCTAATGTTAAAAAAAATGCCTCTAGAAAGTGAAAAAATAAGTATCAACATTGGCATTGCTTCGCTAGTGTAGTATTACACTATAGCACAAGCCTCTTCTCTCTTTTCTTTGAAGTTGGAATAACACCAGCAGCACATTACAAAACCTGGTGAATAAGTGTGAATTAGTCATAATAATTAATTATCTGTGAAACAAATGTGCTTTCCTATGATGAGAAAAGAATGTATGTGGATATTCTATTCCACTTATTAGGCCACTGGCTAGTAAGCTAACTACTTTGCTAATTCATCCCAGAATTGCGAAATTCTGGGATGAATTTGTTGTTTAAAGAAACCATTTTGTAATAAGCTGACAGCAGATTGTGACGAAAGCCGCCTTCATATATTTCACCAGTCTCCAAGATTTGCCAATAGCAACATTCAATTGCAATAGTTTCAGCAGGTAGCAGGCAGTTGCTATGCATATTTATAACACAATAGATACAATTCACTTACTTTGTATTGAACTGACAAGATCTTGAACTTAATCCATCAACAACAGTACTGAATACCCAGATAAAGGTTTAGAGCTAAACAGTGGTTTGGGGGTTAAGTTACTTTAAGTACTTTATAGGCTTTCAAATTGTATTGTTACACAACAGTCATCACAGTCCCAATATCTTAAGTGTCAGTAATTGTGCTGATTCTCATCCAGGGTATTGCAATACCAACTAGGGTTGGGGCAATATAATAATATTTCTGTTTTGCATTTTATCCATTAACCATGTTTATTAATGTTCCAGAAAATGTATTGTTATGATTATATCAAGCACAACATATAATCAAAATATTGATGATGTGAAATTAACTTTACTGTGACCTCAAACCTGGCACAAAGGCAACAACACTAATGTTGTTGTTGGTATAAAATATTTTTATAAAGTTTCTACTTACAAATCCAAAACGTAAAACAAAATAAATCCATACGTAAACAGTCATGAGCTATCCCCAACACAACTGTATTGGCTGCTGTACATCTGAGAAAGATAAAGACCCCCATATCAACTGCTAGCCCTGTGCAAGTTTGACACACCCACAGTTTAAGCTTGAGAAGTCACTCTTCTAAAGATGATGTTCCGTTTTGGCTTGTTTAACCCAAACAACACGGCCGCCAGAGGATCCACCTTTCTCCCTTGCTCTCTATTCTTAGCCATTTCCGTTAATAATACCCAGAGTATTGTCTGTGGGGGCCTTGAGAAGCACCTCCCTCGACCTTCAGGACGAGATCCTGTTTACCTTACAGAAGCTGCTGTCTCCAACTAGTGTCTCTCTGGAATACTTCAGCGTCAACTTTTGCACTCCGACAGCCCCCAAAACACACACCTACACATACACAACAAGAGTGTGGAGTTGGCACTCATCAGCGCCTGTACTTTCTTAGGAAACTATAAAGACGAGGAGTTGAGACGCCTAGTCTGATCCTTGGCAAAATACGTATATTTACCCTGGCCCCAGTTCAGAGACACTTAACCAACTATTCCAGTGATGTGGTCTAGATCTATGGGGAGATGATACAGCAGCACAACAAGCTCACTCAGTAAATAAAATACTCACCAGTTTGGATATGTTATCTGTGCTCAAGTGCCTGTTGATGATCTTGGTGGACAAGCCACTCTGTGTGTAACCAAAACTCTTCATGGACCATTGCCACTCCCATAGCCATGGGGTTGAATAGAATACCTGAAAAGGACAATGGTAGATGTTAATGTCGTCCTAACTGTTCTGGTATACTTGGGAAAGACATAAGCCAAAAGGTGTACAGAAAGTTACCTGCATGCGTATTACTAATCCAAGTTATGTTTAAACAATACTTTATAGTAAACGGTGTGTGCTCTTAACTGTGTAATATATCAAAAAAGATATGGTTTGTGTTGTCAGATAGATACTTATACATACATGGATTTATGGAATATCTTGCACCGCTCGTAATGTTAGCACGGGGTGTCTTTGTCATCTGGCTAGGTAACGTTAGCTGAGCAAGCACTTCTTAACAACAACTTAAAACCGGCTGATTTTGTTTTATCATATACCAATAAATAGTGTTAGAAGCTGTCTTTGGTAGCTTTGATTAGCAGGTGACAACAAACTACGCATCATCACGGACACAAGAAAGGACATTGTTTGATATTAAAACACGTTAGCAAACTAAGCTAGCCTGCTGTTAGCTCATGAGCTATGTTGACCACCGGCTTTATCTCTGTCTTCGGAAGTTTACATACCGTCCAACGATAAGGTAATATGACAGGGGGACTTTGCTAACACGTATTCAAACTGCTATGATGTTCAACTTACTATTTGGTGTTTGCAGTCAAATCCAATCCTGCTTTAATACCAATAGTTGCTAACCAATTTCGTTAGTTTAGGCTAGCAGCTGCGCTAGCTATGTGTTGTTTTTTCCAGGCAGCACTTCCGCCAAGACGACGGATGGCAGTGTGGTGATTTTATCAAACGTAGAAGAAGAACTCCTTTCCGCTCTCTTTTTGGGGGAGATTTGTTATGGTTGTAACTGCAAGGTGAATAGTTTATGTTTTGATAGACTGGAAATCACCTCCTTATTGAATATTTTATTTTTGGAAATGTTGTCATACAACTCTTTACGGATTGTGTGCCCATTCCGGGCTTTACTGCACCCAAACTGGCTGATGACAAACCGACAGACTGTTAATACAACTGTTACATGTTCAGCACATTTTGTGTCTACCAGCTTCCCAAAGAAGGACACATGGCAAAGAAAATGTAACCTCAAATCGACGGGAAATGAAAGTAAGCTAATATACTCGACATATACAGCCAGTTCAACCCGGAATTACTGCACAGGTAAATTCAAACTGAACTGCTGGAATTGCAAACAGCCTCTTTACGAAACACCTGCATTCTTTTGCATGGCATGCAAAGCAGTCCAGCCCCCAGAAGAAGGCACATCATTCTTTAACATCATGGATTGGTGAGTATCTAGATACAGGCATGTATCATTGCCTGAGCAAAACATTTCATGTCACCATGTGTTGCCTCTTTTCAGTGACTACAAATTCTCACTGGACACACAAAAGCTGCAGAAAAGATACTTGCATCTCCAGCGTTCTCTACATCCAGACAACTTCAGCCAGAAATCTGTGGTAGGCAGAGTGGATGTGAGGAGTATTGGGAGAATCTGAATAGAGATATGTTTAATAACACAATTCATTCATCAACTGAGGCTCTCTTGTGTGTATTGCTATCTACTTTGATAGAGGACATTGGGTTTAGCTAACCGTTTGTCCACTTAATTGTGATTTTTGTTTTGTTAGTATGACTCATGGTGAGGTGGGAATAATTATGGAAAAAGTACAAAGATGGGTTTGTTTCAGCAACGCAAAAGTCGAACAAATGAATAGATAAAAGCATTGCTTGAGAAAAGAAAAGGGGAACACTACAACATATGATATACAGAAGAAATTAGTTTGGTACAAACATTGCTGTATTCAGAATGAAATACACCTGTGCTTTTCCTACCATTACATGTCAATAGTTTTTAAGGGATAAATAATAGCTTAAATATCTCAAATAAGCTGTGTAGCTGCTGAAAATAAATAGGGGATGTCATGGCAGCAACTGGATCGAATGACCTAAGACCGTGAATACAATGAAACATGTCAAGGTGCTTTTTCAAGTCAGAGAAAATAACCACAATTATGTAACAGTGATTTCATCAAGGTTATTTCTCCTTTCGTTACGAGACTACACGTTTCTAACAGAAAGCCTGTGGAGTGAAGCTTAAAGACATGGGAAATAGGCAGGATTTTTTGGGGAACTTAACCTATAGTAAGGACTAAAAGTCAGGTAACCTCAACCTTATATAGAACATCAATAAAAAGCACACAGAAAACTCATGGTTTTATCGTAAGACACTTACTTGAAAAAGACAGGAAAGAGATGTTAGTTTGTCAATTCATCTGCAATGAATGGAGCACTTCCTCTCTGCTGTATAGGAAAAACCTTTCCCTGTCTTTTGCCCATCAATTTTGATTTGCCACTATTTAATTGCAGCTAAGTGTACTTTTCTACCACTAGAATCTTGTGTGGAAATCCCATCCAGCCAAATGCACAGTTGATGAGACAATTAGGCCTATATTTCAAATAAAATCCTCGAGCCTCAGAAAGAAATAGGACTTGTCCAAATAAATCCTAGCAGTTTAAAGTCCAATGTGTTTAAAGGTTATTTTACAAAGTGGTAAACGGTTGACTACATTTTCACATTATCCACTTTCTCCTTTGTGGATTGTTAAAAAAGATGCCTGGCAGTTTAGAAGAATAAGCATTATGAGTAGAAGGAAGAGAGGATGTGTGTTGCTTTGCCAGTAATTTATTCTGTACACCCAGGTGCAAAAACACAATGCAGAGTGTTGTCATGAATTAAAGCCTAACTCATATTCAGCAGAATACCAGAGAGAGGAGAGGTAGCGCCTAAATGCTTTCTTCACACACAACCTGTCCAATATTGTACTGACTGTGTTTTATTTATTAGCACCTCTGGCTATTTTTTCTTAATTAGACATCTTCTAGCCTTTTGGTCCTTCATCACATATAGAAACTCATTACTTATACAAGGCCACAAGGCAGCCACCTACTACACTGGTTGTTATTACAGAAACAGCTCTACACGATGGGCCCATGGGCCAGCGCTTCAGACTATTGATTTTCACAAGGGCTGACAGACCTGATAGCTGCAAAATGTACTTAGATCTGCCAAACATTTCCAAGATGTTTTCCGCCCTGTCTTGTTTCCACACTTCTGTCGTGTCAAACTCACACCTGCATCCCTTGAAGGGTCCCAAATTGCCAGACAACAAAGGAGTAGCTGTATGTCATTCACCTAATTGTTAGTATCACCAAGGATTTGGTGTTTAAAAAATGGACAGTGGTATAGATTGTTATGACAAGGTGTACAACATCTCATATGTTATTCCCTTTAGTGACAATTTGATGTGTGACTCTGGATAACGTGACTGTTTGTAGTTTTGAAGGCACAGCATGTTAGTTTAAACACACAATTACTCACAATTTCTCTCCCTTTTTAAAATAAATGAATATGGATTGAACATTCTTAACTATACAGAACCCTCTTTTGCAGAAAGAACAGGAGTATTCAGAAAGCTACTCCGCTCTTGTGAACAAAGCTTACCAAACACTGCTTAAGCCTTTGAGTCGTGGCCTTTATATGGTGAGTTTAAATCCCTGACTTAGCTTCTAATGGATGGTTTATTTTCATAATGGCTCGCTCTGTCTGTCTGGACGCCTGTTATTGAGAAACACCGTTCCATCTGAACGAGCTGTTGAGGTTGATGATCTCCCATTGTTTTTTTTCAGCTGGAGCTGAAGGGGATGCGTATAGAAGAGGGCACCGACTCCGGGGCTGATCCAGAGTTTCTAATAGAGCTGATGGAGATCAATGAAGCCCTTGATGAAGCTAAGACTCCAGAGGAAGCCAGTAAGATCGGCCAACACACAAAAGGTAAATAAATATGCCTATTTGATTTATTGAGTGAAAGTGTTCATGAATCTTGAATTAGCGCAGGTGGACTACCAGCTGGTTAATTGGTGCTGAAATATCACATACTGTCTATACAGGAGCTATTTCAGATTTTCATCTAGGTTTACCTGTACAGGCTCTTAAAAGTTCTCAAAATTGAACAATATCATGAAAATCCCCTTTTGGCTGAGATGCTCACTGTAGAGTCTTTATTTGTTTTTTCTTTGTTTCCTTGTTATCATTAATATTTCAGTTGTGATTGATATGGTGTGATCTGTTCACAGTATGCTTGGTTTCATACAACAGCTAGCAAACCTGAAGCAACTGGTGTATCTCTTTCCAGTGCAACCTAACAAACTTACGACGTTGGTTTTCGTATTCAGGAAATTTGAATCCAGGGCAGGAATGGTTGGCTCCACCATTAATGATAAACACGACTATATAAAAAAGACCAAAACATTCACTTGATGACTGATCCAAAAAAGCGGTGACCAACAATATGTGCCCCCCTTTAAAAAGTATGGGGATTCGATTTCTTGACTACTATCTTTCTAGAATGTATGTACAATGCACAACAAGGCTGAAAACATCAGACCAGAGGACATAATATACTTGAAATATACATTTCTTTCTACATGGTGTTTTCAATTTATGTCACATTTTTAAAACACAATTTTCCCTCATATCCTTGTGCTACATGGTGGGCACATCCAATTGTGTTAACACAATATGACTCTTTGATTTTTCCAATATGGTTTGTGTAACTTCAAATCAAGCAGGTACTCTCAGAGGCAGGAGTCCTTTTAGGCTTCTACAAATAAAAAGCACCATATGTGCCTTGTCTTGTTAACACATGCAGAACTGGCACTTTTCTCCTACCCACTTGCAGGGAAACTGGCAGTCTTGACAGAAGAAATAGACGCTGCCCTCCTTAAAGGTATGATATTATTTTTGTCTTCCTCCCTCTCATTCCTTTGTTTGTTTTGTAATCAATGCCAACACTTTTTTTAAGTCATTAAGTGAGTCGGTTATTGAACCTCCTTTTTCACTCTGTTTTTTTGTTATCAGGACAGCTTCAATCTGCCAAAGCCCTGCTTGCCCAAATGAAATACTTTGCAAACATTGAAGAGAAAGTAAAGGAAAAACTTTCTGAATTCATGTAATTGTACCCACTATTTAATGTCACTTTATTCATTGTTTTAACCTAGTTCACAAAGTTTTGTAAAACAGCAGAACAATAATTGTACATTTGTCTTGGGAATATGGAAATATAATATTCAAATTAAATAATAAAACTACTTGTTATGCATAATACAACTGAATGTATGGTGATTTGTGATTAATCTTATATTATTTTATTAAAAACTCTTCAGATGTGAGGGTGTAATTGGATGTATACAGTATCTCCCTTGAATTCCAATAATTTCACAAGCCTAATCATATCCACTTGTACCTAATGTATCATTAAAAATGACAGAGATATATAATTACCTCTGATTAAATGTGCTGCTCCGAGTGTTTATATGATTATCCTGCCTATCAGTTCAGCATTTTGTCATGTGGGACTGTCATTCAGTTCTTCGGGGTACCTTTAGGTGGAGACATAATACCTTGACAATTATCATGCAGAGGAGCAGGACATGTTGTACAAACTGGATATGAGACCAGAAGGAAGTCCTTTATTGAGGTAGACAACCTATTGAATTATTTAGGATGGCTTCGTATGTAGCATTAATGCTATGATAATAAGAAGACCCTACTGAATGACGATTACTTGATGAGCCAAAGATCTACGATCTGGGTAAAGTTCCAGCTCATAAATTAATGTACATTGACCCTGTACACCCCTGCCTGCAGCACACTGATTTGTCCATCAGAATGTTAAATTATCCATCTTCTCACCCATTTAAGTCGATTTTCAACTCCAAAGATTCATAATCTGTAATTACTTTGCAAATTGGAGCTCCGGTCTCATCAAGGCTTCTGATCCGAGAATCTGATATAGGTGTAATCACACCGAAAAAAAGGCACGTTGTCTTAATCTGATGGCAGAAAGTGAACCATAAGATCACATATCATATGGAAAATGTTATTTGAGACATACAGGCATCGCAGCGTAAACCATTTTGTGTATTAGCTGTTTTCTGTGCTCGACACCCTACTGTAACACATACTGACTGGTTGCTTATTAAGTCTGGAACAACAATGTCATGTGTCTGAAGCTGTTTCGTTGTTTAGCGTGGAGAAGCACTTTCCTTAATACACATGGAAAGGCATTGAATGAAACAGGGTTTCTCACAACATAAGGAGACTAACGGGCCTGTTTATTATTCATGTCCTAATCGGAAGGCATCTACGGCGTCTTTGAATTAATGAGAAAATGTGATCGACCAACACTGAGGCCACTGCCGTCTCCCAGATATTTTTTAAATTGAGTTTGAAAGAGACGGGAGGGGTGAAAACTCACTGCAGCTGGGCTGTGAAATTGACTTGGACGGGAAAATGAACTCGGTACATACGACCACCATGAACCAGTCATGATGCACTGGGTTAATTTAAACATTACTCACAGGCCTACATCACCCAGTTAAAATAATTCCTATTAGCTATGTTAGTTATTAAAGTAGTTTGACACTTTGCTAAATTAGCTTATTAAGATTCCCATTGAGAGTAAGTTGCGTATTGAGACCTCCTCACATTTGTACACTTAGCTGCAACTAGTTAGCTTATCATGCTATAAAGACTGGAACTAAGCTAGCCTTGTTCCCAAGTTAAGAAAATGAGCTCACCAGCAGCTCTGTTTTACATCTCATTTGTTTTATCCATATTAAAACCTGAGGGCAAAAATATTTTAAGTTCTACATAGGGTTATGTGCTAGACTTTTTATTTGCCTGGTGCATTGATTCTTGTTATCATAAATATTATAATAAGATTAATGTGTTCGCGTGACCTATGTCTAAATCATGTTCCTTAATCACATTTAAGACTGAAATGTAGGTGGGCCACTGAAACACAAATGCAATTGAAAAGTTCCTCATTATAGGCTATTTTACTTATGATGATGGAGTATAAAAATCACTAAACTAACCAAACAGTAGCTAATGAAAAGTGATTGACAAAAGTCTAAAGCTGTGGAGGATGACTCACCGGAGCTGAGCGTTTTTCTTTTTACATCCGAGCAGCAGTCTTTATGATCCTCACCCTTCTGCTCAGCTTCTGTGTGACTCAGCCGTTGAGTGTCACTCCCATCTTCCCACAGATACCTCAAGCCTGCTGTGTGTACTTGTGTCTCACCGGGTAGTAATGCCATTATAATCTACCGCTATTAGGCTTTCTTCCCGCCCTTAATCCGTGTTTTTATGTTGTTTATCTCATCTCTTTGCCTCCCCACAAAGCTCCCGAACTACAACCTACTTTGAAACCTGTTACTCTACAAATGCATTTTCTGAATGTTTGACTGAATGTTTCTTGCTTAGTTCTGCGTCTGCATAATTTGATACAGTTTTGAATCTGAACCCACTCATTTGTAATATGTGATTCGTAGACAGAGGAATGTAGCTTCTCAAGTCTGTGTTCCCAAAGATCAAGAGCACAGCAATCTGCTATTTACATTGTCTGCCATTTGGTTGCAACAACACAACACCTGGCATGTGTGATTTGTCTGCTAACGTGATATATTACAACATGAAATATTACTGTTTCCCTTTTAGCTGATACACAACAGGCACAAATGTAAATGTTACATTTGTGCTACCATAGTGGAAAGATAACATCCACATTTAGGTGTTTCTTTTTTTTGTTGATTATTTGTATTTGTGGATTCATCCTAAATTATTTGCTTTCTTTAAATGAGTGTAATACGACATTATTTTAATTATTGTACTTAATGTGAGTAATATACTATGGACCTACCCTATTGACCTGGATTGTTTCCTATCAAACATGTTCGTATCCATTGTTAACATCTTATCTCCAACTGTAATGGGGCATCAGCTCATTAAAGCTTTGATTGTAATATATTGACTTTCCTAATTTAATGTAATTATAAATCAAATCAGAACACACTCTGACAATAAGCGCCTTTCTTCTCGGTTACATGTTGGTGGGGAGAATTCCCAGAGGTGATCCCCACTGCAGCAGATGAGCCGCTCCTCTAAGCTTTTGATATAGGCCCTGCTGAGAGATTTCCTGGGAAATTTCTGCTCCTCTCAGCAATATGAGGCAAAGGCCATTGCATTTAGACCCGGTATTTTTGTGTTTTTGCACACATGGTTGTATGTGTTTGTGCAGACAGGAATTGAGAGCTGGCTATCTTCAAATCCCTTTGACTTCTCAGAATGGGTAATCGCCCCAGCCAAAAGCAGTTGTCAAGTAATCCCCTTATCAATTGTCTTTCCTGAACCTCTTTTCACATGTATTCCTCTAAATCGTATTGGATTTGATTTGGTACACTGAACCAATCAAATACATTTGTTGTGGTGTAGCAATTGTATCTTGTAGCCCAAATCATGTTGCCATATATTCCAGGATAAACAAGAAAGTGGTTGGTTTTTAAGTTATCTTTTTTCATAATTCAGATCAGTCAGATATGCCCCTGGTGCATTGCAGGCTTTTCTTGTTTGCTAACAAAACAATGTCCCAATCCAGCTACCGGTTATGGCTGTGCAGCAGTCTGTATTGCTTCTAGATGTCAACATAATATTCTGCGGCACACATTTCTAATAATTGAGTCACTAATGCAACTCACACTTTCTATACAGATTTCTTTAAGGATGACAGTGATCAAAGGCACACTTTCCAGAGCCAGGTGTCTATATTCTAATAGTATTTTTCTACCTGGAGGTATGGTTATGCATAATAATGAGATTTGCTGAATTCATATGTAAATGTTGTTTGCGTCTACAAAGTCCCAATAGTGAGCAAATATCAAATATCTGATGTGTTTACAACATTTCCTCAGTTCTGAGAAGCATAATCTTCAAGGAATAAGAGGTCCAGTTTTAATTAAAAATCTATGAAGCAGCAGGATGCGGGTGAATCTACAAGTTAAGAAGGATTTTTTGGGTGCTCAGCTGTCCCATTGAAACACTAGGAGCTATTGCTTCAAAGGGCTCCTTTGTGGTATTTGAGTTTTGAAAGCCTTTGAAGGCGTAGAAACGGGTTTTAAACAAGGTGTGCGCTTGTGGAAAAACAGATCAGCCATTCACTTTCAGCTGAGTTCAGTGCAAACCACTCGCCTCAGGTGAGATTTCTGTCCTCACCCTATCTTTTCTCCTGTGCTGCAGATATCTCACAGCCATTACAGTGTCCACGATTCAGATCTGGCCTGATTGTTTTTACTTAAAATCCTTTCACTCATTATGGCTCTTTAATGGCCCAAGACAAAAACGTTTACCAAGTTCCAAAAACGAAGAGACAAAGTCCTTCTTAACTTAACTAAGTGCATCTTCTTGTCTCTGAGTGAGAGTGGTAATCTAGCCATCAAACCCAGACAGAACAAACACAGGAACTTTTTGTAAGGTTGTCCCAAAGTCATGAAATATTTTTTGGGTTGTTAAGATGTCTGTACTGTTATAGTTTATGAACTGGAAACACTATAAAAAGATGTAAACACCACAACGCGTAATCTGGACAAGCACAGCCTGCTTTATTGTCTATTTTTTATATGATGCAGGGTCATTTTCTCACAGACTCTAAACAATTTTAATTTGTTTTGCATTCCCCTGCTGGCCATAAGAAACATGCAAGTTTAAGGCACAAGAGGTTGCCATCAGTTCACCATTACAGGTCCACCACATACACATAATTCAATGAATTGTTCTTATTATCAAAATACTGGAAAAGCAAATTTTACCATCCAAAAAATCTAAATGTTACAACATTAAATTGCTATGGAAACCCGACCTGAAAAAACGCACCAGGAAATAATTTGGTTTCATGTGTGAAAATGATATTGCAGATCTCATTGCAGATTTTTGCCGTCACCTCTTTTATAATTGAATCATGACATAAACACTGGTTACAAACAGCCTTAAAAACAACGTGTTAGAAATTGTAAGCAGTAGGCTGAGCATGCGAATGCGAATGCTGATGTACAACATTTAAGTAAAGAGATATCAGGTCGTGCCTGAGCTTTACTGCAGGTGGGCCAGACAGGATTCATTTCTGAAGGAGGATGATTGCATTGTGGTGCAAGTACAAACCAATTCTGATCTCTGAACAAAATAATATCATTGAGATTTATTACTATGCAGGAATTCAGCCAAATCCCTGCACCTGGGTAGCCATATATTGCCTAGACTCAATATTGTCCGTGAGCCACACCATATTTTCCTGCATTTTCACTTGGGGGGAAATAATTTGCAGTCACCGGTGCACATTAATTTGTTAGACCTTGCTTTTCAAGCACACAAAAGAAGCAACAGTCCACCCTCGGCTTGTGCTGCTAAAATTCACATAATGATGACTCTCGTTACTCCGTGCATTCTACCAAGTTCAACAACAAGCTAACCTTTTTTCTACTGCAGCTGTTTCTATGACAACACGAGCCCCTGCTGCAACTTTAAAGCGTGATGAACACAAAAGCCAGAAAATGGATTTGATTGATCTTGCTTCTCTCCACGGGATTGATATCAAGACTGATAGGGCTATTCAGGCTAACAGGCATAGATCAAAAAGTGATAATATTTTTGCTTTCCTTACAAATGCGCTGCAGTTGAATATTTCTGAACAGTGTGTTCAAACTATCACTGTATTTCTAAAGCTGTCATATTGTTCTGCATTACAACAACATGGGTATTTGTCCTTATATTGGGGTAAATGTTTATCTCAACAAAGTTGCACATCTGTCTTTTCATGTTATAAAAACATGGCTGCATTATTTCCTGCAGCAGGTATTAGCTCTTTGTGTTATATGCTCTGTTCTCAAGAAAAAAAACCTTGGGCTTTTCTCTACCTTGCTTTCCTTATTGCATTTGACAGGACAGGGACCACATAACTCAATCTTGTCAAAAGCACAAATTTAGGCCTTTGAGAAAGGGCTGTGCCATTGACCCTTGGGCTTGACTCAGTGCCTTTTCAGCTAAAAAAAATCCCAGAAACCTTGCCTTCCTCACTGCTGCCCCAGTTTGCAAAGTAATTTGGGATTGGTACTCTAATCCAGACTTGATATTAGATGATGCAGGGAACAATTAGGGTGCATCGTCCGACAGTTTTGAGTCTTGCCAATCACCAGAGCAGAGAGAAATTAATCATTCTTGGGGCTGTCAGTGTGTGTCAGCCAGGAGACATTTGTCTTTGAACCCATGTCACTAATTTGGCAATAACGGTTCCTTTGATTAGTTTACTGCCTGAATCTCTGCCAAGAGAGCACAGAGACGGATTGATGATGCTTGTATCCTGTAATTTGGTGGCACTCAATCTTAACAGTGATCAGGGTTGTGTTAAAACACACAATACATGTAATTGCTTGCTCGTAGATGTGATGATGTTTTTGAATCAGTGTTTGAGTGAGGACCAGTACTCTGAGGTGTAAGCACTAGTGTGGAGGTTTTCTGTAATTTGCATTTTTAGACTTGCTATGGAGCAGTATTGAAGATTATTTTCCGGTGCTGTGTCACTGTGTCCTCAGATCAGCTTCATGCTGCTTAAACAAAACTGTTGACACATCTCAAGCTAACAAAGTTCATTCCTGCACGCAAAAGAGTTGAGCCAGAAAGAGAACACATAATAATACTTTGTCAAACTTGCAGCAGAAAAAGTGCATTCAGCTGGTGTCTTTTCACATATTGCCTCCTTCCCTTGATTTTGGTTTTGTTTTTTGGGACACATCTGATGTTTACTTCAAGGCCTCTCAATAGGCTTGCCTGAGAGGTAAACAACACTGTAAGGATAGATTACCTTTTCAGTATGACTGCTCAGAATACTGTCCTTTTTCCTGGGTATTGTTCTTTGCACTGATTTCCACACAACACATTTTCACTAGGATAAATGAAAATGAATGACTATCTTCAACACAGTTTAATCTATTCATGGGAAACACTGCAATCTTAATTTGAGAATAACTGGTGGTATTATTTTAATTCAACCATATGTCAGGAGGAAGACTTACTAACATTACAACAGTTAATTGATATTTGCAAATAAAAAAATCACAATACTGTTATAACATTATATTCAGTTAATTTCCACCTTGTTTATAAAGCATACTTAGAAAGATGGACCTTTAGTAATCCCCCGAAGGGGAAATTCAGGATCCAGAGCAGAGAGGCAGCCAGTCTAGCCAGCGCAAGGGAGCAGTTGGGGGTTGGGTGCCTTGCTCAAGGGCACCTCGGCAGTGGCCCGGGAGGTGTACTGGCTCATCTCCAGTACCAGCTACACTCTGTATTTCTTGATCTGATCGGGTCGTGAACCTGCATCCCTTCGGCCCAAAGTCCAGACTGAACCACTGTGGTCCACTTCCACTTCATGGCACTTCATACATTACAAGGTGTAATACAATTTACACAAGCAAAACACACAGAAATGCATGGATACACTAAGAGTTCCTTTAATTCTACTTTCACTTTTGACCGACATCTGAGATCATCTGTCATTTTCAGCAATTGTTTGCGTGAGCCTTTGCATCAAAAGTTAGCATTTCTGGTTTATCTTTGTTTTATTACAAAAAGTTCCCTGACATCCATAGGTGGACAAAATTGATACAGTGAATTATGAAACATGTGGTATCTAGTCATATATAATAATCATTGAATAATGTATTTCTGTATGAGTTCATGATGAATAGTAGCGGTCCAAGAATCGCAACCTGGGGCACTCCCTCTGACTGGAGTACATCTCCAATGGATAGAAAGATCTGATGGTATCAATAAAAAACAAACACTCGTTGGGCCACTTTCAAAATGAATAATGAACTTAGCAATGTTTGCAGTCTAATACAATTGGTGTCAAAGAGCAATGAGGTAAGGTAATATAAAACTCCGGTTTTGTGTTTATAATCTAGGTATCTGACTTGTTTGTCAGTGTCACTATATCAGGTCCTATGTTAGATCTCAGTAGCGTTGTTGACAGTGTGAACAGGGGAAATACGATTTCCCCCAGCAGATGGTCTCTCATCTAGCTTATCAGAGATTCCTACCTCAATATGGATCCCTCCCCATCCCTCTTTCTCTTCCTGCAGTCCCCCCTCCACCAGAACACCTCAGAAAGGTTTCTTTCTCTTATCTTACCTATACATCTACTGCCTGTGTGTTTAGACAAATATCCTCCACATATCCATCAATTACATGAACTCACACTGTGGGTTTGATTGAAACTCCATCTGTTTTCTTTGCCTGACAAATACATGCCAGAGGATATGAGGGGGGCGGGCGATTTTCAAGTCTTAAAGCTCTGTAGTGTGCGTGGGTGGTACACTATAACTGTTCCTTACTGTAGCCATGGAAACCCAGCCGCACGGCGACCCCTCCCATGATAATACCTTTTTATAAAAAAGGGAATCTTTTATAATTTAATGTAATAGCTGTAATTGGATTAGTATACTATTACAGCCATTATACTTATCTTCACAGCGCTCCCTGAAATCTCTTAAATGTTCCATTCGCTGATGTATTTTCTAACACTGGTTAGTCCCCTGCCAGAGCACATGCACGTACAAGCATATCATTCACTCTTGTAATACAAATCACTGATAGCGACCTGTTGTACATTACTGTTCTGAAGAGATCACTTCTTAAAAAAAGAAATTACAGAAAAGGTATTATCTATCATGTGTGACATATGCTATATAAAGAGTTCTGAATGGCTGCCACTTGCTTCTCCATCTCTGGCATGTCGCCTCGGCTGATTCCAGCTGCCTGCTGGAGGAATTAAGGATTTGGAGAGCAGATGTAACAGCTGAGTTGACATTAGCCTGTGTGGATCAACATGCTGCACAGATAGAGAAAAAATGCTCTGCTCTGGTAACTGGGAGGCTTAAGGATGTTGCCTGCTTCATTATGTCCCAGACAAGCTTTTCGACTTCCCGGCCTAAATTTAATTTCTGTCCACTGCCCACGTGTACTTTAAGGGATTGAGATAGTGAGTTGGTTTGTCAAGGTGTGGAAACTTGCTAGAATTGCAAAATGTACAACATGTGTTGACCATCCCCTAAGCAGCTTTACAGCATCAACAGGGAATTCATTAAATTGAAGATTTGGTTACTTGAAATATTAAGAAAACAATCAATAGGATGTCAGGATGCCTCATCGACATTTAGGCATTAATATAATATATAATATGTTACCCAACTGAGAAGAAATCTGCACAGTCAACCTCCTAAGTTGATCGGTCATTCTGTCTTTATTAATTCCAGCAGCAAGAGGCCCTGGTCTTTAAAATATGCTGAGCAGGTGTTATGATAAGGAATAAAATGACCTGATATTCCTCATACTGCAAGATTTATTCTCTGTGAATGAAATGGCTTCAAATGCCCTCCTCAGTATGCATTCCACCTGCAATAAACATTATCTTTCAACTGTTCATTTTTCTTTCTCCAACCCATAACAGATATACAGATTTTCAATATTATGCTCCCATGCACAGGGCAACTTGTAGTGCACAACGTTTGCCAATATTTTTCAATAGAAAACTTAAATATTCATTAAGGTTAAAGGGCCTTATGTCTCAATGTGAGAATGCAAGAGAATTAAATATGTTCCACTTTATCGACTCAAAATGTTGTCTCTCTGCTCTTTTAGCTCTTCTGGGAGTGTAAAAAAAATGCCACAAGCCCCCGCCTACGCACTATTCAAATTTTTAATGATTTAACATATCTTTATTAATTTCATCCCAATGGACATTTCCATGTATGTAAACTACATACATTTGCATTCTCTCTCCGCAAATGGGCACTGCAAGACCCTCAATCTTATTGCACAATTACACCGGTTCAATTACCATATAATTGCAAAACGAGATAACATATTAGAGTGAAGTATATGCACAGGGACCCAAACATTTCTAATGGCCTGACTAATCGTTTTCCAGCAGATTTACAAGACTTTTAAGAGTGGAGACAGAACAGGTTTAGTACATCTAATGGTTTTCCTGAATTTGAACAATTCCTCACATACACAAATTGATGAGATCTCTGGGGCAGTGGCTGTAAAACAACTCTTTCCATCTGTGTTTGAACATGCAAAACAAGATTTAATAGCACAGTTGCGGGTTGATAGAGCTTTGATATACTCCCTTCCATCTCCCAAATATGAATTTCATTGGACCCCCAAAGCTGCTTAAGAATTTAGAGATGCATCCTTATGGTTAAAAACAACCTCTAGGGATGAACATGAGGAGTTTGAACATCTCTGCCTAATCTACTTTGCTGAAAGTATAAACTTAAGTCAGTCATGTTAGACAATGTTATTATAGAAAGAGTACAACAATAGTATACAATGTTGAATAAAGAAAAAACAAACAAACTGAGAATCATCTATATGTTCACATTATCGATTTATCTCATTTTATTTGCCTATGTTGTACTTTATTTAATCAGTATTCGGACATCTATTGTATGTCTGCCAGTCCTGGGAGAGGGATCCCTCTTCTTGTGCTCTCCCTAGGTTTCCTATATTTTCCCCTTTAACCGTCGTGTTTTTTTAGGAACGCTTATCCTTGTCCGCTGCGAATGTCTAAGGACCGAGGGTGTTGTAAAGCCCTCGGAGAAAATTGTGTTAATTTGATCTAAAAATTATTCTTGGACAGAGAGCGGGATTATAACTTAAAGTAACAGTGTTTACGATGTGGTGGTCTCTAACCTTGAACCCACCCACCGCCCTTTACAAGACTGTTTTTATGAGCTCCCTCTTGATATTGTTGTCTTAGGGTAAATGTAGTGCTCTGTTGTAGGGATTCACTTTAATTGATCTTTCTTTGGTTTGTTTCTTTCTCCAAATGTACTTTATCATTATTATTGTTTCGTATAATAACACTAATGTAGATGTTTAGATGAAGTATATTAAATGTAATTCTATTTCAAACTGCAGCACAGCCGACCCTTAGCCCGTCTCAAACAGTTATATCACAAATTCCTACTTTAGAAGTACTTAAAGCAGAGATCCCACAGAGACATCACATGAATGAATCCCAATGAGAATGTCACTGATAACTATAAATATTGTCTTCATTGACATCAGCGGGAATAAAGAATAAACCACAATATAATATCTTCAAGGTCTTTAAATACCAGTGGACTTTGGGGGATTTAAACTTTTTTGCTGTAAAACAGAGTATGACCTTATCAACCCTATGCAGATATATTATGGTCGTTTTGTTCCATGGGGCACTAAAATCAGTTATTACAACTTAAAAGGATATATTGGGGTCTCTGAGATGCCCTCTTTTTACGTGATCTGTAAGTCTGTCCATCCAAAAATCCCAATGCTGCTGGAGGAAATGAGTGAAACTATCTTCTGTCTAATTGATTTTTCTAAGCAAAGAAAGATCCACAACCAGTTATTTAATATGCATAAACAGATACAAGTGCTTTTTAATTAGATTGATAAGATTTGCCTCCCAAAATTCTGGTCGACAAACACATCTGCAAATGCTAATTTGAACAATCAATTCCAACAATTCAACATCAGACCATGAAAGCTGCCCAATATAAGAGACTGCAGTTGTTGCGTAATCGCTGCTGATGAGCAAACTGACGTGTTTAAACACAGAAACCAACCACCTGCTGTCCTTAGTCCTGTTTTCACACCTCTTACATAGCTAACACTGTTTTATTTCATATGACCAAAAAGTTAAGTCACATTATTTTTGTCTGCTTCTAAGCGTCGGGGTTAACTGCTGTATTGCGCTGGTGTCCGTGGCTGCAGCGCTGACCTTAACTCCATTGTTTGGCGGATTAATCTGCCGGCAGGTCATGTCTCAGCCTTCCCTTTTGCTCCAGCTACACAGTGTTAACGATGCGTCAACTAGGGCAGCGCTGTCACCATTTCTTAAGGCTACAATGCGATGATTCACTTGAGAGAGCCATTAGGAAATGGATGTTTTCATGACCCTGTGAGGAAGAAAGCGAGTGGGTTGAAAGTGCAGGCTTTCTGAAAAGCAGGCGCCCTAATAGCCCACACACCATCTCTATGTGTGCAAGGCAGAAACACTTTGACAGATCCATCTTCTTAATTGTTTTAAGACTTCATTTAAACATATTAGAAAGCCCATGTCTTGTGTGTGGGACTTGTAAAGATATAATCCATTAAACGGAAATAACACAAGAGCTGTAAGCAGGATGTTTATGCCTCACTTTTCATGAAAAAAAGCCTCCGAAAATGGATTCAATTCTCCATGTCTCGTTTGGACACCCCTGTTAGGCATTCAGGCTGTTAAGAGCTCTGTGAAAACATGAGAAACACTTAGTCCTTGAGAGGAAGGATCTGTTGTTTACAAAACGGCTGGGCTTTTACGGGTGCTGTATTTTCTCTTCCTTTGACTGCTTTGAAAGCTTTGGGGAAAAAAGGTCCAAGGAGCTAAGAGCGCCGCTCTCTGATCTTCCCCATTTAAATGCTTAAAAGGGCATATTTAGCTCAATGTGTTTAATTCCTTACAGCCTTTCTTTTCGTCTCACTTTAGTAGTATTTTCCGCCACTCTTTCCTGGTTGGCCACAACTCTGGGGATTTCCCTACCTACTCCTCCTATGCTCTTGTAGGTGCTCTCTATCTTCTCTTTCCCCGCTCTGTTCCCCGCTGTAAAGGTGTGGCTGGGGCGCCCTCTGGGAACCATTTTCCTCCTATAAAGCCTATTGCTATTGAAATTGTGTGTAATTTCAGGGGCCGTTAACAGTGAGAGTGCAAGCATGCATATAGAGCGTGACTATCATCACACTGGAGCAGAAGAACACCCAGGGCAGAATCTCAAATGTGTTGCTCTTTTGCCATTCCTAGTCCCTACAACATGACACGCATCACCTGCCTGGGGAACGGGGAGCTGCAGGGTCTTGAAATGCGGATGGACTAAGAGGGAAAATTGAGGAGGAGTCAGCAGCACTGAGTGTGTGTCACTAAGAGAAAGAGATGGAGTGCTTTAGAAAAAAAGAGATCGTAATTCCATATGAGAAAGATGGAAGCAACATAAGAACAAGAAAAAAACAGTGAAAGGGGATCCGAGGAGAGTGAAGCCTGAATCAATATTTATACGGTGAGGCGAGACAATTCTGAAGCAGTAATTAAATTGGTGTGTCATATTTCATTCCATTACTGGGCCGAGCTTGCATGCAAATGATCCGAAACTCCTCCTTTTCAAGTGGATTTTATTTCTTTTATGACAGTGAATATAATCAAGCCAGGCAGAGAAAAATAAAATAGCACTTCAGTATTCATGAGTTTATTGTTAGGAACTTAGGGACCATTCAACTGCAATTCAGCAGAGAATGGGGTATGATAGAAATCCCACTGTTCATCCAAACTGTTTTACACTAAAACTAGGCACAGGGGTTGGGAAACAAATCAATCTCATTTGAATAATGATTAGTGAAATGAGGCAGCGCTGTCGTTGATTGGAAACACGGTCTGATTCCCAACATCGCCTCCCCTCCTCCCCTCTCTGGAGTCAAGGAAAATGAATAAAACATACCAAAGAAAATGTTACGCTGAGGCGCTGCCAGAGCAGATATTTTTGGGTCAGAGGCAGCCGATTTCAAACATTCAGTAGTGACACATCCCCTGTCATTTTCACAAATATGATAGTTTACAATCTGAATATCTGCGAGTTAGAAAGAAAACACAGGAAATCGGATGACTCTAAAAGGTGACCACCCCTCAGTTAATCCTCTCAGCAGTATTTACAGTAGGTATTGGTTTCAGGTGCGGCCTCCCTCTCACAGTGCTCTGCCTCTGACAAATGGTATTTTAGGGACAAAACGCAGCTGCGCTCTGTGAAGCCAATTAAAAGTTTCCTTTCAACCTCTTTGCCTCTCAGTATTGGCGCCTCTTCCTCAGTTTCAACTCTGCTGTGAGGAAAAGAATCAAACGACAGCAGAGTGCGACCAAAGCACAGTCTCAATGATTTTTTTATAACTGACTGAAATTGCCCTGCCGTACCATTTTTTCACTCTTATCCAGCGCAGTCGATCTCCTCAGAGGGAAAGATGACCCCGACCTGCAAGTGCAGGCACAGACACTAAATGGCAAGCCATGGAAAGCCTCTGGAAGTGTGCCACGTTCAGACTGCAGGATCTGCCAATTGACTATGAGGTGCTGCCAATGGGAAATTCGACATTAACGTCTATAGTGATGGAGAGAGCAGCTACTGCTTATATTGTGTGTTCATGTGCCAGCACCCGTAGGGAAAAGCTTGTCGGCTGTAATATGTGTTTCTTAATGTTCCTGGTTTGTGTTTGCTCTTGCATGCACCAATTGATTACTGGTTGGAGAGAATAACTGTATGCAGCAGTAGATATTGCAGGTACCACAATGAACTCCACTAGAAATCGAGTGCTGCATTCCAAAATGTTTATTATCTGCAAAACATAGTCAAGTATCAACTAAAGTGGACCTAATGCCAAATAGTCCCTTTACAACTTTTGTTATACTTATCATTGGGTTGTTAGCATGAAGAACAATGCAGCATATCCAAGTAAGGTCCCCCCTCAAAAATAATGTATTTAGTTGCATGAAATGGAAATACACAGCAACAATATGTATCTCAAACTCTACTTAGGCACATTGGAGTAAATTTACTTCAGATTTTTTATTTTTATTTAACCTAAGCAGGCAATGGGAAATGAAAGGAATGTGATCTGCATTGTCTTATAAAAGACAAGTACAGTTTGATAGAACACGAAAAATGTCACTACCAGACCAAGCTGCTTTTGATCAGACATTAGGAGAAAGAGAGGTAAGCGAGGAGAACAGCTGAGTCAGTGTCACAATGTTGCAAGCTGTTAACAACCTCCAAAAAATGCAGAAAAAGTCAATCCATGTAACAACAGCGTTGCACTGAGGGATAATCACTCGGCTGGTGTCGACAAGCTGATAAAACTTCACGCATGGATTCTCGCTTTGTCAGGAGCGGCCAGCCAGCAGGAATGACATATCTACTCATTATGGCAGAGAGAACATATGGGGAGGCCACACAGCTGCCAGACACTGGGACCGGTGTGTGTTGGCCCTCAGCGAGCCCTATCTGTTTTCTAGGCCACAGCAGAAGATATTCAATGATTTCTTTTTAAGTACCTGCCATTTTTGAGTGAGATGAGTTTATCATTGTGATTTTCTAACCGTCAATCACTCCTACTCATATTTAAGTTATTCTCGCTTAATGGTATTTTGTTGACTTTGAGCAGTGGGAGGAAATCATCATGATCTTGGTGAAAGCATGCAATCTCCATCGTTCTTGATCTGAGCCACCATGACTAAAATACCTGCTAAAATCTTAATCCTAATATCAGCAATTTGTTATGCATGTTTCTGTAAACCAACTCTAGGTGGCACTGGAGGCCCAGTGGACTATTTCCCCTATGTGTGTGTGTGTGTGTGTGTGTGTGTGTGTGTGTGTGTGTGTGTGTGTGTTTATGCAAGCACGTCTGTGTGTCTGGATCTGTGTGTATGCCTCCCAGATTCAATTATTCATCATTTCCAGTGCAAACATGGTTTGGCTTTTCTATGTCTCTTCTTTTTTTCCTCCCAGTTTTGTTTATTATTTATTACGCTGAGGCTCACAATGTTTGGATAGAACAGAAAGCCGGGTAGCAATAATGTCAACGCGTGGGTGTCATAATTATGTTTTGCTACAAACACATAGAAATAAGGTATTGGCCGTGTGTTGCAGTACCCTGTGCTGCCGAGTCAGACACATTTGTTTGTCCTGTGTTATGGCACTGATAGCCAGCGTCTGCACACCAATAACATGATTTTCAAATACTCATTCTGTGGCCTGGAATAGATATTTGTCAATATATCCTCAAACGTGTCTCCACAGCCCACCATGGTACCAATTAATTTTGCTTTCTCAATTCATTCTTCTTTTTTATAAGGGAGATATCCCATACAAAGAATTATTCATAATGACATATTGACTCTGGGAAGAGACTTTCTATCTATGTTAGATATATGAGTCATTCGGCACCCATGCTAAATACATTATCGATGATCGCAGCCCACCATTGATCTTCGGGGCACAAGCAGCGTTATATCAGGCTTTCCAAACACATGATGAGGAATGTTTCTCACTGTTATGAATATAATTAGGATTTTTTAGGGTGCAATACTCATAAATGTTATGGGAAAACTTGCAAAGAGCTATCGACATTGCCTAAAAGAAAACCATTGCAAGGTATGTCAGCGTAGGAGTGATTAAGGAACTATCTCACTGTGAATCAGAGCAAGAGTCGTGGGGAGGGTTTTTTTTTTCAGTCTCTGTTGATCAAGAAATCTCTGCACGACTTCTTCAGTCATTCGTGAATGCTCACATGATTCCATTATAACACAATTTGGTCTTTATTGAATTGTGGTTTTGTGATTCCCTCTCAAATGAAAATCCTTCATCAAATATTTATGTATGATTAAATATTAGGGGAAAAGTGAACATGGCTTCCAGCCACAGTGAAAGGGATACATAAACAGGAATGTTTTATGCAGCAGGCTAGCAATGATGCAAATTTGTCCCGCCTGTGACCCCCAAAAAACAACAGAAGGGACGTACCATGTATCCATTAATACTCATTTGTTCGCCTGCATAAACTAAGTGAAACTGAGGCTGAGATTACCTTCATGACAACACAGGATTATCACAGTGACAGAGTAACAGAAATACATCACCAATGACATGTATAACTTGTAGTTGTTTGGAGTACTTTATTCCCATGTCAGCTTTCTGTAGACATTTACCTGGAAACTTTAAAGCTCTTTGAGAATCAAGCTCTGTACTCTTAACTTACTCAAGTTTTTCACATAAGGATAAGAGGCTTTGTGTTAGCTCTTAGTCTGGTTGAAACTTTAGGTGTAATTCTTAACAGCTTATATTCGCTTCGTTTTTGAACTGGAATATTTCGAGTGCCCCAAATCCAGTTCCTTGCAAGACTTTTAGGAAAATTGTTTGATAGTTTGTTTGTAATTTGATTTAGCTTTTCTTTTCAATTACACTAAGCACATGGCTATAGGAATGGCAATGTTGGAAGGCAGTACCCAAAGATGTTGGTGTGAAGGTCGAACTGCTTAACAACACTTATTTGTTATTTTGAAATATGTGCGATAGGGGTGGGGTTTTGGTTTACCACAAAAAATCCACTCTCACCCACTGCACAGAGTGTTTGGTAAGGTAGTGTGAGGTGAGTAAGGGGGCAGGGTTGGATCTTTCCCAAACTCTCCTGACTTACTGTTGTCCCTTTGTGTATGTACAACCTGTGCAAGAGGAATGACACTGTGTTGACAGATGACACGTTGCACAAAGAGCAAACCCCTGCGTTGAAGGGCCAGTGCAAATGATTTGGCGGCGGATTGCAGATTGCAACCAAGTGAACACCCCTCTGCTTATTCCTTTCCTTTACAAGACTGGGCTAACGTGTGGTACTCACCCAGAAGCCACCTGTGCCAGGACACTACAGTACATTAGAAGCAGTGGAATTCAAGAGGCGTCAGGCTTTACCACTGTTTTACAAGCATACTGGAACTATGACGACCTTCAAATAAGTGAACAAATCAGAGGCCCTATTTGGAGTCAGAGTTTGGTTTCCCATTTTGTGATGCTGCAATAACATGGCAGTTCAACATGGGTGGGAGAGGACCAGTTCCCTTTGCAGTCAATTGCTTATAATAAAGTCACAAAAACACTATTTAGTTTATTTCAGGAGATTGAACCCTAAGCAAGAAACATAGTTTTGAATATTTGATTTGATTTTTGCTAATAAAACCCCACTAAATAATACACACAAGCCTGAGATAGACTATTGTGTTCTTCTGATAAATCCACAGATACAGAGTGGTCCCGTTAACAACCAGTTACTCTTAATAAATATTTTTCGAATAAAAATATTTTAAATAAATCTTGAGCCTAACATCACATGTTTCTTAGGAATCTGAACATCATATTTTCCCAATTCATTACAAATGTTCACACGCTGTACACATAAATCAAGACATGTTTGACTGCTGAGCCGAATGCTAAAACGTTGGTTCCCTCGTGCAACCTGCTGCTTGCTGGCAGGCAGATACATGACCCTGCTGAAGTCATGAGGAAGGAGAGAGGGAGACAAAATGGCAGCCAGCCAAGGAAATGTAAGTCCTGACTGCTTTTTGGTCATGGTTGGCATCGCTACATGGAGGCTAGAGATAAGATGGGAGCCAGGATTTTTGCTTAAAACTTAAAGAGGGAGGGATCAAGGGAGCGATAGACTGGAGAGGCAGAGGGAATAGGAAAGGGGAGGAGACAGAGGAAGATAACGGACGAAAGAGAAACAGAAGGATGGAAGGAGAGAGCAGGCTTGTGGGAAACAGCAAAACAAGCTGGGATAGATGGATTTAGGAGAAAGTGAAGATAAAGCAGAAGGATGGAAGTGTTGGTCTGGTTGTAAGAGGCAGAGTTAGCAAGAGAAAGGAAAAAGCCAGACAGATTGAGCATGTTTAAGCTGGCTGCTTCAGGCACACAGAGGATTTTGGTGCAAGTCATGATTCTCCTACGTTCAGATACTAACTTGAATCAAAGTGAAAGCATGGTTTTTAATATTAGAATGCTTGTATATACCATCTATACATAAATACTTTTTGGGTAATCGTCAATTTTCTTCCTGACTAATGACTTGTGCCTATGAGGGTAGACAAAATACATTTGAGAGAGTTGAGTAAAGGGTTGCATTTTTGCTTTACTCCATGGATACGCTGGGACAGAGAATTTTAGTGAACAGTAGATACAAAATCTTACAGTGGAAGCTCCCAGTGAAGCTTTCTGGGTAGGAGAGTTTACTTTGAATCATGCTCATTAAAAAACCACGTAAAAAAAAAATCAAGCCTTTATTAGAGTTTTTGCCCTGGAAATCTCAGCGTTGTTTTTAAATTACAGATTTCCATGCGTAAAGTGTTAAGGCCTCAAAGGTGTTCGAATGACGATAAGGAGAACCAAAAAATAACAGCACTGCTGGTTGTTAAGGCATGTACAGAATCAGAAACCATTGACAATATTAGCAACTCCTCTGATACTCATCACAGTACCCTGACTGTAGTATCACTGCTGACACCTTTTACTGACATTGTGACATATGTAACAGTGTTGACAGCAAATGTCATTTGCTCCCATCTATTCTCTGTGGGGGACCAGCCAGCTATGGCACGTCTGTATAAGCCACAGCGGGATCACTGCGGGGACCAAAATATGTGGAGGATATATGTTTTCTGATTCAACATGACCTATGTTTAATGGAGTGTTTTCCCAGATGTGTGTTTGGACTTCTTTAAGTAATTTAACCTTCCCAAAGTGTGTAACATGCTCATCTGTTTTGTAGCAGTCAGGGTTGTTCTGTATCTCATTGATAAAAGCCATCAAAAGCAATACAAATCTGTTAATGCAATTAAGTGCACTTATTGAAATCGACTGCTATCTGTTGGAGATGATATTAATCTTGTTTGTCAACAACAAATGACCTTATCGTCCCCATCTTGAGTGTTTAAATCAATTGACAACCTCTGTGTCTTTGCTACAAGTGAAGCCAGTAAAAAGGGGCTTCAAACTTCTCTCCAGCAGCAAGCAATTTGACTAGTAAGAAGTTCTGGTTGATAGTTGGTAAAAATTACTTAACTTTTCACATGATTTTTTAACTCAGTAAACCTTTTCAGGCTAGGTTTTGGTGTGAATCGCTAAGATTAGATCTTCATCAATACAGCATGAGGTTCATTTTTAAAGTTATGGTTCCTTTTAGAGTAAATTGTACTTGTTGGTTTGAGAGCTTTAACCCTTTCAAAGTGTGTTTTAAATTCCTCACAGTAAGCAGGTAAATTGTTGGTGCTTGTGTCACTTCCGATAAAAAAACTAACAAAAAACAAACGGGATGGTGATGGATAAAACCAAGATGTTGACCAAGACGGTAGCTTAAAAACCAATTGGTGGTCGCGCAGAGACTACTTCCACTTCCTTTATACAGTCTCTTGTCCAAATTAAAAGCTGAATGTTTCTTTTGCAACAATATGTCATCATGCTGTTCTTCCTGTTCTCATATGGCATACATGGATAATGATGTTAGAGGTATATTCCAGGAAGAATCAAACAATTTCTACGACAGGAGAAAAGTACATTTGTCTTCACAGAAAAATCATATCATTCATTGAACCATTGTTAATTTAGAGCATCATTCCGTTTTAACTGCACTGTTGTCGGGTATAGCGTTGTTATGTTTTTTGTATGTCAGTGTTGACAAGCACAGATTGATAGTAAGATAAGACCCTGAGGCAAGATAGAGCCTCCCTTGCAAGACTCCGTGTTGGGCTTGTCATCTTATCGCATCTCTACCTGTCTAGAAATTCTCCACCATTCTTATTGCTTTCATTTGAACAGGTGTTTGAAAAGTAGAGCATCATGTGATACAGTCATTATCATATTGGATGTTATACAAATGATATCAGTGCACACAACTATAATTGGAAAAACCATAATATCCAATACATACATACATACAGACATACATACATAGATACATATACATACATACATACATACATGCATACATACATACATACATACATACATACATACATACATACATACATACATACATACATACATACACACACACACACACACACACACACACACACACACACACACACACACACACACACACACACACACACACACACACACACACACACACACACACACACACACATACACACATACATACATACATACATACATACATACATACATACATACATACATACATACATACATACATACATACATACATACATACATACATACATACATACATACATACATACATACATACATACATACTGTTAGGCGCAATTCAATTTCTCATGATAATAGAAGATTTAATTGATCATTGGATACAATAACTTTTGCACAGTAATGACTTATCAACACTGCAAGCAAAGCAATAGTATAATTAAGCTTCTAACATAATCCTCCACACTGACAGCTCACTATAATAATCCTGTGTATGTAAGTGAAGTGCATATCTTGAGAGACAGCTGAAGTAATATGAGAGAGTATTATGAAAACAAAAGTAAAACAGGCTTTCAATCCTGCTGCTATCAAATTTTACCCCAAAAATAATCAAGGGAATGACTCTCCATGCATGCTTTTAATTCCTGTGGTTTGCCAACAGAGCTAATTTGACTACCTACCTTTCTCTGTTAAAATGCCCCCAGCATGGTGCTTAAGCTTGTCAGAAAGCTGCGTCACTGCCATATTTAGCAACATCTGCAATGTAAATCACATGACACTAACATATGGCCAATCCATCTTGGTCATGAACACCTGCTCAACATAATGTAATCTAATCCCACGGCACTACAATAAACTCTTTCTCTTTCAAGCTTAGAATGCTAACGTTAACATTGTTGAGGAGGCGTTGATTATTCAAGCTGAAGTTCTGATGGAATTTACTAAGGCGTGAGGTTGTTATTTTTGTTTCGTATGTCTGACAAGGATACCATTAAAATTAGAACGGAGATTGAAACCTGCAAAAACAGGTTTTAGATGATTTAGGGGGCAGTGGAAAAAAAGTGTGATAACAAACCTGCAAGTTATCAGCTTTTAAGTTAATGATTTGGGTGAATTCTTGGGTGTGTGTGTGTGTGTGTGTGTGTGTGTGTGTGTGTGTGTGTGTGTGTGTGTGTGTGTGTGTGTGTGTGTGTTTGGTTGTGTCTGTTTTAGTCCACACGATACATGTAGTCCTAGTCAAATCTGTCACCAATTTCTTTGGGAAATCTCTTGTAATTTATTAGCTACACTCAACTGTGTTCGCCAGATGGTTGTTTACTATGTCTATCTCCAGTTTTGCGCTTGGGACCAAGTATACAGTCGCTTTAAAGTTATCATATTTTCCAATAGATCAAAAGAAATGTTGGAGCCACTCCTTTTTGTAATTAGATTTTAAGCTTAAACCTAAGGTTTTGCAACAATTTGAGACTTTGACTGCACACCTGTTGCTTTGCGTACTAATTTGAGATAAAGTAGAGTCTATTTGGACCGGTGAACAGACCGTTTCATTGGAACAACTTAGTAGGTGTGCATTATCCAGGATCAATTGACCCCCCAAAGCCAATTAAAATCGAGGATTAACCCTATGGACTATGGTTTAAATATAATATTATAAAATGTAATAATGCTACATTCATGTACAAGCACAATTTGAATCCTGAAAGTACCTTGATCCATCAGTTTTGGCCTGCCCTTACCACAAAATTGTTTAACTACCTCCATCTTGCTCTTTGAAGAACACTCAGCACCTGATCTGCACTGCAGGAGGGGGCTCGGGGGGCTTGGAGGTCCGGGGTCCAGCGGCCTGTCACTCTCTGGCAGAATGGAGAGGGAGCAGGGCGAGTGAGCACCATGCAGCTGGTGCCAGGTTCACTGACACTCTGACTGCTTGCGTGGAGTAAACAGCCTGGTGTGGGAGTAAATCTCCCCTGTGACTGGGGTCTCTCTGTCTCCGCTTTCCTTTCTCTCACTCGTCTCAGCTGCGTAATGAGCACTGCTGGCTGAGAGACCAGAGGACAGAGAAAGAGTGAGAGTGAGTCAATGCGATTGTGTGTATGCATGTGTCTCTGTGAGCGATTGCTGATTGCTTGAATATAAATGGGATGTGCTCATTCACCTAAATCAAGGCCACATGCTTGGGCCTAGAGTAAAGTGCTCGGAGAGCGATGAAGCGTTGTGCTGTATCTGCCACTCAGCTCACAAAATAATGCCGCTGCCCTACATGAAATGCTCAGCGTAACCTTCAAATAGTCAGTTGTTATAAACTGACTTCATGACTGAACCGATTTTGAAAGATATTTTTGAATGCATTATATTTTGTCAAAAAGAGAAAATATTCACATTCGGACCTTTTATTTACCTCATGTATTTTTTGAATATTTAAGTCATTTTGGCTTGGTGATATTCAAAAGGCAATCTTTGTAACCATCGTCTTCTGTATGACAGTGATTTAGTTTTTTATTCGGATAAAACTAGCTTGTATATTGACTAAAAGAAAGTATTTGCTCTTTTATATGGCTGCACTGGAACCCTGAAAATGTTCCACAGAGGCTAATCATCGTAAGGACAATAATGGATTTCTTCTTAGATTGAATGTGTTTAAATCCTGAATGTAGTCCCTCACAAAATGCCAATCTACACTTGGGGGCATATTGTTTGCTAAAAACCAAAAGGCCCGACTGTTTCAGAAAATACCCAGCCTTCTTTTAGAGTTAATGAATGTTATGAGTTCCACAAAGACTCGAGAAGCCAAAAGGTATCGACAGGCATATAACTCACCCGTTTTTTTCTTGTGTGTGATAATATGAAAAAAAAAATACTGCCAGCCTTATTCTTGTAATCCTTAGCTCCAAATAAAGATTTTTGTTTTTGGTTAGCAGTGTATCCAAAGTACTTGCTTACCTTAATCGACTCTTTTAAGATAAAGCTAAAGATTGTTAACTTTAATAACTGAGTTTCTGCCAAGCAAATTGAACACTTTATGTCTGGGAAATTGCCTGCAATTATCAAAGATACAAAAATAACCACATCTCTTGGGACTGCACCATTTTCAATGATTGACAATGATGTACTGACAGAGTTCTGTTTCAGATCAAATATAAACAGCAAAGGGTAAAGCGACTGAGAATACGACTCACAACATCTCAGTCCACAACACTCTAGATGCATATGAAGTGGCAGGAATATGATAAAAGATAAAATCAAACCACCATTTTTGTTATGGATGAAGAATATAATATTTTTTCATGTCTTTCTCAAGATATCTGTTGAAATAAATCATTCTGCAAATATGACAAGATGCACTAAAGTTTTAGCATATCTCAGCACAATTCAGCTTTTACTTGCGTGGTTAAATATTGGACTCTGCATGCATAATATAGACTCAGATAGATATATGGATCTGTCATATCTTTCTGTATTCACTTGTTTGCTGCTTCTAATTTGACAGATCGTCTGCCTATGAAACTGAGAGAAGCTACCAAATGTTAATCTGCATATTTATGTCTGAAATTGGTTGAGTCAAAGTTATGTTTTCCATTAAAGAAGTCCCAATGAATGTCATGATGACAATAGGTAGTAAATATGTCCTACTGTATTTCACTTAGAGTGAGAAAAGTGCAAAAAAATAAATAAATAAAATAATACACTGCCTTACGGTATAGTGTGTTGTACACTGCCTTACGGTATAGTGTGTTGTACACTGCCCAGCCAAAAAAAAGGTCACAAGCCTGTGGGGGGCAGTGCTATGATCTGGGGTTGCTGCAGTTGGTCTGGTCTAGGTTCAGCAACGTTATGTGCCCAAAGAATGAGGTCAGCTGACTACCTGAATATACTGAAGGTCCAGGTTATTCAATCAATGGATTTTTTCTTCCCTGATGGCACGGGCATGTTCCAAGATGACAATGCCAGGATCCATCGGGCTCAAATTGTGAAACAGTGGTTCAGGGAGCATGAGACATCATTTTCACGCATGGACTGGCCACCACAGAGTCCAGACCTGAACCCGATTGAGAATCTTTAGGATGTGCTGGAGAAGACTTTGCGTGGTGGTCCGAATCCCCCGTCATCAATACAAGATCTTGGCGAAAAATGTATGCAAGACAGAAATAAATGTTGTGACATTGCAGAAGCTTGTGGAAAGGGTGCCACAGCGAATGCGTGCCGTAATGAAAGCTGAAGGCGGTCCAACGAATATTAGAGTGTGTGACCTTTTTTTTGGCCGGGCAGTGTATGTTGCATGGAATCTGTATAAAAGCGGCTATCATAAGGGTGAAGGAAAAAAAATCATAAACATTGTATGTTCATATTCCAAGCATGTCATCATGCTCACAGACTAGCTCATTCATTTTTTTATTTGTATAATTATTGGGATCAATTTAGACTCTCTGAACATTTCTGGCTGTTTAAACTGGTGTAAATATGATGGAGATGGACACATGATCTGCCCTAGCCCTGCAAAGCAAACAGAAACTCATCATAAAAGTAAATTAGTATCTGAGGTGGACTGATGCTTCTTCTGCTTTTTTAATCAGCATTATGTAAAATACACATAGTTTGCAGTTGAAGCCAATTAGCAATTTGGTAAACATACACAGACCTCTGAATCACTATGGCAACTTAAATTTTGTTTATGTAGTAATTATGTAGTAAAACACCAATTTGAGCTTGGTAAGCAGGATTAAGAATGGGGATGGTATCTTCCTATAGCTAAATCTATGAAAAAAAGCATACTACTATAATACTTCTAAACAGATTTGAAAATGTGAGTGATTATTGCATTAGTACAAGTTGTTGGAAATTGTCTTTGGCATATGTCTTTAATTACTGTAAAAACAACGCCTCTACAAACTACTACCAATGCTTTCCTTTCAAAAAACGAACCAAACACCCACACATTTAAATGAGCTAACATGAAATCATTCAGAATAAATGTAATTCAACAAAATGTCAAGTCTGATTAACATGTATCAACATGTATAGTACTAAAACATTACAATGTTTGTGTCCTCCAGTGGAAGTAACAAAAAACTCTCCTGGTGTACCTAATATATCTGACCTGGCAATCAGGGATCATTGTGCTGAACACATACTGTAGCCTGCACTATAGTTCACTTGGATGGTCTAATTTTTTATTAACAACAACTTATGCACTCCGAATAATTTGAATAATGCAATCACATAATACATCTGCACATAGTGGTTTAATGTATGGTGATTTGAAAAACAATGTTTCCCTTCTAGGCTTGTTGACTAAACTAGAACACTGTACGAGTATATTAAACGTGTGTTTAGTTAGTACATGTGACACTGACTTTATGAGCAAGTGAGCTTCAGATGTGTCCATACAATTGGAGTTATTCATGTTGACAGTTCACAGAATTCTTTAGGGCAGTCTTATTTTTAATTCAATGATTTTTTCCGCCATCTCCATTCATGGTGCAACAAAGTTGATCAAACCCACTTCATTAATTACAGAAACTTTGGCTGATACAAAGTTGGCCCAAGCCCACAATAAGGAAGTTTTCCACATCCACCAAAGGCTCTTGAAATCATGATAAAACATACTCAATGGGTAAAAGAGTCCTCATTGTATCTGTTTGCAATGCTCTCTGTTTAATGAGTGTTTGCTTGCTCCCTGAAATATTCCAATTTGCATATAATGGCTTGTATTATTCATGGGGTATTATTTTTATAAAAGGCTTTTAAATATATTTTGTATTCACCGGAAAATCAAAGCAGCAGAGTGATTTATGAAAAATGTAGTTCGGCAGCAAAACGAGCTGTTTGGTTTCTCTTATAGAGTAATGGAAAAACTGACTTTTTTTCATCTCTCTTTCCATTTTCTCTGTTCTCGAAAACAAACTCACCAATACATATAATACATTTGAATACCGCTGTCCCTTAATAACATTTCCCGAATGGATTTAGGATAGATCCATGGAAATTACTCATCCATATCACTGTTGAAAAACAAAAACACAAGACTGCAATTCATTTTTGCCAGAAGAAAGTGTTGTAGAATCCTGTGAGTTTGTTGCCAGTCTTATTTAAAAGATCTTGCACACTGATTACTGGACAGTCATGAGTGATAGGACACACTAAAATACTGCCTTAACAATCGTCTTAAAGCACTTTAAGTAACATTCTGAATTGGTATTCATTGCTTTGTGCATCTTGGCCTGGGGTAACATTTCCAAAAGGACAGAAAGAGGAGGAGTGAGCTGCAATGACCTATGCTGTAAGCCAGCTGATTGTAAATAGGCACACTGCTGTTGTCCTTCACAAGAGAGACTTTTGTCTACAGTGTAATTCATTCACGCTGTTCTCTGATTTACGAAGTGTCGCTCGCAGACAGTTGGGGTGGTGCCTTTATCTCTACCTTGTCTTGCTAAATGAATTCCAAATGGCACACTGCCCAGTTATTTGTCAGTACATTTGTTATTGCTGACAACCACACCCCCCCCCCTTTAAACAAATATAAATCTGTGGAAAACAATCGCTGAGCAAGATGCAGCGTAACCTTTTGAAATATCACACTGGCCATCGGTTTCCGTAGCAGATCATTTCCCTCTGTAGACATGGAACATGAAAATAATGGCTGCATAAGTCGCCCTAGAAAATACTTGGCTGTGTCTTTTGGTAATGTCAGTTATTCGAAATATGACAGGATAAGTATGCCAGTATTATAAGACTGCTGGAGCTGCTTGGGGGCCTGCTGCAGTGACAACAGTACATTTCGCATGCCAACTCCACATGACAATGGCTGATGTGACGGCCGAACATTAAATATGCAGAAGATTAGGGTTCAAACAAATATGTGGAAAATCACATTTCATTTAGAGACTCTGAGACAGAAAAAGGAAGACGGATGCAGTAATGACAACTCATTTCATTTTCATACACTCTGTTGAGTACAGTTAGATCAAGTTGATGAGGATCTGAGCTGCCTTCATGTCTGTAATTGCTTGTTGGTTTACAGAGAGTGTAATAAACTGAAACAACCTCACAGGGGGCCAAACAAGCCATAAGAACATCTTACCCTTAAACGAGGCTTCCACTGAGACACAAATGGGAGAGAGTTAGTAAAGATATAGAAGAGTTAAAAGCAGAAACGTGATGATTTTTCAGTTTGATTTTAAAACAGATACAATGTAGCTACACAGGTAAACAAAAAATGCATTTAATTATTACTAAAATAGTAGTAGAAATAGTCATGGTCCCCAGAGAATATATATTACTGATTTTGATAACCAGATTTTTAGTTATAAGGTCAATTTAAAAAAAAAACAATTGGATGATTTACTTTAAGATAACGTCGAAACAGATATTTACTGGGGATGAATATTCAAAACTTTGGTGTTCACCTCACATTTCATTTTTCCGACATTTTTTCCAATGTGTTCAAGATCTCCTGGATGCAGCCTAACAGTTTCTGTCAGCTCTTAACTAAGAGTCTAAACAATGAAAATACAGCATATTTTGTTTTAGGAATGGATGCCTTTTTTGTTATTTTTAACATAAACTAAATAATTGACTAATCAGTGTGAGCAACCACTAAATGTCAGTAATACCCACATCCTGGGCTCCCTAGCATGGAGCTGAACAAATATATAAACTAAACCCCTAGTTTTTTTCTACTGCTAAGAGAGTGCACTGGTCTCACAGGCTTGAACTAAGTCAAAAGTATAAGTCTCAGTTAAAAGCAGCATGTCCAGCCTCCAAGAGCCTGTAAAATCATATTGAATAAAAGTCTTATTTGTCACAGATCTTACATGTATTAGTGCTTAAGCAGCCATTTGTTGTTGATCCATCATCGTGGACAACAATATGCTGGAGATTATTTAATACCTACAGACCGTCAGCCCTCCCCAGAATAGCAAAAATATATACCGATAAGGGAGATAAGGCTGCTCAAGCCCTTTAGAGGCACACTTCAGGGAGCAAAGGGAGGTGGTTGTGGGGGGGTCTCAGTCAAAGGGGACATCATTTACGGACGGACACAGTTGACACACAGGAGCGTGGAGAGCAGAGGCTGTGAGACAGGTTTGCAGATAACAGTCTGGAGGGCAGATGCCGTGACATTTGTTGTCAGTGGTGTTCCACTCTTTAAGCCACGGGCTGGAACGTCATGCTTTCTTGGTGGTTACATCATACAGAATCCTAGAGATGGCAGCGAGTGATCAAACACAACAACATCAATGGTGCACTCACCCAAAGCCAGGGCTGCTTTGATATTTCTGGTATAGAAGCTGCAACATCTTATATAAGCGACAATTCTTTTCTTTCTCCTCCCCTCTTCTGATCACTATCAAAGAATCAGGAATCAGTCCATTTAAATATGCATAAGAGACTGAAAACGGCTCAGACTGATTGATGGGACCACAGTGAAACAGATACAATTAGACGTAATGGAATCTTCTAAAGCCTATGCTGTTTGCCAGTTGCTCAGAGATGATTCTATTTGCCGAGGGGCTTTGGTAATGTTCGCAAACACCCAGTCAAACAAAAGAAAGGCATAATCCCCACATCCTTTTATTGTGGGCAATTCCTGAGCATTCTATCTACAGCTTAAACAGATTTCATTTACAGCAAAACTAAATGGCAGGAACAAATTGACAGCAGAGCATGGGTGGTAAATTATTCAGCATCGTCTTGATAGGCGTTTATCAGTTTTTTCAGACAGCCTCCGGTCTCCTTGGGTTGAGCTTGAGCCTTATTAGCGTAAGTGTTGAGTTTCCTAAAGTTCTGGAATGCACCCCCTCCCCTCGTGAGACTACACCTTGACCTTGTCTAATGTGCAAGAAAACAGAGCTGACTCCTAGCAATTCTGGAGCAGGGTGTTTGGACATTCATGTATTCATCTCAAGAGGTGTTCAGATGCTGAGTTGCTGGGAGTTTTGTGAAAACGACTTCATGTGGGAAACAGACAGGGGCCGGCATGGTGCACATTCTAATCCGAAGAAAATAAAAAAGAGAGTAAACAAGCTGACAGAAAAAGCCCAATGAGACAAGGGGTACTTCTAAAAACACAACAACTCAAACACAACATGCACGAAAGCCGAAATCAACAGGCTGAACTGAGAGGTTCAAAGCTGTTTTGAGGTTTCCCTGGCTCGAGTTTTCCTTCAAAAGCGGCACTTTGCCTCAATAAAAGAAATATTTTCTCTACTGCTATGGGGCTGTAAAGCAGGGACTCAAAGCTGTACCTCAGTCGTACTTCTACAGCTGCCAGAGGGTACCTGGAAAGATGGTAGGTTATTACTTGATATTATTTAAGGATTTAAATAGTTAGATAATGGACAAATTGTGCACTGCAGTGTTGGTGAATATATGACCAAAATTAACTATGACAGATTAATTGCATGAAAGATTGTTCTCACAATGCCTGATTTTATAATATTCTCAGTTTAAAATGTTTTATTCCATTTAAAAAGTCATGTTAATGAACACTGCTGCACCAGATAAAAGAGGCCTGGTGTGTAAAATATTCAGCTTTTCACTCAAGATAAATTAATTATTGTTATTTATTTGCCTAATTGACCCTTCCTAAACTCTACTTGGACTCTGCGTCATATGCCAACTTGACTGTCTATTAGTGGCTTTAAAGCAGGCTCAGTTTTAAGTAAAGATTATGGTAATATATCAAACAACATAACCTTAGGCATCCATTGGTACCAACCTTGTTGTGCGGGAAAGAGGCCAAATTATGCTCCAAACATTTTGTTGAGGGAAAAACTGGGCTGACCAAATTCACTGGTGTCTCTTGACATCCATCAAGATTTTTGTATGCGGTATAAATGTGTAGTAAAAATGTGTTTTGCATGAAAAGGGCCCTTAACATTCTGGGGTTTGTACACATTGCCTATGCATGGAAAGCTAAGTCTTTAATGAGCTCCAGTTGTTTTCATTTTGCTGATGTTTCATTTCATTGTAGTGAGACCATTGTTTGAAACTTGACCTAAATGTATAAAATGAGCTGTAAGCCTTGAAGAGGATGTATGACTCTTCAAGCTTTATTGACAATAAAGTGGTTTCTGATCAGTGCATTGATTTTTTATGGTTTTCCTCAAGGTTTTTGTGTCTTAATATAGCATTTTGAAGTTTCTTGACACGTTTAATCAAATCTTTTGCTGTTTAAAATGGTTAAATGTTATGAGACAGAATGGAGCATGTGTTGAGCTGCATTGCAAATTTATCATCAAGGCCCCAGCTTTCAGATGACGTATATCACATCTATGTGGCATTGAATGTTGGCCTGCTATCTCCCCCTGAAGATCTGTTTCCCCCAACAAAAACTAAAAAGGATTTATGGTAAGAAGGGATGGACTGGAGGAGAATTAAAATTATTACCAATATTGTCACTCTTGCATCCTTTGACCTTGAGGCTAGAGGTAGTGCTCTAAATCTCTTGTTTAACTAAGAGAATATTTGTGAAATTTTAACCTCTGGCCTGGAGAGGAGCATTTTTTCCAAACAAGCCCTCCAAGCTGTCTTTTCTGGCACTCTCAGAAACTGCCACCACTAATCAGGATACAAGCACTGTGTGGATGGGCACACTTCCTGCTGTGCCTGTTGAAGCACACCGAGTGTGAGAATGTGATATAGAGACTTGGGCACAGTTTCTATGTGATCCTGTCCTTGACTGGCTGAGCATGCTGTCCCTGTGAGCAAATATATACTTCTTTTACGCCATGTGAGGAGAAAAGGGTATGTTTATCAGTTGTTGTGAGGAGGGAAATAGAGGCAACACTGTAGATTCAAATTGTAAAGACACGTCTGCTAATTATGCAGCTATCCCCAAGGCCATATTCCACTAAATCGGCTCATTTAATTGCAAGTGAAGTCACGACTTATATCTCTTCTTTTGCCAGAATGCAATGCTCAATGCATGTAGGAGTATCTTTACCCCAAGATGCTTAAAGCGTATTTACCTGCATTTGCAGCTAGCTCAATTGAAAGCAGACCCAGAGTAGTGCTTAGACTTGTTTAAAGCTCTGGACTATTGTTGATGGCAATTTTGTAGGAGGCGAAATTAAAGTTAGCGTCCATTGTTAATTGCATTTTGACTCCTAACAAGGCCAAGGCTTTTGGATACCAGGCATTTTCATCATTCTGTTTTTGAACAGAATGGAAATAGACGAGCAAGTCTTTAACACTCAACTCGGATAATGGACTGCAAAGGAGCTGAACGTTTAAGAATTGTCTCTTGGTCCCCCCAAGACCAAATATCTTTCTGCATTTCCTAGTAATTAAGAAGCACTGATTGCTGTTTTAATGACTTCCTTCCAGTGCTCAATGTAATGGCCGTGAGTGAGGGTAGTGTGTGTGTGTGTGTGTGTGTGTGTGTGTGTGTGTGTGTGTGTGTGTGTGTGTGTGTGTGTGTGTGTGTGTGTGTGTGTGTGTGTGTGTGTGTGTTTGTGTGTGTGTGTGTGTGTGTGGGAGGGAGTCTGAGTACAAAGCGCATATAGTGACAGGCTCTCGAGAGTCAAGGTGGAATTCTCAACCCATTATCAGACAGGATCCATTTTCTTTCAGCATTACACCTGGGCTTTCTCTCTCTCACTCCCCACGCTCTTGCACATAGTTTTCCACAGATACATTTTGGCAATATGCCACTTACTCGATCAACGATTTCCAACGTTATCTTAGAAAAGCGTTATTATTTAAAAAAAAACAAAAAAAACCAGAAAGAATAAGAAGTGATCCTTTGTTTTCTAGAAATTCTCATTAACCATGTCATCTTTTATGTTACAAACTTGAAAATCTAACTCGGCAACTAGGACACTCATAGGTGATGATCCAGCACAACTTTCAGACACAACACTCCTGTGTCTGATAATTGCTGTCAGACAGGCAGCATCACTTTTGTAAGGTACCAGGAATCTGAAGGTGTTGAGCTAGAAACAGAGGTAACCCAAATGCAATACACTGCTTCCTTTAGTGACTTTATTTTTTTAAGTTCAAGTGCCCTTCTAGACTTCCGACAACTCAAACACACACACACTTTTGTAAAGACACTTTGGATTAAGAACTGGTTGCTCAAACTATCGAGGTAATGATCTTATAGAGTGGACGAAGCTGCTTACATTTTTCTGGTTAGATAAGTTATGAAAAGGTCTGTGATTAACACAAGCATAATATATTTATATATATATATTTTTTGCGCTAGATTACAATTTATATGAGAGTGACGGTGCTGAAAGGTTACAAGAGGGGATGACATGAGTACATTGTTCCTTGGCCGGATTCAAACCTGGGTCCTCTGCTCTGGAACTCAGCCCAAATATATGGGCCACCAGCTCCAGGTGAGCTGTACATCAGCCCGAAGCCTACAATATTTTGTTCTACAACATTAACTACTGCAGTAAGTATCCCGATGGCTGTCTATGCCGGTGCGGAGACGCAACACGCTACAAACAATTTTGGAGTTTGGGAATAATTCCGAAACTTATATTGCAACAAAGGAACTGTTCAAATCTAGTTACTTTAAGCCGTTTTTGGCAGAAAAAAATCAATAAAAATGTCAACACGGTGGAGCCAGAAAGAGAAACAGAAACAGGGAGAACCCCCCTGCAAACAATCCACCTGTGGAAAATCAATCTGAGGGGGCGGATGGTGTATTGGGACTCGAAATATTAAAAGAAATCAGAGAATTCCGTATGGAAACGGCAGGGAACTTTGGAACCTTGAAAAGGGAAATAAGCACATTTGGAGAAGGCATCGGAGAACTGAAAACAAGATGGATGTAGCAGAATTAAGAATGGCGGAGAATGAGGACCGTGAAATCGATATGAGTAAAGTGCTAATCCACAGTCTGCACCTACAGAAAAGACTGGAAGACAAATGTGAGGATATGGAAGGAAAAATGTGAACGTAACAACATGGTTGATTTCGTGAAAAACTTAATACGGGAGAAACTGGCTGTTCATGATGAAATACAAATTGAAAGAGCACTCCAGGCTATTGGGCCACATACTGGGCATATCGACCGACCCAGGTCAATAATAGTTTGTTTCCAAAACTAGAACTTGAGGCAAAGGGTGTTGCAAGCTGCCTAGGCAAAGAAGGACATTTGCGTGAATGATTGCAGAATATATTTCGATGAAGACTTCACTACCCAAGTGTTTAAGGAGCGTGCTAAATACAGACAAGCAAGAAAACAACTTCAGGAAAGAAGGATCAAGTCACACATCATGTTTCCTGCAAGACTTAAAGTATTTGAGAAAAATGGAAAAATCAAGACGTTTGACAACCCTCAAGCCGCACCGGAGGGTCTACGTGAGTACGGCATCAACGTGGAAATACCAGCCGGAGTGCCGGACCTGGAGTCCACGCTGCAGGCAGCAGGCTGGCAGACGCCCCGCTGTAGGAGCAGGACAACACCAGCTGGATTCTGTAGATCGGCATGAAAGAGCAAAAGACTGAAAAAGGTATGTGTGGATTACTAAAACAAAGACAAAGGCCCAGGGATTGTGACTCCCTGCAGGTATTTTATTGATTTTGAAACAAATGACTGAACCGCTCCGAAACTTTACAAGGTTTGCCAACACGGAGCATAAATGTATGATTTTGAATATGATATCGACCCGGAGAATCATGTGTTTAGTCAGATCAATGACACGTGTGAATAGTATACTGATGATCAATTTAATGACAGTGTTGAACTGGATAATACATTTTCGTTAATGCATATCAATTGTAGAAGTCTCTATGCAAACTTTACTAAGATCAATGAATATTTGAATACATTTAAAAGTAAATTCAAACTGATAGCCTTATCTGAGACGTGGTTAAATCAAGAGAAAGGTATTGATTTTCATATTGAGGGTTATGATGAGTTACATTATATCAACAGAACCAACAAGAGGGGAGGGGTGTGGCCCTTTATGTGGACAGTGACTTGAAATGTAAACCTGTTGAACATATGACAATAGTAATTGAAGATTTAATGGAATGCCTAACTGGAAATTGAAATGGCAGGAGGAGAAATATTGTTGTGACTTGTGTATACAGAACGCCAGGGTCAAAAGTTGAAACATTTAAAGACAGTTTGGAAGTATTAATGAATAGGCTAAATGAAAGTAAAACATTTATAAGCTGTGGTGATTTTAATATTGACCTCTTAAATGTATCTAAACATAAAACCATTTCAGACTTCATGGATGCATTATACAGCAGAGGGCTATACCCATTGATCACCAAGCCCAGTAGAATAACCTCCACTTGTTCAACATTAATTGACAATATTTGTATAAATGTCATGGAGAACACTGTTAAAAGTGGGCTGTTAATAAATGACATAAGTGACCATTTAATTGTATTTGTAATCTATGATTGTGAAATAAAGACAAAGAAGGAGGAACATTGCAATAGATATGTAAGAGTAAGAACTGATGAAACAATAAACAAGTTCAGGCATGACCTCTTAAAAGAAGAGTGGAAAGGAGTTTATGTAGAAGAGGTAAATGCTGCATATGAGGCATTTCTAAAGATCTACCTTTCACTGTATGAAAAACACTGTCCGACAACGCTATGTAAACATAACAAATCTAGTTTCAATAAAAAGCCTTGGATAACAAAGGGCTTGCAAAATGCATGAACAAAGAAACATAAACTTTATAGAGACTTCATTACATTTAAAACAAAGACTGCTGAAAAACAATACAAGATTTATAAAAATAAGTTGATATGTATATTGAGACAAGCCAAACAAGGGTATTATAATAAGAAGTTAAAAGAAAATACAAATGATATCAAAGGCACTTGGAAAATTCTAAACAATGTAATAGGAAATAAACCCGTGTCCACAGGTCTGCCCAGTTATTTCATTAACGACAATAATAAGGAAATACAAAACATGAATGAAGTGGCAAATTAATTAAATTCTTTTTTAGTAAATGTTTGGCCTAATCTCGCAAATTCGATAAAAAAAACATGAGGATAAGCAAACAGAGAGTGGCCTGAATGTGAGACATAAAGTGTTGCAGTCCATGTTTCTCGGAGAAGTGAGTGAAATGGAAATTAGATCAATTGTAGCAAAATCCCACAATAAGACGTCATCTGATAGTGATGGGATCGACATGATTATAGTGAAACAGACTATTGACTGTATGACCCAACCACTAAGCTATATTTTCAATCTTTCTTTTAATACAGGTAGTTTTCCAGACAGACTGAAAATAGCAAAGGTTATTTCAATTTTTAAAATGGGAGATAAACACAGCTTTACTAACTACAGACCTGTGTCTCTGCTTTTACAATTTTCCAAAGTGCTTGAAAAACTGTTTGTACAAAAATGAGATACATTTATTGAAAGGAATAATTTGTTGAATGAGAGTCAGTATGGCTTTCGGGCAAACCGATCTACAGCTTTAGCATTAATGAAAATAACAGAAGAAATTACAACAGCAATAGAAAATCATAAATACACAATAGGCGTATTTATTGATTTAAAAAAAGCATTTGACACTATAGATCATACCATCTGAATTTCTAAATTACACACATATGGTGTGCGAGGAATAGTTCTAAACTGGTTAAGTAGCTCTTTAGATAACAGACAACAATACATAGAGTTTGCTGGTAAAACATCTGAGAGTATGAACATTGAATGTGGAGTTCCACAGGGCTCGGTCTTGGGGCCTAAACTTTTTCTTTTGCATATCAATGACATATGTGAGATATCAAAGATACTGCAGTTTGTGTTGTTTACAGATGACACCATTTTTTGGTTTGTTCAGGAGACGATTGAAAGCTTTTAGCAGAAAGCGTTGTAAATGAAATGGCCAAACTTAAAATATGGTTTGATGAAAATAAGTTATCTTTAAATTTGAACAAAACTAAGTTTATGGTTTTTGCTAATAAAAAAAAGGGTGAAAAAGTTTCACTGTCAATAGATGGAGTTTGTATTGAAAGAGTGTCTGAATTTAGGTTCTTGGGTGTGACAATGGATGACAAATTGACATGGACATCACATATAGCACATGTAAAACAAAAAGGTGTCAAAGAATATTTCTTTTTTGAATAAAGCAAAGTATGTGTTAGATTACAAGGCAATGAGAATTCTATACTGCTCACTGGTTTTGCCATATTTTAGCTATTGTGTGGAAGTGTGGGGCAACACGTACATGAGTAATATAAATCCATTGTTTTTGTTACAGAAAAGAGCAGTAAGAATTATTCAAGTGGACTTCAGAGAACACACAAATAGTCTGTTTATCAAGTCAGGACTTTTGAAACTTAACGATTTAGTTGAGTTCCAGACACTACTGGTTATATTCAGGGCAAAAAGCAAAGTATTAGCAGAACATTTGCAAACATTGTTTGTTTTTAGTTCAGAGGATGAGGACCGAGGAAGGAAATTTCAATTTAAGCATCAGTATGCACGGACTACTTTAAAGCAGATGTGTATTTCAGTGGTTGCAGTCACTGTGGAATTGTCTACAGAATGATTTAAAGGGTTGTATAAATATTTTTCAGTTAAAGAAGATGTATAAAAAAAGAGTAACTAAACTTTATGAAGTGGAAGGTAATCTGTTTCCTTAGATGATTGTGAATTAGTGTATATGTCGCTTTTCTCACGTTACTGTAAGTATTTGTTGTAAGTAACTATAATTGTCAGACCATCTATTTTGATTGTTTAATTATGTTTTGAGTAAGGGGCAGGCAAAATAAGATTTATTCTTCTCCCTGCTCCTTTTCGCTCATGTAATGTGTAAATAGAGTTGTGTTTTCAATGTGAATTGATTTTCTTTTCTTTTTTTTATGTTGTGCACCATCATGAGCGGAACAAATAAAAAATGAAAACAAATAAATTGTTTTTATCTTTAATGTGTGATATGTGAAGGCCAGTTGCTATCATGTGGCTAAATTAAACCACATGGTTGTCACTGGGTATATAAAGTTGAGTGGCACTACCCTTTAATCTTACCAAGCCTTTTCGTTAGGGGGCCTGTTTGAAAAGGAATGTAAAATGAATTTGCTGCTCGCACAAAGCTGTCAAATGTTACACGGTTGCATGACACTTAAATGGGTTGACAGGTTTATGTATGCAGATTGCAACATGTTATTTTCACTTTGATCAATTAATCATACCGCTCTGAAGTCTCACTAGTTTGCCATCCATCTTTGTGCAATGTTGTTTACGTGTATCAGTTTCACATTCATCACACATTTGAAATAAGGAGGAATTCATAATGAAATCTTTCGACTCCACCTCAAACTGCTTTATATTAAATACTCATCAACATAAAACACTTTGATATAGTCAGTTTGGAGACATAATTGAGATCTGAATAACTACTTTTTTGCTCTCAAGAGCCTGTGACACAGAGGTGGAAAATGAAGCCAGTCCTGTTGCATCTATGCTGTCACCAGAGCAGTGCAGCTGAATCCTCTAAGAAGAAGCAGGAGATACCGTACGGCAGGGAGCCGCGCTAACAACCCTATGACAGGTTGTGTTCCACTCTGCTCGGTACATTACATTAGTGTTGATGAGCGCGGGATTAGGGAGGCAACGGTCTGATCAGGCACAAGTTAAAAGAATTATCCGCCACTATTTTACTTTCATTATCACACCTCTATCACTGATGTTTGCCAGTGAGCATTGTGTGCCGCTCAGCGGTGTTGGTTTATTTATTAATACATGTGCAGCTGAGGCAGAAGACGCTGCTGCTCGGCTGAAAATTAACTGCCCCCTGTAGTCTGCGGTCTGACCTAATCGAGGGTATAATGCACTGTGCTGCTTCGCCTGTCATCTCTCCTGTTAGGGTCTTAGGAGCAAGGATGTTGTAGATTCATGAAAATGTTAAGCCTGATAAGTGATGGAAATAGTATTAGCAGAACGAAAAATTCCCTGAAACTTCTGCTTTCAACATTTTATCTAAGTAAAAGCACAAATATTTAAGGAAAATGTTTTAAAAGCTGCAAATAATAAATATATATTCATATAATATTATACTGACAATGGATACAATAACTATCACTTGAAAGTTGTCAGTGACATATGTATCCATAAACTATATATGAATCTGCAGTTCCCCTTTGCTTCATAAAGCAGTTTTATCTCTTTTAGCTTATTGGTTCTGTTTTATGGGCCTCAACTTTACTGTTTTTGTTCAGTGGCATTACCTTTTAGTTTCATTTCCAGCAGAAGTCTGCTGTGTCAGGTGAAAAAGCCTTGATAAAAACGCTGTTCAGTACGTCCCAAAACCCAAACAGACCAAGTTAGCTAGTTGGACAACATATCACCATAGCTAACAAAGTTATGAGAAGTTAAGAGAACATATTTTGTAAAATATTTCCCCAACAATGCCAATACGGTTAGATTTTTGGCACAGTCTTTTTTTCTGTCAAAACGGGGAGTACGTAAACATTTCTAATTAGAAATGAAGGACAAACAAGAACTTCAAATATAAGCTACATTTTTCATACTCAAACTGTAAAGTTTTCAAATGATTTGGAGTTTGCTGGAGAAGGATGAAAACTCTTGGCTTGCATCATTTCTTTTGCAGTGTTTCAGTAATAGCATAATTAGTGTAAGCAGTTATTTGCCCCAAGTCATACAAAGGAACTCTCTCTTCACTGTACATATCTGCAAACTAAGACGACAGCACAACAAATCAGATTGCTGGAGTGTTTCTTCCCTTAAGCAAGGTTTGCACTAACTCACTAATTCATCCTAGCTGCATGCTCAAAGATGCCGCTTGCAACCAAATCTATAAGGACAGGTTAGCATCATAGTCAGAACATTTTGCAGTCCCTAGTCCCACTGAATCATGTATCCTTGCTGAGTGCAAAGGAAGGCGTTTCTTATTTTTGGAGAATTGTATTCCTGGAGGCGATCTGAAACTGTAATTTGCCAGGATCCTAACAGGATTCCCCTCAACTATCATCCAATGCTCAGGGGATCCAGAAGTCTTTGTGAGCCTGATCCATCTCTTTATAATGTCTTCAGCAGCCATGACTCAGTGGAATTAAAGAAGACCAACCTCTTCAACACTTGTCGTCCATCTATCTGGGTCACACTGATAAGCTTAATCTGCTCTTCATACATCTCAGGATCGGGGAAGTGGACATTTGTCATGTGCTCTGAATACAACCGGGCACTACGAATCTCTCAGCCTATATGCACTTTGGTTTGAATAAGCAAAGAAATAAATAAATAATCAAACAATCATCTCATTTATCTTATTCACTTTGAAAGCTGTAGATGCTCTCTTTAGGTAGTCATTCACCCCTGAAATGCACCATGTGGAGGGGAAAGCTCAGCACTGCATGTTTGATGCGAATGCCCTTTTAGGGAAAAACCTCTGGAGGTATTCATTTTTCATTCCAGCATTATGCTAGTACCTAATCTAATATTAGCAAATTAGAAGAGTAATGATTCATATTGGAAGTAATTGAAAATCAGTACTTTCGCCTGCCACGTTCTTTTAATCTAATTAGCAAAGTCTTCGTTTGAGTGATCGTACAAGTACAAGTTTGCCTGAAACAACTTCTCTCTATCCTCTGGGCTCTGACCTGGGAGGCTGACACAGGAAATGATCAGAAGGAAGCAATATAAGAAGCTGCAGGCAATGGTGTATGCGCGATTAAGGAGCGCACCAAGCTTACATTTTTGGCACTGTGTGAATCATATAGGGTACCAGATGAGATGGAAATGAACCTTAAGAGTTACAGGCAGAAAGACGGAGAGGAGGAAAAGTGCAATGGAGCTAAAGGAAGAAAGAGGCTTTGAGAAGGAGAAAGGGAGCAAGGCAAGAGCAAACTCTGGGATAGATACTGCAGCACAAGCTATACTCCTGAGGGAGCCACAGAGATGGCTTGGAAGACAAATCAGGGCCACAGAGGTGACTCTGCAGCTGCACTTCTTTTCTCTCCTATAGCCACGGACATCTAACATGCTACATTCCAGCTTACGCCTGTTGTGACTGGAATTCACATAACTTACCTGTTTTTTCACGGAATCACTATTCATGACATACCCAGAACGGCGGGTATGCTGCAACCTTATTCCTGCATATCTTGATGAAGGGCAGAATCAGCGAGCCTTGGCGCATTCTTCACAGAGCTGATCGAACAATGACTTCAAGCTGTGCTTGATAAATTGGAATCCTACCGGGTCCATGCTGGAGACCAGCTCACACAGTGTTTGGGAAAAAACACACAACCCTACAACTAGGCCGTATCTCGTTAGGTATGTCCATCACAAACCTATTCTGAGAACAATAGTTAGGCTCAGATGCTGCTATAAATACACATTATCACCTCAGGGAATCTTGAATAGGGCGCTTTTACTTCACAGAATTAAAAAGCGGTACAAATGTGTTGGTGGTTTGGAGCTGATGAAAGGTAAACTCCCAGCAGTAAACCTATCCGATTGCCACCCCAAGAGGAATTAAATGGTTCACTCCAAGGCATCCTTTCCCTCTGCAGACAATAATATGCTGCAGTTGTCAGTTATCAGAACAGAAGCTGGTGGCGCAGGAACATGGGGGCAGAGCAAACAATAAGATTGAAGACACTGTTTGCAAAGAGCTGTGACCTTCGCTGATATGATCAGGTCATTTTGAAAGAGAGTGATGTGGTGCAATGTGGGCAAAAAAAAGCTGATGCATCTACGCAGCTGTTCAGTTTGGATTTCACAGTGAGTCTTTGCAAACGTGACCCAAAGTTGTTTCAGAACTGCTGAAATCTTGAATGCAACTTCTACCCACCTTTTATCGGGGTATGATACATCACCAACAAGAAACAAAGAGCTGTGGCGTCCACATCAACAACAAAGGCCACATCGAGTCAAAGATATCAGTTACATCATTTTGTAGCCTTTTTGTAAGAACCGGTCTGATCATGTGCGCTGTGCTTTTTTAATTTAGTTTGGAAAAGAAAAGAAATGTGTTAGAGGGTCTCAGCCCCATAGAAGTTAAAAGGGTGGTGAAGGCAAGGAAGAGTCGAGAGAGAAGGGGGCTCAGCGAGGACGAAGCTCTCACTAGTGCAGCGTGGGGAAGGAAACTGGCCCTCAGGGAGATATGGTTGTGCGGGGATGACATTTTTAGGGCAGCTGTGAGAGTTATAGATGACTATCAGATGTTATCCATTACTCCCTGGTTAAAAATGTATGGAAACCAAAAATAATAACAAAGGAAGATGTCAAAATGAGAGGAGGATAAAGAAAGATAAAGATTAAATTGTGGTTACGAACTAATTATTGAATTCAATCAACAATCACTGTATGCAAAGGTGGGGACGAGGTTACTCTGCAATTGTGTTTGTATGTTTGATTGTAATCAAAAAACAAAATGTGTTAATAAAATCAGAGACAACTTAATACATCTTTACTACTGAATTTAAGGCAATGAAATGTGTTTTGGTTTTTTTCTTGTCCTGATGTTGTTTACGACTCTCTTAACATCCATGGGGCTTGCTCTCCTGCATGAATAAACAATAGAGGTGAATGAGCAAACATTTTGATTACACCCTGCTGTTGAAAGTTGAATATGAATATAGAGCCAGAGCTGTCTTGTTTGTGTACTGAATGCTCTTTCACCCTTAAAACTCTTCAGTGCATAACCTTGTTTGCAGCCGTTGCCTCCATGTAACATGTAAACTGTTAATGTGCTCTCACCCGTGTTATTATTTTATGGCTCAGGGAAACAAGACCCATTTTCAGTTTCTAACGCGTATTAGTTCTGAAGAGTGACCTGCTTGTAGCTGTCATAATCACTGGATATTTAGGAAATTAAACTTTGTGCAACAATTTTGTTGCATATATGAGTAACGCAGATTAATATTTTCTATCCCTCAGACCTAGGCTGCTCAAACGGTTTCATGCTCTCAGTTGTTTGCAGTAAATCATCTGTCACCAATACAAAGATGCAGCAATATCAATGTAATACTCATCCTCAAACATGAACTTCAAAAGTCCAAAACCCAGTGGGATAGAAAAGAAATGATCTCTCTCAAAAAAAGCGTCTTATTCTGACATTTTTTTGACTTCAATCCCTTGTCATGTCATCGCCATTTCTCTAAGTTTCTGCATCTTTATCCGGCAGGCCACTGACTCAAACAGCCACTGTAGGCGAGCAGCATTTGAGCCAAGAGACTGTGGGCTGTTCACAGGAACCTTCAGCTCCCTCAGGTCTCGCTCGAAAAAAACCAAGAGACATGACCAAGAAGACGATGGACAGTTTTAATACAGAAGCAATGGCCTCAGGGGATTAGAGTGGTTACCCCTGCAGATATTATGGGCAGTGAAATGAAGCACATCTATTTCCTGCAGGCTGAACGATGACATGTGGCAACTGGGGCCTCTGATGGGGTGGCTTGTTGACGTGTCTGTCGCACAAACTCCCACTGATTAACAGAGCAAAATGAATCCCCATCCCGTGCATGCAAGCGAATGAAGAGTATGGATTTTATCCTCACACTCGACGTGACTTTGATTTTTTTTTGTTCCTTAAAGCACAACAGCTGCTTCAATAGCGATCCAGGAAGAGAACACTCCTGTTAAACTGAAATAATGGTTGCTATGGGAGAGATATTCTGACTGCTACTGTATGTCATTACAGGCTACCGCTGTGTTTACAGGCTGAACAGACAGAATGGAGATTTGGACAGGTAACTGATAAAAATTAGTTGCTGGAGGACTGGCAGCAGACATCAGTGGAGAAACAGAGATTGCACTTCACAAAGAAGGATCATAATGAGTCCCACCCAAAACTGCCTTGCAGTCCCATGGCTGATCCCTCAGGGTTAGGAGAAATGTGAATGCACATGCGTACGGGCACACAAACACGGAGCCACACACAAACATAAAACGGGTTGGGACTGCATTTAAAGCATGTCTTTAAACACAGCGTTTTCCTGCTGCATCCGCTGTCTCCCCCGGGATCAGACGGTACATAATCAATGCCCCGCTGCGGTGCACAGCCATCACATTGCCACTGCTTCTCCTGCAGCAGTAGCTTCCTTTGCTCTAACATTCGAGACAGTGAAAAAGCAATATACACATGTGTCCAATTAACAATTGCTCTGTTGGTTCGCCACCTCTATCTCTGTCATGCTTCCTTTGCATATTCCATTTAATCCAAACCTAATCTGCAAGTTGCCAACACCTGTCCAATTTCTGCTGACCCTCAGTGGATGAGTTCTGCTTTCTCAGTGGATTTAGGATAAGAAAAGTGCTGCAGTCCTAGCCTAGTTATAATCATTTAAATGAATCACCTAAATTAAGAACACTGCAGGGTGATATTTCTCAGTGGGTGTTTAAGTAATACATTTTGATTACCATGTTTAGTGTTTGTGACACCATCACATCAACAGTGTTATATACTTACCTTAATCTATAATAATAACTTACAATATCCAGGTCTATTGTGACACATACTGAACATTATATCCCTAATCCTCAGCCGCAGCCTCTTCTAAATCAATCAAATGAAATATTTAAACATCTTGCTCAAACATGTCTGGTTCTCTTTACTCCAACCCCCTCAAATAAGTCAATAACTGACTAGGTTTTTGCTGGATTCCCCTCATTATTGCATTTCATAATAAATAGTTTTACCTAACTGTAGATCTGTGTCTCACATCAGAGTGAAATACAACATTTTCTTCCATGAAATAAGCCTCAGGTTACCAGACAGCCTTTATGCATGGTGCGCACCGACATCACATTGTTTGCATCACGTTGCCTCTCATGTGCGCCACTATGTCACATTCGCAATGGCACATTGGCGGTTGCAGTTCCTTTACCAACGGCAAAGCTTTTATAGTAGAGTGGTCTTATGTAACTGCAACAAAAAAGGGCTTTGTGCTTTTTGTGTTGTTATCTTGGATCACTGAGAAACGTCAAGGCGGATTTTCTTAATGAAGAAGCGGAAAATGTTGTTGTGTTAGTCTTTGCTTTTTAAATCTGCATGGAACAACAGTTCACTTCTGTTTGGCACACAACACTCATTTGAAGTGGAAGAAAAGGACACAATTGCTCAGTGAATATCATGACAGTTTTCATTTTCAGTATTTAATGTGACTGATGTCAAGGTCATGGAACTGCTGATTATTTGCAATAATGATTAATCCTTCCATTGCTTTTTCAATCGCTCAATTAATCTTTCAGCCTGTCAAATGTCAGGAAAAATGGAAAAATGTCCATCCGTTTTCCAGAGCCCATGTGATGCAGTGAAATTGCTGGTTTTGTAAAGCAAGGCAAGAATGTTAATGTACATTCTAAAAACAATGATATAAATAGAAATGCTGAAAATGATTTTATTTGTAGTCTTATTGACTTACTTTGGTGAAAGTGGATCATTTATTTTCTTTCTTTTAATGACACTTAATTAGGGTTAGGGTTAGTTTTTAGGTTTACTTTTTAAATACTCATGTCTTTAAAGTTTAAAAGTTATTTGTGTGCTGTTGTTTATGTACATTAGCTGAGACCTACTGGTTGGGAGCTATGGAAGACAACGTTTTTTGGCTTCATGAGCCACAAAGTAACTTTCAAATTTCACTTTACTCAAATAAGGAAAGACCAGCTAATATACCTCTAATGTAACTGTAATTAAGATGCTGTTACAACAAAAGACAACCCTGTGAGTAATTATTCACATAAAGCACTTACTATATTTGAATAGTTACACTTAAAGGCATAAAACATACTTACGTGTTTAAAAAAAAAAAAGAGCAAATTTTGATTTTGTGGTTGGTGTGTGGTCTAATCTGTATGCTTTCAAATCTACCAAAGAGGTGACAGGAATTATGAGGTGCGAATGGGGTCTGACTGTTGATAATGACTGCTGAATGGGGTTCAAAGCACTGATAAGCTACTGTTTCAAAAGGTCAAGAATAAACCTTCAGGCTGCAGATTAGTTAACCATTTTCTTGATTCATTGTTTTTTACTAATCGGTATTAAATTAAAATGAAAAATAGATTCTAGGATCTGTGTCTTTTGTACAATACTGTGTAGTTCTTTTCTTGAGGCCTGACAGCATCAGATTTATTCTCCTCTTTCATGCTGGCTTTCAATTATATTCCTTGAGCTTCATGACTTGAATGAACAAAGTGAAAAACATTCAGTGAGAGCACAGCACTCTGAATGCTGCCATCGCCCTGTCATTTTCCCTCATGCTGCTTTTCAATTAAGAACTGTCAATGTCTCATATCAGCTGTAATCCCTTTAACATGCAATTGACTGAATATGCCCAGTCGATACCTCCATCCTAAGTCATCGCATCTATTCTAAAGACAACAAAAGTCTCCTGTGTTTACCTCTCACAGCGGATTGGCCTCTGATCTTCAAATCCCTTGTTTAGCTTAAGTGGCCCTCTAGGGATTGCGGCAAGCAGAGGATGAGGAGACGGAGAGTGATGGAGCGACCGAGGGAGGCCGAGGGTGAGGCTGTAAGGACGGAGAAAGATAGATAAATGAGAAAAAGGGAAAAAAGAACAGAAAAAAAGAGATATCCACAGAGGAAAGATAAGGAGAGGTAGGAAACCTTTTAGGATGAGACGGCCTTGCCCCACCACCACTGCTTCCTCTCCTCCTCCTCTCCCAGGCCTGATGGAATCTGCTTGGTTGAACTAATCAGGAATTCACAAAGACCGCTCTCCGACGCCCACCTCTCCTGCACTTTCTGTCATGGATGAAATGAGAGGCTTAGGTCCTTTGTGGATGACTTTGCCTGTCATATTTTGTGAAGATGATGCCTTCCACCTTAACTGGGGGGTGGTTGGAAGTGGGAAACCAGAGGGGGACAGGATATTGATCCTTGTAACTCCCTTCAACGCCCCCTTGTAATAGAAATATGTTCTTGTGGCAGAGGTAAGTCACACTTGAGTTTTAGTCATGTGGGGAATCAGCGTTGGAGTGACAAGGATTTGAGGTTCTGTCGTTAGCACACCAAAGGAGAGCGATAAGACTTGACAGAATCTCTTTTTTCCTTTTTCATGGATGAATATTGTTTTTGTTTGCATTTCATCTGCTTATCTGCCGCTTTGCCAACTATTTCCTCTACACATCCCCAACACCCCCTCACCTTCTCGTTCTCTTTTCGCTGTAGTTATTTTATGTGTTTTGATCACTTAGGAGATAGCAGCACCTGCACATCATCCCTGCTTCTAAATGAAAAGTGATGGTATCGACAGACACTATCGCATACAGACACCGCTGCGACAGAGCAGGGAGGGGAAAGCGGCAGAAGAAAAGCAATGGGGGCAATCAATAAGGTAGTAATGAGGACTCAGATGGTATGGACATGAGAGGGGAAATAACGTGTTGTGGGAGAGAAACAGGGAGAAGAGAGATGGGAAGGGAGAGAGAAACAGAGCGAGGAAGAAGATACTAGGCCATGCATGATATATGGTGGGAAAAAGATTATGCACATTGTTTTTTGTGTGTGTGTGTGTGTGTGTGTGTGTGTGTGTGTGTGTGTGTGTGTGCGCGCGTGCGTGCGTGCGTGCTGCGTGCGTACGTGTGCGTGTGTCTAACCACTGACACATGGTAGTTGGATTATTGATTGCTGTTTTCAGTGTGACCCCGCAGAACCTGGTAGTCACCACAGATGTTCAGTACAGCACAGTTGTCATCGCTCCTTCATGCCCTGAGGTACAGCAACACACACACAGCATTGACAAGGTGAAACCCTCATGGGCTTTGCAGGACTGCCCTACCTGCCAAGTCTCTGCCATTCACCTGAAATATAGTCTTCAATGTCCTTCACCTAAATTGCTTTGAGTTTTAATATATGTGCAACCTTGTTGCAAAGTAAATCATCATGAAAACTTACAGTATGAACAGAGTTTTGGTTATTTTATTTAACAGGGTTTTTAGTACAATTTTCCCTACTACTTTTCAAAAAACTTTATCCAGAGTAAAACACTTTTGTAATAGTGTAATGCTGTATAAAGAATGCAATTTACAACGCACCTCTGGGCACAGACATTTAAGGGGCCCCCAATCCTGACTAAAGAGGACTAATGAGTGTCAATGTGTCTTCTTTAAGTTACTTCGAGTTCCTTTGTAGTGGTTCTGCATTTATTGTTGTTCATTATGCATCTCTTACGATAGTTGTTTTGCATCTTTCTTTGGCGGTCTTGTATTTTTATTTAGTAATTTTTTTCGACTTGCATGAATAATAATTTGCTCAACGCAGGAAGTAGTCTGCCCTTTATTTGCATCAATTCTGAAATAAGCAAAAACAGCTGGCTTTCAGGGATTTAATGTGATCCCATCACAGACTTACAGTTATTCCCTTTTTAACTGAAACAACGGTCTTTACCCAACCTGCACCATTATCTTCCCTATTAGCCTTATCTTAACCATGCTTTATATACATCAACCAAAGTCTGTTTCCATCGTTAACCATTCTGTAGTTGCAATGTGCCGATACTGTACAAATAAATACATTAGAAATCTTTGGCATTTAATGTTATCCAGAGTTTTGAAGGATCTTCCAATATCAATGTTCCTGTTCATTGATAGTGTTGGAAAACCACAAAAATAAATTCTCTCTCATTCCTATACGAGTTTAGGACAAATATTTATAGAAAAATGTTGAGTGAGAAAAAGGTGTCCACACAATGTTTGTAAATCCTTTTAATACATGTGAATAAAGTCATTGTTGTCATGATTCGGTTACTGTTATTCCTGGGGCATCCACCACAAAATAAATTCACTAAAAACAATTCTGTGTGAAGTAATTACAAAGGACACTGATTAAGCCAAATGTTCATTTAACACCAGTGTAGTACTTAGTTATTCGTGTTTGTGAAATCTGTGTGCACACGTATGTGTTTGCATATTTACTATGGGGCAAGGTTAAGTCTTAGTATTAAATAAGTTTAGAGGCTATTGATGTATTTCATCATTCATATTATGTTTTTGCCAAAAAGCTGAACATTTGGCTCAATATCAGTAGCTGAGATCGGAGCAGAATGATGGCTCAGTTTGACTAAGAGTTTAGAATTGTATTCAAGACATGCTGCTAAGGTAACCAAAAAAACAAACAAGCGTGACTTAATTTGGTCCCTTGTTCAGTAGGTCATAAATCAGTCGAGGTGAATTGGATTTCAGGCGCTAATTAGGTTCCTATATCATTGAACATTCAGACACTGATGAGTCATAGTTTTAATGCAATGTGGTAATGATGACTCATAAACAACACAACTCATCAAAGTAACTGTAAAAGTTGTTCATTAAAATAGAAACTGTATGTGGCTGTAGAAATATCTTTGAAATATATTTCATCCATTATACAGGGCTTGCTTTGTCAGTCCTTGGAAAGAAGAGACTGAATGGAAAGTAAAAAGGTTCAGGAAACCACCTTAATTCCTTCAGGGGAATTTCATCCTGTGTTGGTCAAAAGTCAAATGTAATTCATTCACTGAGAGACTTGGTTTTCTTTGGGCATTGCAAGTGCCTGTGGCAGTCTCCAGGAGTATGCTAATGGGGGCAATAATGACACCTCAGTTGCCTATACAAGGCCACCTGTTCATCTCTGGAGGGGAAGTTAAAAACTGGCCCTATCCCTTCTGAGAGCTTAGCATATGGTTCCATTTGCCTATTTAGAATTCTTAACCCTGTTTTTGTGTGAAAAACATTGCCTTTAAAGTGATAATCACAATGGTCTTACTGTACCAACCTTTATACTTTGAATAATATTTAATTTACTCATTTATCCAACATTTTGTGTTAAGTTTGGTGTGGACAATGAAGGTAAGGTTAGGTGGCTGGCTTCCACCAAAAAGGGATGGTGGGTTTTGTTCTCTACTTTAGTCGAGTTTGAGAAATCATTGAATCGATTGCCGTGAAATTTTGCACAGACATTTGTAGTGCCCCAGGGGATGAAAAATGAATGTAGTGTTCCCCTTACCTTATCTGTCTGGAAAAAAATATGCAAAACTCAAATATTCTTATCAGCTGTCCTGAAAAAAATGAAGATAGTGCACGAACACATTCATTTAATGAGCATGTTAGAATGCTGCTAGCATATCTCAAAGCACAGCTGTGATAAATGTAGCATTTATTTCAAAAAGGGACGTCCTGTTATTCTGACATCCAATACAAGCCTTGTAGTCACTTAATATAAATAACCATTCTGTTATGTGTCTGAAAAAAAAAGTAAGAAACCATATATCTATATTTTCGGCTCTGATTTCTTTGTTTGGTGGTTTTTCTCTGTGTCAGAATAAGGGAAATAATACTACTGGCTCTTTTCTTTGTTAGGTTATGTGTGAGTCAAGGAAAAACCTGATGTATTTTGGAGCAGATCAGAGTCATAGGTCATTCAACGATAAGTTACTTTTTTAGTAACATTGAAAAATAAGTAAATTGTGTATATTTGGAAAAATGTGCTCCCAAAGGTTTTGCATTTGTATCTTTAAACCCGCAAACAACTTTTTCCATGTGGAAAAACCTGATTTTTTTCAGCGTCCATGTTGTTTCCAAATAACGACTTAACGGAAACATATGTTTAGTTGGAAGAACCAATTCCCATATAAAAGCAACACTGCTAATGCGATTGACAATGCCCTAAATATATATGCTTTAAACTGTAGCTTTTCCACATTCAAAAACCCTTTTCGTTATTTTCAGCTCTCCAGCTCAAAGTAACAACTGGACTTGAATTATTTTTTTTGGACTTTGTTGCTTGTAATTACGTTTTGAAGCCAACAAGTGAAAGCAACATAAGTAGAGCCTCCCAGCCTCACACGACCGCTTAAGTGACCGTTGACTCTTAGTCTTGTTAACCAATTATAGGAAATTGAGTACATCCTCCAGGTCATTTTTGCCAAACTGTTAACAGGAGATTACAGCTTTTTTTTCTCCCTTTACAAGAATTGTGTCACAATAACACATCACAGAATACATTTTAAAAAGAACCACAACAAACATTACTACATTCTTAAAGGTTTCATGCTTCACAGAGCTGTTGTGTTGAATTGCATTTGGTTGGACAGGTGGTCATGATGTTGGGTCCACCCCCATATACAACTGTTGTCTAGTTAAAAGTCTTTCTCTTGAAAGAATATGCTGTCACAGGCAGCACTGTCATAATAATGGACCCTGACTGGCATAAAACAGCAGCTTGTCTCATTCAAATGAGGCAAACCTGCTGAGTGAAGGAGAGTAAAATGCTGCAAATATTGCCTGCATTTTTTTGTATTCTTTAACTACTTGGTGAAGGATATTAAAGGTATGAACATACAATTTTACAAGCATAATTTTATTCTAGAAGAGCCAGCACGAAACAGATTTTACCACACACTAAAGGTTAATTGTGTTTTATATAAGAGATCCTCTTACTTTTTATGTTAACTCTGACTGTTCCACCTTTGTAATCTACAGTGCTCAGTTGTAATAAAGCAGCGACCTGTTGTCAGGTGGAACACCTAAACACCTGCAGTTCAAAAAATAAATCAAACCGTACTTAAACCATAAGGAGCTGTGTATCACACCGTTTGTCTTTTAAGTTCAAGATCAAGATCATTTATTAAATATTAGTCCTTTCAGGAAAATACATTTTCACGAGACAAAGAAAGATATAGAACCTTGATTTAATTAAATTACCAACAGCCACAGTTCCGGTGAAGGTTTTCAGACTAAACACACTGTGAATATGTTTTGCATATCAGCTGTGTTATTGAGCCTAAACATACTGACAAAAATCAACTCAACGAAATGTGCCGAGGTCCTAATCCACGTTATACTGGACTACTGGACACTTAGAGGGACGTTTAGGGGTTGAAGTCTAGATGGACACTATTACAATTAAACAAAATAAAATAAAAAATAAAATTAATATTTCATCAAAGCATACATCCTGGCATGCTATATTTTGGGGAAATAAGCTGGAGAAAAAGAGAAACAAAAAGAGATATTTTTTGTCCCATCATGAGTGCACAGTGTTGACACATTTTCTGGAAAAACACCTCTTATGAATTATCCTGAAGTCATTTTAATAAAAAGCCACATGGGCTACAACTCATTTTGAACACTTTAGGGGTGACATTATATTAGTACTGTGTTTCCACTGCATATCATGGTGAGGTTGTGTATGTAACACTTGCCTTTGCGTATATTCATTCGGAATAAATACAGGATCTGCTTTGTGTTCGCTGCTTGATGTTACCTGAAAGACTTTTTAATGCATTGCTGCCTTGTTACCTACCTAGATTTGTGTCATCATAATAGCACATCAGAATTCAAAGAGCAAGCATTATTTTATGAACATGGTATGCATATGATCAAATACTTTGAGAACACCTGCAGTGCTTCCTGATGTGTGACTTTTATAGTTGAATATGCATTACCAACCCAAATACAGCACAGAGAAATTAATGCTGAGTTCTAGCCACTTTGAACTTGAAAAAGTCCAACCTCTACTAGAAAAAATACAAATTCAGACAGAGCTACTACTTGTAAACTCATGCCTTACCATCTACTATGATTCACAAAGTATTTGTTACCGACATCACCAAACATTGGAAGCACTAATTGGAAATGTAAAAGATAACACGGATATTATTAGGATGTATTTGCAATAATGAACTTACAATTTTAGATGCTACCCTATCGTTAACCATTTTACATTTTTATATTACCAAAAATGTGGCCAATGTTAGAAGGTTGTTTGTTACTGTAATAAATCTCCAGATGGTATATTCACTGCTCGAAGGTTATAAGGAATAACTTTGAAAAATGCTCCCTTAGACAAATGGTAGTCAAGGCTTTTATGTATGTTTGGCGCGAAACACTTGTAGAAGCAAGGATACGCTACGGTGCCTTGCTCTGGGACCCCACGGTAGCACTTGGTGGGGGCTTGAACCTGGTGACCTTCCAGTTCCTAGGCCAAGCCCTAACCACTTTGCCACCCCGCCACACCACTCTAAGATCCAATTTTGGAGAATTCAACCGGGAAAATTCCGACATTCCAGTTGTCTGGAACACCATATGATTACCATAAAACAAATATATAGTAGTCATACCAATACTAGTATTTCCACTAGCCCTACCGCAAGGAAATGTCTATAATCAAAAAAAATGATATAGCAGCCTCTGTGAGTTGTGACTCTGTGAGTTTATTTTGTATGATTATTCCAGTACAGATAGAAGTGTTTTTAAAAAATAGTATAACAGTATTTCACTGTTACTGGTTTAGTTTACCAGAGACTTGGATTGGATTCAGATTAAGTAAATGAACATTTATGAGAGAAAACTAGGTCATTGTCGTCTGTTGATGTTGGAATTGTGGGAGTGTATTTCAATCACAGTGGATACGCTTTAAGGACTGGTGTTTTGTCCTGTCTTGTGCTGCATGTTCTTTTAAACATGTTTTTTCTTCCATAAAGTCATCTGTTGTTTCTCTTCTCTGCTGTTTGATGGAGCCACATACAGAGAGTTAAAACAAGAAATCAACGGTCCATGTAGGTAATAAAAACAGAATACATAATGCACAGCAGCTACGCTTGATGCTATTCAACACTGTAAAGCGTAGAACTCAGCAAACACACCTTATTATTTAAAAAAATATAAATGATCTACCCCCGACAGAGACACAATCATAGCTAATCTCTCTCTCCAGTCCTAATAGCATGGCATATTGACTTGTATTTCTACCCTGCTGTTTCAAGCTCCTGCAAGATGAGTCACATCAAATCAATGCCCATCAAACGTCAAGCTCTTAAATGAATGGAGGTGTCATGAGTCAGATTCTTTATTATTGGGAAAGTATTAGCTTTTTCCACCTTAACAAATCTGTGCACCATCTCTTCCGCTGGATCCCTATCTGGCATTCAGTGGTTTACTTTAGATCGACGAAAAGAAACACTGACAAGGTCATTCAATCATCAGGTGCAAAAAAACTCTGCCTATCCTATCTTTGCAAGCACATATTTGATGCTTTTGGCAATTATAAGGAGGCAGGAGGGATTGGGTTCAAACCATGCTGTTGATCAAATGTAATTGAGTGGCTACGATTACTTTTAAATAAACTTTTCTAAGACTACAGGCAACATTGACTACCTCTCGTTTCCTGGGTGCTTCACTTTCCAGTTCATTTCTCCCTCCTTTTGTTAACCACTTTTCTCCATTTTAAGATGTTGTTACAAAACTCCAAAAGAGATGGCAACTGAGCTGCCACCAACTGAAGGCATTCAATTTCCTACCAGTTTCAATTCAGTCTGGAACAGAAGAAATTATAGTCATTGAAACTCCTTTTGTGGAAGGTTGCTTCACATCGTAACAAGTAAACACACCATCACCCTCACATTTGATGCACCCTTTGCACCAATCCCAACCAACATTCATCATCGCCAAAGTTGGAAGAAACCTCGGTCTGGGCCAGTTGAAAATCCGGACCTCCTTTGCAACACTATAACTTTTAAACTATTTTTCAGCTAAAAGATTTTTAAAAAACTCAGAAAAAGTAAGAGCAGACCCCGGGATCATACTGCTGAAGAAACGTTGTATTAGCATTTATATAGCTAACCCTTCTTGCTCCTCATTGGTTCACCTTGGTGAAAGTTGAAAGACCACTCCCCAGTTCTTTGTTGTAACTCTTTTCCACAGACATTTGTATTTTAATTCTGCTCACGTGACAATTAATTTAAATGCAAACGTTTGGAAGCCTTACTAGCCTTAGCAACCGAGTCCACTACTCTCCTCTAAATGAACTTACACAAACATTCTGATGGAAATACTGTTCTGACAGTGTACACACCCTAACAATTCCCTATTATTTTCTAATACAATAATTGTATACTCCAACACCAAAAGAGCTTGTTTAAGTGAGTAAAACAACTTGAAAGGAGGACCACCGTCTGAGATAAAGCTGGTTGTAGGTCAGAACCTTTTTTTAACCATGCTCTCCCTAGTACCAATAATGTGTTTTATACACATAGAATCATACACCCCAATGTGTTTTCTGGCCATTGCCATCTTCTTTTTTTGTTAACAAAATGTACCTGAATTGGTTGAGCTACTGTAAGCCACTTTAAGCAAACTAAAAGTTAAATTAAGTTTGATGAACTTAAAACACATTGAAAGTTCTAAAATGTAAACATGGACAACACCAAAACTGTCAATCCCAAATTGAGACAACTTCTAAAGCATACTTAATTTGTGTCTATTGTACTCAAAATGTGACCACAATTTACTGAAAGATCATCGTGTTGTTTTGAATAAGACTTGAAAATAGCTATTAGCAACACAATATAGTCAGAAACATTTTTACTTAGGTAAAACATATTTGAATGTAGTCAAAATGTCCTTTGTCTTAAAGAACTGACTAAATGACTCATTTACAAAAAAATTCTCCATAAAACTATTGAAGTAATTAAGATGTTTGTCTTTCAAACCAATCCCTCTGTTTGAGTATTAAACCACAGAGCATTTCCCTTCAGAATCTGTGCAGTAATTAGTGCCTGGAGAAACAAAGTTTAGTTTCTGACATTATTAACAAATGTGCATTATGCAGAGGAACAGACTGTTAAATTGTCACATGACAGGTCAGTTTAAGCCATTTGAGAAGAAGTGGGAGGCACAAAAAATACTGGAGGAAAATGTAGCAGTTAAGCATGACCCGAATTCTAGCTGCTAGGGAAACTGAATCAGAGCCGAACAGTGCAATGAATGTGTTGCGGTTTCTCTCTTGCATCTTTGGCAAGACATACCAACAACAACAACTTACAAAGGTGCAGAAATACATGTTGGCACAAGAACATTTTCAGCAGTTTTTTACCTCATGCTTTTTAACTACAGGGCAAAATGTTTAACCCAAACTGCAACTGCTACCAGCTAGTTGCTACTTTTTGGTGCTGGTCAGGTTGTGTATGATGTTTTTTGTGTGCTGGAACTGCTGCTAAGGAAAACAAGACAGATAAGACCTTTTTTTGTTTTTGATGACAGTGAATTTGGTTGACCATGAAAAACTAGAACAATAAATAAACTGAAAGTCTCTAAATCTATGTAAAGATAAGGCAGGTGCTAAAGTGACTATAGTCAACAATGCTATCTGCACCCTGGAGACTACAGAAGACAATGCTATCTGCACCCTGGAGACTATAGACGACAATGCTATCTGCACCCTGGAGACTACAGAAGACAATGCTATCTGCACCCTGGAGACTATAGACGACAATGCTATCTGCATCCTGGAGACTATAGACGACAATGCTATCTGCACCCTGGAGACTATAGACGACAATGCTATCTGCATCCTGGAGACTATAGACGACAATGCTATCTGCACCCTGGAGACTATAGTCAACAATGATATCTGCACCCTGGAGACTATAGTCAACAATGCTATCTGCACCCTGGAGACTATAGTCAACAATGATATCTGCACCCTGGAGACTATAGTCAACAATGCTATCTGCACCCTGGAGACTATAGTCAACAATGCTATCTGCACCCTGGAGACTATAGTCAACACTACTATCTGCACCCTGGAGACTAGAGTCAACAATACTATCTGCACCCTGGAGACTATAGTCAACAATGCTATCTGCACCCTGGAGACTATAGTCAACAATACTATCTGCACCCTGGAGGCTATAGTCAACAATGCTGCAAATAGTCAACAATGCTATCTGCACCCTGGAGACTATAGTCAACACTACTATCTGAACCCTGGAGGCTATAGTCAACAATGCTATTTGCACCCTGGAGACTATAGACGACAATGTTATCTGCACCATGGAGACTATAGTCAACACTACTATCTGCAACCTGGAGACTATAGTCAACAATGCTATCTGCACCCTAGAGACTATAGTCAACAATGCTATCTGCACCCTGGAGACTATAGTCAACAATGCTATCTGCACCCTGGAGACTATAGTCAACAATGCTACCTGCACCCTGGAGACTATAGTCAACAATGCTATCTGCACCCTGGAGACTATAGTCAACAATGCTATCTGCACCCTGGAGACTATAGTCAACAATGCTATCTGCACCCTGGAGACTATAGTCAACAATGCTATCTGCACCCTGGAGACTATAGTCAACAATGCTATCTGAACCCTGGAGACTATAGTCAACACTACTATCTGCACCCTGGAGACTATAGTCAACAATGCTATCTGCACCCTGGAGACTAGAGTCAACACTACTATCTGCACCCTGGAGACTATAGTCAACAATGCTATCTGCACCCTGGAGACTATAGTCAACATTACTATCTGCACCATGGAGACTAGAGTCAACACTACTATCTGCACCCTGGAGACTATAGTCAACAATGCTATCTGCACCCTGGAGACTATAGTCAACAATGCTATCTGCACCCTGGAGACTATAGTCAACACTACTATCTGCACCCTGGAGACTATAGTCAACAATGCTATCTGCACCCTGGAGACTAGAGTCAACACTACTATCTGCACCCTGGAGACTAGAGTCAACACTACTATCTGCACCCTGGAGACTATAGTCAACAATGCTATCTGCACCCTGGAGACTATAGTCAACAATGCTATCTGCACCCTGGAGACTATAGTCAACAATGCTATCTGCACCCTGGAGACTATAGTCAACAATGCTATCTGCACCCTGGAGACTGTAGTCAACACTACTATCTGCACCCTGGAGACTATAGACGACAATGCTATCTGCACCCTGGAGACTGTAGTCAACACTACTATCTGCACCCTGGAGACTATAGACGACAATGCTATCTGCACCCTGGAGACTATAGACGACAATGCTATTTGCACCCTGGAGACTATAGTCAACAATGCTATCTGCACCCTGGAGACTATAGTCAACAATGCTATCTGCACCCTGGAGACTATAGACGACTATGCTATCTGCACCCTGGAGACTATAGTCAACAATGCTATCTGCACCCTGGAGACTATAGTCAACAATGCTATCTGCACCCTGGAGACTATAGTCAACAATGCTATCTGCACCCTGGAGACTGTAGTCAACACTACTATCTGCACCCTGGAGACTATAGATGACAATGCTATCTGCACCCTGGAGACTGTAGTCAACACTACTATCTGCACCCTGGAGACTATAGACGACAATACTATCTGCACCCTGGAGACTATAGACGACAATGCTATCTGCACCCTGGAGACTATAGTCAACAATGCTATTTGCACCCTGGAGACTATAGTCAACAATGCTATCTGCACCCTGGAGACTATAGTCACAATTCTAAATATGCCTGGGGTGTAAACAGCCAATGTTAGGGTGGGGTGAATGTAAAAAGCCGAATAGCTGTGGTGTAGCTATTTTCATTCTTGTACAAACAAACCAGCTCTATAAAGCGATATAATAATTGCATTAGAATGATAGTTATATATGTCTAACATGTTTAATGTAGCAGTAATAGAAATTGCACAATTGTACTGTGGACAATGTCATGTAAATGTCATTGCTAATGTTTACAGTCATGTAACAACTTATTTAACCTCTTTAATTTCACACTGCAAACATTCCATTTTCTCTATTCAGCACAGTGCTTGATATTTCGAGTCTTCACAGTAAGTTTGAACCACACTCTTTTGGGAGTGTTGTTTTAATTTAAATGTAAATGAACTCCTATCATTTTTTTAAAGCCTGTTTCTGTTTACAAAGGCAACAAAATAACATGATCTTCTGACACCAAAGAGCAGCGGCTAATTGAAACTATGAATCAAAGTGTGACTCGATGACACTTGTGTTTTACTGCACTGAAGCACAGGCGAATAATGCCCTGTACAAAGGGTAATGTGATACTGTTAATAATGACCTCATTAGTAACACAGGGACTGTGAAAGAATAGTCAAAGCTTATTGGCTTTATTGAAATATTATAGATTAAGTGATACATGATGATCAAATAAGGAACATTGAACCTTATGCTTGTTTTTTTTCTTTAAGGAATAATGTAAATTACTGGTTCATTCTCGTCCCACTCTCTTATTCCTCATATTGACACTTGCTCTGCAGCATGCTAATGCTGTGCTAAGTTTCTTCCACAAGCTGCTGGGGTGAGGTGATAAAGAAGCTGTCTGTATGAGGGGTGCTTTGGTTTTTCTGCTCTGTTGACTTACCAGAATGTTGTTCTGTTAACGTGCCTCATGTAAATGGCAAGTGTTCTCTTGTGCCCTCTTTTGCCGTTCTCTCTCGCTGAGAATAATCCGCTATTATACATCTGTAAAAAATGCATAATATGTGCCAAGCCTCAGGCTCTCATAGCGGCTGTCAGCATAACCCACTTGATGGAAGAGGGTAATTCACCTACAATTGCAATTTACATCGTTGAACAGTCTTGCTGATTGGCATTCAGAAACACAAAGTTAGGGTTGGAGACAAACTATTTAAAAGTCCCATTTGGTCAACAATCTCAGAAATGGAACTTAATGAATCAGTTTTTAAATGTCGAATTTGCTTTAAAACTATGTAGACAGAGCATTGGCACTAATGGGTTGCTTAAATAGTCAAGAGTCTCAAATGGTGCCTTGTCAGATTTGTGAAATTATTTATCCTTTAAACAGTCCAAAGTTTCTGAAAGCTGCTCTCATCAGTATTGTCACATCAACAACACACAGATAATTATAACCCAACTGCACTTGCTACCAGAGCCATTTAGTATATTTGCTATCATTGATTTGGTTTTGTAGCCCATAATTAAAATTAGGAGACTAGTTTTGATACAGCAGTACCAAATGGCAGTTTGTAGCAAGCTTGTGAAAATAGTGAGGCTCTTTGAAGCTCAAGTGCCAGCATTGTTCCAGAGCCTTCAGTTGAAGGTGAGTTTATTTACATCAAACTTCCATTAAAGTGTTTGCTTGCTGTTGTTTCCAGCTTTTGGAGCATTAGCTTTTATCTTGCATTCATGGCACTTTGCTTAATAGAATCAAGGCTAGCAGCACAAAATCAGTTCATGCAATAGGTTTTCTTCTAATCACAACAACAACAAATCGGGCAATACGTCTTCTAACTAAACAATTCAAAGACAACACACATATCTTAGGCGGGTGAGGGTTGTTACCTTTTCTTTTGCTTTTTACTTTACTCTTAAGGGATTATTAATTGGTCTAAAAAATCATTTAAATTCAGCCAGTCACTTCTGCTGTCCATTTCAGACACTCAGAGAGAAGTGACTCCTGATTGAGAAAAGAAACTGACCCCTGATTACTTGATTTGCGGTGCTTTGCTGATAAAAGCAATCTCCTCATTACACCTTAATTGTCAGTGACATCAAAGACGCTTTCCAGACTCTCCCGTTATGCAGGAAAAGATTCTGGTCAGGGTAATACAGATTTGTACTTCTATAGGGCATGATTAAAATTCTAATTTACTGCAAATATTTTCACGGAGGAGAACTCAATTTCAGATTTCACACATATCATATCTTCCTTTGTCGTTACGAAGTGTTCACACAATCTTGTATCTTCATCTGGCTCAATTTATTTATTAGCAAGGCAAACACACATTGATATTCACCCCCAATATTAAAACTTCCCTGACTTACTGTCATTCGATTGCAAATCTGATCTGATCTGATCTGATTTTTTTTATCTGAAAAAGTTTGGATCAATTTTGTCATTGTCTGTTTGCAGAGTAGCTCAGGTGTAGATTTGTATTCTAAACCCTAACCTGTGTTACAGCATTGCTGCAGCATGAAGTTGTGAGCTTTTACTTACCACTGAACCATTCCCTGAAACTACTGCTGCTCTTAGCAGGGGACCAGAGGTAAAAAGAGGTGAAAGGAATGGTAAGAGTTTTGAGTTTCACATTGAACTCTGAGCCTTGTAAAACGTCCCCCAAGCATGGAAGGAGACATTTGCACGCCATCAAGGCACACAGAGGGCAATAAAGTATCCAGTTTAACTGGTATTGTTTTTTGCTTATAGCAACATTGGCCACAAGTTAATGACTACTTTGCGGACATTTTAAACTTCAAAACTCAAAATAACTTCCTATTTAAAATATTTTGTCACCACAAACCCTTATACAAAACCCCATTTTTAAGAACCTAATGAGTGTGTGTCACGACACATTTAAAGCTGAAACAGCAGAGCGTGAGGTTTTATTATGGAATATCTTTTGGATACACTACATTATCCCTTCTTTAAGCATTTTTGTTGGGTTTCCACTCTAATTAGCTCGCTTATTTGCAGCAGTTGCTTAGTCATTTTCTTTTGAGGAATTGTGACTTTAATGTTTGTGTCATTACAGGAAACCACAACTCAGGAGGGGATCATTTCTGTGAGGGCATTCATGAGTCACTAACTGAATCCCATTAAGGTAATAAATTACACAATTCCCCATTAAGCTTACCACTTAAAATCCTGACACTGGCAAAACTGGCCGGATATTTATTTTCTCCTCAGAAAGTTTAAATGCTTTAAAAAGTTATTTCAGTTTAAAGCCCTGTGGAGTGAAAGCAATGCTATACCCTTAATTTTTTTTGGAAACATCAAAAAGGCCTTTTAGAGGAAACCAAATCATACTTATGAGCGTTGTTGGGAGCTGTGTTTTTTCCTGTACCTCCGGGGGATTTAAAACAACAATGTAAAAAGAGCTGTCTCCCCACATCTGCACAACTGTCACTGAGCAACGGAGTGAGGTGGAAGAGAGAACACAAGTTGGAGGTTAGGAAACAAAAGCGTCAAAATGAGTTTGTTTCAAAATAGCGGCCAAACACACAGGGATCACGTGCCCTGAGGAGTTTACTTAGACTGAATAAAAGACGTGTCACAACACTGGTTAGTAAACATTTGAAGTACAAAGATATCCTTAAAGGTTGCAGTGGCGGGTTCTTGCTATGCACATTCATGAGGACACTTTCATTGGTTGCCTTGTTGTTTCAACTAGTCATGTAGACATTTGTGTTGGTAATATAAAAATGCACTATTGATCTAGGCTTATTATTTTCAAAACAAGTATTAAATAGAAAGAAGCAATCAATTTGTATAGTGCCTCATGAAGATTTGTGAAAAGAAACAGGTGTTTGAGCAGGGGGCAAAGGAACATTCACAGATCTCTTTCACTTCAACAACAAGCCAGAGGTGATATTTCTTGCTTCTCTTACCATTCATTTATTTTTCTACATGAAAGTTTTATTTCTTACAAAAGGTGAAACATACTGATGTCTGATGATGGAGGGAGGAAGAAAAAAAATACTTTTTTCAGTTTTCACTTTGAAGCAGGAATGCACTGATAACCTTATAATAGGGTTAACACCACAGGAAACATCAGATGTAGCGTTGATTTGCAACAGCCTGGTTTTAAATTGGGATTTCTTTTTGGCGTCCTTCAACTTGCGAAGCTAAAGCTGAAGTGAGAAACAACTTGAACACTAAATTATAATGCATTTAAAGCTCCTGGACACACATAGAAAGGTGTTTCAATTTCTTTTACATCATGATTTACATATTTTTATATTAAAGGTGCTAAAATCTGAATTTAGAGCTGTTATGTGCCATATATGGAACTCTTAAGACTTTCACTCACAAAGCTTGGCTAATCATCTCTATTAGGACTGTGTGGTTGGGGTTTTAACACGATTTGACAGCACCAGAAGAACCCCCACCCCTTAATTTAAGTGTTTCTACTCTATCTCAGATCAGGGGCTGTGCCCTTCTAGTTGGATAGCGCCCCCACCACTGCTAATCAGACACAATCACACAGCACCTGTCACCCGATGATGCTTCCTGGCTGTGTGGTTTTCTAAGTGGTGAGAGGCTTACATTGTGAAAATTGCCTCCTCCTCGGGGAGCTATTCAATCACTCCAGGCTCCAACCCATAACAAAACAGGCAGTCCACCCAGAGAGAAACTAATGTGTAATTTCGCCTGTTTCCATGGAGGCCAGGAAAAGGAAAATCTTCCTCTCTGAAGCAATGATCGGTCTCCTCCCCGGGTTATGGATGCTCAAATTAGTTGATTAACTTCACAAGGACAAAATGAAACTTTTTGCTGCCCAATTTATGTGATTGGTGGGAAGTCAAATGGTTTGATAGAGGAGAGATGGTTTTTGGGGCACCACTCATCTCTTGAAATGAGACTTGTAAATGATATCAAATTGAGAACATGCATAGGAATAACTGGCCACCACTTTGGGAGGCCATGTACACACAGACAACTCGACTTAGTGTCTTCATTAGATGGGCTGTCTGGAAAACACAGGAGATTGGCTCTGTGTGCTCTTGCATAGTGGCCATGTCATTAATTATAGATACACTTGGTAGTGATGCCACACCATGTCCAACTGACCAGAGCCGAGCAAATGACAACTAAGGTCAAAACATTAAGCTCTACCTGCCCACATTTGTATTCTGGTCACTAACTCCAGGCCAGCCTCACAGGCATAAGGTTAGGCTAATAGATGTATTGAGCAGTATAATATTTATTCAGTTACTGGCGTGCATGCTGGAAACTTTCATCCATTGATACAGGGATTCAAATTTGTAAAATCTAATCATGTTTTAGATTGTATCTTTAACAATTTTAAAGAGTTATTAAAATCTACAGGAAAAAAAGGAGTTAATTGACTGACTAATTAAATTATTGAGATTAAAATGAAGGCAGAATGTATAACCGAAAAGCAGTTTTTCATATTAATATATGAATGAAGGCTTTCAAGAGACCTTTATTCATCTGAACCTTCAACTTCAATTTCAGCAGATTGCTAAACTGAGGCCGACCTCTACGTTTGTAATCTGACACCTTTGCAATCCAACATGATCTCTCATTTGGCCTTTGCTTCAACGTTTAAGGGTCTGAAGCTCAGCAAAATGTCTTGCTTAAGCTTCAGACCTGCGTTTGCTCTATTTGACACTTTAAACAGTCAACGAGATCTATGGCACAATTTTATTTTTATTTTATCGATTTCTTTCAGCAATACTGACTCCAATAATTTGGGAAGTCTGCATCCATCCACTTTGTTGAGTCCGTTTGATGGACACTACCATTGGTATTGAATCCCACTTAAACTTTTTGTCCCCTACCCATGAGGATGATAGAATGGAAGCCATGCTGCCCGGGGATGTTCAGTAGGCTTTCTCATCTATTCAGCTTTCCAATTCCCACCCTTCTTGTCCATGAGTCACCGCCCAAAGGTAGCAAAGAGGTTCAGGTCTGCTGCTGGCTGTCTGCCCCTGTCTCCTGAGACAGTCTTGGAGTCATGGTCCCCCTGCTTCTCTGGGACCAAAGAGCAAAGTTCCTCCAAAGGCCAGCCCTCTGCGCTCGTCCTCTGGGACAATAGTGCCTGTCACATAAAGAGCAAATGGCAAAATCACTCTCTTCCTGCTTTTTCGGTGTGTCTTTCATTACCATTTCTGCCCCAAAAACATTTGGTTCTGCTTCGCCCGCCCAACAGTGACTCCCATGGCAATCGTTCATGGCATTTTTAGGTATAGCCATATCAGCAGGTTAGAGTTGGCCACATTTGGCAAATTTCCTAGCACTATTACTTGCAGGCATGACACTGACTGAGACTCTGACTGTCTTTAAGCCCATAGATAATACCTGAAATTAATCTGTCTCACTGGGTCTGCCCTGTTTCTTGCACCTCTTTTTTAGAGCGTGCCAACTCTTTAGAACTGCCGCTCTGAGCGCTTCTTGTTGAAAGTATTATGCTGTAAATAATAAGTACAGACAGGAAGTAAAGGACATGTCATGTATAGTAATGATTCGGGCATTATGACTGTGGGACCGCTGTACTTTTTAATGGACTTAATGAACTGCCAAGTGCATAAAGTTGGATACAAACCTGTTACGATGTGCATACATGTGGCCATGGTTAACAAATGGGTAGCATCTGTAGGCATGTACTGTATGACCTACATGTTCTCCACCTTTCCTCTTTAATATACTGTGGTGTACAGAGACCACCTTGTGTTAGACAGCTGTTAAACACCACCTTCTGCATGTCAGCCAGGATGGATAAGGTGTGTCAATCAGTCAATCAGGCTTGAGTGGGTTACTGCTGACCTGTGGCGTAAGGATGCTTCCTTGCATAATCTACCCATGGTTCCATGGACACAGACAGGCCCTCTCGCCTGCTCTCCTGTCATTCTCATAGCTGCTGAGGAATTCATGCATGAGGAATACACAGAGTGAAGGTCTTACAGTTTATGGAGCCAGTTGCAACCTTATCGTTCAGACTTGTTTCTACACATACATGGGGATTTCTCTTGAAATTACCATCTTTAAAAAGGTAAAACATATACTAGATTTATTTCATAATCATAACTGTAATTGTACGTTTCCATGAAAATATATTTGACTATGCAATTTTGTTTTATTGGGATATCATTTGTTTAAAAAAATCTTGCTTTCCTAGTGGGATACAACAATAACCTAAATCTAGAAACATCTAGTAACATTTCTTATGCATTATGAAAGACATAGTGGCAATTAGTCAACTCAACAAATGCACACACTTTTGGCAACCCTATAAGCTTGTTGTTGTTCCACAGCCCTCAAACTGTTTAAAAAGGGAGAGAAAGAGAGGGAGAGGGAGCGAGAGACACGGACTAATCCGCCTCAGCGACTTTGGGACAGGCTTGCTTCTCCTTCAGGGGTGGTGAACATAGCTGAGAGCTGCCAGCCTGCATGCAAAAAGACAGACTGATCCCACATGAGCAGAACAGACAAAAATGAGAGGAAAAGCAGAGCAGTGATAGTGACAGTGTAGTACAGCGCCATGTCAGAACTGAAAGGTCACATGAGCAGTGTAGGTCTAGTTATGTAGTCAAAACAGATGCACCTTCAAAATATGTGAATTACCATTTTTTATGGCGTACATAAATACATATTTGTTTTATTATTCGAAGCATAGCCATCGCAAAGTCAACTGAAAAAGCGTCATTATTTTCTGACTCCTGGCTCTGTATTGATTAAAAACATTTTACACCTTGAGCAGAATACATTCAAATCTTCAATCAAAGTTTTGACATTTGCTTCATAGTCGTTATCTTTAGAGTTGAGATTCTCTTATGGCTGAGCCCCAATGGTTTTCCCCCCCAAAAAAAGCTATTTTCCTCAGGGTCCCACGATTCTTCACTTAGCCACAGGCTGTTAGTGAGAACAAAGATATCCCTGCAACACACCCTCCTCAACAGTCAGTCACTGAACATGAATGTTTGATGCAGAGACCTCAAAAACAGCCTCAAGTGCAACTCCGACAGCTCGGAGCTCTTACCTTGTAAGCGGAAGTTTACAGGTATCTGTGTTTTGCTTTTTTAGGGAATTTAAAGACACTGCAGCTATTAATGAATGAAAATAAAGCCAAATAAATATTTCTTTCCATTTATCTTTTTCAACTTTTAAAAAAACAACAAGAACTTCAGCCATGCATTTTAAAACCTGTTGGATTGATGTTCATTAAAAGTTGTTAAAACAGCGCATTAAATGTACTCGTTTTATTTGAGCTATGGTCACCAACACAATGCTTTGATTGCAGCTGTTTATTGCTAATATGCCATTTATAGATATTATAAGATTTTAAATCAAATGAGCAAATATCTTTGGAATTTTTGTAATCTATAGCAAAATGAAATCATCACAAAAAGGGAAGACGGGTAGAGGAAATATGTTGTGTTTAACTTCAGCCGTAAAATTACACTATAAAAACAAACGTGATCAAATTAGCAGCCATCCATATAAAATACAACTAACACTTCAATATTCGGTAAGTCAGGAGGAAGCACCCCATCTGCTTTATTGTGTCGTCCTACCGCAACCCACCATTCCGTACCCTTTCTCTCCGTTAGCGCAACAGTCCTTTATAGCTGCTACAACAAGTTAACTGTTGCATTGGTTAGTGCAAGAATCTAGCTACTGCTGTATTAAAACAATTAAATTAAAACAAATAAAGGGACCTCTAAATGTGAGAAAAAGGAAATATAAACTTCTTGAAAAGTCCATAACAAAGGAGTAATATATAGCATGTTTACAATACATTTGCTATGTGAGCATTAACATTTCTAACATCCCTATGAAAACCACGTAGATGTATAACGGTAAAGCATTAAAGATCATATTTGGAAATGAAAGTGGATCAAAGAATGGTCAATAATGCTTTCAGAGTTCTTTGGAGGATATTCTCTGTTAGAATGCAATTTTAAAAGTTTCTGCCAATAATATATTAGCATTTTGTTAAAAAAAGAGAAAAAACATAAAATGTATTTAGTTGATCCCGCCCCCAGTAGCCTGCCCCCTGGGTCCCCACCGTCACTTCACACAGACTCCCCTTTAAAGCATTTTAATCAGTATTTCAATAATGGATTTTTTCCAAACATTTAATAGTGAATTTCAAACAATTAATCTAGTATTTCATCTTTTTCAAGCTTTTCAAAAATAGAGGAGTAGCCTCTTCTGCCTCTGCCTCTGAGGAGAAGCCTCTTCTGAAATATTGACTTACATGAGGAAATAATTAAACAATTAGCCCTACCAGAACTTTCAATCAGAGGTCGACTGTTGTGATTATTTTGCTCACAGCTGAACTCTCTCTTTATCTCATTATTGTTCACTGGTTACATTCAGTTTATTAATCTTGGTGTAATATCTTGTGGCATTCTGTTAGATTCATTCAGTTTATTATTGGGTCCAAGTAAACATTTTAGGAGATTAGATTTACTTCTCTTATCTTTCCCTCATTCTGTTCAAATGTGGCTGCACATAGTCTTATATTGGTTGTTAGACACTACAACTTGTTTATCTCCTCGTACTGTCTCTACTTTTGTGTTAGTGTGTGTGTGTGTGTGTTTGGATGGATAGCTGTATGTGTTTGTGTGTGTTCATTCATGCAGGCATACACAGGCAATCTGTTTGTGCTAGATAGGCCACCTTTTACATATCCTGTGTGTGAACTACCTTCAACTGAATCCTGAGTCATGTGAACAACTGTGGTCTTAGGTAACAAAAAACTAATTGCCAGTCTTATCTCCATTCCAAATTTTTTTTGCAGCAGAGGATAAATGGTATATTAACCTTATGGAATTGTTAATATTCAACTTGTCATGAAAAAAATGTAATCACAATAACTCATGCTATTGCTTGATGGGCCATAATATCAACAGAAAGTTGTGCCTTTTGAATTTCGACAATTGCTCCCTTGATACCGTTGTAGCACATTTTCAACTGAAGATGTACCTGCTGCGCCGTGTGAGGTAGGTGCTGTGCAAGTTGTTATTGACTCTGGTTAAGCTATGTTTGCAATTCAGCCTCACCACACTGCTGCTGCTCTCTGAATTAATTCAAACTCACACAAAAGAGGAGTTTAAATGCCGCAGGCAAAGGCGTTATCTTCACTTGTGTGGTGAGTGTTACGTTTCGGCAAGCTGAGAGAACAGATCAGTGTGTTGCCATTATGATGACGGAGGTGCCACATGTCTTTTTGGCAATTCTTTCCCTGGATCAGATTAAAAAAGCTCATATTATTACAGTGTGCGATACATGTCTTTGAATGTGTGAGCACTATTATGAATAAGAAACAGATTCTCTCTTCAGAAACAGAACCAAGGACTCCTCTGCTCCCCTACTCCCCTTCCTCTCCTCTTCTTCAGCTGCCAGTGTCAACGTTCTGGATCAGTGAACGGGCCAGATGGCTGCAGAACACAGTCCCCTCTCTCTCAATTCTTCCCTCCCTCTTTCCCTCCACTACTCACCCCCCCGTTCTTTTGAAGCCCCCCTACCAACACTTCCCATCTCTCTTTTTCATCCGTTCTCACTGTTCTATCTGTACTCACACTTTCCTGTCTCTCCCATGGCGCTGTAGCAGAGGATACACTCCTCTCAGTTGCCCAGGGCTCTGCTGTCAAGCCTTTCCCAAGCTCAACTTCCCAAGCCTGACGGCTGTGTGCCTCCTGCGTCGTCTCCCTGAGAAATGAAAGGAGCCTATACCGACGCTTTCCTCACTCTCCTGCTCTTCATCCGCCCACTCCTCATCATCCTTCTCTTGATCTTCTATACAGCAAGACACCAATGCATTAGCATTTTTTAAGAAATAAAAAGGAGGACCAGAGGGACTATCGGTGAGCAAAATCCAACAAACCACTCCAATCTCCCACCGTGTTGTCATAACAATCATGTTTGGAGGAGTTTACTCAAACTTAGGGCTGTTGATGTTCAGTCATTTGAAGCAGAAAACAATTATATTTAATCCTGGCTATGCATCAAGTAGCACAAATGGCACCATATTAGCTAGGCAGGGGTGTATATATACAACATGCAGGTAATGTGGTGACCCTTGGGGGGCCCAAAGGTAGAGCTCACCCTATGAGTTGATGGAAGATTTGACTCTGGCAAAATGTTTCAGATTGCTACCTCTAACTAGCATGAATGATGCCATGATGATGCCATTTGCTGTATGAGCCTTATATAAAAAAGGCAAAACCATCTTCAACATGGTTACTTTTTAGTACAGTATAGTCAGAAGCAATAACACCTTTATTTTATATAAACCATAAATCTGTAAGGAACCTAAGAAAATTGATTATTTCCTTGGAATTTCTGTCATGAACAGATATTATGCCGTTTTTTTTTTCTCCAATTCCTATAGTCAGACTAATGTGTTATTTTTATCATGAACCTGATCATTTGATTTACAAGTATGCCTATGGTTATCATGTAAACATGACAACTAAGTCTTAACATATACCATGTTTTTTCATTTGCCTTCACTGCATGCTTATCTAAACCTAAACCAGTTTTTTGCCGAACCACTACAGACGGTAATGCCTCCTGATGAAACAGATTTATTATAACAGTGATTTTTAGCGGTTTCGAAGGCACAAATAAATGATGTCATCCTGCTGATGGGGGCCTTAACATCATAGACAAATGACAAACAATTATTGTTGAAGACTTGTTGACCAACATACAAATGCAGTAATAGCGTGTCATTTCAACATTTTTTTTAAAGGTCAATTTAGAATCATAAAACATTTAATGGAGCCTTGTTCTGTGACAGAAGTAATGATAATGTTGTTACATCACCTCATCATCAGTTAACCCTAACCTAACAGGAAATTCTTTTAACAGCAATTAACTGTTTAACAAAGAAAACAAACATATGTTTTTAATTTGGCCTTTTACCTGAAACCAGTCTGCACAAGTCTGTCCGATCCCTCAAAAACTCCTCCTTAGTTATTATTCTCACAGCACCTTCCCAGACTTTGGCGTGTCACATTGTGTTAACGGTCAGGATCTTTATTAGCCCCGGCCTATGTAAAACAATAAAAAGCAATTGCATTAGGCATTACACTGAGGGAAATCAATAAATCATAACTGATAATGTGGTGAGCCCAATGAATTCTAACAATCGCTGCAAAAAACTAGGCAGCATAATGCATGTGCTGTTTATTTGTGCCGGCATTTGACTATAATTATCTCAATTATTATCCCAGCTTGTTCAAACCTGACCCCTATACGAGGTCACAGGCGAGTATGAGGGTAATATTCTGGTGACGGCCCTCAGGGAATTTATTATCATGGACACCGTGCAGGTAGCGCTACATGAGCCGTCAAATCAATACTCATCATTTAGTAAAACACATATGTGAAAGGTGAAAATGTAATTTTTCCATTTTGCTGCTGCCTACTCACTGCCTCAAGTATAGCCAGAACACATAAAGTGCAGCCATTAAAGTCATCTGTTCTCATACAGAACAGTCAGGGCCCTTTGAGAATGGTGTAGATATGAAGCCTTTTTTTCTGATTTCCATCTCCTTTGTCTTGTGGAAAAGTGACTGAAGGTGGTTGTGTGTTTCCAGTGTGTGCGTAGCTCATACATATATTCTCATGTCTTAAAAGGGTGTGGGTGTATATAAGAAAAGTCAATTAGAGTGTTGCAGCTCTGACAACATGACAGCCTTTCCTCCATGACATAGCAAGAAAGCCAGTGTTTGCTGAAAACTTTTTTTTGTATCAAGATCAATACCCTTCAAGGTGTAATAGCATATGCTATAAATGACGGAGTATGTGTGTATGTGTGTGTAACAATCCAGAGAAGTGTGTCCCTGAGGCCTATCTATCTGGAGCTAATTACAACATGACCATTAGGCACAAGGCATGCTGGTCTCAGCTGGAATTGGGTTTTAATTGGAATGCCTTAATTGGTTTATTGCACTTGGAGTTAGAATAGAATGTGGCGGAAAAACCTCCTGTGAGGTGAAAATATTGGATCTTAAATGCAACAGCTATTGCGCAGTTCTGAAGATGTTCAACCCACCTCAGCTTGTGGGATTGTGTTATTGACTTTAGTCTGGTTCCGTATGTGGCTCTTGGTGGCTTACTGCCCTTTCACAGAAAAACATTTCAAGCAAATCGCAGCACGGAGACTGAAATTACTATATAGCTGCAAAGAGCAAAAGCTGTAATTTGTTGAATAGGGTCTTATGGTAGGGGTGTGTTCCCTCCTGACTGGGTTAACCATGAAGTTAAGTGGATGATTTAGACAATCTTCGCAAAAAGCAAAAGTTAACACACCATAAAAAACCCAGCTGCTCTTCCTCCAATGACATTTGGCCTTTCACTAACCACTACAATTAGGTCCCTGACAAATTAACCTCCATTACCTCCTCTCTACGAAATCCTGTGCTGTTGTCTTTTTACTTCTTTGCTCATCAGTTAAAGCACACTTTAACATGTGATACCATTCTAGCACATATATAATTATTTAGTTTAACATTGTGTACACTTAAACATAGTCACGCCTTTTGACATTTGTCTTTCATAGTCAAGGCTATTCAAGAAATGTAAGTAAAAGTAAAGTACTTTCTGGGTAGATGTTTGTATCACTGGCTATAGATATAAGCAGTTACTACACACAACCTTAGTTTAAAATCTTCTTAAATGAAGAAACACTATAAATTGTACTGTTAACAGTTTCAAATATTATCAACAACATAAAAATGTTGTCATACACATACTGTATCCAGGCAGCTGAAGGGGGAATTGTTATGTGCATTGAAGGTTTAGGCTGTATTGTGAATAAACATATCATTTTGTCACTCTTACTTAAACCCACAGTCCCGCTCTGATTGACTTTCAAGAAGGGGGTATCTTGATGAACCTGCATGTGACATAGGAAGGGGATCAAATGCTGAACAGCTAACCCTAACCCTAACCTAAACACACTAAAACTGACAGTGAATATTTTAATGTCTTAGACTGACATGAAATAAGGAGATTTATGATTGCTGAAACCTGCTGAAAACACATAAATACATTTTTAATGAATTTTACGAAATTCCTAAATATGGTACTTTAAGGAGAACCTCTAAACTCAAGAATGCAGAATATTACCAAAAGGATTAACATGATCGTGGCTATAAAGCAAACATACTGTACAGTGGATCGTTTCCAATGCTTATACAATGTTTCTGCCTGGGAGTACATTTTTACAAAATCAAAACAGACAAATTGTATTTATAAATTCAACATTGTTTTTTAGTCAGTTAATTAAAGGAAACATTAGATAAAGACATCCAGGAGACAATGCCTCCAAGATACATTTTTGTAATGTTTTTCTTATTACTGTGGATGACCAAATTTATAATACACAATGTCATATTGGTGAAATTGCTGTGCAGCTACAATTCAAGCTGACATGGGCCTTTTTTCTAGTCTCAGAGAAACATCCTTTGTCGAACAGCCAGACATACTTATTTTCAGCCACTATGTGCTAGGATTCAACTCACTATTCCAACAGCAAAAGCTAAAGACTTGCTTCTTTGCTTCACTTACTGTACCCACACAGTTTAATGCAATGAGTTCAAGACTCCTTTTTTGGTCTGGGGGTCATCAGAATTCACTGTGGGAATTGAAGGAAGTGAAGTGAGGAAGAAGTGGTTGAGAGAGTACAAAGGCAGGAAGTGACTGTACATTCAATCACAACATATCTTTAGAAACACACAGCAATAACAGATTGATGAAGTGTAGCCCAGCTACATTTGATCCCGGAAATCCAAAAGGTATTCCAAGTTCCAAATGTAATTCCCAATGTCCAAATACCTTATGAGGTGACATTGTTTCTACAGTAAATCATTTCATCCATTTCACATCACACACACACTCACTCACCTGTATCCTCCTCAGTCTGATTCTTATATTCCCTGGCTTTAAAGACATCACATACTGTAACTGTGCTATACCCAAGCCTGCTGCTGCTTCTTATAGAACATCTGCATCCATTTCCCCAGGAATCTTTCTGCATTACAATGAGCTGTATGCTGGTATTTCTGTTTGCAGGCATATTACTATATGAGTAGGAAGGCCTAGACAGAAAACTAGAGTGTGTGTATGGATGTGAAGACAGATAGAGAGTACAATACATTTGGTATAAACCAAATGAGATGGGCTCAGCACGACGTGACATGTTTTCTTTATTGTTACAGCTTAATGCTATATGTCACAATAAGATACATTTTGGGGCAGAAATGGCCATAATGTAGGCTACAAAAAAAAACAGGGACAAGCAATCTGCAGAGTCTACTGGTTGATGTGAAATATTTCTGGATCACAAAATGTCAAGATGTGAAAGGGTGCTGAGCAAAAATCAGGGAGGTTTTTATAAAACCAATCCATGAATCAAAATGTCAACCATGTTGCAGGATTGAAATACAAAGTCAGTTCCAGTGTCAAATAACATAGTGACTCATACAGATACAGTATGTGGGAAGTGCTCACAAAAAGATTTCTTCTTAAATCCACTCATAACATTCATGAACAACTTTATTAATACACTGTGTCCTTGCATGGTTTGTAATAAAGGAGCAAGAAAAACATAAAACCAGTGTCACTCTATTTTTAATGGAAAAGCAATCCCTTTGGCTTTTAGGAGCAATTCCAGCTGTATTTGAAGCTTCTGAGGAAATACAAGACAAGGTCATGCATCAGCTTGTGAATGGACCTTTAAGTTGTTTTGCTCAGCAGTGCAGGCAACAGCAAACCTGCAGGTCCGCTCCTTTCCCGTGTTTAAAATGCATGTCAAGGCTAACGGGCCTCAATAAATAGATAGAAAAATGGGTTACAATGTTGCGCTGTAAACACTTATCCATTTAAATTCACTTTTAAGAGTCAACCAATGTGCTGGACCACAGGTCTTTAGTGTGTGAAAAGCTTACTCTCTAACTTTGAATTTCCACTCTGCATGTCGCAAACTATGGCTTCCTCAGGTTTAATTTACTTGAATAAGAATAGTTAAGAACATTTTTAGCTTGAAGGTCTTGAAACACTTGAATACTCTAACGTTTAGAGCATTCAAGTGTGACTATGTTTAGAGTCTAAGCATAGTCATGGATACTAATCCACTTGCTTTTCTCAGTGATGATACTGTGATAATAATAAAATAAATGCTTATTTAATCACCAAGGAAGATACTAAATACTTATATATGTTTTAAAGTTCACCTTACATGAACAATCCACTTTTTTATGTCTGGTATAAATAAGTGTGTGTCCTCAGTGTGTTAAGATATTCGGAAATTTCAGGAAAGAAGGTTATTTTTATTTTCCTCCTGAACCACCCATTTAAAAACCTGTCTGAGAATGAGCTAATCACATTTGGCCACGTTGTGACCTCACAATTGTTTTTTGGGATTGGCAACCATTAACCACTGACCAACCAAGGTAACACACGCACAGCATATCACCCGAATCTCCTCTTACAGCACAATTATTTTTTGGGGGCGTGGCAAACAGCAGTTCATTTGCCCTTTAAAGATAAAGAATCAGCACTTTTGAATCATGGCTGAAACATAGGGGTTTATGGTATGCTACAATGGGTGATCTGTTTGGTATTTTATTGCCAAACACTTCAGAGACATGTTTTGTATTTATCGATATTGTTGAAAAATAATATCATTTGGGACCTTTAAGATGATGATGGACACGGTCCAATGACATTGTTACCTGGGAATCCACACATTTTTTTAATGGTTGCATGACTTTAAAACCCATTACCTGGAAAAACAGATGGTAGATAACTGTGATAACTGGACTTAGATTATGATTATGACTTTGAAAAAATGTGACCCTACGAATACACAAGGTTGTAGCCAAAATCATTGGCTTCAATCATAATATGGAGTTAAAACACTGCAGAACAATGATTGTTTGCTCTACATTGGTCCTCTGAAGAAACCTGTAATATTTAAATGACCAAGCTACGATTAGAATTAAATGCATCCATTGCATCCAGAATTAAATTTAGCAACAGATCATGTGTAGCGAGGATAAATGTTTTCTTGATCATTTATCATCAACAGTCAGCAGTTTTTCCAGATAACGGGGCTCTGTTTCCAACAATTTAAGAAGGAAAAGAGATAAACATTATCAGTCATGCTTACTGAAATAGAACTAGCAATATTTATTTTTATAAAATACATTTTAAAAAAGAACAAATAATATTAGAGTATGTAGATAAGTAGAAGTAGAAGAGGAGTACTCATTAATGTTTACCTCCACTGATGACTCCTTTTCATTTATCTGCTTTCTACCAACTCTAAATGTAGCAGTTCTTCCCTAATCTTTACCATGTGTTATCCAAGTTTTAAAGATAAAACTTCCAAGAAAACGTGTCACTTATGTATGTCTTTAAAGTGTGCAAGTGAGGAACTAGTGAGTGGGTGCTGCTATTTCATAATGAGAAGTGTGACTGCCGGCTCCATTGAGATATCATTGAAGACTTTCTGCTTGGTGAAGGACACACTCCCTGTTGAATAAAAGAAGTCCCAGCTCAAACCAAAGGCATAACCAAAGGTATAACATGCGCTCCACACAAAAGCAGCTTGCTAGTAATCATGGCAGCAATCTTAATTTATCTCTATTCAGTGTCAGATGAATGTGTTTGACAATTAGGTGCTTAAAACAATTAGAAAACGGATTCACGGTGCTGTGGAAACCCTGTATCTGAAATACTTATCAGAATCAGAATCAGGAAAAACGTGACCTTTTCGTTTAAATTCATCCATCATTTTCAAAAAGTCTTCATATGACAGCAGAATTATGTTGTTGGGCGACAGCTGCCTTTTGGAACTTATTGTCTGCCTCAAGGCCTTTACAAATCAAGGCATGAAAAATAAACAACACAATATTGCGAAATACTAGCAGGCCATTATTGTATGTTTAAACAAGGGTTTTATTGGGTAGGGTCATGTTAGAAGTATTGCATCTGGCTTTTTTTGTAGCGCACATGATCAGAAACATTTGAACAAAAAAAATGAAAATCTGCATTATGTGATTTATAAGACGTTTCAGTGGAGTGACACTGCGTTTGTCTACTTAAGAATCACAGTCGCAATGAGCACATGGTTTAATCTTTCTCTTAGGGACCCGTTAGGGATTTCAGGGTTAATTGTGAGGATGCTTTTCTTAATGAGAATTACTAATTCTGATGCTCATTAAGTAAATTAACTGGCACCGAGCAGGCATTCAGCAAATAGCAGGAAACAACTGGACTATTGATCCCTGCTCTCTTCTCATTGTGGGAAACATGCAGTATTCAAGGATAATATCAGCAAGGTAATTAGTCTCAGTTTACTTGGAACATTTGGTATTTATGACGGAAGTGACCCAGCTTCCTCTGTTCGGCCAGAAATTGGAATTATTTTATACATTCTGCAAAATGTAGTTAAATAGACATTATTTAACACATTTAAACTTGTTCACTGACAAAGCATGATTATTTTTCTGAAAACTTAAAATTAAAATAGATCTTCTACATAAAAAAAAGGAAAACTTGAGAATTAGGCATATTCTTTAACCACATTCCCCAGACAATATAAGATCAGAACTGCAGCTGGATTTTGGACCCGAATTTTCAAATGCAATACGTCAAATGTTACCTAAAATAGATGCCACTTCAAAGGGAATACAATCGCCTTTTATGGAGCTTTTGAACCCTGTAAGTTTTGAGGATCAAAGTGCAGACGTGCTGTCCAATAAAAGAAATACTCTTCTTGCTTTGGGGAAACTTTTCTGGGTGAATTTAAGACTCGACAGCATGTGGATTGCAATGTCAAGCTGTATTGGCTCAGCAATGTGTTATACTATTGCCTTCCCTCAAAGACAGTTTGAAATTGATAAATATATAAATGTCACACACAGGATTACTGTGGAAGGAATTGATGTTTTTGGACACCAATGACACTTAATCGTCTCTCCGGACACACAAAAAATACACCCTATTAAAGAAGCGTCCTGTAACATGGCCAAAAATAATGCGTTGTCAACTTTCTTTATTCATTTTATACATTTTATGTAGGTTATAAAACTCTGCAGACAGCTTGGCAGGCATCTGATATAACTAAGAGGCCTTGATAGAGAGTTCAAGGTAGAGGTAACATTTATTTTTTTCTTTGAATTCCTTGCAAAGCAAAATTGCACACAGTTTAAACAACTTACTAATCATTCTATAACCATTTGCCCAAGGCCCTTTCAGTATGTCCCACCATTAGCACAAAATACTTTGTAATAAGGGATTCAACAGTGGCGGATGAGTGATTTACCCTGTCGTAATCATCTTTTGTGGGAGCAAGAAAAAAAAGGGAAAGAAAAGCCTCCTGTAATTTAAAGCTGTGTCCTAGAAGTGAAAGATTGGATATATGATGTCGATTACACAAACTGAGACCCTTTTATGTGACCCTCGTACAGCCGGCGAGACGTTACTTTATCACCTTGCGGCACCACAGGGCTGGTGGACACTGCTGGCAAGTTTACAGTCTGTGCCAGTATACCCCTTGCTATTTCATTAAGCTAATATATTCCAACATGGCTGAAATGCAGCGAGGAGCCAGCCCTGATGTGCCTCTACACAGACACCCTGACCTGAATCTCTGCTCCCCCTCCGTCTGACACATCCATTATCCTTACCCCACCAGTTCAGCCATCAACTCTGCCAGCATATGGCGGGGTATATGCATCATTCCGTTGTTTACAAGACGGAGGTTGGGTGACGATTAAGGTGTTACACTGCAGGGAAATAACGGCAATTTCGAGTCTGCCAGGATTTTCTGTTAATTTATGTGCAGTGGTCTGTTCAATCTGTTACCTTCAAAAAACAACACTTTAAAACACAATGACTTTAATTAAATGTATTATGTCAACAGATTCCACAAAACTGTATAGTTTAGTTAAAAGCAATAATAGCACGTTTAAATAACAGATATTAGGTTCAAATTAATATTATTGCTTTCAACTAACGGGGTTTTCTGAAATTTGTTGACATTATACATTCAATTAAGAAGAAGAATTGGAGGATGAAAACCTCAGTATAGCACACCCACAACATGTTATCTCTGCATGTAATCCATCCTAGCAGTGGGCAGTTTTGTACAGCCCCCGGAGAGCGGTGGTAGGGGGCTTGGTGCCTTGCTTAAGGGCACCTCAGTAGTGACAAGGAGGTGAACAGGTATCTATGAACCGGCAACCATTTTTTTCAGTAAATTATATAAACTTAAAATGCTACCTGGTATCAGTGTGCTTGAAATAGTTTATGAATATGTTTTGAATTAGTTACATTCCTGAAAAGCTATTTCACCACAATATTTATACCCATAGGTGAGACTTTTTCCATTGGTTTTCTGGCTGCCTCCACCTCAAACCTTCTGTGGATTGCCTCACAGTGTTTTCTTACCAATTATTTATGAATTCCAATTCATAATGCATTCTTAGGTGACAGTTCCTCGTTGGATTCCCACAGAGAGATGTATGAATTGGTTTACTGGCTGGTCATATTCATCATCGTGCAAGACAGTCCCAATGCTGGCTTGGAGAACCGGAAAGATAGAATGATGGCAGAGCAAACTGGAGTCGGGCTGTGGAAAAGCCGCTGCATGAATCTTGATCTGACTGATGCGCAGCATTACTGCAGATTATGATATTTCTTGCATAACATCCTCAGAGGTATTGAGTAATATGCAGTAAAAATCCACACAAGCTGATTTAAGCTGATAAGAAGTTTATGTGATTTATTTCAAAGATTCTGGGCTCACGATATGGTTTCCTCTTTGGAGCCATTAACAAGCCTCTGGCCAGGTCCCATAAGTCATCAACATCATCTTTTCATATAGAAGGGATTGTCTACCCCAGATTGCTTGTGTGCATGTGTTTGTATGAGAGATGGGGCTTATTGTAACTTATATTATTACCGTATATGTGTTGCAATGCATCAGAGGCCCATTATGCAGGGCGTGTTTGTTGTACAGTATGTCTTTTGAATTTGTCTTTGGTTTCTGCAATTTTTATGTATCAAGAATGATGCTGCTGTGAGAAAAAAACATCTTTGATAACATTGAAATTTAAATTTCCACCCCTCAGCAAAGAGCCTCTATTATTTCTACAGCCTTGACAATACGGCTTTGACAGTTTAGCGCTGTGGGTGATTTATATAATGAATACCACCGGTTACTAATGCAACAATGGTGTGAGGACAATGCATTAATGCTCTTTCAAAGATTTGGCTTGTACTAGCAGATTTCTGAGTGTTAAGGACTCGCATAAAACAGGCCATGTCTATTTTAACACGTTTAAAAGGAGCATAATGTTTATTTAACCCCTTTAGTTTACATTATTACTGACCATTTACCAAGGCCTGCTATATTTTTTATATTCTATAATTCATCGTGTTGAATACTTTTCTTTCCTACCAGACAGCCCATAGTTTGAATTTATGGGTGTGGTCTAAGTGAGGTGGTAGGAAGATGGGTCGCAAGATGGGTAGGATGTGGGGAAGAATCAATTTGCTTCCCTCTTTAGACCTTGCCTGATTTAGCTTCCCGGCTGGTGTAATCCCATAGGTCTTTTGTACATCCTGTTGTCAGTCTCCCTGACAGCCCTTTCTCATATATGACATTTGGACTTGTCATAATAGAAAAAAAGCACAGATGTAAGAAGTAACATTATCTCCATTTTATTCAAGACAGTGAGCCAGCATGACGAATACCTGACCCTGAAACAGAAGCAGCTAAAATCCATTCATCATTCATTTAATTATTCACACCTGCACTTTCCCTGCTGCGTAATGTCAAATGTCATCTGAAAAAGGCTTGTCTGAGAGCCTGCTATTCCCTCCCTGCCCCGCAGGCAGTAGTTCTGAGTGTTTACAGCCTCCACCCATCACCTGACTCCCACACACACCTGCACACCTGCTCCTAATCCCCTAACCAGCTTTCCAGCTGTCCTTTTTGCTTCACCAGATTGTCTAGTGTGCAATGTGCTGTAACGTCTGCATGTTGCGACCATTTGATTCTTCTCTCCCTGCCTATTATGCCACATTAGACTTAAAGTTTCAGGAGGGATGGAGAAGATGCATTGCTTGTAGTTTGTGAGGTGGAGAGTCCCAGGGTACATCTAAGATCGTTCACAGACTTTTGGGGGGCAGAACACATTTGTTATGAAAAAAGGTGAATAATTGGAATTATTTGAAAATTAGAAAATATCATTTTATAGAACAGGTCTTATTTACTTATTCAAGAAATCTGATTTAATATGACTTTAACAATAACAAAATCTAAATAAAACAAATATGTTAATGAAGTGTTCACTATACTATTAATGACAAACTGGTTTACTTCCTTTGCAAGTTCATTTTGATGGAGAACAGTGTGCTCTTAGGAGATAGAAACACCTCATTCATCAAACATAAAACATACTGTATGCTTGAAGAATGACTGCTATGCCCAATTCATACTAAAAGGACTAAAATATTCATAACCATGGGCCATAAATGACCACAGACATTTGAATGTATGGAGGTAAAAGCTGTTTCATGTCTGGCATTTTGCATTTGTGGTACGTAGACCTACAGAGGTCAAACAAGAGGAGTGTCACTTTAATGTATTCATGAGCAAAGCATATAACCAATATGAATTGCCAACGACCTTTGTGGGGGTCAAAAGGAACAGGAACTTACATTCATGCTTACATCACAAATTAAAATATATATGACATATCCATGTTTTTGTTTATTTTTAGGTAACATTTAAACCGGAAACATTTCGCTATGACTTGATCCTATGTAAGGATGCAAATAGATCATATGCAGACAGTAGTGCTCCAGTGAGGCCCAGATAGGATGTACATGTTCTTGCAGTTGGCACGCTCTGTACAGATCTCCCTAAAAAAAAGAAGTGTTTACATATTGAATGTTTGATCTTGTGAAGGAACTACAAACTACAGGATGTAATTTAACACTAGGATAGCTTTTTGGAGGAACATATCCCCCATAGCATTTCAGGGTGGTATCATTGTTGGAGCAACTTTCCTAGAGACAACCCGAATGGTTACGTTTTCCAACGAGCACAGCAACTACCAACAATACAGGAAACGCTACATTTTTTTCTACAGTTGTTGACCGTTTCTTCTGCTGTTGCAAAGAACTTAAATAGATAGACTGACTTAAGGATAGCTGCACATAGCTACTGGGAATTACAAATAATTATCCTCTTCGTGTTTTAGGTGAGCAATTTATGAAGCATCTTCTTTGTACTGTAAATTTAGCACTCACGTTTCTGGGAGGACAGAATTACATAGTGAAAGCAACGCCTGCGTGGAAACAATCCAAACGCTGAGGGTGTCATTATTTTTTACCCCTTAAACTTGTGCAATACACATTAACTTCATAAATTCATTCATTAAAGCAAACACCTGTCTACTGCACTTTAAGTGAGACATTTTAAGTTTCATGCCCACAATCTATTTAGTCCAAAAAAACTAAACATTTTTGCACACATTTGGTAGCCATCTGCGCAAATGTTTTCACAGTGTGTTCTGTGTTTTGGACTACCTGGCATTTATATAGCAGATTTGTTTTTGTAGTATTTGCCTTGAATTTATTTAGATTTATTGTCATGTCTCAAACCACCCGTGCTCTCTCATCCCGTATTTTCTGCTTTTAAAATAATTATTTGGGTATAGCCTTCAACTAACTGAGCATTAAACAAATGAAAAAGACATAAAAGAAAAGGGCCAAAATGTGGAGGCTCGTACAGTAACACTTTGGGGTATCTTTGGCACCAGTTGACCTATTTACACATAGCCCAAGCGGCTCTGTTAAATAGAATTATACATGAATCTGATGAAATGGTACACTAGTTAGCTCAAAGGATCAGATATTATTCGTCTCTTCTTAAACAGTGTTACTTGTCCACATGCATATCTTTGCTTCACAAGTCAGCGTTTGGCAACAAGCTTCCCTTCTGTACGTGCTCTGCCTCATCATTTTTGCTCCACTAATTTGAATGGAAAGTCATATCTCCAGCATAATCACATACTCTCTGATTTGTTTTTTAGATGAAGTTCAGGAGTCATATGGTGTTTGCACAGTGACTCTTATGATTTGAATGCAGTCAAGCTGGTGATTGAGGTTCTTCCAATGTGGTGTAACACAATATGTTTAGTTCATGGTATAGTATAGGATAGTATAGTATAGTATAGTATAGTATAGTATAGTATAGGATAGTATAGTATAGTATAGTATAGGATAGTATAGTATAGTATAGGATAGTATAGTATAGTATAGTATAGTATAGTATAGTATAGTTTAGGATAGTATAGTATAGTATAGTATAGTATAGTATAGTATAGTATAGGATAGTATAGGATAGTATAGTATAGTATAGGATAGGATAGGATAGTATAGTATAGTATAGTATAGTATAGTTTAGGATAGTATAGGATAGTATAGTATAGTATAGTATAGTATAGGATAGTATAGTATAGTATAGGATAGTATAGTATAGTATAGTTTAGGATAGTATAGTATAGTATAGTATAGGATAGTATAGTATAGTATAGGATAGGATAGTATAGTATAGTATAGTATAGGATAGTATAGTATAGTATAGTATAGTATAGTATAGTATAGTATAGGATAGGATAGTATAGTATAGTATAGGATAGTATAGGATAGTATAGTATAGTATAGTATAGGATAGTATAGTATAGTATAGTATAGTATAGTTTAGGATAGTATAGTATAGTATAGTATAGTATAGGATAGTATAGTATAGTATAGTATAGTATAGTATAGGATAGGATAGGATAATATAGTATAGTATAGTATGGTATAGTATAGTATCGTATCGTATAGTATCGTATAGTATAGTATCGTATACTATCGTATAGTATAGTATAGGATAGTATAGGATAGTATAGTATAGGATAGGATAATATAGTATAGTATAGTATGGTATAGTGTCGTATCGTATCGTATCGTATCGTATCGTATCGTATCGTATAGTATAGTATAGTATAGTATAGTATCGTATCGTATCGTATCGTATCGTATCGTATAGTATAGTATAGTATAGTATAGTATCGTATCGTATAAATAGTATAGTATAGTATAGTATAGTATAGTATAGTATCGTATCGTATAAATAGTATAGTATATAACATAATGATTATTATTTTGAAACATCACATAAAACCCCCTTTCTGAGTTGCAAAAATGACAAAGGGAACAATCAAAGGGATCAGGAAATAAGACCCTATTTAGCATTCGGTTATCATTTAATCAGACGTTCACATTATTTAAGTACTGTCCTGGGTCTGATCAAATTAGGAATATTTGGAATACAGTGTTTGGGTGGACTATGAGAACCTTGTTAAGTCTCTTTTGATTCCTAAACATCTAAGCCAGTCCTTTCACCACTGACTAAGGTAATTCAACACCTGCACATTCACATATTCGTGGCTGACTGTTTGAACTCTGCTAAACATACTCTGCTACTTTGATTCTGCAACCTCCAGATCTCTAATGGCCAGCAGATGGTGATACCACTGGTTCAAACAATTGTTAGATTGTATCAAAGTCTATCAGAAACATTTTCCTGAGGTTTATGGTTGCTAGTTTTAAGTTTGTCAAATCTTCACTACAGCAGGATGTGGTAAATTAAGGTCTCATTTCGGGTAAAAGAGATAACCAAGGGCTTGAAATGGCAGGTTGCTAACACATGGCCTTTTCCAAATTGGATGCTGCCCTGTTTTTGTCTTGGAACTTTAACCCTTTCATAATGTGTTATCATTCATTAAAGTAATTGCAACCATTTGTTCGCCTTAAAATGTTTTGTTCAGTTGAACTTTGCTCCACCCTCTCCTGCCATTCGTGGTTCTAAAAAAACTAAGAAGGGAGGGCCAAAGGAATAGATTTTATTGTAATCTAAATGAGTTCAAGACGACAACAGTTGCTGTACTTCATGAAGGATGAGACTGCAAACTCTTTACAGTGACCATTAAAGTAACAAGCAGTTGAGTGTTTGATAGATGATAGACTATCAGTTAAGACTTTGCCAAATGAATATACGCACCTTATGTAATGTGGAGCGCCAAGGTTACTGCTAGTCAACCCAAACAAAAATGACAGACATGCAATACATTCCCTGTGCAATATACATAACGTTTATTTCCCATTTCAGGGGAAAAATAGCTTTATTTTCTTTGGCATTGCTGGCATCTCAAATGAAACACGATGAGACCAGAGAGCAGTCGAGAAATGTTTTCTGTGCCCTGACATTTCCGGTGAATGGACTCGCAAACAGGCTATTTCTTCTGAATGCCGTAATATGCCAAGAGCATTAGGTCTTATAGATAAGTGAACTCAGTCCGCAGTGTTTCTTTTTTTTTTTAAAGTGTTGCCTACCCAGTGAAAGATGTGACATATTGAGAAATCAATTGTGGTTACAAACCAAAACAATTTTAAGGAGCCTGCTTACTGGAAAGAAGTTGCTGTGTGTTGAATTTTTAATGGGACAAACTGACAACCACTGGAAACAGTCACTTATAAGAAAAGAAGCAGTCGCTTATACAAAAATCCTAACTGTTCATGACCTTCTTTGTTGACTTAGGGATCACCTTGCACTTTATTTCCTTTAGTAAATTCAGCTCTCGTCTTTCAACAACTCAGTGGAAGATATGATGAGTTGTCAAAGACGCTAAATGAAAGTGACAGTTTGTTGGACATTTGCCTTTCAGATTACTGCCTGAAAGTACTCTGTCTCCTCCAGGTGAAGGTTATAGTCTTCAGAGATCAGTGGGAGAAGCTGGGGCACAGCAGGTAACAGCACAGACCAGTTTAAACCATTCTGAGCCATGCTTGCTAATTAGTCTGCAGCTGCAATACTCCTGGGAAAACAGACATCCATTTCCTGGTTCTCCCCTGCAGACTGCCTCAGAGAGACTATTAGGACAGACTACAGTGCTACGGCTGACCAGCTTCCTCTGTAGCTATAACCAAAGAAGACAGCATATTATGATGAAGCTCACTTTTGTTAAATATATATCTTTTTAAACATTAATTAATAGGACTGTTAGAGTTTAAGATGCTCCTATAGAGCTCCCACTATATATTAACAAATAAAATGTTTGCTCACAATGGCATGAAACTAGCATGAGCGCGAAGCTGTGACCATGGACTGGAGATTCATCTGATGGGGGTCCCAGGAGCCGCCTTTTGAAAAGAGAAGTAAATCCCCCATAGCTTGACAAATTTAGCAAAATATGGAGAGAATTAACTTCAAGCATGAATGGTGGGGCTTAATGATTTCCAGGCACTGAGGACATCTTGTTTGGTGTGATAAATGAGAGCTGTTGTTTGACTTTGTCAAAGCAGAGCTAAAGCCCCGTATCTACACAGCTTCCATTATCCTCCTGCATGTGTTCACAAGACAATTCAATCATCTTTAAAGGAAAGCAAAGCATCATCAACATAAAAGGCTCCTTTCCGGGTTAAAAGAATATGGTAGTGCTGAACACATTTATTAAGTACAAATTTGATATTGGCAAAAAAAAGGGAATTATTTAGTTTCCTGCAGAGTTTTTGTCCTCTATGCAGCTATAACTTGTTTTCAGTTTCTAGGGTCCACATTTTCACCGACTACTGGTGTGACACTATTTCAGTGATCTACAGCTGATAAAATGATGCAAAGATGAGGAAAAATGTCACTGCCAGCAGTATAATCATGGACTTCAACAATGCCAGATCTAAAATACAAAAAATTAAATCAGCTTAGTTTCCATGTTGTACGTGGAAGGATATACACGTTATTATTAAATGTACTTTTTTCCTGGTTGTTTAAAACATGAATTACATACACAAATGTCTTTGTCTCAGCATGTCATTGAAGCCATGTTTATTTTTGCTTAAACCCATGGTTTTAATTGATAAATGAAACTTTCTGAACAAACTGTGCATTATAATAATTTTAAAAAATGTCTTAAAAGCACTCTTGCTTAGAACTTAAATCAAGGTTTGAAAAAAAAACTTGAACTACCAACACACGTTTTAAAAGTTGTCTTAGTGGCCAGTCTAGCGGAGTTGGACATATACATTTTAATGTGATTCAAGCATCATAGAGATCAGCCAGTTCAAACTAAGTTTTTTGTAGAAAAAAGCACAACAAGCAAATCATGAATTATGATGTGTTTTTGTGGTTTCTGAAAAGTTCATGCCTCTTTTTTTGCCCATTAGATTTCAGATTGACTCATCTTAATGAGAAAGATAACTGAAAGGGATGAGTATCCGTTTTGGATCAGATGACATTCACTGACCTTCTCTATATTCATAATTTCCCTCACTCACTAAACCAGCTCCCTGCCAACCCATTAACACTCCCTCTCGGATCATCCACCACTCTTTCACCTAATCTGCCCAAAACGGTTGATGCAAGCACACTGTAAGTGAGCAGCTGTCCCCAGAGGCCCAGTGAGGGGAAACATTGTGTGTTATTCTGAACCATAGGGACTGTAGTCAGTTAAAGAACATAATCACTCTTTATGCCAGTTTATCAATTGTTTAGTTGTTGTTTTGTTTTACTTGTTTACCAACCCATACCAAACTTGTTTGGGATATAACAGAGTAAGAATTATGATATATTATTCAAATGATTATTTTTTTCTCAGTTATTTGAACATAATTAACCAAAATGTTTGTATTATGTTTGTTTGTTTGTTTGTTTTGATCAAACCATCTCTAAGATAGCGTCACATGGTTAGTACCAATTGTTGCCTTAGGTTATCTAGAAAGCTTCTTAAAGACAGTAATGTTGACCAAGGATGCCGAACACCCAGCTGTAAGAGGTTAAAATAAAAGTTCCTAAAGTTGTCCCTTTTACTTCATCCCTTTAGATCAGGGTGTGACTTGGCAACACAATCCCCAAGTGTCAATAAAAAGGCATCTCTCATGGCTATAAAATCCAATATGTGTGTGGCCAGGCACAAATAAGTCCTGACATCAGGGGAAAGTGGAGAATAAGCCGAGCTGTCAGCATCTCTGTTAAAGATAGTCAGTCAGTTGGTATAGGAGCCCTGCTGTGGAGAAGTCTCCTGGATGCTCCCCAGGGATGCCCATTTGACATATCCGAGTTAAGGGTGATAATGCTGTACACCCTGGATGAATACTGTAAGGTCCAGAGGCTCCGCTTTATAATAGCCCTATTTGTTCTGTTCTCACCTACCTATGAAGCTCTATCAAACACATATTGTGTCCATGAACATGTTGTGTGCTTGTTCATGCGTGTACACACGAGTGAGTGGGACATGATGCTCTACCAAACAAGCAGTCTGTGTACAAGGCCCTTCTCCCATGAGTGATCAATGACAATGGCTTTTTGCAGTTAGGGCGCAATGCACATTGGCATGCTATAGATGTTATTCTCAATTTATAGGGACCACATTATAGAACATGCTTCAGGGACTGTAGTCACTATCTACCTTTTCACACTCCTATAAAAGATTCATGGAGCTGCTTGTTTTGGCTTGGCAACGTCATGGGAGTCAAAGCTATAGGTGATACCACTGAGAGGCAAGCGGTGGCCTGAGTAGTACTGTTTGCTTTCCATTGCCAAACAATAAAGTATGATTGCATTAGACGTACAGTAAGAAAAACTATGCATTAGGTTTGCATTAAATAACAATCAATTTCAACACTTATACATAACAAGCACTCCTCAATAGTTGGTTTTAAAGCAATTCCCTTGATAATGGGAAGCTTTACACCTGCATAATATTCACATAAATAGACTACAGATTGATTCATCAATTGCTACAGTCAACATTGATTTGCCATTTACTTTGAATTTAACGTGTAATGGATTTCAGATGAGAATAACACATTCTCATGTTAATTTAATAAAAATGTGACAGACTTGAATGGAGTATAATGGAGGCACTGAAGCTGAGCTAAAGAAAATAGTAGAAGATTTTGTGAGGGTTTCCCCTCGCTGAATGCTAAACAAATGTACCTGGTGCTGTTGAAATGAAGTTAAAAGTGTTAATACAGTCTCACATCTGCTAACCTACTAAAGAGGGATTATTTGCACTGAGCTGCTGCTCTCTTCAATTTTGTACATGAAAACAAACAAAGCAGGTGTTCAGCGAACATATATAGCATCTGAAATGATTCCCACAATCTCTTCTACAAATATGAATTATTGATCAGACTGAAACAAGAACACAGACAATACCAAGTCAATATTTAATCAAAGACCAGCATTTCTCGACGGATGAGGGAAAAAATATGTCTTCATTATTATTGCACTGGAACCAGCCTCTTTGTTTGGGCTGGCTTTCATCACACTTACAGCAAATGACAAAAGGGGAAACTTATTTTATTATACCTCCTCTGAATTATAGATAGAGTTCGGAGTCTCTGGACAGCTGTTTCCTTCTCTTTCACACTGTCTTCATTCACTTTTTTCATCTTCTCTTTCCCTTGGGAATATAGTGAATTGATTCTCAAAGAAACACTAGATAATTCCAATACCTTAAATATGGATCTGGTGTCATTGGTGTGGATAATTATTTAAAAAACATTTTGATTGTGGTAGTTAGTGATAAGAAACCTACATTTTGTGAATTACTTGTTCATTTACTTTGGCAGCATGGGGGATAAATAGAGGAGACATTTTCATGATTCCAAGCGGGCAATTGAAGATCAAGATAAACATTAGACCAGCTACATAACCCTGTCATCCAACAAACAACAAAGCATGACATTCTCTTAATGGCACATGCACAACTTGGCCTGCAGCTGTTGAGCAATGCATGATTCAGATTTTTAATAGGGAGTGTATGCGGGAGGGCAATTACACAAGTAGCCAAAGGGAATAAGAAGTAAGCCAGGATGTGCCAACCGCTGCCACAGTACAGTAGCAGCAATACACACATGACCTCTCCTGACCTTTCCTCACAAATGTACTCATGCTTCAGTAGAAGTGGAAGGAAGTCTAAAGTGAGTTAGCAGCCAACAACCTGGGGAGAAGTTGTGGAGAGTCCATGGTACATTAGTTCAACCTTTGGCCCTTCGAGAAGAAAAGGAACAAACAGATACAAAGAAAGATACATTTTTTGATTAGATCGTTACTATTGATTTGAGTATTTCTTCCCTTTTTCCAATGTCTTTGTCCCCTCACATCAAATTGATCAAAGATAGTAAGCATTTAGTGAAAAAGTACTCAATCATTAGTGGTTACTCTTTTTATTTAGATGGGGGACAACAATTGCAATGGGTAACTGCAGTGCACTATCATTAAAATATTTAATGAAATAAAATTGCCTCTGGTTCACATTCCAAGGCCCATAACTCTAAAATCAAATAGTACCCTGTTGGACTGAAAGCACATTTGTCAAAAAAATGAAAACATGCACAGTGTTCCAAAAACACACAATCGCCTCAACACAATGTGTGGCAGTGGATACCTACAAGAAGTTCAAGGTCTTTTAAGATCCAACTGAGGACACACAGTTTAAAAGGAATGTGGCTTCACATGCAGTACATGTTCACACTGGGTTGGTAATTCAGTGACCTTCTGTGCATTCTCGTAGCCACACAGTAAAACACAAACCTCCAGGCTAACACCATCTTTGAGGTTGATTAATGTTACACCCTACTACTTAAATTCAACTCACTGCACCCAGTTGTTTTTATTCCGCTGAGGCTCATGAAATGGACTATGATACACAGCTTTGCACCTTCTGCAAATATCATTTCATGTCCATCCACGGTGCAAGATTAAAAAAAAACTGGATTTCAGGAGAACTCAAAATACCAGTCTCTTAGTCTCAAATACCCTGGCATAAACTTGATACAAGTTTTTTTTTTTTGACAACGCAGACACCGTAGGCTATTTGTCCCAGCAGCACAATCCTGTGGCTAGCAACTCAGGGCAGGCATGTCAGTGAGTCTGGCTTGCAGTGGGCTCATCCCATGTTCTGGTCTTGTACTTGGTCCACATGAATAATAAAGTTCTTGGCCAGGCTTGCTGGAGTTACATTTGTGGTTGTGAGCATTGAGCGACAGCAGCTATTGATGAGAGACAGACAGGAGACGGTACTGAATATAATCAAGCCAGACCCTGTGTTCTGGCTTTCCCTATTCCTTGCTATAAACACCCACTGTTTTTTACTTTCCTTTAGTCACATACATGCTCCTGTAAAGTCCACATTCATACACAAACACACACTTTCCGTTTGTCTCTCATTCTCTTTAATGTCTCTCTTGCTTCCTCTTCTTTCTCCATCTGTCTCCCCTCCTCTCTTCATCTTTTTTTTTCTTCCAAGTTTCATTCCACATATTTATTTTGCCATCTTGATCGAGTCACAGATGATTCAAGATCCACACCTCCTTTGCACACCATTGCACACAAACATCTGTACAAACTATTTTTATACATCCTCTTATAACATCTGCGCCATGGGGAAGAGGAAAAGGTAAAAGTAGGCCATATTTGGGCCTGCAGCGGCATCTAATAAGAAAAAAGAAAGATACCCTGTTTTCAGGTTACATGCTGTCTCGACAAAATCACATCAATGTTGTAAGAGACGCACAGAGACTAGCCTTCTCATCTAAGCCTGTTCGGTTCATCAAAACACTCACAAAATGTGTGCTTCAAAAAACAAAGGGTTGCTATTGATTACATTAGATCTACAGTGTTTGATGCTGTTCTGTCAATTGTAAAAAGTTTCCTCTTCAGGCAGCGCAAGGAGCTCACACGTGATGAGTTGCAGTGTGGCTGAGAGAAGATGCTGAAATACATGAATTAAGGAGAAATGTAAACATTTCATAGACATTGTCCAATAATTGATTTCACACATTATGTAGATGAATATTTTCCTTTTATGGCTTTATGTTCCACCAACACCTCCCAGTTGGGACCCGCTGTCATAGTGAGGACAACAAATTCATTCATGGTAGCAAGCGATTGAAAACACATTTTAAATTCGCTTTTGAAATCTAGGACTGATGGCGTAATTTTTGACATTGTGGGCTGTTGGTATCTGATTTGTATGCAGCTTCACTCCCACTCCCCTAATACCACACTAAAACTATGGAATTAAAGTATTTTGTCGCAAGAAATTCCCTCAGGCTGTTCCCTCTGAGCAGCTTTCAGTCGACGGCGCTGCTCTCTTTTGTGTGTCTCAGTCTATTGATGCTAATGAGATGGTAATCTGAATGAGGGTCAGCTGTGCTAAATGCCACTCACAGACATCAATCACGTCCCCTGAGTAACTGGCGGGCGCAGTGCCACATTTTCAAAACTCTATTCCTTCTTTCCTAATTGAATTCCCCCTACCATTTAGGAGTCCATCAGATGACATAGTGTTTAGAGGGCAGTGTTCATAAATGTGAAATTCACTCTGTTTTCTTTGCAATCTGAGTGGCAGAAGTAATGACTGTGATCCAGAGAAGTTGTTGTGTTACAAATGGACAAGGCGACCTGCACTACGGCTTGTAGTCATCCAGGAGGCTCTCTATCCACAATGATAAACTTTCCCTGCCAGGGAGAACTAATACCCAAGGATACAACAGGAGGTATCCAACATTGGTGTCACCCAAGATTGATCCCTTTTCCCTGTGGTGCAGACACTGGTAATTACACTGTGGAGCGCCAACATGGCATCCTTTCCCGACAAACAACCAGGAACAATGCTGCTGACAGTTCAATTAGTTGGAGCTCTGTTTATTAGCTGCAAGTTTAGGCTGTTAATTAACACTGGCAAATGAATGTCACTAACGCTACCCTGTTGTCCTCTCGCAATGTTTGAATTAAGAGCAGTGAATAGTGAAAATATGGGGGGTCCTTAAAGGGCTCTGTTGGCACAAAGAATTGCAAAATGAAGAGCTTGTTTTCATTAGCAAAGAACACAGCAGTGGTCATTTGTACATAGGATTCAAAAGGGCCATTTCTACGTTGGCAAGTGATCTTTCACAACTGTAGAGATAATGTCTCTCCTTTCTCAGAAGTGAATGCAGAAGTAGAATGACATTGTTATCCTGCTGCAACTTAAAAGGGACTACTTATAGTGGATGTTGGACAACAAAAACACATTTCCCTTCTACTTCTCTGTCTCCTTCCAACAGTACAATTACTTTAAATCTTTAGATATGACTGTAAAAGTTGGCACTGTGTTTAAGATGCCTTAACATAACCTGATTGTAACCAGATACATTGAAATGTATATGCACTGTTAAGAAAGTAATGTGGGTCATACTGGAAGACATTAACAAAAAAAGTCATTTTTGCTGTCAAAAAAGAGACCGGAAATATAAAAATGGCAATTAAACGATGCAAATGGAACATTTAGTTATTTTTACAAGGGATAATCAGGCCCATCTGTTTATAATATTCTGAGTCATCACTTTTGATTACTTCTCTGAACCATTTACACACTCCTATCTTAAAGTGAAATCAGGATGTTTGGAGAACATCTTTCCCATGTCGCCTCTCAAAATACTGACCGGCTTTGGGTGGGGATTAGAGTTCAGTACGCAAGATGTGCCAGCTGACAATGTCCATGGATTTGGCAAAGATTTGCATTACATGATGTTCTTTGTCAGGGCTGCTAACACAGAGCCATGATTTGAATCATGGCTGTGATTGTAGAAAGCAGCTTGTGAAAGCTTGATAAATCCTATAAGTATCCGATCACAGCTAAATCCAGAACAATCTATGGCTAGCCCCAACAAGGATCAAAGCTAAATACATTGGCGTCCTGGAAACCCTTGAAACAGCAAAAAGCATGAGCATATCCACACATGGTCTGGATTGGATTTGAAATTGGGAGAGTGGGAGATTGTGTAGCAGGCTTACCGACATAAACTGTTCAGTTTGTGACACAGTTGGGTGTTTCCTGCTACAACTACTTCCTGAACTACTGCATCTAAGCAGTTGTGTCATAGCTAAAATGTCCCAGAGCAAAACATCTTCAAGTGACTGCCTCAGCTGGAGAATCGAGCGTTGCTGCAAAGACTTAAACATCAATATGTTTAGATGTTTTTCACCGACTTTAAGAGAATTTCAAATAGGAGAATTGGTTTGTCAAAGTTGCAAGAGAAAGACTCCAAAGGAATCCTCAAAAGACTTTATATTTTTGGACTGCAGTGCAAGGAACAATCATACACAAAGAAACCCGCCAGGAGCATACTCTTTTTCATGTTTCTGTATATTTTGCCAAATGTATTAGAGGGAACAGAGAAAGTGAGATACAAAGCATGATCCTGAAAACATGCCAAGAAGCAAGGACCATTAAGCAGAACTCAGCAAGAGTCCTGTCTTATCACTTGATTTCGTGCTACAGCATCTCCTTTTTTTATCTCCTCCACAAACATGATCAAGGTCCTTTTTGTTCTGCACCAACACACCCTCAAATCAGTTTTTCTCCATAGGAAGTCAGACACTTTTTTATCTGGTGCCCTTTAAAGTACATGTACTTCTTGTTAATTAATCCCAACCCACAGCAAGGCGATGTCAAATGTTAGGCAACTGCTGCCTTGTCACAAACACGAGTCTAAGGAGGACTGGTATCCTTCACATTGGCTGTGACTTTGCTCGTGATTGATTGCGTGTCCATTTCTTGACAGCCAATATTCTGCAGAACTGCAAGGCGGGATTGCCCCCCCCCCCCCCCCCCCTCCCCCTCTGCATGTTCTCCATTGACTGCTGAAGCATGGGAGGGAGAGATGGGAGCTTGTATTTTAACCTTCACAAAGTCAATCTGAATTATGGTTAAATCACCCCATGTGGATTAGCACAGTACTGCTCTATTGTTGTAATTTGCAAACATGTATTCCACAGTGACTTCCTGTAATGGAGGGCTGTGCATACATTATGTATGACTGTATAGCTAGGATAAGAGAGGATATACAGCACAAAGGAATATGAAGGGTAAATGAAGATGTTCAAATAACTGATTCTGTCGCAGCTATTAGGGGACAAATGGGAGTTGGATTTTCAGAACATGCGGCCCATGAGATGAAGACAGCAGATGGTGAGTAGCATATGTCAGAAAAGAAAACCTTTTGCAGGGGGGGGGTTTGAGGATGGCATGTTTATTAAGTTTTAAGTGTTGTCGACAGACTTTTTAATCAAACAGCCTGTTGAAACACATCATTGCTTTGTTAGCAAATACACCTGATCTTATTAGTTTTCTCAGCTAGGGAAGCCAGAGTCTGATTATTTTAACCAAAGCACTGAAAGGAAAGTAACTCCTACACAGTTTTATTTGATTGTAATAAACGGTATATTCATTTGAGAGTACATTTTAAGTCAGTTTGCAGGTTGTTGGTTTGTGTCTTTCCACCTACATGCTCATAAATAGCAGCACAATGAAAGAGCACTTAGAGGTTTTGGCACTTTTTTATTTAGAGCCCTTAAATGCATCATGTATAAGGTAAATCCTTATCCTTTCAAACAATTTGAGACTGGAGTGAGTCGTAGTACAGTATATTTCAAGTGACTCAATTCTGCATTATTCATAACACAATCTTTTATCAATATTTTACCATGAAGTCACACTCACATTGTTTTACTTTAAATTTGATATTTCTAGAGCAGTACTCAGCCTGCAAAAAGTGAAAGGTTTCCTGCAACTCTGAAGCATGATTTGGTAATCCTGAGACATTTTTCGTTAGGATTATGTGTGTTTGGATTTCAAGGTTATGGATTTATAAAATGGATGCTGTATTACAAATCAGGGGCCATTCACTTTTAACATACAGAGATTTTATAAGGCAAATATTACATTGGTTAAACAATGGGTATTGTTATATCCACCATTTTTGGTGTCAAACCTTTTATTTATTATCTGTCTCATGAATCCCCCGACTTTAGGAAAGAACAATGCAACATTATTGGAGCATCATTAAATTGTATGACTTTAAAGAAAACAACAACTCTTGAGATGTGATGTAATCACTTAATGCTCAAAAGGTCAAAACTTAACGTTTAGCGGGGCTGTTTGATATAATTAGTCACATTAGAGTGACAGACACCAAACAAGAAAGATTCTGATTCAAAAAGCCTGATTGGTGCGAGTGACTTCTTCTAAATCAGCCTTGCCTATGCTTAAAAAAGAAATGAGTGACAAGAGAGCAACAAAAATGTCTTCACAAAAGTTCCTCATTTGATATACCCCAGCATAATGTGTTTATGTAGTTTCCATTTACCTGTAGTAAGAAGCTGATAAACCACACGTTTCCAGGAACTTTAAAGATCCCACAGTCCATTTTGCTTTACGCAGTAAAAACAAAATTGTTAACAAAAGGAGATAGACTTGAAGGATAACCTAACACTTAGGAGAATAATAAAGTATTGAAGTAGTTCAAATGTGAGACTTATCTTTACATGTACAATTCTGCTAAATAATACTTTTTTTTATTTTATAACTTAAACCTTTGCAATAAACACTTCAGAAGCAGCACGTCTTAGCAATCATCATATGACCAAACAAAACCTCTTATTGGTATTGATCAACTATCTAAGAAGCACTTGTAGATAACAGTTTGGTCACTAGCTTTGGGCTCAACAGTTGCCCTTTTCATCTACGGATTAACACAGCCAATAATATAGCAATTGTAGAGTGTTAAGCAAAGACACTTTTATTACTTCTGAGAAAAAAGCTATAAATGTAAACATCCACACCACCCTTTTCCCTTCTCTTTGAAACCCTCTTCCATTCCTCTTCTGCAGTAGGGGGCAGAAGAGACGAAGCTGTCAGCACTCCTCCAACACAACAACTGTTTACCCGATATCCAGCCCTTCCCCGAGAGATTACACACGAGTGGTGGGTGGGATGCTTTGGCATGCTGCATTCCCGCTTTCTTTCTCCTCCCTTCTTCTTCTTACTTACTCTCCCCTCATGCATTCTTATTCCTTTATATCTCTCTGCTGCATCAACTCCCCAGGGTACCAGCTCTGCTGAGGGGACATCCCTCTAAGTTCCTTTAGAGGCCCTGCAGCAGTTAATTGCAGCGAAAAGATATATACTATGCAAAGCCACCAAAGGGCCAACGCTACTAACAAGCAGGGGGTGGTGAAGAGGAGATGCTGGAACTGGTGGTGGTGGGCATCCTGTTGTGACTACAGACCCTCTACCCTCTTTTAACACCTTTCAAGAACAATAAAGCACAGTATTGTGTGTTTCTGAACATTTCTTTTAAGAGACTACCAGTGAGACAGATGTGGTCTAATATTGCCTTTACATTTTCCGGCATTTCCGTCAACTCTAAGGGTGTTGCACAGGAAGAAAATCAACCACAACTGAAAAGACGCCTCTATGTCCTCTTAAAGGTGCATTCCTCCTCTAAGAGCTTTCTATTGCACACACTTTATCTACGCCACTTATCTCCTTATCTCTCTATACATCTCCCTTTCTTGCTGCCTGCCTTCCTCCCTCCCTCCCTTCCTCCCTCCCTCCCTCCCTCCCTCCCTCCTTCCCTCACAGAGATACAGAGCCTCCTCCCTCACGTGTTCCTGGCTCATGTTGGAGGCTGGTGAAAAGGCTGAATGCTGCGACTGCTAGCTCTGGCCTTGTGCTGCTCTTCTACTGGCTCCTGATTCTGCTCCTGATGCTGCTCCTGCTGCCCTGCCTAGACAAGTGGTGGCCCTGGGGTCGAAGAGAGGCAGAGTTCAGTGAGCTGTCCGGAAGACCTCTGGCATCTCCTTTTGTTGACTGTGCAGACCGCCTGTGCGGAGTGTTATCAGCTGGCTGCCGAAAACACCCACCTACCTGTCAGCCCTGGAAACAGCTTCCTGGTATAAATTGAAGAGGGATATGGCACAGGCACCACAGTACATAATGTCCTCTCTGAAAGGGGTCCTTTTCCCTGCACTGTGTGTTTGATGAGAATCTATATATTGGTTTAAAGGATTATTTTGCATTTTAATTGACTTGAGGTCATCTGCTGCTTGGATGATTTAATGAGTATTAAGGTATGATCAAAATACAAGGAGAACTTTTGGAGTCATGTCGTTTAATTTATGTGGCAACACACTTTATTGAGGATTTTAATGCAGGGAGGATTTTGCCATAATTGAGGATGCAAGTTGTATTTCCCTCCATCTTGGTCAAACATAAAACGTGATTTTAACAAATGAATATCTAATAAAATATAAAAACATGCTTTTGGCTAGCAACATACTGTATTCTGCTTCAATCCATATCTGTTGGCGTGAGGCCTTTTCAAAACAAGATTTTTACTGTGGTCAAAACAGCTAACCTTCCTGCTTGCAGCGCAGTAAGTCAGACAGGCATTCCAAACTTAATTTGAAAAACCCAAAGGAAACTTTGTATGTACAGACTAGTATTGCCACCTCCAGTCATTTCCATTTCTTTCCAAATATTCATCAATTCATCATTTATCTTATTTAACAATTGTGTGAATGTTTTATAATTAGCTTAGTTCACATGGATCTTGATCTTGGTTCCCCAAATTTGTGCCAAAATTGATTAAATTACTTACATTTTGTCAGGTGACTTCTCATTCACAAGAATGGGAAAGACACAAGGTCAAGGGATCTTCAACTATTACGTCAAAATTAATTCAGTTCATCCTTGAGTCTAAGTGATGGTTTATGCCAAAATATAAGTAAGGTCTCTCTAAGACTTGAGATAACGTGAAGTCAAGATATATCTATTTATTTTGTCTCTGTTTACAGTAAAATCAGGGTTTAATTTGACATACTTTGGCCAAAAACTGTTGACCTACTACCGGATCAGGTCAGGCATGAAAATAACCTTTATTTTTTGGCACGATCATAGCTCTAATAGTAACTCAATGTCATTATCCTTGTGTTTTTATAGTATTGATTTTAAGTGCTGGGGATCACAATATTTAGGCGAACATTAGGCCTAATGCTTTCTACTTGCATGTATCACCCCCTTCATAACCCAGACACAAACATACAATAATCCCTCTCAAAACCCACACTCGCATAGACTGAGAGCTCTATGAAACCACCTATCAAGCCATTATGCACACGGCAGGGTAAAGTGATCCAGTAAAAGTGCATTGATCTTACCAGCCTCATTCAGTCTGATGAAGACCCGGGTCTAGTGATAACATTTCACAGCAAGACAAGCTGCTGCTATAATACAGCACACGGCTGAATGGACAGTAAGGAGCTGACTCACAGTGTTGGTAGCAAAAACAGCAGATCATAGTCTGATTGAGCTCAACATCTCAAGGCAATTGAAGAGAGCTTCAATGGGCTCTTAAAGAAATGTTACCGTATAACAAATCAGTGTTCTCTTTGGGATGATTACAGGCTTGGTTGCATTGTGAAGTGTTTTAAGCCACACAAAATTGTTATCTGAGCATCTCTCAATATGTTTCTTACTCACATTGAGGAGCACACTCGGATTCAAGAGGTACAGCAGTGTAAGATTGAAAATGTTGCGGATATACAATGAAGGTGTCTGGAGGCAAGGCCCAAGTAAATCTGGTTGATGTTTGCCTTTTATCAAAGTTGACTTTTTATTAATGCCAAGGAAAGGGGGACACATCAAAATGTCTCTATTCTTAGGGGAAATGAGCACTGAACTTGTCTGGAATCTCACCATAAGAAGTTATGCTGCCCTTTAAGGGAGCCACATTTATATAGTTTTAAAAAAAAACACGGCATAAAAAATGTAAATAGCCAAGCAAGACCTAGTTGCTGTCACACGCCCTTGGATGAAGAATATCTGTCTGACAGTCGCCCCTGGGTGAACCTGGCATTTCATATAATTTGTCTGGCCCCAGGGCTGAATAGACAATAAAGTTGACCCCTTTTGTTGGTCAGCTCTCCATCAGAGTGTCTGGCTGAGCCTTTTCTGTCAAAAAGAGTTGGCGTGAATAGCTTCCTTTATATATTGAGACCTCTCAAGATCACAGGTTTAAATGTGCAGTGTGTATCAGCTTGCACTGTTTGAGCTACTGTTAAAAAGTATTGTCTAGTGTTTAATACAATAGGCTATAGAAGTGTTATTATCTTGAAAAACTTAACTTACGGAGCGTTAAGTATACAAAATGTACATTCAAACAAACAACAAAGATTCCCTTTAGAAGATATTTGACCACCATATTTGACCACAATAATGCATACATTCTCATGTCTGCTGGTGTACAAAAACATGTTCACACTTGACAAATAAAACAGAGCTCTGTGTACAAATATAACTTGAAAACCTGATCTAATAATGATTTACTTTCTTCCCTTTAAGATTTGTACAGAGCTTGCCTGTGACATTACACCCTGTGATCAAAGGTGCTTTGTCAGCACTGTAGACAGCTGACACCAGGTCAATGCAAAAGGTAGCAATAATACATAACACATGTCTCAGTAGACATCATTCCCCCAAAGTTCCTGCACAACCATTTGATTAAAGCTGTATATTACTGGTGGAAGGAACACAGGGAGGAAATCAATACCAAGTCTGCAAGCAGGAACTCTCAAACAACAGCACTGTCAGTTTGAGAGTTATGTCTGGGGGCCCGGTAAAGTGGGATGCAGTGTCCATATAGGCTTTCTTGTCATCGCGAATGTAAGTTTTGGAAGAAGCAATTCCAGGAGGACTGTGGGGGGATATTTTCATTTATGAGACCATTTGATTTTCAAGAGGGCAATTAGAGGCAATATTGAGCCACACCTTTTAGCAAATCAAAATCTGCTTAAAAGGAATAATTATATGTTTTGCCCAGATATGGTTGAAAAGATGGATTTTTACTCTTCTGTCCATCTGCTAAATATGGAACATACAGTCTGGTGCTGTTTAGTTTAGCTTGGCATAAAGAGTGCAACAGGGTTGAGCAGCTAGCCTGGCTTTGTCTGAAGGTAACACATTTAGATGTTAGTGCCTTTTAGCCTCACTAATACATACTTATTGTTCAACTTGATTTGTTTAATCCGTGCTAAGAGCAAATAATGACAATGGAGGTTTCATGGGGGATAAGTATTTTACCTCTGTTTACACTCTTGCTACTACTCTATGCTAAGTTAAGCTAACTTCTGATTGTAGCTTCATATTTAGCCGACTAATACCAGAGTGGGAACTAAATATCTGCAAGAAAGCAAATATTCACCTTTACTAGATTGTGGAACTTTTCTTGAGATAAGAATTAAGTCAAGCTAAGGCATTGCACAACCCAGATGTGGTTTAGCATAAAAGGGTAACTGGAGAGAAATGCAGACCATTAAGCTGGATAATGGGTTTTGAATACGATAGCATCATCATTTAAACAGCAAATTGTGGATCATGACCACATTCAGAGTAAACAACGTAAATATCTGATTAATAAAGACTTAATGCTATGCAAGATTAATAACACTAAACCCATGCAATGAATCACCCATCCTTTGCAGGATTCAGAGCTTACGACACATAATCATCTGCAAGGTCAAAAGAGAACTCAGGTCAGGAATTGGCGTAGGCATAATAGGTCTTTTATACACAGAGATTAATCAGAACCCAAGATGCGGTGACACTGCTTTATGAGTGTGTCTGCACTCAAGGAGCAGTGCTGAAACACATCTGTAGTCCTCAAAGGTCGACTGCAGTTTAAGGAATCTTTCACAGTTACCCATAAATTATCCTGATGAGCACTGTGATGGTGGGAGCCAAAGGGGTGGCTCCAGCAACCTTATCAAATCTAATATGCACAATAAAACAGGTAGGGGCCGTCATTAAAAATGGAACCAGCCAAATCATGTCGAAACAAATATAACATGATTAGGTGTTGGAATAAAAAAAAGAGATCAACTTTGCATTCACAAATACTGAACTATAATGCATCAAAGAGGGCGGAAGAATCAGATTTAATCAGCTCTAGACAGATGGAAGTGAGAAAAGTGCAATCACTCATTAAGGCACAGACAATGCTTTGTCATAGATGAGTTACATGGGCCCTGTTTTACATGGCAAAGGTAAATGTTGATGGTTGATAAAGTACAGAAGCGTAGTTACTTGATGGATTGCTCCTTTGTACGTATAATGTATAATAAATAAGGCAGACAATTAGCATGCTAAAGATAAGAACAGGAAATGACTGGATCATTGAGCAGACAGAGAAGTAGATAAGAGGAGGATGTTATGGAGAGAGTGGTGGTACATGGCAGAAAGCGATTGACTGATGTTGATGGAAGTTTGCTCAGAAGCTTTTGAAAGTGAGCACACATGATGTGATGCTTGTCTTGAATTGGTGGCATAAACTGGTTATTTTATCAATAATCCTGGTTTAATAGGAGGAAATCAAATATTTCCCACACACTTGTTTACCCAAACTCATTACAAGTCAGGTGTTGTTGCATTGCTTACTTGAAAGTGAAAAATAACAATTGTACAAGCAAAGAGGCATTGCAGCTCACAATTAGGTAAATTCACTCCCTTGCTTTCACAACCTCTTTTATGAAAAAAAAAGAAAGTGTGAGTTTTGTGTCCGGTTACGTGGATGCTCCTAAATGACAGTTTGAGGGTTATGCAACAAGCAACAATAACACATGATTGAGAGTAAGAATGTAATGGTAGCGGCCTATACTGCAGGGTCCCCAGACAGTTTTGAAGGATCTGTCCTAGAAAAACAAAATTAGCACATTCACCATTTCAGGTCATTTTTTACAAACAACAATCAGCGTCTTCAATAAGTAATTGAACCACATGGATTCTTTAATCACCACATCTTAACACCCAATTAACTTTCAGCAACACTGCTCTACTCTACATTCAGTATTCATACTCACTGTGCAATCTGAAGCAGCAATTTTTTTTCATCAGTGGTACATATATTTTTTTAATATATTGATATATTTCTTAATATAATGTATAACATGGCAGCTCTGTCTTTTTTCAGACACTAAACAATCAAATACATGGGCAAAATTAAAAACCTAACCCCAATATCCGATAGCCAATGTATTTGTACAATTCCCCTGACCCTATGGCTGCTACAATTTACCTCTAGAAAGAGTAAAACCACTTATTCCCTGAATGAGATGGTCTAATTTCTTAAATTCTACTGCCATTCATAATCTGTCAGAAAATTTGGTTAACATCTACCAAAATGCCACTTCACAATGTTGACTAAGCCGAACCTTTGCGTGGCTGCTGCTTTAGCCAAGGTTTTTTATTTTGTTTGCGACAGACAAAAACTTGAATAAAGAAACCAGACACCAGACTTTCTTTTCAGCATCGTATGCTGTCAAATCAGCTACTTCCTATGCAATGAATCAACAGCACACAAGGACAGAAGTCTGGTGTTGAAAGAAAAAGCTAGTCAGACATCCCACATGACGATGCAAAAGATCAAATCCACAGAGAAGAATGGTGCTCATGAAATGGTTGGTATAATAAAACTTTTAGGATTGGGGCCTATCAGCATACCCTGACCTGATTATTTTGAATACATTGCATCTGCTGAGTAGATCTCACCGCTCTTGATTACAACATTGTTGAAAATGTATGCAGAGAGGAACGGTGAGAGTATTCCCAGCAGCATGTCTAGCGCCTGGAATTTATTTCAGATCCACCAGAACTGTAATGTGCTTCAATGGGATTACAAGTAATTTGCAGCCATGAAATATTTTAGTGCGGCACACTCAAACAGTTGAGGCTGTGTTGAAACAAATGTTTGCAATCATCTTGCCAGAAGCAAGAAAGGCTTTGTTTTTCATTTCAAAGGCCATTTTTGACATTAGATATTTACAGGACATGTTGAAGACAATACACTTATTGGAATTTGTCGAGTAAGATGAGAAATGTATTTAAACTAGTGTGAGGTCCAACCACTAAGGGTATCTAAGTAATACAAAGAGATTAGGGTCCAACAAGTCAGGGATTATCAACTGAAGTAATACAATCAAAGATTTAAGCTGAAACATTACATGCATTGGTCAAAATGAGAGTTTGGCTATGTTTCTTCTAACAGTATGTGGAGTAGGAACGTCAAGAAGATACATAACTTAACTTAACATTTGTTTACAGTTATTTTCTTTTACAAAAAATGCAGTCTATGGTTCATAAAATTACTGGCCAGTTAGCAACAGTTAGCAAGCTAGCTTAGCAACCGCTGTCTTGTGTTCATATCAGTGTCAGATAAGACAAAGCTGTAATTTCTTAAAAAACACAACTTTAATTGTGTGTAATTGAACAAGTTTAAATTTGATTAACACATTTATTCTTAGATATACTACGTTTAGTTGTTGGCGGCAGCACTCGGTTCTTCGTTCAGCCTTGTGTGGGGTTGGGACCTGGGAAGTGCGGCTCTAGGCAAGATCACAAGCCTATTCTGCAGACTCGGTTCAAATGAAGTCAAAAGCAGGAGATAGCAGCACTCGTATTCTGGATGTTTGCTTAATTTTACAGTTATAAGAATTGGATACATGTAATCCATTTATTTATAAAGTCCATTGTTAAAAACTTGACTCTGAAATGTTTACAAGGAAAAACAAGAACTTTTACCTGGGAAAATTTACATTTCTGTTCTGAAGATGTATATAAATTAGCCCATTATTATAAAATGATGCGTACGCATAACATTTTAGAAAACTGATGACACAAAAAGCAATTTTCCTTATTTACCTGGGGAATGTCATGGTGATACTGTGTATTAAACTAACTATTTTTCCCATTTCACCTTAATTATCTTTCCTCAAAAACTAAGGGATCAGGGTAGAGATTATTTTAAATGAAATATTGCTGTACCTTTCTAAGCTTTAAGCAATATTGTACATGGTGTAATATGTATGGGGAAAAATGTCTCTAGATGAGGAATTACTTATTCTATGTAGTGATTGGGGATGGAGTCATTAAGTAACATCATAACACTGTGTTCAGAGAAGGCTGTCAGTTTTTGAGTGTAGGTATTTATTTTCTGTATAACATTAGGCTGTTTGGGTTGCTCTTCCATATTCATAAGGATAACCATTATGCTGTCCTCGTGCTGCGTTCTCTAGCTTGCAGAACTAGACAGCTAGCTAACAATTTGTCGTCCAATAAATAAAGTTGATGAACTCAGGCGAGGCAAGAAGTGTTGGTTTTTCTTCCGTTTACTTTGTTCACCAAGCAAGTATTTATACAGGACATTCGTTTTTTGTAAAACTGAAACAAACAGAAACAAAGGGATACATAAATCTCACGAAGATAATATTACAGTACATAGCAGGTAGCATGATACCACGAGAGCTAGCATGGCTAAGTGACAAATTATCCTAGAGATGTAGAGACACAAATTCAACATAAACTCTTAATTATCTACATGGCATTGAATGTGGTAACAAAGAATATGCACTTACAGACTAATAATGTCCAAAGCTCGCGCGTTAAAGGTAAGTCTTTGAAGAGGAATCCGGCAGAAACTGTATCCGTATGTTCTCCTAACTCAAGTCAACTCGACAATGAAAAAGAAACTAAACCTGCGCGACTTTGTAAATAGTATTGTCCGCTAGGTGGCAGTATTTCCCCACATATAATACGCAAGCTACCAAATGCTTAAGGAGGGCAGAACACTCCCCGCTTGGCATAATAATATTATGCCACTACAAATTTACTTAAACAGAAATCACACAAAGTTCTGTCGGCAAGCAACATACATTTCTCTAACTATTCTGAGAGAAGAACAACTATTTCTGAGGTAGGTCTCAGAAGCACTTTAACAGGCCTTCTTTTGCTATTTTGACCTCCATCTTCCGGATCCTCTTGTCCCTGCTTGGCAGAGTGTTGACAACCACTCCCACAGGCCAGTCGTTTCTGTGGGCTTGGCTGTCCTTGAGCAGGAAGACGTCGCCGGCCTTGACGTTTGGCCTTTCATCGGTCCACTTTCTGCGGCCCTGCAGCGTGGACAAGTAGTCCCTTCTCCATCTCTTCCAAAAGGTGTTTGCAAGGCTCGATGTGTTTCCATTGTTTACCAGGCAGGTCCGCCATCTTCTGGTTCTGTAGCTGCCCGCGTAGCTTGCGGCAGGTCACACACCAGGAGTGTGGTGATGTGGTGGGTGCGTGGGACAATGATAGGGTGTTTCTCTTCTTTTGACAGGTCAGGTGCGGACGAGATACGACCTCCAACCCGTAGTAGGCCATCTTCATCAGTCACGGGGTTGAGCTTCTTGAGTGGACTTTGCTTTGGAAGTGTCTTACCCTCTTTCAGGCATTTAATTTCATCTGCAAAGGCCTCATGCTGCATAGCGCGAAGGATCAGGCACTTTGCCAGTGCCAGCTCGGTTGTGGTGAGTGTGTCTTTGAACCTGCTCCAGCCTCTGCGATCTGCGCTGGCTGGATTTCCCTTGAAAGATGCAGCGACGTGGATGAGTCTGGCTGTAGCATTGCAGAGGTTTCTCCAGCTTGAGAATCTTTCGAAACCGCTGTGAGCCCAGCTGAGTGTCGGAGGCCCTGGTAGCTAGAGCAGTGACCTCAGGTCGGATCTCAGTGTCTGCGTCGGGCTCCAGCAGCGTGAAGATGTGGGGCTCCCACGTTTCCTCTGTGTTGTTGCGAGTCAGGAAGCTGGGACCGGAGTGCCAGATGCTTTGCTGTAGCTGTGCTGCAGGCATATATCTTGTGGCGTGGTCCGCAGGATTCTGGTCCGTGGGGACATATGACCAATGGTCAGGGTGAGTGGATCGTCTGATGCGGATCACCCTCTTTATGTGTAGGTCTTCCAGGGCTGTGAGCGATTCTCTCCACGTATTCCACTCTGTCTCTTTGCCGGGGTCGAGTGGAGTGTCCCACCCCTGCTCTGATGAAAGTTCCCGCACTAAAGCTTTCCCCTGCATGACTATGGGAGCAACGAACCCCAGGGGGTCGTATAGGCTGTTAACAGTGGACAGGATACCTCTCCGTGTGTATGGCTTCTTCTCTCGTGTTCTCCTGAGTGAGCCAAGACGCTTTAATGCTTGTTCCCGGTTGCTTGGGAGAGGTTGCCGTGGCGACCGGAATGGCAGCGGTGCTACCCAGCTGTGGGCGTCGTCCTGGTAGACCTCTCTGTCCATGATGGTCAGGAACACTTTGTCATCCATTGACAGAGCCGGTTTGTTGTCGTCTCTGGAGCTCTCGAACACTGAGAGGCTGAGGCTGTCTGTGCTCGCTGCCCAGCCTGCCTCTTCATCACAGGGGAGTGAGCGAGGGTGTGTCGCTGCGGTGTGTTGCTGTAGATTTCCTTCACCTGGATGTTATTTGGACAGGGATGGAGGAAAGATGTTCTGCCATTTTGTAGCACGTTGGCTTTGTACACGTTGACTTCAGCTGGTTTGTGGACCGTCCCCAGGCAGACGTCACCCACGATGACCCAGCCCAGGTCGAGCCGTTGTGCATACGGAGCGTTGTGTGGCCCGTTGACTTGCTCACGCACCTTATGCACTCTGAGGATGTCTCTTCCCAGGAGCAGGAGGATGGGTGCGTTTGGGTCTACATCTAGAATCCTTTGCGCCACTCGCTGCAGGTGGGGGTGGTGTTTTGCAATATCTGGAGATGGAATTTCAGATCTGTCATCCGGCACCATGTCACATTCGATGAGCGTGGGGAGGGGGAGTTGTAGTTTCCCATCCATCGACTCAAGCGTGAAGTTGTTGACTCGTCTGCCGGAGGTCTCTGTTGTCCCCGCGCAGGTCTTCAGTGTGTATGGGGCTGGACTGGCTTTGAGACCGAAGAGATTGAAGAACTCTGTCTTTGCGAGTGACTTGTTACTCTGTTCGTCCAGCACTGCATACATCTTCACAGCTTTCTCTTTTCTCCCAGCAGGATAGGCTTTAACCAGGCAGATCTTGGCACATGAGCGTGGGCTGTCAGCGTTGCCGCAAATCTCTGTGCACTTGGAAGTGACTGTGGGCGTGTCCTCATCCGGCTCCCCGCTTTTCTCCTTCTCCGTGACGGCACTGTCGTTGAAGACAGGAGGGCCTGGGTGTAGAGCCGCGATGTGTCGCTCACTGTTGCACTCGGCACATTTGATTGGCACTCTGCAGTCTTTTGCCATGTGCTGAGTTGACCCACAGCATTTGAAGCAGATGCGGTTTTCTTTGAGGTAAGCCTTACGTTCTTCAATAGCTTTAGATCTGAATGTCCTACATCTTTTGAGTGGGTGTGGTTTCCTGTGTATAGGGCACTCGCGGTCTGGGTCGCCTATTCTCTTCTCCACAGAGCTGGTGTCGCCATAGCTGGGTTTGGGTGTGACCTCTGTCTTGTGCACACTTACTGGGGTTTTGTAGCTGTGTTTCACTGACCTCTCTCCTTTCGGTGGCATGTTGCTGTTGGAGGTGGAGAAGGCGAAGCTTGGGTCATTACGCACTTTAGCCTGTCGTCTGACAAACTGTGAGAAGATAGAGAATGGAGGGAAGGCCACACCGTTTTCCTCTTTGTATCTGGATCCGATCGATATCCATCCCTCTTGTAGGCTGTAGGATAGCTTCTCTACGATTGGGTTCACCCCGCGGGCTGTATCCAAAAAGGCGAGGCCTGGTAGGTATCCTTCTTCCTTGGCACACTCCAGTTCCAGGAGGATATCACCGAGTTCTCTGAGTTTGGCGTTGTCTTTATTTGTCAGCTTTGGGAAATCTTCAATCTTTTTAAGCAGTGCGTGCTCTACAGCCTCTGGTGCCCCATAGCATTCCTCCACACGTTGCCACACCATGCGGAGGCCTGCAGCGGGATCGAAGACGCGCACTGAGCGTATTCTCTGCGCCTGTTCTGCTGAGTCTGCGCCAAGCCACTTCACCAGCAGATCCAGTTCTTCCCTGGGTGTCAGATTTAGGTCCTGAGTGGCGCTGAGGAAGGAGGCTTTCCATGACCAGAAATGTTCAGGGCGGTCATCGAAGTGTAGCAGGCCTGAGCTCACCATTTCTCGTCGCATGAGGTACTTAGCAAGGTCTTGTGCTGGCTGCGGCTCGGAGGAGGGCCCCCTGTGCAGGCTGGGGTACGGCTGAGGTATGGGGAGGAATCCCTTGTGTGGAGGTGGTTGTGGCGGCATCATTGGAGACTTATATGGGGAAGGTTGTTCTTGTTTCATCTTGCTGATGAGTGGCGTGGGGCTATGATGAGCAGCTGGCTCAGCTGCATGTGCGACTGGTCTGTAGGAGTGCAGTGGAGCATGTGTTGGCGGTGCTGGTTGTCTGCCAAACATATCTGAGTGCTGCTGAACGTAGTTACCTGCACGTTCTGAGGCGTTTAAAGGTTTTCCCGGGACGTATGGCTCATGTTTCTCCCCGCTTTCAACCTCCTCTTCCTCATAGGCTGCAGCTTCTGCCTCAGCGGCGGCGGCCATCTTTTGAGTGGTGAGAACGTGGAGACTGGCTTCGAGCTCGGCTTTGTTTCTCAATGCGCTGGCTTCAACCTCAGCTTTCTGCCTAATCATGGCTGCTTCTTTCTCTGCAAAGGTTAGCTGGGCCAGTGCAGCTTTTGACTTTGCACATGCTTTGATGGCTGCTGACGATGCGGAGGATACGTTGGACCTCTTAGACGCCTGTGACCGGCAGTCGGGTGTTCGGAATGGTTCTTGATTTTGGGTTGCCTCATGGCCGTTTTCTTGTAGCTCCAGAGCTGCAGCACCTTGTGCTTGTCCAGTGGCGTCGCCTTCTGCTGCGCCCGCATGAAGCATCGTGGTCTTCTAAGGCTACCTTCTGTGCTTGAACTCGCCGCGCTGTAGTCTTTTTACTATGCTGTCCTCGTGCTGCGTTCTCTAGCTTGCAGAACTAGACAGCTAGCTAACAATTTGTCGTCCAATAAATAAAGTTGATGAACTCAAGCGAGGCAAGAAGTGTTGGTTTTTCTTCCGTTTACTTTGTTCACCAAGCAAGTATTTATACAGGACATTCGTTTTTTGTAAAACTGAAACAAACAGAAACAAAGGGATACATAAATCTCACGAAGATAATATTACAGTACATAGCAGGTAGCATGATACCACGAGAGCTAGCATGGCTAAGTGACAAATTATCCTAGAGATGTAGAGACATAAATTCAACATAAACTCTTAATTGTCTACATCAGGGGTGTAGTGGGCGTTGGACGCGGGGGTACGCCGTCCACCCACTTCTCCCGACGTGATATATAAAAAAATAATAAATATAAAATAGCTTAGGCTACAACTAAAAAAAAAAATTAAAAAAATAGCTTACAACTCAAATGTAAATCCGGAGATATTGGCAATGGTGAGAACAACCTACATAGGCTACATAAGACATCCCCAGTAGCCTATGCCGTGACCTATATTGGCTACGACATGAACATAACATGAACATTCGATAATCGTCATCAACCTGACACTTAAAACAAGACAAAAAAACAACAACGAGAACGTGGATGTGATGAAGCTGAATATATGGCTTTTTGGGTGGGAGTGTGTGTGTGTGTGTGTGTGTGTGTGTGTGTGTGTGTGTGTGTGTGTGTGTGTGTGTGTGTGTGTGTGTGTGTGTGTTTGGGGGGTGACGTCACAAATAGCGTACCCTCACTTAAAAAATCCCCACTACACCACTGGTCTACATGGCATTGAATGTGGTAACAAAGAATATGCACTTACAGACTAATAATGTCCAAAGCTCGCGCGTTAAAGGTAAGTCTTTGAAGAGGAATCCGGCAGAAACTGTATCCGTATGTTCTCCTAACTCAAGTCAACTCGACAATGAAAAAGAAACTAAACCTGCGCGACTTTGTAAATAGTATTGTCCGCTAGGTGGCAGTATTTCCCCACATATAATACGCAAGCTACCAAATGCTTAAGGAGGGCAGAACAACCATTATTAGACACTGGTTAAAGATTTCATAAATACCTCATACGGTAATTTCAGTGATCCTCAAAGTAACCCCCACTGCCAGTAGATGCACTTCCTGCACCTCTAGAAGTGCAGTGGTTAAATACTGTAGGCAGTTGTACTAAAATATCCATGAGATGGATAGTCATGGTCAGACCTGGCCTTTCAAAATCAGCTGGGATGAACATTAATAATGTATTATCGTTCATCAACGTTGCATATTAGATGCAGGTTTGGAGACAGACTGCACTATTAAGGTGTTTACTATCTGTGACCATTTACTTCTCGTTAACCGGACCTTGAATAGAAATATTAATTGTCTTTGCTCTGATGGGAAGGTTAGGCAGTTTTAAGGCTCCTCTGTTATCCATCACAAAGCTGCAATCTTTAAAGGGTTTTACTTCAGTGATATTGCTCCTGAGGAAGTGGAACCAGCCTCCTGTAACAATTTGTTAACAAGCAGGGCTGACAATATGATAGGAATCATTAGCAGCACATGACGTTCGAGGTTCTCTCAAAGAAAGGGGATTGAGAACAACGTGAATTTGAGCTCATGCAATGCACTACAGCCATCTCTAATTATATATCTTTACAGAATAAATAAGACATCAAAGTTAACATATGAATCAAACTATATTAAATAGAAAATGTTGAACCTTTTTTGACATAATGTCAACACCAACCTTAAGTAGATAAGCACTTTAACATTATTATTAATGCTTGACAAGTGTGGTGTCAGCTTACCAGAATGTAAAGAAGAAAAAAACACTAAGAGCCAGATGTTGCCTTTAACGAGGGTTTGATTAGGGATCAATAGAAAAAGACATTACAGATCTCACAGTTTAAGGTGTTAGATTTACTGTTGAAGATGCAGGGTGAGAAGATACATACAGTATATGAAGGCGGACGGTGACATTAGGAGTCAGACATACGTGGGAGTTCTTGCAAAGCTTTGAGTTGAGACATAAAAGAGAAAAGTTGATGTAAAAAAGACTGAAGAAGAAGTTGTTTGATCTTGTGATTTATTCACCCTGTTGGTGGATTATTTGTGGAAAGTGAAGGGTATCCTCATATCAAGGCTTTTATCCGAAACACATTTGCATTTGTGTGTTTAAGTGAAATAAGTAGCTAATTTTATGACACGCAGAGTGGATGATGTGGGTGCAAACCCAGCCCCAATGTATAAGAACTCTGCAGGAATCACATCGTGTAGGTCCTACTAAAAATCCCGCTGTACTTAGACCAACCGTTTGGTAATCAGTCTGTGCAAAGACTGTTTGTGTATGTTGGAGATTCCTGCACAGCCCACTGCATTTAAACTGGCAGAGGAGTGAAATAAGTGCTGCGACTGCTGCCAGCACCTTCAGTATATTCTGCTTTATAGAGGCACAATGAGCTACAGCGGCAAATGTCTTCCATGAAACAGAATTCCTATAAACTGAGCCCCGAGTTTGAATGTTTTATGATGGGAGTTTGTGGGTTAAGATATGTGCCCTCTCAGATGCCCTTATCTGAAACCTCTTTTCAAAATAGTTTTATGGATGAATGCTTATCCATATTCCAGCGAGGTAAGCGATGCGATTTCACTGTTGATTACCTCTGCTGATCGGTGTTATTGGTTTAGTGTTAGATAAATATAGGGGGCCGTTGAATGGAATGATAATACCTGGTCGTGTCAAGACAAACAATGCATGGATTATGACAGTGGGAATCACAGGGATAAAGAGAGACTGATTTTAATAATCCTGATGAGCTCTCAAACAACTGACCCTGCAAGGTCAGTGTCTGACGTTAATTGAAACTAATCTCAAGTTGATTTTCGGTGTAAATTTGACCTCATCCGGCACGTTATTTGGAGCATGTAATTTTTGCAGGATTAACATGATACCAATCTCCTGCCTTTAATCTCCCAGTAAGTTAAACCCAACATTGATCCACATTTCTAAATGGACCTTTCTTTTTTTTTTTTTAAGTCTGCAGCATATCGGATGTATTACCTCAGTGAGGCACTTCATCAGAACAACTCAGAGTCAAAGTGACATTTTGGGCAGCATTGCATTTCTGTGCCTGCCCTGAAAGGCTCCTTAGCTTCTCAGTGTTTCAGGGGCACTGACAGGGCAACCCTTCCTCAGCAAGGCTAGCGGCCAGGCAGTCTAGTCGGTGATACATAAAGCATCAGATTGTATATGAGCACCAATCCAAACAACTTGTCATGGAAAGATATTTACTCCTCAGTTCAGACATTATTCACACACAACTATGCCCTTGGTGGGTAAGAAGCCGTCTTGGGCTGAAAGAAGAGTAGTCCTGTTCACCTCATCTGTCCCAGAGAGAAGGAGATACAGACAAAGGCGAAGAGGGGGAGGTGAGTGTAGAGAGAGTAGAGGGGTTAGGTGGAGAGAGGGAAGATATAGAGCCAGAGAAGGTAAGACGGAAAAGTCATTGCAATTAGGAAATATACACATAGGATGGCGGATTGAAACTGAATTGAGTTAAAGGAAAGTTGTTGTTTAAAGAACTTGTGTTTTATTCAAAGCTGCACATTTCACAATATAACATTAACAACAGATCAAATTAACAGGAAATGAGCACCAGATTGCAGTTCACCTCAGCTTTTGGAGCCTTGTGATTACATAACTTTTACAGCCAATTCATTTTTCAGCGACGGAAGGCAGCTGTTTTCGGTAAATGGCCAATTTGCTGTTGGTGCTTGGTGGCAGATGGATAAAGTTAGCAACTGGTGAACAAAATGAAACATAAAGCCTTTAGCTAAGCTCAAGGAAGAATTCTTTTGGACTTCAAATTGTGAGGTGACCAGAAGTATTTCAAACACACATTGTGTATTTATTCTCCTGATGCTAATGCTTATTTTCACCACAGCCTTTTATTAAGGTAATGTTACCTTGTTGCCCTGCCTCAAAATTATGAATACAATAATCATGTTTAATTAGCACCTGTACACATTGGGGTAATATGCATTTTTTGGGACTTGAACATAAACTGTTTAATTATCAATGGGATTGATGGCCCACATTACAAACAGAAGACCAACGTAGAATGAACATCAATGCACATCAATATAGCCATCTAGACTTGGGGTAGTTAAAACCACATTGACAATGCAAGACTTACAATCATTCATGCTAAAACCCCTTTTAACACTCAACCAACCGCTGAACAGTGGTCAGTTTGCTTTCAGGCTCTTAGCATGGTCAACATGGATGATAATATAACACTTTTGATGGCGACAGCAAGACTATGCATGTGTGTCTTCCACTCTTTGTGTGTGTGTGTTTGACACGCATATACTGTATGCTCTCCGCCTGTGTGTCTGTGACAGAAGCTCAGTGGTAAGACAAATGTTTCCTCCCAGTTGACCGTACATCCTGCTGGCGTAAATCCTCTCTGTCACTCAACAGCAATCTTATATGCAGAACCTCATTACTCTAACCACACAAGAGCCCCCTCTCACATGCAGCCAGGCATCTTAGCTATCTGTGGTGTACACTCCCAGCAGATGCAGCCTCCTTTCCCCCCATGTAGAAAAATATACCCACTCCAGACTCAGGCACTTAAGCAAGTACTGTAGTTGATATATTACACATATTACTTTGTAGATTCACAATTTTGCAATTCACTGCAAATGTCTATGTGGGGACATAAGCAAAATATAAGAACAGATCATAGGTCACTGAGGCGTAACCAGCGCTTTGATTTGGACTTCCGTCTCAAAACATTGTAAAAAGCTCTCCAAGTTCAATTCAGGATGGCCTCACCTAATGCCCGTGTAATGGTGCCCATTAAAGGGCCTCAACACAGTTCCTGGCATGTGGAAAAAGCCTTCAGTACTTTAGAGGGTCTTACTATTTGTCGTATTTAAGGAAGAGGCAGCCTTATGAGTCAATTGGCTGCCTGTACTGCAGATAATGCTATCTGGAGATGTTGGGTTTTAAGCACTAAACTTTAATCCCCTCGATAGTCATTGTACCTACCTTTCTTTTTGTTCTTCACACTTTTTTTCAGTCATGATATTTGTATACACTGTTCATAACTATAACTACGAAATAGCATTGCAACATTGACTTATTTGTCACCTACTTTAAAACTTGTCTAGTTAATTTAACCAAAACAACAAATTGTTTTTTCTATTCCTAACTTCGTGGCTTTGTTGTGTGAAACTCATTGCTTCCTGTGAAAAAAAAAAAAATCTGTCCATGTACCAGGTGGAAAAAAACACATTTTGCTGGACATTTGTAGGAGAACACAGAGCATTATGCATATGTTGTAAATATCACAGATATCATACAAACCTATATGAGGATACATTGTACATACATTGGCTGCAGACCTTTACTTCGCTTAGCATCAACTTGGTAATTGTTGACGCCAAAGACATTTGCTCTTCATTTAGAAGTTAGTACTTGTTAGTTGGTAGTGACACTGAAAATAATATATCTCAGGGAGCCAAGAAAGACCTTCTGCTATGAGACTCATCTTGGGGACCTGTGGGCAGAGAAATGGAAGGGACACCAAAATAGCTCAGCAGAAAAAATATGTGCTGTGCTTCCTCAACTTTTCAGAAACCTGCTCTCAACAAGGATTGAGTATCGAGGTTTGAGCCTAATGTAAGCAAAACTCAACATTTTAAGGTTGTTAAATTGGCATATGAGGGTCACGAAGGTACAATATAAACATCTGTAGCTGTGAATGTTGAAATATCCACACACTTGAAGTTCTTAGCTTTGATCATGACTGCCTGTCTTTGTGTATTTTCATATATCTGCCCTTAGCCATGCAGCAAGCTTGGGGAAAGTCTCATCTCACCAGCTTCACTATTCCCCCCCCCCCCACTGTATCTGCTTGTGTGCCTGGTTTTCTAGTCTTGACTGGTTGACTTGAGAGTCACAGTGGCACCATTGCCCCCAGGCCAAAACAAGACTTGATGAACGAAATCACACTTTTTCTCCCTCTTCCCCATCCCAGATGAGTACCACCTCCCTGTGTCTACCTATCACTGGAACTGCTGATTGGGTTTCTGAAGCGGATGACTGTTTATTCAGTAAGATCATGCAAAGACAGCCTTCATCAGTTTTTCCTGGAGCCTGAAAACACACCTGAGATTTCATTTGAGGGAAGCTTCCAACTGCAGGCGCTATCTCACTGCTTTATATCAACCCATGATGTTTGAAGCAAAGCAGGAGTCGATCTGTTACCAAGCATTGTAATAGATTTCCTTTTGTGTGAATAGTGAGTTTGGAAAACATTTAAAAAATGAAAAAATACAACAGGAGTTAATTTGTTTTTATGGTTATTGATTTAGTCAGGATTGGCTTAGGGAGGCTGTAACTTGGCACAGTTAGCCAAAAACTAACATCATGCTAACATGTTCAAAATGAAAATGGTTAGCAGGTTTATTTTTGTGTATCATGTTGACCATGTGTTTTACCATAGCAATATTTGTGAATGATCAATAAAAACGACTGCTTAAGCTGATGTGAATCTCTCAAAAATAATTAGTATTTGATATTCTTACCTGGTGAAAGCGCCAATCCAAGCAACTGTTATAATTTAGATTGAGATTTGAAATGTAAACGTGCAAGAGCAATTAAGAGTTCAAATATGGAGTCTAGGTAATCCTAATGAAGGCCCGTTATTCAGCCACGTTTTTGTCATTTTTAACATGTGTCAAATCTGGGGGTTCCCTTAATGGATTTGGATGCAGAAAAACACTGATACTATTTATTATCAATCCATTTAAGCAAGGTACAGTAGGAGTAATAATACATGAAAAATACTTACTAAATTAAAAAGAATAATAAACAAATAAAATAATTGAAACTCAGTAATTACCGCAGAGAAAAGGAGCTCGAAAATTGTGTCTGGAGAGGTTCTAATGGCAGGATGAAGTGAAACAAGTTTACTATACATAACGTGTTTTTTTGTTTTACTTTTGGAGCCAAAATCAAGTTTAATATGTCACAGTAGTGCCATCTCTGTTCCGTCTGTGGCGCTTATAGTGTCTCACTAAATCATGTGAACCATGAAGGTGCTGTAAAGGCAGGCCATTTCATGTCAATGGACTATTTAATGCCAAGCTAGGTAATTAGCCTTTGAGGACAGAGGATTGACAGTTTAATTGTTTAATGGTCTGTCAATGAGCCCTCTTACATGTTTTTGTCATTCTGATCACTTACATCCAGACACGAAAGATGAGATTGCCAGAGCGACAGAGCTGTTGGTCACATAAAGGGTTTGCCTCCTCTGCGTGTTGTAGAGAGGCCTCATGCAGGATGGCACTCTTCACCACTAATTCTGTCAATTAAGAGCCTCCAGCACATCGCTGCTCTTTGTACACAAATCCCCTTTAATTACAGGATTTATATACCAGCAGAGTGCACACATGAATAAATAACTATAGAGCAGCAAAGGCAAACACACAGAGTCAATACTTCTATGGAGCATGAGATTTTGCAAGGTCACCACAGATAAGGGGCACGGTTTATGACATGCATCTCAAGTAGAGCTAAATATTTCCTCCTAAGTGGCAGTTTCAAGTGTATACTTTGCTAGAAAAAAGATAAAATAGGGAAAGTGCTGCTGTTAATATAATAAACATACAGTATACTTGTGATGCAGCCAAGGTTGACTGATTTCAGAGTGGTGATGACAAGCAATGCAGTCTAAAGTAGCACATAATGAATACAATACATTTGTCCCATTGTTATGTCTAATAAGGCAACTTATGGTAAGTAGACCATGAAGGACACTGGCTGCACTGTACCAACTGTGAGTCACATAACTTCACTGTGCATTCTACCACTGGGGGAAACTATTTAAGATTCCCGGAGTGTGTTAGACAGAGAATAGGAAAAGCCTTTTTGTGTCCATGAATACTCAGGCAATCAATGCATCAATTATTCAAGCCGCATGCAGAGAGAAACCATCGCAAGCTGTCCATTGGAGCTCCTTCCCAAGACTCCTAATGTTGCTCAGACAGCAGTGGAATAATACAAATGCACCAGAGCCATTAGAAACAAGGCATTGCAGAAAAGCTGCTGGAAAATTTGAGATAAGACGATCCAAACATGTTAATCAGATGTCCAATTGTGACTTGGTTTAATCACAGTATATTAACAAGTAGGCATTCAATAGGCACAAGTGTTGAGGAAATGTATGTTATATTGACCTCAAGCCCATGTGTGTAGAGCCATTCACACTCAACTCTCCACAGTGAAAACAATTGCTACAGAGTGAATCTAAACACTATAGTCTAATTACACTGCCTGCTTTCTTGCCGAAAAAACAAAGTATGAAAGAAACATTTAAAATAAATGTTTCATGTTTTTTTAAAGCTTAAACTTGAAAGTCATTATTGTACATTCATTACAACCATATATTTAATTTATTGTGACATGTTGTTCCTGAAAGCAAAGAAAACAGTGACTTTTGTTCTAAGTTGTAAGTCATTCCCTTACACCGATTTCCTATAAAAGCAGGTGATGACAGGAAAATCAATACAGCATCAATATGCAAAGTGTGTTGCTATTAAAGTTACTTTGGATATAAATGCAGTGCTGGATATTAAGTAGTCTAGCAAGATGAAACATAGCCTCCATAATCATTCAAAAACATTTAGATTTGTTGTGTTTGTTCACAGGTCAACGTTGTGCAGCATCACAAGTATCACATTTAGTTTTCTGTATTTTCTTTCTTCATAAGGCCAATCGTTTCCTGCTCTGATACATTTGGTTATCTTGTCTTCTTTTCTTCTGCCTTGGTTTAATATTTATATGCACATTTTGTGGGACGATATAATGTGAAGCTATAATACTGAATCCTTACTAAAACATTATAATTTTACAGCTGTACATTGCCTTACCTAAGGAAATATTTTAAAGGACTCTGTGAATTAGCCTGAGTAAGTCCATAACATTAAGAGAAATATAGTGTGTTTGTGGCTCCCAAGGCGCAACTCCAGGAGGTTGGAGTTCTGCTCCTCTCAGTGGACGACTGCACCCTCTCTCCATCCCCTGGGTATCGTTCTGGACACCACTCTCTCCTTCCAGGCTCACATCAAATTCGTCACCAAACCTGCTTTCTACCACCTCAAAAAAATTTCAGATTCTGCCCACAGGTCCCCAAGATGAGACATCTCCACTCCTCCTCGCATTCAACTCTCCATGCCCTCAGCCCCCAGTACATTACAGACCTCCTCCACCCCTACACCCCTTCTTGGAGTCTGCAGTCCACAGACACGGGCCTTAACTCCATTCTCCACTCTTGCCTCCGAACTGTTGGAGACAGGGCTTTCAGTGTTGCAGCCCCCACGCTCTGGAACGCTCTGCCTGCTGACATCCACATTGCTGCCTCCCTGAACTTTTTCAAAATACACATGTTCACCAAGGCCTTTGACCCCTAACCCATCACAGTACTCCTGCTTCCACGCCTACTAAGTATTTATTTATTTTACTTTATTTGCCTTACTTTGTTCGTTTGTTTTGTTGTCCGTCCTTACCTCATGTAAAGTGGCCTTGGGTTCCTTGAAAGGCTGTATATAAATTAAATCTATTGTTATTCTTATTATTTTAAAATTACATAAAACTTGGTAGGTATTGTTTAGGTACATCAGATCTCACACGAATGAATTAAGAAGAGCTCAGATGGATGCAAATGTTGCTCAAGATCAAAAATGTGCTTTGCCTATGCCTCTGCATGCTTCCATTTTTTATTTTAGTGAAAATATGTCACTCTTAAAACAACCTTGGAATGTCTACAGCTTGGGGGTTTTTCAGGTTTTTTCTCTCCACTGATTCACTATGGCGACTTTTTTTGCAGATATTGTGTCTGATAGTTTTCTCTCTGTCTGTATTTGGTTGTTCATATTTATCAGAAGTAAAGATAGTTTAATGTTGACGCACACTACAGAAAACGCTGAGCAAGAGCGGAAATGTGGGATCAATTCCCACAGGAGTCAGAGGGAATCCAACACACAGACAAGGTGACTGCATTCTCTGAGGGGGAAACTAAAAACAGTTGGGTGACAGACAGGTGAGGTTTCACGCAAACACAAACTCAGGGAGTTGAATAGGAACTGCGCACACACACACACACACACACACACACACACACACACACACACACACACACACACACACACACACACACACACACACACACACACACACACACACACACACACACACACAAAACTGAAAACAACCACACTTTGGGATTGTACGATGCATCAAAACAGCAGTGGACCTTGTGAACATCGAGTTCCCATCATCCCTTTTTTTCTAGTAGTTCAAATAATTATGGTTTTCTAAACAACAGTAACCAAAACCTATTTTATCTCCTCATAATCGCCACATTGGGAAACCTTCAAACTAGAGGTATCCTTCAGAGCTGCACACACGGTGACCTCCCTGTACACTGTCCAAACTGCCATCGTATTCCACTCTTCTGTACAATCTGTACCGTGAATGTGGGGAACCAATGATTTATTTACAACACTATCTTACTGTCATCCTTTTTGGTGCTGCATTTATGAGAAGAACAGCACGCCAGACATATCCCCAGGGATGCACACTCCCCTTCACATGCGGTATAAGTCTGCAAAAACTTCAACTCGATTTTATATCCATGTATTCAGGTTTATTCTCTTTGAAGGCATGTGATGCTGTGCAACAACTCTTCATATTAACAGCAAAGATGCACCATAAAATAATGCTATAACTTCCCCAAAAAATGATTTGATTGTACATTCGTATATAGAGCTGTATCTCCACCTGGGTTCAAATAACCTGCATTCTGGGAGTTTATTCAACAAGCTGGCAAGGTGTTCGATGCAAATGGTTAAAAGATGTCTAACAATTGTGATTTCTATGAAGTGATTTAGACCTTTGCCATGTGGAAAAAATAAAAAAATAAACCTATAGAACACATCTTTGATGAGCATTATTTTTTGTGTTGTTGTGTAATGTGGTCTCAAGAAATTTCACAAACAATTGATGATTCATTTTTCAGTGTTTACGATAAAATATAAAATAATTCCATGTTAATACTTGCTTTTTTTGTTTTTCAACATTTAATTTCAGCTGCTTTAATTTGATATTTTTTTAGTTTTCATTTGAAATGTACTTTGTGCCCAGTATTGTTTTATTAATGTTCACTTTAAAAGAGGAGGATCCAGTAACACCGAGGAAGGCATTGTTTTTGCTTAAACTAAATCATCAATATATATGTGCCTCCGTAAAGTTGTTAAACCAATGATGTATAATGTAATAACGATTACATAGAAAGTTGTTTTTTAATTGAACAATGGAAGTACTTTGTATTCACTTCAAGTCACTCTGTTGCCGTTTTGAATCCTCATCCCTCATATACCAATGACATTTGGGCAGTGTGCCCCGATAAGTAAAAAAACGCCCAAGTAATTTTCTCTTTTAGATATATCTCAGCTGCTGTGAAGCACTAAGCTGGCACTCTAAACCGCATATCTCCGGTCAGCTCAAAATATATCCGGCATGCAAACAAATCAACAGAAATAAATATCTAAGTCAACAAACAATTTGAATAAAATGTGGAGAGTTGTGTAGTTGCACTTCTGGCCTGAAGTCACCTTGAACACTGCAAACATAATTTAAAAAATATATATTACAAAGACACATACATCCACATACACTTCAAACCTTTTTTCTTAAACTTAACCGTACAACATATAAAGAACAACACACAGTTTTCATTAAGGTTTAAATATGACTTGTAATTGAATCAACTATCATGTAACTAAAAAAGTAAACCAATAATTTAACCTATGATCATAAAAACTGCTTACTTTTACATATAAACTGTTTATATTTATATCAATTTCAAGTTGCGTTAATTACCTACTTAAAGACAATTACCATGTAATGTGAAAACTGAAGATCCCTCGAGCTCAGCAGTGCTTCTCTCCTCTCTAAACTTTGAAATTTAAAGTTTCAGCAAACACCAGTACCATATACTGTTGGTTATTTTAGAGAAGAAAATATGATTGATTGCCATAAGATGCACCTTAATTCACCTTGGGGCTCAGTGGCAATGAATCCAATTCACAAAACCAGACTACAGCTCCACTGCAAAAGTAAACAATATTAGGCAGTAGGACAGTCCAGGGCAGTGCTGGGGTAGTTACTCAAAGAAAGTAATTAGTTACTTATTACTAGTTACTTCTATAAATTGTAACGAGATTACTTTACTAGTTACTGCATTTGAAAAGTTATTTATTTATACCAAATGAAATAGCTGTTAGGTGTTCTTGGTGAAATACAACTTAGAATTATGATCGGGAGGAAAATGATCAGATGTCTTATGATGTGCTACTGAACAATATCATCTGAGACACAAAACACATTTTTGATGCACTTCAAAGACAAACCTAAAAACAAACAATTACAACACCGTTGACTTGTCTTTTTTTTTTTTTTCCCAGCATTGTTCCATGATTAACCGTGAGTGATTGCCGTGTGTCTTGATTAAAACTACAGGTATAAGGAGGGCCACCACGTATGCCTCACACTGCCGTGCTGCACCACTTCACTCTGATGAACAAGATGGCAGTTTCGAAAAAGCAATATTGGTTTCAAAATCTAATTTTCTAACTGCCAGACTCTCAAAATGCCTGACAAATATCACTGAACCAATTAAAGTGCACATCTGTTTCATTAGGGGGGCTGATATCCATCCATCTTATCTGTCAATCTCATCCCTCACCACCTTCGTAGACCTCATCTGATATCTTCATGCGTGCGCGGCAGTGGAGATTAATTGAGCCAATTTAACATCATTTCAGGGGAAGAGAAAAACTTCACGCTCTGGATTTTTTACTTGATATTCAGTTTTACTACATCTTAAAGTCACATTTGCTGCACACACCTTTATTCAATTATAACCTGGGGAAATAGGAAATAAATTGGGGCTATACATTGAACTGCGATCAAAGAATGATTGAATGTTTTATTTCAGTGTTGTGCTATTTGAATAAGGTTTTCACAGAGACACTGCTTCAAATTATATTTCAGGTGACACACAATTTGGTGACTCAACTATACAATAGCATAGCAACATTTAATATGCAGAGTCATTGTGTATTCAAAGTTTTTAAATAATATTTGTTTCTTTCACAGTCAGATTTGAATACTAAGATGAATGCTATGCTGTGGGCATATTCTGAACATGAACCCAATATAGGCAGTTCATTTCCCCACAGGAATATCAGACTCAAAGTCACTCTATATGTCCTTTTCCTTGTTTTAAATTGGATTTTTTCAGTCCAGACGTTTACAAAAATAACAGGTAAATAAACTATTACCTGGGGTTTGTTTCCTTGACTTTTTTAGGCCAACTGACAGTGATGTGAAAATTGTGTCTGGGGTTGAGTCAGTCAGCTGTCAATCTTCGGGAGGCTTGTTTTTTTCCCTTCTGAGCCGACTTGTTTTTTAACTCTTGTTTTATTTAATCTGACTATAAAATCAGCAATGCTTACAAAAAGTTTCCTACACGAAGCAGCCGCCTTAATTGCTTGACTCTGAAGGGGTGTGAACAGCTGCACTAAGCCATTTTTGTGGCAGTCATGAAATATTATTCACTTACCATATACATCAGCTTTTGCAACTGATCTAGAAAATGAGACCAAATTGCAATTTACTATCTAAAGTTTGGATTCCTGCTATGGTGGGAGGAAACACGATTTGCATTTTCAACTTGAATTTGAAAAATAACAGTATTTCTGCTGAAAGGCTACACTTTTGGCTGACCCAGTATATTACTGTAGGTCAATTATACATGGAGGCTGTGTGTGTTCATATTCCTTGGTGTTGCTTTATCATGGCATCATCCTTTCTGACTACTTCTTCAAAACAATGTTTGCTTTGACAAAGGTTGCAGAAGTACAATGAAGATGGAGGAAAACTTTATTCCCTTAAGACTCTTTTAAAATTGTCAGAAGTCCATCTGCTATCGTTCAGTGACAATGACAAGCTCCACTAAAGGCACAGATGAAGGCACCAATAGTATGTTTTGAATGTAAATACATTATAACATTTCTCTCAATCTTTTTAGATTTTAGTCTAAACTAATGTAATGCAATGTAATCCAATGTTATCCAATGTAATCTAATGTAATCTAATCTACTTAACCGTATTAGTTTTAAATCTTGAATAAAAAGTTAAGATTTTTCTATACTTGGACAAATGACAGAGAATATATCAAGTAACCAGAGCCGTTTCATTGTGTTACTTTTTTTTTGTCATAACGACAACAGTGTATCCATTGTTAAACGTTTAAGATCATTTCCAACTATAACCTTTTGATGTGGAGGATATGTCAGCTGGTAATTTTCCCATTCCTGCTTGATAACTGAAAGGAGATTTCACATAATGGCTGCCTTGATGGCCTGGTTAAGTCAGAATGTATTGTGCCATTTTCTGTTCAAGCAGCATTTGATACTGTAGACATGTAAATAGAGACACAGTGGTAAAGAAATGGCACTGAGTGTAGTAAAAATCCAGCGGGTGAGTGTATCCAACATGGAAAGTACCCTTTTTATCTTCTGCATTTTGCAAGCCACAATAAAGTACTTGCAGATTATACCAACGTTTGTCATCGATGTGCTTTTGTTTTTGGAATCCTACCATTTATCAAACTGCTGTGTACTGAGGTTTCACAATTCTCTGCAATAATATTTTAGCTGACTGTCAGCAGAAGTCGACTTTTAGAGAGTAACATTGTTTTTTTGTGCTGTTTAACTCCAGTCGAACTCAAGCAGCCTCCCACTTCTTTTGCCATCTATAGCCAAAGTCCTTTTTCTGAAGTGTTTGGAGAGTATTGACCAGTGTTTGCAGAGTATTGACCAGTGTTTGTGACAGCACCCATGCATTCATTAACTCGGCTTTGTTGCACTTTAACTCATCATTTCTGTCATCATCAGAGAAATACCATTGATTAAGGAATTTGCACAGAAACAGATAGCCCCCATCTTCTCTGAGAATCAAAGGCCAAGGACTCGGTGTTCTCTCAATAGTGCATGCATTCATCTGCAGTGTGTAACATAAAGCAGCACTGATCGCACAACATTTTCTGCATCACGTTGTAGACTGACAAGAGTACAGCTTTGATGTTGAATGTAAAAATTGAGTTTGTAATGTGCTTGCACTGCGTTACAACAGCGGTGTTCACCTTCAAGTGTGCAGATACAGTGTGAATCATATTGCATCATCAGCTTTGTTTTTCCTGGAAAAAATGAGTCTTTAATAATGAGCGGAAATAAAAGATAACAGTATCATCTTTGTCACTGTTCATGCTGATGTGTGAAAATATCAGATTAATATAATTAATGCTGGCTGATTGTATAATTATGTCTCAGTGTCATCTTTTAGAACTAATTTGATTGTCATGTTGTATGTGATCATGATTTTAGTCAACCTTTGGACTTGTTGTTATTATTATTATTATTAACATGTCAAAACTGTAGCATAATCACACAATGGACCTGTTGATATAAATATTCTGCTCTGAAATTGACTTCAGTAATAGTTTGAATGATTGTCACTTTCTTAAGTACAATTATTTAAATGTCATGAAATGTCATACATTTTACTTTAAAAGAACACAAAACCATGGCACCTGTCAGGATTGATGGAAAGCACACACACAACACAAACAGTAATAATAGTGTGTTCTCAGTGGGTGGTAGATGAATAAAAAAAATATATATAAAATGATGTTTTTATATGGTGTCTATAATTTTTCTGTTCCCCGGAATGAAGAAAAAATATGGCATTTGAATGCCACAAGTTGTATTTGAATGTCAGACACATGAATATGCTTTAATAATAGATAATTACATACCTTTCCCAGAAATCTTATTTGGTTAAAATGGGAATGATCTCTTCATTAACCTGAGCTTCAGTTTCAAAGTGTGTAGCAAGATGGTCCAATGTTGATTTCTGACTATTATTCACATTGAGCCAACCTTTCGCAAAAGGTAATCCTTTTAAAAAACCCATTATGCTGCAGTTCAGTGGTATCTGTTTCTGCACACTGGGACCAGTGCTGGTGTCTCATTGACATCTTTTCACAGGAAGGTAATCCAAGGATGTTGAATTCAAAAGTATCTTGATAATAAATCTTATTTGGGCCTACAAATTTCCCGGATTCCAATATAAGCTCAGTTTTACGGGATAATACTGTATTTTCCTTGTTGTCTATCACTGTCAACTTTCTCATTATCTTATAAGAACGTAATATATTGTATTTGTATTTACCAATCATTTGTATTGCTTATTGATAAAAAAAACAAAACAAGCTGTTCATTAGAAGTCAAAGCCATACACTGAAAATGCATTTGGACTAACAATTCAGTTTTAACATACTATTACTATTACTCGTCACTCTGGTCTTCATCTTTAGGCTGTGCAGCCAGAACCACCTACCATTATTTGAAAGCCCTTGAGGCTCAGTCGGTATTATTTTGCCAACCTTTCCACAGCACATGTTGTGTTTAGCGCTGCCCAAGGCGATAGTGATTTGTATAAAGAAATACAAACAAGCCGCAGCATTTTTTTTTTTTCTTCCTACCAGAATGATAATACATAGAGCCAGACTTTTCTCTAGCGATGATACAGCGTCTGGCAAAATTATATTAGGTATTGACTTGCTTTTTGTCTGTACCAAGTGGCCATTCTGGTATTGCCTGTTAGCCCCTTTAGGATTTAGGGATAATTTATAATAGGTCCCATTATGCTTTTTGTGGTTTTCCCTTTCCTCAAGTGTGTTATTTAGGTTAAGAAAACCACACATTGTCTACATTTTCTTAGCCCAACAGGTTGTTGCTGTTGCTGATCAGCAAAGACAACTGTTCTATTTCCAAATAATATTGTGTGTAAACTCTCCAGAATGCAGCTCTTCCAGGGTGCTGTAACCATACTACTTTTCCTGTCTTTAGGGAGCATCCAGTGAGACTAACTGGCTTCATTCGATTGTTATTGCTGAAAGTTGCAAGTCGATTGTTGTATAACATAATCTATCGAATACGTCATTGGAATTATATAGTCTTTTTTTAGCAGAGCAGAAATTTTACATGAATGTGAAACCATCAGTGAAACATCCACACTAACATTGCAGTGCCAATAAATCAAACAAACGCTGAGAAACAGAGCAAACATTTTCTTGCCGGGCTCTTAGCGGACAGTAACAAAGTGGGCAGCGTGTTTGTAATCGCTTCATGCCACAATCCTCCCTTTGGAGGCGGAGAACAAGCTTGTCGATCTGTTCCAGGGAACATCAGGGGAGAACACCTTGACGCCCGGAACCGCTATCTGCCATGGTGCAGTGGTGGTAATGATTAAGTATCAGTCCAGCGCACTCCTCTCATTTCCAAACTATCAGTTTCACCTTCTCCACTACATCACATTTGAGGAGCAGAAGGTAATGATCTACCTGGGTGACTGCCAAGTCATTTTCTTTCATATGCTCTCTCACTCCCCATTTCACTCTCTCCGTGTCTTGCTTCTGTCTCTCACTAGTTCTCATCCAATAGCTCCTTTCTTATCCTCTGTCTCTCATATTTGGTAATCATTTCTCAAGGTAGCCTGTGGAGATAAATTTGCCATACCCACTAGGTGAGAGGGTCAACCCCATGAACTGTCTCCGGCAGGAGGTCACAGAGACTGGCAGTTGTTTTACAGACTTCTTTATGGCCGTCGCAGAGCATCCCAAAGAGGCAGGAAGGTTGTGCATGCTGCGAATATTGGCTGTGCACTTTACCCCGGTGTTTAACTTTGGATATCAATCAATTCCACAGGGAGAGAAAAGGGTTTCGACTGAACAAGTGGGCTGTAAAGCTTATTATGTTAAGATGCTGACTATTGGTTTATAGTGTGATAGATTCACAAATAGGATTGACTAGGATTGCCAAGAGTGTTGAACAATGAATGCATTTCATCCCAGTTACATTGTCATCCACACAATGAAAGCAAAGAGGTTCTCGTTAGGATTTTTCGAGTGTGTCTGTCGAACATGAGATTTCCCAGAGGTAATACGCAATGTTTTTCTGATTTAACTAAAAAACAGATGCATGATGGAATTTTGGCACCAGGCTCTGGATTAAAAACTAAACAATAAAACACTCAATAATGCTGAATATTCACTTACAGACCTAATACCTTTTGGTTTCTTGAGGGAGCTGCATTAAAATAATCACTTGGATGAGAAGTGGTTTGGGATGCCAACAATATTATTGCAACATTGTCCGCAATATTTAGATTTTATTTCCTGATAGTTCGCTTCTGTTTTTTCACCATAACAAAGGATGAAATGCGTGCTGCTGCAGTTACAAGAACACTTACATTCATTAATTTGCTCAAATGCAATGCAGGAATTTAAATTGAGAAATACCTCTGTGGGTTTGAAGATTTGTCAAATACCAAAAGCCTACACAGCAGTTTATCCTAATCTGATACAGGATTTTACAACTCAGCAAAGATGTCACATTCAGTTTAATACTGCCTTGAAATTGGAGGGGTGAAATTATAATACTCCATATTTGATCTTCAAATGATGTTCCGTTATGTAGAGGCAGTTTTAACTTCTGCAACACACATCTAACATAACAGGCTCTTAGCTTACATGTTCCTAGTGGGTCTGATGAATGTATAAAATGGCCATATTTGGATTTCTGTAAGTCTTATCTAATTTGAATAGTCCTGATTTAAATTGTTCTGTATTTTTTTCATATGAAGCATCTACATGTAGTTACTGATTAAAGAAATGTGTGTTTCTCAAATCCATTTCTCAACATCCGTATTTTCTGCAAGTACTGATGCTCTGCTCTGATGCACAAACACTGACCCTTCCTCAGAAAAAGTTTAAGCAATTCCTCTCAGAAAATAAAAAGACCTTTAGGCTTCAAAAGAGGTCAAAGGAGCTTGAAGATTCCAGTCGATCCTGCGTGGTCTCCACAGAAGGCCTCTCAGGGGTTGAAATCCTGAGTGAAGCTTGCTGAGTATGTGGTGTGAGTTTAAAGAGGATCTGACGAGCTGACACGAGGGAAACCTGCACCGCTGCAGAAACTGAATCTGTGCCATGAGATTCACACATAAGTGGGACTTGCTCATAATGCACAGCAAGGGCGATAATCTCCCACATTAGTCACTGAGCACATATTCCTGACTTTGCACACAAGTTAACTTGTGAGCCTCAGAATCTATACGGTGTTTATATACTATGGACATGGCACTGTTTCCAAGCTTTATTAGAGTGGATATGAAAAAGAAAGGGTTATTTCCCTGCCATAGATTAAAGGAAAGGAGGGGATTACATTTTGCAGCCTGGATCACGCCTCTACCCTGTGCAATTACCCTTTATAAGGTTACTCCATGTGAATTAAAATGACGAGACGACTTTACAACCATGGAGAAAATACGCTTTTAAAAGACAGGTGCTAAAGTACACGGATTGAATACATTTCACATTCCTGCAGATAAACTTACCACATCCCTCTGGCCCCTGATAATCCACTTAATATGGTAATATATGAAACACCTACCTAGGATGTCTTTGAGTCATCTGCCCCATGTTCATTTTACTGAGGCTTAGATTAATTTCCTTTACATAGAAATCAAAGAGAGATTTGAAAATTGGATTTGGGATTTCCTTTGATGGGTCTCAGCTAGTTGGCATTTAGTAGTACCAAGTCACAGCAGAACCACATTCCCATTGGTTATTAAAAAGACAGTTCATTGACACCAAGGCTATTTTTCAGCATGCACCAGAGCTGCATCAAGGGTCCAAAACACAGGAGACCTGAGGAGAATCGTAAACAGGTCGGATAATGAGACAGAGATAATTATCTTGGAGCTACAACAGTATGTAACTGTGTCATGCTCCTCTGCGCAATTACTCCATTTAAGATCCATTAACTCCAAACGTCCCAACATTATTGTGGTAATTGTTGGTTTGATTGCATTCTTTATTAATCAAAGTGTATCTGAGCCCCAAACTAATTACTTAATCAAATAGGGTCGGTATTCCATTAGGGATTGTCCAGGAAAAGTAATATTTTCTTAAAATAATTGTTGTACATTTCCCCCCCTTATTACAGTTTGTACCATTGTCCTGAATTTATTCCAAAGTCAGTGACCAGCCTCATTTGTCCTATTTGCACAGTAAAATAAACACATTACACATTGCTAATTCTTCTATATTGGGTTCTTTTCAGACAGCAAAGACCACCTGTTATTGAATTGGGTAGAATGGGGGTTTATTCACTTACCGACAAAAAAGTATAGATGAGGTTCCTGCAAATTCCGCCTGTGAAATGCAAATGTGACCGGGGCAGGGTCCAACAGCATGCAAATTAGCTTATCGAATGGCCGCAAGGTACACAGCACTTCAGACCTACTGCTGCTCCATCCACAATGTTTCCGGGCTTTTTCCATCCCTTGGCTCGTGAACTGGTAGCCACATAGCAGAGGGCTGGAGGGGAAATTCAAAGGGAAAACATTGAGGTCGGCTTTGGAAAAATCTGTATGTTTGACATTTATATCGCATTAAAGGATATTTAAGGTTTGGGAATTGTTCTTGTTGCTGCATTGGATCATAAAGTAATGCATTTTTCTTGTTATTACAATATATTTGTTAGGAATTGATTAATCACCCATTTCTTAGCCCAGGATGCATCAGCAGATACAAGTCTCTATACAGCTGTTTAAAAAAGCAGTGATGCAAGGATGAGGTTAAATATTATTCTTGGTTAAAGAGCAAACAACTCTTCCTGCCCCATGAAGCAAGAGTCTAGGCTGTAGACTAGTGGGAGGGGGAATTATCATAGATCATGGCCATGACAGATCTCGTGGACTGTATTTTAAAAGATAATCAAGAAAATACACAAACATTACGGCATTGGGAGAATCAAGAAACCAATGACTCAAGAACATTTATTGACATGTCTCTGGTGATGAGACCCTGATCCCGATATCATATATCCCCGGGTTTTAGACAGTGGTGGTGATGTTGAAGATCTGGATTTGATGAGGAGATAGGAAGAAGAGGATGTATGATGAGGTTTTTGGATGAGCTCTGCTGGGCGCTGGATATGATGATGGAGGTGGATGGGGTGGAGGCGGGCCGAAGCATAAACACCTGAAATCACAGCTGACTGCAGGAGAGAGGAGAATCATTTTAAAGTTTGACTGCAGCACTATAATTGGCTGCTGGAAATTGAGGTGAAAATGTCATTGGTTAAAGAGAACTCCCGAATGATGAGCTGATTATATGCAGCTGCGGAGTGAGTCAGTCTTCCTAAAAGAACTTGCGCTGAGCTTCATTTCATTTTTTGTCTTCCAACTTTTTTCCCCTGCATTTGTAACGATGATACAGTTACTGATTCTTGATGGCAAATCCACATGTTCTATAATCTCCACATAGTGGCATGTGGTGACAACACCCTCCTATATGTGTGATTTTTTTCCTAAATTTTATAAAACACATATGGGACACAAAATGATTTTCATTCTGTTCTTGGGTGCTATTAATCAAATTAAAAGCTTGGTTTGGCCAACATGAATCATCCTTGACAAGGATCTAAAGAGATAAACAGCATTTTCGGGGTTCTTTCTAATTAATACATTTGCATGAGTTTACATCATTATTTTTTAAATGGAAATAATTGGCTGTTTATGACATGAGAATAGTTTCTCAGTAGTTTTAGCATTGATGCATATTTATATGATTAAAAGTTTCATAAGGATCCAGGAGTCAATCAAAACACATGGTCAGGGCCGGCCCTGGGCATAGGCAGTATAGGCGAATGCTAAGGGTACATCCATCCATGGGGGGCACCATAAATTGGGGAAACAAAAATAAAAAAAGTTCCAACTTTTTTTTAAAACTATTAACGATGTTTGAAACTACACCTACATTGCGAACAGCTGCCATAAACTAATGGGCAAGATCTCTTTAATTCACCTCATGTCACTCTCACCTATCATTTTTATTACACACATTTTGATTGATCTAGTAGGACAAACTGTTTTCCCTTATCACAATGTTTACTAAAGTCAATTAAAACGCCTCTTTGAAAAATATTATATTCCAGTTGCCACTCTGAGTCTTATCAAAGCAGCAACCTCTGAAAAGGTTTTTGGGTCTGAAAAATAGATCCAATGCAGAAATGTCTTAAACCTAGATGTTTTCTAACGGCCAAGCCTATCCAATGGTGGCCTTGTTTGATTACATAAAAGTCTATGAGAAAATTAGCTGTCTTGTCAATTAATACATTATCCCAGTTAACATGTTCCTTATAATTCTTCTTCAATACAGCATGATCCTCATTGTTAACATTTTGATCCCATGAAGTGTAAAATACACTTTTTTTTTATTGCATTTGCAAAAAAACAAGATGTTTCTGGACAAAATGCTAAACTTGTTTTTATAAAGTCCTCATAAAAACAAATTGAGATGTCAGAGTGACTACGTACACTTCCTATATTCATGTCATAGTCTCGGTACACTTTGTTATTTAATTCCATAAGTCACTATGTTCATTTCACAGCTCCTTGATGCAGCATTTAATTTAGATCATAACACAAGTCTGTTATATGTTGTAAATGGAGCCACCTCTTTTTCAATGTGCAAGCTTCTTTTAGTTATGCATTAAATAATATCAGATATGTGAATTTAAATGTATACTTTAATTTAAACTAATCCTCCGCACACATTGATCATGAAAGATACCTATAAAAATGACACCTACTGAGAGAGATGTACTATTCAACATCAGAATCATTTCACCAGAAAGAAGCAGCTCTGAAGTGTCTCAAAATGGAAATAACTTTTGCCCTGTTCACTGCCACTGGAAGCTACCTCTGTGGTTTCTGTGTGTAACAAGACACAGCGATTGTTCTCCCAAAACCAATGGTAGCTCCTACTGATGATTTTGCTCTGTTCCTGGTTTTGAAGGTACCTTCCTTTTGCCAAAGGTTCACAGTCAAAGACAAGTTGATGTAGCACTCTAAAAAACACTACCAAAATATATAATGATTTAAATGTAGTTGACATGGTCAGGAGCAAGGGATTCAAATGTAATGGGGCTGTGCCTACTCTCGAACAGCAGGGGATGACCAGGCTTCAAATAAACTGCGGATATGCGGATTCTTAGAATTCATCTGGGATTCATGGGAGTAGTCCCATGATCCAATGAGGCGTTGATGTGTCTTAAATGTATTGCTGTCCTTTAAATATTCAGGGATACACATACCAAATATTGTCTGGTGGGGTGTTGATTTTTCGTGTTGTAATAATGCCATGTTTGCTGTGATATAGTGGTGCAGTCAGAGACTACAGACATCTGAGAAACAAGAAGGCTGCTTCTGGACTCAGGATTTAGGCAGGTTCCATGCAATTTATGCATTCCTTGCATTATTAATGTTGCTCTACTAAAGCAAATGTTGGGGCCATTTAGTTAACAGTTATCTATGTTGTTCTTGGTGAACTTTAAAAGCTATTTCACAAACCCTATCTTTGGAGATGGCTAAGTGACATAAAACATTCAGTTAGGAATCAGAGGAATATTGGAAGCAGTGAAACAAGGGTCTGAAGCACAGACTCGCCTCTCCACGTGCCAACATCATGTATGGCATGAATGTGGTCAATTTTCTGCATCAACACCTGATTTATTTACATATTGCAAAAGTGTCCTAATCCCAGGGCGAAAGCAAAATAGACAACATGTCCCAGTTTCCATAGTGCAGGTCATTGCAACCACCTAAAAGCGTCATCACAGTTCCTATCAAACATTCATGCTCCATTTTCCTGGCTAATGTCCCAAGGCGCAAAAAGTCTAGACAACACACATCTTCAGCTTTGCTATGGTATTAATAATTACCTAGATCTAAAGGATGCTTCACATTCTTTAAGTTTTGCCATTCAATATCCTTTTCAAAATTGCATTTCCTTATATTGTCGAACAAAACATTTTTATTGATTTAAATTCAACGCATCTGCTTTAGGAATGGACTTGCAAATCAAAATTATTGATGAGCTCTAGCTTTGTATCAATCCACCTCAGCTACAGCTTTATGTCAAGGAAGGCATCATTCTATTTTCTTCAAGAGCAAGAAGAGATCTTTACTTTCAGTGTGGCGTCCTTGAACCAAAACATAATTCCTCCAAAAGCTGTTTACCTATGTAGGTCATTGCCTTCTTTTCACACCTCCCTGTCTTTGACTAACCTTTATAAACTGATTTTGCTCAAACAAATACAGACATGTCTAAAAGATGTTCGGGCTCTGTTTGAAGGCAACATTTGTACGAATATATTAATCTTAGAAAGCGCAAAAATATGACATTTTGTGAATGAGGAGAATGACCAAAACAAGTAATATTTTTAGAAATGTAACAATATTTATAACTGAAAACAACTTATTTTTACACCTTTTGGGGATTCCAACAAATGGATTAATGGTTAGAGAGACTGACCCTTTGTTCTGTTATTAACCTCCTCCCTTTCTAAGATCATTACCTGTTAAATGAGCTAATATATCGCCTATCATTGGATGACTGCCTGTATTATAGTCCTTTCTATCAGTGGGATTTTACTTGAAGAGGAACAAATTACTCGAGAAAATGTGAGAATAAAAGTCAATGAGCTTGAAGGACCACCTGAAGATAATGATTTGTGTCAAGGGGAACATATTGTTTCACTGCAGTCTTGGAGATTACTTCACTCATCAGGTAGGCGGGCACAAACTGATAAAGCAACAAGAGTGCTTTAAAGCGGTGCTCACATCTCTCATCTGTAAAAAAATCTCATTAATATAACTGGACGCTAAATCACTGCCTTACACCCAGCTCTTAATCAAAATTCATCAGTAAATATTCATGACAGCATGAGCAAACATGAGGTCTTGATTACTCCATCACGAGATTGACCTCTATCAATATGTTAATCATTTAAATAAGGGAATTTTCCATGGAGTGGGATCAGTCCATTGTTCTGGCTCGCATGCAGGGTGATCCTGTTTGGGGAAGCCTAACATCCCCTCTTTCTCTCTCTGTCTCCCTCATTACGGCAAGTCCTCTCAGCCAGAGTGCCTTGCATTATTTACGTGTTTATGATTAGTTAAGCCTCACATGGAGCCGCCATCTGCCGGAAAGTGGCATGTAGAATTGGATTGCCATTAGGCCTATTTATTTTTACTGAAGGAAGAGAAAAATAAGGATGAAAACTTCACTCTCACTGAGGTCCATTTCCTTTCCTACCTTAAAGTCTGTGCCATTTATGTCTTGTTAAATGTTCTACTGTGCAACTTTAGTGTTTAAAAATAAACCCCAAACTATAATAAACTGCACAGATGGTGTGTGACAGCATGTGCCCCATGTAATGAACACCCACAGAACCTTGCATTACCTACCTGGCACTTGCTATATAGGTAAAACACATATTATTTAACACAATAAATGCTGTTAAAAGGTGGCAATATGCTCACAACAACTAAGGTACGAGTGTTTGCAAGTTTTTGCTCCTTAACTATGATATTGGTTTTGAAATTGCAGGATCCAAATCAAATAAACATGCACTCAATTTTCCTATTTCTGTATTGCCATTTACTATTGGGAGTGCAATACTGTGTCACAATGCTTATGAATTGCTATATGAGATGGTGAATGGATGACGGTCAAAAAGTCTCCCGCTCAGCCATCGCCATCTTGGCTATATAACAGAAGTTGCACGTTACCTGTAATTGCTCCAGTGTTATAGGTGTATCTTCTAAATTAAGTAAACATACCACCATACTTCTCAAAATGAAGCCACTATTGAGTTAAATGAACAGACTTTAATGATTTGCTACTGTGAACAAAAATGTTGCAAGTATATACAGTATACATTGGGAAATGTCTGAGTTGATCCTCAACATCTCCTTTAATATTTGTTTAACTAAGATCATTTTGAAAAAAATGATAATTTTGTAGAGATATGTAAATTATGTCAAATACTTTCCAGTGCTTGTTGTACTGTAGTAACAACCAGTTTTACCTTAGCCAATGACATTTTCTGACTCAATAGATGACAGAACAACAAGATCACTTTGCCTAAGAAGAAACTTTCGCTTAGAGGAAATCAGATTTGAGAAATGCATTGCAGAGAGAGAAATAAATACACACAAGGAAAGGAACATTGATTCTTGACCTTTTGATAAATATTTTTGGATTCATTTGAGACCACGAGAACAGAACGTTACTGCTTCAGTCTTATGCTGTTAGGGCTGCAACCCATTTAGGTTGAACGGCAACAGCGGCCACTCCTTGGCAAGGGGCCTGTCTGGCTGCCCAGTGGACGCGGCTTTAGCTGACTGGAGCTGACAGGTATTGGTAGTGTTTGTGTCCAGTTGACCACCAGTGCCAGCTGAAAGCCAATGATTTATATGCTCTGGTTTGAGTTTTGACTGTTTTTGTTGTATTCTGTTGCACACAATGTTTTGACCATGTGCCATTAGGGGCCATACTCTTTTCCATTGTATATGGATTATATATATCCAGTTAAATATATTCAAATTTTCTTTTTATAATTCCTTTATTTTGTTAGTAATACAAAACATTTTATCATCTCAAATTGAATTTGTATGTCCTTCCAACAATTAAAGTTACTGCTTTATTGACTATTGTACATGAAGTGTGCGCTATGCAGTCGCTTTATCCCGGATATAGAAGTATTGGATCAAGACTCTGTATGAACAAATACTTAATATAAAATAACTCTCAATCAAATTTGGGGACAAAACACCTGTAAAGAAACTCTATATTCTTCTTCACTGTCATCTAAATTCACTTGCAATAAGGCATTTGACATGGATGACAGTGGCATTTTTGACTCAATAATGTCAAGACATCAAGAGGAAAATCTCAACTCTGCATCTGGAAAATGTCTTTCTCGAGTTGATAACTGTCAACTTGGACCAACAATAGAATAAAGCAACTACTACAATTGTATGTATGAAAGGTTGGTAGTTCAGAGCAGATATGTTCATTAAGTTTAACGCTTGTCCGAAACACTCCCGTAACATTTCATGTTGTATTTTGATTATTGGTTGGTTGGTCGGTTGATTTGCAGACATGGGTTGTTGCAGCATTTATATTTATATTATTTGGTCGATATCTTCTGTCTCCATGACAAGATTGCCTGTTTTTGATTTATGACGACACGTTTTATCACTTGTCTCTCACAATTGTTAACTTTTGCCTTATACAGGCTGAAACCGCAAAGTGTAAAGAGATAAAGAGTCATAATAGGTAACTGCTGATGTTTATTTTAACAACACCGAAGCCTATGTGTCCTATAACCAAACATCTTCTCCTTGATGGCCCTTCAGGAGGCGGACAGAAATGGCGACAGGTAGAAAAACACCCTGACTGCTCCCTGTGTGTTTTTCTTTGTTGCTGTCAGTCTGCAACATGCTAGATTTAAAGCAGTTGTCAGTGCTTTGTGACGGCACCATGCCTCCTGTAAGCGAATCAAATCTGATTGTTCCAGCACTTTGTCTCCTCATTGCGGGAGGTGGATCTCCTCCTGTCAGAAACAGGTGAAACAACAGAATGATGTAATCCGCTGTAGACGATACACTTCAGTCACCCACAGAGTTAGATAACCCAAATAATACAATTGTTCTTTCTTTTAGGTTTTGACATGGGGGAGTTATACAGCCAGAATGAAAGAGTTGACAGAAAATCAGACGGATTGCACTTCAGCACAATCTTGAAGAGGGATGTATTCTGTTGACTGTTGTTTTTCCTGCACAGCTGGTAAAAGTATAAACAGTGGGATACATGTGACTGTATTTAAGTGTGAGCCAAATCCACAGGAATACTTTTTATGCAATACAACATCTCACAGCAGGGCACAACAGCCCACATTGTACAATTATTCAGAATGTAATTTATTCTTTTTATTCGAAAGCAAAGACATCGGCTTTAACAACTTCTATTCACCTGCTTCTCAATCTGTATGCAATGTGTGTCTTACTCAATGACAACAGCCATTGAAAAATGAAGAAAGCTTTGAAGTCAACACTTTCTTTCAAAAATGATAATGAATCATACAATTTGAATAGTTTGGCTCAAATATGACTGTCTAGGTAAAAAAACAAATTTCAAATAACTTCCCATTCTTCTATTTTTATGTTCATTTGTAGCAATGAAGTGCATAGGGCTTTGTGGTCTGTCACCGCCAAATCATTAAAAGTCAAACATCAAGTCAAACTACTCCTTTGGGTGTCATCAGGAGCAATACACATTGATTAGTAAATGTCCCTTCTTCTTTCCTGAGAGGCTGTTTTTCCCACAGGGAGGCAACCATTACACTACAGCTGGCCACAGGGACCATTCAAGGGCAATCAAAGCAAAAAGACTCAGGACAGCCACTTAGTTGGGAGTGCATTGACCGGGCTTAGTAACTACGAGTAAAAAGCAAGAAAGTCTAGAGCTCGATCGGGAGGGTTCTCTGTTAGAAGGCTACTGCATTGAAGGGTTTTTGAAAGCACTATCAGGGCTTTGGTTGCTTTTACACAGAGATGTGCAGAGTGTTGGCTCAAGACTCTGACCCTTGAACGTCTTTGGCTGAAGGACTTTCTGGACAAACACTAACAGGTATTGTCGGTGTAACCAAGCTTATTGATTATTTGGATTTTGGAAGATGCAGACAGAGAAACATATAATCCTGAGATTACATCCCACTTTCAAGTGGGATGTTGAAACATCAAAACATTAGCAATAGTAGTCTTTCCTATTTTTATTTGTGGAAAACAAGATTAACATTTTATAGCAAATTATTTTACCGAAAACTAATGTTATATGATAGTTTCTGTTCTAAAGTGGTACCTTTTAGTCAGTACATTATAGAGGTGGTGACAGTGAGTATGTGATTTCAGAATACTATATTTGAAAATAGCATAAGGATCGTAACCTTTTTTAAACTATTATCTTAAGGGTTGAAAAATGAAGGTCATGGTTTAGACCAGGAGTGTGCAAACTACGGCATGGGGGCCAACTGCAGGCAGTGTTCCATTTTGAATTGGCCCTCAGCAGATTCTAAAAGTGTAATGTAATAAGGCCCAATATTATTATTATTATTATTATTATTATTATTATTATTATTATTATTATTATTATTATTATTATTATTATTATTATTATTATTATTATTATTATTATTATTATTATCATTATTAATATGTTATTATTAATAATATTATTATTATTATTATTAATAATAATAATATTATTAATAATAATAGTAGTAATAGTTTTCTCAAGGTGCTCAAGGTATCTCAATGCTATGAGAAGAAACATACAAACTAAAATGAAATAAAAGCTACTTAAGGATCATATTTAATAAAATACATACACAAACATAAAAAAAAAAAAAACAAACAAAAAAAAAAAACATTCAACTAGTGAGCTGAGTGTCAAAAAGATAAAAGAAAAAGGTTAAAAAAAAACTAAAAAGTTTTAAATATAAAATGAAGCACAGTCGGCGAAGTGCAGTGAGGAACAGGTGGGTCTTCAGGCTTTTCTTGAAGACTGAGAGGGATGCAGAGGTCCTTAAATGTTCTGGTAGCTGATTTCATAGACGAGGCCCGAGGGAGGAGAAAGCACGGTCTCCCATGCTGGCCAGTTTGGTCCGGGGAACAGTTAGGAGATTGGTGCTGGATGACCTGAGGGTGCATGATGTTTTTGAGTGTTGTGTACTAAGCAAGTCCTGTAGGTAGGTGGGGCCTGTGTGATTAATGGCTTTGTAGACCATGGTGAGGACTTTGTAGTTGATCTGGTGGGTTACGGGGAGCCAGTGGAGTGAGTGAAGGATGAGGGTGATGTGTTCTGATTTGCGTATTTTGGTGAGTATCCGGGCGGCACTGTTTTGTACATATTGCAGCCTCTGAGTTGATTAGATTGTTTGTTTCTTATTTCAAGTATTTAGCATCTACAATTTGCTGATTTCGCTAACTTATAATAACAACAACAACAACAACAACAATAATAATAATAATAATAATAATAATAATAATAATAATAATAATAATACTAATAATAATAATAATAATAATAATAATAATAATAATAATAATAAATGTATTTTATAAGCGCTTTCACAGGTGTTCAAAGTCGCTTCCCAGAGGTACATAGAAAAGAAAGACAAGAAATAAAATAACTAAAGTAAAAGTCACATTAAAATCGAGCAATGTAATATAACTTAACTTATGAGGCAATATAATTCACTTCTAGTGAGGGGCCCAGCTCTTCGTATTTTTTTCTGTATGTGGCCCTCAGTGAGAAAAGTTTGGACACCCCTGGTTTAGACCAAACCATATCTTTCAAGCATCACTGATAATTAGATTGTGTCACTTGTTAGTTTTCCTCCACCTTTATCCTGCCGTTAAAAAAAGAAGCATTACATGCATTTTTAGAAAGGGACAAATTGCAAATACTGTGGGATATGTTTTGAGGGCTTCAGCATTACTAGATGTTGATTTATGAGTGGAACACAGGACAATAACACAAAGTTGTAAATTAATAAATTTTATTTCCCCGTAACAAATCATCCTGTTAGGACTTCAATTAAGCAATTCAAGTAATGAGAAAAAGGGCAAAGCAAGGGTTTTTGCCTTTTAATGTATTTTCTTATGGACAAATTCATATGAATAGAAATGCTAGAAACTTTATTTAAAAAGCATCTGCCTGTCTGCTAGTTTGCCATATACATCCATCCATCATCTGTCCATTCACCTCCATTGGGGTTAATATTCTGTAGGTGACCTGCTGTAGGGGATCTGCTCTCCCTAGAGGAGGGCAATGAGCTGAACACTTTCCCACACAATGAGTCAAGTATCAAATTATCATTAGAAGTCACCTGGTCAGGACCACTTGCAGATGAGTAGGATGGTAATTGGCTGTCTGGCTTATTTTGCAGGTTCATGTAATTAATAGGCAGGTAGACTGGATGGCAGCATAAGGGCCAAATGCTAGCATTCACCACTGAAAGCTGCCCCCTCAGCCCCAATGACGAGACTCTCTCGTCTTGTGATCAGCCTGACAGTCTCCTGCCCAATCAATTCTTAAAACTTGCCCCATCTCTAAATGTTGAACTTGGCAAGAAACCTCTGTAAAAACCTTAAAACTGTTTAATTCACAGTGAAAGAACACATCATCAGCATTTAAATCTTGAATTTTAAATGAATCCCCAAAGATAAAAGATAACATAAACAGGTTATCTCATCTACAAGACATGTAATCAGACAACAAAATACATACATTGAAGAAAAGACAGAAAGAAGATCGTTGAAGTGTTGTCGTGACTCAGAAAAAAAAATGTTGTAAAACTACTAAAACACTGTAGAGTTGTGGGAAACCAGCCCTGCTTCAGCAGTGTATTGTTCATCTTTCTGCAAAGTGTTGACACACTGTGCAACCCCACAGAGCGGGTTCACCTGCTCTGCACCTAAACCAAATCATTGGAGACTCTTTATGTTTACTGCCCCTCGGCAACATAACAATGAGACAAAAATAACAGCTCTGTTTGAGGAAGATTTGACGGTGAGATGGCAAATGTTTGGGAAATATCCTGAGAATATTTTAAATGAAGAACAATGGTTTGATTTCCCTTCACTCCTGGCATGAAAAGCTGACACATCTAGCCCTTTAAATTTCCTTCTTTGTGCTGTTGCAGATGAAAGCATGGGCAGGAATCACGCAGCTTCAACATTCTCACTTGCAAATTCAGGGATGACAGGGTTCCTCCGCCAGCTTCAATTATGAATGACAGACTTTTATCTCTTGCCTGCTAATTAGGTGAGATGATGCTGTGTGCTCACACCACGTTCTCTTCCCTATTTTCATTCTCCTAGGCACCTGGATCCAGCCTATTCTAGTGAAACAGATAAGTGGGGAAATAAATGGGTCAGGAAGTATTATCTTAGAGTTCAAAAGAGTGAACTTTAGAGTCACACAGGGCAGATACCTCAAGAAGAAGAACAATTTCCCTACATATCAAGCTTGCTGTACATCAAAGATAGTGCGGAATGTTTTAACTGCAGCTCCTATGGAAAATTGACAGGTTCTGGAATATCTAAGGGAGAGTTGACAGAAGCATTTAAATAATTTGGCTTTATGGTGAATATATTAAAACGGAACAATGCTCAAGTATCCTTGATCCTTCATGCGCCATCTTTTTTGTGAACATTTAACTGCAGGGACATCCTTGTCTAACGTCACATGGACTGATTTGGAAACAGTATCAAGAACTCTAACAAGTCATTTTTAGAGTTATATAGAAGAATAGCATTTAAATTCATGTCAAAGGGCCACTCAGAAGGATTAGGTCACAGTTGAGAAAGGAAAAAGGATCTGGGGTCAATCCGACTGGATCCAATTAGCTGCCTCTGACAGGAGGCCATGACAAGCCTACCGCTGCAGCGACATCTCATTCGCTGAGCCTGGGTCTCTACTCGCAGAGGGATAGAGGGATAGAGGACTCAGGGAATAATAGAAGAACAAACAAGTCACGACTTCAGGAGAACACCCAACAGATACTCATTAGAAAAGAACCTCTGCTTCTCCCCTCCCCTTCCTTCCTCCGCTTTCCCTCCCCTCCTGTGTGCTCTTCAGATTGGTTGAGATGAGAGGAAGGCTCTTTTATGGGCTCCTGGACACTGACAGCAATTTTTTCCACTTTGCAGAATGTACAGTGAGCAGTATTGACAGCAATTTTGATAGCATTCAATTATAGCTTTTTGAAATCTGCCTGAGGTGACAGTTGTTCATGTTTCAAAGTTAGAAAAATACCTTTTCTGATTTTGTAGAGGAATCACTTCCAGGGAGTTTTGTGCCTACCTTTCTTATGTTTTTCTAAGTAAATGATTCATTCTTAAACTTTCAAAAATGTCTGTTTGTTGTGGTTCATTAAAAAAGGAAACATCGTTAATGTTTAATGAGTGGTGTCAATGTTGGCAAAGAGATTATCTTTGCCAACATGTATCTAAACCTCCGAGTGTAGGAATGTGATCAAAATGCAATCTGTTCAATATGGCAAGCTTGTTACTGAGTAAAAAAAAGATGAAAACCATTTTCCACAGATAAAAGTAATTACTCGCACAGAACACAGCTCCCAGGGACTAAACTCTTTTTAGTTGTCAGTAAACAAGTGGTGGAATGGGGCTGAGGGGATCAGTGGTCCTTTGAAGTGTTCACTCCTTGTTTAAAATAAGCACAGTAGCTTGTCTATTTCTCTCCACCGCCGTCGAAAGAAGCTTAGACAGGAAGCTCTTTGGCCTTGGCACCCCATTTCAGGGGTCCTGGACAGCAGCCTTGAAGCAGGAAGCACAGGGCGATGGACTAATCGTATTCAGGTCTCCGAACAAGTGCCTTCTAGGCCAACTGCACAGCTGTGAGTGCCTCTGAACCATCACCAGCTGGGCTGAACAGGCCATCTAGCTAAGGTTATACAAAGGGCAAGAGGGAAACAAAGACTCAGGTTAAGATTTAATTTGTTATGATTTTACGAGGCAACATCATGACCGTCATATGAAATTATCAGTAAACAGCTTTCTGTATTAAATGGAAGGTTTTCTTATAGCAGATGGTTAAAACATTAGGAATTGGCATGCCTTTTATGTTCAAGAATACTGTTAATCACATTTCAAAGGTACAGTATATGTTGGCAAGGACATGCATCAATTTTGCTTTGCAAAGCAATTCCCATAGGTAACAAATAGGAAAGGTCACATATCTGCCACTGACAAATTAGTCTTAGAGCAGACTAGGCACATCATTTTGTGCTTGTAATGTCTGAAATGGTTATTTGCTTGCACAGTGCTCTTGTTTAATACACAATTCTGTTATCCGCCAGCTGACTTTAAACATATTTTGAAGTCATTGAGCAAGCTTTTTAAATACTAAATGTAACTTTCTTTATTATTCTTAAATACATTATCATGTCCATGGTGCTTCACCAGATCAACAAGTCTTGGATGAAAAGTATTAGGTTTATAAGAGCTGGATGAAAATGTTTCCTGATATTGAATTATTTGTTTAAAATAGAACAAGATATTGTGGAGCACAGAAAGTAACTCAGAGATAAACAAATTGTATCAGGTTCATCATTAAAAGTGTGGACCTTAATATTTCACCTAAAAGGCTCTCAATACATTTATTTTGTTTGCTTAAACTACAGTGTGGAATAACTAATGCCAATGTGATTTTGGTGAGATTAAAACCATCTTGGCCAAAGTTACAGAAGGGGTGCCAAACTGGCAGCCACACACTAGCTCTGCAACCAGATTAAAAAAGCCCCCTTTGACATTTCACCTGATGAACCCAGAGTAAATTATTGTGTTTGCCTAAAAAAGATGACTAACAAATACCATTGTTATTTTGGTGGGATTAAGACTGTCCTGGCCTAAAGATATGGGGGGTTGCCTGAGCCAGCAGACATAACACCATCTCTGCCAGATTTAGAGGCCCCCTGTCATTGCATACACCATCAGAGTTGCTTAAACTAGAGTATAACTATATAACTACTGTGATGTTGGTGAGTTCATGACCATCCTGGTGCAAAGTTACAGAGGGGGTGACAAATCAGGAAGCAATAACGCCAGCTCTTCCAGATTTAAAAGCACTCATTGCATTTTTCACCCAATAGGCACAGAGGAGAGATTATGACTATCCTGGCCAAAGACACATGGGGGGTGCCAAATTTGGTAGCCATTAACATAAATTGTGCCCGACTTAGAAGCACTCTCTTAATTTTGTACCTAATCAGCTCAGAGTAAATTGATTTTGATTGCTAAAGGAATAACTAGCACCAGTGAGGTTTAAGTGAGATTATGGCCAAAGTCAAAGAGGGGTGCCAAATCCGGCAGATATACAGTACCTCTGCCAGATTTAGAAAGTCCCCTTTAAACTAGTGGCTGAGGTGATTCAAATGTACCCAGAGCTAAGCACAGGAAGTCAAAGTGAGCTGGTGGCTAATCGCAGCGATAAATCTAATCGGTCCAGGGGAACAGCTTCTAACTTAAGTTTGTTTTCAGAGCAGCCACCCAATCTCCTCTTGGCAAACTAGTTTCCCATCAGCAAGGAGTAAGAAGGAGGCACCTCAGGGTGCGCTAACTAGCTTATTCTTTAAATTTAATTGGCCTTTACTACGGGTGTGTGAATTCCATTGTTGTGCATGTTTCCTTGTGCCGAACTGTCAAAAAAGAACATTGACCTAAATAAAAAACTTTCATATCTTTTAGTTTGTAACCTTCAATGTTTTTTGCCTCCATGTCTCCTCTGGCACTGTAATAATGTGCAATGCATCTCACAGATCTGTTCAAAGTACTTTTAAGAAGATAAAAGAAATAACTTTATGCATTATTTAGCCAACCTCATTATGTATTTCCAAAAGACATACAGCATATTTAAAATTCAATTGATGCATTTTCATCACATTGTGAAACTAAGGCTATTTGCTCGGATCAACAACTGACACCCTGAAAGTTGTGCATTACATGTCAGCTTCACTACATGTTCTTTCCTTGGAGCCACTCACAATCAGCCTTTTAACTAAATAATCATTGGCAACTTCAATACCCTGTCCCTGTCCTTAATATTTGTGTTTCCACTTCTGATCTGTTTTTCAAATTGTTTTATAGAAAGTGCAGTAGCTTTCTGTATCATGTTCAAGGCAGCGTTACACATCAAATGCCCTTGGTTAAGTTTGTTTGGTTTCAAAGAGTTAACATGTCATAACTTGTACTTTGGTCGTTTAATTTGTACTAAACCAAAATTATATATTTCCTTCTCCTAACCTCATCCAAGGGATTCCTGCAAAACGTGTTGTAAAGTGGCACCAATATAATATCTGGGAAATAGACGTACTGCAAGGCTAGGGTCATAATATGCAAATGCATACAGAAATTTGGCGACCAAGGTTTTTTTTTTGTACGTTTGGCTTTATAAGTTGACTGGTAATGAATAATAATTTCACAACTTCAGGAATGCAAGGTTGTTTAAACTCTCTCTTGGCTTTGATTAATAACACTAACACATTTACCAGCTCTCCTTGCCCACAGACATTCACGCCAAAGCGCTGTGATATTAGGAGAAATCTTACCTAAAACCAATCCAGCTGCCATAATTACACATTTAGTGACATTACATTACAGAGAAACAGACAAGGATTGTGATGCTTGCATGAAAAGATGAATGATAACGACTAAGAAGTGAGTTGTCACCTGCCTAGCGCAAAATGACAGCGCAGCTTCTCCCTATGACAAATCTGGGGCTTGTTATGCTAATTGCAGCGTGTATATCCAAGTGAGAAACCAGCAACTGGAGAAAAAGCAACAGTTTGCCTGTGTAAAGTCGATACAAATCTCCATTACACTCCTTGTCACAGTAATTGAATTGTACTGGTTAATTTTCAAAGAAAGATTATTGTCTGTTCTGGGAATCATAGCAGTGTTTGACTTTAGAGGTGTGAAAAAAATATGTTTATTTGGGGTGCTAGAAATGGATAGAGGAGGGGTGGGGGTGATTGCTGATACTGCAGAAACCATTTTCTGTGACCACACTGAGGATTGCCAAGCCTTCGTCGGAGGAGGAGGAGGAGGAGGAGGAGGAGGAGGAGGAGGAGGAAGAGATTGGTACAGCGTTCTCATCATCCCTGAGCCACTGGGTCATGCTTTAAACACTAATCCTGTAGGATGAGCGAGGTAGAAACATCCACCACAGCATGCTCCAAAGATTGCAGCCCTTCTTCTCTCTGATAGCATGCTCCAAAAAAAAATAAAAAATGGACTTGTGGTAGGGAAAAGGGCAGGTGCAGCTGTCAGGCACTTTTGCTCTGCCATTCTCAGTGGGGGTCAATACAGAACAGGTTATCCAACCACTCTGATAAATAAGTAACAGGGGTTGTAGGTGAACATAAGTTAACGCTTGCTGAGTTGCGGCACGGCTCGACCTGTCATCAGGTTGAGGGCCCTAACAGATTTCATCCACAATGTTTTATCACAGCAATCGATAACACCCTCCGGGGCAAACCATAGGCGATTGCTTGACATTCACTGAGTGGTGATACTGTACAAAAATTGCAAATAAAAACCAACAGCTTTAGTTGTGTATAGGAATTCAAAAGGTATCGTAACAAAGGCTTTCTCCATTTCTGGCCGCCTGGAGGGATCACTGCCAGTTTAATTACTGTTTGGCTGTCACAGAGATAATTCATTTGAATTACAGCGCTGTTGTGAAACACAGGCTTGCCAGCTTGTCTTGCTGGGCAATACAAAAAGGTACTGTGCTGCTTCGATTATAAAAAAAAGTGCAACCTGTTGTTGGCTTAACTCTTTCTTCTGTATTGAAGCTGTCATTATTATTGGAGTTGTACTTACTGGTTCAATTACAGAACAACCGCTGGCTTTGTGTTTAATTGCCAAAGAATCAATTAAGTTCTTTTTTCCCCACACTATGAGGTCCTTGATAAAAAATGTGGCCAATTTGGGATTCAGTTACTGGAGTATTGAGCAAGCAATCTCCATTAAATCTCAAGACATGGAAGATCCTTGATTTTTTTTTCTTTTCGATTCCACTTAAAAAACCTCTCTGAGGCAATTAAATAGTCAAACCATGGGCCAAAACAAACTCTATTTAATCACTGAAAATAATAAGTATCAACTACTTTGAAAAGTTTATTGGGTATTATATATTGAATAAACAGGGAGAAGAAAATAAAATCATTTTTTATGTTTTACTCCATTGTTGTATTATACATCTGAATATCAATCCACGCATTGCATTTTTTTCAATATCTATTGGGATAAAAAAAATTGTCATTATGAACACAGATTAGTTTTCGTCCTGTCAACAAAATAAAAGTTAGTATAGGATCACAATTTATCTTTTAACTTAACTTTCTAGTGCTGCTTAAAGAAACAGGGCATCACACAGCTGGGAAAACAACATTGCTGATGCATTGTGGGAGTTATTCCCAGCCCTGATTGCACCTTGGACCTGTGAGAAAAGTCACTACTGCAAGGCACAATGCTGCCTATCCCGGGAGGACCAATTATTCTGTATGTTTGTCCTAAAGTCCCATCATTAAACACATAGAATGTTTGAATAAAATATCCAGTGAGGCAGACAATATAGTTCAAGGCCTCACTGCCACACCAACAGTATTGTCTGTTGTGAATAAACACCAACTAGGAAAGGAACTTTAGTAGATAGTGGATGAAGCCCATTTCAATGTATGCTATATACTGTAGACAAATAACTTAAACATAGGCTACTGTACAGACATTATAGACATCACCAAATGGTTTCCAAAGACCTACTTTTAAGCTTAATTTTGGTGGCTCCAGTTGTCCCCATGTGGCCATGCTGAGTAGATCAAAGTCATAAAAAAAATGGGCAAATAGGTGGGTGTTATGTGGAGTCGGTCTGGGATATGCAGCAGAAAAAGGAAGCTAGCAGCCATCTCTCACTCAGCTGCCATTAACTTAATTGAGCATAACTTTAAGCTTCAATATAATTGACTGGGTGAGTTCACCTACCCTACAGTTGTCTTATAAGATAAAAAGACCAGAATTGTTTCTAAGTACCAGGGTGTCAACAAGTTAATGTCTGCCTTAAATTTAAAACAAAGAAACACATGGGGTATATGACATTGAAAAGCTTTTGGAACCAGCCGCTACTGGATGTTTGAAGAACCTACATTCTTGGTATTTCTGCATAGTCTTGATTATTCAACACTGGAAGTATCCACCTGTAAGAAAACTAAAACGAATGCCACTGAGTCCGTCCAAAAATATTTGGAGAATATGACCTAATGACCATTACAGAACAATGATTTTTCTTTGTATATGGTAGAAATAACAAAAGATTGAAATACCTCAGGCTCCCCAACATTTTAAAACCAATTTTTCAGCATTTCAATTTTGTCTTATTCCATTACATGGACAAATGGCAAAGACACTATAATTCCTATCAAGTTGAGCAGGAGTTTCATTTGCTTGAGGTAAAATTCTGTGATATTTTTCTGCAGTCCAAACTGTATGGCCCTTGGCAACCTCACAGCCTCGAAGGTCAGCTTCTCAAAGGCAACTGATACCACTGACTGGGCGCTTTTTTACACGTCATCCATTTTGGAAAATGGCAAGACGAGGCTGATCAATCAAGTGCCGTCAAAAGGCTAAATGGAAAAAAAGGCCAAACCATAGCCCTGATCCTCTGTATTGACTGCTTGGAGTTGGAAGATCACCCTTCAGGCTCTCTGTTTGGCCATTACTCCCATCCTATTTTAAGATGATATCTGCTAACTTCAGAATACAAAACTGCTTGTCTGCCAACCTGTAAAACTATCAATCTGGCTGAATTAAACAAAGCTTCTGTTCTGCATTATAGAAACCATTTTCTGAAAGTTGTAAAATTGATGTATTCCAACATCAAACACCAATATATATTATTCTCAGCAGACGGATCCATAGCAGTACTTTAACATGCATGCAGTAATGGATCATTTGTAACAGCTAAATATTTTGAATCAGATAGTATGTATCTGTCTTCTTTATTTATTTATCCGTTTCACCCTAAGGATGTACAAATACTGTATGTTGATGCAGGGCAGACATACTTTAAATTCATACTTTCAGTATCAAACCCTATCGTAATTATGTGTTCGTCAGACATTGTATGATGAATACTTTTATTCAGGGGAATTTTGTGAAAACTAGCACAGTCTTAGATGTGCTTACACTGCTTATAGCACCGGGACTGCCTGTTTGGCATCATGCATATTATATATATTGCTTTTATGTTCCCATCAATAAATGCATGCATGAGAGCGCATTTAGGCATGTTTTATGCTGTACATGTCTGGGTACAACAGTTAATATTTCATGCATGCCTTAAGTTGACCAACGAGACTGCATGCTCAATCCATGCGCTCTAAAGTAATTCTTGTCTACTTTTATCTTATCATTTTTACAGCAGTAAGTTTAGCATTCTTTGACAAGGTGCTCAAATCCAAATGTATTGGAATTACACAACCAACTGTACAACTTATTTGTAAAAGGGTGACCTGTGGAGTTTTTGACATCTTCTGGCATGGAGCTTGATAGCTATAGGTTTTATAACTGTAGTAGCATAATTTGAATAAAGGCTCATAGATTTGAAGCAAGAAAACTACAGAAGTTAGTACTGTACTTCAAATTGTCAGGATCAAACGTTGTGCTAACTGTTCTCAGTGTCAGTCCCCTCCGGATCATTCAGCATGGTTGTCTAAGCGGTTTTTGATCAATACAGTCAAGAGTTCTCCTTGAGACATGGAATTCTTCATTCTGAAGGCTTTTAATACAGCCTATGCATTTTCCAATTACACTCCAGTGTCAGGCTCCTGTAATGTAAATGCAGGGTTAGCAGTCATCCATTTTGATTCTCGAGGCTTTAATGAAGTAATGAATCACCATAGGACTTTATTATATTCCTGCCTTCTGTAAATCCAGGAAGTAATACATATTGTCAGCTTTTGGAACGGTTTTAATTATTTTAGCTCACACAGCCGATGATTGTATTCAATAAAAAATCCTCCAAGGGCTATATGTGATATTAATTTAAACAAATAAAAATGACAAAAATATTTATAGTAAGCACCACTCGTTGGCATAACGATTGGTGCTTATTAAATATATTGCTGGACAAGTACAAGAACAGTAAGAAATGTATTCAAAAACTCCTTATAAATGGTATTGAAGGTGATTAGACAATGCTATAATATCTTAAATATTAATGAGTTTATCAAAAGTCTTAATGTACAGCTTCTCCTTTTCTTGTTCCTGTATTAGAATGGTTGCAAAGAGTGCATGGATTAAGCATGCACTCTTTGCAATCAGGGCATGGTTGCAAAGTCAACTTTGGTCAACTTAAGGCATGCATGAAATATTAACTGTTGTACACAGACATGTACAGCACAATAAATGCCTAATTACACTCTCATGCAAGCATTTATTGATGGGAACATAAAAGCAACATATATAATATGCATGATGCTGAACAGGCAGTTGCGGTGCTATAAACAGTGTATTCACATCCAAAACTGTGCTAGTTTTTACATAATTACCCTTGAATAAAAGTATTCATCATACAATGTCTGACGTACACATAATTACTTAAAGGGTGGTGTAGACACAGTAAGACTCAAATAGTGAAAATTCAGAGGACCTGCATTATTAATGGCAGTGTAAATTCCTACCATAAAAGCCCCAGTGCTTGATTCATCAGCAGGGATATTTCCTGCAGAATGAGGCTGTGTTGCAGTATTGATCTAAATGTTGGATTACTACATTCAATTTGTGAAATGCAGAACTTCTTCAGCCGCAATCTATAGTGCTATAATCACAACGCCATTCACTGACATGCCATTTCCTCCATCAACTAAACAGCGTCCAATTCACTGGTACACTAACCCCCGTGCGCAGCTTTGAGATTTCTTGGCATTTGCTGAGTTTTGGCCCTGCTACCTTTTCAGCAAATGGACAATCAATTGTTACCTTCATGTCTCCTGTTTCTAATCCCCCAACTACCTTCGTTCCTGCTCAATACAGTTTGGGTTAGACTCACTCTGCTCGATGGTTTCTGCCCTATCAGGTGCGCTGGGGATCGAATGTCGGTACTGTCAGGCAGCTTGTCTCAGAGCAGGATGATGAATGGCAGACAATTCTCTTCATTCTGTCCTATTATCCTTCAAACTGTCTTCCATTTGCTCCCTTACCTCCATGCTGGGATCTGAAATTAATAAAAATCCTAGCTATTACACACAAATTAATTTCCAAAGGCTTAATTATGCATAAAAGACCACATTACATATTTTTTATACTCGTTATCAGTTGAATACAAAGAAATATGAGAGACCTTAACCCCGTTAAAATTAATCAAAAGCACTTGAGGGTGAAAGCTTTATATCTGATACCTTTGAGCAAATTTGTCCAATTTCACACAGATTAGCAGTATTAATTTTGATGGCTACAGTGAAATATTTCATATTCTCTCTTCTTAACATTCTGCCACAATGTGCTTTCAGTATACTACTACTGTGATAAAGACGTTACAGGTCAGAGTGAGGATCTCAGAAATCATACTATACAGCCTTGTAAATCATCCCCAAGCTGACATGTTGTAAAATGCCTCATTAATGGCTTAATGAATCACAATATAAAAGGCGTTGCCATCTCTCCCGCCTGGCTATAGATGTGCATGTCACTTTTATTGATCTGGCCTGTACGTGTTGATATATAGTTTCAATCTAAATGCGTTCAGTGAAGGTTTTTATGGGTGTTTGCAGGGAAGGACATTTATATGGGGTTGTTTGAGCTCACCTCTAGTCATGTGATTTTGTCATCAGGGTTTTCTGGGACAAATCTGTCCCTTTGTCATTAAAAATAATCACTGGTTAGGGAAAAAATAAAGGGCAGTGTATGTTTTATTAATAAATCCTGCAACAATCACTCCTTGTCTGCAAGAGGTAACGAAAAGAACAAGCTGGAATACAAATGATGCAATTCATGAGTTTATTTCTGATAGTTTCAGACAAAAGTACTGTTATTATAAGTATGATACAACTTATTTGTTGCCCAAAGGGCTAATTCACTCCTTTTTTGTACTTTAGTTTACCTTTCATGATTTTGCTGTAATGTAAAAAGATCAATACTCCATCCCACAGGGAAAATACCGAAATAAATTGATGCACAATGCACTGGATGTGAAACAGCCTGCTGGGGTTAAATACATTCCCTAAGCACGAAATGTTACCTTCACAAAGTTGACCACAGAATAACAGGATACTGTTCTGAGTGCCACACAGAGGATATCAGGTAATTGTGTGCAAAATGACCTGCCACATTCCTACAGCCATTATTCACCTGTCAGTCAGGCTGCACACAGTAATTGTACACAATAATGACTTCATAACGGATCACAGTTATTGGAACTGCCAGTAATATAAATGCACTCAATTGTTCTTGGGAACACAAAGCTGCATATTATATGTAGTTATTGGTAAGCTCCTCAGACCAATGGATGTGGTTGAAGCAGTAATTAAATATGTCATAATAGATCTTAATTGTATTATACTTAAGTGTATGTGTTGGGTTGCTAATGTGCACATAAGGGAGTTAGGACCATTTATAACACTTTCTATGAAGACCACATTATAAGGGCATTATGGTGGATAACAATGCATTTATATCTTCATGACTACACATCAGTTTTCATTTTCATTTGCTTTTCAGTGAGAAAAGGTTAACATAAGCAGTGCTGTCATCTAGACACATAAAAATGAAGCATAAAAAATGAATCCCTCTGGAGTAATTACACACCAATGAAAAGGGTAAGTTGTCCATTATACTGTGTTTTACGGGATAATTTAAAGAAAATGATAATAACTTGTTAATTTATAGCTAAGATAATGGCACATAATAGTGCATGGTGAGGACATTCATAGAGAATTAAAAGTTAGTCTAAAATGATTCATGACTACACAAAATAGTAATTATCACTCAAAACGCTTTTTGATGCATTGAATCAACATTCATTAAACATCATACTGTAGCAGCGAGTCGTGAAACAGGTATGATTGTCTTATGTATACTGTCGCTACAGTGGGAACTTGTTGACTGATGTCGCTGATAATAAAATGTGATTATCTCGTACATAATTATAGTTTTGAGGCAGCAATGATTATTTTGCATGAAAAAGCCATTATGTTTTATTTACCACAAACACTAAAATGCATTATGACTGATGCATCATAATGTTCTTCAATGTGTTATGAATCATATTCTTTATGTTTAATGTCTGTTCTTTATATATATTTGATCAGAAACTGTTATGTGTTTTCATAAGTATATTCTTGAAGAATTGTTAAATAAACCCATTATAATTCACTACGAATGTGCACTTATATGCATGCTCTTAGCTATCAATAAGCAAGTTATCAGTTTCTTACAATTAGCCCTTAAAATATATTCTAATGAACAACTTACCCTTTTTATTGGTGTGTAATTAGTCCAGAGGGAGACATTTTTTACACGTCAATTTTAAATATATAGATGACAGCAGATTTTATGTTAACCTTTTCTCACTGAAAGGCAAAATAAAATGACCATTGATGAATAACAATGCTGCACTCTATGTACTGAAAAAAAAATATTATGTAGCTGCCAGTACTATGAGATCATTTTCTATCGTTTCTCCACCATATTTTCCTAATGCCATTGTTATGTATGCAGGTGCTGTAGACAGCAAAAAAAGCTGTAACGTAAGCTTGTCCTCATGAGTCACAAAATCCAAATGTTAACCGTAATTTCTGAGCGACGACTTCAAGGGTTCAGTTTTTATATTACATCCCACATTATTACGGGGTTAATGACAAACACAAACACATTTAGAAATCGTTTACAATTGTCTGGGGTTGTCAGTAACATTGGTAAAGTAAACAATGTTGCCCATAGCAGCCAGTAGTGTTTGATTGATGTTCCTATAAATGTGGGATACGTGTGATTTATAGGCCTCTCAATTGAAAATCATTGTGATTATTTTGTGTTATTCCTTTCAATCACATCTGATACTGACAAATCAACATTGATACTGTTGTCTGTCAGGTCACCAAGATAGAATATCAGGATCATTGGTGGTTATATTGTTGTTCCAAATGGCAAAACGAGTATTTCACATATTTTTACGTTTTTTCGACATCATGTTGAAACTAAGTTTAGTGTATTACATCCTGCAGGAAGTACATTTGTGTGTTCTAGGATGGCAAATGCCTATACTCCGATTCTCATTGACTTACCATGACATTGTTGCCTATTTGATTCATCATACCTTACCTTACGAAGTAATTTGTCATGGTCCTTGTTTTGTGGCTTTTTCCTGTTTTATTTTGAAATGTTTTCCCCTCTTGTGTCAAGTTTAGTTTTACTTCCTGTCTGCATTTCCCTCCTGTCCCTGTGTTTCTCCTCCTCTCTCCAGCTGTGTCTTGTCTTTTGATTACCTTGTGTATTTAATCTTAGTTCCCTTTTTGTCTCTTGTCCGGTCGTTGTCTTTCCCAAGAGTCGACTAAGGGACGCAAGGCCAGGCTACCAGCCCGCCCTCCTCCAGTCAAGCCTCCTATAGCCAAGCCTTCTGCAGCCACGCTTTCGGCTGCAGTTCCAGCCCTAGCCGCCATGTCGGTGGCCCTGTCGACTCCAGCCCCGCCTGTCCTGTCATCTGCCCAGCCGACATCAGGTCCTGCTCCATTGGGGGTCCTGCCATCACCTGGTCCGATGGGGGTCCCGCCAACACCGGTCCCTGCACCATTGGGGTTCCGGCCATCTCCTGTTCTGATGGGGGTCCCACCAACACCTGCTCCTGTTCCATTGGGGGTCCCGCCAACTCCTCTCCCTGTCAGGTCGGAGGTCCCTCTGACACCTGTTCCGTTGGTTGTCCCGCCGATCCATGTCCCTTTCCAGTCAAGGTCCTGGAGATACCTCCAGCCTCCGGAGTTCCTTCGCTGTGGCCTCCGCCCATACTTCCGCAGTTCCCTCGCCGTGGCCTCCGCCCACGTGTCCGGCCCCCAGAGTTCCCTCACCATGATCTACGCCCATACCTCCAGCCTCCGGAGTTCCTTCGCTGTGGCCTCCGCCCATACTTCCGCAGTTCCCTCGCCGTGGCCTCTGCCCATGCCTCCGGCCCCCGGAGTTCCTTCGCTGTGGCCTCTGCCCCTGTCTCATGCCCTCGGAGTATCTCACCCTGGTCTAGGCCCCTGTCTCCGGCCCCCGGAATAAAGCTCGCTTTTAGTTCAAACCCCCATACCTGACTCCCCTTGTTTCTCTGCATTTGGGTCCTTTACCACAACCCTGACACAATTAGTGCTAAATGATAATTAGTTTGAAAGTGCTTCTGAAAAATGATGGCCAACTCATATACTTCAATCCTCTGGCTTGGTAGAAACGTTCACTGCGTGAGATTATATTATAGAACATTACGTTACAAGTCACTTATTAGACGCTAAAGCCAAACAGGGCTAGTATCTTTAAGCATATTATTGGAATTGTTTTCCACAACAGCAATTATTGTGTCCTGCCAAGTAGAAGCCATTATTCAATATCTGTTGTGGTTGTTGTTTCTATATTTAAATGAATTGTGCTTTCTTAGAGGACTCAAAACAAGGGGCTTTAACGGACCCTGGACCACATTCTGAATGACTAAACGGTTTGGTGGAAAAGTGTGGAAAATGTAGAAGTTGTGAGTGAATTCTTGTTTTTTAGTTCCCTGACTTACTTAACCAATGTGACATATTGATCAGACATATACTTAATATTATTTTTCAACAGATACGTCATGATTTGGTTGGTGGCCAAATACCCACTGAGTCATTCAGCAATCAGACATAGCAGCGGAAATTATTCAGAAATCACACCGTAAATGGGTTTCCTCTAGTACTGTACATTAAATAATGTTAGGAGGATATACAGTACACTTAAAATAGATCACAATAATATAACCTGTTCCAAGCATCCTCTCTTCCATCTCTGCCCATCTCTCGCTCCTCCAGGGATGAGTAGGAGGCTGAATCCGCCCGACACTGAGCCAACACATAATGTACTCTTCTTAATGTTGTTCCATCCTTTCATAACATGTTGTGAAAGCGGAAGATGATGGATATTGAGCAGCTAATGTTAGAAACTGGATAAGCTGTAAATGCTGCATCCTGAGTGAGGAAGCTGTCCCAGTGTGTTTCTGAGGTCACAGACAACTTTGTAGAAGACTCTATTCAGCTGTTTGTAAACAACATCCTTCTGTTTCATATTTTAACTCATAATCTCATACTTAACTGCATTACCAATTACATTTTCAGAAAAATACGTTTTCTCCCAAATCATGGTAAAACTCCCAAAGCAGTATTTAACCTATGATTGACATTATGAGATCAAAGAAACAACTTGATTGTATAAGACAACTAAACTCCTTGGTTAGCTAAAATAACAAGTTTTTTTTGCATGAAAATAGAAAACCATTTGATGATTGACCGCTAGTTCGATATGGGAAACCAACAGCGGATTCCTGGGTGAAAGTCCTGTATTTGTTTGACCCACACGCCCACCCAGTTGTCTTCCATATTACCAATAATTTATTGGTGATACCTAAAAAACTAAAGTAATCCCATAAAAAAATATAATTTCGTTGAACAATAATTGACGATGCAGTTCTATTGTATGGTAATGTAATTGAAAGGAGACCTTGCTGTATTGTGGCATTGGTATTTAGTACTTAGTTTGGTATTCACACCACACCACATCCAAGACCCTCCATGACGATTAATAATGTCTAAAGGCAGGGTTGTGCTCTGGATCCACAATACTAGATTGGCCAGAAAAGAGTGACGTTGAGCAAAGTTTCCCCAAAAGTTGTGTGTGTTTTAACTTTTCATCACTGGCACGCAGCTTCTTATCCAGCATTCCCTGCAGCCAACCATCACTGTCCCGATGCACTTCACACGATCAAATTAATAAAAGAACAGGCTTTTAGCTGCTGCAATCATTTGGTGTGAATGCAGCCTTAGGTGATCAACAAAGTCATTATATAACAATTGATGGAACGAAAGTTACTGTGAGCTTTATGATAATGTCCCTAAGTAGCAGCTGTCACTGTCTCAACTGCTCCTTCAAAGTAAAAACCTAAAACAGCTTTTAGTGGGGCCAAATCTAAAACTCGAAACAAATGTTGACAGCTGACAACTGGACACGCTACCTTCTTAAGAACAAAATCCAGATTTACAAAGATGTATTCATTTTTACAGCAATGACTTTTTTTCACTCAGAAGCAAAAGGGCTTTTCTAACTGATACACAAACAGTAAACACTGATAGTGATGTCTGGCTGACCTGATTCAGTTGTTATCAGAGGTGGAAAGTAGTGGAGTACAAATACTTTGTTACTGTGCTTAAGTAAATTTTTCTGGTATCAGTATTTGACTCCATTACTTATTTTTCTGACAACCTTTTACTTTTACTTCTTATATTTTCAAAACAGGCTGCGTTTGGTGGTGTGATCATTATTATTCAGAGTCCTTGTGTGCCTTTTGACTTTAACACAATTTGTGTATCCATCATTTCCTGATCTTCTCTAAAGAAGAGGGACAAATGAAAACTTGGCTCGAGTCTATTCCAATCATCCTCTAAACCGGAACAACGGCACCTTATTATCAAAAACTGCGCCAGTACCAGAACCACAGCTAGCAGAATAATGGCGGACATAAGGGTAGAAGCAGAAGAGGCAGAGAAGGGGGATGAACTTAGTGAAAATAAAGAGAGCAGTGGAGATATTAATTTCCCCCACGCATGGCCATACATGAGGGAGATGTTCATTATTATCGGCGCACAAAACGATTCATTACGAATGCGATGCGAATTGTGTCGACCCAAAACCCATTTACGTTTGGCTTTTATCCCTGTCGTCACTTTGGTTTTCTTTGCTTGTGTTCTAAATGGTGGTCGTTCCCCGTTGAAACAATCATTAGCTAACAATGACATTATTACAATTTGAAATCGAGGATCTTTGATGTTCTATTAAAATAAAGTAAGGTCCATTTACCAGTTACTTTATAAAACAGTTGGTAGTTATTGGTACTTTTTACTTGAGTACATTTCGAAGTCAATAGTCAGTACTTCTACTTTTACCAGAGTATTTTTAAATACGAGTATCTGTACTTTTACTTGAATAAAGGATGTGTGTACTTTTGCCATGTCTGGTTATTGTTCTGTGGCCAGGTACAGATTGAGCATATATGACTCAAGATAAGCACATTTTGCTATCGCAGAAAGGAATCGGCTGGATATTGAAGAGGAGAATGCTTGATGTGTGAATGACGGCTATTTGTTTCAGCATTGGTTGTAGTACAGCTTAAAAGGAGGACGCATATGGATTTGCCTTACGTTAATGTCCACACCGTTACTTCAAAAGGAGGACATTTTGTTAGGTTCCATTCATTCTGAATTTCTAAATTTACGTAAAGTTATTGTAATCTTTCATAAATAACAAGTTCATTGGCACTCTATGGAGCAATTAAATCCAAGAAATGTATCAAAGACAAATAAAGGCAGTGGAAGCACATAACATCTGGGATGCTTGTCAAACATAAGGTTGGCTTTCACATACCTTTCTAATCACATTTCAAAGCTCTGTGATTAGCACAGCTGCTTAGCTAGAGTTGCTGGTCTGGCATATGCCTTCCTCATTTAATTGATAAAACATAAATAGGAAGTAAGCATCCACTCCAGAAGACATCAATTAGAAGAGGAATCTGGTTTAATTTAGATGGCTTCCAATCAGTGGCCCTGAAGGTGATAATTACTGTATGTCAAGAGGGTGTGCGCGCCCTGAGACGATTAACAAGGTGTTGGAGCTGTTCTACTAGTCATTTAAATGGGCACATGTTGACACTTAGCTGATTGGCCATAGTGTTTGAAGATTCTGCATCACCACAGAGGTCAACCCTACGAAAAAATGACATTCAGTTCAAATAAACTGCGTATTCAATCAAGAGGGAAACCTTTTCTCCATCATCCATATACTTCATGTCCTGTTGTCAATTGCAACCACTTCGACAGAATTTTATTAGAAATGTATTTGTAATATGTTACAATCAAATCTTTTCCAGGACAAAATACCTTCATGGTTTGAATATTGTGACAAAACTTTAAAAACAAATCCCCAATGTGTTGATAGGGAGCTAAATAAAAAAGCACTTTTCAGAATACTTTTCTTTTGTCACATCTCTTGAGTGTGTTGGGGGACTGATGCCTTCAAGCCTGGCTGTCACATGTTTGTCATACTTTTACAGGGAGAGCAGAAAATGTGACAGTATGATTTCTCAATACCTTTGAGCATTTTTTAGAAACCCAAATGGCAAAAGTTACTTTAGACTGTCAAAATAGCACGAGGGGAAATGGCACATATCCTTTCAATGATTTGAAAGCTGATTCACCGACATGGTTGTCTTTTGTACTGTACATCCAATAAGATATGCCTAATAACCAGTATGGTCGCAAGGTTTCAATAATCTTCTCTTTCTTATATGACATAAAGTATATATATCCTCATCGGCCGCGCTAATAAGAAGCTCTTTGTTTGCACATATCGAGACCGCCTGTGACAAGTGATATAAGTTAAACACAAATGTATCTGAGAGGCCATTTTCTGTCATGAACAACAACACCAAAGAACATTTCAGAAAAATAATTTGAGAATATTGTCAATTATTTTCCTCTTAGACATGTGAATAGATCACTTTCGAAAATATATAGGTGTATACAAATAATCATGGTTAAATTGCATTTGGGTCCTTCAGTTTTAAAAGTTCCCTATTTTGCAATACACACTTTTTGCTGTCTTTTATACATAAATCTGTGTCTGTGTGTAAGTAAACTCACAGAGTGTCAGAAAATACAGCCCTCCCTCTTTTCCTCCTTACCCACATCTCCAAAAACAGGGGTACAAAGAGCTGATCCAGATTTGCTGCCTATATGACGTCATATCGGAAATGTGGACTGGCTTTACATTGAATTCCTGGCAACGGACCAGGAATTGGTATATTTTTTATTGGTAGTTTGGTATTTTGAGCAAAACACGTCAGAGACGGTTTTTTACATATTTGAGACCTATATCATAATCCATAAAAGAGCATAAAAGGAGATCTTTAAGGTACTGGTATTGTTCATGATGGCTCACTAGAATGGCTTACTGGGAAAAAAAAAAAAAAGGTATGACAAAATGCATGATCTCTCAATAATGCAATAGAAATTGAGAGAAATGTGAGATGATTTCCAAAAATTCGGAAGAGTCCAACTTTCTTACGTACAGTTTCTAAATGTGCCTCCAATAATTATTCATTTAAAAGGAGATAATACTGAGGCAATCAGACGTCTTCTGCTTAATGCATGTACTTAACTTTGATTACTTTGACATAAAACAAGTGTTTCAATCTTGGTTTAATTGCTGCAATTTCCAGTAGTCAAAGAATAAAACATAAAGTCCAGGATTTGTGAAAAGGCTAACATGTACAGATAGGTACTATACCCTGGAATATTGCAAGAGAGCGTTTAAGAAGATTCTCCTTAGAACACATTTCCACTGTTAAACAAGGTATTAACTGTACATGCTGCACTCCTGGGTCCATTTTTCTGTTTTATGGTGTTTTTTCTCTTTTTACGGTGGACAACGGGTCACACAACGTTACAATATCACAGCTGGGTGTAATTAAGCTTCCCTTTAAAAAAGCATTGTCCCTGCAATCATTAATGTAAAATACTACACTGACTTTGCCCCAGAGATGTTTCCAGTGCAGAAGCTATGGAGCCAATATGGAGCTTATGTTGTTACACTAAGTACTTGGTCAAAGCTGCAATGCATGTATTTAGATACAACAGTTAAGTTGTTTAAGTGAAGAGAGATCATTTAAAGTATTAAGAAAAGGTCCACCTCATCAGGCAGTGAGAGAGGAATTGAAGCTTGTGTGGATCTGGTGTTTTGAGAGCCACCACAGTTCATTAAGATATTATTGAGCTATAATCATAAATCAAAACTCTGTATCATCTGTTTGATATCTGAGATGTGCCAATTCCTTCAAGGCAGGAGGCCACCAGCCTAGTAGCCTCTTGCCTGGATATTGATTAAAATGCAACAGCTCTTCTGGCCCATCTCAAGTTAATGCTTTTTTATCCCTCAATGAATAACTCATTTGGCATATGGATATGACTGAGCCTCAGGAGTGAACATGTCTTGCCAACCACTAGAACTAATGGAAGCCTCTTAAATCAGTAATAAATATAATATTTACATGATGACATGCATGATTAGAAATGATGTAATAAAAGGGGTGAAATAATCACAAGAGTGAAATAGAAAAGCTTCTTGTAATAGAGATTACAAACCGTATTCTATTTACACAGTATTTATGAGACTACTTAATCCCTCTAACAAAAAGCTCAAACATCACAAGGTTCAGTAAAGGTAACAAATGACATTGTGCATATGCATACATCAAAATGGCAGCAGGCGCTCCGGCTCCTATCAAGAGCATAGTTGATCACAGTTTAACAGATTGAAATTGTTTTTTAAAAAACTGACGTAACCAAGTACATGTAGAGTACTTTCTTACCATTGACAACATGTCACACAATGGTTTTAGTCAATCCTAGTAATTTTAACCTTAATTATTGTTTTACAAAACATCAATCAAATCATTGTCTCATCATCAGACAACCAATTATGGGTTCTAGTAGCAGGCTATACGTGTTTTAGATTAACATGTCATATCTATATGTTTAACTAACTTTGTGTACAATGTAAAATAGGCAAACTTATAAAAATTGCAAAAAACTATTTGCGTTTTACATGTTCATGTTACATTGAGAAAGTGTTCAGCCATTCTATCCCATAGAACGGAAGTAAAGAGAAGGCAAATGTTAACCTCGCATAGATGAGAGAATGTGTCTTTAATTAACTCGTAAATTAAGTTTGCACTTAAAGATTTTGTTTAATTTGTTCCAGCTATTTAATGCGGTTAGAGAAAAAGCGTTGCTTTTAACTTTGTAATATTTTCCTAAAAGGTGAACCATCATTTAATCAGTACATCCAATCAACAGCCTCCTGTTGAGCTGCATGCAGCTCATTTCAATTCAAATCAGTCTGAAAAAGTTATTTATAGCATGAAAAATGTGAATCACTGTGTAAGTGTGACAGAGTTCAAGACACAGACTGAATCTAAGTACTATAACAACCCTGCTGCTGACTATAATGAAATATATATTCTACCCAAGCAACTGCTGTTTATAAAAAAGTGAGATTAACCAGTTTGGCAAAAAGCCTTGAATTAAATGTCAACCCAATTTGCAGGTCTGAAAATCAAAACAGTAGAGCTGATTTGTAGTGTTGAGTAATAATTCCCTGTGGATTTATCACAATTAGTGACACATTTGACATTTATATATATTCAAATTATAACAATCTGAATCAGTAAATTAGAAATATTGATCAGTGTTGCAGTAAAGGAGATTTAAAAGACCCATTTGATGTCTGTTACTTGTTTGACTTACTTGAAAGGAAAGCAGATGATAATGAAAACAGAAATAATAAATAAATCAAAAACTAAATTCAGCAATGCACCCTGAAAATTCGTTTCAGATCTCGAAATTACACAGCATTTGTGCAAAACAACAAGAAGATGAAAGACTGCAAACATTTCCCATCCTTAGTAGCCTGCAGCTGTCTTGCATTGCCTTCATTTGCAAAAACAGATGTGCTCAAATCAATGGAACAAAGCAAATCACTTCTTGATGGCCAACAGCACACAAAACACCTGATAGTCAGGCAAATAATTATAGGAGCAAGGCTATGCATTAACACTAATGGGATACTTAGTGCATATACATTTCTTACTTCCAAATTCCTATCCCCTTATTTATATAAACTACATTTTGTCTGTGGTATTAAACATGCTGGATCAGAAAGGGTAACACTTTGTAATATGTATCTCTTCCTCAGTGCAAGAACGAGGTACCTTGCCCAAAAAGTTACTTTATAATTCATATTTTCAGACATGAGACATTGGTATGTTGAAATGTCCACATACAAATACAACAACATAATTCTCTCGAAGGAGAAGATCAATTGACTGACTTCAATTTTGTGATTTCCATCTTTTTCTGTTCGGTGTCAGACCTTTTTGCTTTGCTTCTCATTGCACTTTTCCTTCTTGTATCACATTGGATTAGAGACTACTTTCCCAGTCCTGTGAGGCTCCCACTAATATAATGTCAAATTGATCCGTCAGCCAGAGGCCCTCTGAATCTGGGACACTTTCCACATCCCCAAGGCAGGATTAGTCATTAAAATGCTGCACTACTTCCGCGCAGCAACTGGTGGCTTCTCCTGGTTGAGCTCGAAAAAATGAGCATTAGGGGTTCACTGGTCAGTGCATGTAAACACTACAACATTGTTCGACTTTTGTCCTTGAACAAACCCTACACTTTGAACCTCTAAACTCATCACAACTCTGGTCATCTGTAAACCAGCAGATGAGCTGTAAACCTCATTCTTCATTTTCATAATAAATGCCGCCCAGCCTTAAAACGTATGACTTTGGAGACAGCCATGAATATTACATTGTTCTACCCCTGGCTAATAGCATAGCAATTCTATTGTGGGAATGTTACCTACAGCTTATGTGTGTTTATCATTTTGATGCGTTCACCTGACTAAGAAATGTATTGTGGTCTAAAGCGTGTGGCAGGAATGTAACACACATCCCCCGCAAGCACCCGATATGACTGTCAGGGGTAACATAAAAATGTTTGTAGGATGACAAAGACGTAAATCAACTGATGCCTTTGAGTGTATCCCATGAGCTTTCTCATAGCTGTGTGCCTTTGCACTCTCAAAGGCCAGAGGGAAAGAGAACTTCACAGACCTGAGCGGTGATGATTAGGAACGTCAAGAATGATGGATTCAGAGACATGTCTTGGCACATTTATGCGCTCACACAAAGCTAGCTAATGATCTGTGGCATATGAACAATTTCTCTTATGGCATAGATCATTTCCTAATCAGAGTAGTCACACCTAAGGAAGCCATGCTCAATGGCTTTCAAACACTAACAGAGATGTCAAGGGTGAATGATGCGCAATTACAAATAAAGCCCAAGATGGACAGTGGGGATATTGAGCTCCATAAGGTCATATCATGTTTTTTATTGCATTTATATTAATAAGTAATTGCATTTATAGTGTAGTACCTTCAAAATCAATGCATGTGTAATTCTAAATGACATTTTTATAACACTTCGGTCTTCATAATGTCATCATGGACCATTTACACTCAGCTAGTGGCGCACATCAGCGATTATCTTCTACATAAAGCATAAAACACACACATCTATGGCATATCAGGCTGATATTCACACAACTGACTCTGTATGTTTAAGGAAGTCTGTATTATCGATCAATTAAAAAGAGACAAAACCCTCATTTGCTTTAATCATTTCCTTCATGGCAAGACTTATATCCCAGGAACACAACATTCCCATGAGAGTCACACTCTCAGAAAGGAAAATGGCTCTTCAGTGTGATCAAGAGAACCAATAAAGAGGAACAACACACTGGTACTGAAGACTTCTCCAACACAGAACAACTGTATTAGTTATTTGAATATCATTGGACATTAAAAAAGGTTAACAGTTTTAAAGAGGGTTTGCTTGTTTAGAAAGAGAAAACATTAACATCGACACTACTGGATTTTATGATTTTCCAGGAGGGGCAGAATAATTTTTATTAATAACTGCAGTGGAAATGTGATTCATCTACAGTGGTATGCAAAAGTTTGGGCACCCCTCTGAGATTTCATGACAATTTGCTTTTCCTTTATAATAGAAGATCACAGCAACAACATTTGTTTTCCTACAAAGATGTAGACGTTTTAGTGTTTTCCAGACCAAAATTCTTAGGGTAGCATTACATAGTTTTATTATAATAAAATAAAATGCAAAAAATGGGATGTGCAAAAGTTTGGGCACCCTTATAAATAGCATTCATTTCAACACCTGTACGGATTTATAGCTGACAGGTTGCTGCACAAAATTGCTTTGATTAGCTCATTAGACCTTCAATTACAAAGACAGGTGGAACCAATCATGAAAAAGGCTATTTAACATAGGTAATAGCTGGCTGTGCCTGGCCTAGGTTCTTTCTTAGGGAGTGGCAAGATGGGGACCTCAAAACAACTCTCCACTGACCTGAAAGCTAAGATAATCCAACATTATAAATTAGGAGAAGGGTACAAAAAATTATCTGACAGGTTTAAACTGTCTGTCTCCACAGTCAGAAACGTAGTTGTGAAATGGAAGGCCACAGGAACAGTCCGTGTGAAGGAAAGATGTGGTAGGCCGACAAAAATAGGGGAAAGGCACAGGCGAAGGATGGTGAAAATGGTCACAGAGAAGCCACAGACCACCTCCAGAGAACTACAACAACATCTGGCTGCTGATGGTGTAGTTGTTCACCGTTCCACAATCCAGCGTATTTTGCACCAGGAAGAGCTCATTGGAAGGGTGATGTGCAAAAAGCCTTTCCTGAGTGTTAATCACAAGAAGAGTCGCATGAGGTATGCAAAAGCACATCTGGACAAGCCAGAAGCATTTTGGAACAAAATACTGTGGTCAGATGAGACCAAGATTGAGTTATTTGGTCATAACATGAACAGGTATGCATGGCGAAAAAAACACACTGCATTCAATGAAAAGAACTTGTTGCCCACTGTAAAATTTGGTGGAGGATCTATCATGTTATGGGGCTGTGTGGCTAGCACAGGTACTGGAAAACTTGTTAAAGTTGAGGGCCACATGAATTCCTTACAGTACCAGGAGATTCTTGACAAGAATGTTCTAGAGTCAGTCACAAAGTTGAAGCTACGCCGGGGTTGGATTTTTCAGCAGGACAATGATCCTAAGCACCGATCAAAATCCACCAAGGAATTCATGCAGAAGCACAGGTACAATGTTCTGGAATGGCCATCCCAGTCCCCAGACCTTAACATCATTGAAAATGTATGGATTTATTTGAAGAAGGCTGTCCATGCACGGAGGCCAAGAAACCTGACTGAACTGGAGACGTTTTGTGTGGAAGAATGGGCCAAAATACCACCTGCCAGGCTTAAGGGACTTGTCTGTGGCTACAGGAGGCGTCTACAGGCCGTTATTGCAGCAAAAGGAGGCAATACTAAATATTAATGGAATTATTTCTTAGGGGTGCCCAAATTTATGCACATGCCTATTTTTGTTTGAATGCACATAAACATGTTTCTGTTTGACCAATAAAAGTTATTTCACTACTGAGATGTTTCTGTTACCATAAGGTATAACATATGTTAAAATGAAGTTGCTGCTTCAAAAGCTCAGCAAGTGACAAACTGATGCAGTGGTTTTCCTAAGGGGTGCCCAAACTTTTGCATACCACTGTATGTACTTCCAGCATTACTATAAGTGTTGGTTTGATTCCTGTTGGGTTTGCAATGTGTTTCATAACCAAGACTGTGTAATCTGCTGTCTCACTTTTTTTTTGCGAAGGGTCACAAATCCTCCAACAAAACTAATATTATCTGAAATGTAATTTTTTTCTGATTTCAAATGATAATCCCCACACTGCTCAGGATTGAAAATAAACATACTGCAACCTGTAGATGCCCAAAACTGTCATGCATAAGTAGGCTTTTACATCAAGGGACAGATTATTCTTTGCTAAATTGTGCTCGTGTTCATTTCAGTATTACTTTGTATGGACACCACGCCATACAAAGACCCCGTTAAGCAATGCATTTTCTGTAGTACGGTTAATGTGAAGTTGGGTACAGCTCGCAACAGATATGAAAACCAACTTATTATACTCAGGGCTCAATTCATCCTTGCAATCTTGATATTGATTATGGTCTAATTGCCAAAGTGTATCAAAATTACATCATATGGCGCATACGTTCTGCAAAAACTGTCTTTCCTGATTGAACTGAAGTAGAAGACAGGAATTAGAGTTGTAGGGTTAGGTACAGGAAAGATTGTGGACCCTGTCGCCGGGAACCCAATGCACAGTCCATCATTGCCCCCCACTAAGGTTAGTATGACTCCCAATACAGGACCCCGGGTTGTGCTTTGTTATATAATAATAATAATAATAATAGCTGTTGTATTTATTTATTCTATATACGACTGATTTTTCTTGGAGTTTGAGTTGATTGCACCAGTTCCTGGATTTGTGTTGGGCTGTTGTTCAGCTTTGAATTTGTCTTGTGGGACGGCTGTGAGTGTTAGATAGTGTTTCCCTGTAAAGTTGTTGATTTGTTGGGGTTATGTTGCTGTATTGAGGTGAGATGAATGGAAAAGTTCAGGAAATACAAGATATACTGTACGTGTCTGTTGGGGAAGGTGGTGCTTGATTGTCGGAAAAGTGATGCAAGTTATTGAATGGTCTTTGGGAGTTCTGGCAGATTTTGAGAATTTGTTCAACTCTGGCTTCTGGATAACCTTCTACCTGAAGAATGGTAATCTTGTTTACCTATTATGAAAGTAAAAGTGAAGTAAATTAAAAGATGAAATCAACAGTGAAATGTTTGTTTTTTTTCGTAGCACATGCACACCTTTTTTTAAATATTTGAGATATCCAAATATTTTGCAGAAGATCCAATAGTTTCAGAAATCCAACTGTACTTCTTATTGTAGAACACTGTAATTAGGTAATGTATGTAATGAAATGACTAAATTAATTGGGAAGCAATTTTCTATAGTTCTGTCCAGTTATCTGGATAACTTTAGTAAAACACATCCAAGTTTTAAATTATTGGCTGCTGTTTCCCAAATATCAAATGATATTTCATTTTCAAAACACAAAGATAACACACAAAGAAAGAAACACTAAATTAAAATACTTTTAGCACAGCTCAGTCTTGGCTCTGGGTGACTAAACCGTTGATGTGAATCACTTCATTAGCTAGATGGTAAACAAAAGAAAACAAAGTGTTGCATCAAGTTGAGCTTGGCTCTTTTGCAGACGAGGTAAGCAGCTTATCTGCCTTGCAATTAAAGGGATTTTCTTTTCCATGGGCTCATTATTTAGCATAGTTAATAAGCAACTTTGGAGTGCCATCAGAGGAGTGATTTGGATTAAGAAAATGTATGAAAAGTCCTGCTATTATAGTAGCAAAGGAGAAATTGCTTTAGAAGACAGAAGGTGAGGATTAATTCAGTGGAATCTGATTTTCAAAGGTCCATTTCAAGTACTTCAGTGATTTGAATCTACCCATCTATTGTTCTCAAACCTCAGCACCTGCCTTAAATCAATATTAGTCTCATTCAACAAGTTAAAGCCCCTGTTAAAGGATTTAGTGGGTAATGGAACTAGTAACTCCTGACAGCTCCTCCTGTGTGTTGGCTTGCAGTATAATGAATCCCTGCAGAAGGGCAAGGTATTTACCCTAGCTGCCGTCCATCCTGCAAACAGCTTTGCTGCCACACTGAAACCCCAGTAATGAGCTGACAGGTGCAATGTTTACACTTGGATTGCCACTCAAGTTTGAGGGGCTGATACTCGCTTTAGTCTGTGTTGACATTAATGATGTCAGCCAAAATGGCTCACCTTTCCAATGAGTGTCACATATTTCTTGAAAAGATACTGACACACTTTGATTCTGATCTAAATGATGCTGCATAGTTCTCCTGTGTTTGCAAAAAAAATGTCGATGCTGTGCTGGGCAGGAGTTATCAGTGTAAATGTCAAAGCAGTTCTGCAACAAACAAAAAATATTCCTCTCAACCTTGCAGATTTTCCCAAGTTTTTTTTTTTGTTAGGCATGTGTCAATACTAGCCTGCAGAAAATGACAATACAACTGTAAAGCAATGTCCAAGACTGTCTTCCAACAGCTGCAGAGATTATTTGCCAGCCACTCTCATCACTTACTCCTACAAAGTTAAAGAGCAAAACCAGGTTAGTAAACAAAAGCAGTTTATGAGTGTTGTATTATAAGATCTATACATAATAAAGTTCTAAAAAGGCTGTTGCTTCCACTCTGATGAATGTCTAGTGCTGATAAGCTTGACTTTACTATTCTAACACCTAATTTTTGTTTCTAACATCTTAGCATTATTCGTAATGCAGTGATATTTTTTTATATATGTGTATAATGTGAAAAGGACCTTGACAGAGTATTTGACGTACAGTCATTAGCCTTTCTAACTCTTTCATTTATGGATTGGGTCAGTTAAGTAAACACATTTACATTGTAAAGAGGACACTGAAGCACATCAACTGGTTTAAAGAATCTTAAATTATCCATTGTGTTGTCCTTTCTGAGGTCAGCTCAGGTTGTGGTTACCCACAGGAAGAAATAACCTAAAAAGGTTGCTTGCAACTTAGCTGCCAGACTCAACTTGCTTTTGTGCCACAAAATGGTTCTCAGCTCCTCTGTGGCTGGTGAGTGGACTAATGCTCCTCATTAAAGAGGTGACCTTTCCGGAAATTGCCGCTGTGCACTCCTCACCACCCTCTGATTACCTGAGTTACTGTGGCTGAAATCAAATACCCTGGTTGGTCTCACAAGTCAGAGAAACACATTTTATCAATGCTACTATTGGCAGGCTTAGACGCAGCGGGGGTTGAGGGATGAACTGGACACAGTGATTGTGCTTGCGTTAGGAAACAGTCTCCGGTAATAGTGGTATACAGTGGGCAAGTGGATGTGCTCCTCTGACAGGGACAGAAAATAACAGTTTAGCTTATTGGTTTCAAATGGCTCTGTACTCTGTATTCCATCTCAAATTTGCTTTTGATATAGAGATAGAGATAGAGAGATATATCTATATATATGTATATATAGATTGAGTTGATAGGATAAAATAAAAGTTTAACCCTGGGCAAACAAACCACCATGAACTTTCTGTAAGAATTAAGAATTGTTTTACTTAACAAAGTGGCGCTTTTGAACAATTATTTTGAATAATTATGGTAATAATTTTTTTTAAATGTGTATATTTGTTAACATTTCTAAGACATTTTGATCATTTTTAGAATTCAAACCAACACTTGTCAGTCAGCAAAAATGCTCTCAATTAATGTTTTCTACTTTGTTTCAGGGTTTGTTTTTCTTTCCAAGCTGCATATTAAAAATAATTGTTACTTAAAGGGAATTTGGAGGGCTTCGTTCTACAGCGGGGAAGTGCAGCCATCAGTTCTTTGTAGATATATTTTTCACATATTATAAAATATACTTACATGATGAGGTCAGGTTAATAATTCAACTCATCTTAAATTACTTGAAGGATATTTCCATGTAGTAGTTTTGGTGTATTTGTAATGTTATTGTTGTTATTTGCTTTTGTACATTTATGGAAACAGATTGTTACTCCATAAACCTACACTCATGTAGGGTATTTATGACCAAAAAAGAGGAAAGATGCACAATAAAAAATATATATTGCAATATTATTTTTATTGTGAATTATTTTAGCAATAATAATCAGGTATTAAATCACTTTATTTTTATATACAGTCTATATCCTTGTTGAATTTCATGCATTTGTGTCAGGAAAATAAAACATTTAGTTTCAAACCAGTATGCTGAAGCAGTGCAGCAGAACAGTTTGGAGAAACTTCTTGTGAAAGTGGCATAAAATGAGATTTCATAACAATATACTGAGGGAAATGAAAGCTGCAGAACCTGGCAGCTTTCACAGATTTTTTCCATAATCACACAAGGCTCTCTGTTCCAGGTGGCATTTCTGGCAATGCACATTGCAATCCTGGAGGTTCCAAAACAAATTGACGTTAAACAGTGTTAATCTTCATATTCTCTACTAAGAATGGCTTTTTACCAAACAAACGGCACGCTTTATCTGTGAGCACATAGAGAAGTATAAGCGTTCCATTGGGTAATGTTCCAATGCGATATGGGTTTTACCTGTATTAGGCAAAAGTGTGACATTAGTATCCTGCCAGCATAATCACTTGAAGTTTCATCATGCTCCTCTAGGAAGTCATCTGTAGCCTTCAAAAATTCAGATTCTTTAACACATAGCAGTAATCAGGACACATTAGAAATGCTGAATGATGGGCGATTGTGTGAAATGGTAAAAACCAGTCGGCTACAGCAGAGTTTTCTAAGAGCAGCAGAGATATAAGTGCTGTGGCCAACTCAGCTAGAATCTGTCATTCTAGTATTATGCGATGATGCAAGTCTGAAAACGTGCTGGTACTACATAGTTATTTATGTTTCATTCTAAAATGTGATAAAACATTATGCTCTTCAAAAAAGGCAACGCCTGCATGTAAAAGCATTTTTTCTTCATCATTGTAGCATATGGTGGTCGAAACACAGGAAATTACATTCTAATTTCATGCTTTTAGAACAACATTGACTATGTAAAACATTGGATAGGACAAATACATTTTTGAAATAACTATTTGGTACATTTTTCATTGATCTTGATATTTAATGTGCCACAACGTCAATTTGAACTCCATAAGTCGTGGTTACCAAAAGTGTTACGGAATATAACTGCTTTAACACAGTATTAATTTTTCTATGTCACTGTTACATCCCCACCAAAGTCTAGGGGACCAGGGGACAGTAACACACAACAACCAATAACAGAGCGAGTCACAGTGAAAGGTTTAAAAAGGTTTATTCCTTTTAAAACAGAATATTGCCACAAACATTCTTGAAGTGAGGGGGAGACGAGGGAGATTGTGCCAAACAAAAGAAATAAATATAATGAAACAAGGCCTATCTCAAAGTCTATCCTTAGAAACAAAAACTCAAACAAAACCCTCACTATGTACTACTAAGAATGGACCAAAACAAAATACAGGGGTGGCAACAATCCACTAACTTAGTATGTCTAACAGGTTAACTACGTGATGAAATGTAGAGGGTACCCCAAACTTACCTAACGCCTCCACTTCCCACCACACACACATTCAACGTAAACAGAAAACAAGATTCACTCTAGAGTCAGACACTAACAAAAGGATCATGCAGGCTATGGTGTCAGCAGCAGGCCCAGGTCAGACAGACAGAACGCTTCCTGGTTGCTTCCTTTATGATCAGCCCTGGCTTCTGATAGGCCAGCTGAGGGTGAGGGGATCCAATCAGCACTCAGTCTCAGGTGCACCAGCAGGTACTGATCAGCTGCTGATTAGCTGCAGTGAAGAGATAGGGAGAAGAGAAAAGAGCAGGAGGGAAAACAACACAAGTACAGCATGCCTTGCATGTAACAGTGACATTGTCAAAATACTATAACATGTTTAAAGGGGGTGACCCTCATGGTTATAATAATATTAAATGATTAGGATTATTTAGAAAAAATTGAGAAGCTCTGTCTTATAATAGACAACATTTATTTATTTTTAAATCACTTATTCTTTTTGAAGCTGTGAAATATGTTAATTGCACCCCTTTATTTTAAAATACCCATATGTCCAGCCATAATCAGCACTCATGAATATCATCAATTATTCCATCAGGAATAATAATGTTGCGACAAAAATAGCAACAGCAAAGCATAACCAGTGTAGACACATTGATAAAGCCTTAAACTGCAGTAATCGTACAGTAAGAGCATATAATATAAAGGGTTAGTCTGGAAGAATGTTGGTTTCTTTGCCAGAAATGAACCTTCATATGTTTGTAACTGTACTGATTGTTTTAGAGTGTTTTAGTACAGTTACAATATAACGTGGTATTAGACAAAGCTTGTTTCTCTGAACCTAATAGACCAGAAAAATGAAACTTGTATGATAATAACTGTCCTTTGTTTGAAATGTGTTTCTCAATAAAGGGCATGCTTAAATAAATATTTCTTTACCAAAAGAATCAAAGGATTTTTAAGTGAATTGTAGTAACCGTATGCATTAATAGTTTCTGTATTACAGACAAGTGGGGGGTATTTACCCTGATTAATGCTGCTTTACAACATATACAGTAAGCACTGTTATGAAATCAATGACATCAAGTTGTTGACAGACTGACAGTGCGTAGCTCAAAGGCAATGTTTAAGTTCTTAAGAAATACAAATTATTTTGTCATATCTGGATAGCCGACCACAGATGCGCTGACATACGTTGAAATGATAGCCTACAGTATGAAAACAGCAAATCTCTTTCCTGAGTGGAGGCTCATCCCTCTTTAATGTGTTCTATTCAGAGAAGGGCTTGTGGGGTGAATGCCTCTTGGATGACCTTCCCCATCTGATGAATTTCTTCACAAAAACACCCTGTGGTATTGCAAAGCGCCCGAGCACTCATATGGAAAAGTCATGTTCTGTCAGGTGCAAGTTAAGCTTTCAATTTGGTTTTTATAAAAACGACCTCTCCATCTTGAGTTCAAATGGGAATTTGGACTAATAATATGATGCTTTCTCTTTCTGAAGTCGTGGATAGTTGATTCCTTCCCGTTCAGTATGAATGTTATTAAAGGCCCAACAATCCTTTACACTGTGTATTATATGCAGTGCGGCACACAGAAATAATAACTTTCACCCACAGCTTTACACATGCCGTATGGGATGTAGCAAACACATAATAGACTTCTTACAGTGGATCAGGTATGCAAGCTTACTCTGAAGCCTATACCAAATGGAATTTTACAGAGTCTGACACCCTGATAGACACACTGCTGGGAGCCTTTGCAGGTATTTGCTCTATGCCACAGTAAGCCAAACTGATATGGCATACATAGTGTGAAAGTGGCATGTGCATCCACATTTTGTTTTTATCAGTGTACCGGGGTGGTAGATGGAGCTTGGCGGGGTGTAATGGAACTCCCACTGTAACCCTCATCCCAGGGGTTGAGATCTGTCTGATGCTATTAATAATGACATTCTCCTCTCAAGCCAATTAATCAGCAGCTGCTACAGAAAATAGATGCACTTCAATGAAACACAGGGAGGAGGAGAGGAGTTGCTTATATTGCACAATGCACTCATGGTTTCAATATAGAACTGGCAGTGCAGATGAGAGGGATACAAGTGGAGACAGTATAGCTCCATGGTGCTATTGTTGGAAAGTTACAACTAGGACAAACTATTGCAAAGTAAAATGCTCTTACTGTATGGAGTTATAAGAAATGTTATATCATTCTGTAATTCATTGTAAAGAAAGCATGCAGTTATTGATTGTTTTTCAAAATATTTGATTCATCGATTTGATGTCTGAAAGAACCCATGCCCAAGTGACTGATTGCTTTTTTTGTTCTATCAACATAAACAGATACTGAAACACTAGAGGCTAAAGAGCTGCTGATGTAGTTATATCCTTCATCTAAACCCTAAACACTTAATAAAAAATATATATTTGAAGTCTCTTGAATTACTATTTCAAACTGAAGGTGGTTGGTAAAGGTTTCGGCTAACTAGCAGCATTCATGACTCACTTAGTAAACTCACATCACATCCTGACTGATGATGTCTGAAATGTAAAGTAACAGCAGGGCTAACTCTTCAACTGAACACCTCTGGCACTCTGGCTACTTAATTTACAAACTCTTGAAAAAGTTTGCCTTTTTGATGATATGTGCCTTAGTTTAAAACAAAAACAAATAAGCCTATTAGCTCCATTCACAGCAGCTGTGGCTGCAGCTGTTTCTATGGTTACCATATGTGGAGAGCTTGTCTTTCTCCTTACACGAAATGCAGTGAAAACACTCTTTAGACAGCACCTCATATACAAAGTTTTCTGTAGTTAGCTTGTAATTGCTATAATGTTTGTTTGGCAACAGAGCTACACGACTCGCCTAATTGCAGAACAGAGCAGAGGTGCTGTGAGAAAGTCCAACCTTTCACTAACTCTTTCATGTGCAGGATGCTGTTTTACTTCCTTAATTCCGTTTGACTATGTTTTATACAATAATAAACAGTTTTTGTAGCACAAAGCACAACTTCAATGAACATTACGTGCTCAGTGACTTTCTTTATTGACCTCTGTGGCATCCAGCATAATTTTGCATGTCCATATACAGCAAAGTTCCTCGTACACAGTTCTCCAGCATGGCCTACTTCGACCCATCACGTACTTTACAGTCACACTTTTATTGACTTGAACAACCAACCCACATTGTCACAACAGAACAAGCCAAGAAAAAAGAGGAACATTATATTACAGTATCAGAATGAGGCTTTGCAATCTAATTAAAAAGAAATGAACAGTTAAAATGTGTGGGATTTGAGATCCCACTGGGCCCAGAGTTTATTCTTATGTCTATAAGCCAGGAATCCCAGCCCCTGGTTGTTGTTGAGTCATTGGTATTGATCAACAACCCCATTTACGGTGTCCCCTTCAACATATATTACGAACATTTGGTACAATAGGGCCAATAAAAAGCACACTTATCCCCACTTAAAGGAGTTTCCACTCGTCTGAATGGGTTTTATTGGTGACAAAACTTGCAAATTAAATATCTTCACTGAGATGATGTTCTTTGATAAATGAAGATCTCAAATAAAAGCACAGTCTTAGGGTAGGGATGGTGTTACCCCAGTGTTCCTTATGTGAACTGCATGAATAATAAGTACTTTTTTTTCAGAAATGTGTGGCAAAATGTTATGAATTCAGCCTGTCATCACCCTCTGCATGGTATTATTAGAGATGCTATTTTTCCCCCATTTGAACTCTGAGGTCATGCGAATGGATGGAGGTGATGAAAGCTGTCATATTTTGAGTCTATTCTATTATGTCCAGTATTCAGCTGTCAGGCATTTTCTGATATGTATATGATGAAAAAGGGAACATGACAGCTTCTTTGTTTGGGCCCCTGAAAAACTATTCTGTCATGCACATTGTTTGAGAAGCATTAGAGATATTTAACATAATTCCTGACATGTATCAAGGCTTTAGAATTGTGTCTCTCAATGCCTGCTTTACTTGCATGAAGAAATCTACTGATCAAGTCATGTTTTTCTGCAAAATACCTCCCATATCACTCTGGTTTATATTCCCAATGCTGTCTGTGTGTAATAGCTCAGGCTCAAATAGTGGTAATATATGCATTCCTCTGAAACAATCAGTCTTGTTTATCCAGAGCCCTTGAACCTCCAGGATCAGAACGTTTCTGCAATGAATTCTGATTTGCTAAATCCCTGTCCAATTTATTGCCTCAACTCTGCAAAAACATCAAAACAAACTCTCTCCATGTCTGTACCACCAGCTGTTAGATTTGGGAGAGAATAACAAAAGGAAAGGGTTAGATGATAGAGACATGGAGGATTCACAATTTGTTTATTAATGTCTTTTTCCTTCTCAACCTGTGTCTTCCTCCCTCCTTTTTTCTTTCCTGAAGAATCTGTGCATCTGCACTGCAGTGCTGCTAACTGAGAGGAAGAACAGTAACATTGTGATGAAAGCCTTTGCAGGCGCCTTAGCAGGTGGAATCATTTGAACCTTTCCTTGGCTGTGTCTCCTGACACACTCGAGAGTTATATTTGGTGTTAGTGAAATGCTGTTTTCTGGATGTCTGTGAATTTAGGATACAGAGCAGTGTGGGTTAAGAGCAGGAATGCATAAAGTCTATCTCAGGTGCTCATTGAAGTACACTTGGGTGGCAGGTGTCACTGTTTTGCGTAAAGTTTAAAATCTCAGTTTATGGAGCATCTGTCCTCTTTCAGCCTTGATGAAAGTAGATGAAAAATTGAATTGAATGACTCAGACTTAATATTCTCAAAGCCACAGATGCTGTTTGGACATCCGTTTAGATTGTATTGTCTCTAATTAAAATGATAAACAAGTTGCTACTTAAGTTACCTGATAATGAACTGCATGTATGGCAGAATAAGATGAACAATTTTCTAATATGTAAATGTTTAATATTTTTCTGTAAAATCCCTCTTTATCAATCACCTGAACAATGGGATGAATTCAGACTAGGGTGTAAAGTATCAGGGTACATCAGAGGTCAGAGGTAAATGCTCATTTAAGCCTGCAAACATGATCAACATCATTTGAGACTAGGCTGGTATTTCAACCAGTACCATCATCTACCTTGTTAGCTTGCTGTGCTAACTTCCTGTCATAGGGCGTAGGATTAAGATTATGATGTTAATAGCGCACAATCTGTAAACTTTAATAATGCTCTATTTAACTGTCCATAACTTCCCAGCCCTGCAACAACTTTCTAGCATGTTTCAGTTCTCCATTTGTTGCTTGTTTTGATCTTTGGCCAAACCCTGCGTTTCAGATTTTTGGAATGGATTCAACAGACTTTTTCAATCTGAAGATGGTAATGTCTGTATACAGATTTTACAATTCAGGAGAATAATTTAAATCTTTCTCTCATCCAGGGACAACTTTGCATATTTCTCATGTATTTGTTTATTTCACCAATGCTGTCTAGATACACCATTTGACACCTTAGTAGACTCAATAACACTGAAGATAAACGCAGTTAGGAGGTAGACGTTTGGCTGTGAAGTGATATACTGCACATGTGTCTATAGAAACCTCTCAGATTACACTTTTTAATCGCATATCCACCCAGCAGGGCATTAGGTGGTGGATCTCATTGCGATGACGAAGCAATACATTGGGACTTGGGTTACGTGGGATGTTTCATCACAAAAATGTCTCGTTGCTGTCCAGAGTCTCTGTCTGCTTCCGAGTTTATCATAACAGCTTGAGAGATGACCCGCCAGATGTTTGTAATCTCACACGAGAAGCTTGTGATTGGGTTTGCAATCAGATGAGGGAACATAGGAAGGGATTATAAATGGTGACGGTGGAGAAAAAGGCTATGGATTCCATCATAATCGCTTATAGATGGCAAATGTCCTCCCTTCACCCCCATCAGCAGCTGCTCAGTGTAGAGTAACCCAATATCAGATATATTTGCAGGTATATTTCCCACTCTTTAAATACACCCGTTAATGATTGTTGGTGCAGATGTGAATAAAGTGAGTGAATTAAGCTTTCACCAAGCTCATTTCTGTTTGCTAGTTTGTAAGGCCCCGTTGAGAGTTAATGGTTGTGGTGGCAGGTTAATGATATCAGCCAGAGATTATTTTTTAATCACGAACAGACTGATGAGATCAGTTGTCCTAGAGAATAAGCAGTATCGCAAATCATCCATTTCTTTAATCCATCTCTCTCTTTTCTCTCAATTTCTTTTGATTTTTTTCTCTGTCCAAACCCAAGAATAAAAAATGCTTTTGGAGAACCTGGGGACCCAATGAGTACACAATGGTGCGATTAAAAGGAATCAGTCATATTTACAGGAATGAACCGCAGGACATATTCGCCCCGTGGTTAAGCACCAGCAGGTTATTGGCACTGGAGGTGCAGCGTTGTAAGCCAATCCTGGTGGAAAAGTTGACAGAAAACACACAACCAACGTATACTGACTGCATTTGACAGAAAGAAGTCTTTGTTTGTTTACATGTTCTAGACATGCATAAATACATAATAATGATGGATTTAAGAGAGAAAAACCTCAGGTGGAATAGCTATAAAATTGTCATTTATTCATATAATTATTCAAAGTAAACCAACAGCATAAAATAGATCCATTTATGTTTTCACTATTTTACAACCCCACAGCCCAGCGGTGCTGCAGGGAATCAAAGTTCCTTTTTTTATTTTTATCCTTAGTACAGAAACATGTTTCACTCCATTAGAGAGTGAACATTGTAGCCCTGGAAGTGTAAAGAATTGAACGTCCATCCAGCTAGGCCCCTGAGGTACATCAAGAAATGTTGGCTTGCCAAGCTGTTCCAGTTAAGAGCGTGTTCTGTCTGTGAAGATGGCTTTGCTGCTGAGACTACATTCATGCAACATGTAACTCCGTGCCTGCTAAATCCTGTGGTTATATTTCATCCTGTAACTTAAGGGTCTGGACGGTGGCTGCTCCTGATGAAAAGGCTCACACTTTCCCATCCTTTAGTCCTATTTAAAGAGACATTCTAAGACAGATAAATAAATTATATTTGTGCTCCCACCATACTGAATAAACTCTTCCTGATTCAACCTATACCCAATTTATAAATGTTGTAAACTTGTATTCAAACATCCACTGAACAACCAAACTAGTTAATTGTAAAACCAGGAAAACCACAAATAAAAGGGACCCGGTTTGTAGGCCTGTGCTACGATGTGGCTGCTTTATTTGTACTTTGTTTCCCTAGTTTAGCAGTGAACCTGACAAAGACACAAAACTCAACATGGAGAAAAGCTGAGTCCATCAGGTGAACACAGTTGATGGAATTTTCGTTCTAAAATTAGGAGGTATATTTGGTGTGATTATTGGCATCAAAATACTTTTTCACTGTGGGCACAATCCACTGTGACATTTGTTGGAATCAACATACAGTATGCATCACTGCTGCTCCATTTAAAACATATATATTTTTCTCTGTTATTTCATAACTGCTCACTATTTTGGAATGTTTACCATAAATCGATAGTGCTTTTTTTTCTTCTATCAGCGTTTTCTTCTTGCAGCTGCTCCATTATTGTGCTTCATTCAATCTTCCTTTGTTTGGCTTTCAACTGTTTTAAAAAGAAAATTTAAATTTCAAAATCCATCAACATAAAATATGGAACTGCTATGGTCAACAGGAAGTAGAGATTTCCAAGATGCATGGATGTAAACTTTGGATCCTAATGTGTGGGATATAATCATCCTCGCTGCTGCAGAGACACGCACCGTCACAGATTTATATATAAAGCTTACCCTTCAATTCCTGAGCAGACAAGGAAAGGAGCATCACTTCCAAGAACTTTAAACCACATCAACACACAATACAAGGAAAAACACATCACAGCACTGAGAAAACTGTTTAAGCGATAAATCTCCTTATCTTCAGCGCACCCTCCAAACAATGACACCAAAGATTGCATAAGGAAAGTAATGAAAAAAAAAAAAACTAATTATAAATTCATAAATGAGAACATGAATTTGCAGATTATCACTTCACATTCATCCCGGTTGGTGTATTTGTGCATTACGTCACAGTGGATTAGCAGCTCAGAGCGCTGGTGGGTGTTTGTCAGTAGGCGTGGTGTGAGTTTTGCTCTTGGATTGTGGACATTTGGTTGGGAGCAGATTATGGCTCTCTCTGCTATTGCTGCTGGCCTCATGAGGATAACCACACATCAGCACAGATCACTGCACAAACTGGCGTGGAACTGGATAATGTGGAAGGCCTTGGGTGATGCGGTGTCTGTGTGTGGACCAACAGGAAAAGGGAGAAAGAGAGGCAGAATTTGTACGTGGGTAGCTTTATTCTTTTTAATCATATTAAGTTTGATCATTAGATGGACCCATTTTCACATGCTTTCATGAGGTGAACGGGACAAAGACCTTTTGGATATTGGCCTAATCTACAGCAAAGCCCTGCAACACCCATTGGCCACCATGTTGGGGACTCTGTGTCCCTCAGTGCAGGCCTGGGTATGAACATACTTGCAGCATTAATTTGGCTGAATTAGGATTGAGAACAAATTGCCACTCTACATAACCAAATCCTGGCGTGATTGAGAAATAATGAGGAGCTCAGCCTATATGGTTCACCAGATTATCCCTTCTGAATTATACAGCTCACCCTGGCCAGGATGGTTTCATAACATTATCATAGACATAACAAACCTAGCTAATGCCTCGTTAAGGACTGTCCTCATTTTAAGAGACTCAGTATTTATGTCAATCTGACCATAATTCTACTGCTTTTTAATGAATTTGGAAAAAATGTTCTGCCATGTGTCCAATGCATTCAATTCTTTGACGTTTTGGTGGTAAAAGCAGTGTGATAACCCCATAAACTTTGACCTCCTCTTGATGGTCATACTCAGACCACTACCATCTAAAAAGGCTCAACAATTATCCCTAAGCAACATTTCATGCTATGATAGCACGAATGGCATAAATAGAATCTTGATCCTCATCCTTTCAAAGAGGATCAGGATAAAGTCCTGCTGATACGACCTTTGGAGCGGGCTCTGAAAGCTAAAGCCAATGCAGTCACAATTCAGGAGTTGGCACGGGAGACCAATGCAATTGGTGACAGTCAATGAAATTACAAGGTTTAAGCCCTTACTGTATATTCATAATGTGACAATAATGTATCCTGGATCATAAGAATGCACATTCTAACTTTATTAGACAAAGTTCAAGTTTGATGGTTTAAAAGAGATGTATCAGGTACTCTGCCATTGCAAGTACCCAAAACTTGCATTTTTCCTATTGTATGTGAGTCTATGAGGATTTACGCTATTTTTCACTTGTTTTATTACTTTTCTAAAAATTGGAAACATGGATTTATGGTTTAAATCTGTTTTTAAGTATTTTCCAATACAGGATGATGGTTATTTTGTAAATTATTGTCCCAATGAAAGTGAAATACACAATGAAGCAGTAAAACCTTTAAGGCCTGTGCGTTCAATAGCCAAAATATCTGCAAAATCACCAAATGAAAAAAAAGCTATACAGCACATATTTTTCATACACTGGCCAGCCAAAAAAAGGTCACACTAATATTTGTTGGACCGCCTTTAGCTTTGATTATGGCACGCATTCGCTGTGGCATCGTTTCCACAAGCTTCTGCAATGTCACAACATTTATTTCTGTCTTGCATTAATTTTCAGACCACTGCACAAAGTCTTCTCCAGCACATCCCAAAGATTCTCAATCGAGTTCAGGTCTGGACTCTGTGGTGGCCAGTCCATGTGTGAAAATGATGTCATGCTCCCTGAACCACTCTTTCACAATTTGAGCCCGATGGATCCTGGCATTGTCATCTTGGAACATGCCCGTGCCATCAGGGAAGAACAAATCCATTGATGGAATAACCTGGTCCTTCAGTATATTCAGGTAGTCAGCTGACCTCATTCTGTGGGCACATAACGTTGCTGAACCCAGACCAGTCCAACTGCAGCAACCCCAGATCATAGCACTGCCACCCACAGGCTTGTGACCTTTTTTTTGGCCGGGCAGTGTACATAACTTATGTCTATGGTGGGAGTTTCCCCTAACCTCCTTTCCTACCATATGCCGTTGTTAAAGCAGCATGACTTTTCTAATAACGGCTCATTTATATTCCAATGTCCCAGTGAGTGAAAATAAGCCAGAATGCAAAATGCCAGAACCCTGAGCAGCTAAATAGAATCAGCCATCACTCATTTTATCATTCACACCTGTGCTGCTCCTGTTCAAAATTTCATTTCACACATTTTTGACTAAAATAAACAAGCATAGTACATGTATCACCAATAACGTCCAACTTGCAGTATAGCTTCATATTTGGACTTAGAATCAGATAGCATTGAATTAAAATGTAAGATTGATTCTACTCTACTTTCAATTCTTTACCTGTTTTTTGCTTTTTGAAGGGGTAACTCAGTTTGCTCAAAACACAAATTTAAATTGATTGTTCCTCTTTTCTGACCTGTTTGGTAAGTGTTTAAGCTTCAAACAGCCTGAAAAACTTCAGCTTTAAGACTAGTTTGAGTGTCTGATCCATAAAGATATTATTCAGAGACTTTCACTGCATCAATCGTAGAATGCATGTGTGTGGAGGAAGAGAGGTTAAGATTGACAGTAATAAATAGAACGAGAGTGTGCTAGCTTCAGAGTGTTATTATGCAGAATGGAAGGCAAACTCTTTTAGCCCCGCTGTCGAAGTTTGGGATTCTACTGCAGTGAGTGGGTTAAACTTTCTCGTATAAGCTTTGGCCTAGAGCCAAGAACTCAAATATTTCAGTCACATTCGCTGAAGCTGAAGAAAAAAATGCCTTATTACTTATGATCAAAGGTTGGTGTTTTCCGGAGGAGACATGAAGCGTCTACTAGAATTTGCATTAGGAGTTGAAGGCGGGTCATTTAAAGTGAAAAGAGAGACATCGAGAAACAGGCGGGGATTTGTTGTTTTTTCTGCTCACTTCCTTTGAAGGCTGTTTACATGGGTAAACATAGCAACATTGAAACTAAATATGAGTATTAGAATTATTCAGAGGTAAATGTATTTCACCAAGTAAAGTCACATTTTTGCAGTCAATTCTTAGAGGTACAAAATAAATGTGTGTATTTGTGCGTGCGTGTGTGCGTGCGTGTGTGCGTGCGTGCGTGTGCGTGCGTGTGTGTGTGTATGTGTCTGTTTTGGGGAAAAGAGAACGTCTGAAAAAATCAGAATTGTGGGTAATGTCAGGGGTAGAAAAAAGACATCAAAATAAAATATTTATTATAGCAATAATGATGAAATAAGCGAGGCCAAGGCTGCAAAGTAAGATTGGAGCATCACTGGAAAGCACTCAAGCCAGCTGCGTAAGACCAGGATGGGTAAGTATTATCATAATTATGTATTATTTGATTACGATTAGTGCAGACCCCTGTTTCTGCAATACTTAACATTACTCAATAATGCCTTGTTTTTGCCTTGATTTGGGCTAACCCATACCCTTGATATGGCCTTACAGTGTCGTTGTTATGGTTCATTTTAGAAGTCAGCTAGGAAGTGACTCGCCCATCAACTAGATTTCCTTGGACTTTCTAGTTTGTTGACGCCAATCTTTACCTCTTACCCTTCAAATGCTTCATCCGGTTACTTCAGCAGCTTACACTCTCTTTCTGACCTTATTTTTACATTGAAGAGCTGGGCGTTAATTATTTATTGAATGACATTATAATATATTGGTTAATTTTGATAGAAATAATGTTTTTTTTTAATAATGTTTTATTTATTTATTTATTTACTATTTGCCATTTTGGAGCAGTCAGGGTGTGCACTCTTGAATAACACTTTATAGTTTTATGGTAAAAGCTCTAGCTGCTCTAGCTGGTTCTAAAACACTTGACTTTTTAGTCAATCAGTGTTACTCTGTGTGTAGCCTGATTCGGAAATGGCAACACCTGTTAGAAACACCTGCCTCACCCCTGCTTAACAAGCTTAGGATGTTCAGGGTTTTTTCATCGTTTTTTTTAAGCTGTTTTGAATTTTATTCAGAGAGAGCTTTGTGTGTCAAGAGGTTATTATAATTTACAGTCTACACTGCCCAAAACGTAGATGATGCTGAGGAAACTTTTTTCACTAAATGTTCTGTAATTAAAATAGTTGGTAAAAGTTCATTTAACATCCGAATCCATAACTATATATTAATGAATTATTTTTTTAGGTAAAACTACCCCTAATAACAGAGAAGTGTAACCAACAGCTTGGGAATGTTGAAAGCGTCCTTGACATGGCTGTCAGCTGCAGAGAGCAGAATTTCTGCTAAATGCAACATTTTGCTATGCTGATTATTTTCCTTCACCAGACTGTCTTCCATAGCCTGTGGTTATTTGATTCCCTGCCAAGATGCTAATCCATGTTGCATCCGGACCCCCACTGCAGATTGAGTGCCGATAATTAACTTCATTTCCTTTCATCAGTGCAAAAGGCGGGTAAAACTGTTAGAGACACCAAGAAATACACTTTGACTGAGGGGTGGGTATCAGTTGTTTCACCATCTGATGAGAAATTTCTTGATGTGTAGCGGGCGCCTGCAGGCTCAGGTTATCCTGTTTCAAGCCAACGTTAAATGGAGCTGTGGCACAGGCAATGCTCTGCTGTCAGACCTCACAGCCCCCGCAGACAACTTTGGGGGCTTGTAAAGAGGCAGGGCTGATAGGTTTTAAGTCTCCTTGTGCGGTCAACTAGAAGAAAATTGGAATGATCCCAAGGTGTCGGTGTGTGTTAGTGTGGCCACACATTTTTTTTAACTTTAAAGGTCCAGCAATAAGAACATGTGTATATTTATATATAGAACTCCCCCTGGCTTGATTTGGAATCCCAACCAACACCATTGGCAGCGTTTACTGGCGGAAAGCCAGTGACCATGTCGCTGAAGTAGTGGCTTGGAATGGTTGGTTTCAGCCCCTGAGAAGAAATGTTGGGGTGAAAATCTGTACCTACATGTGCATTTCACATTTAATAGGATAAAGCTTTAAAATCGAATAAGTTTTGCAGATGGTTACTCCCAGTAAGTAAGGAAATGGTTAAATACAATCTAATCCATTTTGAGATAAATACTGTACACTGAGTTTGAAGGTTTATCACATGTAAAGAGTTATTATACTATAACACAATAAGGCAATTTTAAAAATGACTGAGACATTGGGTTACTATATGGCGTTGCGTTGCCTTTTTTGTTTTTGCTATACTTTCTGTCTTACAATGGTAAAACTCTTCTTGCCATATCGGTGATGGCTATCAACATCCAAAATGGACATTTAGTTCTGTTCATACTATATTGGGTATCTGCTTAGGTGGACGTGTTCACATGTTGTTTGCTGTGAACAGTCTGACAAAGTATAGTTAACATCCAAGGTTGATAAAAAGATATCAAGAGAATAAAAAGATACGGTGAAAGGGAATGTGAGGGACAACGAAATGTAATTATGGAGACCTATATGTGGATGTTGAAGAGAGATAAATACTTCAGTGTGTGAATGATGTGATGTACTTGTGAAGGCGGAATCAAGTATCATGCCAAATGTTACTAATATTATTTATGCCAGGAGCAACTCTAGCTTCCTCCCAGCGTGAGTTTCTTTTGCAAAGTCCCAGATCTACAGGCCTGGTGTTTTCCATCATGGAAAAGCTTCTGATGATAAAGCTAATTTGAAAATGTTCTCTTGAAGTCAAGACACTTCATAATATTTTCATTGGAGAAGTGTCTTTTCAGTAATAATCCAGGACAAAACCACAGAACACATTCCTATCAGTGCAATAGAATAAGAGTTATGTATACAACAGTGATTTCTATTTAATAAAAAACAGCAGTAGTGGATTGAAATAGCCACACAAGCTTAATCACTGACAAGAAAAAACATCATTACTAAATTAACTGTTAACTTTCTATAGGGACAGACACAAACTTGGTTTTGCACACTTCCTGTCTTTTGGGAGACAGGAAAATAATTTAAACTGGTCAACTAGGACTCATTGGAAAAAGGGAAATAAGTCGCCTCAAAAGTTATTGTTAGGACATGTATGAATACTTTTTATCACTGAGGTGCAGATATAACTGACAAAATTGTGAAAATGTTGTTGGACCTAGAGCCCAAACAAAACAAGAAAGGTTGTAAGACCTTGCCACAACTTTTGTCAAGGTCATTTAAATGATTTTGGTATACTGCACAAAAAAAAAAATGTTGATCAAGACCTTGCACAAATTCCTTCTATATCTTTTTAAAATACTTGTAGATACATATAGATTGAGCTAAATTGAACTTAGTGTTAATTAAGCAGCATGTACTGGGTGGTACAATATACATCTATATATACAGTGGGGCAAAAAAGTATTTAGTCAGCCACCAATTGTGCAAGTTCTCCCATTTAAAAAGATGAGAGAGGCCTGTAATTTTTATCATAGGTATACCTCAACTATGAGAGACAGAATGAGAAAACAAATCCAGAAAATCACATTGTAGGATTTTTAAAGAATTAATTTTCAAATGATTGTGGAAAATAAGTATTTGGTCAATAACAAAAGTTCATCTCAATACTTTGTTATATACCCTTTGTTGGCAATGACAGAGGTCAAACATTTTCTGTAAGTCTTCACAAGGTTTTCACACACTGTTGCTGGTATTTTGGCCCATTCCTCCATGCAGATCTCCTCTAAAGCAGTGATGTTTTGGGGCCGTCGTTGGGCAACACGGACTTTTAACTCCCTCCAAAGATTTTCTATGGGGTTGAGATCTGGAGACTGGCTAGGCCACTCCAGGACCTTGAAATGCTTCTTACGAAGCCACTCCTTCGTTGCCCTGGCGGTGTGTTTGGGATCATTGTCATGCTGAAAGACCCAGCCACGCTATCTTCAGTGCCCTTGCTGATGGAAGGAGGTTTTCACTCAAAATCTCACGATACATGGCCCCATTCATTCTTTCCTTTACACGGATCAGTCGTCCTGCTCCCTTTGCAGAAAAACAGCCCCAAAGCATGATGTTTCCACCCCCATGCTTCACAATAGGTATGGTGTTCTTTGGATGCAACTCTGCATTCTTTCTCCTCCAAACACGACGAGTTGAGTTTTTACCAAAAAGTTCTATTTTGGTTTCATCTGACCATATGACATTCTCCCAATCCTCTTCTGGATCATCCAAATGCCCTCTAGCAAACTTCAGACGGGCCTGGACATGTACTGGCTTAAGCAGGGGGACACGTCTGGAACTGCAGGATTTAAGTCCCTGGCGGCGTAGTGTGTTACTGATGGTAGCCTCTGTTACTTTGGTCCCAGCTCTCTACAGGTCATTCACTAGGTCCCCCCGTGTGGTTCTGGGATTTTTGCTCACCGTTCTTGTGATCATTTTGACCCCACGGGGTGAGATCTTGCGTGGAGCCCCAGATCGAGGGAGATTAGCAGTGGTCTTGTATGTCTTCCATTTTCTAATAATTGCTCCCACAGTTGATTTCTTCACACCAAGCTGCTTACCTATTGCAGATTCAGTTTTCCCAGCCTGGTGCAGGTCTACAATTTTGTCTCTGGTCTCCTTTGACAGCTCTTTGGTCTTGGCCATAGTGGAGTTTGGAGTATGACTGTTTGAGGTTGTGGACAGGTGTCATTTATACTGATAACGAGTTCAAAAAGGTGCCATTAATACAGGTAACGAGTGGAGGTCAGAGGAGCCTCTTATAGAAGAAGTTACAGGTCTGTGAGAGCCAGAAATCTTGCTTGTTTGTAGGTGACCAAATACTTATTTTACAGAGGAATTTACCAATTAATTCATTAAAAATCCTACAATGTGATTTCCTGGATTTTTTTTTCTCATTCTGTCTCTCATAGTTGAGGTATACCTATGATAAAAATTACAATAAATTCTCATCTTTTTAAATGGGAGAACTTGCACAATTGGTGGCTGACTAAACACTTTTTTGCCCCACTGTATATATATATATATATATATTTATATTTATAAATCATCGCCCTTTTCTTTTAATAATTTGATCATAGACCTGTTGACTTCTTTAACTCTTGGCAGTAGAGAGAACAAAAGAGGACCAGGCCCTTATGCACAGCAGTCAGTTTAAGAGTTTACCATATGAATGGGATTCAGATTGCCTGAGCAGATATACAGGAGAGGTTTGACTGATACACAATGACTTGCTTCCTCTCAGCCTGCAACTGTGTGTGTATCAGCAGAGGATAGGAGGACTCTGTTGGAGGGGCCTTGTTGATTTTCTCTGTTGATTACTAATCAAGATCAATATCTTCTCAGGTCTCCTTCAGTCCTCTTACTTTTCAGGGTTAATCAACGACACTAAAAAGCTCCAGGGATATGAGGAGACCCTGCCTTCTAATCCTTTCACTTTGTGCCAGATACATTTAGAGCCGTTGACAAGATCTTGACTTAATTTGCCACAGAAAATAAGTCTCTCCACATTATCTTTGCCTGTGGACACGCCAGGACGGACCCACAACTGGCAACTCTCCCTAGCAGAACTATATGACTTAAATAAGGCTTAAATTATTTTATATTCCAACACTTCATATTTTATTTTCCATGTCAAGAAAGCAAAACAGTACTTAATATGAAGTCTTGTTTTTTTTTTCTGCACTCAAAATCAAGGTTATGATGTGAGGAGTTAATTTTTGAATATTGCCACAGCATTTTCAAAAACTTTTGAATAATTCATTCAAAATTATATGAAATGTGGCAGTGTCTGTAATATACATAACTAGGTTTAATCATATGCTGAATTTTTATCAAGCTGCCTGGGGCTTTTTTATCCAACCACATCATACTGCCTGTGCAGCAGTCACACAAGAAGTAAATATACTTTATGGTTGGATGTTGACCTTGTTGCTAATTACAGCATAATCATTGATCCGTTTGATCTTTCAGAAAGATTTAGTAAAATGGTACCACCAACATAGGTTGCAATTAATAAAGATCAAACAGAGGCATGATCATTTAATTCATGATGTACCAACTTGAAATCAAGTTAAAAAGGTTGTTCCATCAGTTTGAAAGAGTACGAATGCATAGTTAATAATAGTAATTTATTTTCCCTTTATTCCTTTTCTTTATTTAACTGCTGGTGAGGTCTTGTGTCTGCGATGCCTTCATCCAGAAGAAGTTTAGGAGAACATAACAAAATGGTGATGCTTCGGGTTTGGGATAGGGACAGATTTGACAAATCTGTCAATCTGTTGATGAAGACTATATGTTGTGCTGAAAATGTTGTTAGTTAGACATAGGCTATTAAAAGCTGTTGTCATTGCTAAATTCAAAAGGATTTAGGGACTGCATTTGAACAGTTTTTTTACTCAATCTTTGAAAGTGGTGCGTTTTGATTCAGCTTAACGTAACCACATTTAAACAGTACACCAAAAGTCTAGCAATGTTCTACTACTTTTGCCAGTATCGGCTTAAATATTTTTAAAACTGTTAATAATTAATCTGTTGATTCTTTTCTTATTAATAAAATTGTATTTTACATTAGCCACAATGTCTCGCAGGTGTTTGTCCAAGCAACAGCTCAAATCTCATAAAAATGTAATTGTCAGTGCTATAAAATTAAAGCATAATTTGAGTCCTTGACTCTGCCATACTGGAAAATACCACACAATATCAACATTTCTACGAAATAAGAACTTTTATTCATAATATATTCATACTTGTACACAAGTAAAATAAAATGCATATCTATGGTTCCATTGCAATCTCCATACAAATTGACAGCATTCTTTTGGTAAATGATACCCATAAACCCTTTCTATCATGAAAATAGAACTTAAATCAGGGGGGGTAAAACATTTGTTTTTATAAACATAAAAAAAACATAACATTACCCAACAAATGCATCACTTTGAATAAATAATGGTGGGAGATTGTTTTCTTTTCATTAAACCGACCCAACATTCTTTGTGTGCACTCTGTCTCTTATTTCCCGTATTTCTTTTTTGTTTTCATTTTTTTTCTGTCTTCTGGTGGTTTGTCTAAGCAGTAAAAGCTTTTGAGAGGGAAAAAGGGAGAAGTCTCAGAAGTGTAGCTTGGACACAGTACATTGAGAACAAACCATTTTGGGCACCAATTCTTTATATACATTAGATCGGTAGAGTTCTGTAAAGGCATCCATTTTGTTAAATGTACTCTAATGTCTTCATCATCATTGTTTGTCCTCAAACACGTTTGGTCAACGTGAATACTCGCTTTTCAGTCACTGTCTGTTGTAGATGTCACTGCATCTTCTGTTATCATTGTCATGAGCATCAACAATCTTTAGTCCTGTGTTTGGAGTGAGATCAGGAGTCCTAAGACATGGCTAGAGATATCCAGATCGTTGGAATGAAGAGAAAGCGCAGCACTTGCAAAGTAGAAGCCCGGCCTTTAATGCAATGGGCATCTGATTTGGGCTTTTTGGAACACTTCTTTTTCTTTTTGTTTGATGCTGTGGATGATTCCAGAGTGTCTATAAGATCCGGGTTTAGAGTTTCCAAAGTCTTGTCCAGGGTGTTGGACAAGGTTCCAAGTGGTCCATCATTTTGCTTGTTCTGGGTTTCATTTTTCGTTCGTTCTGGCTCCTTATATTTAGTCTTTGAAATGTTTTCCTTTTCCTTTAGGGGGTTGTTGGTAATTTGGCGGCTCTTGCCAGACAGGATAGAGGACTTGTCATTATCTCCAAGGCAACACCTGGGAATGGTCTCCCCGAGAGGATTTTCGGTGGAAGAGAATTTCCCAGACTGTCCCTTGGAGCTGAAGTGATTGGTCTGGATTTGAGGTGTTTCCACACACCCCTCCAGGTCTCCACTTTTCAGTTGTTTCAGGTCCTTTCCTGCAAGTAACTCAGGAACATTGCACTCCAACTCAGAGCTGGAACCTTTAAAACGTTTGAACCAGTCCCACAGGGTCCTCGCTCGGCAGTCACAGATCCACTGGTTCCCGTTTAAACGTAAATATTGGAGAGACACCAGCGCATCCATGGTCTCCCCGGTCAAGACGGTGAGATTGTTGAAGAACAAGAACAGGGATTTCAGCTTACCAAGATCAGTAAAAGCCCTTGGCTGGACATAGATAACCCTGTTCTGGTGTAGCAGCAGCCGATCCAGATTGATTAAGCCTCTAAACATGTTGTCTGTTACTATCTTGATCTTGTTATTGTGCAGATAGAGAAAAGTGAGGTTGGCAAGGTCCAGAAAGGTGTCATCATGCAGGGTTAGAATGTAATTGTCCTGCAGGTAAAGATACTGTAGGGAAAACATTCCTCGGAAAACCCCAACAGGGAGCTCTGACAGGCCACACCTGTGTAGGTGGAGGGTGTGCAGCTTAGTTAAGCCCCGGAAGGCTGTAGGGCTGATGGTACGGAGGTTACTGTTGTCTCCAATGTCCAGCTCCTCCAGTCTTTCCAAACCATAAAAGGCTCCAGCCTCAATATAGCTGATGTTGTTGGAGTAGAGCCAGAGAACAGTAAGATTGTGGCATGAGCTGAAGCTGGTGGACCTCACCACCGTTAGCTTGTTGCTCTGAAGGAATATCCGCTGGCTCCGCTCTGGGATCTCAGTAGGGATGGCAAACAGTCCTTGTTGTTGGCAGGCCACGGTGGGCCTGGGCTCACTGTAGCACACACACTTGGCAGGGCAGCTGACAGTTTGAGGCACAAGGTTCAGCCACATCACCAGAAAAAGGAGCCGCCCCCCTACAGAAAAACAGAGAAAATACATCAGCAGGTTAAATGATAAGGTATGTTAATATTAAAAGTGACACTTCCATTATAGTAGGAATCTCTAGAAATATACACATTTAGGTTAGGATGTAATGTGCATAAACCCTTGAAAGAACCCGGTCCATTTAAATCAGACAATGAATTGAAGAATCAGTCTGATTTATGGCATGAGGGAATCCCGCATAAAGTGTAGATAAAACAAAACGTGCTGTTTTTTTCCTTTTATTCATTTGACTGGGAACATTATGTCTGTATGAGCAACATTCAATATGCACCATTTAAGCAAATGACAATGAACACACCATCAAATCACATGATCACATTGTGTAGCGTACAGCTCATTACAACAGAATAGGGAATCCTCCACATAACAGTGATTCAGCATGTATTTTAACAGCGATGTTATTTGGATCTGGGGACACATCTCTTCCCTGCTGCCTCTGCTGATGTTAGGACCTGAACAGCTGAGCTCTATGAAGGCTAACTCATTTAACATTGGGTGGGTGGCTTTTATTTGGAATTAGCTTGCTCTAATAGGGCAGACATAACTAATGGTGTTTCAGCATTTGTGAGAATGACATTCAGCCTGACGCTAGGAGATAAGCTTTCATGCCAGACTAAGAAATATATGCCTTGAGCCAAAATGGAAAGAGGGGTCCATATACCCCACAAGAGTTTCCATTACATAGCAATGATTGGAGCATTCCCTCTAAGTGCAGCATAAAGATGAGATATACAGGAGGTGTGGTAGCACTCAGAGCGAGGCTTGTAAAGATTATTGTATGTGTTTGCCCTGAGGGCATCCATGTTTAAAATAGGGCCTATGCCGCATTCACTCGCATTAATTATTTCTGCTTTTTCTTTGCTAGGGATCAGTATGCTACTCAGTGCCACTATAAGTGAAGAGGACTGGATTACCGCATACAAATAATCACTCCCGACATAACACTGGTACAGCTGAGGTAAAATGAAGTGCATCTGTCCACATTCCTTCATGTAAAAATGATTGTGTCAAAGTGCCACAGGCCTGTCTAGTATCAGCATATAATGGCAGGTATCTCTGAACCCTTTTCAGCTCCTATCCTTCCTGAGGATTTCCAATCGTTGCTCCCATGCATGTGAGGAATCCCATGCCTGCAGCCTTGACAAGTAGCCAGTCTTTGGAAAATGCATGGGCCTTACTCAGCCCTCCCTCCACCCCAACTCATACTCTTTTCATTCCCCTGCAATGTGTTGTGGTGCAGCTCATCTCTGGACCTTGTTAAGCGGAGCTCTGGTGTGGCCTGACAGCAGCCCTCTGCTGCACTTTCCTTCCAATCTCCATGCTCAGCCGTCAGACTGCCACCGGAAAGCTGTCAAGACTTTCCACTCTTTCTGCATCGCAGCACTTTTCTCTCTGCACTGCCTAACAATAGCCATATTTTATCACACAGTGTATCTCCTCTGCCGTCTTCATTTTTTCGCCTTTCTGCTGTCTATCATTAGCAGGCTATTTCCACCCACGTGTTGCATGTCAAAGCCTGGTTTCCTCAGCGTTCGGCATGATATGTCTCGTCTTTGTTAGCATCTGTTGAATGACAGCGCAAGCCCTTCAATGTCATCAACTTCATCCCAATTATTTGTGGCTCATTAACAATATCTTCCCATCTGCATAACGCTGATTGCATTACCAGATGTTGCAAACAAATATCACCGCCTCCTGACATCTTTGTCACATTTAACATCACGTTTCACATCACATGACCAGAAAACCTCTGCATGACTTCACAGTTACATCTCTCACCTTAAGCTCAAGAGATTTTCTATCTATGTTCAGCTAATGTAAAAGTGCTGTTCACAACATTGATCGGTGAACAATGTTGGTTAACCCGTTGTCTTTGCGTGGAAAAAAAAAACTGTGACAAAAATTACACAAATAGGAAACTAGTTTAGCTGTTTGTCCTCACAGCTGTGAAACAAACTTAAATATCTCAAAATACAACAACAAGATAGTGGGGGAAATCCATTCTCTTGTTGTCTTCTGCCAGCTTTGGTTTCAACGTTTAATCTTCCCCTATCTGCTCTGTCAAAACAGGGCTCAAAGCACTGCCTCCCTGTTTCAGACTGTGCCAGGGGCCTCTCTTTTCTGAGAGCTATATTATTGTACAGTTGGAATCATCACTCTCTTAGAAAGCATACAAGAGTCTTTGTTTCTTGCAGACAGACACTGTAGGCCCTTCAGCTTTCAGTACATCACCCCCTCCGTCTGCTCCAAGACAAGTACTCCTATTTACAATAGGAGCCTGAAAATATATGGCAGGTTTAAGAATTGCAGGCGGTACAGCTCGCTGCTTGACTAATTCAATTGTCTGTCAAATGTAATACTCCAAATTCATGTGAGGCTGTTGAGAACAACCTGGTTAGGACATTAAATCTGGCATATTGGTCTTCCACCAACAAAGGAAAATTGAATATTGGCATCTGTATCTATATTCATTCAGCTTAAGGCATGAAATCAGAAACACCTGCGATGAAACCTGCTTTGTCTTTCCTCACCACAAATAATTGCATTGCTATGGATTAAGGAGAGTTTTGTCCCATTGCAAGAAAGAAGAATAAATACTGAGAGAGCAACATTTGGGCACGAAAGTAAATAAATGTTGATAAATATTTAATACTCGTATTAGTTGTAGAGAAGCAGCCAGACAACGCTGCATTGAGTAGCAAAACAGAAAGATGCCCACAGGAGTGGAATGAGTGGGCGCAGCCTGCTTTGTTTACTTATTTTATAAGCATATCACTTAGCCAAATTACGCGCTCATTTGCAAGTGTCCCTGACTTGTTTGGAGTCATAAACATTTTGCCCTTTTTTTTGTCTTATTGTGAAAATACAGCACACATTTGAACCATTCCTTATGCTCTGAAACCCACAAGGAACACAAAGGGCATGCTGGGACAGCACATTCAAGAGGGCCTCCGATTCATCACGGTGGCTTTACTTTGAAGGGCTGACGATTGGGCAGCGATGGCTAACATGACAGTCTTATCCCCTTGGCCCAGAGTGGAAGTGATGTCTCTGTCAGAGATGAATCACAGCAGCTCTCCACCGGGACCTCGTGGCCTCTTTCCCAAATCATACATTATTGTGTTGCTCAGAGGCGGGTCTGTATTTATTACAGTCATGATCCTCTCGCTAAGGTCATGCATCTCATGCAAATCCATCCATGCATAAATAAATTGTATTTTTATCATGCTGAAAGTAATAACTTAAACAAAGTCTAAAGGGTATGACAGTTGTATGAAGCTCCAATTTTGCACTAGCATTGCAGCTACAAATGCCCTTTTAAACTGTGTGTAAAAAAGGGCAATAACCCAGTGCAGCAAATTATAGCAAACTCATACACTGTTTATGAGAAATAAACACACATTCCAACAAACCTTTACTTTTTTAAATTGAAATACTTTGTTCAATGTTCTTCAAAAACAGCACCTTTTCTGTTGATTTCATCATTTTCCAAATCCACTTTTTCCCAAGTTTGGCTTTAATACATTATAGTTAGACAGATTAGTGACTGTGACTCTATTATTTATTTAACAATAAATATCATACTGTGTCTGTTTGTTTTGGATTTGTTGATTTTTGTTTTCTCTCTCAAGCCTGTCATCAAGAGCTGACTGTTCTGCTTCCCTCTGCTCTCCCTTCTGGTACTTATCGTCATTTTTCATTAAAAAAACAAATATGATTTTTTGTTCAACCTCGCATTGCTGAATACTTTTAAATTGTTTATAATGCAACCAGATAACAATGAAATGTTCATTAATAATACTAACCCAAAACATCTGCAATGTTATCAAAATCAACCATTATTACTATGATTGGTTAATGTCATATAAGATCATTTCTTCAAGAGGGATTTTCCTCTTTAATTGTGATATTTATCCTCAGACTAAATCCATTTTAAAACTGACAGACAATTGGGGAAAATAGGGAAACTGGAAAAAAATGTTTTCGATAGCAGCAAATGATAATTTGCATTTATGTGTATTCCACCAATTGTAAATCCCTTCCTTTGATTAAATCCCTAAATCGGCGTTGTACTTTCACTCAAGCAAAGTTTTTCTGAAAAAGTACCACTTTTGAAAGGCCAACATTACAGACTAGCCTACAGGTACACTGACTTGGCAAACCAGGACAGTTTACATTTAAGTTTTCATTGAAACTTTAATGTCTCCTTAGCCAGGGAAAAAGTTCCCTTAAAGAGAAGAAATTCTCTTCACATTCAAGTGAATTGCAGAGGGATTGGTTGGCAGGGCATGTTTATATGGAAAAAAGGTTGTGATCACAAGGTCACATTGACCTTTCTATGGATACCACATTTACCCCATCACAAAGTTCAAAAGAACTACTTTTACCAGATTTGCTACACAATTATTCTTACTTCATGGTCAAGTTATATTTTTATTCACTTGTACATTCAGGTACATTTTCAACCTTGATGCCGTCTAATTTCAGTCTTCAATGGTGTCCTAGCTACTGCTTGAATATGTTTGAAATGAAGTGTGCAGAACCATTTTACTTTTGACTTGGTATGATGTTGCATAATGGGCTTATTATTGAAAAAAAGGGCCTATACTTCTGTATCCCAGAAGATACATGAGTAATCTTCCACCCGCTTCCTAAAGACACACACACACACACACACACACACACACACACACACACACACACACACACACACACACACACACACACACACACACACACACACACACACACACACACACACACACACACACACACACACAGAAAATCACACAAATACAGATTGTGTTTTGTGTTTTCCCTTACAACATTGATGAACCAGATGCTATGATCTTAAATAAAGATGCACACATCAGATCAAACAGGTTATTTAGGACATGGTGGAGAGTGAATCTGGAGTCCCTTGGCTAACCATGGGTTGTTGCAGGGGCTTGTGGCTTCAGTATGCATATGAGGACACCATTAGAAGACGAACAGAGGGGACAGATGAGGTCCTGTTTGACACACATCTGACACAGCACTTGCCCAAGCAGATGGCTCATGAATAACTGAGGGAACCGGAGGTCGGCCGACAGACAGAGAAGCAGAGCCAGGCAACAGCGTGTGTTTTGGAAAAAGAGGGTCTATGTATGTGCACATGGGAGTCTTCTTGTCTGAGAAAGGCAGAGGGCGGGCGATATCCTGACAGTGAGACAATGAACTTGCAATCTGAGGGCTGTCGGATCGAATCCCTGCTCGACTGGTGAACGATTGGAAGCAAAAGTGGAAGTGAAGAGTTCTCCCTTTCAACAACTGACATTAAATGTCCATCGTGCCCTGAGTGAAGTACTGACCTCCCAGCTGCTCAAATCTTCTCTCTGCAGGACAGCAGTGAGGACGGTGTTATGCTCAACACTTATAAACTGTTGTTGCTGTGCTCAGTGGAGCTGAATAACATTAAGAAGTACATTTACTTAAGTACCATATGAATATACTGTGTTTACAGACTTTTACTGGACTTATATTTTCTACTTTATGGTTGTACTTCACATTTCAAATTCAAATATTGGTGTTTTTACCCCATTCTAATCCCTCAAGTTATATTGTACTAACTCTATTAACATCTTATATTATATTCTTTAAGATTAAGATAGAGAAGAAATGTTCAAAAAAGCTCTGACTTCACCAGCTGCAAGATCAAAATGCTGCTTTTACATTAATTATTCAGTAATCATAATTTACCACTGGAATTCATTCTGCATAAGTCGTACTTTTGATAAGTCCAGCTTTGTTCATACTTTTTAAGCAGCATATGAGTTGTTGATTTTCACTTATGATAAAGTATTACATTGCCATGTTGCTCAGATCCCACTGGTAAGATTTTGTATTACACTTGTATCAGATTTGCAGTTGGGAACTTCAAATTATCGCTCAACAACTTCTGCAGTGATCAGTTTTGGACATGAAGCTTTACTAAAGGTTTGTTGGGGAGGAGGTGGTGGCAAAGTCCATTGGGGCTTGTGAACCTGAATGTCACCGGTTCAAGAGCCTGAAAGACCAAGTGCTTCCGAAGTGATCCTGAGCAATGCACCATTCCCTACACTGCTTCCCGGGCCACGTAATAATGCTACTGCTCCTAACACTAGGATGCGTCAAATCCAGAATGTAAATTTCCCCTCTGTCGGATGATTAAGGGTACATTCTTCTTTCTCAATTTTCTCTAGAGTCCATGTCTTTCCAACCCCATGACAGTTTCTCTTGCACAATTTCTGTTTTATGCATCAAGGAGGAAAAATCTAAACAATTTCACCTGAAAACAATTCTCAGATTGGGCAAGGCTCCAACAAAAAACACAAAAAACATTGTTCAACAGCTTTTCACGATTAAACAATATACGACTTGAAAACTGGCAAAGTGTCCCCTTAAGTAAAGGATGGATGCTTGTTACACCACTGACTGAATATATGGGCAGCATTCCTAGAACTATCAATCAATGTAGTTGCTCAAATGACAACACTTTTTCTTCTCAGTTGCTTTTAAACATAGTTGAAATAGAGTTAGGTATGCTTAAACGCCACTATAAAGGATTCATTGTCGTGCAGTGGCAAAGCACCACTGGATAAGGGGGCAAAAATGGCTCATTCCTCACAACTGCATTGCATAGTTGGCAGCAAACCAAGTAGCCCTCAGAGCTGCTACAGCTCACTACATGGAAAGGGTTGGGAGTCAAGTCTACCCTTGAGGTTATGCAGAAAGGCTTAAATCTAGCTTTGTTTCCGCCTCCACATGTCACAGACATGGGCAATTTTCACATGGGAAAGCATGTAAAATGCATAATTTAAGTATTGTAAGATGAAAATAATGCAGGCACCCGCAGAGCATGAGTGTGTGGGGGTGTCCAGATGCACTCTTCAGGCCACAGAGGAGCAGGAATTTGGAATGCCCTACTTTGGGGTTTTGTACCGTGTGGACTGCCAGTAGTGCAACGAAGCATTTTTGCTTAACAGAGTGTATAAGGCTTTATCTTATCTACACATGACTGGAGAGAAAATAAATGAGGGTAGCTGCAACAGTACATGCCCCATGTGTTTTCCTGTTGTTTAGCTCTCAGGCAGAATTTAGCACAGGTGTTAACAACATCTTAGGAGGCATACTTTTTTGTCGTTTTTTAAAACATGTGTCATCCTCCTTTAGTACTTTAGAGGATTTGTGTGAAAATCTATCATGCAAAGACATACACAAAAACAGCATTATTTTTGTTGGCACTTGAAGTACCCGAACCAAGTTGTTCAGCTGTACTGTAAGGAGTGTTTGCTTGGTTCTTTGTCATTGTGTATTATGTGTGATTTACAAGAGAGCCAGAAACAAAAACATGACGAAAAAAATGTTGGTAGTCTTTAAAATATTGTTTCCATGCATTTCTGTTTTCTATGTCTTCATTCATCCTCATGGATTGTGGGTAAAGGCTGCCATTGATGTATGATTGATTCATAGGGGTTGTTCATCATGTATTCACTTTAATAAAGATACTGACATATATGCTCTTATCTTGCCAATGCCATTAAAGCGTGGTCACGCAATACAAAAACTTCAATTGCATGGACTCAAAGGTCAGAAATAACTGTGTCACACAGTCGGTGGAAAAATAGAGTTTATTAATTCCTGTTTTGTAGTCAGCAGAATACTAATATATATGTGAAAAAGAAATTAAGAAAGCTATTTGTGAGCAAAAAAGAGCTGTATCTCCAGAGGAAAAAGGAAATCAGCCAGAAAAATAGTTGTTTAAGTGATTTAAGTTCATTTAAATTGAATTGTTTTGATAATAGTTGCCACAGTGCTCGACATGCTTTGAAAAATGCCCACAGAAAATATTTTTTTCTTTGAATCAGTAATTGGTTTAAGTCTATATTAGTTTACACCCTTTCTTGTTTGCGCTTCAGTCAGTGTTGTAATTTAAAATAGAGTTATTATTTAACATCAATACACACATAATATAACTGAATGGTGTTAATTCTAACAATATGTGTATTAACTAGTTATGAGAAAAAAAGGGGAGTATCAGATTTTGAATGAAGTCCTTACCTTTTCATTTGTTTAAAAAAAAAAAATGATTCACCACTCCTACGACTGGTCCCTCACGCAGTTCTGGGATTATCGTGTCAACAATTTGAATAGGGTAGGATTGTGAGCCTCCTCACAGTTAATGCACTGCCCTGGCCCAAAAGCAAATGAAGCATAATGAATCACTACTGTATTATCTAAAAATGAAACTGGGCTTAGTAAATATTGGATGATAGCCACAGAAAGTGCTTACACCTCTTCATGTGAAGAGTCACCTGGAGAGGGGGAAATCAGGGACAGCACCCACAGGCAGGCTAGTATATTTGGGCAAGATGAGAAGCACATTGAGCTGGTCTGAGCAGAGAACATGCTGTAATGATTGGTTACCCGGTTTAATGTCATTTTGGGCTGTCTTTGCTGCAGGCATAGATTGGTTCTCAAAGAATGGTCCATTCTGTTTTCCAGGCCTGGAAGTGGAGCGGGTGCAAACATTATCCACTTCACATCTCTCTGACAGCTTCATTACTGCAAAATTCCTGTGTTTGGCAGCAGCCCTCTTAGACTGGCACTTGTTGTGCTTGTCAAAGAGAAACTAGCTACTGATAAAGTGTTGTGTTTGTGTGAGTTACAATTGGGGAAAAAATACATCAAAAAAGCACTTAATCTTTGACCAGTCTAGACTAAACAAAAGCCATTCTTTGAGAAATCCATTTAGTTTGTTTGGAAAATTGCTGTGTACAAAAGTGTAGCTAAAGGGGAAACCAAAAAAGGATTTCTAAGCCACCAGCACCTTTGCTGCTTTGTTCTCGACATGGATGCTCTACTTAAGCTTGCAAGCCTTTTAGCCCAGGATAGAAACAATTGCAAGCACACACATTAATCATTCCAAGGTTATGCATAGGTGAATGTACTGTATAGTACAGAGGGTTATTTTGAGTGGGCAGATTTCTTATCAATGTGAACAGACAATGAAGGATACAGGTAGATCCACTGCCTGGGGCGAGAGGCGGGGACAATTCTTTACATTGACAGACCATTATTGACGTCTTTTTACAGCAATAATGTGTCATCTAACCTTTATCAGTCTTCTCCAGTTTCGCAATACTGGCATTCTGCTGGATTGGCCAGCTGACTGTGCAGACTGGCTGCTAATGTGTCATCTGCAATCACCTCAGACTGACTGACAGTGCATGCCCAGAAAGGCATGATTTAGCCAGCAAGTGTGGCTACAAAGAACCACAAACGTCACTACTCCTCTTCAATGGAGGGGATACCATTTATACTGGGCCATAATGTCATTGCACACTTGTGAATATAAAATAATCTATAAAGAAAATATATCAAAACCCATTGATAGAAAGAGAGGAAAGCCCTGTCATGAAATGTAAAAAGTGGAAGAGGTAAGCTGTCACTATGTCGATAGGTATTTAAAGCTTTCAAAATCCTTATTTTTATCAATGCATCATATAAACGTGTGACTATTTGGTAGAGTTTGCTCATTGTGACAAGCCCATTATCATCACACAAAGCAGCATTTTTCTTTAGCTATTTTGACCGCAAAACCTTTAAGATCTGCTGAGCGCTTCTATCCCATCAACTAACAAAAGATTAGAGGCAAAGTTTGCGACCTGGTAAACAAAAAAGAGCTACATTTAACTTATTTACTTTCAGGAGTTGGTGAAGAGCATAACATGGCTAAAATGATATTGAACCTTTGACATACATTTGTCAGATACACACAACCCCAAACCTTGGTAATGCTTTTGCTGTATACATTAACAAAACATCACTTGCTATGTATTTTGCCCATAGGCTACTAAGGATTAACGATATAAGGACAAATTCCCTGACGTCACCCAAAGGTGAAGAGCCGATGCAAAGCTCAAAGTGGATGCTCCAGTCGTTGCCATCATGGCAGTAAAATTAACTCCTTCCTGCTGTACTGTGGCATTTTAATATGGAGTTCAATGGGGACAAACTCGGGTTTTGAGTTCAGTGGACGTTTCAGGAACTGCAATTTTAGGACCTACTGCACCTACATCAACTAGAACGTTTTCAATATGCCAAAGATGTTTTAAAATCTTCAGTTTAGGGAAGATTCAATGAAGTTTATTCAACACATAGTTTTCATAAGGGGAATTTAAGAATTAATAATGATGTCAGCAATTTATACATTTAGTAAATATGTAATAAATGATGGAGTCCGCAAGAGTTTTGTACTTTTTGTGCTCATTTATTTTTTTATATGTACTTAAATCGTTAATACATTAAAATGTACGAATCTGTGACTGCTTTGCGGCAGTTTTAATATATGTATATTATCTTGCTGTATATTTTCAAAGATGTCCATCTATGTTTAGTGTTATTTAGATAAGTGATCAAGAAACAAATAAATGTATTTCATAAATCAGCCTTTACTATATTACACTGGGTGAATCAAGTGCAGCAATGAGTGTTGCATTTCATTCTCACACTAATGCAGACAGAATTAAATGAAAGAAGGATGAGAGGCATCACTTCAATGAGGTGGGCAGGTGGCACCTACTTTGGCCACCCCACTGACCCTGAAGACATCTCATCTTAGTTTGGAGTATTGTATAGTTTTTTTTTAAATGTGGTGACTGACCTGCTTGTTGCTGTTGTTGTTGTGCGTTTGTATTTACATGGGCTATTTCATCACATCACAATGTCAGCACGTTTAATGTCTCAACTGACAATTACGGCATATTCAATTGCTTCATCTCACACGAGAAATGCTCTCAATCTCCTTCTCATATGGTATCCATTAGTTATCCATTATCCCGAACAATAACTATTTAATTCATTTTTGCTCCCAGTGCATGACTCATCAGAATTTCAACGGAAGGAATACAGAGAAACAGTATGCCTTAAAGCATCTGTAAGAAATCGCTAGAGGGGAAAGACGTCCTTAGATTAGCAGAGTATGAGAATATCAAATAAACAAATTAGTGTCATCATTGTGCAAGCGTTAACTAATTCTGGCCAGCTTTCTTGTAGATCTATCTCTTTTGGATGTGTAGGCAGCCCTGGAGGCATGTTGACCTGAAAAAGACAAACCTCTCCCTTCCTTTCATCTTTTGAGTCAGTTCTTGAAACCAAATGTGTTAGGTCCAATAACACAAGACCTACTTTTGCTGTTCTGCCCTGTAACAAGGGCAGTGTTCCCATTAGTGTTTTGCTCCTATCCCATTGAATCTTTTTTTTACAATTTGCGAAATGGTGCTGTAAAAGGGCTAAGTTGGGATTTGTTGCGCAATGAAAACTAAGAATCTGGTAAATATTTGCGGAGCCCAGAATATCCTATGTGAGCGTATGTAGGTGGCTTTTTGACATCAGTGAGGTATAGAATCTGATATCTTCCCCTGCCTCCGCATATATCTGATTCATTCCCTATGCTAGACCTTCCACGTGAACCCAAAGCATGCAAAAACTGCAGCTTTCAAGCTGAATTTGGCCGGCCTCTGTTGACTCATATTTACTGTAACTGCATCTTAAAGCACAATAGAGAATAAAAGCATACTTTAAGATCTCTATTCTAAGATGTAAAGAGAAATGAAAATCATTGTAGAACCCCGGCTAAAAATGAAACACCACTTGAGTCGGGGTTATAGGATCGGATTGGGTGGGCTAGTGTAGCAAGATGAATCCTTACAGGAGCAGCCAGAGGTTTAAATCTGTTGTTGTCTCCCCCTTTTCTATCCAAATTCGACTGCACGGATAAAGTGCAGAGTAAAAACCAGAAAGTGACACGCTGGAGTAAGGCATTAACTTCATGTCAATGTTTTAGGTATAGGGAAGCTTTCCATTTTTCAATTTTATCAACCATTGCTTTGAATCCTCTGCAGGAGTGGGCGGCCATCTGCTCCTGTTTTTCCCAACCAAAACTTATAAGACAGAGAATCCACTGAGAATCGAACAGCAAGTCTCCAATCTTATCTTTCAACAAGGGATCAGGCACAAACTAACTGCAGGATATCTGCAGAGCACCACAGCAAAGGCACAGTTGGTGACTTTGGGAGCTCTATCCGTCTCCCATTTGTATTCCTCTTTTAGTTTCACCAGTTAAGAGTTCAGGGAATTGGGTAATGGGCCTTTACAGCAGATATTTTCCTTAGGGACATTCTCACTTCTACCTCACCTTACCCCCCCAAAAAAAAAAAAGTTGTGGCCTGGTTAGTTTAATAAGCCCACTACAGAGAAGTTCTTAGTAAGCGCTCCCTTCTTTGAAAGAATGAAAGGAGAACGACTTGTGCATTATTTACCACCCGCCTCAGTACCGCTGCACCATGAGCAGACAAAGCGGCCTACTGGAAGAAAATGGATTTTTCTGCAGAGGAGCTCAGATGAGAAGGATATAGGGAGCCAAGGATAGAAAAACAGAAAAGGAGGGGGATACAAACTGAGAGACATTAGGAACATTCTCACCAAGCCCAGAATCAGTTGAATGTCTTTGCACAGGCCTGTCTGTTATCTCCTCCTCTCCCTCCCGGTTGGCCTGATAAGGGCAGTACTTTACATCAGAGGCATCCACGGATCAGTCACCTTTTTCACCGTAAAGGTCGAACGCTGGCCTAAAGCTCAGTTCATGCTGTGAAGTCATCATTCCTGCCCTTTATCTCCCAGGTGAGGAATGATCCAAGACTGAGTGCCATGCCAGTCTGCCCCCAATATGCCCTCTAATCCCTTTCAACATCTCTCACGCACCTCCTTGGGCTGCATCCAGAGAGATAGTAGGAGAGCTGGTGACGTGAGTGCCGAACACCTCACACCCGGGCAGCCATCAGATAAGACCAGTGTAGTCCAATAGTAGCAAGTCGTCTCGGCGGCGCAGTAGTATGTGAGTGTGTTGGTCATGCTATCTCCAAACACCCTTTGCATACGCTGATAAACACATCAGCATATGGCAAACACCGGGGACTTTAGCATACCTCCCAGAATACAAAACACTCCCGTCTCCATAAGTTCCCTGGATTTAAACTCACACATTTGTATAATTCACAAGTGTATGTGTGTATCGCTGTTGTAGCCCTAAAATGAAGTAAGCACAGTAAGTGATGCGCTGGCGCAATTTGCACATCGCTGTACTGTGGGACGACCCAACTGACAAGACTCACTGGTTTGCTGCCTGGGTAATGAGTCATTCCAGCCCCGGAGAAAAACAATCTGGTATTTTTAAACCCCATCCTTCAGCTGTTCCTTCCTCCCAGGAGCTCCAGCTTGTAAGCTGTTGGTGGCTTGTAAAATGCATGTCATTTCTAGTGCCTGTGCTAATGGGCCTGATATGTTTGAATAATACACAGGCAGTATAATGCTTTTATTGCCACTCTTGGTCTTTCGATGCCCTACTGTATTGATTAAGACTTAATGACATGTGCACAGTAAAACAAATCCATATACCTGTGTGCCATGATGTATTTTAAGTGTGTGGTCAAGAAAAAAACACTATTGACTAATGGTATATCTAGCTCTGTGTGTTTCAAAAGGAAAGCAGCACACTGCAAGTATGTGCAGTAAGTGTTGATTCATAAAACATGAAAATACAAATAACTAAATAGAAGGGAGGTATACACTTACAAAGTTAGAACATACTGTAAATCTCTTCAGCAGGTCATTTATAACAGGATTAGAGAATAATGATTAACTTTATTAACTCAATGCTATAGTGATCTGATCTGTAACATTTTCGTTGTTATACTTTCCATTAAGAGAAAAAATATCATCCATCAAACCCTTATCAAAATGTCTTTACTCAGGACTCAAAACTAAAATGTATGATCAGCAATTTAATGGAAGTACATTTCTAAAGTATATTGGATTGTTATAACTGATTATTTATTTGGACATATATTGATCAGCGACAAATGCATTAGACATTATTTCATACGAAATACAAAACAGACGTCATGCATACAACTTTCTAGCCGAAGCTAATTTGCAATCCCTGTCCCTGGTTAGGCTTTTGCTATTAAAACAGAGCTCATGAGCAAAGTTAAAAACAGTACAGAAACATTAAGAAACAAAACATATAGACAGAGACAGAATCGATATATAAACAATAGTCAAAAACACAAAACATAAAGGGCAGGACACTAAACGAGTACAGTAGTATATAAACGTCAATGTTCACAGGTTTATTTAAAGTTTTAACAGCCATTTAATGTTGTAGATGTTTTTCATTGAGCTATTTTACATCACTTGGTGGTTTAATCCATAACAATATACCTCAAATGTGTTTTTTACTTGCAATGTAAAACAACAAAAGGCTGAAATTGAAATATTAAAATAACAGTGAAGCGTGTAAGGAAAACTTTCAAGGCTCCATGATCATTTTTGAAAATATTTTTTCAAAATCTCAACATAAGTTGGGACTCATACTTCTTCACAGAAGTTTTCAAAGTGGTAGCTGGGCCTCCCAAGGGTGGTTCGAAACAGTTGGCTCAGTGAATGGAAGTGAAAAATATAACATTTCTTTAGTTAAAGAAGATCACATGGAATAGCCAAATGCTAATTGTCTTTGATTTAGTTAAAGAGATAGTGTAGAGACACAGTAGTTCTGCGGTATTTTATGCCTTCTCCCAGATCAAGTGCCCTAGGACCGTGATTTTTCTATGTGTTGTCTGTAGTCTGAAGAGATATTAAGCAGCAATACTAGGCTAATTTGGCTGAATTATCTATAAGGGATTGTAAAAAATCTAAGAAAGAAAACTAGGTGACCTTGCACTATTTTTTTGCATTATTTATGTCTTATTCTTTTTATATCTTAACCATATTGTGTGTTGCATTGATCGAGGTGCCTGGAATGTAAATGTTCATTACCTTCATAGCTATGCTGTAGTTATTGAGCTTATAAATAAAACCTTTGAATCTTAAATCCCACCCACTGATATCTCGAAAATGACTTGTTGAAAGAAGCCATTGGTCTTTCAAATTAGTCCACTAAACATGCTCTGATGGATTGTTTATTTCGACTTGTTTGGCAGAATGTCTGTATGATGTAATTGTATTAGTTGGCAGTTTGAACATGTGCCTCTACACATTATGCATATTTCTTCAGGCTACATATGACACGCCGCCCTGACAAGAAACAAGAAAGAAACAGTCAGCATAGGATGAAATCCCCTCCTGATCCCCTCTTATATGAAAACCTCTAAAGTCTTGTCGCCGCGTCTGCATTCTGCTTAGAGAGGCGCTAGCGTTCTGCCGCACCACCTGAGCAGCCATCAATTGACAGCAGGGATTTCAATCATTCTGCTGAGCTCGTAACCCCGTCTTCAACACCGCCTCCTCCATACTCCCAACGCAGCCACTGTCATGCTAATTTACTAGTCCACACTGATGGGAGCACTCACGTTTTAGAGCTTTCTCATAGACCCCATCATTGGCTGGCAATTCAAGTTATGCATGGTTTTATACAATAGCACAAAAGGCAATCATTTTTTCCGCTCTCCTGGGGAAAATCTACTCAATCAAAGGTCATAAGACAACAGTGCGTGGTTTAACGCCAATGTCTTCCAAAGAGAAAAATAGCTTCTAGTCATAATACAGTGCGAGTTACTTACAGTGCATGGCGTCACAGGTACACTACTGTATTTCTACAGGGCATATAGAAATAGATTTGCAGCAACTGATGTGGTTAACAATAGATTATGTTTGCTCTTCCACTTTTGTTGGCTATATCTATTGCAAACTGCCGGCGGTAGAGTAGAATAAACAAGAAACAGAGGCTCTGTGTCTACTGCGGGCTACAAATCATGCTCCCACAGATTATCATTAGTCTCACCAGCCAGCAGAAAGATATAGGCTAGAGGTCTGTGCCGCGATAAGCACAAATGTAGTCATGAACAAAAGCAAGCAATCACAGCGTGCCTGTTTTACCTTTTTTGTGTGAGTCCAAGCCAACCCACAGAACACCCGCATAGGCTAATCTTTACACCATATCAAAAAGGCTCGGCAGGAGATTTTGAAACGAAGCACTGTGCACGTTATGAGCTCATCAGGAGCTTACGGAGCTTCCACAGTTTTTCACGAACATGACATGACATTTATGATTAATGTCATTACCGGCTGGGCCGAGATAAGAGCTCAATTAGCTGTGTGGGCAAGGACCTTGCCTCTATCTCCAGTGACTAATCCTGTGGCTTTTGTTATGATGAGCAAGAGCAGAGTTTTAATCTTGACTTCTGAGGGCATGGCATTGACTGTGAAACACAACTGATTCATTAGCAGTTCCAAAAAGTACTTCTGCGGTAAGGGGCACAATGCAGCGCTGCATGACGCTGGCTGCATGGATGTTTATATCACACAATTTATCAAACGCTGCCTTTCATTTGTTGTGGCAGTTTCAGTGGCATCACTCATTTGCTGGAAATTAAATTAAGTTAAATTAATTCATCCACCTTGTTAATATTTTAGTAAGAGGGGGCCTCTTGAGAGTTATCATCAGCCTCACTCCCCCAGGGTTGGTATCCTGTCTTCATGCTTGAACCGAAGGTAGTTTCCTACAACTATATTTCTAGCTACAGCAGCATTCTTCAGGGAGTTTTGCCGGAACCCATAATCCCTACAGAACTTGGGAACTATCAAACGACTGTGGATTTCGAAGTTCTGCAGCACAAAGAGGTCCCCTAACGAAGCTCTTAATAATCGACCACTTATCCATGGAAAACTATAAAGGACAATCCTTTCATTTTCAATGCTTTCAAGTGGTGCAAAAACTTTTACCAATGCATTTTGAGTTTAAAAAATGTAACAAAATTAATAGAAAACCTTCAAAGAACAAGAGCAAATGCTACAGTCTGCAGGCAGGTAAAGAGATGAGATTGTACCGTGTACAGTATGCTATATTTGTATTTATTCAGTAAAATAGGATCTACTGTGGTAGGCTTTTTCTGCAGTAAGATCAACCTTAAATGATGCTGCACTTTGTAGCACTCACACTCTGCAGGGGGAAACGTAGCGCACCATCTGTTCACCAAACCCCGGCAACAAACAACAGACAGACCAACGCAGCAGACAGACCAGCAGACACAGGCGGGCACCACTCCCGCACCAGCAAGGAATTGTGGGAAACAGGGAGGCGGATATATGGACGCAAGGCAGTTTAATGTGGGATGAAAGCAGTCATCAGCTGCTAGGATTTTATCAGGAGGCCTGAGTAGATACCGCAGATCGAGGAATGATGCAAATTGAGGCCGACACTGCAAAGGAGCTGCCATGCAACAAGAGAGACTCTAGCTAGGGAGCAGGAGAAATGGAGACGAAGGGTTGGGGGAAAGAGAGGAAGGAGTACGAGATAGAAAGCAAATGTAGTCACCACACGCCATGAGAGAGCCTCGAGTATAAGAGCCTGAGAGCATAAAGAAATGCTAGTGTATCTTTAGAGACAGCCTGCAAGTGCAGATTTGACAGTGTGTGAAAGGGTTGTAGAGACAGAGAGAAAAAGAAGGAGGGAGTAAGGGAAGGAAGAGAGGGAGGGATTTGGGAATGCAATCCATTTTTTAATCCGAGACGTCCACACAACTGGCCTCAATCAGAATGGCACATGGACTAATGAATGTTATTTTTAGGATTAGTATGAATGCAAGCGGCTCCCCACACGCAAGCCCACACCCAAACAAATATGAACAAACGTGTGACTTCACAGTCTGTCAAAAGCGTATGCCACTGTGAGGCAAACACACAATCTCAAGTGTTAAAGGATGGAAGAAGAGAGAGGAGATATAATTGCCCAAATATGCTATGGACAAAAAAGAAAGGCTTAAGCTTGCCCCCTAGTGTTCATTCCAGTCCCTTATTGCAGCAGAACAACATAGTGCAGAGCAATCTCCATCCAAACAAGGTATTAAGGGTGTTATCACATACTAAAATCTCATTTTCTCAGAACATGAATCACAAGTCTGCCAAAAGGGCGGTTTTAGTATTCAACCTGTTTTAGGGTGCATAATGTTTCTTGATTTGTCTTTAAACCTGTGTCATTTTCTTGATTGCTGTGCAGCTATCTGCATTTTGCAGTCTGGTTTAGGATACTGAAGCTCATTTCAATAAATCTTCTAGAACAAGAAAAGCTGCATTGTGACAAGTGGAATGTACCAGCCTCACTTAACATTTGTGCTGGCTTGCTTAATTTATAGCCAACGATCCTTTAAAAACCATCAATGTTAATTTTCTCTTTTGATGGAATAATTACATATTTGAATCTGATCAACCAATAGTTGATATAGTATCTATATAGAATAGATGATATACTGTACCATTAATAAAATCAGATATGGTTAAATTTGGCTGACTTGAACACCTTCCCTATTTTCTTTTTTAAAATATCTACTCTAGTTAGAACGATAGATTGACATGTAGTAAGTTGAAGGAAAATAGAACTGTCTGGCATCAAAGGCCATGAAAATAAAGTATGTCCTACAGTGAAAAAAAAAAACACCAAACAGAGTGGGAAGTAGACAGCTTTATAACTAATGGTGTTTAAGACTGTGAATCGACATCAAAGTCAGCCCTACATTTATAGAAAGATTCATTATTTGAAGGATGAAAAAGAATGTCATCTATTAAATAGACCTCCTTCCGCTGTGCTTCGGATGTTCTCCATTTTGTATTGCCAGCAGCAGATTTGATTTAATAATGTGCAGTGATTCAACATGGGAATGCCAGCACCAGGCAGGCTGAACGAAGAAAACACATAAGACTATTCAACATGCTTGGACAAAGGAAATAGATAACAAATATTAAAATAATTTGGATGGAGACACTGTAAGACCAGTATAATATTTGTCATAGAATTCATGAAAAAAAACTCACCACTTAATTTTGAAACTGTAGAAGTTTGACTGAATAAGAAGTATTTTGTCTTGCATGAGGTTCATTTCCATTGTGGTTCAAATGTTCCAGCTGCCCAGGCAACATCTGCACATACATGTGAAAAGGCATATTAATGAGGCACGCTGCCCTCGTGTCCATGCTATAAAACAGAGAGATGTTCTCAAATGTTTTTGTCTCTTACATCTTTCTGTATTGAGATAAACTTTGCAGTTTGACAGCTCAAATCGCAGTAGCCAGTGGTATTAAAAGGCAAATCACAGTGACTGTAGCAGCTTAGCTGTCATTGGCTTAACATGGTTATCAATGGCATTTAAAAAACATATCAGTGAACAGTGTCAATATCCCTGCAACATTCCTAATAAACACTTTGTCAAGAAAGGATTTGGGTAAAACGATGAGGGCAAAAACCTGACTATTGATCAATTTGTTAACACAACAGTTGCTTGAAACCAAAAGACAAGCCATTAGTTTGCATGGATGGATTTTATTCATTTTATAATTTTAATGAAGCACCTGAAAGTATCAAAATATTACAAACAATTCTGGTCGTAAACCACATTTTAATCATCTAGGTTCAATGATGAAAAAAGCACTATATAGGGAAATGCATCAACTATTAATTAGACTTAGTTGGCTATGGACCAATGTAAAGACGCTGTCGTGGACCCGAGACACACAACATTAGAAAATAGAAACATATTAAGACACGGACACAGAAATGGATGAGGTTGAATATTATGTTGTTACGAGCAACAAGCATAATAATGTGAAAACAGCCAGCTCAGTTAACTGGTTACAGCTGTGTAAGAAACTGTCTCATGAACTTCCTGGCACCAGCCTAACTTTCCCAGAGAACCGAATAACAATGTAAAAGTTTGAGAGATTGCACACATGTGGTTGGGCCTCTTGAGAGCTTCTTACTGTAAACTTATTGACAACTTGGCCTGTATGTTCAATTTACTGCATTTACAGATTAAATTAACAATGCAAATAACAATTACTTTCATTATTGATTAATTTGTCTATTACTTTTTTAATTACTTGATGAATTGCTTGGTCCATATAAATAAAGGGACACACCAAGCATCTTGACCAAAGACAATAACACAACCCACTTCAAGTCCTGAGGCAAAGTCGAGTAAATTAAAAAGCTAAAATAACCATGTTTCAAAAGATCTCATTAGAAATTAGATGCACACCGACAGCTAATTATGGATTCAAAACCATATATTTTTACTATATATGATATTAACACATAGTGGTGTAGTGTTATTATTGTGTTACTTGCTGGTGTTTTTATTCACATTCTGGGAATCCTATCACTGGAAACTCTGACTGTCTACGATGCTGGCTCCCAGTCAAAACTCGTGTTTGTTTAGAGCCAATGCTTGGTTGGGGCAGGAAACGCCTACATGCAAAACAGTCTGTGTTGAAACAAGCTGCTTATTTGGCTGCATAATATCAAAATGACATTCCACCAGTCAAAGTCATGAAAGGCTGAATATCAGAACAAAATACATTTAAATTACTATAAATACAGGAAGTGATGTAAAAGAAGACCATCGTAACAACATAAAACAGAGGGCTTTGGTAGCCTAGCATGAGAGATTGCCAGAAATGTAAGTTATTTTCCATTCAAAAGTTCCTCTGTTATTTCCACCGCACTTCTTTATCCTTTAGTCTCTTGTCTTTTCTTCTCATTATGATTTAACAGAGCATAAAAAACCCAGCTGAAAACCCCCTGACACTAAGAGCTTTTATGTAAGTGTTCCTCTTTCCCTTAGTGGAACAAATTGGTTGTCTTGAACATGACTTCCTTGCACTGTTCCAGACACAAAAGGGGAAAGGGTCATGGGAAGAAAAGCATGTTTTCTCATAAAAGTAAGCATGTCATTCAATGGATTTTTCAACATAATTCAATCAATTTTTTCACTTAAAAGCTTGTTTCCTGCTAAATATGGTTGGTGGACATAGGATTGGTCAAAAAGGTAATGATCTTTTCTCTCCGAACCAGATCAGTCCAACCAAAGCCTCCTATACAGACAAGATAAGTGCCTGCCCCTTGTTACTGAAGTAGCTTATTAGACAGGGCTGTGCAATCTTTTCTGTGAAGGCTGCCCTCTGATACAGCCGACAGAGCTTAGCAGTGAAAATGCAAAGCCAAGGGAAGAGAGACTTAAAGCTTTTAATATATATATATATTTTCCCTAAACTGAATATCACAGCACAAAGCAGTCATAATCAAACAGCAGCAGGGAAATCCACTTGTATGTTTAAATGTACTATCAGGTCTGCCTTTAATTTTCATATGCACAAAGGGATGCATTGCTCTGAGAGGCTTGCAGGATTGATGTTCACTGCAAGCTGACCAGCTACTGTAGACATTAATGGCAGCAGAATGGAGCCGATATAAGGGCTGAAAAAGACTCCAGCTCAAATAGAACATCAATGGACTGTTGTCACCTCAGCTTATGCCATTATTCAAACTCCAGAATTTCCTGTTTTGTCAGTAGGACACTTGCACACAGCGCCAACAATCTCTCCTCAAGACTAATGTCCTACCAGGAGGAACTTATCTGATGGGACCTTACACTTAAATCAACATTTTGAAGATCAGGGTTGAAGTCACCTATTGGAGTCTATTCCTTAAAAGAGCTTATACTTCTTGTGAGCGGTGAGACTAGACACACCAAAGCGGAGTCGATAAAGTATCTGCTCATCAGGAAAGTGTGACAGCCTGAGAGATGAGACCACATCAATCATGTGGACCCAATAGCCGCTCTGTGGCGCAGATAAAATAGTGAGCGTGGACAATCGGCTCCTTAAAAGGTACCCAAGGAGCCAAGTGGAGACCTTCCCCATCTCTCTTATTTGGAGAGAGGTCAAGAAGTCAATAGACCCTCAAGAACTTTGGGGTTTTTCGCCGCTGGGTTGATTGAGAACCAAACGCTTCCTGAATCCCAAAACGAGCCCTCCTTCTTTTGCATTCATTTTATCAATCACCTTAAACTCAGCTTGATTTTTCTCAAGTGATTGCTGTTTGCAAGATTTCCCCATACCTTAAGGAAGGATATCAAATGTCATTCCAATCGTTGAATACAAAGAAAGACCAGTCCAAATATAACTACTATTTACCCTGTCCCATCTCATTTCTTCCTTAACAAACTTTGTAGTAATGCAGAATGGGCTGCACGATGAACCAAAACCAGCTCTGGCATCAGGCTCCCCTGGGCACCGTCAGAGCAGATGAGACACAGCAGAAGCAGCTGTTGCACTCTGGCACCTGTTGACTGCTGATGTCACCCGAAATCTTAACATGTGTCAGCAACTTAGAGGCACACTGCCTCTATATTTCTAGGGATCCTGTATTCTGTTTTGAGGCAGTTTTGGTGGTGTGAATGTATTTAGACATGGTATCATGCTGACGTCTGACCTACTTTCTTTTTAAGAAATGTATTTTGACATTTACAGTCTAACATCGAACCCTGCAGTAAGCGTTGCCATTTGGTATTTCACACAAGTCAAGTCAAATCTTTTCACAGTTCACATTTAGTTTAAAAATACCACTACACATGTGTGTCCCTCCTTCTTTTCATATTCACAAAAACCCTTAGGTGAACAAAAAGTTACTTTGTAGGAGAATAAAATCAGTTATTTATTAAATTTGACCTTATCTTTCAGCAGCACTTCAGAGAGTGTGCCAGGGAAATGTAAGTATGTTTTACTCAAAGGCGCACCAACGTCCAAGTATTAATATTGTGTGGGGAACATCTTTGTTTCCAGATTAGTGCTATGAGACATTTTGCTAATTTGTGTAAATTGTTACTGATGTTAAAGGCGACTATTGTTAATAAATCACTTTTATTTTCACCAAGAACAAGTGTTGTGGGTGTTGCATCCCTTTTCCCAAACAAACTGGGAGGTACCAGGATTGGGAATTCATAGATCAACTCTAACAGAAAATAATAATATAAATTAATAGATTTTGTAAATTATAGTTAATTGTCGTTTTAGCTTATTAGATAATGTTCATGCCAGACCTGTGTTCTGATACATGTTGTATTCCTTCAATACAAAGCAAAACTAATAGTAGATCACAGTTGAATCAGGGATCGATTTGCAATTATATTAACCCAAATATTCTTCTCACATGTAAGTTTGGCTAACATGCTTTTTTCCCATTTCTTTCATTGCTTCTATATGACTGTTCACGTGTGTCATCTTGACGTATTTTCCTCTCATGACTCATTAACTTGGTGAGTGCAAAGACAAGATTGATGGCTAAAACGGCATGAAATCAAATTGTCCCTTTGCAGTGTATCCAAACATATGACCAAGGCTTTGTATGGCCATATGGGCCTTCAGAAATCAACCCTCATATTTCTTCTGCTGCCGAGAGAACGCTGCATCAGTCACTCTCATCTGTTTTCATCACCTCTCCTTAGACAGATAACCCATTTGAGCTCCTCCTCAGCTATTCACTGTGGTACAGTATGCAACTAATGACACAAATATACTACAGACAACCCACCATTTATCTTCCAACTACCATCATTTCTAAGTTAATTAGCCCAGTCAATATGCTGTGTCAGTTATTACCAGCAATAAAGGTAAATGACTGCTATGCATTGCAGACGCCTCTATCAGGTTGACACCATCCAAGGTAAAGGCAGTTGGAGCAATCAGGATGACAGATTGATGGCACAGAATGGATACAGCCTTAGCTTTGCAATCCATGAGTGCTACAGTTCAGGAAAGTTATATGAAAGCTGGAATATATAGTAGTATATAGTGTAAAAGTGAATTCTGAAGTTGAAGTTATAAGACCCCTATGCAAAGTCGTGAAAGAGAGACAATAATCGAGAGGGCAGCATTAGTATGCATGCTTCCCCTCTCCTTCTCTGTCTTTCTCAGCTCCCAAAGTTCTCCACTGCAGTCTGATCTTCCTTGCCATCCAGCTCTGCTATACCATCTACCAAGACCCTTTATTCCCCATTTCATCTAAAACATGCTATGTCTGTGGCAGCAATGCCGCATGGGGAAAGAGCAGCTGAAATCTGCTTTTAGAGGAGCAGTTGTGACATTCAATCTCTAACATTTTTCTGCCAGCTGGCTCCGCGGAGAAGGAAGAAGGATGTGTACGCCTGCCGAGGGGACATGGTAAAAATGTACTACAAGTTTAGCGATACAAAGAAAAAACTTTCAAAGAAATGCAAGGCCGTTAAAATATATATATGGAGCTGGGATGACAGAGAGAGACATAATGTTTTGTTGTGTAGTGGCAGTCGATCCTGGATGTGTTATTTTTATTTCATTGCTGATGTGACCAGTCTATAGGATGCCTGCGATTAAATATATGGACTTGGTTTAAATCTGTAGTTGGCATCATTTCATCATAGGAAGCAGTGGGGATTTTTCTGTTCATTACAAAACAAAAAACAATCAAATAGCACTTTCACCTTGCGCTGGTAAATATTGAAATGTTATATATCTGGGTTTACTTCCTGATACCATCGCCAGATATCCAAATAGAAATTTCTTTAAACAGTTATAACAATACAGCTCCAAGTGTTGCATTTAGCAAGAATAACATTTCATGGAGATCTAATCTTTTTCCATCTGAATGTAAATGAACCTGGCAGTTATATAATTGAATTATTGCACCTCTAACTTGTATGATTTCATTTTCTGTTCTTTAATAAGCCAGGATTTATAAAAGTCCAATTAGTGTTTCATATTTAGATAACTGGAACATGATTTGGTTTGTAGCAATAAAATGTGGAGGGTACTACAGTGGATTTGTGGTTGTTGTTGCTCCCTCTCGTTTTCAACCTGCATGTCTTTTTTTCCCCTTCCTTCTGTCCTTCCTTTGTGTGTCTGATATTTTAAGTTCATTTCAGTCACATTGCATTTTAATTTGGGCTGGCATCCTTGAAATTAAAGCAAGATAAAAGGGAATCTGGAGCTATGTTAATATCTCTTTGAAGATGGAGTCAATCTGGCAACAGAATGCCTAGCCCTTATTTTCCCTTCCCTTTCCCATCTTCCTGTTTTCAGCACAGTGGATAAGAGATAGTGCAGACTCAGCTTAGCAACTGCTTACCTTAGGTGGAAGAACTCTTAAAGCCCTCTGCTTTCATCTTGCTCCATGTGGCAGATACCAGGCTTTGTTTTGTCTTTTTAATCTACATCTGGACACTGAATATTTATCTATGTAATTTCTGCTTATACCTACATCCTTCCCTGCAGAGAAACAGACTGCACCTGTCCTGGATTTCCAGAGGTAAACACAGTAACAGAGGAAGTATTTACATGTTTCGTGAAACTACAGGGATACGCAGCAAAATGCACCTGAAGTAATAAAATAAAAGTGTACACACATGATTGTGGTGCTGTAGCTGGTTAAAGGGATATTAAATACATTTTCTAAAATAATATATACAGTCACAAAAATTTGACATAATTTTCATATTGTTATTTTCACTGGGAATAAATTAAACTCATGTATAGTTTGTATGATGGGAATATGTGAATATGATGCAGGCGAAGTGAAACACATTCTGCTCATGACTTCAGCCACTGTTTCTGCAATAATGGCTGTCTGCACAGTAATCAAGGCTACCTGTATGCATCTATTATGCAAGTCCTTCATGCAGTTAACCTGCATAATCCTCCATTAGAACAACTAGGTACAATGTGGTACAAAACCCAGTTAATCTGCAGACAGTTTTATGCAAATTCTGATGATGTAACCTATAATTTTTTCAAGAATTGCTCTTGAGAATTGCTTCAAAGTAAGGCAAGTTAAGCAAATACTGCAACACAAAGGAGTGTCTACAAAAAAGAAGCATTTGGTTTTATAATACTTCGGAAGTTTGTTTTTCATGACTTTCTCACAACTAAGTCCTCTGATTTCCCTCACCCTTCCCTTCATCGGATTTTGTATTATATCTGAACATCCTCTTATCACCACTGTCCTGTAGATAAAGCAGCTATATAAACTCAAGTGTTTTGATGTTGATCAGAGATCTACTCATCTAATACTCATTAGCGAAATATTTGATGTCCATCTTTGTTTCATTCCAGACTTTACGTTCATTTTTCCCAAAGATCCCCGAGGGAAGCTTTAGAAATAAAAAGTGTGAAGTTTGAGTAGCAATCTGCAAGAGTTTTGACGACATCCATAACAGTAATCTGAACCCTCGTCTCCATCTTGTCTCGCCTGAGAGCAAGCTTGCATAAACATCACGCTGCGCCTTTAATACCCGGTTAATTACTCTCCTCTTGACCTGCCAGTAAAATGAGCCTGGCTGCCACTGCCACCCATGTTTCTGTTATCTGTGCAAAAATGCATTAGTGTGTGCCCCTTTTAATGGCTTTAATTAGTCGTAAACGGAGCTGATTCACCAGTTAAGTGGGCGAGGAGTCGATACTGTAATACAGTCCCAATATGCACAGCTCTGACTCTATCTTATTGAAAAGGTGGGTGCACGGGAGGATAGTTTTCACGGCAATGGCAGAGGAGGGGCTGGATAAACTCATTCAGTAATAAAGAAGGTATCAAATACTCCAGAAGCATATCAGGCAGTACTCACTCACTGCTCTGATATGAAAAGGACATCATTAGAGTGCTGCTGTATTGACATAGGAATCCTCCTAGAGAAGCTGTTTCAATGTCAGTTACATAATGTAGAATACGTTTCCACTGGAGGAGATGAAACGTCAGCAGGGCCTATTGTCAGTGGAGGGAACGGGCCTTTATTATGACATCTTGTCAAAATAAAGTAAACGTATCCGTGCGATGAGTGGAATGACAAAGAATATGGCTACAACGAAATTGAAAGAAAAAAAACACACGCAACAATAACATTACATTGCTTTCAGGTTTTTTAAGAACTGTCCAAGGTAAGACTGCCAACACAAAAACATTGTTATTTCAGCTTTAGTCAACAATGTTTACCCAATAAACGCTTCCCTATATAAAAACCCTGCAAGATCAGTGAATGAGGCTACTTTGAGGAAGAGATATCTATAATGTCCATGTCAGTAAACCATCTCCTTCATCCACTCATAAAGTTTCCAGTCTCCAGTCGCTCGATTTGCTGAGTAATGTTTCTCCCAGCCGGTGGTGAGGTGCAGAGCTCTCACACTGGAGGAAGCTAATGGCTGGTTATGGTTTCTAATGCATGATGCTTTGGCTCTTCAAATAGCAGGTCTCTATTACGTCTTTGTGTGCAGATGGAGTCCATTGACGGGAAACACTGCCACAGGTGACCTCCTAGAATGTCTTAATGTATGTCTTTACCTCTTTAACAAAGCATTGTAAATGGAAAACCTACTCTTTATGAGATGGAACAATAGCTTACCAGGTTAAAACGGTCATCTGTATCGGAAATACACAGACGTTTATATGAAGCATTTAGGCAAACTAGTTTAAAAAACGCATTACCAGTGCTGTGGGGAAAATGTTAAATAAGTCAAGTTCCTAATAGACTAAGAATTAACACTAAAATAAGTCAAAAAATAACCTGAAAATAACTCAAATATTTCAAAACATTTGAAAAACATTCAAACCATGTTTTAATTGGCAGCATCTCACTCAGAGGCAAATACTTTTGAATGTCACAGGCAAAACATTTTGTTCTGGAAAATCACTTTTTTATTATATTCTCTTATGAGTCAAAAAGAAATTCCATTCACCCCCATTTTGTTAAGGAGGAGGCAGACATTCCAACTGCAAATATCTCGGCGTTAAGACAGCGTGGTGAATGCAGTCTTTGTAAGATTGCATTGCTGTACTTTGATTTTCTACTTCATAATTTACCTTATTTGAAAAACAGTTTAAACAGCGTTTTGCTTTTTAACTACTTTCTTTAAATATTTGGATTTGTCTTGAGTGATGCCCACTTGTATTCTCTAATATCTAATTTTTCTTCTGTAGTTCTTGTTATCTGCTTGATTTTGTAATAATTAATGTATACATCTGGTCGTAAGCCACCTTTTATGACCTACCCTATACATTTGATTTACATAGTGTTAGGTTCATTACTCTGTAGCTTATAGGATTTGAAAACTGGTTAAAAGGCTTTATTCAGTACATAGGCTGAATCAGTAGATTATGTAATTCGGATGACAAAAGGTTTTGTGTTGAACATGAGGATGTTTGCAGAAGACCACTTATGAATAAAAAGATTGCATTCGACTAAAGAGAACAGTTATTTTCCTGTAGTCTGGAGTGAGTGTAAAGCCTGAAAATCAATGGTAATAACGATAAAAAAAAAAAATGTATGAGATCTATTAGCCATCTCAGAAACATATTTAATGCTACATTGGGCTGTTGACAGTAAACATACTCCTGCATTTTGATTTATGTGCTTCCAGTATACAGCAGTTGAATTCCTAGCTGTGATTTTAAACTGCTGATTCTGGTGACTTCCCGGTCCTAATTTCAGCGTTGCAGTAGAGTGGGCAACAATAAACAAGAGGAAAACCAGGGGAGGCTCAGGTGTCTTTAACTTCGAGGGGAAGGTGTACCTATTTCATGGCTGTTTCTCCAAAGTTAACTGTGGGAGATGGGACTGTAGCATGTACAACTCCCATCACCCGAAACACAGCACACCTCCTAAAACCTTGTGTGAGTCAGCACGCAGCAGGGGGTTCTAGCAGCCGGTGTGTGTATGTGATAGTGTATGTGCATGTCGAGCTCATCCCGCTCAAATGCGTATGAGCTGAAAGGGAAAAGTGAAGGAAGAGTGTGCCCTCTCTCCAGTCTCATATTTCTCTGCGGTGTAATGTGCAGCCTATTCATGAGATGCCTTTTAAAGGCATGGTGGGAATCGCTCCACAGTCATGCACGAAACTCAATATGCTAATACCTTCCAAGGGAGCGATGGAGGGGGAGAAAACATAACCTGTCAATTACCCACAGCGAAACCACTGAAAGATTTATCGAAAACCACCCGAAATTTCAACAAGACAAAAGAGCTTAAACATGCGATAGATCAAAACACCAGCCACCAGTTGTTTGACAAATTGCAAATTTATGTCAGTAAAATTAACCTCCTCTGACTTAATGGCGTCAAGTTGAATTATATTACGTACAAGGCTGCATAGGGTAGTTGTATCTTCATCAATTACACCTTGCAAGTGCCAGGTGGAAATCTCTGGCTTTGATTTATGCTAACAGAGAAAAAGCTGGATTTGTCAAAACTCATTATCCAAACAAGCTAGGCGGGTTTTGGGTTTTTTGACGATGGAAGCAGAAAAATACAGCTTGGCGAGACAAAAAAAAAAAGCTTCCTTCCAGTTGTGGCACAGTTTCACCCCCTTGAGTGTTTGCTGGCTGTGTACCCAAGAAGGCACAGCGGGACCATCAGCATTGGTCTCAGATTATTTAGTTTCTCACACAGACATCATCAAGACCCCTCAGCGTACTTTGTTTACAGCTCGGAGATGGAGTGTTGGCGCTTTTCCCTCACTGGAATAATTGCTGTGATGATAGGCTTTGGTAGGACATGGACATGCATGTGAAAATAAGCAACATTCCTGATTAGAGGTTTTGTAAACAGAGCCAAGCTAACACAGCCGCAACATGCAGCGACATATCACCAGAACAATATTGTGCTGCTCTTCAGAACAATTCCTATCCCAGTTGTCAAAGGGATTCCAAGGGAATTTGTTTACGCAGGATTCGCATCAATACTAATGCACTGAGTGTCATTTCAAAATGCTGCGCTGCAGGATCCAAACTACGACTGATAAGACGTGAAGAAGACAAAGGCATCTATATTTGATGTTCCTAAAAGCCTATGCAGGGAAAATGTTGCCATTCTATCTAGCCTTAAATGAAGACAAAACGCACCAAGCTATCATAATATCTCATTGCTACTATACAGATGAAGAGATGGAGATCCTTATACACCACCCAAACTAATACTTTTCAGGGAAAATACAAGGATGTAGATTTCAAACCATTTATCATGAAAAAACTGCAGAAAGTAACACCTAAGTCGAAGTCTAAAAAGAAAAAAAAAGGCTAGAAGTAGGGGCAATGACAAAAATCAGCTTTCCACTAACACGACAGACTGTATACAATAGATCATGACCTCAGACTTGAAAGTCATCTCAGCCTTTGATGGTTTTCTCGTTCCCTGGACTTAAACCCATGAATGACATATGGTGCTGTAGTCAACACGAACCTCATCAGTGGAGGAAAATCCATGTCCGCTATCCCCTGCCAGCGTATAGAAACATACTGAATCCCCTTCCGTCATCTTCCCACCCCTCCCAACTGCTTCCCCCCTGAGCCCAGCAGATTACAGATATCATTATAATGGACGTCCTGGCAGGCTAGCTGCGGTCATATTTAATTTGCCGTGGCCTGATATCTACACAAGATAATCAGCATTTACACCTGAGAGTGAAGACAGAAAGATGAGCAACGGTGGGTATGCGGTGAAACTAAATGGCAGGGGGGGTGGAATGACCAAAACAGTGAGAGAGGAGAGTGTGAGAGTGAAGGTGAAGGAAAGATTCAGGAGGAATACGCTGTCGGCACACAATCCGCCGGGACAATAGCAGAGTAACGATGAGGCTCACTTGTCAGATTTGCATTCTAATAAGAATGACCTACTTTGGGCCCCTGAGATGACTGAGAGCAAAACCTGATTCAAACGAGCATCCCTGAACACAGATGTTACATCTTAGCTCGGAGGGAGTTGCCTTACCTTCATATTGTATTTGGCTTTGCAAGGGCAGCCCTGTCCAATTACAGCCAGACAAACAATATTGTTGTGAAGGTTATAGGCTTACCCTTATTGTGGCAGACGAGTGGGATCTTCATTGATTCCACTTTCATACTTGTGAGTGCTCGAAAACTCTTGCTTTATTCCTGCAGCAGTTGCAGGATTATGCATTTCCTGCTCGACAAATCCTTTTACTCCCACCTGCCATTCAGGACATTGATTTGTGTATGAAAGAAAGTTACATCTGCCACCTTAAATTGTGGAATTACAGTATAAAGCCACCAGAACAGGTATATATTATATATGTTTAGCACATACGGAATGAGCTTTCACATCTATAACAGATCAATTTCCCCTGAGCCCGAGGAGTGACGACCTATTTCCTTTGAAGGGCTGCCCATACATATTTCAGCTCTCAAGCTCAGAGGGACACATTACTGCTGTGAATGTATTGCAATGTGACTCCATGCAAGCACAATATGTTGCTGAGTTTCTGAAAGGCTTTGTTCTACTTCAATTTCAATTGGAAGTAGCCTTTGACACAATGTTAAAGGTCCCCTATTATGCAAAATGCACTTTTTGCTGTCTTTTATACATAAATATGTGTCCCGGGTGTGTAAGAAAATGCAACCCTCTCTCTTTTCCTCCATACCCACATCTGTATAAACGGGGATACAAACAAGCTGATCCAGATTTGCTGCCGATATGACGTCATAACCGAAATGTGGGCTGGCTTTACATTGAACTCCTGGCAAAGTCCCACCCACGTGACACGTCCCAACCTTTCGTCCCCCATATACAGTCGCGAGCTGAATCCCCTACACAGGACCTTTGTGTCTCTGTGCAGGATGTCTGCAGGAGGGACTTAGAGCTGTTATAACGCGTATAATGTCAGTGTTGTAGTGGTGAACCCTGAGAAGTGTTTCAGATATAATGCTTGATATGGTTTGAAACATAATATGGCGTTTAATCTTAGCAGCGTTTAGCTGAGTTTCTCCGTTAGAAACTTCTGTATTCAGAGAGAGATCATGATGCTCCAAAGGGGCGTGGCTATATTCAGGTCAGCTCAAATTTAAAGCGAACGGTCACAGGATCAGCACTTAGTAAAACGGGTCTGAAACAGAGGGATAGGGGACATGCTGAAATCAATGATCTTTTTGGTATTTTGAACAAAACACGTCAGCCAATTGTTTCTTTTTTTATATTTGAGACCTATAATATATGCCATAAAAGAGCATAATAGGAGACCTTTAAATCCAGCTTTCTCTCTATCTATCTATCTATCTATCTATCTATCTATCTATCTATCTATCTATCTATCTATCTATCTATCTATCTATCTATCTATCTATCTATCTATCTATCTATCTATCTATCTATCTATCTATCTATCTATCTATCTATCTATCTATCTATCTATCTATCTATCTATCTATCTATCTATCTATCTATCTATCTATCTATCTATCTATCAGTGGCGGCTGGTGAAAAAAAATCTTGGTGGGGCTAGTGTGCCAACAGATTTCCCTGCCTAATCTAGCATAGGCATTCAAATGAACAGTCGGAAAATGACTACAGTTCCACAATAATAATTTAATTTCACAGTTTCCAGCTTCACAGAAAAAGTAACAATTTACAGCTATATTAGACTTTATGCTATCAAATACTATACAATACAATCAAGGGATAAATTAACAACAAGGGTATGATTTCAGCTGAATCTATACAAATCAACAGTGAGTGATATCTGCTATGCTAATCTTTCCGAACACAGCTAGCTTTACGCAGTTTTCCATGTGAACTTTGGATCGATCGTGCTTCTTGATCCGTTCAGAGAGGTGTTTTAAGTCAGTTAGTCCAGTCTTGTCCAAGTCGAATCACATTTGTCACTTCTGAAGAGGATACAGGGGAAACAGAAAAGTGCATTGGCTGCTCCACAACCTGCCAGCCACGTCTTACGGTTGAACCAGCTCCAACAAAAACTCCGTTTGTAAGATTTATCTTTCAGCTTGATTTGCTGGGAAATGCTGATTTCAGGCATGTCGGGTCCCAGCTCCTTAACGAGAAGTTTTTCCTCCGTCGTCCGTCTCGCAAAAGGGTATATTATTAACGATTTCACCGAATTTGGTGGAAGCTGCTCTTGAACTCCAGTTGTCACCGCCATCGCCATCATCTCTCTTCGTCGTCGCGCGTATTTTTTCCCCACGTAGCGTAGGACAGAGTCTGGGAGTCGCACTACGACTCCCAGACTCTGGCTCCTTATGTAGCTACAGCAATCCTAAACCTTCACGCATTTTACGTAGCAGTTGGGGCTAAATATCCAGCGCCCCACCGGCGTTAAATTTGGCGATGTTGATAGGCCAATTATTCATAATTTCCCCCTAGCAACCATAACCGGATTGGCTGTTTAGCTGCCGGTCAGGGGCACTTTGCCGATCGCCCCATGAGAGAATGATACACTGTCTGTCAGTGGAAATTCACTGTTTAATGAGTGTTAGTTGGTGGAAATGTTGTTTAAATGATTTAAATTGCATGTAGGCACACACACTATTAAGTAAAACTGACATTGATTTAAAAAAAAATATGCAAAAAATATTTTTTCCCCTCAACAGCTGGTGGGGCAGAGCCCCAGCGCCCCCTATGGGCCAGCCGCCTCTGCTATCTATCTATCTATCTATCTATCTATCTATCTATCTATCTATCTATCTATCTATCTATCTATCTATCTATCTATCTATCTATCTATCTATCTATCTATCTATCTATCTATCTATCTATCTATCTATCTATCTATCTATCTATCTATCTATCTATCTATCTATCTATCTATCTATCTATCTATCGTTCTATCGTTATCTATTTTCACAAGCTTTAACCCCGTTATATATTTATGATGCATAGAAAACAGCCATCTAAATGAGTCATTTCAACAAAATTTGACTAATCATCACATATTTGACTTTTATGAATCTTTCATAGTTGTGCTGCTTTTTCTGTCACAACCTTACAAAAGAAGTGTCATTTTCGCTGGTTGAAAAAAAGCAGGTTTGATTTTGGTCGAAGGCATCTTTCCAAAATGAGTTACATAAGGAAATTAATTATGTTCATTATAATTTATTGGTGGTGATGGAGCCCATTATTCTAATGCCAGGATGTGAATCCCTCATGTTTACCTTCTGTTGTTGTCCCTTTTGAACTATTTGATTCTGTTCAACGGCAAGTAACCCAGTTGTACTTGATGACAGACTTGCCCAAATTACTCTACCTGCCCTAGATCCAGTCCGCTTTTCAAGAACAGTGAGAACCAGTCACAAGAGGTATAATTGTTGATAGTTTGTTCCTCTGTTTTTAATAATACTTGTATATTAGCTTTCAAAACCTTGCTGTTGAAACGGTCATTTGCACAGACTTTTATTCTTTTAAAAAGATACTTTATCACAATGTTTACTAATATTAAATGTTGCATTATTTGCAACTTAGGCAAGGCAACTTTATCTACATAACACATCTTATAGCGTGGGTAAATTCAAAGTGGTATCTATCTAGCTAGCCTCTGTCTGTGTGTGCCGCCCTCTCTGTCATTAAGAGTGCTCCGTGATCTCAAGGTGCTTTTTTCTTTCACCCCACGCTGTAGAACTACCTTTGAAAGCTTGCTAAAATATGCAGTATGTGGATTCAGCATACAGTATTTGTCCTTCACATTAAAAACACCTATATATGCAGCTATTTATGCAACTCACTGAGTTCTTCTGAAGTAGTCTTTTAGAACTTTGCCTTGAATCAGGATAAATAACAAGAAGAAAAGGATCCAACAATGCATACAGGAGAGAAAGGTGACCCCCCCCCCCCTTGGCTTAAGCCCCTACACGAGGCGGTACCAGGGATTAAATAAGATGCAGCATCAAAACACACAGTCCCATCTGTCGGGTTTGCATATTAATCACAACAACAGGCACACTGGCAAAGGATGATCACAAGGATTGCTAGGGAGTCCATTTCACGTCACTGATGCAAATGAGTTCAACAGTGCTAAAAAAAGCAGAGAATATTTATATCCACCGGGTAAAAAGAGGTTCTTCTTTGGGATATCCTGCCTTAAATATTTAGATTACATTTGACAATCCTGTTGTTTCAAGCTTACACTTCAGATTTGATCATATGTTGGCAAAATGTTGCTGATTATATCAAAATGTCCTCCGTGTTTACTGAAGCTAAGTATTGATGGACCTGCCTCTTTGCTTTCATCAAGCTCTCTGCTGTAGATCTATTAGAACGTGTTTTTCTATCTCATGCCGTATCTGTCACGTTTTGACAGATACAGCAGGATACTGTCTGATATTTGTTGCAGTCACTATGTTGTTTGAGTCTGTAGCTGTCCATCTAGTATCTATGTGTTGGTCGATCATTTGTGCTCATCCTGTGATCAATGTACTTGTGCTCGCATCTCAGATCAGCTAGGCAGTTTATCTATCTGAGTGGCACTGCAGCCCGCAAAAAGAAGCGCAGAACAGGCCTGACTTATAAGGCTGACAACGACTCCATTCATGCGTCTAATTTAAGAGCGGCTTCTGCTCTGTCTAATTAACAATTTACTAGGCCATCAGTCAGCCTCCCCATTGTGTTATAATCAGCGTCACAGACGTGCAGGGCGGCTCGGTGCACACGTTCACATCTGCAATAGGATTAGAACAACTATGCAACTTTCATGGATACACAGACAGAAGAGTAGGCACGTCGAGTTCCAAGGACGCAACCTCAGATTGAAAGATGACACTGTGCGGTGGAGGGATATGGCAAAGTGTTCGACAAATTAGCCAGCTCTGTTTGTGCACGCTAGGAGCTGCAGCTGTATATTGTTATTGCCGTGATAAAGGAATCAACAGATGCCTATTTGCTCCCTGGGGGGGAGGCTTTCGTGTTGCTTGCCGATCAGCATGTATCACGAATCTTGTGTGAACGCATGATGCAACTGCATATTGTGAGCAAATTTCACTCGTCTTTTATTGAAGAGTTAGGTTTAGGCCTTAGAGAGGGGTTGTCATGCAGCGGCACCTTTAAATGATTATGATACAGTCTCAGAGTGGATTTTTGTAAAAAGTCATTGATAAATCCCCCCATAAAAGCTCCACCCTTAAGTTGCATAATGATAAATCTTCAGGTCTTTCTTCTCCCTCCACAACCTCCTTGAGACAAAAACACTTATTTTTTATTTTATTTAAGGATAGAAGTGAAGGGAGCTGGAAGCTAGCATCTGCAATTCTCTGCTCATTGTCCTTCTGAATATTCTGACTGTAGAATAATAACCCACAGAGAGGATTAAGGACTCGTAATCTGGGGGAATAGTGTATTGCATTTTCTACTGCTTCTGTATTTTTTCGCCCCTTAGCTTCCTCTGTATAAACAAATAGAATTGTATTCGTTTATCCACTTAGTTCCTCTGTCTTACTGATAAGCAGTGAAGGGCTGGGAGGCTGGGATAACCTAGAGCGGATGATTCCAAAGATATCGGAGGCCAGCATGCTTGTGTGTGTATCAGAGGGGAATCTGTGTGTGTGTGTGTGTGTGTGTGTGTGTGTGTGTGTGTGTGCATGTACTTTAAAAACAAATGCAGTACTTCTTGAAGGGCGCGGCCAATTAAAAGAAGCCCCTGAAGGAGTGTGCTCATCAGGATGCAGTGAACATAGCAGATCCACTCTCAGATAGCCTGCTGCGGTCTGTCACTGTTGCATTAGGCATAAATACCACCAAGGCTATATGTAGCACAACATATTGACTTCTTCGTTTTATTTATTTATGAAAGAATCTAAAACCTTTTTTGTATGAATAATGTTTCGCACACTCTTGTTGTGACTGATTATGCAACTATGGTTCATTTGAAATCAACATTAACTCTGCCTGGCAAGTTTTAGATACAATTATTGCCAATTTGGGTGAGCAGGTACATTACAGATGAAAATGTTTGACTTGTCAGAGAAACAAAGATAGGCTTGGAACAAAGACAAATGAAATGTTGTGCAGATAAGACAAAGACAACAGGAACACCTGCTGGATGTCTGCATTTGACTGCTTCTGAGCCAGTTACCTTGATCCAGTGTGTATCCTCATTGTCTACTGGATCCATTGCCATCCAAGAAACCATGCATGTCCGTTTTGCGGCAATACACACCTGTAATACCAAGCCATACTCCTTGTACTCCAAAAGGGTCATTTGACATGGCTCTGTTGACCCTATTGATCCCCAAAACTTTGTCCCAAAAAACCTGTAAACTATTTTGACCCCTATTGGTAATTTTAAGGAATTGCAACAAGATTATCATAATTTATTATCTAATTCTTCTCTGGTCTCTGGAACAGGCAATGAGGCTTATTATTCTTCATAGTTGAAAGGTCTGGCTCATAGGACCACCTCCAATTGTTATAGTCTTGGAAAAACGTGAATAAATGAGACCATGGAGACTGGGAGGGTCTTGCATTTTAGGCTGGGAAGCTAGAAATGAAAGCCAGAAATCTCAGCACTTGGCAGAGTTATCAATGAGTTACTTCTATTGATCTTCTAGTTTCAGATATATTATTGTCATTTTGCACAACCAGGAGTTAACAATCCCTCATATATTACCTTGAATATTTTGTGCTTTTATCGGGTGTTGTTTGCCAATTAAGAGTATAAAAAAATCATTCCACATTGATGGAGTGAATGTTTCAGAAATGCTGCATTGCTAATCCATCCATGCAGGTGAAAGACAGACAGTGAGGGAAGACAATTTAACTGGAAAACAAATGGTGGCACATAAGCGGCAGACATGATAAGTCTTACAGCCTTCACACTTCTTAATTTCATATGCAGCTTTCTGTTCTTGTTGTCTTTCTCTCTTTCATGCCTCACACCTCCCCATACACTCATAGAACGCTACACCCACACACACACATTATCCCTCCCAGCACTCCCTCTGTGCTCACATACACACCCAACACAAAGATGGATCAATTTCACATTCACTTTCAAGATGCGGCGTCTTATTGTCAGTTTATAGTACAATGTCTGATCCCACTTGATGCCGAGCAAATCACCCATTGTCATTATATTTCTTTCTGCGCGTGCCATCTTCTTCTTAATGCATTCCAAACAATTATCTCGCCACCCCAGATGCTGCATCTTGTGGCCTATTTTTTAAAATAGGGCAAACTTTTTGGCAAGGCACTGCCTAAACAACAACAAAAGTTAACTAATTGAAGTAAAAACCTCATTGTGTAGCGGTTTGAACTCCTGAAAAGAAATCTTTCTGTTCCACCTTAATAGTTTTATCAATTCATTTAGGCATTATTGGCTTTGCTTGGCAGTCAGTGGGTTGCAACGGAAACCCATGAGCAACAGCTTTCCCATGGAGCCATTTGATCATACGCTGACTGGGTGAAAAACTGTGTAAATTAAAGTCCCTACTCACTCTGACACCTTCAACACAAGACATGACAGGCCATAGTTTCTCAGCTAAATCAGTGGAGAGATGGATACCAATTATAATTGCAGTAGAGGAAAAAAATAATCAGACACAGGTGTGTTTCAGAAGCCTGGTGCTAAATCACACCAGCAGCCAGATAATGAAAACCCGCCTGAAGGGTTCTGAGGGACCAACAGCCATTCTGTGCCAATGAAGGAGTGTGCATTTGAATTTGCATCACCCTGTGACATATCAAAGGGAATGCACAAGTAGACGTGCCTCTTTGATTTTGCTAGTTGTGAAATGCAAAGTTGCTCTGAAGGCCCACATAATCTGCAGCTTTCTTACCATAATCCTGCAGTTTTATCCAAGTAATGAACAACGTGTGAAAGAGTGTACAGCATGTTGCATAACACCCAGTGTGTGTGTGTGTGTGTGTGTGTGTGTGTGTGTGTGTGTGTGTGTGTGTGTGTGTGTGTGTGTGTGTGTGTGTGTGTGTGTGTGTGTGTGTGTGTGTGTGTGTGTGTGTGTGTGTGTGTGCAGGGGTGGGGCAGGGTGGAGATCACGGGTTTCCTCCACAATCTCAAACAAGATGTTGCATAGATATTGCATTCATGCACTTATCTCATGCTGGTGCTGCCTATCAAACACGCCATGCCAGTGTGAATCTTTATGCACCGTATTAAACGTATTTACACAACACAGGCACGGATACAATCAAGCGTGCAGAAACACACGCACTGACATGGCAGGTGCTTCCTCCTCCACGCCCCTCCTCCCTCCACCTATCTGCGCAAACACACACAGCCCACGGCATGCTCCTGCCAAGAAAATGAAATTCTTAGCCATTTCCGGCGGGAATGGAGAAGCATCTCTGTCCTCATTAGAATAGCTCATGTCAGTGTACGCTACAAGCCCGATATTTCTGTCTTTTTTGGCGGCACCCTGAGTGGGACGATGCCTCAAAATCTGCAATTATAAACCAAGGAGCTGGAGAGTTAAAGCGGCATTATTGGTCCGCCAAGCGGACCATCTGCAGACTTGATCAAAAGACTCAGCCCAGTGTCCAGACGGGCTGATCGGATGCCCGGGTTAAGTTGCGATATCATGCAGAGCATATTGACCAGCACAAACCCCGCACGGCCTGTCACGCGCACACTCTCGCACACTGATACACTCACGCAAGGAGAGAAAGAAGCACAAAATCAGCTCTGAATTATGACTCAATTAAGAGCCACTGAGTCAAGGTCGTTTACAGCCGCACTATCCATAACTGATATTGACTCTGCTTTGTGTAGTCCGGACCGAAAGTAAGAAGCTAATGTGTTACTGTGCAGATTAGATGTGTCTCTGCCCAGATCATCCGTCATGTACCAGTTTACCAAACCCCGGAGGAGCAAGCAGAGTAAACTCCAATTAGGACATCTGATTTATCTTTGGTTGCTATCCACAGAGCGGTGCCACTGCTGCCCGATGTGGATTTTATCATTGCGCAGTAACCAAGCAGGATCCTCTAGTTTGCTTTATTTGAAAACTTTAAAGAGATTTCTTATTGTCTAAAGCGTACTCACCATTAATAATAACGGTCTTCATGATTTAGATTGGGGTGAAATCCAGATGCTGTATAAATCCAAGTCGAATGAATCCCAGCGTGTTCGGAGACAGATAGGATATCCGCTGTTTATTGCAATATACGGCTAATTTCAAATCCAGTGCACGGTGGGAGACGGATAGCCTAGAGCACCCCTGCACCTTCAAACTTTAGCCGTAGGTGTTCCCGAGTGGGGAGCCACGTCTCCGGCTGAACCCGAGCTCAGTCATTTGGAGGAGGGATTGAGAAAATAGTCAGCAATAAACATCCAAATTGGGATCACTACACTCGACACACCAGTCGACACCTCCCCAAATATAGGACGCGCCAACAGCTCCGGAGGTGAGCGCAAAGTGTTAACGCAGAAGTGGAGAATCAACGGCACAGGCGTAAAATCAGTATCGGATCCATGTTTGGAAACAGCAGAACATATCCACTTTGCCCCGCTGTATATTTCCCAAGAACAAGGAGAAAAAGTGTGGTGGTTGCGCACGGATGTCGGCCGCACTGCTGAGCATCAGTGTGCGTTTACCACCACCGGGAGGTGGAGAGGGAGGGCGGGGCAGCGAGGTGCGTTTGGCGGAAAGAGGGAGAAAGAGGGAGAGAGAATGAAGAGATGAATGTTTCATGGCTATGTTTCACACTGCAAAAAAAGATCTATATCTAGATTGTATTTATTTAACTTTGTGTGTTGTTATGCCTGCTTTAACTCACAATAACGTTTTATAGATAGCGTACACACACAGATATTAACTGGAAAAATAAGTTGTTTTACATAACCGATGTACTTCGAAAGTGAATCCGAGACTTAATTGCCGATTCAGTCGGACATTTCTTGCAGTGCAGAGCTCTTCTATAATGAATGTTTTATGTGCAGAGGGTGGTGGTGGTAGTGGGTGGGTGAGCACGAAGGTGCCGTGAGGCGAATCTATTTGGAACGGACACGTCCAGGCACGCACATGCATACGAAAACAGGACCCACAGAAGACAGAAGAGAGCCTGATCTGCTGGTGGGACCAGCACTCCCTTCTGGGAATGTGACACTTTGGCTGCTCTGATGTCGTAGGTGGAGTTGCCATTACTACCTGCGACTGTTGGAAAATGTTCTACTGTTGTTGTTTTATGATTCTTAGATTTCATTTTAAGATAAAATTAAATTATAGAATCATTTACTAACACCACAGCAAGAACAATTGCAATATTACGGCAGCAAAAAGTAGACCATTTAAGAAAAAGAGGATTATAAGACATGATAAAAACATGTTAAAAACTAAATATAATACAGACAATTATGAAATATTACTTTTCATTATATTCCTCATGTTTTCAGACTACGAAATCAAAGGATATACTTTTTGAAATTGCATATTATTATAATTTTTATTATGATGATATATTATCTTATCTTATCTCGAACTCAAGCGGACATTTTTCTTCCTGCATGTTCCTCTCATTATGGTCAAAGTCTAAATGCCGGAAGCAGAGCATGTCTTTGTAAGTCCCACATTAAACATTCAGTTTCCACGCATTTGATATGATAATGGTTGCTTTTACAAAGTGATTAGACCATTGAGCAGCAGGCACGCTGTGGTAATGCTGATGGACCATAGACCAGTTCACCATCGCTCTAGTCCGCAGCTTTGCTGAAGCCCAGGACAATTGGATTCACAGCAGCAATGCTATTATCTTTAGGTACCACACGCCCCCTACCGGCAAACATAAAAATAGATCTTCAGGACCACATGCAGGAGCTTCTTCTGAGGATGATGAGTCCCTGCTCACCCTATCAGACAGCAAGGACGCATACTGTGTATGTGTTTGTACGCCAGGGGAAAGGGACTATTGAATTCACAGAGGAGACAATGTTGTTTATATTTGTTGCATTACCTATAAAGGAATTTGGAATATATCCACCTGCTGGCATTTGAAAATGTGGGGAAATCTTCCAAATTTGGAACTCAATCTAAATCTTGGAATTGCATGTTTTGGAATCCTGACACATGCAAAAAATACTCAGTTGTGTGTATTAGGATGTACACTGACACAATATCAAATGAGTATGTTAATTATATACTACAGTATGTGTAGACTGAGACAGAAAAAGCAACAGATTACAATGAAGAGCAGGTGAATGGAAACTGCAGCCAGGTGGGTGGTGTAGTCGAGTAAAATGGGTGTACATGCAGCAGGCTAATCCCAAGCTTACCACTACCAATATTGAATCACACTATCAGAATATGTCAGTGAGCCACTCGCCTAGTATTTGCTCACAGTGGAGACCGGCAGGGACAGATGGCCAGTAGAGACCGAGTGCAAAGCCGCCACAGCGACCTGCTGAGATCGAGGTCATCCCGCGAGAATAGGAAATGCTGTCACCTTTCACGGTCATCTTTCTTTCCTACTTTATCTGAATACATCCGTGTGGGCAAACACATGTATGTACATAATCCTGTCATGCATTTGTATGCTCTGTGCCTGGGAGTGTACTGTAACAGGCATAGTGCCATTTCTTGTGTTTGATTTTATAAAGCTTTTCTTAACAGCACTCATAAGACTAGGGGCAACAGACAAACTATACATTAAACTGCTGCATTTTGGTGATGTTACATTGGTGAAGGATGCAAACCTTTTTGTACAAGTGAAGGAAACTAACAAAGCCAAACTTGTGGGCAATCTTTTTATCTCTGTGCCCAAATTTCACTGCCAATTACTTACCAATTCTCAATATTCATCAGTAGATTCAAGAGCAAGTGAAAAAGCAAACAAACAGAGTCAAGCTTTAAATGGGCCCTATTATGATTATTTTCAGTATTGTATTGGGTTTTATGAAACTCCCTCTGGAAGGAACTTTGGGATTTTAGCCTTTGCAGACTATTTACATTGCAGAAACCTATATAACAGTCTACAGGAAAGGGAAAACCCTAAACAACATAATCGGGCTATTGGCCAATTGTTAAATGGCGAGGAATAATACACTTAATTTACATGAAAGATGATGAGCCGCGTCTCAGAAAGGAACAGACCCATAAAATATAGCTCTATTTAAAGAGCCTTAATTCCTGCTGAATATCCTAAACCAACATTCATGTAATGTCTTTAATCTATTTACAGAATTATAACCTATATAAAATATAATTTGGAGTAACTCAGATTTAAATATATTGCTGTTAAATGTATTCTAGTGTCTGGAAAGTAACTCTTAGTTTTAAACAGAAACATCATGAAGCAGTCAAGAACTCAACTTGCATTTAAATGGGATCTTAATTACAGTACGTCACATTGTTGACATTATCGCATATAGCGGCTACGGCAAAACATTCCCAGAGTATCACATTTCCTATATAAATCCCAAGCTATAAAAACACTAATTTAGCTCACTTGTTAATACGCCTCCTTGTGCCAGGAATTGAAGTAACTGATTACTATTCAACCCCCAGGCTCATTATACAACATGCCCACTAACTCCTTAGTCCTCTGCTCATTCCATTAGAGTATATCATAATGATATGTACCACTAAGTGAAAAGGACACAGGTAAATTGTCATGGGAGCTTTGAGGCTGGAGGCCTTGCACAACGAGCGACTGTAAATTAACTAAGGGTAGATCATTGGCGTGCAAATGGAGAAAAAGAAGATTGGGAATCTTTAATTCATGACAGTAATGAAATGAGTCAAGCTGTCGAGTCTCAAAGGCAGTGGTTCAATAGACTGAGGCTCCACTATTCTTTTCATCACAAGGCTGATGGATCAAAAGGAGAACAGGGGCATAAATTACTTCCTTTGGTAATGGAAAAGTTAGTTGTTTCCCACTGCCATGGAGCTACAGAAGGACCGGTGTTAATTACTGTACATTAATAAAAGTAAAAAATGAAAGCTTAAACTCAGTCACGATTATAGAATGAAAGGTTGGTGGATCATGTAACATGTTTGTCAAAGGTCGTCACTTCATCATATGCTCACACTGAGTATGGCTATTGCATACTCATTTTTCTCCCTGACTGAGCATACAAGACTCCTAAAGTACCAGAGATGCAGGTGTTTGCTTTCATAACACATTCTCAGCCATTAACAAAGCTAGAATAGTACATCGCTTATGGCAATATCTACGACTTCTCCCCGTATCCCACAGCATGGGGTGTCTAGGAGAAGAAAATATCTGAAAAAAAGAGATCAAAACTCTGTAAAGGAAAGGAAAGCAAAAGAAAATCCTCCTCGGGTAGGAAACCCCTGCTGGCGGAGTTCACTGTTTCAGTTTGGGAAATATGATAGGTAAAACTACTTCAGAGAAATGTTTTTAATTCTTCTACACTGATCAGCAGAATTAGAGTTCTTCTTATTTGTCTCTTAAGTCTGCACATATTAAACTTTTTTTTTCCTTTCTTGTAGGCTAATTCAATAATACACACATATAAATTGTATATTATTGCAAAACAAACAAACACATTGCACTAATACAAATTTACGTACTATATATTTAGATAAGACATAGCTACACAGACGGACTGACGGATGGACTAACAGACAGACTTCCCTTTATCAAATCCATATTTTTAAAAAAAACAGTCATATTGGAACCCTTCGCTTTGCCACAAACTTGGCTTTTTACATATATTTGATTAGGCTTACAAAATACGAAAAATGACAACGAAACATTATACATATAAAACAGCCAGATGCTCCATCAACTCACACAGAACACAGCTGTCTAAAATGAGAAGCGAATGTACAGTATGAACTAAATGCGTGTGCATATATTAGCTTTTGCAACAATAGATGTGCGTTCATGCAAAAAAAGCAAGAAATGATTTGATCTGATTCAGTTATTCTGTAAATTGTAAGTCCTGACATAAGAAAATGTTGTTTTAAAAGTCCCTGCTCAAGGTCAAGAATAATATTCTAACCCGAACAGATGTACAATTTCAATTTATTGAGTCTATAAATGCTAGAAGTTGTGAATTGTAGCAGGTATAGCCCTACAATTATTTTAATTCCCAAATTCCATGGAAAAATATCAAGGACATTATGTCAGTGTCTTTAGTGGTAACCAAAAGCATGTGTACTATGCTCCAGTGTATGAATAAGTAACTGTCTGCAAATGTAGAGTTAGTGATAAAACATATAACCCCTGGAAACTGCATGTACTAGACATCAACGTTGAACCTTGATATACTCTATTACTTCTGATACTGAATTATGTCGTTGTCTGTAGTGTTGCAGTTTGTAGTGTAAGACTTTTCCGATCGCCATGCTGATAAGGTCTCTTTAAATTGAAATTTCCCTTGAGGAGCAGAATCCAATCACAGCGATGTATTTCCTCACAAGTCGCTTTAATCTCTGTGCCATCCACTTCTTATATTTATTTTTTAGCTGTTCCTCTCCCTTCCTCACCAAACTTGAGGGACAAAGAGTTCACTCCGCTCTCCCAGCTTCTGCTCATTAGGCCTAGGAATCAGATATTAATTCCAGCCTGGGTGAAAACCCTGTCGCCATTAAGATCGTGTGACAGCTCATTTTCCTTGGTGGCCTTCAGAAGACAATAGCAGTGATGGAATTGTTTTTTTCCAGTCTGTAACCTCATTAACTCTTTGGAATAAAGACAATATGAAGTTGTTTGCATTAAGCTGTAATTATGCTGATTTACCCACTTTCTCCCTCCCTCACTCAGCCTGTCTTCTCTTTCCATTTGCCATTTTAATTAGATTCCCCTCTGCTCAAACATTGACAATGTGGACTTGTGGCTTCTGATTCATGAATCAAGCGTCTACCCACCAACCGTCACTTCCTCTATGAATTTGTGTGTGTGAGAACGGTGATAGAAAACAGTAAAAAAGGTTCCTTTGCAAACATGTCATATGTCTTCACTAGTCATACATTACCAAGGCTACATTCCTTGAGACCTCAAAGGGTCGAAAAGGACAAGTATGTGGAAATGTATTCTTCTGCAAATTCACGTGATCGGTTGCCTGACCTTGGTTTTTTCTTCTTTTAAAAGTGAGAGCGGTAGAGAGGAAAAAAGGAATGAGAGAAAGAGAGGGACAGGGTGATGCTTGGATGAACATAGGCTTTGTGCATCTGTCTGGTGGATTTGATTTTGTCTTGTCTGCGGGGTGATAGGGGCACAGATAGCAGATGTTAGCCATGACTTCTTCTTGCTGCCTTTCAAAGCTCACACGCACAATCTTCACATGGAATAACATGAATCCTCCCAGATAAACACTTTTTACTAAACAAAAAAATCAATTTAAAATTGATTCAGGAACATACTGTTTAGACACGTGATTTGATTTGGGAAATATCCTGCAGCCGATATAAAAATATACATTACAATTTGATGACATGTTTATACCAGTTTAATTTCTAGTCTTCCGGCCTAGGAACATTTTATAGAATCTCTTATTATATCTAATTTCCATTAGTACGTTTTTTAATAGTTTCCTGTTGGAAAATCGTAGCATTCTCTGCTTGGAAAGCTGATACAGAGAAAGAAAGACATTTTAAACAAGTTCAAAAAAGTTTTTAGGAACTTTTGAAAACAATTTTACAGGAACACTCTTTTACATTTTTATTAGATCTAAAATAGGCTACCGACTATCAGCTTCCTGAGGCTCCAGTATTATTAACACCTCATGCAAAAGTGTTAGAAGGTTGCAACAACATATGGATAATTTTGCTATATTTTTACTTTACCTCAGGGCTGAAATAGTGAAGGGTTTTATAAGAGACTATGGAGGGCCACGGTTCCATTAAGACTTCAAGCCCTGTTACAAGACTTATGACATCCCCTAAATCCATACCAAGCAGATTTTGAGTCTGATTTGAGAGCGTTTGCTGGAAAGTAATAAATGGAGAGGACTCAAACAATGATGTAATGACGATATTAGTTTAGCAAGTTACCATTCTAGTTGTAGACTTTGGAGGAAGCGGACCATGATGTTACCCAACATTGTGGGTCAAATTAGATGAGAGCATGGCGCTGGAGAGGACCGAGTCCTGGTGGGGTGTACTGTTAGCAAATGAAATGCTTAGTTACAAGTTAATGCTAGATCAAACTGTCGGCTATTCACAGACAACATATCCTAAAGATACATGGTGATTTCACACAATATGTATAGATTTCAGAATAAGCTAATTATGGCCCCTGTGTTGGGTCATTGACCCTCAGCCGGGAGAAGAATTAATATGCATGGCAACAGACAGATCTTTCTATTTGTGCATTATTCACAATAAGCGAACGTCTCCTCCCTTTGGATTGCCAGTATCTTCCATTCTGTTACATCAGTTTGTTAAAAAAGAATAACCTAGGGCTTTCCAGCATTACATGAATTAGGTAATTGCTGGTAAAACAAGGACAGAACAGTTGTCACAAACACAGCCAAAAGCTCTAGTTACTACTTGAATGTGTATAAAGTTAAGTTAGTTATTTTATAGTTCATTGCAATTATATTACGGTGACATTTACTGTACAGAATGATGTATGTATTAATGTCTCTTGTTTACCTGACCTGATGGTGGCACAAGATGAAAAGTTAGGATCACCAAAGTGAATGGTATTTATTGTCTTGGGAACTATGAATATCTGCCCAAAAATAGGTGCAGATCAGTCTTTTACATTTTGTAATTTTGCACTGTACAGTATATATGTTAAACCCTTTATCTGCTGATGGTGTCAAGTGAAAAGTAAAGAGGTGACCCGAGTCTGTGAGAGCTATCCTTTAAGAAACACATGGGAATAGAATAAATCTCATGGCATGCATACATTCGATTTTTAGATATATTTCTGGACTAAATTGGTTGACCAACCGACAGCACATTGCCATCCCTTGCTATGCAGCAAGCATTGCTTAGAATAAAAAAGCCCCAGGATGCCCATCAGACATACAGTAAGGGCCATAATCAGACCACTTTTTAAGGGCCTCGTGAAAAGCTCTCAAATGTCTGCTCTCTGTCTGCTATTTTCTCAGCATTTTGTCACTTGAAAGGCTTTCTTAAATCCAACATTATTTATTCATAAAGGACAAGAATGTATTGGTTCTTGTTAAGGGGTGTGTGGTCATTGCATTTTAAAAACAAACTACTTAACCACCCTTAAAATCAAACACTTTACTTTGATGCAGTCTGCTCTGTGTGACTGTGTAACAGCCATACCAAAGAACACTTTGTCCTGACTTGCACTGAACAAAGAGGAGCTCGGAATAATGGAGTCTTACATAAAGAGGCCATATTTCACTCCCTTGAAGTCGATGCAGGTCAGATTAAGAGTCTACAATTTGAGGTGGCAAGAACCAGCTGAGGCTCTGCATTTCTTATTTCTTAAATCCCTCTCATTCCAGATTATTGAGGGGTCTAATACCATCTCCATGGGAGATAAAGCCGATTACACACCGTCTCTAAATGGAATTAAGTAATTTGCCTCACTTTATTCAATGTAATCTCCACTACCAACCTCATTTCAACTGCTCCCTCTCCTGACTTGATCCCTTATACCTTGCTATACATTTCAGAACCTAAAAAACTGATTGGGATATGACCAAAGTCGGTTTTTTTAAACATAGTAGCTAGTAGACGAACTCGTTACATATTCCAGTTTGTCCAAAGGAGACACTTCAAACACATTGTTTTACCCATCTCATGAACGGTTGCCCCAATTAAACTTTTCTAATTATTAAGGGGGTCTAGGATTTGCTGCCAAATTCAAGGCTATTTTGGGGATTGCTGTTTCTTCACAAACTGAGTGAAGCCAGATCTCATTGTAGTTCAGATTCAGATTGGATTATGAGCTTAGTCTATTTTTCTGTTCTCTCATATGCGTTTTGGGGGGAGCATCACAAGGAATGCAATGATGCAGTGCTTTCTCCCATGACAATCAGAATTGGTGTATTGCTCAAGACTTTCATAAGTCATTCCATTTCAATACATTTAACATTATATTCCACAGAGTTATTTCAGAATGCTTTATCAATTGATAATCTTTTAATCTGCCCGAGTTCAATATTCATTTTTCATTGCAATCCCAGTCCAAAGCAACAGAGTTTATAATGGGAAATCATATAATGAGATCTCTCTACTCCCTAGATATAAAGATGGTATCATATGACGATATCAATAATGTGTGTCATATATGTGTTGTGCAGAGATAAAACCAGATTGATGAAGTCTGATGGCATATCCATGTTTGAATTTAGAGGTCTTCTGCAGTTAAATATTTCAGAATAATATTTCTTATTTTTCTGTGAGATATAAAGATTATGTACAATCAATGTTGTATAAAATGTTTTTTTTTCTTTAAGCCTACAAAAGGCGATAAGACACGATCATCAAGATTACATGCCCCCGGTCACTGAAAGAATGCTATATGCTATATTTCTAAGATTGTCAGTAATCTGCCATTGGGCTCCACAACTGTTCATTCTCAAATCTTCTCTGGCTGCTAAAAAACAAAAGTCTCTTAGCAGAACATATAAAAATACATAATTTCTTAGAAATACTGTGTAAATCTTCCTTTTCCATTTCACAGGTACTCTGTCAAAATGAATTACAGATTAGGCAGTCCATTTGATATGAGAAACTGGCCCATTGTAGCCTTGGGCAGGAAGTGCAAAAGGAAACTGGGTAACCCTGAGTCAGGCAGAAGGCAGCTGCATACTTTGCCAGCTTTGCCTATGAACTTGATTAAACATCACAGGAGGTTTAGCCTTTAGGCAGAGGATTCTCTCCTTAAATATCCAAGAAACAGGACAATGGTAAATCCAAGGCTTTTTTTCCTGAATTTGTTTTTGGTTTAAAGTAGAAGCGTACTTATGTTGGTGACTGTAGTTTGCATTTGAAGAGCTCTTTTCCAAAACGCGATAAACGCCAAATTTTAAAAAAACGACTTTGTCACGTCATTCTGCTGTATACCGAGCCTACTCACTGCTACATAAATGTTTCTAACCAAATCGCTACATATCCCTGTTTAAACTGTACCGAAAGGTGTCATTTCATTTCAAAACGCGATAGGCGCTACACTAGTTTCGAGTCACAGTGCGACATATCCTCTCGGCCAATCAGAGTGTTCGGTGAGCAGAGAGAAACCATAGCAACAGTAGAGTTCAGTGAGCGTCCCTGTCAAGTATCATGGCGGCGCACTGAGGCTTGAGGTAAATCTTGTTGGTGTAAAAGAAATACATCGGACAAATGGATGTTTTGAATGTGGTTAACACTTTTGATGGTTCCGAAGTAGCCGTTAAGCCCACACCTGGTGGAAGACGACGGCGTTTAAACATAGACAGTCATGAACGCCAACGAACTAAGAAAATGCGCTACTCTGGTGGAGGACGAATTCCCACTATTATCAATGTTAATATGATTTGATTACTTGTTATACTATTTAAGATGGCACGTTCAATGTTTTGCACTGAAGATTACACTAATTGACCATTTGTGTTATTTTTGTACTGTTTCTCTGGTGGATAATCTTAAAACGTTAGATTTAAACATAAATTAATTTTCATTACTTCATTAATTACAAAACTTGATTTTATTACACACTGTACACTGTGAGCTCATGATATTGTATATTATCTTGTTTTAAAAACAGACTGAAAAAAATGAATGGCTTTATAACATTTTGAGCAAAGAACACATGGTGGATATATAGCGTTTTGAAAAGAAATATAATAAACTTTGGATGTATAATCATTAACATTCTAGTTTGATTTGTCAATTATTGCTGATGGTGTTCAGACTGACCCAAAAATTATTCTTAACTATATAAATTAAATACTTCCAAAATATGTAGGTCTGGGTAAATAATTGTCCTTTATCTCAAAACAATCACAATGGATATATAGCGTTTTGGAAAAGAGCTCTTCATTTCACAACAGACAGAGCTAGCATTTCTCCCCCTGGGAATAAGCATCTATCCAACAAATAAGGCTGCCAAAGTCTGCATTAAAACCAATAATGATCCACTCTAAGTGAAATGACACCTTAGAATGCAGGCATGATCTCTCAAGATGAACATGGTGCTATATCATCTGATGAACAAAGCTTAGCAAAAACTAATGAACAATGAATTGACATCCTTTACATAACTCATAACAGGCACCAGGGGAGCATGTATGGACAGACTCATGGATAGTGCCACTTTACTACATACAGTAAAACAATGACAAATGGTTGCTATTGCCACCTCTCCATGTCCAAAACATATTTGAAAAATATGGAAGTGATCAATTGCTCACATGAGTCTATAACAACTTTCACATGTCTTGCAGTCACATATTTGACTCTTGAACCTGCCATCTGCAGATGTAGACACCACGCCGGGAGGGACCATTTGTTATCATTGTGTGGTTCTGTTGGGCATTTGTAGTATTCATCAGTGCTAAGATTTGGCAAAAAAAATCTTCAGTATACTGTATGTGCAGATCAACCCTGCACTTCCTGTATCCAAAGCACACACAGTGCTTCAAATCACGAGGCATTGATTGGTTCATTGAGGCATTACAAGCCTGATTGTTAGCCAAGCTTATGATTGAGGGTAACAATGGGAGGGAGATATAAGTAACAAGCACATTTCAATTAGAATGTGCTACAGTTAAACCCATACTGTGATTCTCCTCAGAGGCCAAGATTCTTGTACTGGAAGCACCCCTGTTGTTGATGTGTAGAAATACACACGATTAGGCGTAATTGGTTTCTTGACGTTTGCTCAGTTGAAATTACATATTCAAATAAATAATTTTACCAAACAGGCTCACAGTGATCATACTGTAGATATAATGGGAGGATCATGGATAAGGTGGTATTAGATCTTGCACGATGAGCTTAAAGGCAGGACTTTACCCCTGATAAAGAATAGGATCTGGGTAGCTGCCTCCAAACAATCCCATGGCTAACAGCTCTCACTTTGTCTCTCTGCAGGCGCCTGGCCCCGGGCAACTGGCTATCACTGAAAAAGGTCAGCAGGAACCCTCTGGGCTCATAAAGACAGGCCAATTAACACACCCACACATGGAACCTGCATTATTTATTCAGAGTTTCCCTCCTTAGGACGAGAATGGGAATGAGGGAGGAGGCAGGGAGGATGTAGGAAGAGATGAAGGAGATCAATGGAAATGTGGGGTTTAATTACCGTCAGCTCGGCAGGCCATCTTCACAGGACTAAATCCTTGGCAGGGGTTGGTGGAAACAGACCGGCAGCACCCGGAGCCAGTATCTGTTTTTCTGACACGTTTCACTATTCACAGTGGTGTTGTGTTTAACAGCACTTAGATCAGGGTTAGAGCAGTCCTACTTGACAAGGCCGACACGGTTTATGATGAATAATAAAGGAGGTGTTTTCATCAAAAGCCCTTAATTGGCTTAAAAGAGAAAATCATTTGCGTATAGTTTCAAAAATCTCCCTTCGTGTCAGGATGTAATAGAACGTCGTCTGTAGATAACTTCCAAGTCATGATGCACTTACAGCTTCTCTAAACACGAATGTGTTAGCCCGGCTCGAGGATAAACACTTAGTTTCACACCCAGTGAAGGAAATGTAATTAAGTCCCTACATCTACACATCAAGCGATAAACATCATTAGATGGAAACCGCCTCGTCTAATTTGTTGTGATGTGCATGTGATGTCATGATTGGAGTTGCCTCTCTATATAAGAGAGAGGCAACTCCAGCCGATACAGAAAAACGCTTTGATCAATCATGCTATGTTGTTGAATGCAATTATAAAAAAGTTTTAAAAAACAGGGTAATCCATGATTCACATGGTTCAACAAAGAAATGTATGGCTTAAATGTGTTCACTTATAAATAAAAGGATATTTTACTGCTGATCAGTTGCAGAAAAACACACTTATATATAGCTCTATATTGGCGTCATGTTTCTATGCAATACTTTCTCTACTGCAGATACCATAATTGCATGTATTTGTAATGGAAAATAATGTGTTTATATTCACGTATATATTTTCTCTGTGATACTATGCAAAATGCCAATTCACTTCCCCTTTTTAACACTCAACGAAGACACATCTCGTCCAGTTAAAGCTACAGTAGAGTAAATAAGTTTTGTGATGTATTTCCATGACATCAAAGAAGGAGGTATGGTGAAACACACTGAGATTATTTACAAGTAGGCCTATGACTGCAACATCTTGAATATGTTTGTTAGCAAATAAGTTCATTGTGAAACATTTTGCTTCGATTTAATTTAATTTGTACAGAGAAATTCAAAAAGTATTTATTTTATATAATTTGTGCTTCTTAACTGTCATTTTGTTTTGTAATTAAATGATAGTCAGTGGTTCTCAACATTAGGACACAAAAGGGGTTTGTTATATAGCTATAAATAACACTTTCTCTGGGGAATGGCTTTTTACATTGCAAATGTATTTAGTGCACCTAGGATAAGAAAAGATAAACTGTTATTTACTTCGATGGGCAAATCAGGTGTCATAGCAGAAACGGCAATAAGGGACAAGGAACCACAGGATAAGGCAGGTAAAGGTAAACATAGAGATATTAACTAAAAACAGTAACTATAGAATTAAGAGATACAGCTGTAAATATATTCAGATGTGAATAATTATCAATATGATAAATACTTATTACATCTATGTGCAAGTGCTGCTGCAGTTTATAAGCAATAATCTGTTTTCACCGGGGGTTCCCAAACACCAACCTGATTGTGCTGTGAAGTTGTGAATACGAAAAAGGTTTAGAGAGACTACAACCCCGGAAAAAATTAAGAGACCACTTCAGCCTTATCAGTTTCTCTTGTTTTATTCTATAAACTAATGACAATCGTTTTCTGTTTTGGAATTCAACAGACACTGGAATAGCTGCCATACATGTAGAGATAAAGAATTAAGAAAAAATTGGAGTGGTTTCCGCGGCTGTATATAACACTGCACATTTTGAATTTAGGAAACTGCACACTATAAACTGACTAAACACGTTATATTTTTCATTAAAAAAACGTTATATGGTAGTAGCTCAGATGAGCAAATACACATGCCCATGTTAAACCAAGGTAAACTTGGTATTAGCTCTGATGACTGCCAATCCAACCTGCTCACCTGCACCCCTCCTCTCTGAATGTTTTCCCATGGTAAACACCAACACCCATGACCTAAGGGCAAAAGACATGATGTAGGGGGGTGGGGGGGATGGGGGGGTGTTCTCTTGCCTTTGACCGCTGCCCCCTGTGTATCGACCATCCAGTAGTCGATAAACTCAGACCCAATTAAAGGCTCCTTCCTGGACAAAGTCATTGAATTGCCTTCTTACAAGCATATCATACAACTGACATACATGCAGCATGTTATTGCATATGTGCGGATGTGTTTCTATTGACTTCATGATTTTGATTAGGAACCTCAAAACATGTTATATCATATAGTTGTTGGTGCTTTTAAAATAGATAGTTATATATAGTTTTCATTTAAAAATCTTTAATAATGGTTGATGAAATTATAAAATACATGTTTTGATTTGATTGCCAATCTGAATAAAGCAACAACAATCTGAAGTCTGCTTTTCTGGTGAAACCTACTGTATGTTGTTTGAGGCTCAGATTTTGAAGAAACAAAAAATCGATTTTCAAATTCTTTCCAATTCATAAGCTGTGCAGCAACACATCTTTGTTCAATGTTGAGTTAAAGGAACCTGTAGATCCATTTTTTTTTAAAACGTTGTTTATTCACTGCAGTCTCACACCAGTCTCACCCTCTCCCTTGCAGGTTCATCATGATCACACTCGAGCATTCACACCTGAAAGTCGCCCTGCACAAACACAGTATAATCTGCTTGGCACTGCGTAGATCCATGAAGCAGTCAGGGGTTAAAATCCTAACTTGAGTTCACCCTGGTTATGATAATGACAATAGGATGAAGAAAAAAAAAACATAAGTGGCTGTTAAATTGGAGGCACTTATTTGTTTCAAGCATTGCTTTTTCACCACCAAATGTAAGCCTGCATGTCTATCTCAAACACTATTTCATGGTCTGTAGATACTTATTATGTAATGTTTTGAATTACAAATGTAAAAACTCATTAAATTGTTGTTCCAAAAGATAAATTTCTCCAACAGTTTCAACTATAATAGTGCCCATAGTGTAGATCTCAGCTACACTATGGGCACTAAACGAATAAGGGATGAATATAATTAAATTGCCCCTTCTGGCTCCTTAACAGTTAAGTTAGTTGACAGTGCAGATAACAAAAATGTGGATTTATTTATGGCAAATCCTGCTGAATTTAAGTGAATCATATAATATGTTTTATGTTTTTAATTTGCAGAAGCTCTGGTTCAAAATGACACCAACCATTTCAATGGATGCCAGATTGTAACCACAAAAAGGCTGAAATGTGGCCCACACTGATGGTAAGGCTTCTTTTTGGCCAACCCAATAGCAGAAAAATGCCATTTGCAGCAGACAAAGATGATAAAGCAATAAACCTTTTCTTTTTAATAATCAGAAATTTTCTCAACCATAATATTAGACAGATGGGTCCAGTATAATGCGAGAAGAAAGCTGTGGACAGAAACACTCAACCAAATCATTATCCCCCACAGGCTTATGCCTAGCCATGAAAAAAATCCAAATAATTTATGTTTTATGTACCAGTGAAGACCAGTGAAGTGATTGCAGCTCAGATAGTAGTACAGGTTTCATTGCATTATTCAGTAGGGTCGGTGGTTTGATCCCTAGCCCCTTCCAGTCCACAGTCTGAAGTGCACTTAACACGTGTCCCTATTGCTCCCAGTGAATGTGCTTGCTTTCAACAAAAACATTACCTAAACAAAATTAATGTAAGGGTAATGACATGAGAGTCTAGGTAACTGCCAGCTCCTTTGCCTTTTTGACCATAAACATAACTCCCCATGCTGGTTATGACACTGTTATGTTTTTGCTTTTTAAAATTAATTTAAATGTTATATAACCTTAGATATTCTGGCCCTCTCATTGCCCATGCCTATCATTTATTTCACAACATAGCAGTGTGCATTAGTGTACCGTATTCATTGAACTGAAGTGGCTACTGTGTAATTTAGACCAAGCAAGTGGGTGTTAGTCATTAGTCACCGCTGGGGTTGCTGTTGATTTTCTCTCTGTGTGGGTTGGGGATGTATAATATGAGATTACTGCGCTGATCCACACATCCTCACAATTATACTTAATGCAGGACTGCAGGTTGGCTAAAAAGCTAGCTGGTTTTTAGTCCATGCAAACTCCTACCTTTGGATAAGGTTTATCATGGGTATTTTTTGTCTAAATAGCCTCCTTAAATTGAGTGGACTGGTGTACACTGTTAGTGCTGAGGTTATTACAGGAGCTATGTTTGAGCATAGACCCCTATCACCATTTAAAGGTGATGTCTTGGATTCCAAATGAAAGAGTGATACATATATGTATGTCAGTGAAGTAAAGTTCCAGATATATTTATTTCCAACATGCTTTTAAGATGTACAGTGGTATGCAAAAGTTTGGGCACCCCTTAGGAAAACCACTGCATCAGTTTGTCACTTGCTGAGCTTTTGAAGCAGCAACTTCATTTTAACATATGTTATACCTTATGGTAACAGAAACATCTCAGTAGTGAAATAACTTTTATTGGTCAAACAGAAACATGTTTATGTGCATTCAAACAAAAATAGGCATGTGCATAAATTTGGGCACCCCTAAGAAATAATTCCATTAATATTTAGTATTGCCTCCTTTTGCTGCAATAACGGCCTGTAGACGCCTCCTGTAGCCACAGACAAGTCCCTTAAGCCTGGCAGGTGGTATTTTGGCCCATTCTTCCACACAAAACGTCTCCAGTTCAGTCAGGTTTCTTGGCCTCCGTGCATGGACAGCCTTCTTCAAATAAATCCATACATTTTCAATGATGTTAAGGTCTGGGGACTGGGATGGCCATTCCAGAACATTGTACCTGTGCTTCTGCATGAATTCCTTGGTGGATTTTGATCGGTGCTTAGGATCATTGTCCTGCTGAAAAATCCAACCCCGGCGTAGCTTCAACTTTGTGACTGACTCTAGAACATTCTTGTCAAGAATCTCCTGGTACTGTAAGGAATTCATGTGGCCCTCAACTTTAACAAGTTTTCCAGTACCTGTGCTAGCCACACAGCCCCATAACATGATAGATCCTCCACAAATTTTACAGTGGGCAACAAGTTCTTTTCATTGAATGCAGGTGTGTTTTTTTCGCCATGCATACCTGTTCATGTTATGACCAAATAACTCAATCTTGGTCTCATCTGACCACAGTATTTTGTTCCAAAATGCTTCTGGCTTGTCCAGATGTGCTTTTGCATACCTCATGCGACTCTTCTTGTGATTAACACTCAGGAAAGGCTTTTTGCCATCACCCTTCCAATGAGCTCTTCCTGGTGCAAAGTACGCTGGATTGTGGAACGGTGAACACTACAAACCATCAGCAGCCAGATGTGTTGTAGTTCTCTGGAGGTGGTCTGTGGCTTCCTGAAACCATTTTTTGTCACCATGCCTTGGCGCTCATGTAGCTTTCACATATTGTTGGTCGGATCCTAGCCTCCATCCACAGTCTGAGTCACTTACACGTGTACTATTGCTCCGTGATGTGCCTTGCTTTCACAAAACTTACCTAAACAAATTAATGTAAGGGTATGACATGCAGGTTTATAACTGCAGCTACTTTGCTTTTTGACCATAACTAACCCCATCTGGTTATGACATGTTGATGTTTTAGCTTTTTAGAATTATTTAATGTTGAATAACCTTGTATTCTGGCCCTTCTTGCCCATGCCTATCATTATTTCAAACTAGCAGTGTGCATAGTGTACCAGTATTACTATGAACTGAAGCTACTTTAATTTACAAGCATTGGTTATCATAGTCACCGCTGTGGTTGTGTGATTTTCATTGAAGTGGGTTAGGATGTAATAAATGAATTACTGCGTGATCCACAATCCTCAGCATTATACTTAATGCGGACTGAGGTTGGAAATAATGCTAGTGGTTTAGTCCATGCAAACTCCTACCTTTGGCATAATGTTTATCATGGGTTATTTTTTGTATAAATATGACTACCAAACACTCTTAGTAAGATTAAGATTAAGATTGAACCTTTATTGATCCCCGAGGGGGATATTCTGTTTTTCCAGGGAACAGTTGGGGGTTCGGTGCTTTGCTCAAAGGCACCTTGCATTGGCCCATGAGGTGGGCCAGTACCAGTCCACACTCCATATTTATTTTGGGACGTGGCGACCCTTCGGTGAATGGTCCCTACAGACTGAACCACTGCCGCTGCGTTACACAGTAGCCATGAAACCGCAATTGCAGTAAGTTCAGTTGGACTGGTATGCCCAAAATGAGGCAAAAAATAATAAATATTATGCCTTGATGAACAAGATAGATCAATGTTAACAATGTGGGTCTTCATTTCATTATTTTGTAGTGATAGCATTGTACTCATCTAAGTAAAAAGAATTGATTGCCAAAAACTGCTAAAAATAAATATGCCCCAGTCTGTCTAAATCTGGTCTCTCACTCTGCAAGCATGTAGGACTCTGTGTACAAGAATGATCGAATGTTAAGCCCCAGAAAAGTCCAAATGAAATCAGGCTCTATTGAAGTTGCTACAGTTGCTTTGAGACCAGACACAAGAGCCAGTACGCTCACAGGTTGGTTATAACTTTCACAATGGCTCCTTTTACCTTTATTACTTTTCTCAGCTTTAACCCTCCTAGGTAAGTATGGTCTCAAAGCAAACAATGCAAATAAATTTCACAAGAGAGCTCTGCCAGAGAAAACTGAAAGAAACGGGCGACAGGCTCATATCAGTTTTCGGCTGACCTTTGTTCATCAAAATGACACATGCTATGCAATTATAAAATCGCCTCATGGTCCAAGTGAGAGTTATGGGGTCTATATTTCAGTTCAATGGCCATACTGTCATATAGGACTTACAATCAGTATTGGCTGTATACTTATTCATCATTCTTTTTTTGTTCCTGTCTTTGTTTAAGTGAGGAGTTTTTATATCCCCCTTGGGTTGTTTTGTATTTCTCATGCATAATAAATAGTTTTTCTTTCTGTTTCATCTTTTTCCACATGAATAAAAGCTCAATCCTCACCATACTGCAGAACTGTGTTGCAACTGAAGTTGAACATGATTCTGAAAAAAAAGGTAAATTCTCTGAACACTCTGGAATTTCTGCTCACATATCTGTATAAATGTACATTCACCGGATCATAGTTTAACATTATTTAATACATGATAATTATTATTAAATAAATATATTTGCTTTGTATTCATTTTACTTTTATTATTTTTCCTGTGTATTTTCAAAATGTAATATCTGTGTTTCCACTTATTCTGTTGCAGCAGTGACACATACATTTCCCTACACAGGGACATGTAAAGGTTCATATTATCTTATATTATCTTAACTTGGAAAGTAAATGTAGTTCCCTAAAGAAAAAGCCTCATTGCTATACATACGCAACTATGATGTCCTTATTGTTTATATGTTCAGGAAGAGTTGGGCTGACAACACAAACTCAACTTCATCTGCATCATGCTGAGTGACAAGCCAGGTTTTTACAGAACCTTGTTCTCAGAGCAAGAAAATAGTACAAGCACATGAAAACATGCAAGCACATGCACGATCTGCTGCTATTTTAAAATAGTGCGTTTAAAGTTGTAAAGCAGTCTGTGCACTCTACGTGGCTTAGTGATTGACATAAGATATATGTCTATGTTTTGATTGCTATTTGATTTTTATTGAGGGATACTTCACACAATCAGAAAGAGCAACTACGACCATTTGCCTGCTTGCTTATGTTTATTCAGATGTTCATCTTTCTACATGGACCAAAATAAAGCATGAATATAATTGATGGAATAAAAACATGTTATAATTAAAAATAGCATCCACATGGTCAAAAAAGTATCACTGCATATTTAATTCAAACAGATGAGTCACACAACATGTATGCAGTGATTGTACATCCGTTTACAGTCGTCTGTATGCTCCTCCATCCCCTCTCGCTGCTGTATTCTAATATCTCATTTGTCCACTGTTCCTGTCTCTTCAGCTCCAGTCTTGTCAGTGAAAGGTCACTCTGGCCCTCCAAGCAGACTGCACACTTTCTCCAGGGAAATTAATGGTTTGAGCCTTCAATAGCTGCCTCTTTCTTTCTTTGTAATTTGCCAGCATTGACTTGGAGGATGCCTTCAAAAGGTAAATGCACACTTGGCCATGTATAGGGACTGAAAACAGATGGGCACTCTTGCGTTTTTGACTTTTTTTAAGATACTACACAGGAGCAGTCAGAGTAGATGGAGCTTACCCAAATTCTGTTTTTCTGTGTGTAAATATTACAATACTACATTTTGTATGAGAGAGACTGTGTGTGCACCAGCATCAGGGGCAAAGTTATTCCTTTTTGATTGAATTTAATTTTACTGCATCACGGAAAGGTGTCGGTGGGAGGTTTGTGTAGTCATTGCGACAACCACCCACCCGCTTTCTAACGTTACGTTATTGATGATGCTCTCATCCTCCCAGACAATCACCAGGGATATATGGACAGACGAGGGAAATATGTCTTCATTCTCCTGTCAGGAAAGTTTACGGGCTGTTGATGTTCAAACACCCAGCACTGCCTCCAGAATGGATGATCAGAAGAGTGCTGCAGAGTAAGAGATGAAGTCTGTCCAACCTTCATAGAGACATAAATTTGGTTCATTATGTTATTAGCATGTGATAGATTGGCACACAAAATGTCAAGGTTACACAAAACATTGATCACATGGCTTTGTTGACATTAAAAAGCCCTTTTTCATGGAGAACATTTCTTCTTCTTTTGTATTATAATCTGGCTTTTCAGCAAATTCTTGTCTGCTGCTCATCGTGGTTATCCATTATATCAGGGCTAAATACGGCCTTGACTGTCCAGTTGTTACATTACACCTCAGCGGAAGTCTCCCCGGGCCCAATAAATCACACATGCAGATACTAATGGAGGTTTTCAGACCATTTATAAGCCATCCACTGGCAGGAGGAAAAAAATAAAATGATGGTGTCTGTTGAGAAGACTTGTTTTCAGATCCAAAAAAGATATTTTAATACAATTGAGATCAAAGTGGTCAATTAGGTATTGCTCTTTGAGAATTGGGTTCATGCCGACAACTACGTTTTGTGAAAGAAATAATTAATTCCTAGAAAGGCTTTGTTTTTTCTTACAAAAATATCTGGTTCTTTTATTAAAGGATAAAATAACCCTATGTTTGAGTCAGGGTATTGATTTGGTTTATATGTTATAAAGATAAGTCAATAAAAGGCTTCAGAACTTTTGTCCAGTCTGACTATACAGTATATGCTTTATGTGTCCATTGTTGGTTTATAATAAGCCAGTAAAAGGATGAAATATAGTTAAAGGCAAACAATAAAACAATAAAACAAGCCTTGGGTCTGAAAGAGACGTTAAACATTACAATTGCTGACCACAATTCAAGATGTTAGTTGACTTCAGTTAAAAAATGTATTCAGAAATTTCATTTTCGTACTTTTAATTCAGGGAACTCCAAAAGCTTGCCTTGAAGCAGTATCTTGTTCAAGTTCCAGCATTGATAAATATCTCCTCAGATTTGCCTTGTCACAAAACCATGCTTTTTCAAAGTGGTGTCATATTGTCCACATATGGCTTCAATGGCCCGTTAACAGGTTCAATACTTCAGCTAATCTAACATTGTGTTGGTTGAAGGGAGTCTTTGTGGCTGCAGGCGAGATATGATAGATGGAGACCTAACCGCAAGCCCTCTCAGGTCTCTGCCGGGTGCCTGGGGTACCAACAGCTCAAAGTCCAGAGCACCATGACATTTGAAGAAGACACATCACTGATGGCTGCGAGGTTATCTAATGTGTGTGAAATAATCCATTGGGGGTTGGGAATGGAAATGTGAGGAGGAATGGAAGGATTTAGATAAGAAAAGGGAAAGTTCATGTTTCTGTTAGATAGTAGACTGAAAGAGAAAAAGCAGGGTGAGTGAGTATGTACCACATTGACCGTACACAGTAGGAAGTGGCCATATTCCCTGTGATGTCACCAATTGGTTTAAAGTTTATATTTGGGAATTTCAGGTGGGCGTTTTAGCCGCTGCTGTCTTGGTTTTTGATTGTCACTGTTTTCAGTATTTTCAGGAGTGAATGAGGAGGGTGAAGCAAAATACATCTGAATGCTGAACAAGGCATAAGTTTATGTAACATAATGTTACAATTAACTTACAAAACCTGAAAAAAAACAAGGTGAAAGAGGTAAAACAAAACAAAAAAAACCTAATCAAAAGGTAGCCTTGCCCTAAGGTACACGCCTCTTTGTCAACCATTTACTCCAAATGGTACACTCATTCACAACATGAACATCATGCTGTGTTGAATAATACTTAATGCAGACCAACAAAATGTTGATCATTAAAATATATCTTTAAAATGAGGCAGTTGCTGCTTGATGTAATATCTTTTCATCAGGGATTATAAATTGTGCTGTGTGACAAATGTTGCGTTTACACAACATGTACAGGACACTTGAGAGAACATGGAGCCTGTGGGATAACAGTTTGCTGTGCTGTGATTATATGGTGGAGAATTCTGCTAAAGTGTCCCACATCTGGGGTTAGGGATTAGGGATTTGTAAATAGGAAAATGTGAGTGAATGCTGTTGGTCAGCTGGAAAACAGTGGGCTCCTGTAGAGCGCTGTGTACATCAGAGCTTTGCACTGGTGTTGATCTGCTCCTAAGGGGATTAAGTACAGGAACCTTACCATCCCAACCTGCTACTTTGCACACACCAACACACATGCATGAACGCATTTAATGCAGAGGTCGTGTTGTATGCACTACTAGCTTTTAACCCCTCTCCTGCAGTATTTTTCCTGGCGCTGGCTGTAATCTCAGTTTCTCTAATCTGCCTCTTTGCAGGTTTTTGAAACTGCTACCAGTTATTACCAATATGCTCCTGTGGTCTCGTTTTCTCTCTGCAACCAGAAAGCTGTAATACCATTAATTCATGTGATTCCTTTTCTGTGACTTTTCCCTTCTCTGTATTTTGTGGAGTTTACAGGTCTCTCTTACTCACGGCAACCTCATACGGTCTTTTTGTATCATGTCAGTATTTGTATCATGCACTGAGTGAGAGCCACTAAGCTTATAATCTAACGTGCAGCAGCAAATCCTATTTTAGTCATGCCATGGTAAGGGACACAAGTGAATATGCGATGAAAAGTGACCTCTGTGTCCTGTGTTTTGATAGTCATGGGGCATCAGTGATCAATAGCAGGCTAATCGTGAGCGCGGTGCCTGTCTTTGTTATTGACTGTGTAATGGAAAAAGTCTAGACAAAAAAAAATGCTCTTGACCTCATTTTGGTGCACTGCAGTACATCCTGATAGCTGAAGTTGAAATTGAAAGTTTATATTTAGATACAGAATGTTGTGCAACATCTTTCTACAGGAGAGGGCATCTCACCTCTGAAACAAATACAAGTCAATGCTTGTATCAGCATGATCCATTTTGTACAGTATATTGTTTAGGACAAGCGAACAGCACACAGCATTTGTCACTGAGGTGTCACTTGTGTGCAAGCTGTGAAAGCTGAAATCCCCCCCGCTTCAAAGTCCATGTTGGTTGAAACCTTTTCCCTACTTGTCACCTTCTAAACAACAACTCTTATCTCTTTGAATACAAATGCCTGACATATTTCTATTACACAAAAAATGCCTTTGCATTTTTTCTATCTCTGAGTCTTTTGCTCAAGCTGGCACAAGTGTGGACTACTGAAGCATGTGCAGACATGTTTTGTTCTTTTTTTAAATATAATTTAGTTGAAAAGAGAAGGTGAACTGGCGATCAATAGCAGGTCAGCCAATGATGGATGGCGGCGCGATTACTAATTTCACTGTGAGACAAATAACTGTGCGCTGGGCCCTCAGTGCTGAGAAATGGAGAGAGAAAATGGCAGACCAAGCTACACAGGGAGCTTTGGCTCCCCAATCCACTTCCCTATTCACAAGACCATTCATCTCCATTGCTTCTGGACTCCAAGCTTTCAGTCTCACTCTCTAAAGGATCATAATGACTGCTTGGGTAATCACATATTGGAACCTTTGTGTATACCATCACTACACTGATTTTACCAGGAATTACGCAGCTCTAACTTTAGAAGCAGTGGGAAACCAGGTCAGTCCAATAGCATTCGATCTTCACTGTGCTATGTGTCATTGATGCGCAGTACTAGGAATGGTTAACAATGAGGTACCCACATTACTTTTGACAGTGAGACATCTACAAGACCCAAAAGTGGAAACCAATAATCAATGTTAGGTTACTGCACTGCTTATACATTTCAAATGATGTTATTTACCTTTTCAATAGTGCTTAAGAGCCCACTTCTTAGACGGCCACGGTTCCACATTCATATTGATGTTTCAGAAAATTCCATATGAAGACTTTTAAGCAACAAAGCCAACAAATGTAATCTTAAAATTTAAAGTTAATCCATGCCATGAAACATTTTAATTGAAAACATTGGAAAACAGAAAAGAAGGTGAAAAGACAATATTTTTACAGGGAAGGACTACCTATCCCGCAAACCATTGCATATGGTAGCTCTATGACTTTTGAAACTTCTTCCCAACATGTTTAAAAATCTGTTGTTGATTTAAAATATGTACAGATTTAACCTCTGTGAGGATTATCCTCAAACATTTTCAGAAACACATTTAGAACCCTTAAAAAACCAGTTGTCATGTTGGTTCTGTTGAAAATCATAGCGAAGACCATGAAGCACACACTGTAGACCATGTCATTCAACAGTTTATGGGTCTGGTAAACTGTAAATTGCTGGTAGTTTAGTAATTCTCCATGACATTGCAAATGAAATGTTTGGTTTTTTTTCTTAACAAATATAAATCCGTGATTTCTGCAGAAGCAACACCATGGAATTCACACTTTCACAGATTGTGGTAAATTTATGTTGGATAGTGACGAATAGATTATTCATAAAATAAGTGGGCTTCACTGAAGTTCTATAAATAGTTCCCAAAAGCAGAAGGAGTGACATCACAAATACAAACTAAAGGCAATCTTCATTTGCTTTCAAATCAGATCGATGTATTCAGGAGAAGATGAGAGGAAAGGGTGGGGGATATGATAGGTCAGAGAGAAAGCGGTAATGGGACGTGTCCAACTTTCTAGGTCTCTCAACGCTCAGATGAACTCATTAGAAGTTAATTAATCACAGGTATTGATCCGTTGTCACTCTTCCCGTGCCAGGCTCCACTAGATCCCAGGGTTCGGGTTCTGCTCAGCCAGTTGAAATGCCGAGGTCTTTTGTCTCTCTGCCTTCTCGCCTGGGCAGTGGTATTCTTCCTGGCGCCATGATGTGTGTCAGCATGTAGCATGAGATAGCAGATCCATAGCCCGGGATGTGGGACGTCCAATAGGACTGAGGTATAATCAGGATGAGACTTTAATTGAGCGTTAATGCAGTATAGATTTCCATATTGTATCACATAGTTTCACACCAAACAATCCATATTCGCCAGTCATCCATGAAGGAGCGACAACATTTTACAGACACTAAACACACACACACACCCGTCTGGCAACCATAACTGACATCCTGCAAACTTTTCACATTTAATGTACACATTTTATTTCAGTGATGTATTGCTTTGATACAAATAGCTTCTACCTTTCCAGCTTTAATCATGTTTACCTTTTTAAACTCCTCTTTAAACTAAAATTGACACTGACTGTTGTTATCCATCCATATTGTCTGTCATGACTGTGTATAGTGAAGAAAAATCAGTCCTTCGACTCCAACAAGCTGGCGAGTTTGATTGTTTTTGTCTTAACCGAGTCAAGTGTATATCATTCCTGACATAAGTCGGATAAATAGATCATTACTTACATTCTCAAGTGAGGTATAATGCTTGACCAAAGATTAATCTGCTACAAACAGCATACCCATTGTAGGTAATGACTGGTTGTGATTTAATCAGACTATTCCTAACCGGATTTTTTTTTTTTATGTGGGCGGCTTGTGCAGTGTAATTGACCAGAACAGGTGTTATCTCTGAAATAACAAGAACGGTATCTTCACCAAAACCTTAAACAATGCAATCAGGCAATATTTTCGTAAGCGCAGCTGTTTAACTTATGTATGTGTTTATGTTTAAATGTGTCAGTGACTCAATAAAAACATATTTTTAGACCATTAACAAAGGCCTGGCTCAGCAAAAACATTTTAGATTCTGATCTTGATTCATTTCACCCTCTATTTCTGAAGTAGGAGTTCTGCAGGATAAAGGCAATACTCTGGTGTTTAGGTGTTTTATTTACAATTTGGTGATTTACAGACCAATTCACGTATGAGCATCGTTTAACTGTCCTGATACAACCTGTGTGTTGTTGTGTGTTGTGTGTTTGTGTGGCGGGGGACATTTGTGTCATTGCGTCCCAGTTCCTCTCAAGGACTTGGTCCACAAAGCAAGGTCCCTCAGAGGAATTTAAGTCCAGCTGAACCTCAGCCTTTTCACAAAATTAGATGGAGGTTATGACTAAGGTGGTTTCTGTCAACTTTTAAAGTCAAATTTCGCCAAGTTTATCTCCAACATGATGCTCTATAGTATAAACTTGGCTCTAAATTGGTGTCCTTGATACGTTTTGTTAAAATATGAGCTGTTGCAATTAATTTTAAGCATTCAAATACTATACAAGGTTAATGATGAATATACAGTATATCCACATAACTTTCATTCATCTGATTATACCACCTACAGGTGCAAACAGGAGTTCATGTTTTTGAGCCTCTGCTGTCATACTATTTCAAGAGAGATGTAATCAAGATGTGATGAAAAATTGCTCATAAATCTGGCATGAATATCTTTAGTTACAGAATGTACAAGTGACTGATTACTACCTAAACACAAGTACCTTCCTGCTTATTATGACTTGATTGCATGATATTTCCATACTTCCAAAGTAGAAAATTATTTCCTAAAGTCTCCAGCAAACAATTAAATGATGTTCAATGGATTATATAATACAGAGAAGATTCATTGTGTCCTACCAATTCTAGCATGAGTATGCATTTCTTCTTTCAGACACTTTTTAAAGTAACAAGCCTTGTCAGTCTGAATGATATATTTGCTATACAAATACAAAAATCCAAATCCTCAGACTATTTTTCCATGGGCACGGTCAGTCTACTTTAGCAGCAGCATGCCAATGGTAACCAAACCGTGATGACATACATTTCCACTACAGCCTCACAGCAGGGGACAGCCACGCCATAGCTTGTCTCCTCCCCTCAGCTGTGTCCTCAGCTGCTAAGCTAATGTGTGTCCAGATGAGAAAGAAAATTCTGTGTTCAATTCTGAGTACTTTTGTAGCATCCATCTGAGTTAGTTTCACTTCTGTTTTGCTTTATTATTCTTCAATCCAAACTATATGGAGTTTTTTTTTGTTTTTGTTTGGAGGATCGCTTTATAACATTGCTAGGAGGAAAATTACGAACTGAAACTACCACAGTGGCCGGAAAAGGCTGCAGGCTACAGGCTCTTACGGCTCTGACACCTCCAACACATCATCAGGGTAAACAAATGTACCTTGCTGTGCAGTGAGATGAAAAAAACAATACCACGACAGCTCTGCTCTACTTCTGGAGACCCAAAAAAAACATAAATCTGCCCCATGTCCTTCCACTGACTCCCTTCTCCTGTCACACATGTCTGCATGGATGCACTTGATTTATTAACCTAAAGGAGGTTTCACTGGGCACTGATATGCTGTCATGTGCAGTTCATTAGCTAATCAGTGGTGACAGGTGTAAATCAGACTCAGAACATTCAATCGTTTTGTCTGTTTGGTCACAATGATGTGTTTGTTTTAAATCAAATTGAAGATGCTGAAGTTACACAGGAAGCACAGACATATAGCCACTGTCCTCTGTTAAGTCCTTCATGACATTATTTTTGCTGGGCATACATGAAAGTTTCAGATGCAACTATGGTTCACACTGTAGAAATCAATGATGTAATTCTGGAAAGTTTTACTCTTATAATAAAATGCAAATGGCCCCAGAGGTTTGTCATTACAGCCTGAGGTAGTTGCAGAAAAAAAAAAAGTAAGATTCAATTGCAAAGCTGCTGTTGTGCTGACAAGAGCGGGGAATGATAGGATATGCATTTTGTTCCACACATAATATAATCCGTTGTTTTTCGACGGAAAATTAGCTCTCATCCAAAAGAATGGTGTATGTGCATTTTTTCCAGACATCACACGCATGTAGTATTCATATTTGAGTTTACATGTACAGAAGTCCAATGCTGAACATTTTTGCTGGATGTATGTTATGGTTGAATCCAAATTCACTGAAATTAACATTGTAATTGATCCATGTTAAGTATGACCATCTCAGAATTTAAACCGAAACAGAGCTGGATCGTGGCTTTAGAAACTGAAAGACCATTAAAAAATGGAATGAATAGTCTAACTGATAATCACTTGGTCAGGAGTATGTTAACAGTTTCATGAAAATGGTATGACATTTTTTCACTTTTATATTGTGTGTGTGTGTGTGTGTGTGTGTGTGTGTGTGTGTGTGTGTGTGTGTGTGTGTGTGTGTGTGTGTGTGTGTGTGTGTGTGTGTGTGTGGAGTGTGTTTCTGAAGGGGAAATTGCTTTTGTCGGAAGTCTGACCTCTCCTTGGTCCAATTCGCCTCACAGATTTGTCATCCCCATACAGACTGCAAATAGTTTGGGGGTTTGTGTTAAACCCTATTGTACTGAACCTAATAGTACATGACACATGCACACACACATTACAGCATGCATTTATTCATCAATTCGATTTACCATTCAGAAGTGTGTAATGTCTTGTCTTGCTGAGGCTGAAGTGGGCAGATGAGGGTCATTGTTCAGATTATAAAAGTAATATTTCTGACTGCTTTAGCCACTTCATTTACTTTATATTCCCGCAACGACGGATGCATTTAAAAAAAAAAAAAAGTATTTGTTGACATTCTGTTACAGCAGGATAAAACTTAGTCTTTATCTCAAGAGAGTGCATGTGTGAGTGGATGTAGCTGTAAATAGAAATGTCTGTGTGCTCGGTGCTCTCGGTGCAAGAGCCCATAGTGCTGACTGATGCCATTTTATTTTTGTATTTTTTCATGCCACTGATAGAACACACCGCTGATATTTGGAGTCATTGGTTACATAATATATTATTTTGTCTCATTTATCTGGTTATGCAACATAAAAATGGATCAAAGAGATGGTGTGAATCATGAGCATGATTTGAATAAAAGTTCAAAATCCCTTTTAAATTCAATTAAGGCACATATCAAATACATTGCCCACCTTTTTACCTCTTTAATCTAAATGTATCTGCATGACAGGGCTGTGAACTGCTATTTATCGGGCTTGTGATACTTTAAATGCTTAGTCATGTGTGCTACAGCAGCTGTATATAATTCATAATTTACACTTACAGTTACTGAGTGCCCTATTTAAAATGACCTAGCTTAAATTCAGCAGCTTGGTGTTATTCACCAGTGGCCTTTTAAATGGTCAAATCATCCTGTCATCACATAGGGTTGCTGTTTATAACTCAGACTACCAAAAACAAAGGCCCTTCTTAAATCAGACCAACTACAAGCCAGAACCATTTTCCTATACCTTGTGATCTATTTTAAAGGATTCTCATGTCTACCACTCTGGATATACTGAGTGACTCCCAGAAGGGAGTGTGAGGGAAGAAGAGTGCTGAAAAAAGACAATGTGTGATACATCCACCTTCCCTAAAAAGAAAATCTTTAACAGCCTTAGCCTTTACTTGTGTTACTCATTTCCTTATATAAGAATCATCTCTTCTGTGTATACCTGCTTACGTCAGCTATCTGAAGTCGTATAGTACTATTATTGACACTAGCCCGGCAGGAAACATTTCTTGTTGGCGTTTTTTTTTCTGACTTCCTTCAAAATCTTTGCATGTAAGTTTGGATTCCTTAAAGATTACAACTTTTACAATTTGTACATTAGTTGTATGATTCAAATAACTGTCATACTATATATTGTCAATTGTATAAACAAAGAACTGATACTAACGATTGAAACCATATTATTAGGAAATGTTTATTGAGGTCATAAGCCAAGTGAAAATGAGTGCAATTTTTTCATAGTCTTCTATAAAAATCTGACTTATCTTTTCAACCAATAGCTTTTAGACAGAACGCAGGTTAGGACACTTAAGGCATCATTAGCTTCCCTTTTAATAACAAATTGCTGCTTAGGTAATTCAAACTACTTTCAGTTAACAGTGAGGATTTGGGTTGGCTTATGTTTTGGGACATGTTTATTTAAGATCCACACAAGAAATGTACATGTTAACCTTGAGAAACGATCTGAGTAAAACAGGTTGAAATGAGACTCCGAACGTATAAAGACATGTTTCCGAAAAAGTCTCTCATCTTTAAATTTGCAAATGAACATCTATATTTAGCCTCAATGTCTCTAAACTCAATCATGTCTGACACCGATTTGGGATAAAAGATAAAGATCATTCAGTGGCGTCATGAAAGCATTATAAAGTAGCCCTCATATTCTTCAATTTAAGTGTGTCTTTTATTAATAACAAAAGAAAGACCATAACATCATAACAAATCCACTACAGCCTTTTTAAAATGTAATACAACAAACAGGAAATGCAAAAACAAAACAGCTGGTGTTCCTCTTTAAGAACTCATTTCAACCGAGCTGATTGCTGAATCTGTCTGCCTTGGCTTCAATACTTGTCAGATAGTGACCTATAATCCTCACTACAGAACAGGAAGTGATTATATCACACAGGGCTTGCTGTCACAACTGATGTTATATTATTTGTTTGCAATCTGATATTTTTGTCAATCAAATACATTAAAAATAGCTTTTTCCAAATCCAATGACCTGAAACTATTTTTTATTTTAATACTGCAGGAATAGAAACTGGTGTGAGGATAAGTTTAATGTCAGGGTTATTACTTTGGGTTAGCAATCATTAAGTATACAAAAAACATGTCTTTGCATTCATTGGGAGATGAACTTGGGTTCCTGGAAATGCAACCCTCCATCCAAATTCCAAAATGACATCCAATTGGCATCTGAATACTTCACTTCCCTCTGCTCTATTACCTTGTCAAGCTACTTTTTAGTCCATTCTCTGCCAACCCTCTTAGTAAATGCACTCAAATTACCTACGTTGCCCATGTTATTTCCTTTGCAAACACAATCGCTTATTTCACTAAATTTCCCAAGACCAGACTCCATTAACCCATTGTGTTATTTTTTTATGGGTCATTAGTCATGTGCTCTAACCTTGAAAGATATGTCGTACTGAGTCTTTAAACCCATTACCTCGTTGCCTGCTCACACTTGACTGATTAAGCCTCCTCGGTCTCCTATACTCATGAAAGTCGGGTTTGCTTATTCCCAGGTATCCAGGGGTGACTGGCCTCGAGGCAGTGCCATTTCCCCGGGTCTAAATAGCCAATTAGCTGAGACCTTGAGAACAACAGTAAGGCAACCATTAGTAATTAGCCATTGACATTTGGCTGCTGTACTAGTAAACTAATATTCAGACTGAATGGCCATTTCTTTGGAACAATTTCAGATGCAGAGCTCTGGCAACAGGCTAATAATAAATGGTGGATCAATGTATTTTCACCAGACTTAAACCTTTCAACCTTTTTATTTTTGTTTTTGAAATGTCCACATTTTGCATAATAGAGGACAATAAGCAAATGTAACTCAAATGTATTGTAGTTTAAAATTCTACTGCTCTTGATGTACAGTGCGGTGAAGCACTGCAAACAATACAAATAAATTAATCAAAACCCAAATGAGTTCTATATTTTTATTAACCAAATACATGTTTTAATTTAAATGTTTTCTGCTAAATGTCTCACAAACAGATACATAACGATATTTCTGGATATGTTGTCCCATGTATCAAGTGCGGCCTTGGTAATCTATTTACCAATCTAATCCACTTTGAGTTCAGCTTGAAATAATATAATTTGTACGCATATTCTGAAAAGCTCAGCTGATCAGAAACTTTTTTCAATGTGTTACAATGGGTCGAACATGAGCAAATATAACATCAAGCATAGGTGACATAAAGGATGTTCTGTGCCATTCCCTATTATTAAGCATCATTTCCGCCCTACTGTAACACTATGCTTACAAGGACACACTCTGCATTAGCTATACTTTATACGTCAGTTCAAGCGCAGACAGATATGCTACACATAGTTTATCCGTCAACAGCTGCAATTTGCAGAGACGTATTATGTGAAAATGTTTTTGGGTGGTAGTAGAGGCTACTTTTCTCATTTGAAAAAAGTGAACAAGCTTTTATTTGAGAGAAGTAGTATCTATACGTGCAGACAAGGCGACAGATATGTAGGTCTTCGAGCAGGGCTGTGTTAGTGCTTTGAGTTTACCCTGTTTGTGCAGTACTCTTCATATTCTGCTGGAGGGATAGTTGATATGAATTTAATGTGGGCAACAGTTACCATGTCCCATCAGTTTTGATTCAATAATAATGGCTGCAGCTGGGGCTTAGAGCCAACCTGTGTTTGATCGTACAGAGCAAATAGAAGGCAGACGAAGAGGAATTTAATTTCAAGCTTGATCTCTGAGGATAGGTGTGAACTCTACGCTCAGTCAGTGATTCAGGAGCGGGGAGGGGCTGAGCGGCAGTGTAAATCTACCTTTCAGCAGAACATCAAAATTCTGCCTCTGACCCACTTTCTCAGAGATGGACAATAACAGGAGAGAGAATATTGTGTAACAAAGAACAAGTAGGACAATTTTATCAGGACGCCCCGGCTGTGGTTATGCTCACAGTTCCTCTAAATCTCCCGGGACAATCACTCATATTACTGGAGGCAGAGGATGATTTTTGTCAGGCATTTCCTGTCTCAATAATACATCTATTGTTATTTTTGCTATTTTATGAGCAGAGAGGTTTATAGCCAGAGTAAAAATATTTCAAGGCTTTCAAAATCTATTTTTCATAAGCTTCATGGCCTTCAGACAAAATTGCTATAGAGGGTACCGTTCATTTTTGTAGGACACAAATGTTGAAAACATTTCGGGAGCTTCAGGGTAAAACCAAAAGCGGACATGAACAAAAAAACGGGAATGATCGCTGATAAAGTAAGTATAGTGCTGTTACCACGGACCAACTCTGGGTGGGCTATGGGTGATTAATGGTAAAAAAGAAAAATCTTGGTGTACTCCCAAGAACCTGCAGCTGCATTTAAGAGCATATGATTGTATATGGGCATTGATTGCAGGGATTTCTTTAATTCCAGTTATTCCAGAACACTGCTTTCAGTTATAGGATCATAAAATGTAATTGCTACAAAATACAAAAGCCAATATTTCAATAACAATCTGAAAAACAATGATCAATAGGGACCGCAAAGAAAATGTAATTACACTCATGAAGTCACAATAGAGTTTTCAGATATAGAGTGTTACAATATGGGAACAGCATAGGCATGATAGGTTGTCTTGGGAATTCCACTGTGGTTACATTTATCAGTGCAGGCGATGGAAAATAACACAGGGTATTTAGTCACATTGCCCCAACCATACAGACTGTTTTACAGTGATGTTAGACAATCAAGACTTGTATAATGGCCACATCCATCCTTCCAGGAATTTGAAAAAATGTCATACCTCCAGAACGTGATTGTCGTCTATTTTCTTTACTGAATGGTCTCTCATTTCCAACAATAATATTTCTTATTGGTATTTGTGAAGTATACCAGATTTGGACAAAATCAAATCTTTGTCTGTTCCCTGTGGATTCTGTTTAAGATGAGACACAGTGTAGAGCATAAGTAAGTGAGGTGGAGTGTAGGTGATGCATTCAAAATGCCTACTGATACAGCCTCATCTGCAAAACACCAAGATGGCATTTACCTGACAGCAGGGCAGTGGACAAGAATAGAGCGTTCTCTCGTTGTCCATGCCTTGTTTTCTACCTCCTCCTTGTCATACTCTTTGTCTTTCTTTTTCTGTCTGCACCAATTGCCTCCACCTTCATCCTCCCCTGCCTCCCCTAAACTCCTCTCCTCCCCTTCTACCGCTCAAGATCAGCCGCACCGCAGGCGATGGCGCTGTCTTGTGCAAGACATGTGCCTGATAAATGAAGATCCAAACATCTGCTACAGAGGGGGCCCTGGAGCTCACGGGGGGCTAAATCACCACCATTGATTGTGCAGCTTCAACGCACTGACAAAAGGCCATGATCACTCATCTTGTTAAAAGTGGATTATCGGCCTCTTTGTATCTTGTTACACCCATAAAGATTTTTCTTCCTTCGTTTTTTCTCCCATTTTAACACATTAGCTGTTCCTCTTTGGCCTAATTTGCTGAACGGATAATCGTCCACGTTAGGGTTTTGTCTCGAATGGAACTATGGATTTTAATGCTGTTTGGTATTGTGTTCTACTGAAATGGCTGACTGTGTGGAGATGTGCTGATTCATTAAGTGGCCCTTTTGATTTTCTGCCCGGAATAAAAGACTTGCGTGGTGGATGTGTTCTTTGGCACTTGGTCTGCTTTTTGTTCGAGGTGCGGTTTTATCTATTCTGACCCTGGTTGTTGACATACAAGAGGGCTTTGTTGGATACATGAGATATATTAATCACAATGTAAAGACCCCATTGTTCTGTAGTGCTGCACATTTGTAGAGCTCATGTAGATCATCTTTTGAACATCTAAATGGTATCAGGGTTGATTTGACCTGCAACCGTTCACATATTTTGATGAATTACTCTGCAATTTATGGGGACTAAATTAGATATGATGTTGCGCTGGTCATGGTGCAGAATCAACTCATCAGCAAAATCATTTATACAATAAATTAGACATGACATTGTGCTATTCAGTCTCAGTAATTACGGAGTTTGTCATCTGCATGGTGATTTACAATGGCGTCTACGAAAGGGATAAGCAAATATGTCAATGTGTGGGCATATTGAGGAGTAATATCTAGGACATTTTGCTGCAAACTGCTAAAAACACAGGTAAATGATGACAAATTAACCACATAAACATATAAAACTGGAAAGCTAGGAAAGACTAAAACATTAAGGCTTATCTTACAGTCAAGTCATCTCTCTCACACACACACACACACACACCCACACACACACACACGACAGACACCCAAACAAATACGCACACAAACTGAGACGCAACGGCTGAACGTATATAAAAATATCCCCTACAAAAAAGCACTTGGATAATAACAAAAAAAAGCAAAGGAAATGTTTACCTATTCCGATAAGGTTTATCGGAGGAATATTTTATTTCACTTCGCTATGGCAGGCAAACGTCAAAACACTGCAAACACATCAGCCATTGGTTATGGTTTTCTCTGGAAGGCAGTTTTGTCAAAGATCATATACAGCACATGCCGAGCAGATGGAAAGGTTTGATTGTCTAGAAATGTCAGAATATGTGCATAAAACACTGAATATGTGAATATGCCATAGAGGGTTTGAGGAGAATCAGAAAAGCAGACGGTGGTAGGGTGGTGAAAAATTGCCAATCCAATATCTTTTCACCCTCCGATCAACCTGCTGCAGGCAATTGTAGTCTAGTACAGTTAAGTTCCAAAAGTCTGAATCACCACCAACATTTCAAATGTTGTTTATTGAACAGGAGAAATAAAAACATTGTAATCACCAGAAAAAGTGACTCCTATACAACAAATCAAAAGAAACAATGATGACTTTGCAGATCTTATGTGGATCATTACTTTTATGCCTGATGATATTCTCCGTTTTATCTTCCATTAACTTTTTCAAATTTTCTTAGCTAATTAAAATGCAATTCACAAAACTGTGTGTGTGTGTTTTGGGGAGTACAGTTGTAGTATAATGGCAGATCAGTGGTAAATACTTAACTCCCTGGCACAGAGCCCCCCTCCTTGAGCTCTTTTTCCAAGGGGCACTCAACACTGTCAAATACTAAACGAGTGAATGGAGCACCAGCATGTTTGAGTCACTGGTACACAAATCCATTACGGTGGAGTAAAAGTGACTGCTTCATCTAATTACAAGCAATGGAGGTTAATCCCTGCTTTCGAGAAAAAAAAAAGGCTCAGTGTACCTACTGCATCTATCATGTCTGAAAATATGTGCCAGTGGAGAGGATATCCGGCCCACCTTTTAACCGCACACCCTCATTCTGCTGCCTAATCCTAACATCCCGAGGCCTTAGATACCGTGTCAAAACAATATATCACTTTCCGCTGATTGCAATGAGAGCAAAATCATTTTAGATTAACTTCTATATTAAGAGTGTTGTCAGATTTGACTGAAATATTTCAGATTTATTGTCATGACCCAGCTCAGGGTTGAATTACAATTTGCCTTGAAATGTGTGACTTGATTGTCTGATTCTCCAAAACTCATTGCCTTTGAGGAGCCCTTAACTAGGCTATTAAATGTTACTTTAGCAATAACTTGATTCATATTAATGATGCACTGAGAGCCGTTTTTGAGACTATTATAATGGCATTTAGAAGTCTGAACGAATGCCATCGCCAAGTTTACAAATTGCTGAGGAGTCCCAGCTATAATCGTCTCACGGGGGAGTTTTTGAATTGTGTGGCCATCAACAATGAGGTGTGTCAAACTGGAAAAGCTCAAAAGGGTTGTATGATTGATGATGTGTTTTCCTTGCAGTGCCTTGGGAAATTAAGACTTCTATAGGGGAAACATTTACATAAATGGCACTGAATCTTGGCTTATGGAGTCAACCAGCCTGGAGTAATGTGAGCCATAGTGACACCACTTAAATCGAGATTCACAGATGCAGATGCTACTCTGTTGTTACATGTGATCCTGCGACAAGGTTGGTTTTCCACTTTTGGGCAGTTCAAGAATCCATTACATATATGCAAATCTATTGTAAAGTACTGAGTGTGGATTCATGATGTGTCTCTTGCGGAAATTGTATCACAAATGGGTGTTAGCCAGTTTAAGTGCAAATGTTACATAGTGATGTTAATATGCTACGGAGGTAAACAAAGGAGTCCAATCGAGGCATTTCAGGCAGTGTTAGGGAAAGAAACTCCCTCTGGAGGGAACTTTGCGATTTTAGCCTTTGAAGACCATTATCACTCAAAAGAAAGCTATATAACACACTATAGGAATGGGAACAGCCCTAACGGCATTATAGGGCTACTTTAAATAGAGTGAGATCACTTACTTAACACAGTTGTGTTTGTTTGTTCAAAAATTTGGTGACAAAATGTGTGTGTTTGATGATATCAGACAGAGATGGCTATAGTATAGAAAAAGTGGCTTATTGCAGATAGAGCTATACTGCAGAGGGAATGACATGTTGATAACTCCAGCGGGGCACCACTGTGCAGAGCGGAGCGGAGCTTGTCTGATTTATCCAGAAGACCATATGTGAGGCAGATTAAAATACCAAACCACCAGATTAAAAGACTGCTATCCCAGCTATAGCCAAGGTCTAATTAAGAAAATGTGATGGCTTCTCTTTTTAAAGGAAGAGAGTAATGTTTCACCCCCCCCCCCGACTTTACATCAGATGTCCACGATACAGAGATTAATGGTTTCAGGAAAGATGTGTAGTAAGGACAGGAACGAAGAATGTTAGCAATAGGGGGGCCTTAAAGTGGTTAAATTAATTTAAGCCCCCCCGCCTCCCTACAGTACCAAGGTCTATGGAATAAGGATTACCTAAAACGGTTTACTTGAGGGAGTGACATGGGTAGGGCTGCAGTTTGTTTGTTGCTTTTACTAAGCCCATAAAGTGTTCACAGTGGTTGTCAGCGTTGAATACTCACAGGGGTTTTGAAAATCACTTCCTGTTGTGCTTAAACATGGTAAGACATATTGAATATGGCTCACAAACTTGAGTGAATTAAGCTGCTGTGTCATTTGGAGGGTTGTTCAAAGCTGCAACACAGTCCTCTGTGCCTTTGCGTGAGCACTGAACCCGAGCCAAGTGGTGAAAATCACAATTTAAATGTGCATGCGAAATAGAACAGCAAAACCACTTGAATGTAATGAATTGCTGAAATAAAGTGAGATATTCATCCTGAATGGTAATTGCCCCATCAGGCAAATAGCAGAGGAAAGAAAGTGAAAAACAGAAGGTCTTACGAACTATGGGTGCTGCCCATGTGTAATTTAAGTAATGGAAGCGTTGCAATTTAATTGCTAGGGCTCTGTTTTCATGCATCCATAATGGGATCATCTGCAGTTGCTTGACATATGTCACTTTGATGTCAGTATCTCCATTCTGATTAATATCTCCCCAAAGACAATATCTCCCATGTATCTAAGCTGCTTTGAAGCTGCACCTCCTGCGCTGCCTCCTCGTTGATACCATCAGACTGAGCTCCTGCTGTTTTCTTTTTTTTACCAGCTGTAATGTTCCCCTCGACCCTGTTTTCTATGACTCCATAGACCACCACTTACAACATGCCGAGAGTATATGCAGCATGTATCAGGTCAGTGGGAGAACAACATGGGACACACATGATGGCAGATGGCATGTTTCCGATATCCACACACATGTTCAGTAAAAACAATGGGATGTACTTCAGGAGAGGATATTTGTACAGGTGCTGCATGTCACGAAAAGTGTTGTGAATGAATGTGCAAATGCTTTCAGTGAACGGTTAACATCCCTCATGTTGCATGCCATGAGTGGCTAGTGGAATAGAAGAAGGGATCTTCTTATGTCTGTTCCATACCTGACTCCAACTTGACCAATGAGCGGTGAGATGTTAGAAGTGTTCCTGTGAGTATTTAAATACTAGCATTGCACACCATTATTATAAGTTTTTAAGGCAGAAGTCAGTGAAATTATTACTTTGAGCTATGTCATCTTAATCTGTGTGACCTTTAGTTTGTCTTCACTCCAACCCTCTTCACAGGCATTATAAAAAGGGTGAAGAAAACACAATGTGTCTGATTCAGTTTATTCTGACCAGTTATTAAATAATAATTTGACATGCATTGTATTTACCATAACCTCTGGCAAATCCCTTGTATTATAAACATAGCCCTACTCACTTACAGAACCAAGCCATCATTAATGTTATAAGTGACAGATTACTGAGCATGTCTTGCCATAACATGCCAGAATGCCTGCAGTGAAAAGTATTTGGAGCTGGACTGAGAGTAACTTCAATCTCAAAGTGCTTACACTAGTTAGGGATCAAAGTTGGTCAATTTGTTGGGCAGCTTGAAAAACATTTCAGAGTATGAGTAGCCTGCCCTCTTGTCCACAGGCTGACCTGCAACGTATACAGCAACAGCAGCCCTCTCTAAGACACACTGTGCTGTGAAATGGATTTGGGGAACTGTTAGGTAAGGTATGGTAAGGTAAGGTAAGGTAAGGTAAGGTAAGGTAAGGTAAGGTAAGGTAAGGTCAGGTAAGGTAAGGTAAGGTAAGGTAAGGTAAGGTAAGGTAAGGTAAGGTAAGGTAAGGTAAGGTAAGGTAAGGTAAGGTAAGGTAAGGTAAGGTAAGGTAAGGTAAGGTAAGGTAAGGTAAGGTAAGGTAAGGTAAGGTAAGGTAACATACATATAAATAAGGTTATATTTGTGGTGTCAATAAAGAGCTGATATCCTGACACTCATGAATGTGAATCATTCACTTATCATAAATGGATGAGTGTAGTACGGTCATTGGTTAGACTCCTTAGCAAAGCATTGTTTTCATTTAATGTATGTAATATTTTGTAAAACCACATGGTTGATAATTTGTTCAACCTTATTTATTTTGTTGACTTTACAAACATATTAAAGAGAACAATTACCTAACAGATGAACCGTTAGACTCATAATTCATCCAACAAATCTTTATTTTGGTGTGTTATCAGGCTATCACCTGCCTCAAAGACATCTATCAGTACGTTAAATCCTGCAGAGCACAATGGATACGTTGGTTTTGATATCCTAACTGCATAAGACTTACATTTGTATTAAATAACCATGGCTTTTAAATGAAGAAGAAATTGTGAATTCTGTTGCTACTTTTGTGAGTTTTCTCTGCCTGGCAATCAATTATCTGTGTAAAAGTATGACACTAGAAATCAAACTTTGCTCTTTTATATTGCGGTAATGATACCAAAGCCTGACATTAACTATTTATGCTACAGTTGAAATAAACCTTTTTTTTTTTTTACAATTGATTTTTACTTGACATGACATTAAAGCCACAGTGCCAAAAGCTGTATTTTATCAGGGCTAAAATGTTTCACAGCAGATTGTTTCCTTTTAAACAACCTGAAGGAAAGGGCAAATGAGGTGTGTGTTTGTGTAACTTTTCTTGTCTGGCAGGAAGTGTTGTGTAACACCAATACAAGAGGGTGGTGGTGGCAAGCCGCGAGCACATGGGGATTAGGAGAAACTCACCCTACAGAGATCTGGGTTAATTAAAACTGTTTTGGTGACCTACGCAGCGAGATGCAAAGAGATGCAGGCTCCATCTGTTTAAGAGAAGATAAAACTGCAGTCCACAGTCAATGACACTGCTCAATGCATCGACGTACAGTAAATACAGGCTGGATTGTACTGGGTTGGCAGCAGTTTACCATCATGTAGCTAGGCATTGCTCCTGTAATCAGCATGAGATTAAGTGGGTTTGTGGGTAGGGAGATTTTCCTTATCCAAATTGAAGGTCTTTTAAAGTGTGTAAAGCCTGTTGAGGGACATTTGTGGTGTTGGGCTGTATAAACAAAACTGACTTAACATTGAGAACGGATGTTTGTTTTTCTTTTAGATTGCAAATTTGTAGTGGGTGTAGATTTAAGCAGTAATGGAAAAGGTATTTAGTTTTTTTAAAGGATTATACTTCCGGTGAAATGACAAACTATACAATTCTTAAACCAAATTGAATAAAAAGTACATAAGGCAGACTAATTTGATACTTTTTACAATAAAATCATAATTACTGATACATAACATGGAGCAGCATTTTAACCCTTTAACATATCGCTCATGGGATGCTGACGTAGAACTTTTAAATGTATTATTCAACAACAATAGATATAGAGGCAAAAGTCTCAGCTTTTGGGGAATTATTCAAAAAGAATGCCATATCAAACTGATAATCCTGTAAAAAAGTGAAAGATTTATTAAGAACTTTATATAATATGCTTTATTACTTTCCACAAAAGCAGATTGAAAGTTGTACAATGTGAGAAAAATGTGGCTTTATACTTTTGAGAAAAAAGTTTAAAAAATGAACTATTATTATGGAAGATATTGAGAATGAAATGCGGTTTAACTTTTATAGGATGAAAAGTAGGTTTATACATCTAAATCCGTCTGTTTGCAACAGTCAGGAATAGAAATATGATAAATCTTGTAATCTTTCCTGGATGAATTTAAATTCTAGAAGCAGGCTCAGGCATATATCTGCTGGATCTCTCTCACCCTAAACACTTTCGCACCTTGCATCATTCTCCCTCTGTCCTTCAGGTTAGCTCTCTCTCCGCTACCTCACAAACCTCCTCCTCGGTGTCTGTCGGCCTCCCTCGGTCTCCCTGCGCAGCACTCAGTGTTCTCTCACACACATTCTCTCTGTCTGTCTCTTTCTGATTCTCTCTCTGATCTCTATCCTCCTGAGCATGTCTTGGAGGCAAATCGGCTGCAGCCAGCCAGGCAGCTGTGTGTTGTTGGTATTGTGCCACCGCAGAGATACTTTGGCAAACCCGCTATCTATTTGTTTAGAGGAATTAAAGGATGCACTCTCTCCAGGGACCTCTGGCCTCCGAGTCGCCAGAAGGGGCCCATATCGGAAATTGCACTTGGTAAACACACACGCAACTCGGAAGTAGATAAAGGGAACTGGACTAACATGGAGGAACAAACTGATAATCCATCGCCAATCTTTGGGAAAATCATCACATACACCGTCAATTCCCCACAACTCACCACTGCCTTGTGTCACAGGTTCATGGGTGGGGGTTACAGATTACAGACTTTTGAGGTAGTTCTCCCGGGTGCTATTACACTTACTACTTGACTGCTTTCATTTTTCCCTTTCTGTGCTCATGAGGGACCACAGGAAAGATTCAATATCCATTCTGCCACGCAGTGTGCACTGCACGTTAACAATCCATTTTCTATTTTCTCCTAACGCTTTTAGTTAAGGTGCAGTGGGGAAATTGGTTTCCCTTCCAGAAGAAACATTGACTGCGCATGCATATGTATGACATTGCACGACATAAATATGATTTGTGCAAACTTAAGTGGGTGAAAAAAGTAGTTCTGTACCATGACTGTAGCTAAATGGGAACTAGAAAGTGGCAGTCAGATGCCTGATATGCTTTGATGAGGCTATTGGGTTAGAAATTGTCTCGCTGCACTCCCCAGCTTAACTTTTATATGAGCCTCTTGAAACTGTTTGTTTGTTATTTTCCATATATGGACTATAGCTTTCTGTATCTGGGATGGTGAGTGTTTGCTCAGTGGGTGGGAAGAACCTCATTTTCCTCTGTCCGTTCACCTTGACAATCACAGTCAATGGGCTCGGCATACAGGCATGTTATTTGCTGCTCCCACGCTGTGAGCCGTGAATGCAGAGCCCGCTCAGCTGCTGGTGGGCAACGAGCTGAGAGTACAGAGGCTGATATCTGCTCGCCTGCCAGCAACTCCTTTGGGAATTGCATCACTTAGAGGCTAGTGAAGGTGAGATTTAATTCTGACAAAAGACTAACAGAAACAATAGCTGTATTTTCTAGGGTTCTGGAAATTCGGCCAGCCGGCGTGACTGAGACATGCTGGGAGAATAAAGTTGCATTGTACCCTCTGCACCGCATGTAGAGGGTACAATAGAAAACAGCGCTCCAACTAATTAGCTGCTATCTGGTTCTTTCCGGAAACTACACTCAGTACCTGATCCTGTGCTTCGCAAAAACTTGAGGCAGTAGTGAAATAGGCTAATGCTAAACTTTCTTTTCCCAGAGTGCACGAGAAGTAATTATGTTGTATATTGGTGGAAAAGAAACCACCATCCATATCCATACAGCTGGAGACAAAGGGTAGGACGGAGTGCTCGGCACTGAGTAATCATTATTGATGGAGATTCACTTTCACTTAGCAACCGGATGGCTGGCTGACTGCTGATGCTTGGCAAGAGAGGACTTCATGTGGACCCCTATTGGCTGCTTTTCACGGCCTATTGAGTCAATCAAGGTGACAGTGTGGATAGCGTGCCGTCGGGGTGCCACCGAAACGTTTGTGGAGTCTTGGGTAAAATTTGGTCTGGTTCCACTGCACTCGTATACTCCCCTACTTCAAAGCGATGGGGTTGAGAAAAGTGGTCAGATTAAACTCTGGGTCATATCAGCATTACACCACTCCAGGTTGAAGTGATTGACTGTCACAGCACCAGACATGGCTCAATTTTTTTTAATGCCTTTCTATTGTACAGGAAAACTTAACTTTTAAAACATTTAAGAATATTTTTTTCTTCTATGAAACCTACAAGTTCCATCATTTTTGTCTCTCCTCTTATTACCGCGAGGAAAAGCCAATCTCTACCAGGAAAGCGTGTGAATAAATCATGTGGAAGTATTTACAGTGATGTATGCTCTGGCTCGTGTTGTTATGTTCATGCTTCACAGGATTCCAGCATGCTGCAAACTCATGAATATTCATGAATCATTCTATATTTGATCTTTATTAACCCTGTTAGCTGCATAGACATTGCTCTAAAAATCACCCTTCTTTCTCTATCATGCTCACACACAACTTTGCTTCCTCATGTTGTTTGTGCACAATTAGTCTCATGCATAAGCTCTCTCTTTGCCTCTGCATGTGCTCCCATCAAACTTTCTGTTCACCTGTTGTGTGCCCGATGACCATGTGTGCGTGCGTTGATGCCCTCAGCATGTGGTTATGCGTGTGTGTGCAGGACTGTGTGTTCACTGCGCACCAGAGCATGAAAACATGTAAGGGATGTAGTCACGCTTCATTCAGAGGAACATCCCTACTGTGAGTTGTCCATACAGGTGAGAAGCCGAGCTGTGGCAGGCACAGATAACTGTAAGATGAAAATACTGTACAAGCTTTCTGCACGCGAAGTAGAGAACCGCATCCTGCGTGTTGCACACAATTACAATCCTTCCACACAATATAACATCCAACCCAGAATCAGCATGTTTAATGTGTGTGAGGTAGAAACATGCCCTCCATATTGACATTCTTTATTCAAGCATTACAGGTGGCTGGACCATAGCTCTGAAGGTCGTTGAACTATATAAAACCCTCCTGCTACTTTATGGCTAGGCAGCAAATGCATATTATCACTCATCAGTTTTTAAAGGTTACCATCATAATGAAAAAGGTCAGTCTAAGGCAGTTTTATCATCATATTTAAAGGAAAAAACAAGTAACTTTAAAAGCAACAGCAGTTTTTTTTCTAAGAGTAGGCCCCTAATCTACCTTTTTACATGTCTTTTTGTTCATTCCCTTTTTATTGAATGAGGAGTGTATTTACGCTAATATAATTACACATTCTCGTATAATAGACTAGTATTGACTTTTTATTCACCATTTTATTCTAATCACACCGTCATATCTTTTGTGAGAAAAGTATTTTTATTGACAAATGCTGCTTAGTGACTTTGTCAAACCAAAACCATCTGTATCATCTGCAGATTCTTTAAATAATCATTCCTTTACTAACCAGGTAAACAGCCAGGCAATCATAGCTGTCTTACAAGACTTTGGGAACATATATTGGGAATGCAACACAGAACACTAGGGTGTTTAAAGTGGTATTCCTTCCCAAATCTGTTGAGTAAAGATAGATTTGAGTTCAGATGTGCAGCCTTGAAATCATTGCGTTAGAAGCTCGTATAGTCACTTTCACAAAGAACTTTGTAGTCATCAGGAATGATGCCTTTTACTATATCGTGAACCTACAATCGTTTCATGATTTTACACCAGGGAAAATATCATCTACCTAACCCACTACTGCCATATAATCTTGGATGGATTACTGAAAGAGCATAACAGGCCTAGGGGCCAGCATTGCCATGTGCCCCTTTGGCATTTACCTACAAAATTTCACTCAAACAGTTATCAACCAGGAACATTTTAAAAAGAGTACAAAGAGAAACCAATCTGCTAAAATGAGATGAGAATGGCCCATGAACAGAGACAAAACAACCAAGAAAGACATGAATTAAAATCAAATAGGCACACAATAACTACAAAGAGAGGCAAAACAACTTCAGAGACACACATGAGTACAATAGACAAAAACAAGAGACACATAATGACAGTGACGAGATACAAAACAATGACAACAGGGCTAAAAACTATACAAACAGTATCTTGCTTCTAATAAAGAGAAGTAGTGGGGCCTTTTGTATGTCTGTGCCAAGGCCCGTCGTCTTATAATACGCCCAAATGTTTAATTCACATCCCTCATGTCCGTCCATCTAATTAGTAAACAGTTATCATTTTCTGTATTTGGGCATAAAACTAAACTTCTGGCATGTCAAGGAGGGCAACCGTGATTATGTTGTAGGTTTGGTCAGAGATGTCTCCTTGAAAGACCCATCCTTGCAAGGCCATGTCGACTCCGTGCTGTGAGGGGACCCCTGCATTTCACACATTTAAGCATCTTTAATTAGCGACAGCTGGTCAATGAGCATTTCCCACAATGCTGCAGTACTTCAACCCTGCTCACCACCATCAAGACCTGCAACCACTGCCTCTCACAGGTACTGACAATCTCAATTTACCTTTCCACTCCTGGCGGGTTAGCTGTTTTCAGTTTGTTGCCAAATGAAGTTCCTGGGAATTACTCTTGGCACGGAAAAATGATGAGGCGGCCCCTATCAGGACATGGAAGTGTGTTTATAATGAGATCGTAAACATATGCTCGTGCCAGCGCGGCACCTACCCATCAGCTTAATTGGCTAGATGTGAATCCTCAGCTCTTGTTGGTCCTCTCCGGAGGAGGAGGGGTATGTGGAGGAAAGTAGCGCGTAGGTGTGCAGTGACTTTAATGATAGGCTGCATGGTGAGACTATTAAAACAAAAAACATACACAACTATGAGCGTAAAGACACAGACAACGATGAACGTGTATGATCCATACATGAAAGTATGGATTTTATCTTTCCTTACAAACACACACAGCACTAACAGGAGAAAAGACTACCAGGTACAGTAATTGGCACCTGTAAACGGACCACATTAAGGGTCAACAGACCCATTGTGCATTATAGTTGCCTTTGTGAATCATTGTAATTGCTAGGCCAAGTGGGTTGCAAAATATAATGAATTGGCCCAACAATCGACAAAGTATGATGTATGCATGTTTCTTTAGAGTAATCAGTCTCACCGACACTGGATGCGGTCCAGAGGGGAGGAGAATGAGCAGAGGTTAAATTGCACTAACCTCTGTCTGGTTAGGAGCTAGAGGGAACAATTTGGCAGCCTGAAATAATATACACGCCATTAATCATCACACTGCTCATCACACACATTTGGAGACACATATGTACAGTGGTACATGCTCATGCCACCACTATATGTATGTCCATGTCCCTAACAACATGCTTTGAAAACATAAATGAGATCTAACTGACACAAAGAAAACTTCATACAGACTTTGGCTGATTCAGACACAAATGCTCAGCCAAACTAACAAAATACTATTGGCTAAAAAATATGAGATGAATCCTAATCTAGGGAAAAACTCAAACGTATTTGACACGTACGAAAATGAATTAGAGTTGGATTTATGAAGAAATAAAAGGAAGATTCATTCCAAAAATAACAAATGTCAAGAAAAGTGCAGGTCCGGTATTTGCACTAATGGTAGTATTTTGATTTATTTTCAGAAGTTCAGCTTTAATCTTGACATTTTTTTAATGTTTCTCTCAAAAGTGTTTATTTTCAACATTTCAACTTCAGATAACAATAAGCCTCCTCTTCAGATTCATCTTTTGTTATGCTTGGCACCAATACTGAGAGGTTTATACAATTCAAAACTCTCCTCAAAATGTCAATTTATTTGTTAATATTTCATCATAATTGTCAACAAATCCATTTTTTATAATCCTAAAGGTTTTCCCTTTTTGATTGGCCCCAATCCTTTTCCATAGATATGAGTATTAATCTTAAATATAAACAGAAAATCCATATTTTACAATTTATCTTAGTGTCGCACACTTGTTTATCTAGCTTCTGTCAATGTTATTAATGAGGATCATGGAGCCAAAAAACTGAGAATGAATTTACTTTCAGCCTGACATAAAAAATTCCGACTTATGCTCCGAGCAGATGGACCCTTTGCATCTTCATTGCTCGTCTCTGGCAAGCTTTCCACTCTCTTGCAGTGCTCAGTGCACAGGCATTCCTTGCCTCCACTGCCCCTTACAGCCTGGGTAATCACACATGTGATGGTGTCATGTACAGTAGCTTACAGTGGCAGATTATGCATGTTAGTGTTTCATATCTCCCCTGCGGTGGCAGTTACAATAGAGTATAGCGCAGGTAGCACATGCTGATACGTAGCTTCCAGCCATGCATCCATATAGAATGAAAGCTCATTACAAGGCCGAGAAGTCACCACCTGTTAGTACTGACAGAGATGTGATAAGCCTCTGGGTGCGATCTAAAGTGCCTGCAAATGTGCCGTGACGTTTTATTGCTCATAACCATGGATTTGGTTGATTTCATATTGCGATCTTTTATTAAACTAGGCAGGAAATATAATCAATTTGGGCAGATGTGGTTATCAATTATAATTAGCGGCTTATTATCCATCTGAAGATAGACCTCGGGAGATTTGTGTGCTGTGAAAGGATTTGTCTTTCTAAATAATAAAAAATCACAACAAAAAAAAGGACTGATTATTGATTTTTCACCCGTCAATATGTTATATTTTATTGTTAAATGAACTTGTCCTGTAGTTAATCATGAGAGCAGTACATTCAATATGTGGCAATATAGTGTTCTGTAGGTGTAACTAACCTTGAACAGTTCTTGCAGTTTCTCTACACATTAAGTGGGACTATTTGTATGATGTCTATATTATGTACTGTACATGCTTATGCAAGCATGTCATTGAACGTCCCAACAATGCAAATGAACTTATTGATGCACAACTGGGCTCCTACGCTCCTCTATAACACAATACAGTATAACCTCATTTCCCTTCTAGCTCTCCTATTGGTTTACATTGAAAATAATCACTGCTTGCATGGATCTCAAATAAAAATAGCAACATTCTCTCAAAATCACATTTTATTACGACCTTAAAGGGAATGCCAAACATTTGAGATGTTACAGCCTTAAGACACTGTCAAATGTTGAGTTTACGACGGACAATAAAAAGGTGATTGAATGTGTAATGAATAGGGAAATGAGTAATGCTGCAAGAGGGTTTACTTGGTGAATGTGAGCACTAAACAGAATCTCCATCATCATATGCAGATGCGCTGAACAAACTGAAATGCTGACTTTAATTAAATGTATTATGTCAACAGATAGTTTTACGTTAGTTTAAAGCAATAATATTATGCTCAAATAACAAATATTAGGTTCAACTTAATAGTATTGCCTTCAACTAACCTAACACCTGTTCTTTGACCTTTGTGGACATAATACACTTAATTAAAGTCAACGTTTTAGTTTTCAGTGTGTGCGTTAGCCTTTTTACAGCACACTCAATAAAGGTATTGCTTTTGCTACAACCCTAAAAACAATCTGCTTGTTGCCGTAATGCATTTATCTTGTACTCACCCCACTGCTGATGACAACCAGGGAACACCGTTGGCAACTACATGAAAACTAATCAGGTATGGTCACAACAGAATGTAACAACCTTGCTAACAGGCAAAACATTGATTTGATTCATCAATAGAGAAATGATCAGCTCTCAGTCAAAAATAGCACACTAATGAATTGTGTTCTCAGTTCAGGGAGAGCCAAGTCGTATTTTTAGAAACATAACCAGCTGTTTCCAGCTGTTGTTGTTGAGAGCTTTGGGCCTATCACATGGCTGCCAGATAGTGAGTCATATTACCTGATTGCCTGTCTTTTGCAGTTACTATACCGTAGCATACTAAGATGCTTTGAATGAATGAATCCATCTTTGCCTTGGTGACATTGAACATCTTGTGTTCTGTACCAGCATCGGACATGCAGGAATAAAGACCTCCTCCACATTTGAATGGGAAATAAATAATAAATAATTGAATGGTTTATGTTGTCCTTTCTATGATTTAGACTTATCACCTGACTGATATCCTCAAAGCACATGCATGAAGAGGCACTCTCACCTGCATTTCCAGTAGTTGCTTTTAGCTCGTTCCATGTTGACTAGTGATACAGGCATAGGCACAGGAAGTGAATGAGAAAGCAGCAAAGTAAGACATGGGAGAAATATGGGAGCACCTATAGCATCATTACCTAGAGGGTTACACATCCAAACCATAGTTTTGTTGTGCTGATTTATTGGTCAAATGTCCATCTAATTAGCAACTACAAAACACTTTGTTAAGTACAAGAAATCTTTTGGTTAAGTTTTGAGTAAAATGTTTTGGAAATAGGAAAGAGGTAAGATGAGACCATTAAGATAGGGTTACCATAAAACACATGTGGAAATACTTCTTTATTTGATGAGGTTATTATGCTTAAAATATTAGCTAGCTGAGCTTACTACTACAGCCAGTCATGGATATAACAAAGTAGATAAACAGAAGCAGTGGTTCAAACATCGTATCATGCTGAGCTCAGATGACAAGGTGTGAAATGTCATAAATTACAGCTAGCTCCTAGAAACAGAAAAGCAAACTTAGCTGCTAAGGTACAGGCCGTACAGATAGCCTACTGTACATGCTCTGAGAAAATAACGTGATGTTTATATTTTTACAAAGAATATATCACATTTGCTGAAAGATAGGCAGTTTTGATAGGACTCTGGAACTTTCTCCTGGGCTGACAGGGCAGACTTGCCACCTCCCGACTCCCAGTGACCTTAAATGCAATACAAGAAAGAAAGACTTCCTGGATTGCAGGAAAGGCAGTGAACCTTAATCCAGAGAGCAATTACATTTCCTTTAAAAACTATTTTGCAAAGCAGTTGAATGTCACAATATTTTAGAGGATATGGCTGATTTAGGATATAAAGTATATTTAGGGCAATTTGAGTCCGTAGTAAAGATTGACAAATATCTACTAATAAGTGCAAAGGTCAAAGAACATCTTTGCTGAAACCGTTTGGAATGTCACACGTGTCTACACAACATCAGCGCCTCTGGCCTTTCATCAGTTAGATCGACATTCATTGTGTGTGTGTGTGTGTGTGTGTGTGTGTGTGTGTGTGTGTGTGTGTGTGTGTGTGTGTGTGTGTGTGTGTGTGTGTGTGTGTGTGTGTGTGTGTGTGTGTGTGTGTGTCATTTATCTTCTTTTTCCATCATTCATTTGTCAATCAGACCACAAATGGCTGGCCACTATTGGTGACGTGGAGGCAGGACACTGTGTTAATCAATCTGAAATAAATGTGTTGTTGCTCCCCCCCTGCCTGGTCATAGTGAATTTTATTAGACGGAGAGGAAGGAGGAGAGGGGAGTTAAGGGGCTTCAGTTGCATGAAGGAAATATTTAAAGAAATGGGAAATTAAATACACAGAAAGAGAAATTGCGTAAGGAGGAGGATAATTACAGTACAATGAGACCAAGATGATGAAAGGAAGGAGAGCTTGGAATGACCACAGGGTAAAGTTTTGATGGAGCGGGAGAATATAGCAGCAGTGGCAACGCGTAATATGACACACAGTGATGTACATCGAATGGTGGTAAAGTGCAATTTAGCGGATTAATCAGTTTGGTTATTAGGTTGTAATGTGGCTGTAATATAGATCGATTTTGATCACAATTTACTGTGTCAATTAAAGAGACGTTTAGATTGTTCCTGCCCAATAGCAAAATAAATGAATAATTCAGAAGCAAGGGGGGGAGTAGATTACTGATCAGTACCAATTACTCAAGAACGTTATGAAATTAAAATGATCTTTAACATCTCCTTAAGTCTCAACTTTAAAGCCTCTTTGTGGTTTGGAAGAAAAGCTACACTATATAGCTGAGCTGTGCTCTCTTTCTCTGAAGAAAGAAGACACTGTTAAACTAAGCAGTTTCCTCCTTTGACGTATGTCTGTTGGATCTTTGTGCTAATTAGGCCGCTGACTCATCCCTAGTTAAAACACAACTTGTCTTTCTGTTTGAGAAACAATTTGTTCAGTGAAAATAAATAAACTATGTGTTGAAAGTAAATAAATACATGGCTGGATTCAAAACCTTATTAAGGTAAATTTTAATTAAACATATCAACTCCAGGCAAAGGACTGTTAAATGAAGCAATAATAACATTACAGTTCATTATCATTTATTTATTATTTAATTAATGTATCAATTATTTATATTTATATCGCACTTTTCAAGCACTTTTAAATAAAGAAAAACATTACATTTTTAAGTTAATTAAAACAAATATTTGTTAATTTTCTTTATTCTAATTGCTTATTTATTGGCACCCACATGGAGCGTTCTTGTATGCAAACTGTGAATGTTTCCACTTGTTTTTATCTTAACATACTGTATGTGTATTTACTAAAACTCTAACAAATACCTTCATGCATACATACAGTTCATACAAAGCATACAAAGTGTACATTTATGCATACCAAATGGTGGACCATTAAAAGAAAACTTGTTGGTGGAAAACATAGCAGGGTGGCTTTTTATTGGATACATATATGTGTTAACTTTTTTTTTTGAGTCAATTTATTTTTTCGAATTATACACTGTAAAGTATATAACAATGTCACGCTTACCCTAGATTGTTCTGAAAGTTCTGCTTGTTATTAAGCACACATTACATAGTGCATTGATATAATCTAATGGAACCACCCCATAATTCACAGCCAGTCTGCTACACTGTGATACACCGGAGACAGGAATGACTCGTTTTTGAAAAAGACAGGTTCATTTTGTCTGAGCTGATTACAGGCGCATACGTGACATACTGAAAATGCAACCAATGTGTCAAGAACAGGCCACGGTAGAAAACTCTCCGTACGTGAAAGTAATGATGAAAATTGGCCCCAGGCTACCCTGCAGGTAGGAACAACAGACGCTGCATCTCCATAGATAATAGAGATGGGAGAAGAGAGTTGGAGGCCTCGGTTCGATCAACAGTGATTGAATGACTCATATGTGGCTGATTGCTTGGATGGTTAATTCATGGGTAAACTGAATAATTAATTTGTGGAGTAAATGTTTCATACATTTATTAATGATGTGATTTTTTTTTGCCACCACCATGGAATTGAGGGTGTTAACCAAACATACTTGGGGGAAAAGCATTTTCAGGCATGGAGGAGAGATAACCTTTATACCTTTGTATTGTTTCGTAAAACACGCAAATCACACAAATACTGTAAAGCTGTCAATTGAATCACAACTCTTACAGAAATAGATCTCACAAACCTGTTTCTCATCATACACCTAACTCCTCTCTCCCACTGTGTGATGAGCAATGCAAGATGATGATGCATCGCTTCAACACCTCACAGAATCTAAAGTCTGTACTTTTACAGAGCTAAACTTTGCCACACTATGTGGCCTTGCAGTGTGCTAATCGTGCTGTATGTGTACAAATGTTCACAGTTTATCCTGAGGCTGGTAATGAGTTAGTAAGCAGTGCAATTCTCAATGGAGAGTGAGACGGAGATAAATCCCCGGACTTCAACACTGCTGCTGGATAAACCTGGCCTTGCTGAAACCGAGAACACCCACTCACATCTGCACCATCTGTTTTGTGGCTCACTGGAAATCCCTACCAACCTCCCCCACCACTACCCCCCACCTCCCTGCAACCAGCACACACAAACACCCCCACTTTCCCCGCCCACCCTCCTCCTTCTCCCCCTCCTCCTCCTCATGGAATCGCCCACGCTTGCACACCCACACACTCCGGTACTCACTCACACACCGCTGATGGTGTCAAATGCTTAAATGCCAGACCACCTTCCACCTACCGGCTGCATCCCACATGCACTGAGGGAGGGAACAGAATACAGATATATCCTGCATAAACACACAAACATGCACTCACACTTGTACAGTACCCTGCTGTCCTGGAGTAGAGGGTTAATCCTTTTCTGCGTCAGACTGTTTTTCGGCTCAACTGTTTCTACTTGACTTGAAGTACATGATCTTTTAATGCATGTACGTTTTTGTTTGGTTACTTCTACAAGCAACAATTTAGTTATCCAATAAGACTAGATGTTAACATTACACACATTGTTAACCTTTCACATGAGGGTGTGAAAAGAAACATTTAGTATTTCTAGATAAAATTAGGAGGGGGGTTAATTTGTGTATTGAGCTAAATCACATGATAGAAGTTTCTGTCTGGGTTTGTCAAAATCCCCCAAAATGATGGACCATCATCTATCATGGGTTTTTCGAGGTATCATCCACTTTTTCTGTCCATAATAGTGATTTATTTTATTCATGTTTTGACCAGCCTTTATGTACATCTATCATTCGAACCAACTTGCATCATCCAGATCGGAAAAGAATGAGGCAATGCCGCTGGTTGTCAATACAAATTGTATAGAAGTCTATGAGAAAATGAAACCACCGCCAAATCGATATATTACTTCATTTAGCATTTTCCTGACCAGTTCATGTTTTCAATCACTATTTGTTTGTCTCCTTCAAGAGAAGATTTTGTAAATGAAATTCTAAATAATGTTCAAATGATAAATAAAGTATGCTACAAGGCTGGGCTACCTTGCGGCTGACAGGTTGGTGTTGTCCAGTTGGGACACCGTCTTAAATGTTGCTTTCAATCTGGCAAATCAGGAAAAAAATTGTCCTACTGTAGTTGTTTTCTCTGAACTCAAACTCCATTTTCACCTCTAAAGTTGCTTATTGGTCTGTAAACAAAGTGATTGAGTGTGACATAACCAGCATGCAGGACTCACCGGAGGGATAAGAGACAAAAATATGAATTTGTACGTATGGCAGGCCGCATAATAGAGAACTCAAAAGAAAACATTGCTTTAGGTGGAGGGACCCGTTGGCTCTCAATAAGTGTAATGAGTGTCATGATGCATCCAGACATGTCAGATTCCATGTCCTATTTTCATTAAGCAGGTTAATTGGTCTATCTGAATAAAGTTTCTGGCAACAACTATCAGCCCATGTTCTCGGATTTGACAGGGGGTCAGAAGCTAAATCAATTTTAATTCATAGCAAACATACATGTTGAATATATTGGGGTATAAGGCAGCTGGTAATGGCAGATAGGGACTTGTTTCCGCTAGGTATTACAATTGATGAGATTAGTCTGGTGTGTGGGTATGAGTGTGTGAGACAGAGGGAGGGAGGTAATCAGATTACAGAAACACTGTATACATCTATGTAAAGCCGAGTTAAGAGAGTGAAATTGAAAACTAAGAAGGTGAGAGGAAGTGTGTGTTTAAATGTGTGTGTGTGTGTGTGAGAGAGAAGAGGAGCCCTTGCTGACCCAGACGGCTTTCTATACCTCCCTCTAATACCACCTCAAGGTCAGCTGAGTTTGTGACTGTGAGTCTGGAACCTGCGTCGACTACAGCCCAGCTAATATCTGCTCTCTCAATGCCTGCTTTTTTCCCCGCTCTATCAGCTCTGTGTCGCACAATCCTCAGCTGTGATTAAACAACTGAAAGGGAGCGTGAATTGGGATGATGAGATAGAGACCGAGATGAATTTATGTGTGTGCGTGTGTGTCGGTGAATATTTTGAAGCTATGAGTAGGAAAAAGACACAGAGGCAGATCCGCAGAAAAAGACAGATGCGACTCAATGGTCACGGATGCTTCTGTTTACATTTAGAAATAGTCTCGTTCAACTGAGGCACACCTCATTGCTCCTTCCCACGGGAGCTGCAGCATAGCATCAGGATACATTTCCAGTACAGGTGAACTATAAAAAGGTTGGGGGGGAGCAAACAGAGATTGCTTAAATGCAGAGTCGAAGATTGTCTCTATATGCAGTGATGGAAAAAAGTTCTCACAGTATTTCCTTAAGTAACGGATAATATTACAATCTGAAATGACAACATTACAAGTAAAAGTCCTGATTACAAAAGGTTAATAAGTATTATCATTCAAATGTACTAGGCATCAAAAGTAAAATAACTTTGTGCAGGAAAGCTCTATCAAAAGTGGTGTATTATTTTAGAATATAATATCACTCTTTTTGTATCACTAACACATACAACTTAGGGTTAGGTTTGTGGTTGGGGTTATGTAGAGAAAATGTTGTAATTTATGTACAACCAAGTAGATTTGTAATTCATGAATGTAATGGATCAAGAAAGTGCAAAGGGGAAACAATGGCAATACACTATAATGATGAAGTACACCAAAATTATACTTAGGTAGAGTACTTGAGTGAATATTCTTTGTTACATTCAAACATTATCTACATGTCTCTGTCAAATGTGCTGAGATAATAACCATAGTTGTTGCCTTCTTTTTGCCCTTGGGTGCTTCTTTGTTATTATGTGCCACACAACGCAGAAAAGTAGCACTTAAAGAACCAAGGACTTTGTTTTTCTTTTTCTTCACTGCATTTAAAAGGAGAGTAGATCATCTCCAAGAAAGTATCCCCTGAAGCATGTGTATGTGTGCTGATGTTATTGTGATTGAAGTTCATCCATCAGATTCAGTACTAAAGTTTTGATTGGCTACTGGCCAGGCTGGGAAAACAGTATGTTTAACAACTTGAGTTCTCATTAAACCATGATGAAAGCACAAGAGACGCATTAGCTGTATTTCTTTATGTGTGCTGGTGTGTCTTATTATTCTCTGGGCGTGCGGCAAGATAATCAGAACCTAAGAGTTTGAGATGACATTATTCACAACCCACCACTTCCCCTCAGTCTACATTACAATGTAGGTGAAATGTGATTTGATGTCACTCATGAATAATAATACGGTTGTACTTTTAAGGACTATATTTCAACTTGCAATAAGATCTAGATGACAGCTTTCAGCGGTTCAAGATTACTTTTTGACAAATAGTGAAAAAGGAGGAAAAGGTTCACTTTGTTGCTGTGAGAAAATCTTGGCTTTGCTACTGCAAGGCATATATTTAATGATTTCATAGTGTTTACCCTCTTATTGTTCTGGTGTGTAACATGTCAATCTAATATTAAATAGCTAGGGCATTTTTGTGTCATAAAACCAAGCCTTTGTACTCCTAGAATGGTAAAAAATAATCAGGAATCAAATCACGACAATCATATTAATCATAGTCAAATGAATATGTAGACCATACACTCATACTTTAATGCATTTGCACTGTTGCAAAGTATAAATCCACACTTATTTATTCCTTTGACATTTTGCCTTTGAACCTTTGACTCACAATTGGAATGTCTGCATCTTCACCTCTCCAGAAATTGGGATTACACAACAAAAACACTGCTGAAATCAATTCACTTCCCCATTATTATCATATGCGTGCAGTACATCTAACACATCCAGCATTTACATCAAAAAGTGATAGATCTGCGAGGCAGCTTCCATCGGGGGAAGAATGCATTCTATGCATAAAGAAAGATCAAAGGGTGAGCTGGCTGAAATGTCCACATGGGACATAGAAGACTGAGAACAATGGGCAGGGGGGGGGGGGGGGGTCTGTGAAAATGAAATGGTTTTCCACAGATTTGTTAACTGTTGGAGGAGCTTGTAAACAGATTTTTACTCAGACGAAACAATACCAACCGCGGCAAACGTCTGCCTTCTATCGAGATGTGCGCTCTACAGATGAACAATTAGTTCAATTTATCTTACTTTTTTTTCCTGATGGAAGCAAAGCATTTCTGTTCAGCAAGCCTCGTTTTAAGTACAGTATGTTCCCTTCACTGCTCAATGCAGCCAGTAGTGTGTCTCAGAGCAGTGTGGGTATTAGAACTGTGTTACTAGAGGGAGGTAGGGGAGCCATGCGGGGCAAGCAAGGCTATAATGATGATCTTCACCATGAGTGATAATGAGTGCTAAGGTAATCCTCGCCTGGGACCATGCACAAACACAATAACTCACAGCACACTGAATGCCACCACACAAGATGCCTCACAGACACACGACTGGCCCTCCCGCACTTTGCCTGTGTGTCCTGTATGAGCTACAGAGCATGCAAGGAAATCAGAGTCACGCAATCTTGCCGCGAGGAGCCAAACTTAAGTCCTCCAACCCAGCCCAAAGGCTGTTATGTTGATACTTCTCCTCCTCTTCCTCTCCTAACAGTTTCATTTTTTTATCACACAGGCAATCACAAAGATAGCGTTTCTCTGAAACCCTTCCTCTCGCTCAGTGATGGGAACCGAGGACCCATGCTATTGTACCCCCGAAGCCCAGGCTTGTTAGCTGTAGCCATATCGAAGAGTATAGGAGGAAGAGATGGAAGAAGAAGATGAGTACTGGAGGGGTGTGTGTTTGTGTGAGGAAAGCAGAGAAAGAAGACAGTGGCGTGCGGATGGTGTGTGTGTGTGTATGTGTGTGTGTGTGTGTGTGTGTGTGTGTGTGTGTGTGTAAAAGACACTGTAGTACTTCCGCAGATAAAAGGAAGGAAAAGCGAATCTCTCTTCCATGTGTCATAAGTCTGTCCCTTTGAATGAGAGTTAAATCCATCAAATGAAAGTGGAAGAGCTCTCTCTCTTCCCCCCCTCTTCTTGCTTATTCTCTCTCTCACTTCCTGTTCCTCTTTGATCTGATTGTTTCTTTCTCTCTGGACCAAATCAATCTGCCACCCACAGGTCGTGCCATGGCAAAAAAGAAGACATGAACGCATGTGTTTGAGCAGGCCCGCGTGACACATAAAGGTTATTCGCGCGTGCTTGTTTGTGTTTCTGAGTGTTGCCTTCACACACAGCAGCAGTCTCCCCGCTATGCTTATGAATAAAGATGATATTAATCCTTAAAACATGGAAGAGGGGATTACTGTGTTTATGTATGTCTGCGGAAATTGAGTGCTCTCACTCAGCGATGGTGGCATGTTTGGACTTCCAAGAAGCTTTGTGAAATGGCAGGAAAGAGAGTGAAAAAGAGAGAAAAAAGAATAAAGCTCTTGCATGCTGGCTGTGAGTGGGTGCAGAGCAACCATATGTTCTTTAGGTAATTCATGGAAAATAAGAGACATATTGGGTTTTATGGCTCTATTTTTAGCACCTACTGTTTCAAATTACTGCTGGTGCTTCCACGTGTTTCAATTTCCCCCAGCAACCTGCCAATATTTCTTCTGTCTTCTCAAAATCCACAACACGATAAGAGAGAGTATAGGGGAGTTAAGAATTCAGAGAAGCCGAGTAACCAATCTCCCAAAATAGGTCAGTTTGAAAGCACGATGAATTTTCATACAGCCTTTTAAAAGGGCTTTTTAGGAGTGAGGATTGTGTAGGAGAAGATGCTGCTGAGGATCTCTTTCACACACACACGCACGCACACACACACACACACACAGTTGGGTCGAGGTTCGTGGAAGGGCCGTGAAGACTACTACTGCCCCCTGGTGTTTGCCGCTTGGATAACATGTTTTTTTTCTTTTTCACTTTCATCCATGGGCTCACCTCTACTGAGCGTTTGGCAAGGCAAGAACGTGTGTGTTCAGCTTCCTCACATCATGATCACGGCTTCAATGAAGATGTGGGTGTCCAAAACGCTGAACCAGAACGGATGAGATGTCCGTTTGTTTCTGCTTGACACGCCTCTTTCTGCAGCTTCCAGATCCAGAGCCTACACAAACAAAAGGGAGAGGGAGAAATCAATGAGGATGTGCCAGACTTGGCTCTCCTATCCAGAAAAATATGAGTTCTCTCATCGGCTGCCGCATCACATTCAGCCTATGGTTGTGTAAGAATAGGGAGGCGATCTCTGACTCATCATCCTGAAATAAAACAAGCAATTATTCATATCCTGTTTGGAGAAGAATCAAAGAAGTTAATACTGCTGACAAGGCACTCAGCTTCCCCGCCAATTGCTATTCTTTTCAACTCTTTTCAACGTATCTACTGTATATAGCATGTATCTTTATTCTAATATCTCATCTCAATGGGGAACTGTGATTAAAGTGTCAAATCAGTTCCATTCGTTCAAGACACCCATTTAAGTAAATCATTTATTCATTGTGCTCTGAAAAGAATGGCTCAATGCAGTTGGATTTTTAAAGCTATTATATTGAAATAGCCTGTCCGGTTAAGTATTCATATTTACCCAGGGAAGAGGAAACATGTATGAAATGAACAGAAATACATTTTAAATTACATTACCATTGTGTTATGCAGTAGATGAAAGGGATCATACTGTGAAGGGGTCATACTTTGTAATCGCTATAAAATAATGTGCTGCACAAAATAATTATTCTAAGCAACTGAAATTAAAATGGTTATGATTTATATATATTTTTGTAATCATGGTTTATATGACCTACCGTATGTAGAAGTTATTGCTCTGTCATTGTGATGTCCACAGACAAGCAGGGTAACAATTACACTGCACCCTCACCTTCCGTAGATTCGCTTCAGTTCAGCTGCAGTAAAACATGCCAATGATTAACACCACACATTTTATTTGATTGTAATCTGACATATTTTCAAACATTTTAGCACAGCAAACACAAGTATTTGTTTGCATTAATTACTTTCTTTGACTTGGGTATACGAATTGTCAAAAAATCAGCTCCTATCGTCTATTGAATAGACGATAGGAGCTGATTTTTAGATAGGAATAGACTCTATTCCTATCTACTATTCCTTGACCTTTACATGGAACGTCACGGGGTTAAGGAATAGTGGATAGGAGAATTCAAAACTACTTAGGAAAAGAGACTGCGGTGCTTTGAGTATCCTGCACTTACACTATCCGACGCATCATAAATGTATGATGCGCCAGCGGACGTTATTAATGTGCGTCTGCTGTGGGGAAACTACAGTGTCCTATAAAGCGGACTACTGAAAGCGCATCTAGAGACTTTGCACCGTGCTCTTTGATGGTTTTGTGTTATGCTTTATGAGCGTGGACAACAGAGAAACATATATTCTTCATTAACCAAGGTTGGAATTGAAATAAAAAACTCACTCTCCGGTCCAAACGTATTAATCCAGATGAATCCCAATCAGATGACTATATGAAAATGGGCCTTAACCTATCAGTGTGTATATCACCATTAAAGCATGTTTTTAAAAGTTTAACAAACCCCACACAATTGAGTAAACACGGAGAAATGTTGACTTTATTTGATTATTTCAGTAAAAAAGTAATGTTCAAGTTTTCCTTTTGATGAATATAGTGCTGAACGTTAAAAACAAAGCACGTTAGCAAAGTTTTAACTAACTTAATAAGCACTGTAACTTGTCATAGGCATTTCTTGTCACGATCGGTTGTTTCCGTGAACCGCAAAATGTTGTGTCACGGCAAATACTGTGGCCGCAAGGCATTGTGGGACAGCATTTTCTCCTTTCCTTTCGTAAAGGAAGGTACAGTGTTTCCTATGCTAAAAGAGGTTATAAAGGAAGTTTCAAAGCTCCTTTCCTATCATCTAGAGAGAATTCGAACAGGTCTTATCATGGCCGCCACTTGGGTACTTCCTGGGTCATTTCACTCCGTTAGGAACCTTCCTAAACTAAACTGACTATTCGACTGTAACCCCGGAGTGACCGTGTTCATTGGGGAAGTTACTTCTGGGTCCAACAAAAGGTGTGGCTGAGCACAGAGGACTCATAAATACTGCAAGCAGCGAATTGGGACGGGTTGAGACAAAGCACCTGCTTCCATGTCAAAGGGGGGGATTGGGTTTTGTCAGTGTCCTTTGTGTATTCTGCTAATCTTAATTACCCCATGGTTTCTACTTAGTTTGGCAGATCCACTATATGTTCCTTGGTCTGTCATTGTAGCAGGTCAGTTTGTTGAGTTAATGTCATGGAATGAAGTCAACATGTTAGACAGTGGGATGGATGGTTAAACCTTTTTATATGTTGTGATTTTTGATGGTTGTTGTGCGCTATTTAGCGATGAACTTTTTTATTTATAAACCTATGCATGCTTTGTTTAACCTCCCTAACGAACTGTCACAACAAAGACAGACACTGCAAATTGACACACCAGAAACCAGTGAAAATCAGCGATCTCATTCGCCAGTTGGCAAATCCACTCCCCCATAAATACGCTGATTACCTGTTAGACGGGGCGTTTTTATTTTCTCCTCACAGTTACTGCCTCAGATCGCCGCAGATCGGATCGGACCGGATCGGACCGGATCCCTTAACTGCTACTCGCAAAGGACGGACGGAAATTGAACATCATTCTAACCATATCTCATTTAAATATCTATACATGGACTGTTTTAAACTAACTTCGAATTATAAATAAATCATTTTATACATATATTGGTGTCCTTCTCACTGTGTTGGTGTGGCCAGGAATCCGAATCTTTAAATATAAATTTGATGTTAGTAGGCCATTACATTAGTGGCGTTGTCGGCAGGATTCCTTTTCCACACCATACAGTGTAGAATGGCAGATGATGAATTTGACGTTTTAAGGCCCAGTGTGTCATCAGAAAATGGGGGCAGGCTAGGAAATAGTCAGCCTGTGGTAAATGCGATGATGATGCCTTGGTTTATGGGTGTTCCATGGATCCCAAAGTTTAATGGTGACAGAGGTGAAATGTGTTTTTCAGAATGGCATGGGCAGGTTCAGGCGATGCTGAGGGCACAGGGATTAAATGAGGAACAGAAAATAGATTTTATTTTTGGGGCACTTGAGGGTAATGCAAAAAGGGAGATGCGGCTTCTTGACCCCACCAAACTCTCAAGTAGCATAGCCATGCTGCAGGAGTTAAAGAGACTGTATGGACGTGTAAGCCCAGTAGCCCAGCTTCGGACACAGTTTTTCAAATGTTACCAACAGGAAGAGGAGACTGCTGCTTCTTTCCTTCTTCGGCTCCGTGAATTATTCCACAAATGGAAAGAAGTGGAACCAGCTGGCTCCGCTAAGGATGAGTTGACTATCCGAGACCAGCTTGTCCTTGGTTTGAGGTCCGGTATGGTACAGCAGGAACTTCAAAGGCAGGTGCGTAGAAATCCTACAATGTCCTTCAGTGAGGTGTGTAGTGAAGTTAGAGCTTTAGAAACTGAACTAAGGATGGAGTCTGCATGTGCATCACGTGTTTCAGTACCACAGCCACGGTCGGCCATGGCATCACCTAGCCTGGAAGAATGGAGAGACACAGTGAGAGCTGAACTCAGGAATGAAATGAAAGACCAACTGTCTATCATTAAAGAAACCCTCACAGAAGAGATCAGACGCCAACTCTCCCCTCAAAATGCCCCAGTTGGGCACAGAGACTCCACCCCACCCCCTAGCAGACTAGTTCAGAGAGGACATAACACACCCTCACCCAGGCAACAAAGGTTTGAGTGGGACCAACGTGGCCAACCTATTTGCAGAGGCTGTGGGCAGGCTGGTCATATCCAGAGAAACTGCCAGCATGTAAGGGGACAGTTAAACTAACAGCCCCAGTCACTGAGAGCCAAGTGGTTGGGGAGGGGAATAAGGGAAACCAAACAAATAGGCCCTCTATGGTTGGGGAGTGTCCAGGGGTTGAAATACTAGTCTCAGGAGTAAAATTACCCTGCTTGCTCGATACCGGCTCACAAGTTACGCTGTTTAGCGAAACCTTCTTTCAGAAATGGTTGAGTGGAGAACAAAAAAGGAGCCCACAAGACCTGCACTGGCTAACTCTCAAGGCAGCCAATGGACTACAGATCCCCTACACCGGGTACGCCATCCTGGATTTCTCAGTGGGAGGAGTCACTGTGCAAGGTAAAGGAGTCATCATTGTCAAAGATGAGTGTCTGAAGGCTGAAAGAGGTATACTAGGGATGAATGTGATTTCACACTGCTGGAAAGAACTGTTTCAGGGAGTCCATCCCGGGCTGACTGCATTCGGAACGACCATGTCCAAACAAGCTAAAGTAGAGTGGGAACGTGCCTTTGCTGTCTGCCAAAAGGTGTCACAAACAGATTCCTCAGACGTACCGGTGGGAGTGGCCAGGTTGACCCGCCAAGAATCAGTGGTTGTGCCTCCAAACAGCGAGATGGTGCTCTGGACACAGCTGTATGGGGCGAAGACCAAGTCAGATTTTTGTGCCCTAGTGGAAGGACCAGAAAGAGATGACGAGTGGCAGGTAGCCCGCACCGTCGCCTGGGTGGTGAAAGGACGGCTCCCCATAAGGGTATGTAACCTAAATCCTTACCCAGTCGTAATACCCCAACGGCGCCCGCTTGCTAATATCTCCAGGTTGAACCAAGCCAGCTTCGGGGAGAAAGGGACCTTGTGCTGAAAACCTCAGACCCAGGTGTAATAGAGGTGGATGTCCAGGTGAACCAGGTCACCTGTGAAGGCCAGCATCCAGTGAACTTGCTAAAAGGAGAGGGATTGTCGACCGAACAACAGCAGAAAATGGACTCCCTGTTGCAACGATGGAGGGATGTCTTTGCAGCAGGGGATGAGGAGTTTGGCCAAACAAATGCTGTCCTCCACTCCATCCCCACAGGCTCTGCACCACCTAGCCGGGAGCGCTACAGACCAATCCCACCAAGCCTCTACCCTGAGTTGAGGAGCCTTATCCAAAACATGTTGGACACAGATTTTATTAAGGAAAGGTCTAGCACTTGGGCAGCACCCATCATACTGGTGAAAAAGAAAGATGGATCCTGGCGCTTCTGTGTCGATTACAGAAAGCTCAATGCCCTGACTCACAAAGACGCCTACCCCCTGCCCAGAATTGAAGAATCCCTCACAAGTCTAAAACAGGCCGCTTGGCACTCCACTCTAGACCTCGCAAGTGGATTTTGGCAGGTGGAAGTGGATCCAAGGGATCGGGAGAAGACGGCCTTCACCACTCCCATGGGCCTCTACGAGTTCCAGAAGATGCCTTTTGGGCTTTGTAATGCCCCTGCCACTTTCCAAAGACTAATGCAGCGCTGCTTGGGAGGACCGGTAAACGAGTCCCTACTGATCTATTTGGATGACGTAGTAGTATACTCCCCTGATTTCGATACCCACATTGAACACCTGGAGCAGGTCTTCGAAAAGTTGTCTATCCATGGCCTGAAGTTACAGCCTCATAAGTGCCACTTGTTTCGGAAAAAGGTCAACTACCTTGGACACGTCATCTCAAAGGATGGTGTATCCACAGACCCTGAAAAGACCACTGCTGTAAAGAACTGGACAACCCCGTCAACCGTCAAACAGGTACGGTCATTCCTTGGATTTGTGGGATATTACCGTAGATTTATGAAGGGTTTCTCCAAAATCGCTGCACCCCTTAACGCTCTCCTAGTAGGTTCTGCCAGTATGCGACAAGGAAAGAATGCTGTTGATTGGACTACAGACTGCCAAGTGGCATTCGATGCTCTGAAGACTGCTTTGGTGAGTGCCCCAGTTTTGGCATATGCCGACTTTGCAAAGCCATTCCATCTCTACACTGATGCTAGCCTAGGAGGATTGGGGGCAGTGCTATCACAAGTACAGGATGGCAGGGAGAGGGTAATTGCTTATGCCAGCAGAAGCTTACACCCCACTGAAAGGAACGACCAAAACTACAGTTCATTCAAACTGGAGTTTTTGGCCCTAAAGTGGGCTGTCACTGAAAAGTTTAAAGATTATTTGTGGGGCAACAAATTCCTTGCTTTTACAGACAATAACCCACTTGTCCATCTGAATACAGCACACTTGGGTGCCACTGAACAGAGGTGGGCAGCCCAGCTGGCAAACTTTGACTTTGAGTTGAAATATCGCCCTGGCTCTGCAAACAAGAATGCTGATCTTTTGTCCAGGTTATCACAAGATGCAGAACCCACCCAGCAGGTCCAAGTACAGACAGCAGCGGTGGAATCGGAGGGCACCCCTGAAACTGAAGATCATTGGAAGCACTGTCAAGACGGAGACCAAACACTGGTTCAAGTGAAGGAGTGGGTGGCAAGAGGACACTTCCCACTAGCTGAGGAAAGGAAAGCCAGTCAGCCTGCAGTAAAACGCCTCTTGCGAGAATGGAGACGGTTACACATCCAAGAAGGTGCGTTGAAGCGGAGAACCCAAGAACGCCATACTGGGCTGAACCTCTCCCAAATTGTGGTGCCCGCTAACAAAAAGAAGGAGCTGTGGGACAAGTATCACCAAGCCTCAGGGCACATGGGCGTAGCCAAGATCGATGCCCTGCTGAGGAAGACTTTCTACTGGGCAGGGATGGGAACTGACCTACAGACATGGGCATCCAATTGTGCAAGCTGCACCCAACAGAAAAGGGGCCCAGAGGTAAGAGCACCTTTAGTTCCTATCCTAACATCATACCCTTTGGAAATTGTCGCAATTGACTACCTGTCTCTTGGCCGGCCTGGTGACACTTACCCTTATCTATTGGTTATGACTGACCTTTTCACGAAGTATGGATGGGCCATCCCTACAAAGGACCAGACGGCAGCCACCACAGCTCGTGTTCTCTGGCGACACCTCATCCAACCATGGGGTTGCCCGGAACGTATCCTGTCTGACCAAGGTGCAGCCTTTGAGTCAAACCTAGTGGCACAGCTGTGCAGCCTTTATGGGTGTTCAAAGGTCCGAACCACACCCTACAGGCCCCAAGGAAACGGGGCCTGTGAAAGATTTAACAAGACTCTGCTGTCCCTTCTAGGATCATTGAGCTTGGAAGACCAAGTACACTGGCAAGACCACTTGCCTTCTCTGCTCCAGATGTATAACAATACCACTCATGAGACGACTGGAATGACCCCACACTTTGTAATGTTTGGCCGACATGCCCGTCTGCCTGTTCAAACTGTTATGGGTGCACCACCACTGACCCAGAGACATGACCTGGTAGGCTGGGTTCACCAACATAACCTGACCTTGCAGAGAGTCTATAAACAAGTGGCAACAAAGACCAAAGCAAACAGACTGCGAGACAAGGACAGGTATGATCAGAAAGCAAAGCACCTCCCCTTGCTACCCGGAGAGCGGGTGCTGTTGCGAAATTTCCGCCGCAGAGGGCAGGGCAAGTTGGCGCCCCATTGGCAGCCCCAACTCTATGTTGTTCTGGATCAACTATGCCCTGGCCTGCCAGTTTTCCAGATCAGGCCAGAAGGAAAGGAAGGCCCTATTAAGACAATCCATCGTAACCATCTTAGGCCTTGCCCTTTCGATCCACCCCAAGTACCACAAAATGCCCCAGATATCGAAACGAACCCCATCTTCCCCAATGCGCTACTTCATAGGCCCCTGTTGTTGCCTTTGACCCTTGTGCCCACAGTAATTGCCCCTCCCACAGGTCCTGTGGGAGAGGACCCTGCGGCCCCACAAGACCCAAGAAATGCATCACCCCTGCGAAGGTCTCAAAGACAAAATAGGGGTAGGCCTCCAGACAGGTATGGACAGTAAGATTGTCGGGACGACAACTGTTAAAGGGGGGAGGAGTGTCATGGAATGAAGTCAACACATAGACAGTGGGATGGATGGTTAAACCTTTTTATATGTTGTGATTTTTGATGGTTGTTGTGCGCTATTTAGCGATGAACTTTTTTATTTATAAACCTATGCATGCTTTGTTTAACCTCCCTAACAAACTGTCACAACAAAGACAGACACTGCAAATTGACACACCAGAAACCAGTGAAAATCAGCGATCTCATTCGCCAGTTGGCAAATCCACTCCCCCATAAATACGCCGATTACCTGTTAGACGGGGCGTTTTTATTTTCTCCTCACAGTTACTGCCTCAGATCGCCGCAGATCGGACCGGACCGGATCCCTTAACTGCTACTCGCAAAGGACGGACCCCCGCAGTTCCTCTTCGCCACTGGACCAGACTGTCGTTCGACCCTTGCGATCCAACGCTTGCAGACTCCAGATTAAGGAAAGTAGCTATTTCTCCTGCTCTCGGCTGTTGGTTTTGAGTAATCGGAGTTGTGTTGGTGTGCCCTAAATCTCCCTCTTATTTGTGTGTCGAGGGCTCTGCGACCAGAGGCTGACGGACGGTGTGGCAGGCCGGCAAAGTGCAAACTCTGGCACTGGATTAACCGGATTTGAACAATGAAAGACACTTTCTTCCGGCAGAAAGGGAACCAGAGTGGAGTTCGGTATTAACCGGATTGGACTTTTTAGTATGGTTGAACCCCTTGTCTGAACTGCATTTTGTATTTGAGTAGTTTAGATGAATTGAACATCATTCTAACCATATCTCATTTAAATATCTATACATGGACTGTTTTAAACTAACTTCGAATTATAAATAAATCATTTTATACATATATTGGTGTCCTTCTCACTGTGTTGGTGTGGCCAGGAATCCGAATCTTTAAATACAAATTTGATGTTAATAGGCCTTAGTAGGCCATTACATTAACACCTGTTAATGTGATGTAAGTTGATTTGAGGTATTTTCTGTTGGCCTCTTTTATAGTTATTAGAGATTGTTGGTTTATAATGTTTTATAAAGAAATGTTAAGGGTTATACGTATCTGTATTGACATATTGTTTTGTTTACAAGAAGGGTGAATTCAGTGTCAGTTATTCGTTAAGTTGTCATATTTCCTATGTTTTAGAAGTCCTTGAATTTCACATTTGTATTGGTTGGTAGAGGTGTCAGTTATATAGCGAACAAATCAGACTGCAGTGTTCTAACCTACTGGGTTTGAGAAGAGGGGGGACTTAGGTCGGAGAAACGCGAAAAGTAGAGAGCGGCAAAGACGGAGAAGTTAAGAGCGGAGGAAAACGATTTTATTTATTTTGGGTTACTAATGTTAATAAGTACTGTTGTGTGTTCGAGTACCTGGGAGAAGAGCGTGGAACCCATTTGGTGACTATGATGGCCTCACAGAATGTCCTTATTCTGCTATCCAACTAGCTAAACACCTTCCCACAATGAGATCCGGACACCGAGGGTGAAGATGACTCTTTATATGGGAAATTGTGAAACTGAAATACACACAGTACATACACCAGTAAATATATGGCAATATGAGTTACACATAAATGGCTCAGACAGATGCGATCAATACAAGGCTATTCAAAGCTAGCAGGGCAAATAAACTGTAAAACTCTGGCTGGAAATTATAAGGCATTATTCTTAATGTAATTAGTTTTAGGCACAAATGTCATAACAACATGTACTTACAGAGAATGCCTAGGAACAACTACAGGAAAAGCATAATAAACGTCCGTGCTGCTCTTAACCATGCTGTCTACTATTTCTTCTTCTGGCTTTCTGCCTACTTCCTGTAGCTACAGTGCATCGAGTATCAAAATAAAAGTCTCCACATCGTTTAGTCTAAAATAACTGCTGGCAGAGCCAGAACACTCCCCGTCTGGTATCTTTAGAGATACCATAACACATTAAAATGACACATTACTCTGGGGATAGAAGGAACACTAGTTCTGTAATAGGTCTGTAATAGTTCTTTGTTTTCCCTTGCTGAACAACCTTGACTTCAGCCTTTCTTATGAGACCATCTTGACTTGGAACAGTCTTAACAACGACCCCCGTAGGCCACTCATTCCTTCGGGCCTGTTTCTCCTTGAGAAGGACTACGTCTCCTGGCTTGAGATCTGGTCTCTTGTGTTGCCACTTCTGCCGGGACTGCAGAGTAGCAAGATACTCCTTACGCCATCTGTTCCAGAACTTGTCGGCCAGCAGTTGAACGCGTTTCCACTGGTTCTTTAAGATCTCCCTTGGACTGCAGCTGCCTAAAGGTGGAAGGGATGTGCCTGATTTCTGGGTCAGCAGGATGGAGGGTGACAAAATGTGGGGATGCTCAAGGTCCGATGAGACTGGTATCAAAGGACGGGCATTAATTATGGCTGTGACCTCGGCCAGGAAGGTAGTGAGTGTCTCATGTGTAAGATGTGCTTGTCCAGCACGCAGCAGCATGCTGTCCAGTATGCGCCGTGCAACGCCGATCATCCGTTCCCACACTCCACCCATATGGGATGAATGGGGTGGGTTAAAGGTCCATGAACATCTTTCTTCTTGCAGGAAATTCTGGACCTTGCCCTGCTCTGTGGTGCTGATGCCCATTTCTCGGCATGCACCAACGAAGTTTGTCCCACAATCTGAGCGCAACTGTTTGGCTGGGCCACGCAGCGCGAAGAAACGCCTCAGGGCATTGAAGAAGCTGGAAGAGCTCATGTGCATAAACAGGTGAACAGGATTGCCCACCTCTTACTGTTAGCCTGACCCCCGCGTGTTCTCCTTGTGGATACTTCCCATGGCCCGAACATGTCCATGCCCACGTGTGAGAAGGGAGGGTCTACTTGAAGACGATCTGCAGGCAGGCCACTCATTTGTTGCTCTTCAATCTTGCCTCTGAGGCGTCTGCAAATCACACATTTGTTTAATATCTTCCCAATGCACCTTTTCGCTCCTATTATCCACAGGCCGCTCTCTCTGACAGCGCCCTCCGTAAAGTGCCTCCCCTGATGCTGCACTCTCTCATGATGGTGTCGTATAAGAAGAGTGGTGACATGATGACTGCCAGGTAGGATGATTGGGTTTGTTTCTTTTAATTCAAGGCCTGACTGACTGATACGCCCACCTACTCTCAGCAGGCCGCTGCTGTCGATGGTAGGATTCAGCTTGATGAGTGGGCTTTGCTTGGACAGGTCACGTTTTGCAGTGATGCAATGGAACTCCTTTGCATAGACTTCATGCTGTGTATTGCTGATGGCAAAACTCTCTGCCTCTTCAAGCATTGCACTGGTAATGGCCTTCTTACAGATGTGCCACCCCAGGCAGTCTCCTTCATTATGCGGGTGAGCGAAACAGTAGGCTATATGTCTGAGTCTGGCCACGGCACGGATCAGAGATCTCCATGTGGAGAAGCGTTCCCAACGTTTGGAGTCTAGGAAGCCCTCAGTGATGTGTGTGGACATGGTTTTTACCTCAGGGCGGATCTCTGCATCTTTTTCAGGGTCAAGAAGGTCAAACTCTGTTTGCTGCTCAGGTGGTGACTTAGAGTTGAGAAATAGCGACGGGCCTGTGAGCCATGAGGTGTTGTGAAGTCTTGAGGCTGGAACAGAGCGTGAGCCATGGTCAGCAGGATTCTGATCCGTTGGCACATAATGCCATTGTTCAGGAGCGGTAGACTGCCTTATACGCTGGACTCTGTTATTTACGTAGACATAGAAGCGTCTTGACTGGTTGTAAATGTAGCCCAGGACGACCTTGCTGTCGGTGTAAAAGATGACAGAGTCGAGTGGGAGGTCTATTTCTTCACTTACTACCTCTGCAATTTCAACGGCCATCACCGCTGCACACAGTTCGAGCCTGGGAACTGTGAGTTCAGGCTGAGGAGCGAGCCGCGCTTTGCCCAAGACGAATCCCAGCTCTGATGTCCCTTTGGTGCTGGCAACTCTCAGGTAGGCAACGGCGGCTATGGCTTTGACAGACGCGTCGGAAAAGACGCATAGTTCCATGCTTCGGATCTCCGAAGGGGGAATGGTGGAGTATGTGCGGGGCACATGAATGCTGCTGAGGTGCTTCAGTGAGGTTCGCCACTCGGTCCATTTCTCACGCATGTCCTCAGGGAGAGGGGAGTCCCAGTCAGAGACCTGTGCAGACAGCTCTCTGAGCAATAGCCGACCCTGGATGGTCACTGGAGCAAGGAACCCCAGTGGGTCGAAGAGGCTGTTCACCATGGAAAGCACGCCCCTGCGTGTGTAAGGGCCTTCGTTCTGAGGTACATGAAATGTAAAGTGGTCTGACATGATGTTCCATTTCACCCCTAGGCTTCGCTGATCAGGTAAGTCGTCCATGAACAGGTCGAGATCCTGGAGGTCTTTGGCACGGTCTTCCACTGGAAATGCATTCATCACCGCAGCTTTATTGGAGGCCACCTTGTGGAGCCGGAGGTTGGAGGTTGCCAGCATCCTCTGTGTTCTTTTGAGGAGGTCGACTGCTTGCTCCACAGTAGAGACGGATTTTAGGGCATCGTCAACATAGAAGTCACGATCAACGAAGCGTCGCACGTCAGCGCCGTAGAGTTCTTCTCCCTGGCGGGCAGCTCTTCGTAACCCATAGATGGCCACTGCGGGAGAGGGGCTGTTTCCAAAAACATGTACCCTCATTCTGTAGTCCACCACCTCTTTACTCAGGTCATTGTCTCTGTGCCAGACGAAGCGTAGAACATCCCTGCAGTCTTCTCGCACAAGAAAACAATGAAACATTTGTTGTATGTCAGCAGTGATTGCAACTGGGTTCTTCCTGAATCTTATGAGAACACCCAGCAGGCTATTGTTCATGTTCGGCCCAGAGAGCAGCACGCTGTTGAGTGACGTGCCTTCAAACTGTGCACTCGAGTCGAACACCACACGTATCTGTGAGGGTTTTTGTGGGTGGTAGACACCAAAAAAGGGCAGATACCAATACTCCCCGCTGTCCTGTGTTGGTGGAGCAAGCTCTGCGTGGTGACTGTCTAAGATTTTCTGCATGAAGTCCATAAAATGAGATTTCATCTCTGCATTCTTATCGAGTGTGCGGTGCAGAGACTTCAGACGACTCATGGCATATCGGCGGTTGTTAGGTAGACTCATCCGCGGCTGGCGGAAAGGTAGCGGAGCCACCCAACTGTTCGCTGAATCCTGAAAGACTTCATTTTCCATTGTCTCAAGGAACAGGAGATCTTCCATTGATGGCGCTAACTTGTGATCGTTCCTGGTTTGCTGGAAAACTGATACGCCCAGGTTGTCACTGTGTGTCACTTGGCTGACAGGCTGGGGCTGATCAGGGAAGAAGAGTCTCTCCTTTACCTTCAAGTGGTTCTTACAAGGGGGCAGGCAGCTTGGTCTGCCGTTTTCAAGGATGTACGTTTTCATACTAGTGACCTCAGGAAGCCGATGTGTGCTGCCCAGGCACACATCGCCGACAGATCACCCACCCTAAGTCTAGCCTCTGTGCGTAAGGTGCGTCATGTGGTCCATTGATCTGTTTACGCACCTTGTGCACTCTCAGCATGTCCCTGCCCAGCAGTAGCAGGATCTCAGCACTCATGTCGATCTGTGGTATTTCACTGGCGATAGCTCTTAGGTGGGAGTGGCTGTGTGCGGCGGCTGGAGTTGGTATTTCTTCTCTGTTGTTAGGGATCATATTGCACTCCAGGAGCGTGGGTAGAGTTAGGCTGATGTCGCCATCCGCAGGTTCAATGACGAACCCTGTAGCTCGCCGACCGGACGCCTCACCTACACCAGAGCAGGTTTTCAGAGTGTAAGGGTATGTGGGCCCACTCATACTGAAGATGTCAAAAAACTCTGAGCGCGCCAGCGACCTGTTGCTCTGGTCGTCTAGCATGGCGTACATCCTCTTGCCCTTGTTGCGGCTGTCTGCTGGGTAGACCGTCACAAGGCATATCTTGGAGCAAGACTTGCCATTGAAGCCTTCCCGGCATACCTCCGTGCATTTGGAAACCACTGCAGTTTCTGGCGCTTCATAGCTCTCCCCGCCATTCTCTGATGGGGGTGGTGAGGTCTTGGAGACCCATGGAGCTGGGCCTGGGTGCATCGCTGTTGGGTGTCTATGGCTATAACACTCAGTGCATTTGATTGCTGCCTCACAGTCTCGGGCCATATGCTTATTTGACGCACAGCACTTAAAACAAATGTTATTCTCCTTTAATATTTTCATTCGTTCATTCATTAGCTTTTCTCTGAAGCCGCGGCACCTTTGCAGGGAGTGTGGTTTTTGATGCACAGGGCAGTGCTTCTCTGGGTCTTCGACAGTGAGCGTGGGGTTAGAGTGGGCAATGTCAGTTTTGTGCACAGAGACTGTTCTGCGGCTGCTGTTGTGAGTTTCACTAAACTTATCTGTCCTGTTTGCAGCACTAGAGAGAGAAAAACTAAAGCTTGGGTCGTTGCGTGCCTTTGCCTGCTTGCGCACGAACTCTAGAAAGAATTGGAATGGAGGATAGGGAACCCTAAATTCTTGTTTGTATCGTGAGCCTTCCATTACCCACTTGTCCTGCAGCCCATATGGCAGTTTCTCCACTATTGGGTTTATACCCCTTGCTGTGTCGAGATATGATAGGCCAGGTAAGTATCCCTCACGCTTTGCAGACTCAATCTCCAATAGCAAATCAGATAGCTCTCTGAGTTTATGGGGCTCCTTGTGGGATATTTTAGGAAATTGTTCGAGTTTCCTGAAAAGTGCACCCTCTATAGCTTCGGGCGAGCCATACATCTCTTCTAACCTCTCCCATACGAGCCATAACCCTGCTGCTTGATCTCTCACGTTCACTGATCTAATGCGGCGTGCTTGCTCTGCAGATTCTGGGCCTAGCCATCTTATTAGCAGATCTGTCTCTTCTCCTGCTCTGAGGTCTAGGCTTTCAATGGTGTTCACGAATGAGCCTTTCCAGGATAAGTAATTTTCTGGCTTATCATCAAACCTGGTGAGTCCTGATGACACCAGCTGACTTCGTGCTAGGTACCTCGCCAAGTCAGATGTAGCTGTGTCACTGGAGCGGTGAGGAGCCCAGGGTCTGGTGGGGCTGTGGTCATTATACCTGGGTGTGTAAGCCATTACGCCTGGCCTGAGGGGGCTGTGGTCAGCGTACCTCGATGTGTGTGCAGGTAAGCCTGACCTGAGTGGGTTGTGGTCAGCATGCCTGTATGTGTGTGCAGGTAAACCTGACCTCAGTGGGTTGTGGTCAGCGCACCTAGAAGTGTGAGGAAGTAAGCCTGGTCTGAGTGGGTTGTTCTCAGTGTGCCGGGATGCGTGCGCAGGTAAGCCTGGCCTGAGTGGGTCGTGGTCAGCGTGCCGGGATGCGTGCGCAGGTAAGCCTGGCCTGAGTGGGTCGTGGTCAGCGTGCCTGGATGTGTGAGGAGGCAAGTCTGGCCTGAGTAGGTCGTGGTCAGCGTGCCGGGATGCGTGAGCAGGTAAGGCTGTATGCTGTGGCTGACTACCCAGGAGCTCAGTGCAATTGTGTCTGCCCGCACGACCCTCGTCCGCATGGGGGACACCATCTGCGAGGTGGTGGTCGTCAGGAGCTGGGGTGTTACTTTCCTTATCTCCACATACGGATACATATGTGCTATGATTGTGGGGCATTTGCTCGTCCTGTGAGCATAAATCTACGGGTGAACGATAGCTGCCACTGAGATGGCTGTGTCTCTCTACATAATCCTCAGTGCGCTGTTCCGCACTTTGCCTGGGCGATAACTCTGGTCCACGACTGCGGCACTCATCTTCAAAGTCTACGGCCACAGCCTCCATTACTACAGCTTCCGCCGTAGCGGCTTCTGCCTCTCTTTCCCTTTCTAAGGCGATGAGTGTTGCCTCTAGACGGGCTTTTTCCATCTTTAATTCAATCTCTTCACGTGAATAGGCAGCTCTTGTGTGTGCGGCTTGGGCTTTAGCACGTGCTGTGGCTGCTGCCAGTGCTACTGTACATGAAGCTCTACTCATATGAGAGTCTGCAGATCTAACTGATGCACTTTTTCTGTCCATGGCTGCTATGGATGTTTTTTACCTCAATCCTTACTGGTGACGTGGCAGTTGCTGTACCGGTTCAGGCTTCCGGCACGACAATGCAGTCATCAGTAGCTCTTCGAAGGTCTCTCTTTTCACTATGATGGCCTCACAGAATGTCCTTATTCTGCTATCCAACTAGCTAAACACCTTCCCACAATGAGATCCGGACACCGAGGGTGAAGATGGGAAATTGTGAAACTGAAATACACACAGTACATACACCAGTAAATATATGGCAATATGAGTTACACATAAATGGCTCAGACAGATGCGATCAATACAAGGCTATTCAAAGCTAGCAGGGCAAATAAACTGTAAAACTCTGGCTGGAAATTATAAGGCATTATTCTTAATGTAATTAGTTTTAGGCACAAATGTCATAACAACATGTACTTACAGAGAATGCCTAGGAACAACTACAGGAAAAGCATAATAAACGTCCGTGCTGCTCTTAACCATGCTGTCTACTATTTCTTCTTCTGGCTTTCTGCCTACTTCCTGTAGCTACAGTGCATCGAGTATCAAAATAAAAGTCTCCACATCGTTTAGTCTAAAATAACTGCTGGCAGAGCCAGAACAGTGACAAATTCACAAGACTATGCAAAACTGCGAGACTTGTATGCTAACTGTAGCAACGGCTAAGTTGGCCTCGTGTTTAGCTGCATTGTCCGGAGTCTGGGTTTATTGTGTTAGTAGTTGAACAGTATAGAAGTAATCTTAAGTGACTCGTGTGCCTGCCTGCTGCCGGTTGACAGAAGAAGGACATCGGGCCAACAGGAAGACTACGCGGGATTGTTTAATCGGGGAGATACCTCTATGGATCGGCCGTGTGGCGGGAATATGAGCTCCATCTCGGGTATTTTTATTTATTTTGTTTTGAACCGAGTCGTGGAATATGTGTTGTTATTAAGTTGACATGTTATTAAAGTAAGTGAGTGGGGGCTCTAGAGCTGATATTTGGAGTTGCATGGGAAATGTATTATGTTGCAGTATAGCTACGGTCTATCGCTGTGCTACCTGAGGGCTTTTAGTGACCAAAGTGAGAACCCTAGATAGGTGAGCTTAGTAGATCCCACCACAGCTCCTCCCATGCTCGTAGTACTGTCCTGGTTTACTTAACCTGTCCTGAGCTAAGTGGTTGGGAGGGCTACAATAAAAACCCCAATTTCTTTAACCAACTCCTGTCTCCTGTTGCCTTTCTGCTTGGTCCCTGACAATCATCATTGAACACATTAGTTTTTATCCCCCATTGTTTGGGTTTCTTCTCATCGCTCACATTGATGGTTTTTTATTCACAGCTTCAATGAAAGTTTGAAAAATCCAACCTGCATGCTACCTGCATCTCAGGAGTTGGTTGAGACCAAAAAAGACAACAAAAAAGTCATTCTAAACTTCATTCAACTTAGGCTAGTGAAGTTCGTGTTTTAGCACATCTGAAGGGTTTTTGTTTACTGCCAGGCATAACATCTCAAACATTTACTTCAGCCACATGGATGTATATGCAGTATAGAGACAGAAAACTATTATGTAATAGATTTTAAGTAAGACATTTAATTGGTTCACTTACATTTAAAACCTATTTTCTTACGTTCCTCGGGGGATCTAGCCCTTGATTTTTTTAAATACATTTTTAAAAAACTAGTCTGAAGTTTCTGCTGACGTTTTGAAAAGCAGAACTTGTCCTCAGTTTTTGAAAATGGAGGAAAAAGAAATCACCAAAGATATCTTGAAACCTGGACTAAATAATCCCCAGACTGTCAGGTTTGTGTTGAAGCTGTGAGAACATATATATTTCACGTGATTTGGGTGAATAACATCAGTCTAAAACATGTGAAGCTTAAACAAATGTCAGTGGGGAAGACAAAGAGAAAAAATAAATTATACATTTTGAATTGGGTCAGTTTCTGTTGATCTCGGTTTACTTTGGTTTAGCCCTGCTGCTTGTCTCAGTAATAATTCCAATAAATCCAAACAGCAATCTGGATCTGGTCGATAGCTGTTTGTCTGCTCACTGCAGAGCAGCAAGAAAACCAGCCTGGTTGCTCGACTCTGCTTTCATCTCAGCATCACTGGTCTGATAAATGTTCCACCTACTGTTCTGGCATGACAATTGGATCCCAAAACCAAGGAGCACCATGTTGCGTAAGCCTGGTAGCATGCTGCTTTCTATAGGCACACACATAAATATCCAATTACAGACATGCGAAGAACCGAACAGAAGGAAATAAAATGTTTTCTAACGTGCAATTTCATTTGAGCAGGATTGATTTAGAAGATGTTATGCAACTAATTAACAAAATTAACTCAGCTTTACACAAGGGCGAAAAGTAATAGAAACATTTAATCAAGTATTGTACTTTGGACATATTTGTACTGTACTTCAGTATTTCCATTGAAAGCTGCTTTATACTTCTACTCCACTACATTGCCAGTTGCTAGCTCACATTGCCATGTTGCTGCTAGGTTGTCACAATGTTGTTGGTTGCTACGTAACTTCAGCATGTTCTTAGGTGCTATTTCCATATGGCTGGTTACAGGGTAACGTCACCATGGTGCTAGGTAACAGCAATGTGTCCGGTTGCTGGGTAAGTTCCCCATATTGCTGGTTGCTAGATAACGTCACCATGGCACTGGTTTAATTTGGTACTGTATTACTGATCTACAGAGTATTTCGCGGTCCACATTGACAAACTACGCTACCAAAATGTTCTTCCATGTCTAAAGATGGGATAATATAATACCGTGGGAAAAAAAGTACGTTTGATACTTGAAGAACATTTAGCTGATGGTCCTTCTGTACATTAGGTTATTTTGAAATGGGTCATTGTACCGAATGGTTTACTTAAAGTATATTTACTTTTCTACTTTTCCATAAGTAAATAAACTGATCTGATCATGATCGGGAGTAAGCAGGGCTTTTTTTTTAAGCACAACATTTTATTTTTAAATACGAGAAAATCAGTAACGCATTACATTCTTTAAATGTTACTTTGTATTATCAGAAACCAACAGACAACCATTCACACTGAGGCAGGACTGCTTAACTGTTACATATCTGACTTAATGTACTAGCAGACTTTTAAGACATTTCTAAGTAAATGGTTAAATATGTATTTTCAGTTGTGAACAAAAGGCGAACCCCGAGGATATGTTGCAGAGAAAAAGACTCTCTACTAGCTGATATTTATTCACACATATCTACTGTATGATCTTTGTACTCCAGGAAGATGTACGTGTTACCTTTACCCCAACTCTATATGCCCACAGACATATAGGCAAAATTGAATTCAAATGTGGTACACATGCAGTCAGTCCAGCACACACTAACACGCACACACACACACACACAGGTTTTTCTTCCCCAGGCATCAGGTAGCCTATCCATCCTGTGATGGGTAATTGTTCTTTTTCTTATTAAAAGAACAGGTGGCCATGAGATAGCAGTCTCATTTTTCACCGTTGCTGCACTCCATGAGTCCAAACTAATGATCAAAACATTGAGCCGCTCCAAATCATCTCTCAACCCCAGACTGATAGATATGGGAACTGATGGGAGGCAGAGTGTGTGGGTGCAAATGCTTTTTTGTGTGACTATACTGTCAGTGCCTGAATGTCTTAGTGTGTTTGAATGTATGCTTTCAACTCCATTCCCTGATTTCCAGTGATTCCAAGTTAAACCTGAGGCATTTCAAGTCATCAAAACTACATTTATATATTTTGGGTCGTACTGCCAGGACTAAGAATAAACAATAAATTGGATAATTACTTTACATACATGCATTTATTGACATGTTTAAACAGTGCATAAGAAAAGAAAAGAGCAATGGATAAATCAAGGTTCTCCTGATCTTGCTGAGCAAACACAATTACATCCCAATGACCCTTTTGATTATTTGCAGTAAACAGTAAAGCAGAGCTCTTATAAAACCTCCAAAGACATATACAATGGTATTTAACCTTTATAGAACTATATTTCAGACAATTTCAAACCTTGCAAGATCAAAAACCCTGTTTTGTTTGGTTATTTTTGTTGTTCTTTTGATGGTCGGTTTGTGTGCTATTGCACATGCCGTTATGCACGAGTGCGTTCATGTGTTTGCGTGGGGGCAAGTGTGGGAAATCTAGACCTTCATTTAAGTATTTGAACAAGGTTGTTTGGAGAGCGGCTTTGACAGATCGCTCGCTTCTTTTACATACTGGTGGCATTCTGCAAGAACATCCGTCTCGAACACTCGCACTAAAAAGAGAAACCTCAACTTGTATTGTTTTAATGTATGGCTCATTCATGCAGCACTTTGCTTACTACTTTCAAAGGGAAACCAGCGTGCATCTCAAAAAGAAGAGCTGAAAGCAGATTAATGATCTATTATACATGGAGGGCATTCATTGAGGCTGTACCAAAGGTTTAGTTGTTGGGGCCGAAAAATGTAGACTGTAAGAAGTTGAGACAAGATTCATCCGTCTCAACTTTACTGGTGACTTCGAGGGTGGTAAATGGGAATCATGGGTGTTATGCATTTCTCCTGGACAGTTTTGCTAGGCTCCAAGACTTCAATTAGATGTTTTAAAAACACAAGCCAGTCAGTTAGGATAAACTGACTGGAATAGAAAAAAAATCAAATTCAGGGATGTGTGAGGCGTGTGATAGGTTATTTGCATTTCTTCATCCCTCCCTGTCACAAAACCTGTGATAAGTAATGACGCCCTGCCACACACATCCACTCAGGAGATTTGGCAGATGATTTCAGTGATTTGTGTTTGATAGCACAGTGATGACACCATTGGAAGCTGCACGATGTAGCGCTTTGGTGTGTGAAATAAAAATGTTTTCAGGCCTGCACAATGACAAACCCCCCATCTTTCCTGCTCTCCCTTAGCTTTTGATCATTTGTGCTTCAATCTGCCACTTTACTCGGGCCGATGAGATTAGTCATCGCCTGTCCCATCTGTTGTGTTAACGACTCATTTGTTTACTTGCTGGTTCACATCGGAGCATGCCGAAGCCAGGGGGATTCCTTCAGAGGAGGATTGGGTCCGGGCTCTGAGGTCAACTCAGCTCAATGATCCATCACATTTCTCACTCAGTAGCTGGGATATACAACACAGATTCTCTTCATTTCTGAATTAAAGGTAAAAGTAATCAGAAAATGTAACAGTACCAAAAGGACAATTTCAGGCAAAAAGCAACATTTGATGGTGCTTTTTTAGACATATCAATTAACTACTTCACTACTTGTGTTACTTTGTCAACCACGACAAACCACTTTATCCAGACATGGTAGACAAGTCTGCTGGTAGTAGCTGTCTACAGGGAAATGTAGCTGTGAACATGAACTTGACAGGACAGCAGGTAATGTGAAGCAAGCTTGCAATAGTTTCACATTATGTTGATGAGTAGTACACACACAGCTGGAGTAATTTGCAGTTAAATTATCCCTGCCAAGACCCAGAGCTGATCAAGACCCATGATGCTTTCATGAATGCCACACAGTTCATTGGCTCTTTGTCCAAGCTGTTTACAATGGGCTCATAATTTGTCCATCCATTTCTCATTGCCCACTTGTGTATCAAAATGATTTGGTTAGTCTCTAGCTATCTGTATTTATGTTACATATAATGAAGGAATAGCTCAACAAGGATAATATTAAAGCTTCCAGTAGTTGGTTTCCTTAGCTAAAACATGGAACAGAGAAATAGCTAGCTTAGCCATTGGCTTTACAATCCCTACCAGCAACTAAAAAGTACACTCTTCAACATGGTGTAGGGTGGTTCCTTTTCTTAGGTGTCATACTGTACGGACTTGGTTAGGCATGGTGAGCTCCTAAAGTCTTACTTTAAGTTAGGTTAACTCATTGCAGGCTGTAGCTTCATTGTTATTGTATACTCCGATTGCAGGCTGTAGTTTATAGTAAAAATATGACTCCTAGGTACACAAGACTGTGGCAGTGGGGTCCTAAGTATTACAGTTGAAAAATACAGAAATAGATCAAGAATAGTAAGACTCTCAATAGCATTCAATGAGTAAAGTTAAGCATGCTGTATTGTTATGAGGGGGTACTTTAACCCCTATAAGGGATTCCTGGCCCTGAAAGAACCCCTGGACTAATGAATAGAGACTTTTTTTTCATTTATTCAGGAATTATCAGCAGGATATTAAACGGCACCTAGTTTCAGATTTGTTGCTGGGTTTCTCTTTGGTAGCTACTTGGGTTTTTCTTCTTTAAAAAAAAACCTCCTTTCTCCTGATTTCTCCTTGTTAGACCTTTGAGGCAAGTTAGCCTCAGATGTTGCTATAAAATATTGACAACATTTCATGCAGCATTTTCCCTGCTGCCAATATAATGAGTACTGAGCTTGTAATGTTTTACTGACCATGTACAAATTATGTTGCGATTATGTTGCAATGTCAGGAAATAGTTTTCTGTCTATTGTTGAAGATCTTTATTCATTTCACCATCATCTCTTCCTTACTGAAATTCTATATGCAAAGAAGAATGAAGAACTAAAGGAGCAGAATACTTCTCGTTAATTCTGATCATTAAAAGCCTTTCGCTGTTGAAATGGCCTGGTTATTATTTTAAAATCAAAAACACAAATGGGGCGAAGCCTGCGAGCCAGTTCAGCCAGTCAAGTCGAGCACCAATGAGACAATCGCCCCTCGACACTCTTGCAACACAACCAAACATAGTCTCCTAAATTTGGTGCTCTATTTAAGCTGTTAGATCTGCCTCTACCTTTGCCTCTCTAATGCTGCTGCTGCTACTACTGCTGTTTCCACACTGCTAATGCGTTCATCTCGATGCTGCTGCTGCGTTCACGTTGGCGATGCTCGCCTGCCCCACCACCACCCCAGCTTCCTCCCCATTTTCCACCTGTGGGCTCGGGGGTTAGTTATCTAGTTATCTATGTTAATATGTGGAGTGATGAGGCCCAAGCCTAGACGCCAAACTCAAACTATATACAGCTTCTAATAAACATATTAATGAAACACGTGAATTGTCTGACTGAACTTGAAAATATAATTGTATTTTTAAACCACCTGGCATTTTAAAGTTGTCCTCACATCCCAAATAATACATTCAACAGAGTTAGAAAATATTAAACTATACTTAAAAGAGTCAATTCTTAAATTAGTTTGCACCGCTAGCTTGCGAAGGTGGGGTATCTGGAAATATTAGCTAACGTTGACTCGCAAATCAACTGTGCTTTTAGCTAAGGTTTGACTGGGCAGAGCAGGTTCATTTAATATGCTATGCTATCTTTGTATGCTGTGGATAACATTTAGCTCCTATTTTGCCTGAATCAACAACGTTGGTAAAAAATGTGAGCATTTAGCCCATTTGTTTTGATCTGAAAATAGCAAAATCATCCTTGATATGCTATTGGCTGCATAAATATAATCATTTCTTTGTGGAAACTGTAGGAGGAGTAATTCATTTGAAAAAAGTGGTATAGCTGCACAATGACGTAAGTTTGCTCTCCCTTATTGATTAATGTGGGTGCATTTTCACCTCTTGATGCTGATTGTGGTTGAAGCGCTGTCTGAGAAGCAACCAACAGTAAGTGTGTGAGTATAACTACCATTGATGGTTTGTCCGTGCTCAAACTAAAGTGTTGTTGAAGTGAGAGGATTAAATCACTGGTGATAGTGTTTGGATGGGGTTACAGGGTAAGCATTGTGCTTACAGATTTAATTCCCTTTCCACTTTTGCAAGAGATTGATGATTTTTGAATAAGCCTTGAACTGAATATTGCAAAAAGGATTTATCTCGCCTCTCTCAGCACTTTAGGAGTGAGAGTTTTACCATCATCTAATTACTAAGGGTATGATTACAGATGTTTTTGTATTAAATGAGTATAGGCCCAGTGTTTTCTGGGCCAGTAATCTCTCAGTTTGCTGTCATTCGATAGAATACACAATAATCTGGGAGGCTCAACACCATAGCACTGCTTTCTGTCAATTCATCTTTCAAAATAAAGATGCTGATAAGTGCATGTTTGAATTCAGCAGCAAGAAAATCCATTCATTGTTCTACAGAAAAGCTCAAATATTCTCACAGTTGTTGACTGGAAAAACAATGTATGTTTTCAAATCAGGGCTTATCACAGCATGTTAAGAGGTGCTTGTAAATCAATCAATCAAATATTGTTTATATAGACCAACATTACAAATATGACTTTTGTCTAAACCCTCGCCTTTGTCCTTATCCCCTAACAACAGACAAAGCAAAACTCCCAGAAGAAACCCCAAAATGATTGGGAAAAATACGTAAGATAGATTGTTTTTTTTTCAACGATAATAACATTGAAAATCCAAAAGCATCAGAAGCCAAAGGCAGTGAAACCCTTTCAAGAAGTCCTGGAGGAATCAGTTACGTATGCCATCCTTTACATCTTGCATAATACATTGTCAATATTTAATATGTAAAGTAAATTAGCTCCAGCTGACTCTATTACATCCCTGTTTGCTTTAAAGTAGGATGGACGTGTTGATAAGACCCGAAGAATATGCTGAGCTTGTTTTGAGCGACATGGAATTTATGTTGAATCTTCACAGTGCAATGTGTCCTTCTTAGTCTTCTTTGCAAATGTAGCTAACCAGGAGAGCTCCAGTGCCCTGTTACAAGGAGTTTGTTGGCGAGTGTATACCCAAAGGCACATCTTACATCAAAAGTCGACTTGATTCTTAATTAAACCGATAGAGTACAGCGGCAGTGACAGCTCTGTGGCACTTTGCCTCAGTAAAACTTAACAGCCACTAAAGTTTCTTCTGTGTAATGATTAATGCATCCAATTTCTGTGATCTGTATTGAGCGTAGCATCATGGGTAATTAAATGATGGTCTATAGAGCACTGACTGTTCACATAAAATGACAAGGCCATAATTATCATGAAGCTTGGTTACCCCCTGACTCAAATACTAATTATGTATCAATAACCAAGTGGAAAATGTCACAGAATTAAAACCCAAAACAACCAAGCTCACAGCTACTGCAGTCAATTACACCCAGTCCTTCTTTTTGACAAAAAATGAAATTAGATTTGGTTTATTCATGCAGTTCATATTTATTCATTGGGCCATTTCACAGGTTAAATAAAGTGAGACATGTAAAACCAAGAAAATATGCTTTAAACATATTCCCATTTCAAAGAAAAAAAACTGCAGTGTTAATCCATCAGAGCAGTCTAAAAAGCAGCCCCGAACATATTATTCCCTTACATAGTATTTTGTGTCATGAAAAAATAACCTGCCAGACTTGCAGGCCTTTGTAAAAAAATAATTCTCCCTCACTGAACTCTGAACACTCCATGTAACACCTCAGTAACCAAGAATACAGCTTCCACCAGCAAGTACAAATAACAAAAGCACTGAGAAGCGCACTGTGCTCAGAGGAGCTATTTACACTTTGTCATTGATTCATCAACAGGCATCATTTTCAAATGAACAATACGAGCTCAAACGCAGCGCACAAATATGCAGTGCAGAGAAGTCTCCCTGGGGGGACTGCGCGACTGTCCAGGAGTATAAAAAAAAATAATAATATTGATGTTTCCTTTACTAGCATTTAAATCAAGCTTGTTATTTTTATTATTGTTGTCCTCCTTTGAGATGAATAGGGTGATAAAAAGAGATGCCCGCCCCTCTCTCGTTGACATTTCAGGGAGTCCTTTTGGAGCAGTAAAGATGCCCACTTGATGGATACCAGAGCCATACAGACAACGGGAAAGACAAAATGAGGAGTGCTTATAGGTGCAGAGGCGGATAAGGAAAAGAAATAGAGAGAACATGGGTGGCACACAGGGCTGAAGGTGGGAAACATCAGTGGAGAATGGAGAAAAACAACGATGCAAAGAGGGAATAAGAGAGTGACATGCTGAAACAGTCCATCAGCATGAGACTCTAGGACAGGGTAGAACAGGAGATGTACATCCAGGGAAAGCCGGGAGGGAGAGACGGAACAGACAGCCACAGCAGCAGCCGTCAACTAGAGAAGATTAAAAAAAATGCTGGACACATTGACACACTCATTGTCTGTTCTTCAGTTTTTTCAGTATGCTGGTCTGTAGAGAAGCTCCCCAGAGGCTAGTCTGCGTTTCAGCTCCTTCCACAGAAGCTCCCGCTCCTTTTGGGCTCCCTTCATGAAGCCCCGGTTCTCATGGGCTCTCCGAGACAGGTAGGGCATCACCTCGCTCACCGGTCCATAGGGGACGTACTTATAGACAGGGAAGCCTGCCTGGGCTGGGATCCAAGTGGGTGTGATGGGAGGAAAAAAAAATATGGCTTTGTGACATTTTTATAAAGATAATAAAGCAAATATATTTTCAGAAATATTTTTAATTTAGAAATGTGACAAGTGAGTATTTCGTAACATCGTTTTCACAGGTTATTTTTGACAGGCTCCAGAGAACACATCATGACTGGACGTCTTCTCAATTGGCTTCCCTCACTGAAAATGTGCAACAGTGTTTATAATAAGGCAGGTTTCCAGCTTTTGAACAGGCAACCTCAGTTTGCTTTTGAATTAACAGCGCTGCTGTCAGACTCACATACTGTGACTTTTTGCCAGGGCTTAAACGTCCTTTAAACAAATCCGCAATTACTGGCATAACATCAAAACATGATAAAATGGAACAAAGTCATTCTGCGCAACAGAGTATCTTAAAAACAAAACAAAAGAGCTCAACTCTACTATGTTTTATTCAATAAAGAAAGGTCTTCACTGTTTCAAAAATTCAAAGGTGTCTGCTGCTCTATCCCTGGAGAAAACAGCAAAGAAACTCATAGTGTCTGTTTACATCAATACTGGTCAGGGCTGTTTCAACTTGAGCCTCACGTTGACAGACAGCAGCCTGCTGCCGCCGAGTTTGTCTTTGACTGACAAACAAAGTGGAGAGAGCCCACAGCAGCGTTTCATTAGGACAGTTTGTCAATACCGAGGTGTCTCAGTTCATATGTCACTCTATGGGCTGCAGACTGACATGTACACTGCATGCAGTCCAAGTGCTCGTAGACACACAGCATAGAGAGTTATAGAGTTGGATTTTGGATACACATCCTGCAAAGGCTGAGTTTAAAACACTCAAATCATCCTAGAAGGCCTTGATACACCAAAAGTCTGTCAGCCTAGTTTTTTTGGACAGTCCTGCAGTGTCATCACTTTTCCCCCTGTCTGCAAGATAAATCACTCTGATTGGCTGTTCAGCTCAAGTGAATCAGTGCACGGGAAGAGAACAAACGTGAGGAAAATAAACAAAAAGCCTTGGCATGACCCCTTAACCTACTGTCTATGTAAGTCTCTATAGCAATGTTAGCTCACCTTGTCATTGGTGGAGTTAACAGGGATTTTGCTGACAAGCTTTCTGAAAGCTGGCGATTCCACAGCTGACACAGGCTGCAGATCTTCAACACTCTGCCATGAGTCTTTTAACTTCTCGGGGTTCAAGCAGCATAGAAGCAGACCGAGAGAAAGTTAACTTCTGTTGCTTTGGCTTGCCGGCACTGTATTGTATTTTCTCTCCGAGCATGCATCGCTCCCTCGCACAAAAGTGGAATCTGTTTCCACAGCAATCTTAACCAATAATAAATAGACTTACTGAGATGCTATTCTACCCACACAATTGTTTCTCTGGTGTCGGAATGTCTCGCGAAAATAAAACACCACTTAATTTCGTGTTAAAATGTGTAACTGCGTCTGAATTATAACGGGTATTATATTACCAAAATGTAAGTAGTAATGCATTATATTACTATGTTACAGCAAAAGGTAATACATTACTGTAACTGCTTTACTTTTGTAACACGTTTAGGAATTTGAATTAGAATATTTTTTTCATGCATGTAATGTTACAACGGCTTGTATACAGTCTTATGCTTTTCGGGTTTGCTGTTGTTATGGAGAGTGGGTTTCTCTCAGGCAGGTGCAGAATGAGGTGAAAGTAGGCTGTTTACTGTAGTTTTTGCTGTGGGTTCAAATTTGGTTCAAATGTAACTTTTTACCCAAGATGCATGCAACGTCGACTCTGTCGCAACTACTTCTTTGATGACTGTTTGGTGTGAAAGAGCTTTAAGTAGAGCAATAAATACTGTGCCTAGTCATTGTTGGCTAGGTGTGACAGAGAGTGTATTTGTGCATGTATTTCTCACCCAGTGGGAAGCTGATCTGATCACACATGCCCAGGAGTTGACCGAAGTATACCTTGTTCTCTGTCGGTAAGAGACCCAGCACATTCATTCTGAATGAGACACAAAAAGACTTTAACATAACTTGTTTGTGACATGCAACGCTGTATAAAAAATATTTTAAAGTGTATTTTCCCACAGTGTTTTTGTATAAATAAAACTGTACCTCCTCAAGGTGTGTTTTACCGTGTCCTCATTATGGGAAGCCACCATAACGTTGGCATTTCTGTCCAGCGCAATCTCATCCAGCACGTAGTCCAGGCACCTTGACAAATGAAAGGTCAATTTTTCTTTGGCTTATTTGTCAACTTCCGTAAGAACGTGTTTTCTACTAAACTATAATTCTGCGAAATACGAGAAAAGTAAAAGATATGCAATTGCTTTGTTGAATGTCACAACTACAATATTAATGCGATAAATAAACAATTACTGTGTTTTTATTTCTACCTGCTGCTGCTTTTAGTTAACTGCTGCAATGAAACAAATTAACTGTATAATTTAAAAATACATAAAATAAGTCTTTTGGTGAACAAATTGAACATCAAACTGAACAAAATAGGCATTAATAAAAAAAGTATTATGGTCATCATTTTAAGTGTAGATTTCTACTGAAACTGAAAAAGATCCCCTGCTTGCGTAAAAGATTGACGGACTACAAACTATGATTATAGATGATACATATATGTGTATAATATTGTTTGCATTTTCTGGCTAACATTGTTTTATAACTCACCCAAACACATATTTTTTATCACCATTTGTATGTTGCAGGACTATCATCAAACAAACAAACATTGCAATTACCTCTAAAATCGGAATATAATTACCAAAATCTGAACCCATCCGTTCAGAGAGCACTTATGCTTTCCTCAGTGTCTAACTGTTTTAATATGCATGTGCTTTACCATCATCTGCATATTTTTAATCCCACCTCATTCTGCGCCGTAGCAAATCAGCTAAACGTGTTGCCTCTCACATGTTGATGTTTACCTAAAAATTCAATCGAATGCTTGAGGGTGGCCTTTGCTGCTTTCGTGAAAAACATATAGAGCTCCACCAGAGGAATTCTTTGAGCTTGCTTTCATTTAGGAAAGTCAGAAAATTGTTACAACCCTGCACCCCTGGAGCTGGCTGGTATTCAGTAACTTGCATCTGGACAACTCAACAGGGTGGATGTTTGCTGACACAAGATGTTAAACTCAGAAACTCCACTTGAATTTAAATTAAAGGACCTCTTCCCTGAGCTGTCCATAGCAGTGGATTTGTGCCTGAGAAGTGGACAGTTTAAATCTGTGAACCACATGGGAAATTGGTTTGGCAAAATAAACTAAAAAAAAGTTTTTCTAGGACACCTCATCTAGGAACTGAGTGCTATCCAATAGTAAGGGATGTAGCAGCAGTCAGCGGCTTGAATATTCAGAAATTACAGATAAGCCTTGCTAAAGCAGATCATTTATTTAGCTATTCAACATTTAATCAACAAGGATTCAAAAACGAATGACTTGAATATGTTCTGACCCAGACAGCAGCAGCATAATAACAATAAAGCAAACAGATTGCAGAATTATAAGATATCAAAAAGATTTCTTCATTATACAAAACATCTAGTCTGATATGCCTTCTGTAGTCAAAAGACAAAATACAATCATACTTTGCAAATGCAGAAATGGGCAGCTACCAACAATACATGAACAAAAGAACATGCTTTGGCTCTCACCTGTGGTACATCATATTGGTGGACTCATAATTTGGGTTAATGGGGTCTTCATAATCGAGGTCATTAGCCCGCTCTCGTTCCTGATACATATAAGCCCCTCGCACCAGTTTGGCAGCAAAATGCCATCCCTCACGTCGAGACAATTCTACGTCCATGGCAATATTATCATAGGCCTCCTGCAGAGCAAAAGAGGACACTGATTCACTTCATGTCAAAGACAAATCCAATACAAGATTGTGAAAGCACTGTAACACATTTCACATTTTTGCTCTCAATGTAATTTTTACAGAGCTTAGTGATGATTTACGGCGCAATACAGTTAGCCTTCATGATTTATTGGCTATACCAGTTCTACCTGACTTAGCCTAGGCCCGCATAGCAGTACCAACCACACACCACGACAGCTACTACTACGAGAGACAAAACCAAATGGGAATCTCCTACTTTACTTTGCTAAATCACTTCTACAAGTGGTCAAATAGGATTACGCTCACTTATTTTTATGGAAATGGAATAAAGCAACCGCTTTTGAGAACAAGAATGCCTTATCCTGGTTTTAGCAAGATCAGCAAACCGTTGTGACAAAGTGGGACCCACAATACTCCATGGTCTTAATTCTATCCAACAGGCAGTATGTGTTAAATGTACTGTACTGTAGGTCTTATGTGACAATGTGGTAAGCCTATGTACTTTTGATAGAATAATAATCACTTACAAACAAAGATGTTAAGCATTTGAATATCAACAGTGAATTACACATTTTCTTATTTGTATTTGAAATGGTGTATTTAAGAAATAAAAAATGAATCACCAAATTTCCCTTCAACATTATCCCCTTCTTGGCAATGTCTCTGTTCTATCCCCTTCTGAGTCATCCTAATCTCTTTGAACCTTGAAACCTTACATGTTGACATCAGGAGTGACGCGATTTGGCACAATGTGCTCTCCTTCTAGAATAACTATTACTGTCGACATCGACGGTCGGCATTCCGTGTGTGCAGATACATCATTAACACATTTCCATCTCTGTTACAGAATGGGGGTTCACACCTTGAGATAACATTGGTAGGTGTTGAGGACGACAGGCTTCTCTCTGTTGTAGATCCTCTGCATCTCCAATGTCAGTCTGCTGATAGCCGGCTGGAGGTACGTTTGCTCTGCATCCACCATCAAGCGAACGCCATTCTCTATAGCATGCTGGGATAAAAAAGAATCAAATTAGTTTAGTATGATTTCACCTATTTATGCAATAACATAATTAAAATATTTAAATACAAAACATCCCTTTATCAAATCAATTTTATCACTGTTCCTTTCAAGAAAAAGGTTACAAATGCATGCACATCCAGATGAAATATAATAATAATAAATCACATTTATATAGCGCTTGTTTACGGTACTCAAAGACGCTTTACATATTGCCCTATCAGAACTATGCAAACAGATCATTTATTAATGTATACTAGGGTTAAAAACAAAACAGAGGTTAAAACAAGAAGAAGATGGTGAGTTAGGTGGTGAAGGCTAGTGCAAAAAGGTGTGTTTTTGGTGCAGATTTGAAAGCAGAGAGGGTTGGGGAGACTTTGAGGTGGGAGGGATGCGAATTCCATAGGGAGGGGGCAGCAACTGAGAAGGCCCGATCACCCCAGGTCCGGCACTTTGTCCGGGGGACTTTGCAGTAGGTTGGCAGAGACGGACCTGAGGGATCGGGAGGGGGCATGGTGATGGAGGAGGTCAGCAAGGTAGGGGGGGGGGCTAAGTTGTTGAGGGCCTTGTAGGTGGTGAGTAAGATTTTGAAGTTGATTCGGTGTTTTATTGGAAGCCAATGAAGTTCATGGAGGTGATGTGTTCTCTGGAGCGGGTAGTGGTGAGTAGGCGTGCAGCAGAGTTCTGGACATATTGGAGTTAATTGAGGACTTTGGTGGTGGTACCGTAGAGAAGACTGTTGCAATAGTCGAGCCTATATAATATACCAGGAGAGGAGAATATGTAATATACCGGTACCTAAAAAGGCTCCAATGAACACATAGACTGAACAAAAATATAAATGTAACACTTTTGTTTTTGCTCCCAGTTTTCATGAGCTGAGATCAAAGACCTAAAATGTCTTACATGAACACAAAAGGTCTGTTTCTGTCAAATATTGTACTCAAATGTATCTAGATTTGTGTTAGTGAGCACATTTTAGATCAGCCTTTTATTGTAACCAGCCTAATTACACCTGTGCAATAATCATGCTGTCTAATCAGCCTCTTGATATGCCTATGCCACCTGTGAGGTTGATGAGTTATCTTGGCACTTCTACTTGCACTTGGCAAGTAGAAGTGCTCACTAACACATAATGAGACAAATTTGTGCACAATATTTGAGAGAATTAGGCCCTTTGTGTACATAGAAAAAGTCTTAGATCTTAGTTTTCAGCTCATGAAAAATGGTAGCAAAAACAAAAGCTTAGGGTTTCTTATTTTTGTCCAGTGTATGCATCACTACATTGTCTGCACTTGTGTAATATAAAATGTATAGGTTTTATATTCATCCGTTATATTGTTGAAAAGTCCTTTTTGTGTTGTTGGAGATGCCTGCTGCTCTAGTCATGTGATATTGAAGATGTTTTTATTGAGCTCTAGGCACTTCAAGGTCTTTTGACTTGAGAGACAAGTGTATGTCTTTGAAGAGCCCCATTGAGCTTTGCATATATCTTTTTTTATATCTGGTGTATTTTCTACAGACTTTTTTCCCATGCATTACACGGTCATATATACGCTGTCACACAGTCACTACATTTTCTTCGGATGCTTGGACTGGAATAAGATTGCGTGCAATAATGTGTTCATTTGTTGTGCTTATGGATCTATCCAAAATGTATGTATGAATTTATGCCATTTGTTTTATGTATGCAATCCTGGGCAGCTGTTTCGGACAAGTTGAACTGTCAGGTGACCTGGCCTTGTATGAATTTATTGCTGTGTCTCTGTATTCTTTTCTTTGTGTGAAGAAGCGCTTAATGCTTTAAAACATTACCTGGTGGTAAATACATACATGGGGTTAGGGTTAGGAGCATTATCAAGTGTGTACACATTTTCTATCTCTGTTTTCGTTCTATACATACAGTCTTATTTTGAATTCAAACATACCAAGTTTCCCTGCTGGAACAAAATAAAAGAGTATGATAATATTGTATTTCGTCTTTATTCTCATATTTACGTTAAGCTGTACGGCTTTTACACAATAGCTTAGATTCAATTAGCATACCACCATGTGCATAAACATGCAGCATTTAGGTAAACTATAGCTTGCTCAATGCAGATCAACAACAACTGTAATTATTACTGAGTGTATGTCTTTTGATTATTGCTAGTTCTGTGTAGTTTCTGTGAGTTTACCTTGACTAAGGTGTCCATGCGCTGCAACATCCTCTTCAACTGTTTCTCCTCTTCTGTGTTGAACTTCTTCAGCAGAGGCTCCAGCTCCCCTAGCTGCACAAACAGGAGTGTGAGCACTGTGAGTCAAACATCACACAGCATAACACCCATTACCCTTCAGCTGTCTTGTGTCCAATGTCAGAAGATATGTTGAGGGAAACTTGCCCACATTTTGGGAAAATGCTACTAAACCAGGCCGTTAATATACATTAAGCGTGGAGATTCCTGCATGGAAGTTGTTTTACTATTACTATTTATTTGCAAACAGGTTTTGTGTTGTTATGGTCTTTTACATGCTATTTTGATGCTTTTAAAGGCTGAATGTATTTATTTGCCCCTGTAAAGCACTGTAAAGCCAATTCGGGAATACAACACAAACACAAACAGTAATAATGTAAAATTATAATTAATGTGTATAGTGCTACACTTGATGTCACTGACATTATTAGGTCCAAGATGTTTTAAAAGCTAAGTATTCTCAAATAATATTTCGAAAAAACAGAAAAAGTAAACTATGAATCCAACAATTTTCAGTGCAACTCAATGGCAAGGAATACATTACTGAAATGTTGGTGTCATGAATGTGTCACTAGTTTGCTCACACAAGATGGAACAGACACAGATATTTTCAGTATACAGGACACACATAGACAAGTGAAATTGTGTAATAATTGATGCTAACACAAAAATATTCGGCCTGCTGATCATTCCATCAAACACTGTGTCCAGTTAGTCTGGTCTTAATTCATATTGAGATTCTGGGATACAGGATTCTGTATTTTTTTTCATTACACATCCCTCTTAGTGTTTTATGCTACAGACCTCTACATTGGGGACCACCAGCAGGTCCGAAATCCTTGTTCTGTCATCTATCAGGCTGTTCCAGTCGAGCACGTCAATGGTTCTGTCAAATCAGAGGATAGAAAGGTACGGTGTTATGGCTTTAGTGATTCATTGAACGGTATATCTTTTTATTATAGCTATAAAACTAAGCATGTCTTTAAGATAACCAACATTTTCTTTCTTCCTTTTTAAGTTGGTGACTTGATAACGGAATTCAATCCATCTGTATTGTCATTATACATTCAGGTATTACTTAAAAAATACAATTTGTAGAACAAATAATTAAAATCACATATTTAATACAATACCATGTATAAATTAGGGGAAATGTTATTTTCATTAAATCAAAAATCTGTCGACACTATAACAAAATATTGTCACTGCAAAAAATCTATTAGGGTACAATTTGCTCTTTCGATATGTTTGGCATTACTTTTACTCTAAATTTCCTTTAATATAATTACATATATTCCCTGTGTGCACCGCTGAAATTACAGTATTTACAGATATTTGGGTGATCGGTGTTCTTGCTTACCCTGGAATTTCCTCACTTTTTCCAGCAAACCAGCCATACATGTCACCTTTTGCTCCCAGTTTAGTTAGGAATTCCTAGTTTGACAAAGATTTAAAGCAGTGCGGGCCACATTGTGCAATACCAACATATCCAATATGATATTGTGAATGAAATGAACCATTAACCAAGAAATAAGAGGTGGATAAACAACACCTGCAGTTGTTTCAGCTCCAGCCTCTGCTCTAAAGCCTGCATGCCCTCGCTCCCCTGCTGTGATACCAAGAAGGAGAAAAATCGTCGCCATTTCACCAGGACTTCTGAGAACTGGAGCTTAAAAAAGAAGCGGTGATGTCAGTCCAATACCAAAAGCGTATCGTGCATTGACCTTTTAATGTCCCCTCACTGCTTACCAGAAACTGAGGTCGTCCCAGAGCAGTCATTTTAATAGCAGTAAAACCGTCCATTGAGCTCCCACCTGGAGGTCAAATACACTTAGCTGTAACATAAATCAAATGATGTAAAGAGCAAATTATGAACCTGATGGCAAATGCATGCTAAAAGACTGCACTATGTGTAATACATGGAGTTGATTAAAGACATGGACCATATGTCCACTGGTTCAAGGATGACATCTTTGGTAAAACATCTCAAAGCATATTAGCTAGAATAAAGTGTTAATACTAATATAGTCTGATTTCCAATTACTAACCAGATGCTTTGATGCATTTGATGAAGGTCTCCATATGCTGGTCACATTTGGCCTCATCTGCGTAGAAATACGTGCAGGCTCCAGACACACCCCCGCGCCGGTCCCTGAACAGTTTTTCCTCTCTGTGGTCCTCACCTGAGGGGAAAACAAGCGTATACCATCAAATGTTATCATATAATAAGTCTACAAATGAGAACAAAACAAAGCATCTTACCTATCTCTTTTTCTGCAGCAGACACACGTGAACTAAATCAGAAGAAATACAATAGGATAAAATGAGTCAATTTGCGCAGTATTTGGGCAACATGAGTTATGGAGGTTTCATCAGAATTACAGCAGATACTGTATCTCATATTTTTTAAGCTTGGGAACTCACACTCTTAATGTGAACATGTTGGCTTTGTGGCATGTCTGAGACAGACATAGTGTGACCATTTATATGCTGCTCCCTCCTGCTGTCAGCCTTCAGACGCTTCAGAGAGGGCAGTTGTAGCATCACGCCACACTTGACCTATTCCCCCCTCATCACAGGGAACTTGGGAGCTCATGTAGCGAAATGGATGACTAAACACTAAGCAAGCTTGACATCAGGGACGTCAACAGGATTCAAAGACAGGTAACAGAAGGGAGTTATCTTTTTTTAACATGATGGCCATTTGGCAGGCACATATCTAGTTTTGACTGCAATGGAAACTATTTGACTTTCACTTTGACTTTGTATTGTTGTTTTGATTGGTCCTGTTTTTTCTTGAGTTGATTCTTGAGCAAATGCACCATCAGTAATTTGGATAATTGAATTATCATTTTAGTCAATGGAAGAATTTCTCTCAGATGTGTTTTCCTCTGTTATACATGATTGTGCATGCAATTTGTTGAGGGTTTGGACCATTAGTCAGATACAACAGACAATAAAAACTTGGGCTCTGGGATTTTGAGATTGCCATTTGCCAATGAAATATATAGTTCTAAACAATGAATCAATAGATTGTAAATATAATAGATGAATTAATCTATAATGAAAATAATCATTCAATGCAGCTTTAAGAGATTAAAATCATTTCCAGAACTGAATTTAGAGTTAAATAGGTGGTCTTTGTCACCACGAGAACCTGTGTACCATGACTTCTGTGTTATTTGGCCATACATTTGAATTGTTTGTTGGTAATGGTATGGCATAAAAAGAGTGCTTTTAACATAATGTAATTACTGGCACAATTGATTTTTGTCAGCTACATTACAAGTACAGCACTGGCCTGCACTAATGAAATCCAACTGTAAAATCAAGGGTATAGGTGTGTATTTTACCTTAAATGGCCTTTTCATAATAAACATAATGCCGTCAACATCAACCCAGGCCTGTGTTCTTCAAATCTTCTTTCGGTGTCCAGGAGCTAATGTTTTTTTTGCAATCTTATCGGATTGTTGGAATGCCTGTCAAACCCTGCTGTCTGAGATCAAGCCTGCTTAAAGTATCTTGTCCTCCTACTTCATGGTTTGAAGCTGTATGTCCACCAAACAAAAGCTTTATAGGCTGAGGTTTGAAACTTCATTGATGTTTCCAAGCAGACATGCCCAATACAGAATATATCAAAGTTGTGCAGTCATATCTTGTTGCAAAAACACAAACAAACACCGAGTTGAGATACAAGGAGGGTGAAAAAAGTCATATCAAAGCCCTTGTCTGAGAGCTTTATCACTATACTGAATGTGATAACACAGTAAAACAAAAATAGAGGAGAATCTGTCTGGCACACGATGACATTGCAGTCGACTGTCACTCCAGGTCAACAGATTTAAAAGCTGGATGCTTAAACATACAGGCTAACAGCAGTCGTTCATTCGCCACGTTTGACCTTTATGAACCAACAATTGTTGTGCGAGATAAAAAAGGTCAGTCTTTAAAAAGGTCAGTCCTTTTGGGCTGAGTATTATTCTCAGGCTAAGTAAATGTGACAAGTGCATTTGTCTTTTACACTTCAATAAAACTGGCATCAAATGATACTCACTTCACTTGATTTATTCACTGATTTTGACGTTGAACTCATTCCTAGATATGCCTTAAGAGTCTATTATTTTTGATGAGATGTCCTAATTACTCAGTATGCATTAATGCCCTGAGCTACCATTTAAGTCACATTGCTGCTGCCTCTGCCTAGAGAGACCTCTTGCATAAGGTCTGGATACTGTGATCTAAGTTAACAACAGCTCACATATCAAATAGCCGCCCACAGCCCTGTGCCTCCATGTGACAGGATTCTTAACGAGTGAGAAATTCTCTCCAGCCAGCCAATCCGGAACAAGGGGCCATGACTGATCCACAAAACCAGTTGTAAAGAGTATTTACTTTCTGTTTGTTTGAAAGTAAACTTACTTTTGACATCAAACAAGTTGGAGTACTCCGTAAGATAATGTATGTAGGACAGAAGTTGCCAAAATGAAAAATAATTAATCAAATAAATGACAAATATAATGTGTCATTAAATGTGACATTTAATATTATAATATAATGTTGCAAATAAATGTAGACAGAATAATTCTGTAAATCCTGAAATAAATTGATATTTCTGTTTTATTTGCTTCTGTATTTATTATCCCCGTTTCCTTTTTTTAAATGATTATTTAACACTACAAATATAATTTTGGTACTTCAAATAGCATATTAATATACTTATTGAGTGACTACTTCATTAAAACATTTTAGGAAGCTTTTGACCTCCATATAAGTAAACATCAGGTTACTTTTAATAGTTAGAACAAGATGTGTGCAGTTCTAAGGCCAATTTTGATCTTTTTATAACTGATTTTAGGTTTGTACATCAATGACTCCTGCTCAATACAAAACAAACATACTCCAAAAAAAAAAAGTTTGCATGCAATATCTACTGAAATGTATTGTATACAGCTACTTCCGTACTCCATCTCTTTCTGCTCGGCCTCCTCCTGGCTAATGTCTTCCTCCACGCTGTAATCCAGGACAGAGCCAACGCCAAAGGCCTGATTCTTCTGGATCAGCGGCCTGATGGCCACGTGGTCCTCACCGGCCACAAACTGTCCATAAAACGTCATCTTCATGAACTGGTCAAAGGCGCCCTGGCCCAGGATCTTCTTACCTAGATCCATTATCTGTGCACAAAGGAGGAGAAGATTATAACCAGTTAATGACTGGTGTGGGATTACTAGTCCCAATATATTCTCCATATTAGTAGTTCATGAGAATCATATTTTCACAAAACAGACAGGCTGTGTCAAAGCTATAGGTGCTGACAGACTACATACTGTACAAGTAGGACGTTGACCTTTCAAACACAAAGTATTCAAATCATTTTCTTACCCTCAAGCAAAAAACGTTTGCACGCAACACGAAAACAGGGACAAAACATGAGACGTTGCTGCTACACTAAAAATCAGAGGAATGTCAGGGCCAAGTTTTTCTGTTGACTCTATGAAGACCTAAAAAGTGTGGAAGGAATAAACCTGCAGTGCTTCAAGTCTAATAAAGAAATAAACCCCATGCATGACTTTTGAAAAGGGAAAGTGCATCTTGTGACCAATATGTTTATACAATTGTCATTCACATAACCAGATTGACATTTAAGAAATGCAAGTATCTGGGATCAAGCCTGGCCAGGTTGTAATTTGAGATGCAAGTGTGCAAGCCTGACAAACAATACTGGGTTCAAAGTGATCATGATCCTCACTGATGTTTAGGCCTACTTGGTAGTTTCGAATAACATGTATAATAGACAAAGGTATTAATTAGGCTCTAAACCTGTTTGTGTCTAAGGGTGACTCATTTTCACCCCTACGCTGTTCCAAAGAGTAAAAATAGCATTAAACCATATTGTACCCTTTACAATAATGTGGTCATAAAGTAACAATTTACAATATAACAAAAAACGTCGTGGTTAATGACCCGTTTGCAAGGTAAAAGTATATCATTACCTCTTTATTTTTATCAACCAGGAAGTCAAAGGAGCAGAGTTTGAAGACCACCAAACTCCTGAGCAGCTCTAGTGAGTCTTTGCTCTTATAAGCCACCTGTGACTGCTCAAAGTCTACGGAGATCTCATTAGCAGCGGCAGTGATGTTTCCGTCTCTCCCTCCTCTGCCCGGCTGTCCGGGAAACTCCGGGTCATGTTGAGCGTTGCTGCGGCTGCTGGCACCGTCCTGCTGCTCCGTGTGGGTCGTCGCAGTTGAGGACCGGACCCTTCGGCTGGATAGGAGCCACCTGTAGGGAATGTCCGCCCCAGCCCGCGTTAGGGCCGGCACGGTTTTGACATTAAACATCAGGCTGTAGGACACAGAGGAAGTGAATCTCCACAGACCATATGCCATCTGTCAGTGCAACTGTGCAAGCAATGCACGCTACAGTGTAAACAGATAGCAAGCCAAGCAGACACATTAGCATCACCTGGTTGGTGGATCGCCTGTGACGTAGTTGTTACCGCTCCCAAACTTTTTTAACAACATAGCCTATGGTAACGCCCTGATCTGCGCAGGTGGCCACATACTTTTGTTCTGACTTAGACCAAATTCAAGATTTTGAGATGGATAATAGTAATATTCGTCGTTTTAGACAACAGACCGTTTGTTAATGTAGTATAATGCTGCTTGGCCACACTTTCAAACGCCTCTAGACCCTTAAGTTCAACACCATGAAGGCTTAAGGTAGGCTTTTGGGCCTCATGAAAAAATCCCATTCAAAGCTTTAACTTACTTGGAACGGTTTAAAAGTGTCTTTTAGTCCCATACTTACTGTACGATAGTATGACAGCAAGCTGTGAACATTTGAAACTGTGCAGGCATGCATGTGACATTCTGAACACAGTGGAATTCACTAGCCTAGTTGATGTATCAGTAACACTAATATAAGAGTACAGAATAAAAATATGTGGTAAATGCTACTTTACCAATCTAAATTCTCTTTGCATCAATACATAAGTTAAAGAAGTTATATAGCTTAAATATAGTCTACAATACACATTCTTGAAGAAAAACAAATGGGAAGTATTATCTAGAATGATACAACTACAAACAAATCTGCAGTGATTCTGCGAACTTCAAGGTTTCAAGGTTTCAAGGTTTTATTTGTCATATGCACAGCAGATACAGCGTATATGTTGGCAATGAAAATCTTATGTCGCGTGCACCTCCAACAACTCAACATACATGTGCATGATTTGGATGTGAAGGAAAATTGCACTGTTACAGTAGTGAATGTACATAAATCTCAAAAACAAATTAAATAAGGCATCATTAAATAACACATTGACTAAACTTGACTGGACTGAACATACACTGGAGGCTACAGTGTACCCATTATACTGTAACTCACTATACATTACTGCAGATGTATGTTCCATGTACTGTGTATGTTGTATGAGGAATAGGCTACCTGTGTAAAGTATAGGCTGAATATACTTTATACTTTGTAAAACTTTGATATTTTACATGTACCGGACCTTTCTTAAAGATGTCTAAAACAATACCTCACCCCTTTTAGACCAGCTTATATTATGTTCATATATCAGAATCACATAAATTGCTCTTACATGGTTTTCACAGAATCAACCAATAAATGAGTAGTTTACCTTTCGCATGCATAGCAAGATAGATAATCTCAAGATATTTAAGTTATTGTGTTACCTGCAGTTGACCAACATTATAGTCATGCATTACAATGCACATCAATTACGTAATTATAGACTTACTTTTTGGATCATATTATGATAACTTATAAGACCTGGTCACAACAGTTTTCAGTTTTTAATGTTGGTAGTGGGCTATGTTGACATGTGATTGTTCGCATTGTCCATGCATGTAAGCATTCATGAACAATGTTAATGTTGTTATCAATCAGATGTAATGATGACCAAATATTATATCAGGTGGTTCAGAGACCTTGCACTTATTTTAATGTAGGCCAGCTTTGTGCTCAAATGTATCACTTCACTGGTGTTAACAGATGGGGGAGCTATTGACTAACGTAGTTAATACACTGCTGCCCCCTCCACCCCCCACACAAAGGCACACACTCTTCCCACCCATCAATTAAAAACTACCTTAAATGAGTGGAGGTTCTAAGTAGGTTATTAAATGCAAATCAAATGTAGCTTTAACTCTGTCATTTTAAATAGAATGATAGGCTTACAATACGCAACTATTTATGCAAAAGATGACACTATTTGCAATTCTCCTTATACAAAACATCTTTGCTTTTTCGTCCTGACAGCCTTAATTAACTGTTTTTAATGTTCTGATGACAAATTGGGCCACACGACATTGTTTTAACCCGGGCCATGTTGCACACGGGCCTATGTAAATGTGGTGGCGCACGCATGGCGTACAGAGCCAAAGATAGAGTAACAAATCAGGAATTTCCCTCCTGCCACTCCTGAGAGCGCAAGAGAGGACAAAAGTTACGGATTAGGCGCTTCTCCTCAGAGAGCAAAAAGCGAAAGGCAGCTGATTCGCCTCCATTTCTTTGTCAATCTGCATATCTACATGTTTCCACACTCATTCTGGGCATTGTTGTGGAGGGAAAAAAAGTTGTTTTTATTTCATAATGAGTCTCGACTCACGGGCTTTGCATTATGATCTCTTTTGGAACATTTGGTGGAATAAACGGGGCACTGCCGGAGAACAGCGTTTATCACTGTGATTTGCAGGTTTTTGTTTTAGCACTTTTTTTCGGCTGTTCGGATTGGATTGCTGTCGTTGTTCACTTTGTCTGAGTTTCTCTATGGCGTAGGTGGTTTCAAGAGTTTTCCAAACACCTTTTTGGACAAGGATTTTATGTTTACCCAGCAGATACATCTGGATTATGTACGTAAAACTAATCGGATTGTTTAAAAGCCAGTGAAAAGCCATCATCATTACTTTCCGGAGAAGGGAAATGCGGAGTAAAAACGGGGTCTAGAAGGATGCTGCTGCTTGTACAATGGAAGTGAAGAACTCTTTTGCTGTTGTTGCGGTGGTTTGTCTGTTCTTTTGCTCCAGTTTCAGCCAAGAACTCAACCCCAAAGGCAGGAATGTATGCAAAGCACCTGGGTAAGCATCCACGCAGAACAAGATAGTTTATGTGTTAATTGAAATCAGCGTGTTTGTTAGTTGTCCTTGTTTCCCTTATTCTCCCTTGCTTCAAAAGGCGACTTACTTTGAAACAAGGAGTTGAGGTTGCACTAAAATACAGTTATGTAATCTTATTCCTCAAGTTTTATTTAGTTGTGTAGTTATAACGGTTAATAAGGATTTTGAAAATGTAGAAAACACCAATAACTTGATGAAAGGATTGAAATTGTTATGACATATTCACGTGTAACGGTTTTCTTGAAAGTGGGAAATGAAGTGTTGATATTTGAAATCAACCACCGACTTCCTACACTTAACTTGTATTGTATGCTTTGTTCAAACATTCTTATCAACACACCTATATTTGATGCATTACTTAAGGTTGAACACGTTGTTTTCTAACTATAACGTGTTGCCCGTAAAGCAGGAGGAGTCCATTGAAGAAAGCAGCTCTACAGATGTGTACATCTGGAACAGGGTTGTTTTTCAGTGCTCTGTAGGGGGCGCTCGAGATCTCGTTGACCTTCACAGTATTCGTGGAACCGTTTAATAACACATTGTGTGTGATAATAAACTTTTAGATTTGTTTTTGTTTTTAGAAAAGATGTTCACATCATTATAATAACAAACTTTGGTGGACAGTAGATATGAATTAAAGATAAAATATGTGAAAGGATTCAAATCTTAAAATCCTCAAATCAGAAATCTCTCTTCTTTAAAAAGTGAAGGCTTCGAAAAAGCATCTCTTGTTGACCTCTAGGAATACAACTTAGCCTGTGGATTTCTGATGTAAAAAAAAAAAACTACATCCACAATTGCAGACTTCAGCATCCAAAAGTGTTGGACTGATGTCTATGAATTTTGTGATTGTGGACATAAGTGTAGTCAAGGCGTTATTCTCTTATGTATTCTAAAAGATAAGAGTGAGAAGAAATCATGTGATCGATATGATTTGTTTCTTGTAAAAAAAAAAAAAAAAGTTAATGTTTATGAAACAACATTTCAAAAAGTGCATTTGAAAAGCCAAACACTGCATATGACCATGCAGTCAGATTGAAAAGTAAAGTCATCAAGACCTGACCTTTATCGTTTAACTTGTGTTGTCATCCCATATATTGTTGTGTGCTTTTCTGGGCAACAAATAGTCATTTACAAGAAGCATAATGCCCTTTTAGTGATGTGTGAAGTTGTTTTACCTGATATGCAAGTTTGACATTTTGCCCCCCTCCCTGTATTCAACATGCATTGAAGTCTTCGCTCACCACTTATCCATTCTGTTTATATATTTTCTGAATTGAAAACAATGCTTTCAACACTGATGCCTACAAATAGGTTTTTCAATCAGTTAAAGAGCTGCTATTGAATTTCCTGGCAAAGGCAGTTGACACATGTTTTATGTAATAATGAGAGGTAAACAGAAGTGAATCTATACTTCTAAACACCAAATTAGTTCTAAAATGCAATATTTCTTTCTTCGAAATCTGAAGTGGTACAGCTGCAGAAAGTTAAATGGAGCTCCACATTATGCACATGAAATGAAAGTTAGAAACCATCTTTCTTTCATAACAAGTAAAAGCATACAGAGCTTGGACCTGGGACAGCAAAAAAAAACAGTGCAGCTCCTTGCTCATTGACTGAAAGCAAACTGCCATCCTCAAACACTTCAGGGGAAGCTGACGTGTTGCAGAGGCCCTGCAGAGGTCACAGGCGTGGGAGGAAGACGAGACACATCCGTCCTTTCCTGACAGGCCTTAAACTTGGCTGCGAAATGTTGTCTCTGAGTATTTATATTTCCCACTAAGAAACCTAAAGCAACTAAGAAACCAAACAGACTCAGCTGGTTATCAGCTTTTGAATGAATGAGCAGCAGGATATGGGAATGACCTATATACAGAAAATTATACAACCATGTTGTAAGCACATGTGTCATGAATGCCCTGCATACGTTTGCAGAATTTGGCACCAGCCACATCAATATAACTGTGAGATCAAAGAGGCATGAGTTGGGTGTGGATGCTGTCGTTTTGATATGTGTTTGTTTCATTACAGTTCAGTAATGTTCTTCATCATTCTCAATCCTATAACTTATTTTCCAGATCATCAGGATTTGTGTGCTGCAGTGGATGGGGGCAGCTAGGCGATGAATGCTCGACACGTATGTACCGCACAGACACCATTTATCAGTACACGTTGTACAGTTCATTGTACCACTTGATTTATGTGTTCAATTCTTCTTTACCCAAGCTCTTTGTGAAGGCAACTTCACCTGCAAGGAAAATGAGGTGTGTGTCAGGCCCAATGAATGTCGCTGTCGTCATGGATACTTTGGTGCTAGCTGTGACACTAGTAAGCACTTTTTACATTTTCAGGGTTTCTGCCACTTTGTTCCAGAGCAAAATATCTAAACAACTAGAGTCTTCCAGGGTTGGAATGACATACAGCATATAGGCAAACCCGGAAGTTAGCATTGGTCTGGTTCCCTCGACAAAAGTCAATGTATGCAATGTAGTGTCAATTGGATGTTTTACTCTTGTTGATAATAAGATCTTTAGCCAACAAAATATTATGGTACTGACACATTTTTTAGCAGAATAATATTCGCACATGAACACCATTTTTATGATTTTTGAAGAACACATTGCTGTTACTGACATTTTTTTTTCTCGTAGAACAAAATATTAAATTCTCTTAAGCTTATGTTAACAACAGAACCTACTTCAAGCAAATAACCAAAAACCCATTTACCCATTGAGTCCAGGACAACAAGTTCAAATATGCTAACTTATTTCTGGACTAATTTCACAGCACATAAGACAAACACATGATATGTGACATGCTTAACAAAGACTTTACAATCCTGAACTTTGCACCTGCATGTTAGCATTGCTGTTTGGATCATGTAGCAAAACTAGGCAGAAAGCAGCACTGAGAGAGACACTAGCTTTGCTTTAGGCTGTCACTTTGTTTTGTATATTTAAGTCACATAAGTATTTACCATTTCCTGATTATTCTGCTCTCTTACAACAGAGTGCCCTGCACAGTTCTGGGGTCCTGACTGCAAGGGCAAATGTAATTGTTACCCCAACGGCCAGTGTGATGACCTGACTGGCGAGTGTACCTGCAACCACAATCGTTGGGGACCTAACTGCGAGAATGCTTGCTTATGCCATAAGGGCAACTGTGACCAAGAGACTGGCAAATGCACATGTCATCCGGGCGCCTGGGGTCCCCAGTGCAAAAACAACTGCTACTGCAGCATCAACTCTGTCTGCGATGCAATGACGGGCCGATGTACGTGCAATCCCGGTTGGCACGGGAGGATCTGTGCAACCCAGTGTAGCTGTAACAGCTCACCATGTGACCAGTTCACGGGGCGCTGTCAGTGCCGGGAGAGGCTGTGGGGCCCACGGTGTGAACGGTACTGCCAATGCATCCATGGCAAATGTAACCAGGCCGACGGCTCCTGCACCTGCACACCAGGGTACCGCGGGAAGTTCTGCAGAGAACCGTGTCCTGCCGGATTCTATGGACAAAACTGCAGGAACAGGTGGGGAAAAACACTTGGCAGAGAACAATTTTAGCATATAGAAAAACAAAGGTAACACATTTACAGATGCCTTATGTTCAATTTTAGTGTTTGATATTATGGTTCGGCTTTGTGGTTTTAAGAGGAAATAAGATTTGATATTTGCTGCAGCTGATAACCCTCAAAATGTGTCTGTGTTTTACTTGCAATAATAAAATAAGGTTTGGGAGTTGGTATTCACATTCCCCATAATCATCAGCCAACATTCAAAAGCAATTCAGGTTACGTTTTTTACCATGCATGGACTGTGAAATTCTCATATGAAACAATTGCTTTAAAGCAGGGGTGTCAAACTCAATTTCATTGCGAAGAACATTAGCGTTATGGTTGCCCTCAAAGGGCCGGTTGTACCTTTAAGACTTTATAAATATACATATATAATATATACAATAATGTATTATATTACATAATTGTCTCTGCATTGGATTATTACTGGTTTTAGTTATAACTTTATTAAAATCTCCCTGAAAGCAGAAGTTTTGGGTGCACACTTACATTTCTCAGTTTTATTGTTACATAAATCCAATTAATTTATGAGATTAAGTTTGCCTGATCATATCTCATCAATCAGAGATCAACACATTTTGTGAATAATAAAAGGTTTTCTTTTTTTTGGATCAAGCACTATTTAAGTATAATATAAAGCGGCATTAAACGTATGATAAACCGATGTTATCCTTTGCGACCCTTTGGCGGGTCGGATTTGGCTGCTGCTTTAAAGTAAAAAGAACAGAGTTAAAGTTTAATGTAGTTATCTCCCTCTTTACGTGATCATTTAAGCAACAATTAAAGGGGTTAAGATAAACTGTTCATTTAAATAGGATGAAGGATTTTTCGTGCAAACAAGATAAATTACTTTTCTTTTTTTGTTTTCCTTGCTGATCACAGGTGTGGGCACTGCAAGGGCCAGCAGCCCTGTAAGGTGACGGAGGGACGCTGCATCACCTGTGACCGTGGTTGGAATGGAACACGATGCGACCAGCTCTGCTCAAAGGGCTTCTTTGGTGAAAATTGCCAAGAAGTATGTCCCGTCTGTAAAGACGGCCACCACTGCGATCCCATTCATGGCAAGTGCTCTCACTGTAACCCTGGCTGGATTGGGGACAGGTAAGACAATAGAAATATTTTGTTTCTCTGTTAAACCTACACTTTTACATTGAGCTATGTCATTTTCAAAGTTAAATGCATCGATGCCTTTAACTAGTAGCTACCATAATATCATTTCAATACAGTAATAATGTCTTTGACGCATACTTCTTAGCTTGAAAATTACTGTAATCATTGAATACCTTTTGTGTGTGATAGGTGCGAGGTGGGCTGCCCCAACGGCACATATGGCGAGAACTGCGAGAACAACTGCAGTCACTGTTTTAACGGCATCTGTCATGTTGTCACCGGAGAGTGCTTGTGCGACTCGGGATTTTATGGCACCTAGTAAGTCATAAGACACCTCATACACAAAAAAAACTAAAGTTGCTTTGCAAAGAGAAATTGGTCCATAGATTTTTATTACCTTTGTCACACACTTTAATAATTTGAGAAGAGACAAAGTAACACATGTATTTTGGGGCATGTGGTTACAGATACTGATAAAGAATACTCTTGAAAGGGAAAAATGGGAATTATTTAGCTTGGAACGCAAAACTAATCCCATGCAGGAATTTTCTCACTTTCTGCGTCAGATTTCATGCATCTGTCACTTGCACTGAACATTAAACAGATGTTGTTTTTATCTGTACTCAAGCTGCAATATGACCTGTCAACCTGGCCAGTATGGAGTGAACTGCAACCAAACCTGCTCTTGCAATGACAAGAACTGTGATCCTGTGTCTGGTGCTTGCCATCTCCGTAAGAATGTTTTCTTTTCTCTAAGGACACGCAAATGCTTTTTTGTTGCAACGATAGCAGTTGTCAGAAACTAGTGTTTTTCCAAATAACGTACCTTTTCAGAGACACAAATAAACATACATTTTCTTACTTTTATTACACATACCAAAGGAATTATAACTTTCTGAACTGTTTGTCCAAAGAACCAGATGCCACTAGTGCTGCCTGTGTATTCAGCCTCTAATAGTTGGCTGGACACACTAAGTACCAACAAACACTTCTATTCAGGTCAGCATGTGTAGTGGGAGAGTAAACTTAGCAAGGCCTTGATAGCGTTTCCAGACCCAGACCGGTGTCCTTTTTATTGCTGTGTTTGTTGGCCCTGTTCCTGTCCAGCCAGAGAGAGAGGGAAGAGAGAGCGAGAAAAAGAGGAAGGAAGAAGAAATAAAAATGGGGATGGAGAAAATATAAGTGGAAAAAAATAACTTGGAAGGGGGACAGAGAGTGGAGAAAAAAGTGGAGTGTTTGGAAATATGAGCTCATTGGAGGCTGTCAGGACAAAGATGTTTAGAACACAAAGGTAGGAATAATTTTAGCCAGTAGACATGATTGGCAGTGGCAGGCTGGTCTGATATCACAATTTTAATAGACAAAAAATGACCTAGCAAATTTTCCTTGACCCGGAAGGAAACCATCATGAGGTCTAGCAATTCTTTGAAGGACTTCTAAATGGGGTGATTAGAGAATCTGGTCGCAATAACAGTAGACTATATCATTATGAAATGACAAAGTGTTATTGACCTGTGTAACTTTAAATGTTTTTGAGCAAGGAATAGTGTGAAGCCACTTATCTTGTTTCCATCAGTAAAGGATAGAACCATCTGGAGATAAAATAGGGAGGCATTGAAGCACCTTTTCTTCACATTTAAGGATTTCTTTTTTTGACAATAGCTACATTTGACCGCAGCCATTGTCACTTTTACATGAGTTCCCAACCCATACCATTTCCCAATCTTTATCCAGCTGTGAGCACAGAGCAATGACAACATGCCACGCCCAGACTGCCCAACAATCTATCTCAGCCTTATGTGACAGGGTAAAGACCCGAGGGCCGCAGCTACTTACAGACTTGCTGATGGTTTGCTTGTCTTCTGCTGTCATCTGTCCTTGCAAGCGCCAAAGGCAGTCAATACTTATGCAATACAGCACGTAGTATGTCTGGGGTGTATCCCACTTGAAGAGGGTGGGTTGTTTAATAAATCATCGATGACTTATGGTGAGGGGGGGAGTGGGAGGGAGGGACGGGTGAGGGGTTGCTTGCAGGAAATCAGCAATGAAAGCACAAGTGGTCCTGTGTCTTGAGGGAGATAAGATTTATAGTGAATTAATGGAAGTGAATTTCCACCTGTTGCAGTATTCCTCAGGGATGCTTCATGTCATCAGCTATTGAAAATCAATTGTTAACACAGCTCTGTGCTTTATCTTTATTATCAAAACCAACTATCACATTAATAAAGATCATATAGAGTTAGCTACTCACTCTCATGAAGCCATTTGAATTCACTCGTAAAGTAAATCATAATAATTTGCTAAGGTCTCTTGTGTTAGTGATGACAGAGAGAGAGATTTGTTGAAACTGGCATTAAGAGTTTTGCTGCGCCAATGTGGCACACCCATAATTCCCTGCTCCTCGTCTTGCAGTGCCCAACCAGCGGATGGGTGTGATCGCGGCTGGAACCCTGGTCTCCTTTTTACTGATTGTCCTCCTCTCACTGCTGTGCTGCTGCTGCCTGTGTCGACACAAAGAAGACCACAAGTGAGTGACAGATAGTTGTCTTCACCTCTATGGCCTAAGTGGGGGCTTGAGTTCTTAGTAGGATGCTTGCCCTGGTTATGAAAATAGAGGAAAGCATTTGCTTTCTACTTTATCTCACAGGTACCAGGTTGTTAAATGAATAAATGCATTTCAATTGTATTTCAAGTGCTTTTGTGTATTGACATTACAGTGTTAGTAGCAATGTGAGCAGCCCCAGAGCCCTCAAAAGAGGCATGTGGCCAGATTTAATATGCCTCTTTTGAATGATTCATTTGGATTTCCATATCGTCATCCCTTTTCAAACCTGACCAAGACATCTCTACCAACAGCAAAAAAGCCAAGCGGATCCTGTGTGGACGATTCAGCCGAATCAGCACTAAACTTCCCCGTATTCCACTGAGGCGACAGAAACTGCCCAAAGTTGTCGGTAAGCCCCAAAACTGTTCCTCGTATCCCACAGCAGGGCTGCCAGAAGCTGCTGTGTTTTATGTAATCATCCTCTCTGGTGATTTTACAACACAGGGTGCTGAAGCCACATCACTCATAGCTTCTTTAAAGTGCCAATAGAACATATTTTTGCAGTTGTTGCTTTGAGTATTTATCATGAGGTTAAAGTTGATTGCACAATGACACAATAATGACAAATGACACATTGGAAGGCTCTCCCTTCAGAATAAAAGCCCCAGACATAAACACTGCATCCCTACACAGATTACCAGATGGTGGTAACTGAACAAAATGGCTACAATAGTTTCCCCCTTTATAAAACAGAGTAACCATATTATTGCTGGTTTAAGTCCTTCTTTATCATAGAGCCAATATCAGGGCTTGTAGTTCTTACTGTTCTTATATCAGGATTCTTAATGTTTCTTTCTTGTTTTGGACAGTAATGTTTGCCAGGCTACTAGCGGTAGCGATGTTGCTAACAATATATAAACAAGTAAAGTTATATACCATTTATTATGTAAACAAACAGACAGAGATTTTTTTTTACTATCATCTCCGCTGCACAGTTTTTTAGACAAATGCAGTATGCTTTTATGTGTTGCTGGTAGCTTATAGAAAATGGAAAGTGATCGTGTTTGTCTTTGTGACAGCAGCAATAACAATAATATCACTTTGAAACACTAAGGGGGAAAATCTGTTGCCACTTCAAAATCCAATGCATACTTAGCCAGTAAAGAAAGGTTATTTAGACTTGACGTGAAGGTGTCAGAGGATATAAAGTTGTTTCACAGGCTCTCAGTGCTTTTATACATCTTCAGCTTATCACAGCAGGGACAATGACAGCAATGCAGAGCAATCACATTTACCATTTTCCCTTGGTCCTCTTAGATGATAAATAGGGTTGAAAAGTGTATGGTGGCTGCCAGGCGGGTATGGGGTTTCATTTGAAAGGAATGCACTGGTTTTAGAGCCCCTTATTATTCTTGGCACCCTCAAATGCCATGTGTTCATATTATTACAACCCTAAACTGGGTTTTTTTTTCTCCCCATTTTTCTTTACTTGTTTCCATCATCTTCTTCCCCAAGAAGTTTTTTCTGGGACTGAGGAGAAGGCTGTGTTATTAAAAGAAGGCCAGTGGTTGTCGGGGGGCCCGGGTGGTGGTGAGTGACGCGCTATCAAAGGCCGCACTGTTTGGGTCGATGCTCTGCTGCTCCATGCGGAGGTCTCATGGTCTGTGACAGATCTGTCTGTGACCCCAGCCCTTTTTTTTTAACAGCCAACAGAGACGATATGATGATCTTTAACACCCCACTACACACAGTGCAAAATACCTGTTTCAGTGTTTAAAATTCATACTTAGATATATCAATGTTGCCCATATAAGCTATGTCATATCACTATAAAATGATGTGACATTACATGTAGATGCAGAGTAAAGGAATTGTTGTGTCTTTTTTGAAATTCACAAACAACTCTATGTCATATCCTTTACTTTCAAGCATGGAAATATTCATCTTACTTTTCAGAACTACGTAGAAGCCCATTTGTATTAACTCTGAACATGTTTTTACTTACTAATTTAAGTTGGAGATTAATAATGTTTACCTAACAGCACTGCCAGAATATGAGGATGACATTTGAGGTGGTGCTGAAGCAATTAGTCATTTACTGACTGATTGCACTGACAGAAAGTTAATGAACAACAATTATTGTAATCGATTTCTTGTTAATAGTCATTAATCAAGGAATTTTAAAAAAGCCACACATTTTCCGTCTCTGTTTTTTTCAAATATGCAGTTTTTTTAATTAATCTTTGTACTTTTGACTGTCTGACAAAACAAGCCAAGGGAATGGGAATCTTTATCGGACGTTCTAGGGAATCTTTTTCCAATGTTTTAAGTTTAACCAGTTCAACGAATGACTGGTAAAACACATACACATTCAAAGTGTTACACAGCAGTTCTCCTAACGTTGCTTCAGTTTAAGCATTGCTATGCAGCAGTCTAATTAGATGTGTCTTAAAAGGCTCTCCTGAAGTCAGTGTTCTGTAGAAGAAGTTGATGACCGCGTTTCTTTTCCATGTCTGAGCAGCATGCGCCTCCGCAAATTATCCATCTGATTCTTTAAGCTAGTCCCAATTATGCCTCAGTCAATATGCAATACTGGGACAGACTAGCCTTTGTCAACACAATGTGGGACATTAATACGCTTGTTTGTGGAGAGCCTGACCATGTGAAGCAATGTGCCAGAGGCCTAAAAATGCACCGTCATCTTAGCCAAATGTGTGTGTTTTTTTTATGATCTATTATATAAGACAAGCTTGTGCCAATCAAGTGACAGTTCAGACATCAATACCCAGTCAAATCCATTACTAGAATGCATCTCTATCATCCTTTCTGGTTTGTCCTATTCAAGTGTTTGCTTCCTTGCTTTTTATTAGGCTACCCACAGAAGCTTGGTCTGCCAACATTTTAGAAACTCAAACTCTGACTGGGGCTACACAGTCCTGCACACATGCATTCCAGAGGGGGCCCAATGGGGCTGGAAACAGGAAGTGGTCAAATTTACCCCAGCCCGTGTCAGAACTGTGATTTATCCACACCAGGGTCAGTGGCAACAGATGTGGCAAGACAAAATGAAAAACGAAAAGGGGGAAAGGAAGACAACATTTACTGTTTTTTTTCTCTGTTAGGAAAGGAGAAATGAACTACGTGAACATCTTGGCAAATCTAAGGCTGTTTGTTTGTAGTTTGGCATTCCATTCTAAACATTTACTCCACGCCCAACAGATTCACGTCTGTCCGGCATTCCTCACGTCCTTTGTGTCCAAATGTTTCCCCACGGGTGAGGGTTGAGAGCAGCGCCACCTGCTTTTTTTCATCTCAATTTATCCTGGGAAAGTTTGCTGGAATTGCAGCAACACTCAACCATACATTTGTGCAGTTGTCAGATGCCTAAAGGAAACTTTCCCACTCCCTAAAATCCCTTTGAGTACATTTAACGAAGTGGCAATACATAACATTTTGTTTTCCCTTATCATTATCAAGTAAATGTTGATAGCAGAATGTCATCATCCATGTTTGACTGGTTCCTTATAAGCCTAATTAACCCAGTTTAGTTGTTGGGTAATTTGTTTGCGTTTATGTTGCAAGCTCCCCTCCCAATGAAAAAACTTGACATATTGCATCATTGCTTCGCAGCTTAGCATTTTGTTAAGATGCAACTCAACAAAATAGCCAACAGTCGATTTGCAAATGTAGTGGAAAGATGAGAATAATGTTAACAGTGAAAACTTTAGCGGCCAAAAGAAACCTTAGTTGAAGAAAAAGGCAAAGAAGGGGGAGAGTTCATCCTCCTAAGGTAGATCAGTATGTAACAAAAGATGCCTACCATTACTAATACTGAAAATGTAATATATATATTTGGCTTTCTATCACGGCAATGAAATTGAAGGTCTCTATTTCTTTCAGATTTCTTTGGATGTTTCTTGATTTTGACGGATGTTTCTACTAGTCTTAGCCATGTTGCTAACACAGTCTTCATGTTAATAATACAGCCATTGAACCGAAAATATGTTCTTTATGTCAATGTCTATGTTGCAAAGTTTGTTTGAAAACAAATGTTTTGTGACTGGTGTTGTTCATATATTTGAGGAAATAGTTCTGACATAAGCACCAACTAAAATATAACTTGAAAAGCCAAGAAGGGGAGAAGTTGAATTGTTTTCTTTAAGATGTTACCAAGGGGAAAAGGGTTGTTTATGCATTAGGAATAATTGTGAGTAACTGTCAACATTGATGGCTCTGAGTTGGCCATTTTGGATGTCACTCAGTGTAATATTTAGTCTCTGCAGGCAATCCTGTCACCCTGAAACAGACTATTTCAGGCTGAAACATATTGTTTATTCTTTTTGGCAACTAATTTCCCCCTTTATGCCCATTTTCATGTCACAGCCCAGTTCTCAGGCCTTAAAACTAAGTCTGTGACCCCCCCCCCCACACACACACACACACACACATACCCCACACACCTACTGAGCAACTGTGGTGGCGGAGCTCTGCAGCTGGGACGTGTAAATAATGCCCTGTTGTGCGTTAGCCTCCATGTAGAGAGGGATCAAAGGTGGAGTCTGCAGGACAATACGCCCCACTAGACCAACAGTCTGGACCTCAAGGGCACCAGTTGTTCATCAATGCTCACAAGTAATGTTGTAAAATACCCATGTGCTGCCTTGTTGACTAACTTAACTGAAGTCTTTGCATAGGTAAGCTGCTCTACATTCCACAGTCAGTCTGCCTATATCTGCCTGCTGCTGCACATTTCAGACACTGCACACTAGTGACAGTTAAAGCAGGGCAAATAAACCTGTCTTATTCATTATTTGATCCTCTAATTGAACGAGGGCAAACATTATTTTGTCATCAACACTTTGAAAAGGACTTTGGAGTCATTTTTGTAGCCACAGCAGTCCATCAACTACTGCACATGTAGAAAGAGCAGGGTGGCAATATTCTGGTAAACAGGATATCCCTTAATAATCTCATCAATGGGTTCACATGGATGGAGGTCCACTCTACATTCGTAGCAAAACATATGCAATTTTTTCTCTTTCAAACCCCTTTTACACACATCTGTACTTGTTTATTGTAGACATTTTGCACCTGTGTTGACATTAGTCTCCCTACAAGTAACACAAAGGAGTTAGACTCCATAACTCAAACATGTAGTTCAGAGGTTTAAATGACTTGTTTTAGATACATATTTTAAAAAAAACATTTTGCGGTACAGTATTTTATCGGATCAGTTTATCAATAAACATAAACTTCTTATTTCCTAGTATGTCAGATAGACTTTTCACATATCTTCTATTTGAAACCTACCTTTGAAAAAGAGGTTAGACTCAACAGATACAATCCATGACCATGAATACATTTGGTTGTTGTTTGAGAAAATGTTGAAAGCAGGACAGAAAGTCACATGGTGTGAGGCAGACGGATGGACACAGGAAGCAAGGGGATAAACATCAGGCTGTAATTTGATGAAAAATAAACCAGACATGTTTATCTTACACGTTGTGGTGAGAGAACCTCTAAACAGAACCATTGCTAAAGTTATGCTTTTGAATTGTATTATTATTATTCGATTTCTTGTTTGTTGCCTTTGAAAAGTATGCGTATCAGACACTTGCATTCCACAAAACTGCGTATTCATGAAGAATGTATCAGATTACAGATGAAATACAAAGTAATTGCAGTTTTTAGTTGTTGCCAAGTCTGTAAAAAACTGACCATAAATATTTCCTCTTTTTAGTTGCAGTCAAACAACATTAGCTATGGAGCAAGGATTTTGTACAGTTTGGGGATTTCTTCCATCTTGGGGATTTATTTGATGTCCAAACAATTGGATGCACCCATGTGTCATTGGGCATGTAAACAAGAGCATCTGATGTGGTCGGTCATGTCGAGTTAACGCCCAGGATGCTTTAGGCCAAAACTCACGCCAGATGGGGAGATCAGCCGCAAGTGTTCCTCAGAAACCACAGCTGTCTTGAGACTGAAGGGTCAGCTGAATGTTGCAGTGTCTGACAGGGAGGAAAGAAAAGAGAGTGAGAGAGACAGAGGCAGAATGTGAGAGAGAAACATGACCTGACCTACATATTGTTAAGGGAGAGGATTCTCAGGAAAATGACGAACGAGCTAAAGTATAGAGTAAGGAATGTCAGGACATCAGTGTAGCTACATTTTAACTCTGTATCCATACTTAGTTGTATATCAGATATTTTATCTCTATATTGATAATAATAACAAATGTTTACATTTTAAAGGAATTCCTCACATTTTTAGAAATGTCCAATATGTACTGATTATGTGTTTCTCTGTGTTTCCAGTCTTCTTGTAAGATAGATGAATCTTAGTTAGCTTTGTAATTAATGAGGTGCTTTTTGTTCCAATGTTTTCTTCACACGCAAGGCTTGTATTTCCAAAACTTCAAATCCATCACTTTAACTACATTTTTAAAGCCTTTTTTTTTTCATCTTGAATCAATTTGTTAATTTAGATATGATTAAGAATCTCATGGAGTGTGTAAATAAGAATACATGTTAGCTCACTTACTCCTTTATAATGTATTCAGTTAGTTATACATTTCATTATTTAGTTGTGTAATTCAGCAAGAAGAACAAAAACAAATGACCAGAATGCTGTTTCTTGTTCGTCTTTTAACCTGCTAAGATTCTGGTTGAAACTTGATTCACTTTTGATAACAAGATATATAAATAATAAACACCTCGTACATAAATACTGTCATTTGCTTGAAAAAGCCGATTATGTTGAATCTTTGGTTAACCTAGTTTCAAAACCAATAAGAAAATCAGACTCACTAAAACCAACACTTTTTACATCTCTGTAGCAGTTGTGAGTGAGTGAGAACAGACTGTTGTTCTTGTAACACGGTACAATACCCTCTGGCTGACCTTTTGGCTTCTGCGTTTGTTTTCTGTTCTCAGTAGCCCACCACGACCCAGAGAACACCTTCAACTGCAGCTTCATCGAGCCCCCGTCAGTGGTCGAGCAGCCCTCCCCCTCCTCCTGGTCGTCCCAAGAGTCTTTCTCTTCCTTTGAGAGCGGAGACGAGGGGCCAGTTTACAGTTTGCCCCATGAAGGTGAGTCATTGCTTGAATAAAAAAACAGTTTAGTTATCTCGTTATGACGCACATAAATCCCTAATTTGTCTTTGGCATGTAGGAGCCTTTGCATAAACACACACATTTTTGTTTTTCTGAAGTCAAGATCCCAAATTTGACCGTTTACTGACTCACTGGCTTCTGTAGATCTCATTAGGGAGATAGTTTCTTTATCATATGTGATCTAGGCCCATGTTCTTGCTCAGAGAATGAGGAAAGTATAAACAGGAAATGGAATGGTCAAGTCAGCTCATGGCACAAATCCAAACAGTGACTAACTCCTTGAAGTTTGATGGAAAACACCCGTTTAATCAGTTTCTATTCTGGAAGTCTGACGGATTTTGTCTCGGGGATTTTTGTCTGTGTTTAGTGATTGATAAGTTTTTATTGTTGTCTGAATACTTTGGATTGGTAATCATTCATCTTATGGTTAGTTCAAGGACTTTGACACAATTGATTTTGTGTAAAAAGCCTTGGGCAGAATTATTACAAAATGGTATTGAAATAGAGTTGCTAGGATCAGCCTTACAGTATGTGTTTATAAAGTAGCAATTGAAGTGGATGAGCTAAGTCTTTAAATAAAATGTTTTATTTTCTTGTGGAAAGAGAACAAAAATGTCTCCTTAAGGATGAAAATAATGCTGCTATTTGTGAATGTCACAAATGTAAGCCATTATTTTTGAACACTTGGATTTAAAAGCTTTCATTATTAATTTATGACGAAATAGACTTTTAGCATTTGTATTGGAATGACAATTACAATCTGTAAAGCATGTAATGTCATTGACACAAGAAATATCTACAATTGAAAGTTGGTTGACATTAACTAACATTAGCATTCATAAGCTAGTCATCCCAACTTAACAAAAAAAGGCCATATTAGCAAGTACAAGTATACTGTCAATAAGCTATATACATTTATTTTTTTTAAAGAGTTAAATGTACTATAAATGTGAAAATTGGATAGCTTTGACTAATATTTGTTAATCTTCTAATGATCCACAGAATCTGTGAGTGAAAGCAAAGAGAAGCGCAGCCCTAGCCCAGCAACAGAGAAGCCTGAAGATGATGATGATGCAGGGGAGTACACCTCCCTGAAAGACACCAGTGTCTCAAAACCAGAAGGCAGTGAGCAGCCCCTGCTCAAGTCCTCTGACAGTGAAGGCTCCACCAGTGGCTCTGAGTCCAATACTGCAGCCCTCTATGCCCGAATTGCCCGCCTCTCTAAGCAGTCCAAGGAGGATGATGGCAGCGGCAAGGATGGGGATGGCACTCCTACACCAGAGGCAAAGCGCAATGGAAAGCCACCACCTTCACCTGGCAAGCCCAAACCACGTCCTCCAGATCCCTCCACTAAGCCCAAAGTATCTTGGATACACGGAAATACCACAGGTTCTCCCCTGCCAGAGCAACAGGGGCATGGGGGAATGAAGGCCCTTGCAGTGCCAAAGGAGAAAAAGAGGAGCTCCAGCAATTGCTCGGCCAGAAGCGAGGAGCAGCAGAAAATGAAGGAGAAATGCCGTGAGCAACAGAAGAAACAAGAGGGGAGGGAGGCCGATATCAATGGCTCCCCTAGCAAACACAAGCCTCTGCGAGGCAAGAAGTCTGGGGATGAGAACAGCAGTCCCAGTCATATGGAGCACATCAATGGTGTTGTTCAGAATGCCCTGAAGAAGATAAGTAACTTCCACAGCTCCTCATCTGAGAAGAAGAGCGCTGACATTCCAAAGGAGTCCGCCAAGGAGCCACCCAAGAGCCCTAAAGTCATCCACCCTCATATGAACTCGGAGGCTGCCACACTCCTGGCTGCTCAGCTTAAGGAGAAAACCCAAAGCATCAACAGGAATGAGGGGACAGGTTTGACAAAAACCAACGGTCTCTCCACACCCAAGGGAAACAGGGAGAAGCCAACACCTCCACAGAAAGCGAAGAGGACCCCATCCAGCGGATTAAGCCAGCAGGGCTCCACCAAGCCCTTACTGCCCACCTCAAGCAGCCTCCAGAAAATGGTGGCTCCAGTCGCCACCGACCTCGGGACCCCTGAAACAAAGAGCCCGGAGAAGCAGGACTTGAACGGCTCAAGGGCAGGGGAACCGATGTTTGATCCCACGCCAAAGAAAACTCCAATGAAAAAGCCACCAAGGAAGAAAGGCAAGGAGGGTACTTTGGATTCATCGGAAAGCAAAACACCCCATCCAAAGACAGCCATCATGCCACCACAGGTAGTGAAATAAGGGTTTTTAAAGACAAATGACCATCGTGTTTGATGGATTTCAAAGACACTAAAATGGATTTGTTGTAAGGTCAACCACATCGTTTTTCAATCAAGAGACATTTTCTATGTAAGTTTGTTGCGACTCCAGGACCAGGAGTGAGAAATGCTTTTAAATCGAGGGTGCAATTGAGTCAAATTGGTGAGTTGTATTATTATGGCCTCTATACACCATTGTGTTACATCTTAAGAATCCATTTTCATATAACGACTATGCAACAATCTCACACCACAACCTCTTTCTAGACCGGACACAACTGTGAGAACAGTGGTGCACATACATCATCCATAGTTCAATCATCTCTATTCCTTTGCAGTATTTCCACCACTATATGTATATATGGATTGCTTTTGAGGTTGCATAAGTGTGATTCTCTATGCAGCTGTCGGCAAAAAAGCTATTTTTTATGTAGGCTCTCCGAAGGTACTAATGGTACTAAAAATAACCAGAAAATTGGATCCTTTGAGGATTGCAAGCTATTTTGCTTTCTTTGTTTTGTTTGTGGACCAAAATGCATTCATATAGTTCAATACCTTTAGACACCCTCCTCATTTTTCTTGTCTACGCTTTTCTTTGCTGAAAAAGTTCTTCTTCATTATTGTCGATTAAGAGCGACACTTGAAGTGTGAATTGTTGGAGGATTTCTTCAGCAATAACCTTTTTATGTTCCTTGGCTATTTTTGCTAGTATATAAAAGTTTGATATACCACAATATAAAGGAACATTTTTCTTTGAACAACTTAATTTGACAACCCGAGTATGCCAGATTTAGGACCTAAAAGTCTTGTGTTCTTGTAACTCACACTTCATTCCTAATTGAGTTCTAGTGTTGATCTCAAGGTTCTTCCTTTAAGACCTTTTTTTCAATTTTAGATTTTCACACTTAGCTCTCCTCTGTTCAACTCTGTCAGACAATGTTTGTTGAAACCCAAACAAACACGTTGATATATCTTCAAAAAGGGCTGCTTTAAACCTCTTTCATACTTCGGCTAACACCAAATCACTAGAATGTGCTCTTACTGTACGATTTATTCAGTCAGCTAAACCACTAAACCAAAAATAAAATCCCAAGCTATCTGATCTCCTCACTTTATCTCAAGCTTGTACATCATTTTAAACTCACTCCTTTCTCTGTAATACAGCAACATCCACAGTTTCTCTATGCTGTATTTTAGAAAAACATACTGCAGGACACCCCTGTAAATCAGATGCAGTAAATATTTTGTTAAAGCAATAACTTTTAGTAGTATTCTCTACACAAGAGGTCTCCGACTACAAGTCCATGTGTCTTTTAGTTTAGTCGAGAAACTAGGTCAATATCCTAAGCTGATCCACTCCCTTTCACATGAATTTGTTTATGCCATCAGGGAATTAAGAGGAAAAATAAATCTTGCCAAGGATGTTTTGCCCCTTTAGGATCTTATTATCTTAAGCTAGTAAACTTATGCCAAATTAACAGTGTTCTTTGATTTCATTTGTTTTAAGAGTAGGTCTGTAAGTGGTACCATGCCTTGAGCTTTAAAATGTGCCTCAACTGTAGATCAGTTTAAGCAAAGAAGCCATGTTTGCCTAAATGTTGTTGCCAACTTTTATTTCAAGTGGAGATTCAAAAATAAGAAAACCAAAAAAGTTGGCGGGGTGGAATACTTGAACTGGAATAATTCAGTTTTTGTCACTTAATGGTGAATAGCTATTTTGAAAGTAGTATTTAATCATGATTTCTTAACAATGGATGATTGTTATAATTATGGTGATATATGGCATGTATGTTAATATGCCATTGGTATGTTTGCAGCTGAAGAATGTTTTAAATTCACAGCTGATTGAAATTTGTTCTTGGTTTTATGTGTTTATATCAAGGTACAACGCATTTCTTTGGTTATATTTTCAACATTTTCTACTTGTATACATTGTGTACTTTTATTATCTTTGTAAGCTGTGCTTATATGACCTTTGTAGTTCTTCTGTTTTCCTTGGTGTCAATGAACTGGCTTTCATGTTGTATTTGCTTTTCCTTTTTCCTTTGTTATGTTGCTTATTCTAAGCTCTGAAGCAAACCTACAGTATGAGTACTTTCCACCTTGTAAAGTTTACATTGGCTTTGTAATTGTTCTCTGTTGATGTTATTGTTTGTATAACACTTAACTGCATGACGCAGAGTGTAATTATACGGCATTAATAGCTGCACCGGAAATCTGTAACCTTTTTGTTCCCTTCAGTTGTTATGATTGCCCCCATAAATAAGAATAACTCATACGGAAAGGATTGTACAATACTACTATGATACCACTGTTGAAATAATTGCATATACTTAAAAACATAACTTTGTGTTATTATGAAGGGGACATTTTTATCTGACTGGCCCATGCCTGTTTTTATAGGCGTACAGTGCATTTTTGTAAAGAAGGGCCTGAAAAGCTGCAGAAACGTTACCAACTGTAAGGTATATTTTGTCTTTTGTGGTTTGTGTTTAGCAACATTGTTTTCCATTTGTGTAAGGGTATTAAATTGGTGTTTTATCATTTACTTCTTTGGAATAAAAAAAGCAATACATGTAGCTTTAGAAAAAACAGAACTTAAAAATCCATCCTCATTTTAATCGCTTGGCAATGTCATTCATCATACACTAATTGACCAATACATTCTTATGGGGGCATGCCCTCTCCTTGGCATCTTCTCCAAATGTCTTGTTCCTGTGTACACTAACTAACAATAATATGGGTAATACGCCAGATGAATCTCTTATTGTATTCTTTAAACAGATTCATTCTTAATCTGATTGATATTTGACCCTTTCCTGTGACTGGGCTACCGGGACGTGGCAGGAGTCTGACAGTCATTCAGTCACAGCGGCTCTTCAAAGAGCCTGAGGGAACCAGGGAACTGTTCATTTGGCTTCTTCAGGATGCCAGGACAAGAGCTCCTTTCATGAGAGGGAGAAACAGTGGAAAGTCTGTGCTAAGGAGTTAATCACGCGCTGTATATGTGTCTTCTTTTGGCGGGGAGAAGAGGGATATAGCAGCACTGCGCCATAAGGCAAAGCAGGAGCATGAATGGATGGATATAAGCATGGATGGATAGGCCATGTGATGGGTAATTGAAACCAGAAGGCGCAACGACTTTGTTTTAGGGTCTACTCTTTTGACATGGACATTATGATCCACTTTTTCCCCTTAGAGACTTGCCTATTTCTATTATGCCCTGTATTGATGTTGACAACCAATGGCTGTCAATGTGACCTCAACAGACCCTTCTAAAATATTTTTAATTAACAAAAGTATGCTCAACATTGACGGCATTTATCTTTTTTTATCCAGCAATTTAATTTGACACTTAGTATGTAGCCTTTTGCGCTTTGGCTCATTGCTAGCACTTCAGCTCAATGTGTGCAATGTCAGTTGTTTAGCCTTTTTAATCTTGTTTAAAATGTTTGATCAAATACGGAATAGATTGTCTTAAAATGTTGTGTAGTTATTCAGGGGTTCTAGGTGATGAATCTTTATGCCTTTTCTTCTTGGACCACCTTGGTGTTAGATGTGCCATTTTAAGTGAAATGTATCATACTATTGAATGGATTGCCACAGAATTGGGTTGAGACATTTAATGACCCTGCATACTTAATTATAGTATGTTGTTCTATCCCCTAATATTTTAATATCATAACTATTGACATTCTATTCAGCTTGACTTGTATTTTGAATCGAGAGCTAATTAGATTTTGCTAACACACTTAACTACGATAGAGAACATACACCCACATAAACATTGCCTTTGCAGCATGTTATTATGCTGATGCTATCAGTTAGCTCAAACAACCAATGTGTAGAGCCTGAGCGGTTTAAGTCTTTACATGTTTCTCCCAGCTATAGACCTGGTCTTCATTCTCAAATCACTTTCCATGTTACGCTCTTATACGGACTATCAGCCTAACTCCAACCCCCCGAACATCTCATTTTGTGACAATGGCTTTAGGTTTGATTCATTGCCAATATGGAGAGGAATGTTGACACAACTGCCTCCATCTGCCCATCCTCAACTCACAGATGGAGAAGACTCTCAGCTGAGCATACCAACACACGGTCTGGCTCTTCATCCTTGACATGCTGTGGGAAAGTCACAGCTTGGAAATCAGCATTGCGTGTCACCACTGCACAACATTTCAGGATAAACTGTGTTGATAGAGCATGTGTACGACATACGTGTGTAATGGATTTCTGTGCCTGCTGCTTTTAAATGGATATAAAAGGGGGAGGCCTGTGTATGATTATGGAGCTTGGCCTCTTCATATCCCCTGTGTAGTTAGCTAACAGTAATATTTTGCTCATTTTATTGACTTGGTATTGAAGGTTGACGTGTGAAACATAAATTTGCTATTGCGCTGCAATACAAAGGAGCAACTGTACAGGATAACTTAAAGCTTGGTCCAAAAGTTAGGGTTAGGAGTGTGGGAAGTGGGGGTTTGATGACATGGTTGCTGCCAGTCTAAACACGACTTGGAGCTGGGGCGCCCTCAGTTTCCCAGGTCCATCAAAACAGCGACGCTTTAAAACTCAGGCCCAATGAGTCAGCCAAAAGCCCTGGACTCAGAAAACCTATTCCAGTCCCTGTGTTTCCATGGCAACGGGAACAGATTGGAACCACATCTGGTAGCCATTTCAGTCCCTGCAAGGAGAGGAAGAAAGAAATTTATGAGTGAGGGGGAAAAAGACAAATATTTTCTGCAATGCAAAGCAGAAAGAAAGTGGAGTCGGGTTACACTTGAAAGGGGTACAAATATTAATTTGTGGACCCAGTCAAGAGAAGCTTTTTTGGTGCCCATGTAAGTTCAGGATAATGGATTAGTCTTTACTACATTTCAGTTAAAACATTTGAATAGGTGTTCAGTGGATAGAAGCTTCTATTAGCATGCATGGCTAGATATTCTAGAGAAAGGCAAGATTCTATGTAGTTTTAGAAATACATTGAACTGTATTTTACCGTTCAAATACCTCATTTGTTCCCAAAACCTTATGCTAAAATGCTTGTATGTTTTGTCAAAAAAAATGATTTCTTGAAAAACTTCAATGCAACAGAGAGCCTGAGGTTTTGATGTTTAAAATTCAGAAGTAGCTTTTGTTGTAGCGTTCAAACCACCGACTGGTTCACTGATGACAGATGTGTTTCTGTTGAAGCACAATATCTTAAAATGCAGTCGTATATCCCTAGCTCATTCATTTCATCAGACACGGCCAGAGGAGATTTAGAAAATGCTGTTTTTGTCTCTTATCCCTGTCGACGCACTGTCTGCGAGAAACACTGTCTAATTGCAGTCCCCTTCACACGTTAAACGTTGTTTCTCAGCTCTGTGGAAATGCAGTAACTATTAAATGACATTTACTGGAAATGAAGCTGGTGCTTTTCTTAAGCCAAAACCACGGAGAACTGAGGTCAACCAGAATGGGGAGGAGAGACAGCATAAGCATCAAATGTGTGTTTATAGATTTCCAGTGACATCCACTCACTTTGCGATTTAAAACGGCCCTTATAATGGACCCCAAGCTCCCTTAGAGTGGCATGGAGGGGAAATAAAAAGGCAGCTCTTAATCACAAATTAAGAGAAACCGCATAACAAGACGACCTCCCAAATAGATGCTCGGATAAAGTTGATGAAAGACAGAGACTTAGAGCTTAAAGTCAACATATGAGGCTGAAATCTGCTATTTACTTTAATTCCACCCACTTTTCTGTATGTGTGACATAGCTGTCAAACTACTTTGAGCTGGACCCATGTATCATTATTCTAGCAGTGTTAGGACATAGAGCTTTAAATAAACACAGTTTTCATCTTCAAAAGTTCTGTAAATGTGGAAAATACAAATGAATATGCATAGCCAGGAATGTAATCAAGCCACATTTGCTCTCTCTCTATCCAGATGGAGATTTTTCTTCCTCTTTTCCCCACTTTTCTTTTACGTGGAGGGGTGTGTAAAAAGTTGTCTGTGCCTTCAAATTGCGCTGGATTTTTTCCCCCTTTGTCAGCACAATTCTATGGAATGAACGTATCAGTGGAGAAGATTTCGATCGTTAATAGAAAGCAGATCAGTCAGATGCTCCTTCTTTCTTTTTCTTTCTTTCTTTCTTTCTTTCTTTCTTTCTTTCTTTCTTTCTTTCTTTCTTTCTTTCTTTCTTGTTCCTTCCCTGTTTTTCCCTGTAGGCTGTTTTACTCCTCTCTCATTCACTCCTTCCTCCCTCCTCCGTCCTTTATTCCCTCACACACCCATCCATCCACTATCTGTGCAGTAAAGTGGGACTTCAGACTTCATAATGTGGCTTGAGGTTTCAGCTTTCACATAATTCCACAGGCTGATCCAAAGTTTTTTTTTTCTTTTTCCTCTGCTTTTCACTCACTCCAACCTGGAGCAAGGGAGCGAGAGTGAGAGGGAGAAAGCTGCCGCCTTATTCCAGCTATTGGTACGGAAAATGATCACAAGACCGAATGTGTCTGCCCAAACCCAAGGAAAATAATCTGATGTCTTGTGTTTTTATGCACTGCACCCCAACTGTCCCGACCATCAGTCCTGTCTGCGACCGATCAACTGTAGCTTACAACAGCTTTGTTGTTTGAGACACTAACTTTCACTCGAATATTTTTGCCAAAACCACTCATAAAAACACATGCCGTTGCGTTATTCGCCTTTAGCCTGCAGCAACTTTTCAATGTTCTTAAAACCACATAGGATTTGCTTTATCCCTTCTCAGTGACTATGAGGACTGCTCATTCACAAACTTTTTACACACACTCTACTTTGATAACAGCCTGAAAAAAGGAGTTGCATTTACATGTATTTGGGTTTCCGGATGTATTTTACAGTATGTGGTTGCAGTGCACTGGCATGTGAAGTGTGAGCTGTATATTTACCGTCACCGTGGCTGTGTGCTGGTGTGTACCCGACCCTCACAGCCCCGTTCTACTTCACAGCACAACACTGGAGCCATTATGGGGAGCCATGTGTTTCTGATTACCCACACACAGATTAGAGGGAGGGGAGCAGCGGTTGCTGTCTGCTTGCCCTCCGGCTACTATAATGTGGCCAGCAAATGGACATCCATCAGTGCAAATCCCTCCACCACCCTCACCCCCTTCCTACTACTACTCCAAACCTTTTCTGTACACTTCCACATTCAGTTCCCACAATTCAAATTCAGTTTTTGCAATTCATTTGCAGAATTTTTTCTCGACACTTTTATTTACCCCAATAAATAAACCATTGGATCGAGGTTCTGTGAAACTTCACGCCATTGTTTTTCTTCTCTGCCTTATACTGTTCCCAAATTTAAAAATCCAAAAACATGTTGGTCCAATGTCGTTTCAAAAGCACCGAGCTGTCAATGCTGTATTCTTGAAAGTGAGCCTTTGTCGCCAAATAACGGTGTGGCTCTGCTGTGTGACCTACAAGAGACAGGTATTGTGTTTGTTGTAGCTTTAGCAATGTGATACCGATTTGACCTCAGCCGGGAAATTCTCTTTTGATTAGCCCCCCTCTCAGAGGTCAGAGATCACTGTCAGAACACCGTCACAGAGAGTGTGAGGAATCAATTATTTGCAGGATCTTTTGGCAGTGTTAGCAAAGACTATGAAACCATATAGGGGACACCAGCATTCAACAGGCCACACAAGTAAACAAAAGCAGCCTTCACATCATTCCTCTTTGCTATCATAATTTTAAAATATTACAAACCAAAATGCAATACCTGATATCCTTAATTTAACAGAATGTGTCAATCAGGCACTGTTACCAGTCATTTGAGGTCTGTTTGCATTTTCTGTCATTAACATTTTAGTGTATGCAGGTTTTGCCTAGTGTATGCCTTTGTAACAAGTAGAACAATAATGTAAAACAATTTCCTACAGACCTGTGTATGCAAAACACATCAAAATGCTTTCTTCATTAAAAGAACAAGGACAAACTGAGCGACTATAGTGTTTTAATCAACAGAAAGCACTTTATCGCTCAGACAAAGATATCACAATCCTCATTTTTGGGAGAATTGTTGGTATGGTGAGTTTTGGCCAACTGTTGTACTGTAGGCTACATTGTACATTGTACATTAGTGTCTTTCTTGTTTAGGGTTGGATCAGAAGATCGATTCCACCCCTAAAACTGTTACGTTTCAAACTGGATTGAGCAGTAAGCTTAACGTCACATTTCTAACATGGAGAAACAACTCTCTCTAAGGGTAAATACAGAATTGCCCTTTTTACGTGCAGGACTCTTCTTTCATAGATTTTATTTTTACTTTTAAGTTCAAACTTTAAGTGGCCCTATTATGCGTTTTGGGGTTTTCCCTTTCCTGTAGTGTGTTGCATAGTTGAAACCTATGCAATTTCATCTCTACTGCTTAGGAAAGCCAGTGCATTTTGAGTGCTACGTTTGCTGATATGGGCGTCCAATAATGAAGACAATGGGTTAACATCATGTTAATTAAAAGATAGGGAATCTCATATCGATGCTAAAGGGGGCCTTGTGCGCCGGTATCAAGATTCTAACCACTGACCACTGCTTAAGTGTTGGTATTTGAAACCCTGGGAGTGAGACCAGGCTGAACTGTATCTGTACGTATATCACAATGTAAAAAGAAGGTAATTTCTTAACGTGCTTATACAGCCTCCCTGTGAGTGGAAAATTAGAGACACTTATTTATCATACTCACAAAGTGACGTTTCTGTTTCCACCATGAACTTTTAAGCTTATGTAAGTGTTACAATATAGACATTTCACCCAAATACCCCTTTTTTATGATCTGGACAACTGCCAATATTTTTGTAATTAGAATTTGTTATCACTTCGTTAAGATATTCACATCTAGAAAGCAATATCCTGAAAATCAAGTGATAAAAAAAACAAATATTTCCATGTACTGTATACGTTCTTCATAGGAAAGTAAAACAAGGAACACACAGGAAGTTTGGAGTTTTCTTAACCAGATGTCATGTTGTTTTATGTATTGTGCTGGATAAACTTAGTTTCACAGTAGAGAGAACAAAGTTTTGTGCCTCGAGCCTGAACCTCCACGAGGTTATGTCCACTTACTGTACAATACACAGCGCAGCACACTCGCAGTGTATTGAATGAAGCCCTCTACATGGCCCTAACTTCTTTCAACACTGCCTCTCTTCTTTAGAAGCAGACTGGAGCGCAGCAGGCAGACAGGCAGCAGGCTTTCCCCCAAGATGCCCCGAGGGCTCCAGACAGATAAGCACGCACGCGCACACACACGCACACTCACACACAGAGACTGTTTATGCTCAAAGTAAGATTTTTTATTCATCTCCCTCGGTCATCCTTAGGAATACATGTCCCATCTAAAGCAAAGAAAAACAAGACTTCAGAGCTAAATATTTCTCACCAAAGACCCTAAGAGAGCAAAAACACAAATTGCCCTGCTGGCTGGAAGGCAGCATCCGGTGCTTTGGAGAAACAGGAAGTGTGTGCGTCTTTATAACAAGCTCTCCGAGGGAGGCAGGATTACAGTGAGGTGTTTAAACGTTTGATCTTTTGCCAGCTGCAAGTGTGGCAATTTGCGAAACTCCTACTGGAAAAAGTTACTGAGTTACAGATTTTGTAAACGTCTTCATCGTCCATAAGTCTTGTTCTGTAAATCTCCGGTTATAAATGGCTGCGTTTTCCCCTTTGTCAGCACATTAATAATAACAACATCCCTTGTTTGGCATGCGCCGCATGATGTAAGCTGAAACATGCTGAATGTGAACACATAGGTATGCATCCGCACTTATATACTGAGGAGTCACCCACCCCCACTGCTCGTGTTCCCTACCCTCTCTCGTCAACTTTCTTTCTCTACTTCGACTGTTTTAGTTCCTTCATACATTGTGGGAAACAGGAATTGAACGTTCAAACTCAAAGATTCAAACTCCAGAAAGAGAAGTGTAGAGGCCCACAGATTTACGATGGCTGCCGAGGGGAGGAGACCCTGTTAAAATAGGGACTGTTTTACTGCCATTTGACACATAATCTCAAACAGTACATGCAGAGGAGGGCAGGCTGTAAGCTTCAGAGCTCTGTGTCTGGAAAAGATAGAAACAGAGAGATGGTTTTGCATCAGCATTCCGGGCAAGAATGGTTTATTTTAGTTGGAAACATAATTGTCTGTGGCCAGGATTTGGAAGTACTTTTTACCCGCCAAACTGCAATAAAGTGTACGTGAGGGTGCTGCTGCCATCTTGTGGTGACTTCACGATCTGCATTACGCAATAGAAAACTTGCCTTAATGATAAACATTTCAGGCAGGAGTATATCATTCAATAGTTCAAAGTTAAAAGAATAGTTGAGATATGCTTTTTTGAGTCATTTTTGCACAGCATTTCATGCCTGGCTCTAAAAAAATGGCTTTTTTTCCATTACTGTGTATATGAATAAACAACCAGATACAACATGTTAGTTGGATTTACGTGTTATATGCACATTAATTGTAACTGAGCCTGCCAAGTTTCTTTCCCCTGTTCCCCATTTGTATGTAAGCTATGGCCTTAAGAGTAGTATCAATCTTCTTGCTAACATTTACGTCTTGGAAAGAAAAAACACATTTTGTGCTAGATTTAAAAATAATAGGCTGCAAATCAAAATATAATGTTTAAAAAGGTTCAATACCACTCACATATGGGTGGCAGTTTCTGGTACTTTGTTTCAATAAGATGATGTTTATTTTTGTACATTTGTGAGTATTACATGTTCCTAACATATAGCTACGTTATAGGTTGATATGGTTATCATTTGGGATTTTGGCATCTCCTCTAGCCAATAATAACAAATACCTCGGGATTCAATATACGTTCATATTTTGTATTGTGAAACATTTTTCAAGTAACATGTTTTTTTATTAAATTGACTAATGAGGACGTAATTTCTCTCCTTAAGGACACCTGTACGAAACCAGCTCATCTTGACTTCCCAGCAGCTATGAGAGTGTGGCTGGCTCTTATTGGCCATCAACCACCTGCAAGTGAACTGAATGGGAAAAAGTGATAAGAGCGCAGATGTTCTGAGGTTTCAGTGGACTCCCAGTAACATCTGATGTGGAAGAAACTATAAACTCTAAAGCTGGGGGCCTCCGTAGGACTTTGGAAATTCAAAAACATCCCGACATCTTAAACTGCAGCAAAATAACATTATGGCTAACAAGTGACCAACTATTAGGATACTTGAGAGTGTCTGATAGAAAACCAACATTAAACAGTAATTTAACAGCTAACACATGAGGGCACTGCTCCCCTACAGGAATGTGTCATGGTTTTGTCCACCCTGAGTAACTGTCCAAGTGGATTAAAGGGTTAGTTATTGTTGGTAATAACTTAGGCAAAAGCACTTAAGGATACTTATTTGTCTTTAAAATATGTGGGCCTTTTTAGTGCTCATGCTTGCCCTTGTTGTTAGGGCATCAGACACTAACAACAACACAGAGGTCGAAGAACAGCTCGATATAGCCAGAGGTAAACTGCTGGTGAGTATATAAATCTTTCCTGTGCTTTTGTTTATGTCATGCCATGTCTTTAACATTTTTATGATATTTGTGCAAGGATGAGAAGGTCTGTCAGTAAATAAATACATAGCAAGAAGAGAGAGGACACAACTACAAAGAAAAATGTTCCATACATTAAGTGTGTGATCATTTACAAAGCCTTAAGTACAATGTTCTGAATATACATGTATTGTAAAATTCAATGGATTTGTCAAGAAACTTCAGGGTTAGACTTCAGCATTCAGTATAACCCTAACCCTAACTTCCCTTGTTGATTAATTACATTTCCAGTTTTTTAGTGTTGAAATAATACAAATTAGGTATCTAATCATAAGTTTTGGTGAATTTGGGGAAATCTACAGACAAGAAAAGGCAATGCGAGTAAAATACATACACTTAATTGAGTATTTTGTTTTCAAAATTGGTAATTAGACATATGAGTGAAACAATCAACAAAATCTCAAAATTGAGTAGCACATAAAAAAAGGACATTTTACCTTTGGCATCTCCCCTTAAACTTTAATCTGGTTACCTTTTAATGCCCTAGGATTGTTTGGCATATTGGGGCAGAGAAAAGAAAATATGGCATTAAATATATGTCAGGAGGACAAGCATCACAGTGAATGAGCAATCAGAAGAATAATGTGGGAAAAGCCATGTGCTGCCATGTCTGTATGCATTCTGCTGAGATACAAAACGTATCTCTGGCACCTTTGATAGAAGAACGAAGCGTGCACAATGCTTTATGTCATGCTGCTTTAACATCTGTCTGTGTTCGTCCCTGCAGGCTCCCAGTGTGGTCGGATGAGGCATAAAGAAAATGCCCGAGCTCCATCATTTTCTTCTGGAGAGCTGGGCTTTATAGTATCCTTGTTCTTTTCAGTTCCTAAAGGCTGTTTGTTCAGACGTGACCTTTCAAAATAAAAACACCACATATATGCTCATGACCTCCTTTATGAACAAAACAATGTTGTTAGCAAGTTGCCAAGTCCAGGGCCAGCTTTCCAAAAGTCTTCCAAGTTAAAATCATGTTGAGTAAGCCCGAAGATAGCAAAACAGATGGACTCGCTTTATTCTTCCCAGCACTGCCGACCTGTTGTTTCCCTTGATCCCTTCTTTCCTGTGTAGCCACAACTTGGAATACGATTCATCGGAGGAGAAGAATCCCCGTCTGATATTCTACAGCCAAAAGGACGAGGTAGTTAAGGTGAGATGTGAGTTCAGGGATCTTTTACACATCCGTCTTTTGATGGGGCTTATCCCGGGAGCTCCAGGATGTCAGGACAGATTCCAGCAGGGAAGTTTAAAGACTCAGATCGTCTGTCGGATACCAAGTCACACAGACCCAATGTGTTTGAAAATGCAGGACCGAGTTACACAAAAAGATAGATGGCAAGAAATTGGAAGAGTAAGAAAGTATATATAACTATATACGTTTTTGTCAATTGAACAATATATTTTAGATTGAAACTGCATTGGTAGTGAGTTGCTGAAAGGAATTTGTGCATTTTTATGTCTGTCTTTTATCTTAATGTTTCCTACTGTTTATTTACCTTTTTGCAGTGTTGAAAAGCCACTGAATCTGCATTTAGGCCAGCATTAGACAATATACATTATAAATAGCCTTAACCTTATCTACATGCAAGAAAATAACCCACTGCTGTGATTTAAAAGTAAGCTGGGGTTATACTTTCTTTAGTTTTCACACTCATATTATTTTCCTCCAATTATGTAGGAGTTTTTCTTTTGTCACATTCATATTCTAATGTTCATTGTTCTATTTTTGTTTCATATTGTGGGCGCCCTTTGAGATCTGTAATTTGACTTCATATGAAGATTTATATACCGACACTAAATTGTTGAACAAATAAATGAAAATAAATGTGCAGGAGGAACCTCTATATCAACAGTTTGAATGAATCAAGGACTTCAATATAAACATACTGTATGTCTGCTAACACATCCTTCTCTGCATGAATCTCATAAACACTGTATTACTACTTTTAAACCTTTCACCATGTGTCCAAATGTGTTTTGCTTCCCGACACATCAGACTGTTCCTGTGAAGAAAATGAAGGCAGAGGAGATCAGCAGCCTGTTGGACTCACTAGGTTTCTACAAGAGGTCCCAGAAAGGGGAAGAGGTGCCAGAGGAGTTCCAGCAATTCCCACTGCGCCCCCCCAAGGACGAGCTGTGATGACACCTTGTGGCCTAATGCTGCCGCTGCACCCGGGTTACATTAATGACGAGTGGGGCCCCAAGGCCAAAACGATAAGCCAGGCACCATTCTGAGGACTTGAGTGCCCGATGTGGTGTGCAGCGTGTTAGTCATTGCTGTGTTACTCAGAGTGTATATGCTTTAAATAAAAAAGCTAAAAATGATGGAGTGGATTGATTCATTTACTGTGCCCGCGGCTACTAGTCACCTGGAAAGTTATACCCTCGTGCGTCATAGGGACATTTGTTTTATGATTATTTTGGCTGTGTTATTGCATAACCTCAACTCCTTTAAAAAGTGTATTATAACTTGTCTAGCTAAAATATAACACAAACCCTTAAGGAAAAAAGTCTCCCCATTTAAATAAATTAAAACTAAACCATTTTTATCCCACAACGTTTATAAAAAATAAAAACAAACTTATCAATACCGGGCTTTTAATCAAGAGCATACAAGAAAATATCCACCTATCATATCTTATACAGAAGTTAATTTATTTTGTATCAGTTGTTTTCACTAAAAACAGTTGCATTATGTTAACAGCCTCATACTTAAAGGGGTGTAGTTCTGAACATGGATATATGATTGAATAAACATTTTAGGTATGATCAGTAGTTAAATAGTAGAACGGATGCACAATTAAGGAATATTTCCTTTTTATGAATATTTACTGTTCTTTATTCCAATTCAGTCCATATTTGATTATGTAAAGCTTGAATAAATGTTGAATGCTCTAATTTGATAAACAACTTTACTGAGCATCATAAACGGCCACTTACTGACTTACTAACAAAGTGCCATGCTGCTGTCTCAGGCTAATCCTCAGCCCGCCTCCCCCGCTGTAATCTGATTAGCAGTGGAGTCTGCCAGCATGCGTCTGTGTGTGTGTCCATTTGTATTTGTGCCTTCTTGCTTTTGTGTACTGTGTGTGACTTAAGACAACAAGGATTGGCAGTCGACACTGCAAAAACAAACACAGTTTTGGACTGATTTGCTTCTTCCTGATTTCTTGACTCTGTCATGGTTCCCAGTTCTACCCACAATGCCTGTGTTTTACTCACCTGTTCCCGAGACCCTGCAGATGGGTCTGGCCTATATGGGAGGCTCGGTGTTCACTAACAACAGGACAGCAGACAGCGACTACTCCAGGGAGCAGGAGGATGCTTCGGGTGGGTTATTGCTTCTACAAACTGTTCTGCTGTGAAATATACCACTTCATTTTAGAATACATTACAACACATTATAGGTATGAAATGTATGGAAAATATGGATCTGATGCCACGTTACTGTGTGGGATAGAAACAATATTTTGAACACTACACAAAAGAAGAACTTTAACTGGTTTAGTATTGAGTAAAATCCTGTTTTTTTTCACCAATATCGATGTCTTATTATCATTTTGTCATCATTTTAGGGACTTTTTTGTTGACGTAAGATTCTGTGTTTAAATGATAGTCCTGCGGTTTTCAGTGCATATTTTGGACTTTTTTGATCTACAGCTGACACATGCTGCTTACTGGCATTAAACCCCTGGTCAATTTATTCAGTGCTTTTCACTTTAAACATAATTTTGTCTACCTTCTGTACAGCTATGTTTGTTCTATATGTTCATGTTGTCTGCAATACACAGACAAAGCTTAACCCTGCAATCTAAACTGTGGAACATTCCATGCAACGGTGTGCTTTAATATATTGTTTCATCAAACAAATTGTGGATGTAATGACATTGCATATACACATCCTGTTGTTATTCATCATGCAGTGGTCAACGAGCTGGTCTCTCACCTCCCCCTGCAGATGCTGCTGTACTTCAACCTGTTTTATTTTCCCTGTTGGTGGTTTTCTGCTGTTTTTATGCTAGAAGTAAAGGTAAGTTGGGTGGTTGGGAAGCAATACTACAGTAATTATTAATTAATTAATACATTTAGATTAAACATTTTTCTCAATCTGTAACATTTCGTTTTTTTGATCCTTAGATGTATTGTTTGCTTTTAGATTCAGTACGTCCTCTGAATAGAACTGAAACCAGGCATTGAATTTAATATATACTGTATCTAATTAAAATTGCTACTTGTTTACTATTTATTCTAAGTAGAGAAAATGCAATTGTGGATAACTTCAATAGCTATAGTGGTACTGATTAAATATTAAAATGGCATTTTTAATTGGACAGATTTGATGAAACAAAGTAAACTCAAAATACGTGTTTTTCTCATTATTAAGAGCATTCCTGTTGGCACCTAAAGACACATATTCATGCAAAAGCATAATTCAAGAACACAAATACTGAGGATATGTTTAAAAGTGGCAGAATTGGTTTTAAATTTAAAGTATTTATTATATCCACTGTGTAAAATTGAAAAACATTGGTGCCATCCAGTGGCATTTTTTTTTTTACAGCAACCCGAGTCAGATCAAACCAGGAAACTGACAAAGTGAAAGTACCTATATGTCTTTAAACAACTACAAAAGACTGCACCACTTGTCACTCTACTATATCCATTTTTTTTGTAAAGCCACATTGGAAAATACAATCATTTCATAAGTATACATGTTTTTAGAACTGTTTGCCGACTGAATATTGCTTTGTTTGACATCCTTGAACCTCAAGTAAAAAAGGTGTTTTCACATCTTCCTGACAGTGCAGCTCTGCTTTATTTCCAGTTCTACTATCTTCCCGGGTACTACCAGGCTCTACTCATAACCGGGGTGATCCTAGTCACAGTCGTTGAAGTGGTCCGACTCTATCTGGGCTACATTGGCAACCTTAAAGAAAAGGTAATTCAAAGCAACATCCTCTCTGTATCATAATGCACAGCTCTTTTATCATAGACCTGTATCCTGAATAAAACATTTGGAGGAAGTGGCTGCTTAAGTATTCTCCCTATGTGTGTAAACACATCAGCTCTCAGCCACTGCTGCCTATTGAGTTGTGTGTGTGTGTGTGTGTGTGTGTGTGTGTGTGTGTGTGTGTGTGTGTGTGTGTGTGTGTGTGTGTGTGTGTGTGTGTGTGTGTGTGTGTGTGTGTGTGTGTGTGTGTGTGTGTGTGTGTGTGTGTAGTCTTATGTGGTTGCAACTGAAGCATTTGATGCCTGACTTCTCTATCTCTGCATCGCCTCCATCCACCAACACAAATCCTGTCTTTCCTCCTCCCTCCCTGTCATCAGGTGCCAGAGTTGGCCGCCTTCTGGATACTCTCTTTTATGTTCCAGCTGCCAGTGCTGCTGTTCTTCCTGACCGATGAAGGAATTATCATCCTGCCTCTGGAGAGAGCTGTCCACTCCCTCTACCTCCTCTTCCTCCTCGCCCAGATCCTGGCCTCCTTCCTGGCGCTCCGTACCATGACCCGAAAGCTCACTCTGCTCTTCTATCTGCGACAGATTGGAAAGGTGGAGAGCTTCAACCATGAAAGGATGAGCCCCATCTACGGGCCGCCCTACCACCGCAGTGTGCTGCCCATCTCACCCACATGTGATATGTACCACTAAAGTAAAACTCTTTAGTGGTACATCAATGAATCTTTAAAAACGTTTTAAGATGTTTTGAATTGTAATCATTCTAATTTACAGTATTGTTTACTAACTCACTTAAACTATTGAATGTACTTTTTTCCCAGAATGCCTCTCTCCATCTGTCAAAGAATACGCCTGTTATTTGCCATTGTGAACAGTAATGTGTATGTGATTTATTGAAAAATCTAAAGATACCCTTTGTGATTTTATCCACATTACATTTTTTCAGAAATTCTATGAAATAAAAAGCACATGTTCTAGGACTACCAATGATATTCACGTAAAAAAAAAGATGTTTTATTATTTTTTTCTTTGACTTTAACTTGAAATCTTTTCGAGTAACTGAGAATTGAGAAATCTTTGGAAAAAAGTGGTTTTTTTTTGTTGACAAGTTTAGCATGAAAAATGTTTAGGTGTGTCTTAGGTTTGCCTTTTTTGTGTACACAGTTTTGTTTGCGTTTCAGTTGAAATAACTTTCAAATGAAAAAAAACTCTAATATTATCTTCACTTAACTGCTTTCAATCTGCAAAACCAAGTTCGAGTGGACCAGAAAAGATCCGAGTATTTGTTCCCCTATGTGTTGAATCCAGAATCAAGTTGAATAAAAACCAATATCAAAAATAGTTTTTGTGTCTTTCTGTACGCATTGTGACACCATGGCATTCTGGTTTTATGAGGCCGCTGTTAGCTCAGATGTGTATATGTGCCATGTCTTTCTGTGTGACATTTGATCCGCGGTTTAAAGTGCAGCTCTAGAAAAAGCTGTGCAATTTGAGTTAAAAACAGTCCTTAGTTTTACTGTTGAAGTTTTAAAAGGACATAAAACATTTTTTTCCCCCACTTTAAATGTCAGTGTCATGGAGTGATAATAAAAATACACCAAAATATATCATCAAACCACAAAAATGGCAGAATAATGGCAGGAGTTGCTCTTATCGAACAGTGGTTTCATTTGTCTCTCTTCTTTGATGATAATGGAGGCTGGAGAGTTTGTAAAACTGTTTTGTTTTTACCAAGGTATATTAAAATATATTTTATAACTATCTGAAAAGATCTTTTTTTCCAAAGTATGATGCAACCTGTTATTTACAACGTGAGCTCTTTCAATTTATATCTCAGTCGTCCCCACATTTTACAGTCTTAACATTACAGTTTCATAACTGGGGTGCCGGAATCACATGTCATAAGGCTTGTAAAAGGAAGGTTTAAGCCTGACTGCAGCAGAATTGTGTTAAATATTTATGTCCACACAGTGGCAGACAGCGACCGAAAGAAGAGATGGGGGGCATCTGACAGTGCTGCAAAGTCCAATGAGAACAGATTATCATGCTACACGTGTCCTGATCAGGAACCCTCTGGCAGTAGAATAAAGGTTATGCCTGTCCACACTGGAATATGATGAAGTATTATTTGAAAATCTATAACTCCGAGCCGTGTCAACACAGAATTCATGTTTTGTTCTCTACACCTCTATTCCTTTGTTTTAACATGTAGACACTACAGATGTCACACTTATTTTCACAAGAAGCTTACAGCCAGTATCTGATGCTCTATTATTACTTTGCTGGTGAGAAATGATTTAGTGTGTTGTACTAAGTAGTCACCAAGCTGGTCATGTGAGAAACACTCTTTCTGTGCATGATTCTGCTCTACTTTATATTCAGGAAACAACAAACAGCAGTGGCTGCTGCACTGTCCATGGAGAACAAAAAATGGAAAAAAGCTTATCACTTTATGTGGAACTGGGTGCTCAAATTCTAACCATGAGGCCACACATTTCTGCAAAAAAAGAAATGTGTGCAACATTTTTTTATATAAACAGTATCCATCTATTGATTATCCTAAGAAAACCTGAACACTTTGTTTCAAGGCTTTTAATTACATGATCAAATTACCCTTTAACCTGAAAGAATGCTCTTGGATTTTACTTGGATAACTTTTTCCAGTTAAAATAGATTGCCACCCATGCAGCTTGGTTTGGTGCTTTTAGCTGTACTGTTTGGATGTCCTATTTCCTTGGCCAGCACATGCTTGAGACTTCTATGAAAAAAACATGCAAATACACTATCCACAAACTACACATACACCTATGTGTAAATATGTGCTAAATCTCTACACATGTCCATTAAGACACATGTATTCATGCACACATTGTTCAACAGTTAATTTAATAATGACTTATATAGAATTATATCAGTGTCATTCATGAGGTTTTGTTTCATAGTGTAAAATAACAATGTACAAATAATTAACTTTAATGTTCAAGGTTCTCCCCACCATTTGTTTTCCTTTTATTTGAAGTTGCTTCCTGAGTTAATCGCCTGATTTTGCTCACCTGTGTGCCCAGCTGCATCTTGTCTCTCATTAGCTCTTCCAAGTTTATATAGAGGGCGGTTTTGAGTGGCAGTTTGTTTGTTATCTGTTTGTACCTGAGATGCCTGACTCTTAATTCTCTCAGTGGTTAACAGTTCCCTTGTTGCCACCTCAGAACACTTATGTGCAGGCTCTAGCACTAAGAATCACTATTATAAAACAAGCATGCAAAGCATTTACCAGGGTTGGATAAATGATTAGAGGTCTTACTGAAGTTAAGCTTCTCCACCATTGATAGAGTACTGCTTTTAATCACATGATGTTTTCAAGATTACTTTACACTTCATAGACTCTGATTAGCAGCACAGAGCAGGAAAGAATATAATGTCAGATGTTTAAACAAGAACCGAAAAGTCACTTTGAACGTGTTTCTACTCTTCAGTAAAGCCAAAGAGAAAACAGACACATGCAGACACACCTTGTGTAAAACACAAACTCTCAAAGCGGCAGGATTCAGGTAGACCAATATTCTTCCAAAATCTAATTAGTTGGCAGTAATTATGCCAAGATGTCCCAATTAATCTTATTGTCACGTATTGATTTGCTTTATATGTTACGAGGATCATTCTTTTATATTTGGTCTCTTTTACAACAGATGTTGTAATGGTACAGTGGTGGCAAAGGAACCGGAAGGTCACCGGTTCAATTACCTGAAAGACCAAGTGCTACCGAGGTGTCCCTGAGCAAGGCAGAATGTCAATTTTCCCTCTGTGGGACAATTAAGGGTTCTTTCTCTTCTCTTCTCTTCTCTCTAATGCTTGGGTTCAGGGTACCAGGGTATCTCCACATCAATTTAGCACAAATGAAATGGCTAAAATTAGTAGCTGTTTCAATCATCCTAAGATTTTTTTTAAATGATACCATTGCTGTAGCGATGTGAAATTAGAGTGCAGTAAAATCGAGTGATTGAGTTTTTTATTTTATTTCTATAGCTTAAATATTCAGTTTCCTTTTACCCAGCAACACTCAAAGTTTATATGCTGAGCAGTCAAACAAAGCATTCTATCAGTGTGTGGGTGCATGCTACCTATTTATCGTACAAACCAATAGGTATTAGTTGTTGTGAAAATTGTCATTGTAGTGTGAAAATAGAAGACTGAAAAAAATAGACCTGCTTTAGACCTTAAATATCCAAAAGGAAATGTATATACGTATATCATGCTATTTCAATTTGACACTAGTCCGACATGTGTTCTGCATTGCTTTCAGTTTCGGCTTTTCCACTCTCTAGAGTACTGTACATTCACCATGATGCTGACCCATTCATCTTTATCTGTGTCCGGTTTTACATATGAACTCTATTGTTAGAGGAAGATTAGCCAGCTGGTTGTGAAAAACAGAGTAGGAATTCTCCCTGGAGAGACAGTGGTCACATCTGAAGAAGCCCTTAATGCTTTTCACTTCATGAAATTGCCTTTCTTGGCTTGAGTGTTTGAATAATAGCCTTCGATATTCTGGAGACATGATGTTCTTTATCTCCCTAAACATATTGTTTCCTTCATGCCATTTTAGCATCCTTTGAAAATGTGCTCCTGCAACTTCTGATTAAGTCTTCTTGTTTGCGTCGTTTCCACAATGCATTCGACAGCATTTCGTCAGACAGGCTTCAGTAAGACTGTAATCACCTCAATTATGATTGGGTGCAGCTTAAAGTCATTCATAAATATGACTACACAATGCTGTTCTGAGCACCAGCAGGTACACATATCAAAGACATCACAGCCACATCCTCAATTCCTTATTTCAGTAATCCTTTGTGGTGGAGAGTTTGCCAGCCCTGCCAAAAGCCAGGAAATGCTCCCGTTCTGTTAATCCCAGGTGGGAACAATAAACTTGAACCTTCAAATTCTATTGTCGTACAGATTCAGTCAGGGAATACCTTATTTATCTCTGCCATAGACCACCATTGTTATCATAAACATTTTTGGATTATATTGGATGTAGTGTATTGACCCCACATTGGGAAATTACAGGGATTGTTACAGCAGCATGAAAAAAAGGAATTTGCACATGAAATAAAAATAAAATAAACAAAATGGAAATACAGATGTATGTATATATACTTACAGTGGTATGCAAAAGTTTGGGCACCCCTCTGAGATTTCATGACAATTTGCTTTTCCTTTATAATAGAAGATCACAGCAACAACATTTGTTTTCCTACAAAGATGTAGACGTTTTAGTGTTTTCCAGACCAAAATTCTTAGGGTAGCATTACATAGTTTTATTATAATAAAATAAAATGCAAAAAATGGGATGTGCAAAAGTTTGGGCACCCTTATAAATAGCATTCATTTCAACACCTGTACGGATTTATAGCTGACAGGTTGCTGCACAAAATTGCTTTGATTAGCTCATTAGACCTTCAATTACAAAGACAGGTGGAACCAATCATGAAAAAGGCTATTTAACATAGGTAATAGCTGGCTGTGCCTGGCCTAGGTTCTTTCTTAGGGAGTGGCAAGATGGGGACCTCAAAACAACTCTCCACTGACCTGAAAGCTAAGATAATCCAACATTATAAATTAGGAGAAGGGTACAAAAAATTATCTGACAGGTTTAAACTGTCTGTCTCCACAGTCAGAAACGTAGTTGTGAAATGGAAGGCCACAGGAACAGTCCGTGTGAAGGAAAGATGTGGTAGGCCGACAAAAATAGGGGAAAGGCACAGGCGAAGGATGGTGAAAATGGTCACAGAGAAGCCACAGACCACCTCCAGAGAACTACAACAACATCTGGCTGCTGATGGTGTAGTTGTTCACCGTTCCACAATCCAGCGTACTTTGCACCAGGAAGAGCTCATTGGAAGGGTGATGTGCAAAAAGCCTTTCCTGAGTGTTAATCACAAGAAGAGTCGCATGAGGTATGCAAAAGCACATCTGGACAAGCCAGAAGCATTTTGGAACAAAATACTGTGGTCAGATGAGACCAAGATTGAGTTATTTGGTCATAACATGAACAGGTATGCATGGCGAAAAAAACACACTGCATTCAATGAAAAGAACTTGTTGCCCACTGTAAAATTTGGTGGAGGATCTATCATGTTATGGGGCTGTGTGGCTAGCACAGGTACTGGAAAACTTGTTAAAGTTGAGGGCCACATGAATTCCTTACAGTACCAGGAGATTCTTGACAAGAATGTTCTAGAGTCAGTCACAAAGTTGAAGCTACGCCGGGGTTGGATTTTTCAGCAGGACAATGATCCTAAGCACCGATCAAAATCCACCAAGGAATTCATGCAGAAGCACAGGTACAATGTTCTGGAATGGCCATCCCAGTCCCCAGACCTTAACATCATTGAAAATGTATGGATTTATTTGAAGAAGGCTGTCCATGCACGGAGGCCAAGAAACCTGACTGAACTGGAGACGTTTTGTGTGGAAGAATGGGCCAAAATACCACCTGCCAGGCTTAAGGGACTTGTCTGTGGCTACAGAAGGCGTCTACAGGCCGTTATTGCAGCAAAAGGAGGCAATACTAAATATTAATGGAATTATTTCTTAGGGGTGCCCAAATTTATGCACATGCCTATTTGTGTTTGAATGCACATAAACATGTTTCTGTTTGACCAATAAAAGTTATTTCACTACTGAGATGTTTCTGTTACCATAAGGTATAACATATGTTAAAATGAAGTTGCTGCTTCAAAAGCTCAGCAAGTGACAAACTGATGCAGTGGTTTTCCTAAGGGGTGCCCAAACTTTTGCATACCACTGTATATATCTATAGAGTCCACAAAATAAACGTACAGAAAATATGAATAAACATAATAAGTTAGAATAAATTAGAATACACGATAATAGAGTAATCTACTACTAAATTAACTATTAACACAGACATAAATACATACATTGAGAGTTATGCAAAGTAGTGGAGTCAGATTAAAAATAAAAAACAGATTATGAAGCTGTGAGTTCTTTGCTTTGTATCATCATCATGATTTTGTAAAGAAACTCAAGGTGAGAAAAAGGGTTCTTGTAATTTGGGTGAACCGGTCCCTTAAACTGAATCTGATACTCGAGCAAAGAAACTCATTAAACTCCACACATCCACAACTGACCCACCTTTTAAGCCCCCTGCTATTCCCCCCATAACCTGTTTCCATTAGCAACTGATGGAAAATACTTCCAAGAACATCCTGTGAGCCTGGGTTATGCAGGCTTGCAGGAAGTGTCAAGCTGCGAGCCTACCGTTAAATCCCCTGGGATATTGTTCAATCTTTCTTACTCATTTCCCCAGATACAGCTGATAGAAAAAGACCTAGCACCTGCAAAGAAATGGCAACATGATATTTAATGGGAACACATGTACGGCTCCATTATTTGATGCCATCCCTATGACCCAACTGCTTCCCCACTAAGATCCGAATGTGAGGAAGTTCCTTTTAGGGCAACAGAATACATATTGCCCAATTATTGACTCTAAATGATATTGGGCAATGAAATTCAGATCTCATTTCTAAGCCACTTATATTAACTCCACCTTTACAGCCAGCAGGCTCCATACAAAATGTGACATTATACTGGCAGGCAGGGAATATTGATAGTCAGACTGAAATTGGTGGCTGGATATTTTCAATTTGGGTCTGATTACCTGGTGAGGGGGAATGGCAGGGCAATTTACTTCTCCCATTGGTTTAAATGGTCTCACCATAGTGTACAGATGAATATTTTATCAAGGAGCGACAGTATTAAATCTGCAAAGCCTGATGAAACTGGAGAATAAACTGCATTCAGAGCAAATGATATTAAAGCAGTTATGTATATTCAGCTCATGAGTGTTTTCTTTTTAATTTTGCTATAATTTGAGAGGGGTTTGAATAGAGCCATTTGGATTTTCCTTGAATGAGCTCTTTATTGTTTTTTAAAAGCTCAGTCTTGGTTACTACTGCAGTGTAAAGTATATGTCATAAAATCAGCAGGACATTACTCCATCTCTGATGTATACTTTTCTTTTCTTTTTTTTTATCTGGCAAATTCCAGACTCTCCATCAATATTGACCTCAAAGGACACAATTTTAATGATTTGCATTCATCTGTAATAAGGGGACATATGCAAAAGGAGATATCTTATTATAATAACATTATAAACAACATGCATGATACAAAATCCAATTTTAATATATCATCATTTGAAGAGGAATCAATCTTATTTGAAGTCGGAGGTCCCTTTACTTTGGTGAACATATGATGTTCCCAAAGGTAAAAAAAGGTTGTTAAATGTCAGTTGATCTTTTTCATATATCTGGGAAATAACAAATTGGGCTCAAGGGGCTTTACAGACTGATCAGCAATCTCTCTCTATTTGAATAAGGAAAACACATACAGAAAAATGGAGGGAGAAATCAAACATATATTGTATCCATGTGGTAGATGTTAGGGAATGTTTTGGCTTAGGCAGTTCAACTTTGACATAGTTCATCGTTTTCTCCTTCCTCTGTCTGCGTTCCCAAGGCATAGGTCTTTCGGTCTTGGGGTGCTGTAATCTCCCTTAAGGATGGGCAGCTTGGGCGCATTGTTGATGCCAGTCTATGACTGAGTACACAAACTGACCTGAGATAGTTATTGTTCAGGGACGTCTAGAAGCCCTTCTTATCTGGAACATAGGTTCCCTGGCGTACATTCTTTTCCCATGTGCTACAGCTTTAGTCAGATTTAGGATCTATATTTGTCTGGTCTCGCTGATGAGGAATGTTGATCGTTCACTCTGAACTGGTTAAAACCTTTTGTTTCCATTGCTTCAGAAGTTTCCATCACAGTAGAGAGACATAACAAGAGGGTATTTACAGTATGAAGTGATAGTTAGCAAACCTTCATGAAGAATATAGGAGGGGAGATGTCATGAGGTTGTAGATTTAAGAAAAAAAAAGAAAACGTGTAGTGAAAACAATCAACCATAAGACCCTGTTGTCTTGCCATGAAGTATTTTGGAATATGGAAAACTATACAAGAAAAATCCAAAACATGTCAATCTTGTCTAGCCTGTCATAAGCAGGCTTCAGTTTAATTGAGAGTACCTGCTTGATGCTGGGCTTATGATATATTTGTAGTTGATGAAAGAAAGATGGTTCATGTACTTGTCCTTGCAACAGCCAAGGTTAGTGTAGATCCATCAACTGTCAGGCTGAAGTGTCCTTCAGAGAGAGGGTTGACCCCTACCTTTTGACAGGAAGACAAACCCTGAGTCTTGATACTGTACACTGCTTAACTGCTCAGGGGGGATATACACTGTATTTGTCATCTGTTCATTTACCTTGGGTCAGGTTGGTTGTTGTCTAATAAACATTGAATTATTGATGTCAACAAATTATTTCAACTGCCACTCCATATGTGACAAAGATACTTCTACAGTTTTAACTCCAGAAATCATTCCATGTGATGTTAGGGAATCCACCACAGCATGTTTGTGTTTACCAACGTGGCTCAGTCTAGGATCATTTCATGACTAAGGAAGCCAAAAGAGACAATAGCCCAGGTTTCTTTAGATGAAAGGCTTGTTCACAGAATTTTAGGCAACATTTTGCTTTTCATTCATCAGTTGTGCAGCCAGTCACCATGGCAAATGGCATACTTGTATCTGACCAAAAGTGAATCTACGTATTTAATATGGATATTTGGTTTATTGTGATTCTCTTCTGCCACTTTTTTTTGGTTGAACACAGTTTCTTAATTGTCCTTTTACTGCAGGGTCACATGCTCTATTCATTATCCAACGCAGCTAAAGCATCTAGCAGATTGTCTGTGTTCAGTGTCCTTGACCACTACTCTTGGATTTGGCTGTCCTCTTGAAAATGGACCTTGTTGCGCACTCATTAAGTGTTACTGTAATAACTCCTACTTGTAGCATCCACAAAGGACAAGTGGTTTGACAAGCAGATGGATATCTTTTATTGGGTAGTTACATTTTATTATATCATAGTATACAATTTCTAGAGCTGGATGCATAGGCGCCGATACCGTGGGTGCTTCGGGGCCCGAGCACCCACGGAGATTGCCGAGCACCCACGGAGATTTAACCGCACACACGGAGATTGTCGAGGGTCGTGCTTTAAACTTTTTAGAGCACCCACCGGCAGAAACATAAATCGGCGCCTATGGCTGGATGAATGAAGGGATTATGTTTTCAGGCAAGAATCCTGGCTTGCTTAGTACATAGAAGCAGCCAAACATAGAGTGAGATTGGTTTCCATTTTGGTTAAAAAAATGATGTTCTGTTCAACCCATCCAGTTGTATTGTATTTCTTCATTCATACACTCAAAGATGTAATGTTTTGAAGAAAGGATTAGGGTTAGGCTCAACAAAAAACATCCAAAGTGTTGATGTTTAGATAAACTGGTATGGCCTCACATTTGTAAATGTCAATATGTGTGGAATCCGCATTAAATGTATGTTATGGAAAACTTGTTTAAAAGGTCAAACATATTTTTGATGTCCTTTTTCATCTCATTGTAACCCTAAATTCTCCATCTCATATGCTATGTTCTGTATCACGTTAGAATTCTAAATCTCCTTCCATTCGTGGCTTTTGATTAAATCTTTCTTTGTTCTTAAAAGACATTTTGATGACTAAATCACTATGAATAATAATATGAAGGCTCATTTGGGCCCTAATATTAAACAGAGTTCCAATTCCAAGCTGTGATGAAGCAGCCGCATGCCTGCCAACCGTTTGATTCAGGCGGAGCTCTGATATCCTTTTAAAGTGTGTTCTAACGAAAGTATTAAAGCGTTTTGGTCTGTATGATTCCAGGAAGATATGAGCAGTTATGCTAATTGTTTGGTGAGGTGTGCAAATACGCACAAAAAAATACATTTTTGAATAATATTTGGAGAAATGACTCATTACTCCCCAAAAAGTACTCTGATATGAAATCAATTATTCTGCATAATCTGGTGTGTTTTTGTCGGGGGCAGCACAAGCAAAAGCAAAAGCAGAAGCCAAGAGCTTCTGAGAATTCTCCACAGGCGCTTATGGGAAACATGTTTTAACTGTTTAATAAGCTGAATGATTAAGATGCCTCCAAAGTGACAAACAGTTGAGCGAAACCATGGCAGGAGAATGATGCCAAAAAAACAACCGTATAAGTATTACCCAGCATGGTAACACTTGAATTATTCATGAGAACCCAGCATATCAGGAGATGATAAAGATACAAAGATTAAGGTTTATTTTCAGAACAGGGCACAACTTTATCTCATGGAGCCGCATTTATTTTTTCATATTTTCCTGAAGTATCTATTCAGGCTGTATAGTTTCCAAATATGAATGATTGGTTTGTATTGTCTTAATGAGTCTTAAATCAAGCCACTTGTATTCTGACCACGAACATGTAAAAGCCCAAAATATAATGTATTGATATTCACTGGTTGTTAACCTCTTTAAAGCCTCCAGTTAATGCACCCAAACCATCTCATGCATATTCTTAATGGGCTGCTTAGTATTTTCTACCCACGGGCGACTGGTAGACTCCTGGGGAGAGAGCAGCTTCAATTCAATTAAAACTGGAACTTCGGTGACTCCTGATCCAATCAAGCTCTTGGCTGGGGTCCATGACCATGACGTGAATGATAATGCCTCCGAAGACAATTGCAGAGACAGACAAAAACATGACACACTGCTATCTGGCCGGCAGTGTTGGAAATGTATAGCACTGAGATGACATTAAAAAACAGTGACACAACTCATATGTCTATAAGCCATTGTGGCGTGATTGCCAGGTATCTAGAAACGGAGATGGAAATAATTGCATATGAATGTACATTTTATTAAATGTTTGTATTTACTGTATTTTGTGAATAATGGTATAAAGATGTTAAAAAAAAGAAGAAGAAGAAGCAACAACAGTGACAGGAATTGATCTCCTTTCCTTTCATAAAGGATGGTCCAGTATCTCCCATGCTAAAAGAGATGCAATGGAAGCTTCTTTCCTATCATCAACAGAATTCGAACAGCTCTCATGATGGCTGCCAACTATACTTATGGACCATTTCACTCCCTTAGGAACCTTCCTACTGTAAGCAAAGAAGTGTATTTGACAGCAACCCAAGTTTAATGTACTTTCTGAATTGGCACTCATCGACACTTCAGTCCCAGAAGTTGTCGCCTGGGCTACAAATGGCACATTTCATCTCTTTTTAGTTGTTTGTCACACACGGTCTGATTAACTGTTCTTCACAAATAATATACACCGTTGTCTGAAGCCAGATATTTTTTTTTTAGCCTTCAAATCATCTCAATCCATTTTATGCTCATGACTACAACAATTGTAAGATTTGAGTGCACTGCCGATAGGAACAGCTCTCCACTTGAATTACAGTATATAGTACTTGTCATATGTAAATATTGTCCATTTGTTAAATTGTTTTGGTTTTTGTAGAAACACTTTATTTTATTTTATTTTTTTTTCTAGGTATTCTTCATTCTGTGTCTTTGTATGCACCAAATATATCAACGCACCTTCATCGTATGTGTAAACCTACTTGATACTGATTTTGATTATGATTATATATTGTTTTGGAGATTTTAATACTTTTATGAACTGAGGGTTAGCATTAGGATTGTATTCTATTGCGTAAACATTACAAGTCGGCCCTTAAATACTGTTGCCCATCATAAGTGTAAATTTGATTTGAAAGAAAGAAAGATGAAAGATTCAACTTTATTGTCATTGCACAGAGTACAAGTACTAGGACAACGAAATGCGGTCTCTGCATTTGACCCATCCGTGTTAGGAGCAGTGGGCTGCCATTATGTACGGCGCCCGGGGAGCAGTGTAGGTAACCAGTGTCTTGCTCAGGGACACCACGGTGGCACTAGGTCTTTCGGGGACTTGAACTGGTGACCTTCCAGTTCCCAGGCCAACCCCCTATGGACTTCGCCACTAAGTTGACAGTGGCCTAACACTGTCAACTTAATTTCAATCACAATTATTTTACCTCCTCACAGTTGTCACAAGTGGTCAACCAAACGCTAGCAGCCTTATAAAAAAAGGGACTTTCACTGCATCTTGATTAACTTTTGCTGCATTCTGAGGTTTAGCACAAAGAGAAAATATTCCCAGGTGCTGGCTGTTACAAGGAGTGATGCGGTCTCATGGTTTTGAGTTTTCTGTTTCAAAATCAGAGGAGTTTTCTGTCATAATATTAGGGTTTCATTTAAAGTACTTTACTTTTTGAATTTGTAGAGAAAGCACACATGGTAAAAGTCATTTATCTGTAGTCACTCTCTAATCCTTCAGTAGCTACCTTGTATGAATGCCTCCTGCAGCACCACAGCCTGACAACTCTGCAGCACAAAGTTGAGCCTCTGTTTCCGCAGTTGTGGGATATTACAGTCTAAGGATATTATCCATCGCTGCAGAGAGAACTGACTGGTTGATGGCTAGAGCCAGACCGAGTGTCACATCTCTCAAAATGACGGGATCCAGGCTGCCTATATTTCAGGTATTAACAACTGCTCAAGAAGTCTTTTGCCTTCTTTGACCTTAAGCTTTTAATTAAGAGCTTTGTAAAGGGTAAATGATTCGGCTTTTCTCCACCTACATCTCATTAGGTAGCTGGAAAGTTACAGTGCCTCATGAACAAGCACTGTTGCTCATGTTTTAAGAAACTTTTGATCAGAGACTTTTAAAAGGCCAGTTTGATTTGTGATCGCAACCTTATTGCAGGCCTTTCGACCTTAAAGCAATTTAAATGTCGTTAACACACTACAATGAATTCATAAAATCACACGAGTTGTGCTAGTTGTGTGCCTCTTACTTTGTCTAAGGTTTCCTTAACTCAGTACCAGCTGTCTTTTAAACTTTTCAAGCTCAAAATAGGAAACAGCAAACCAGCAAAACCGTAATGGACTCCATAAATGGACATTGTTGACAAATCTCAGTTCGGGTTGGACTATCGAAACAGAGAAGCCACTGGCAGAGTTAACAAAAGTGCCTCTTTTCAATGTTTCTTCCCATTTGAACCTCGGTCCAGTGGAGAAGAGTAAATAAGTCGACTCAAAATGCTATATCCCTTGAAATCCCTGGTGAGCATATATGCTACAGCAAGCCAGCTAACATCACAGCTTACAGCTAAAGAGATGCTTGCTGTTAGCCTACAATCTAAATGTACTTTTCAGCTTGTCAAGATTGTTAGCTCTTTGACCTGTCAGGAAGGTCTATTTGGTCGTTTAGATTTCTGCTGGATCAGGTTAAAATAAAAATTGTTCAAACATAAATATAATAGTATATTTAAGTGTTACAAACTCTCAAAAAACATCTGTGTTTGTTGTGTTGAGAGTCTCTAACCAAACAGGAAGTAAAAACTGGAGTATTTTGTTGAAATGCAACAAAAGGACTTGGTTATTAACTTAAAGAGTCAAAGTAAAGAGTTAATTAGACTTAATTTTAGTTTGCCTTGCTGCACAAATGAGTAACCAATGATAACAGGAAATAAAAAAGGACATTTCTGGCAGCTGGCCAGACAACAGCAACGCGTAGTCTGTCTGCTCCCGTCAAGCACAGCCGTGATGGTATCAAATGGGTCCCAAGGTTTTCACTCACATAGGCAAACTGCCTTGACCTAGGGTCAACTTGAATGACATCTTTTCCAGGCAGAAAATAAACATTGTTTGATTTCCTGAAAGTCCGTTGATTACTCTTCATCTCCGGAGTTGTGAACGTGTTGGAAGGGCAGAGTGGGAGGGAGTGGCAGCCTAGACTGGACAGGAATGTTGTTCCAGTGATTGCTGATTTCAAAGCGGACAGTGGTGATGAGGAGCTGTTTTCATGTTTGGCTTTGTGGAGTCCTACTATAATTTGTTCGTTAACATGCAGTTTTAGTAAGAAGACTTTTAATGTCTAGTTGGTTGTAAGTCTTTTTGGTTGTATTGTGTGAATAGAAATGAAATTTAAAATTGACCATCCAACAAGGAAAAGCTTCTATTTGGGGCCATTTTGTTTGTCATTTTCACAAGTCAATTGAGGGTTTTATTTGGTCCGGGGTTTCAGGTTTATGTTTGAAATGGGCATTATGTCACAAGATTTTAGGGAAATATTTGTCACCTCATAAAAAATGTTTATGTTTTCTGTCTTTTTTCCTATATGTCAGCAGGATTAGAGAAAAACTACTTTCGAATATGTCGTGAAACTGGTTGTAAGGGCGTACCAAAGGTCAGGAAATAACTGTCGAAACAATCCCCAAAAATGTGGAGAGGTAAAACTCTCGCCTCAACTAGGAATAGTAACTCAAATACTTCATATTTATGTGCCCCAAAGAACCAACATTTTTAACCTTTCATTGTTGTGATTGCAAACAGTCAAACATTAGTATTCTTATTGTCTCTTCCCGTATTCACACAGTCATTCATGGTTTGTTGCCTGACCAACAAAGCTCGATCAGTCTTTTATTTGTCTTGACATTACAACACTATTACATTGTTACTCTCTTTTCTCAGCTTTTGGCTGATATAAGAAAAGTTTGTGTCTTAGAGGCTGAGGGACAAAGCTTGGTGTAACGATTTGCTAAATATATTTGAGGGAGTATAGAGTAATACAATGCTATTCATCACTCTGTATTTCACTTTGGTTATAGTTTTCTGCATGGTTTGTGTTAATTACTGTGGTTGAACAACGCTAATATAAGATTTGAACTCTTTCCTTACTGAAAGATTAAAAGGATAAATCATTAATAACCTCAGATCCCTAGTTTCATCTATGGAGGCTAAACAGGCTCATCAGTAATGGATAAGAAATGTCTAAATTTGTCTGCAGCTGCTGTGAGAACCAGTCCTTCTAATCACTTGCTCTCCGTGGGAAATCATAGTGTGGCCTGATGTGACTGCTAATGTCCCTGTTGAGTACAATGTAATCTGACGCTGCAATATGCACTGACAGAAATTACCGTACTGCAGAGCTTGCTATTCTGTATGTATAGATCAGCTTCATGCAACCTGGGCTGTCCAAATTGATAGTGATTGGCAAAGAAAACAGACGGCCCCTTGATGACGAACTTATTTGCATAGTGCAAATGTGTTTAGCACTTCATTGGAAAATGATAATGATCTGTTGTGGTCAGAAGCCCAGGAGAGCTGGAAGAAGAAAAAAAACAAGGAAAAACTACATGCAGATTTAAATGGTTTGAAGTGATTCACGGAATTACTTTGCGAAGATTGGCATCCATATCCACTGGCTACAGACAAAAACACTTGATGCTACTGATTGGTGAATCAAGCTATTAGTAATATAATGCTCAGTGTTTCCCTGATTGTCCTCCCATGTGAATGTTTGGCTTATCGGTCTAAATATGCTATATATCTTATAGATCCGACAATCCCCAGACAAACTTTTTATTTGCACTCTAATTAGCCCCCTTCCATAAATACATTTGATTATCACTGGAACTGCAGAATAATGGCTTAGCTTTAGTGCTTGTTGATAGACAGGAAAACATGCTCAATTGCCCATTGTGTTTGCCAGATGTGATCAAATTAGGAAAACTTCCCCTAAGGGCTCACAGAAATGTAAGGTATTTTTGAGACATTTTCTCAGGTTAGGCTCATGCCATGGGTTTCAAGTCATATTAAGAATCATGTCAAACCATGGCACAGTCCTTTGAAGCAGCATGTAGATGTATTTTTAAGATAGAAAGTCTTTAAGCTTTTGCAAGGAGGGAGATTGTCCCAGGGTGCAGGAAGGCACTGGTGATATGTAGAACTTTAGTAAGAGCCCTTTACGGACTGATGCAATAGAGCTCTTTCTGAACCCTGCAGTTGAGTAATAAAGTTGCTGTGAGTCACTGACACCACAGGGGAATCTGGGATAAATCTGGCTCCTCAGTTTTGGTGCTCCACTACCATGTAGAAACTGTCAAGTGCCTCTTTGTTCACTCTGATTCTTGTGTTCTTGTGAAACATCTTTTTCTGACCTCCATTGATCATCAGGTGACCGTAATGGCTCGCTGGTCATTGGTTTCAGCTTGCGGAGTATTATTTTCTTCTATTTTTGTTTCTTCAAGGTTTCTGGGCAGCACAATGAAAAGATGAATGTAATGTTAGTTATTTCCTTTCGATTACCAGTGTTCACCTTGAGGCATTCGGCAACTGATTAATGTTGAGACAAAATAAATGAAATACTTTTCCTATTTCCTCACCCTATGGGAATGACAAAACCGTTACTCATTCTGGCAATGGCTTATGCTATGCAGGAGTTTTTCTTTGCAATGGCAGATATTTTATTTACTTTTTTTTCCTCTTACATAAGGTTTTGAATAGATCTAATTATAACTTCCCTGGAGGGACATATATGCTTAACTTGTTCCTATTCCTCAATATGTGTGGTATTTTTGGGTTAGTTCTATCTTAGGCATCAATAACTTGCAACATCAATCATAATATGTTGCTGGAATCTAATCAAATATAATAATCTCAATATTTACTTTGCAGAATTGAAACTTGAGAAATTGGAATGGCCTTTGTAACCCAGATGGAAAAATTAATGAAAAAGGAAATACTTAAAGTGAACATTTTAAGGATTTCCCATTTGTTAGAGCACAGCTGGAGTAGGGTTTAAAATGGCCAAACCTCACCATTATTGAGCCATGTCTAATGTGATGGAAAATTGAAACTTATCAGACGATTGCTCTTTGTAATACCAGGGTATTGTATATGACATTGTGGCCCTCTGGTTGAACTCTGATGCCAACCTGCCCTTCTTGCCGAACTTGTGATTCCAAGAATGAATTTGTCCTCTGTCTAGACGAGCCAGCTGGTTGAACTTGTAATATCAAAGACGTATTTGTCCTTTGTTTAAATTTGAATGACGATGCAGAAAATAGCATGACTGATTTTCTCTGGCGTACGATGTATGCAAAAGTATAACTCGTTATGTCGTAAATTTATTTTCTAATGTAATATGACATGAATGTGCCATTATTTCATGAAAAGTCCCTTAGCACAAGTACTGTTGGCAACAAACTCATCCTTCATGTGTCTGCACTCTGTTAATTGTTCTACTGCACACTGTTAATTGTCCCGTTATATGCTTTGATTTGGGAGACTGTTGATCCTTTGTATTAATACATATAAATACTTGTTCGACTGTGTGCTCAGGGTCGACTCTTCAGCAGTGCCTTGTGTTACTGTTGGGTTCGATCCTTCTGCACGGAAGCCTAATGAACTTACATAGACGAAGCTTCATTTGTTTGTTCTCTTCATTGACAAATTTGTAGTGTCTTAGGCCCATAAACATTCAAGGTGACAAGAACCAAAACCTAGGGGGTCCGCAATCCCAGTGGGGTACTGTTTAAGAAGGTAATTGTGCAAATTCTGGTTTAGCGGCAAACGGTTAACGATTAAGACCCTAATTAGGGTAGGGGAAGAAGGGAGCATTTGATTTCTTGTGCATGTATGGTGTGTTCGAGATTTATGGAGTGTTGATGGTTGTTGAGGGTGTTGAGGAACTGGGGGAAAGATGCGATGGGATGGTGCCAGATAACGATGATGTCATCAAGGTAGCGGAGGTAAAGGGAAGGTTGGAGTATGAACATGGCCACTGCCTCCCGATCCCACTCGCTCATGTAAATAATGGCGTAAGATGTTGCAAATCGTTGACCCGTGGCTTTCTCTTGAATGGGTAGGTTGTGCCTGTCATTGAATGTATAGTCGGTTGTTAAGAATGAGTGGCACAAAGTCTGGAATTCTTCAGTCCTTGAGTCTGTTTAGATAACATAGGCAAACAAATTTATGTAGTAAATAAAATGTTTCAAGTGAAATATAGTTGCAGAAGTCTCTCCTAGTCTCCTTTAAGACACCCAAAACAGAACAGCCTGACCAAAGCTTTTGAGATTTGAGACATAAGAGGCCATTTTGTTGGAATAAATGTGAACGGTGGTACAAAACACACAGCTAAGCCAAAGGGTCTCTCAAAATGGAAAAAAGCAATCCATGGATTCAGCTAACCTTGAAAAATCCATCACTTGATGTGGATTTCAATCTGAAATGACAGGATGTCAATCAATACAGCCAAACTGATCCTCATCATTTCATAGAGCCATCTCCAGCTGCCTGATTGAAGATTTGAAAAATCCGAAATGATTTCACTGGAACATAACATGGTAGTTATTTTTATTATTGTGAAATACCATTCCACAGACATAGAACATTTGGTTGAGTCAATGAACAGATATCACACTGTCAAGAAACATGTTTGCAAGATCCAAAGACAGGTATCAAAGAACAGTACAATGGAAATAGAACATTCAGTAGACTATCAACATGTTCATATATTTTTTTCATTGGTAAAAAGAAAATAAATATTGGTTTGTACAAGTGTTTATATGATTATGCAAAATGCAAAAGTGTCTCAAAGAATAAGGCAACAATCAAATAAATATATAACTTTATTCCCAATGAAAATGTACCCTTGGTGATGATAGAAAATGAATGACTCGGTGTATTTTGTCAGTAAGTTATATCTACTTCGATACTATTTTTTATTTCCTTTTCACAAAAATAGACATCTATGGTAAAGTAATTGATCTTTTAGGCCTAAATGTAATTATTCAGGTCTTAAATATATGAGGAATCGGATGAACAATCATGACGGTGAGTTGTTGTGCATTGCAGCACATCGTAAAGTGCAAAAATTGAAACCAAGGTATCTGTTAACAAATGGGCTTTTTTCTCTCTTATTTTTATGAATGTGTTCCACAAAGAGTTGACACTTTTGACAAATTGCCCGGGTGCATCAGATAATCATTATCCTGCATGGCTCCTGTTGGTAGGGTTGTCTAAATGGGTTGCCTTTCAATAAGGTTTTGGCCCTTGTGTGAGATCCAAGTTTGGGAAGCTGCCAAAAGAGATCCTAAAGAGAGAAATTCAGAAGATGTGGATTATTTAGATTTCTACTGTTTATGGGTTATCTTAAGAATTAAAATGTTAAATTCATCGTTGTTTTTTGAGATCACTTTCGTTATGTGGCCTAATTTTGCTGTCACAGATCCCTTCTAAGCTTTGGTTGTACAATACACACTGATGATGAGGGAACATACCCAGATGCATGCAAAACAATCTAAACTACACCCAATCATATTCATGTGGTGGCCTCACAGATATTTATGTTTTATTGCAACAGTTTACACCATATGGCCCCTTTCAAACCCCAATGCACTGTGCAGCTTCTGACACACATCTTCCCACTTATCTTTCTGCGTCTCACAGAAAAAGAGGGTCTCTGTTGTATTGCAAAAACCTTCCTTTGAAAAGTGCTTTAGAAACTTTTCTGACCTTAACAGTTGATAGGTCCACTGGGGGTAACTTTTCTGAAGATTCGCGTCTGTATCAAGCATTGTAAGATGTCTATTTTACACACATTTATTGCTCCTTCACAACGCATACAGACATAATAAATAAATAAAAAATACATTCCTGTTCAGCCGTACTACCAACCAGATGATTTCCAATGCATATTCTTTAAAATGGTTGCGAGACACATATCTAACTCTACGGTAGTAGTGGGCATCAGGCGCAAGGTAAGCAGTTTAGCAATCCTGGAAATCTTTTTTTTAGAGCATGTACTAAAGCAGCCCTTCTTTTTCATGCATTTGTATGCTTTCCTTTTGTTGTGATTGCTGACACCCCGCATCGCACACAATTGCTCACAGTTGTCGTTAAGTAATTGAGAACAGCTGTTACAGTCATAATGAGTAATACATAGAGAATAACTTTTACAAATGTGTCAAGACGGCAACTGTTTAAATCCATGCATTTCATGCATAGATGAAGGTCATCCTCTGAGGCCTGCAAAGCCCCGCAGTGGAGCCGGAGAGTCGAGTGTTTACTGCATGTCCAGCCACTTTCCAGTCAGTAAACTGTCCCTTCAGACCTCAACACAATTTCTCCCTCGAGCTGTTAACCTTCCTAACCCTGCAGCCTGTGAATAAGTGGAACTATCCACACAATCACATGCACCTCCCTGCAGATATTTGTTTCTTACAAAGCTTTTTTTATACACAAATTGTTCTTCAACAATTTTGCACCGTATACAATATCTCCACAACAATGTGAACTCCAGACCTTGCACATAACAACACCTTCCAGCCTCAGGAATACATTTTCTCCAACTGTGCCCACAATATTTCACAGATTTCTTTCTACTGCTTTATAATAAACGGTTTGGTACACTGGACAAATACAAAACTGGACAGTCAAAACACTTCTCTTTATAGCTGCCACCTTACTGAATGCAACACTGCTCAAATGCACATAGCTAATGGATACTAAATGTTGTATGAGTGATATGTATAGGCAGCTGTCCACTTCGCATACACTGCTGTCTCTTTCTATTTGAGGTCCTGTTGTCCTTGAAAGTTTTCAGCATGTTCCTGGCGAATCCCTGCACGTGTGTCCTTGGTGACTCCATTTTTTTTCCCGCAGTAATTTGCCAATTTACAGCTGCGTGAATGTCTGTTGTATCCATTTTATATTTTTTAGCTTTATGTTTATAGTCATTTGTATGTGAGGCAGCCTCTAGGTGGTAGTCAAGGCTGAAAATGCCACGGCTCCTATTTCATACCACTCCGCAGCACCTGATTGGCTGCGATAAGCATGACGCTGATGATGAAAGCAATGGCAAAGGCGCAAATCAAGCTCTTGCGCACACAAGTTTGCTTGACTTGCTGCGTCGGGCTGGAACCTAGAAACCAAAACAGAAGTGGGAAGGAAAGAAGAAAAAGCGTTACCTGAAGGTCTGTTGAATCAGGTGTAATTTAATGCTTGAAAGATATCCCGATAGTCATTTCTGAATGAAAAGGGCGCATCACAAAGCCTTACAATTAGATGAACACAATTGAAAGGGTTTTCACACCTGCACGCTGTGTAACAGCATCTTGATTGAAATGCTGATTGACGGTTTGGAACAAGAAACAAATGGATTGGCACCTGACTGCCATATTAAAGGATGCTCAGTGCTCAGAGAAAATGTGTTGTATATTTGCAGAATCGTATGAAGTAAGAGCGAAGCGACGGAAGCGATACAACATGTTTCACTAGAAACGTTCATATGTGTTGTCTATAGGTTTTGACTCTTGTATTTTTGTCCAAATAGAAGATTTTTCCAGCTTCCTAAAACTGATCATGCCATTTTCTTTAGCCATCAGGATATTTTGTAATAAAAAGTTTCATTTGCTTCTTCTAGTGTGTTTTTTCAGTAAACTTACCCGTTTTAGTTACTTAAGAATTTTCATGAAATGTCTGCATTACGGTGTACGCTCATGGAGCCTCAGCAATTGTGAAGTTTAATTTTTAAAGTCTCCCTTCTGCAGACATTTGTACATTTGCAAGACAATGGACAAAATATGCAAATTAAGTTTTTGTGAAGTATTATGAAACCGCAGTATAGGAACAGTGAATAAGCCAGATTTCCACAGTAGGAGATCCATTTTTTGTTTCCCGTGAAAAGTCGATGTTTACTTATTTATCCATAAACATCCATAACTTATAAAACGTAACAAACTGAGTAAATTTGCTCTGTTTTTCTCCATTTTACAATATCAAACAAGTGTTTAAAACTGTGATTTTGGGACCTAGAAAAATACGATTTCCTCAAAACTGAGCATGCAGGTTGGTATGTAAGGGAAAATTTGTTTTCAGCAGACAGTTGTTTGTGTAGCTTAAAGGACTTATGAAACGAATTTTAATTGTTGGAATTTCAGTTTTGGGTGCTGATTCTAAAGGTTCTAAGCCTTGCGATTAAAATGAGATATTGTCTGGATAATAATTTATCCGGGAAGTCATGTTAAAACGGGCTCAAAAGGAGCCACATTTTGTCTTTTTGTGCGAATTCATTTTTTTATGCGTGACGTCATAGGGTTGACAGAAGTTCTAGTAGTCTAACTGTAATGGCGGCGTCTATGGCTAAGACATCAAAGCACAGTGGAAAATATTGTGTTGCTGGAGGGCCAAATGGTGTTAGTTGCAAAAATAGCAGCTTCACTGAAGGCATCTCTCTGCACATGTTTCCGAAACAAAAAAATACTGGAACTGTTTTCCGTTTTCGCCCGGTAGGGCTAACGGCTCATCCTGGTAGGCACCAACATAGTCCGACTCCACAGACTCACCATCTGTATCTGTAGGCCTACTAGAACTATCTGTCTCGCTCCTTTCACTTATTTCGGAAATTTCCAGATCTGACATTACTGGACTTGTTTTTTAAATATACATATAATAGTGTTCGCTTACTGTTCGCTTCTGAGAAAATACTCTTGAGCCTGCGTCAAAGCAAAGCATCTTCCTTGTCAACCGTTGCCATAAACAAAATGAACTAAGGTAGATGTAGCTGGTTGATCGATACATTTCGGCATAATAATGGGGATAACGCCATTGTTTATTAAGCTTACATTAAAACCATGTTATTATCACACAAGTTTTTTTTAAGTGGCTGGATTTCAAAGTGCCACTTCGTTAGGTTTCAACGTGTCAAAGACAGCGCAGCAGAATGCCATACCTGCGAAACCGGCATGTTCAAATCTTTTCCAGTTTACCACAGCAAACATACACTATTGTGTCATTTGATTGATAACATCTTAATAATAATAAGCGTGTAGTAGAAGCGATGGCTGTTTTGTGCCCGCCGATCCTGTGCCGAAAATGGTAACTTTCTTTCATTTCCATTAGCCTACCCATAGCCTACGGGAGGTGCAGAGAGCCTCTACAATATAGATATTAAATCGATTTGTGTGGCTTAAATTCAACGAAAGTTTTTGCACATAATGTTAGAGGTGTGTTCTTTCGACCTGCTGATGTTTGTATCAGAATTTTAGTTCCTTGATGAGATATAGGTCCATCAAATGTATGTTGTTTTCGCAGCCAGCCATACCAGCAAATAAGGGAGTCAACCCTATGACGTCACGGTCACATGGCCAATTTCGCACCCAAGGCCACATAATTCACACTTTTAAATGGCCGTTTTAACAAGTTATGCCCGGAAAATTTAGTTCAAGTTGGATTGATGGTTTAAGAAAAAGTCAAAATTTCATTTGAATGATAGATGAAAATTCATTTCAGTTGCACTTTAAAGCCTGGATGTTTGTTTTTTCTTGAAAAGTTCTACAGAAGAAGCGATTCGGTTATATGCATTCAACTTAACCGCAACGCCTTCAGTTTGCACCGTTTGCTACGAAATATCATTCACATAAACAGCAGAGTTTTACGTTCTTCCTTACTGTCTATATCCACCTGGCACTCCCCGGGGTTTTCTATGTGGTTCTCCTCAGTCATGATGATATTCTCGATGTCTTTCATAGAAAGGTGATCGCAGAAGGTGTCGTAGAGGAGCCTCTTCAGCTCCTCCACTGTTAACTTCTGCATGTCACACTGGAGAAAGACACACATAACTTTACGTTAACTTAGACACAGGCGGGTGGACAACACCACACATACACAAACACTTTCAGACAATATGTAGGCACAAACTCAAGTAAAAAAGGAAGACAACACTAACAGCAAAAATAGAAGTGTATGGAGAAGTTTGATTGGGATTCAAATATGGATTTATCAATAAAAAAAAGCTTAAAATGTATAGAAGTGTGAGACTTTAGTAAGTTCACATCCAATCAAAAATACAAGCCAACCCCCTGAATTGAATTTCCTATTGAAATAATTCACAATTTGCTTCAAAGTATAAGTACCTTAGTTTAACTGTTATCAATTAAAGTAGCTCAAATTTCATTTACGAGTAAAGGAACACCGCTATTTTCCACCACTGGCATTATGGAAAATGTGTTGAAATCTGACACTTAAAACAAATGTCAATCCACTCACACTCTTGTATAATGTTATCTAAGCCTTTGCAGCCTTTGCATTAGTCCTCTCTGCTATCTTGACATTCTCAGCAGGTTTCTTTGGTTATGATTCTTTTTTTGTAAACTGACTGAACCGAATATTCCAACAAATCATCTCTTTCACAGTTGAATTTGGAGCCTCACTTTTAACTGCCACTCTGGCACTGTTATCACGTACCTACAGCAAAGGCAGATAGGACACGAGCATCATCCCATTAATTCCATCCCTCTGTCAAAGTGAGCATTTGATTATCTAATGAAGCATCTGTAAATAATTCACTATCAAATTTACTTAACATTGACTTTAATGTTCTCGGTTTTAAGACTGTTGCCACACACAATGACGCGAAGATATTAACTCAAAGTCTGGATTCTAAAGGGAATCCTCTCCCAGATTAAAATCTTCCCATTAATAACAACCCAGTGGACATGGAAATTAAAAACTGGTTTCGCTTTTAAAGTGGCACACTGGCAGAGTCTAAATGTTTCTGCGCTCAGAGGTTTCCTAGAGCCGCTTTTCCGCTGTCTATCTTCTTAATAGGCACGAAACGAGTGACTGAATAATGATCACCTTCCAAAATACGGAGTCAAAGTCAGTGCCGTGGAACTTATCTGGCAACCCCGCTGCCGTCAGCTTTGGGCCCAGAAGAGTGACAAACTCCTCAAAGTCCACCTGGCCATCGCCTGTTAAAAATAAACAAAAACTGTCAGTGTGTATCTGTGCTGTTTGACTGCCTACTACAGACCACATTTGTCTGCTGAAAGAGAGCAAAGCTTCTGTGCTTTGCCACTCAAGATAGTATGAAATCTAAGCTGTTTGCCTCACCGTCCATGTCCAGTCTCTGAATGATGACTTCCAGCTCCACCTCGTTTGGCATGTAGCCCAGGGAGCGCATAGCCATCCCCAGCTCCTGCTTTGAGATGAACCCATTCCCATCGCGGTCAAACACTTTGAAGGCCTCGCGGATCTCTGCAAAGAAGACAGCCACACACACACACACACACACACACACACACACACACACACACACACACACACACACACACACACACACACACACACACACACACACACACACACACACAAACACACATAAACATGAGCTTACGGCAGAGCAGGATATGAAAGTGGGAAATGTTCCACGCACCAAAGACACATTTGTTATGCTGCATCAATGCTTGAGTCACAGTTATATGAGGGTTGGCAGCTGAGGAGAACAAATTCTAACAGCAAAGTGACAAAAAAAAACGATCAAAAATAAATATTCTCTCACAAAGAGCTGTGATCAGAACAAATTGTTAACATCCTAACGGGAAATACCCTCTGCTCTTCTTGTAAAATGTAACCTTTAGGTTTTTTTGTATCCGCCGCCAAAAGGTTTAATGCCAAAAACAACCTCACAAAATGTTCTGCTGTCATACAACGTGTGGTAAGTGTAACATCTAGGGGTTCCTATCCATTCTATCATTCCTTAGAAATAATCTGTCATAACGATAAGAACAGTAAACCATATTCATTTATTGACAGCATTATGTTCAGTAAATCATCAAACAAAATTGTGGACAGATGTAACAAATGTATGTTTGTTTTTTTGAAGGGCAGAACAAACGTCTTCTAATTCTTCATGAAGTTGTGCTTTAATACTGACACTAAATGTTTATTTAAAGATATGGGTCAGGAGACTAAACAAACGTTTGCAGTTAAAGCTGAGCCTTTGAAAGACTCCCCTTCTTTTGTCTCTATTCAATTGTCTTTTACCTTTGAAGGATTTGGAATTAATGTTCCCAGGAATAATGTTGGTAAATGAAAGCTTCCAAGTCAGTTAAATCCTCCGCTGTGAGATTATTGTCTTCCCTTCTCATTCCAAGTTTCTCAACCTTGCAACACGCTACCTGGACTCATACTAAGAACTAAAATGTGTCTAGAGCAGCAAATATATCTTCCGCTACTGCACTGCGTTTTGTTTTTTTCTCCTGCGACTTCTCAGACTTAATGGAAGTTCAATACTAAACCACTGGAGTTAACTCGATAATGTAAAATTGGAGTAAGGAGTCTCACGGTACTGGCAGCAGTTAGTTTGAGATAAAACACGAGGGCCAATGTACCCATATAAACAAGGTTAACTGTCAATAGAAAGGCAAAATAAAATCCAAATCCAAAGACATCACAGTACTGGACATGCAGTTTGAAGTCTGCCAAAACAAAGAAGCTAATTCCTCAGTTCAGTCACACTGCATTTTCCCCTCGTCCTCTGCTTGTTTACTCTTCATGAGGGACTGAATCGCTTCATTTAAATGCAGTAACAACCACCACAGAGAAACCTACACTTTTAAACTTGTCACATCTCCGTGTCACGCGCCTGATTACCACACACTAGTGCAGAGCCGCACAGGAATCTTAAAGTGGATATGATGCATGGAGTAAATCTTTAGAAAATCAAATGTTATACAGTACCTCTGCTGGAAACAGAAACCATGAAATATATCATTAAATATTCATGTAAGAGTCATATTCTGCATTTGTAAATAAAGTATTTACAAGGTCCGTCTGATAGACTGTTATGTTTTAGGTCATAGTGATGTTTAGATTTAAATGATAAAGATATAGATCGGGTTTTGAATGACTAGTACAAAACAAAGCTAAATAGAGCACGATATATCTTTGTTAGACAATCACTGTCTGCCTGGGGAGGCAGTATAACATTTAAAATGTGAATTTAAATGATTTCCCATTCTTTTTTTACATTAAATTAGCTGTTATTAAACTTCACGCCACTTCATCAATTCCCTGCAAAGTCCTGGTAAATGGGAATTACCGCTTAGGTCCTTTACCGGAGTGTACAGCGGTGAGGAGTGGCCGAGCCCCGGGGATAAATCAGCAGCATGACAACCTGAGACATATATTTCAAATGCAAAACAAAACATAAAATACCAATAATGACCGAAAACAGCGCGTGTCATTCTGAATATAATGTGCTCGCTGTGCTTTAGGTAATAGTTTGCTGTAATCATAAACACAGAATTGAACCCCTGCCACAGGGAGAGGGCTACTTGTCAATCATTTATTGCAATAGATTACATCTGGGCATGCAATTTCTAAAACACAGCAGAGTGACATTCACAGCAGCTATTTTTCACATTGCTTTTCCCTACAAAATGTCTTACTGGAGGCACAGTTTGAATCATTGAGAGCCTCCAGCTGTGTTTTTTTCCTTCCCTGGATGTGATCTTATTGTTTATAGAAAAACAATACCTCGGTTTCCACCTGAGGTCCCTGCTCCATCTGTTTACTTTGGAGAAGCAGGGGCTTTCCAGCACTCCCTGAAAAAAATATGTTTCTGCCACACAGGAGGCAAACACACTTTTGAATAAGGTGCCAAAACAGTTTTATGAAATACTCCATCTCCCCCGAAAGCTTTATTTATTGATGAAAGGCCAAGGTGAGCAAAACCTCAGACTTGTGGTTAGTTTATACTATTTTTGATACATCAAAACATTTGATTCTAATGAAATACAGGCACACTTTATTGTAGTATGATGTTGTCCGCTGTCACATAACATTTACAGAATATAAATGCTTTAGTGCTGCATGGGCTAGAAATATTATGAATGTAAGGAAGATATACAATCACAAGATGCAATATGTAAAGCCTGAAGAGTCAGAGTCTGACTAACATACACAACAAGAAATAAGTTCTCTTTTGGACCATGTGCTATCCACATAGACTGCTATATCATTGAGATCTTAATTACCTCCAGCAGAAACAGCTATATTCTCCCATTTTGAATGTATTCTTTGAAATAATCCACTCCTATGCCCCTAAGTGACTCTTGTAATTGAGACACTGTTTTTCTCCCAGACCGTGAATAGATGTTCCAGCAAAAACTGAATAACTCTGATTTTAGTGATTTCAGATGACCTGAATTGTCCTGCTCAATCAAAGAGAGGCAAAATGTAACAAATGCTCCTGTAGCTTTGAAATGAATCAATCTACTGTAAATAGGAGGATCTTTTCAATGTATCTTCCCAAACTATATCATAGGTAAGATAATAATAAATGAGGAGGAGATACACGTTTTTTTTCTTGTCACAAAACTGGAGATTTGATGAAAGACTAATGAAAATGTCCCCTCTCTGGGACGAATAAAGGTTTCTGATTCTGATTCTGATTTGTTCTTTCAAAACTGCTGGCTAATTCACCAAATTTGAAAAAAAAAGTCGTACACCTGTTATGCAATAAAAAATGATATGATATATAATGTTTTAATTGCTCTCATTATTATTATTTTTTTTAATTGTGTATTTCATAAAATAGGTTAAAATATATATATTTTTTAAAACATTGAAATGCCAGGTTGACATCTCATTATTTGTTTGGTCAGAACAACAAGAACCTGAGGATAATCACTTTTGAATTAAACAAATCCATAAATCCTCACATGTGAAGACTGAAACTTAACATAATTGTGTTGTGTTTTGATATATATTAATTAAAAATAGTTTTTGATTCACTTTGTGTTTATTTGCCTGATCAAAACATTGACTAACGTGGTTTCGTTTTTAGTAGTTTGTTCTTTTATGATAGAATTTCTGCCTTAAGCTCACCTGTAAAATCTTACACCATAAATGACCAGCTAGTTGCTAACTTTGTCTAAAATGTCATTTGGTGCTGGTACGATAGCATACGGTACACTGATTTTTGCTTCAACCAGCTGCTGTGGCTGAAAGCTGGGTTGATGAGAGCCATGAAATTCAACCAAAACAAAATCTTCAAGGTCTTAAATGTGTGAAAAACCTATTTTATAAAAGCCTTTACACATAGATGTGATAATTTATCTCTACATTGATCAAATTAATATGTAGTTAAATAAAAAACTATTTGATAATATTGAAGTAATCTGTGTGCGTACAATCTATTGAACTGTAATTGATTTACACAAGACATATTTGTGATTTTAGCCTCTTTGTAACTACAGTTTTTCTGTATTATAAACAGCCATGTGCCACCTCCAGTCAGAAGGATCCTTACAGATCACTGGTACATGAGAAGTGAAGATGCTAGGATGCAGGAGCTCCAACTGTGTTCTTCCTCTCCTTCGTTGACTTCCAACAAGGAGTGAAATCAGTGTCACCATTTCATTTATTTTCCTTCATTGCTGCAGATTTTATTAAAGCTTGTGGCGTCTTTATTACTGATCTCATTTTCAGCTTCAATTAAATTTGACCTTTTATTTATTTAAGTGGCTGTTGTTGCATCTTCTCTTCTGTCTCTACGACCAGGGCTCTACTGGGGAGATGTGAATATTTGTGTTGACAGCATGTGGTGTTTGCTTTGATGTAGAGAGGTGCTTGTTGGCCTTCAAAGATGCGCTGCCATGCGGTCCCCTGTGGTGTGATCTGACGGAGGATGAAAAGCCCATGTTAGGGTTGTGAGCCAAGCATCTGAAGCTGAACTCACACAAGAGAAAAGGTGCTCTCCCCAAACACTGTTGTATATCAATGAAGTGCACTCTGAAGCATAGAGACGTGAAGCAGTCTGTGAATTGTACCCAGCACTAAACAAAGCCAGGAATCACTTGGAAATGGAGCTGATTCATACAGACCAACAGAAAATGTTTGGATTCATGATGTGTCAAGTATCAATGACAAAGTGCATGACATCCACTTTTTATGTGGTGTTTTTATTTTGGTGTTTATCTCTTTATTATTCATTCAAAGAGCAATCATTACAAAATAGGTGGAATTTACTTTTCTGCCTAACAGAACATGGGAAATGTTTATTGGGATTTTCGAGGCATGCCTGAAGCAAAGCTTTACCCCTTTTCAGGGTAAAATGAGCATCAGTGGAAACTTTTCCTAATTACTCGCAATGCACTTGGAGCAGAACAGGGTAATGCCTGAGCTTTTGTAACAGAGGTGTCGGTGAATGTAATCCGGGGCTTGTTTTTCAGAGCTAGAAATCTTCTTTGCCTCAGTTAGACCTGCATCTGCTTAAGGCTGCTTTGGATCGGTAATTGCAGCACACCCACTCTTTATGTAAGACCTTATCAGTGTGAGAAAAACATTGCTTTGCTGTGTGTGTTTGTGTGAACTCCCGGCGACTATTTTTAAACACCCATAGCAACCTTAATCCATCTTTAGCTGGATATGGGCCGACTTGGGCAACCGGAAGATTTTGATATTACCATAACAGGCTTCTAATAAGGCTCTGGAGTATTAAAGAGGGATATATGGCAGAGTGTCGTCTAAGTCTTAAAGGAAATCCCATGTCGAGGTTTGGCTAATACCGCTTCGCATTATGAAATTTGAAGCACTTTAACCTCGCCAAAAAAAACGCTGACACGACCACCGGGAAAAAATGGGAGAAACAGACAGAGAAAAAAGTTGGAAAGGTTGAGGTGCTTCATGCTTAATAAGAAAAATCCTCCGGCCAGCTTCTTAAACCCCACTTGACCTTGAACGATTGAAGTCAGCGAAAGGCCATGAAATGATAGTCCATCTCTGTTGCTTTATTCTAGATTTTATTTTCAGAGGCAGAATTATTGATCTCTCTCCATTTTTTTCCTCCCTCGCTCTTATGTTTTCAAAGTTCTCATCATCACAGCAGACAAGCTGAATCGAGGCGAATATCCACAAGGCGAAAGAAGCACCTCGAACAAAGGTCAGAAACGTACGCTCAAAATCTTCCACTATGCAATACAGCTTATCCAACACTCCCTCATCAGTACCACCATGTTTACGGTATGCACCTGATCAAATATTACTTTTTTTCCACCGCTGGATTTTGTTATTCTCTGGTATAGACTTTGCAGCATTGTTCATCAAAGGGAGGACATATTACCATGGGGAAAAAGCAATCCACCTTCCAGAACTCATCACAGTTAATTTCACAGGTAATAAAGTCTGCTGGGTCCACTCCTCAATGGCAATCGATCAAAATGGGAATGAATGACTTAACTTTAACCTACTCGACAGACGTAATTACAGCACTTCATGCTATTCTCGGCTATGCTGCACCAAGTGTTCCATCAAAACCAAACCTGGCAACAATAAATGTCATGCCAGATTACAGTAACTGATTAACTGAGGTTTCATTTTAGACGGTGGTTGTTTGTGTGATCTGGATGTCAGAGAAAGTGCTTTCAGGGGATACTATTGAAAACCCACCTCATAGCAGATTCCCCATTTCATATCGCTCATATTACTTCTCTTTTTATATTAAGGCAACAGTTTGACTGCTTGCAGGGAGTAGAATGGGCAAATTGACTCCTCCCTATCCATCTCAATATAGCTAATGCAAGTAGTCAATTAGCTTCGCTTAGAACAAAGGCTAGAAACAAGAAGAAAAATATTCCTGACTTTAGCAACAAGTAAAGCTTTGGTTTTATTAGGAAAACATTTAAATCAATTGAGGCAGGGCGGCATGGGGACATCAGATGGAAAGATAGATTATCCCTAAAAAAAAAATACAGTTTCACAAAAAATCTACTCTACATGGAGAAACAAGACACCCACAGGGTTTTCACAAGTTTTTCCTTTCCTGCATTGAGTTGTAAAGGTCTTGGCGCATGCAAATGGACTGCAAAGGCTAAAATCCCAAAGTTCCCTCCAGAGGGAGCTCCTCTCCCCCACACACCCTTGTCTGAAAGGCCTCCACTGTAATCCATTGTTTACATCTGCAACATTGTGACATCACTACATAACACTAGTGTTTCTATCACAACCGAGATATCCAGCTGACCAATCAGAGCCGACTGAAAAGAGTTGCTGCAGCACAGGCAGTACGAGAAAAATAAAGACCTTTTTGAAGATTACAGCATCTAAACATGTCGAAGTATAGGCACAAAATAAAAAACTATGAATCTTGAAAATGAGCATTATAGGAACCCTTTCTTAAAAATAAATGATTTCAGTTGTTATTTACAGAGTAACATTACCTTACATTAAAGTTTAGCTAAAAATATAATCCAAAACATTTGAAAAAAAACCCCACAATCTTCATTAAAACCTTTCTCAAGCAGTTTCCCTGGACATATTCATTATGTGGCTCACCAGCTGTGGTGCTGGGTCACTTCACCCTCTAAGAAACGGCTCATTTCTGCTCACACTCGTCACCATCTTTTTCAAGTAGAGCTTTTCATACATTCATACCGTATGCCCCCCATTTAATCTAGGACTGATATAACAGAGGGAGCCATTTTGAAAGGCATTGCTGCTTGTATATCTGTTTAGCAAGACTGCATAAGAAGACTCTCCATCATGCAGGTAGAGCGGTTCAGGATTGAGTGGAGTGACGGGAAGATGTACAAAGTGAGAATTATTATTCCTGCCCTATTATGTACAAGCAGGGGGCTTTCATAAATGTCCCCAGAATAATAGAGCCCCAAACTTTCCTTTCCATGGCCACATCAACCAGCTCTGACTGGGGGATTCCAAGGTGCTCCCAGGCCAGCGAAGAGATATAATCCCTCCACCTGGTCCTAGGTCTACCCCTCGGTCTCTTCCCAGCTGGACGTGCCTGGAACACCTCTCTAGGGAGGCGCCCAGGTGGCATCCTCACTAGGTGCCCGAACCACCTCAACTGGCTCCTTTCAACGCGAAGGAGCAGCGGTTCTACTCCGAGTCCCTCCCGGATCAATGAACTTCTCACCTTATCCCTAAGGGAGATGCCAGCCACCCTGCGGAGAAATCCTATTTCGGCCGCTTGTATCCGCAATCTCGTTCTTTCGGTCATGACCCATCCTTCATGACCATAGGTGAGGGTAGGAACGAAGATGGCCCGGTAGACAGAGAGCTTTGCCTTCTGGCTCAGCTCTCTTTTCGTCACAACGGTGCGGTAAAGCGCCTGCAGTACCGCTCCCGCTGCTCCGATTCTCCGGCCCATCTCACGCTCCATTGTTCCCTCACTCAAGAACAAGACCCCGAGATACTTGAACTCCTTCACTTGGGGTAAGGCTTTATTTCCTACCTGTAGTGGACAATCCATCGGTTTCCTGCTGAAAACCATGGCCTCAGATTTGGAGGTGCTGATCCTCATCCCAGCCGCTTCACACTCGGCCACGAACTGATCCAGTGAGTGCTGAAGGTCACAGACCGATGAAGCGATTAGGACCACATCATCTGCAAAAAGCAGTGGTGCAATCCTTAGCCCACCGAACTGCAAACCCCTCCCCCACGACTACGCCTCGAAATCCGGATTGGTGACAAAGCGCAGCCCTGGCGGAGGCCAACCCTCACTGGAAATCGGTCCGACGTGCTGCCGAGGATCCGGACACAGCTCTCGCTTTGAGAGTACAGAGATTGGATGGCCCTGAGCAGAGACCCCCTCACCCCATACTCCCGCAGCACCTCCCACAGTATCTCCCTGGGAACCCGGTCATACGCCTTCTCCAAATCCACAAATCACATGTAGACCGGATGAGCGTACTCCCAGGCTCCCTCCAGGATCCTTGCGAGAGTGAAAAGCTGGTCCGTCGTTCCCCGACCAGGACGAAAACCGCATTGTTCCTTTTCAATCTGAGGTTCGACAATCGGCCGGACCCTCCTTTCCAGCACCTTAGAGTAAACTTTCCCGGGGAGGCTGAGTAATGTGATGCCTGTCGTGAACAACATCCTTTTCCAAAATGGATGAATGTATTCTTCCAGTATTGATTGTGTTCCTTTTATTCCTTCTGTGTTTCCCTATGATATCCAGGAAAGCTTCTGAGGGTGTTCAGGCACCCAATGGATATTTCTCTACGGATCCCTCACCTTCCCTCAACATACAGCAGCAGCAGCCAGTGCTGTTGATGTCTTTCTGCTTTGTTAATCACAAACTCAAGCCTTCTGTGTTATGAACTGATGCTGCGAGTTGTAACAATGTCAAATAGATTTCGAAGCCAGGAATTGAAAAGGTAATGGCATTGGATATCACTATATTGTTTCAATTTTATTTCAGATTGAGAGTTCTTTGATTAAAAACTCATCTCTCTTTCTGTAGGAGGAAAGGAAAAGCTCTCGCCTATGTGAGACGAAACCAACTGCTTGCTTAGGGGATCCAATTTACGTAAACTAAGCTGGGATTCTTTGCAAGAGAACAATAATAGTACTCATTTTGGATTCCTGGGAGAGAACCTTTCAAATAGCTGTCAATAGCTGAAGTTAGAAGAAGAGTCAAATAAGTGTTCTTTGTACACATCTGGATCGTTTGCACACTCCACACTTGAAAATGAGCCAGCATCTCCAAACCATCTTAGCAGCATGTTTTAAAATGGTCGCAGTTGACCCCTTGTAAGTTCACCCCCACAACGCCCACTGATTCTGCACCAGCAATACGTTGTGTGCATAATTTCTGTCTTGCCAAGCAGATGCCGGTATCTTTAAATATCTTCATTTGTATTCATGTAAGTATTTCCAAAGGAATGGAAGTCAACCCTCCACCTCAGGGCGAACGAATGAGTCAATGTTTTCTACTGCAGCTACAGTAGGAGTCGAGCAGAAACATCAAGATCGCCTCACAGGCAATTTATGCCATTAGGAACACGGTGGTGTCAATGTTTTTTGGGGAAGCTGTCAGTCAAAGTGATTTGCAAAGTCGCAAAACTCTGCCAAGAGAGCGACTTAAAAAATAAGCCCTGATAGCATGTTCAATTTTTCACTGCTGATAGCACAATACTTTCAAAAACACAATGCAGAGTGGAAGTTTGAATATTTACGACCCAAATGAGTCCGGTCCACAAGCCATGAGCAATGGTTTTTAGCGTTTCACCATCCAAACGTTTACCTATATTTAAGAGTTACTGGTTATTTCTTCAAGGTTTACTATGAAACCTCACATTTCTACCCCGAACAACTTTATTTTTCTTTGACACACTTTGGACTTAAGCTATTTGCAAGGCATATAAGCTACATTTACCATTTGTTTAGGAGGTACTGTATGCATGATGTGGTGATAAATTATCTAACCCTATTTGCTCAATTACTCCTTTGGTGGACTAATTGGTATGCTCATTTCTCATAAACATGTTGATATAAATGGAGATTATTGACATAGGTTGAAAATAACAAACCTGCCCAGTCACTGAAAATACAACATGTGCCAATGACAATGCCGCTTACATTACAAAAAGCAGGAAGAAATTACTGTTTCTCTCAGCAACACTAGGACACCTATCTCCACTTCAACCCTGCAATTGTCACTGAAAGGAATGAAATGGAGTAAACATGGTGATTGTATGTCTATAGTCTATGATTTAGTAATGGCAATAGGCAGACCTTCCTGCCATTGCTTGTATATATGAAGCAAATGAAAGAAGGTATTATTCCAATCACGTCCTTTTGGCAACACCTCAACTTCCTGCCTCTCTGGGTAACAACCCAATATGTGTTTGATCTGGAGACAAGAAGAAGAGAAAAGCCCCCTCACCACGAACGTTAACACATGGAGCGATAACTTTGTGGGCGCAGTTGATTCTAAATACCGAAGACAGTTATTCTACAATTTATAATGCTCCTTGAGAGATTTGTCCCCACTGGAGCGCTGTGACAGTGGATTGGGAAACACTTCCATGTTTCCGAGACAATGATTAAGAGAAAGCCCAAGCAAACACATTGGAACAGGAACTGAGTCAGGGGAAAACTACTTGCATTAGACACATCCATGAAACTTTAAATTTGGTGTATTGATATTTATATTTGAAAATCTAATCTGCAGAAACAAGGTTCCATTAATGAGGTCGTCTTCTCTTATTGTGCTGCATGTGTATACTAAGTGTATTAAATGACCAAGAGTTCATCTAAATTGGTAATTTTTTTATGAGAATTTGCTTTTTAAAAATGTGCATTTAAATTGCAATGGTATTTAGTTTTAGTTATGAATATATTTATATTAGAGGCTCTAATATGTCACTATAGTCATGTTTTGAGGCATACAATTCAATTATTAAACAGAAGGCAACTTATCCTTTTGCTAAGCTTGTTGTAGTTTTTGGTCATGAATGTTAAATGGATTAATTCATCCTTATTGTCAAATTATTTTGACTGTTTAGAAAAAAATGCTGTTTTTATGCTAGGTTCCGATTGAATAAATGATGTATAAAAGTGGTTTTGACCTGAGGTGAGATGTATTCAAAGTATTCCTATTGACATTGTAAATCAACAAAAGACAGGAGTAAGCATCATTCTATCTAAGCACTTCCTGGGCTTCTCTACAAGCAGATTTGAAAACAAATGATGCGCAAAACACAGTGATCACAACCTTGTTGCAAACATTCTGCTCCAGCCTTATCTTTGGTTTTGTGTACAGGAAACTTCTGTAGTCTGTTTACACAAGCCTCCGTCTGGGACCCTTTACAAATGCGTTAGGCTCAGCCCTGGGACCAGTTTGAAGCTGCCTCCAATACGGCTGCTGTTAGGCATTGTGGAAATGGGCTTCCCACCTAATTCCACCTGCAGTGATATTGACACTGAGCTTTGTTTGTGTATGTGTGTGTGTGTGTGTGTGTGTGTGTGTGTGTGTGTGTGTGTGTGTGTGTGTGTGTGTGTGTGTGTGTGTGTGTGTGTGTGTGTGTGTGTGTGTGTGTGTGTGTGTCTGTGTGTGTGTGTGTGTGTGTGTGTGTGTGTGTGTGTGTGTGTGTGTGTGTGTGTGTGTGTGTGTGTGTGTGTGTGTGTGCATGTTTGTGTTTGTGTTACTGGTGGAGGAGGTCTAAACTATATTAAGCTCCTGTAATATGACCAACATTTCTTTCCGTCCCTCTTGTGTAGGAGGGGAAATGGAGAATATGGATTCAATTTATGCTTGCATTGCCAAATATTCAGGTATTTGCTACCACCCTCCACCTTCTACTAAACATACACACACAAACACTGGCTTAAAAGGCCTCAGAAAAACAGCATTTTGTTCCAATTATAGCGTTGACAACCTTCTCAGAGTCACAAAGTATGGTGCCATTGGTCTAATCCCTGGGCTGTCCAAGGGCAGTAATTGAAAATCAAGTCCTTGGCTATGTGTGCCAATGGGGCTTGAGCCTTCTGTCCCCATATATGCGCTCACACACACATATTCACTAACGTGCAATTCCGTTTTGTGACAAAGCCCTTGTTCCCTGACGGCCGAGCTGATGTATGTGACACTTCAGACTTCCAGGCAATTCTCGTCCGTCTCTCAAGAGATGCAAGCGATGACGAGACACGGATTGACGCCAAGGCAGTCCAACGTCACTGCAGTCTAAATCTCATCGACAGTCACTCGAGATTGATGAATGCAAATAACAATTATGACTTATAGACCTTTACAGTATCCAGGAAATTGGTTTGGGGACCTACAGTACACTGCTGTCTGTGTACAACAAAAAACTAATAGTTGCAACATGTTATCCCTTTAAATGTTATTGTCTGACCTTATAAAATCTCATTTTGTTGAAAAGTTTAAAGTAGTAACCCTTTCCCTTTACTGCCTACAGTGCTAACAGATTCATGAGGAAAATCTGAAAGCATTGATGTTCATTCAATCAGGAAACATTTATGTTTTCACTCTTAATTATTTGCACTATTAGTGAATATACATGTTTTGTGTTTGATAGTTATTCAAACACAAAGGGTATATTTTGTCATCATATATCGCAATGTTTCATATCTGGTCTCTCAATTAGACCTCTGTTATAAAACTCCAACATCTCTAAAATCCTAAAAATGTATTTGGGATTTCTGCTGCAATGACTAACTAACAACACCATGGAGCACATTAATATAATATTTAATGATGTTTTACAGCTGACCCAGAGCAAAAGTATTGCAGACTTACTTACTTTAGACACACTTAGTTGAAGAGCCTCTTCATGAGGAAAATGTGCAAATATCCTTAAGTATGAAGCTTATAAAATAATCTTAATGGAGCTCCTAAAGAGACAGAGTAATGTGGTCAAAAAAAAAAAGGGAGCTGAATGCAATGCTTGAGAGGAAAATGCGTTATGATCCCAGCTGCTCGCTTGTATCACCGTCCTCCATCTTTGAGCAGATGAAAATAAAATAAGGGTAAAGGAAGGGCTGTTTCCAAAAGATAAAATATTTAGTTTTGAAAGTACAAATGTTGGCCGGATATTGATTTATTGTATGTCTCTGAGTTTGGTCATCAACCAAACCAATTGTTCCTATTGTCTGCTTTATGGCAGGAAAAGCTGTGAATCTCAGTTACACTCTTGACAACAACAACACTCAATCTCCTCTGTGGCACTGTATTTCATGTCTACCTCTTACACAACCTAAAACATCTGTCACGCAGGATCGCTAATGCCCTGCAACAGCTGAAAAAGCCTCTGTCTCTGCTGTTAACTGTGCATTACCTCAGGCTTTCCTGTTCTCTGCACAAAGCAGCCCATTGCTATTTGAGTCAAACTGCCACTATATATTAGTTGAGTTGCAAAGCCACACTGGCTCACTTTGTTTTGCAACAGAGTGACTGCAGCAAGGCGGCAAAAGCGGATTTGACTCACTCAAGTCAAAATGAAGTGCTGTCTGTTTATTGCACCCCAAAGCGGTCTGTAAATTAAAGTGGGAGAGTGAAAAGGAAACTGACATTTTTCAATCCAAACAACCAAAAAGCATCAATAAAAACTTATGGAAATAAGAAACATCCATCTTTTTTTCCTCATGCTTTTGCTGTGCACAAAATACATTTCTTTCAAGCATGATCTCTGTGCACTGGAAATCAAGTTTGACAATAAAGCCCTGAGTGATGCAACGTTGTAATCATGGGCATGACATTGTGTAAAGATCACTTCTGGCACTGATGGGTTGACACTTCCCTTTTATCACAGGCTCAGTTTGTTTGTTGCCAAAGAAATAAAAGAGAAAAAGAAAGCTACAGAAAAATAAAATACCGAAAGGCACTTTGTACCTAAAAACAGACTAGCCTATAATGCACCCATCCTTGTTTCCTTCTGGGTGTTTCTTCTGCTGAGTTAGTGAACAGGTGTATTGAGGCCGTTCAATAAGCACTCTTTTATTTCTGCTGAAAACCAATTGGACTCTTCCACTCAGCTTTTTTTAATTAATACCAACCATTAATACCATTTCCCCAAAGATGCAGACCTCTTTATGAGTCTGAGCAAGACAAAGGAGTGAGTGTCTGTGTAATTTCAAATTTGTACAGCTCCAGGTTCAATTTGCAGTTCATTCCTGACTTTTCCCCCGGGGAAATTCTGTGCCAGCCTTCACTGACAAGATTTCTCACAAGACCCAGCTTGTCTGTAATTCACACTGCATGTCAGTCAGAGCCTAAAAAGAAAAACACTACTTTAAAAGACATGTTTGCAAATTGATCTCTCTGAATCTGTCACGCAAAGTAGAACACTCTGTCAAAATGTCTTTGTTTCCCCGACAATGTGTGCATTATTACGGTACCAAGGAGGAAAGGTGCAGTGAACAGACCATTCTCCAGGGATTTGTGTCGCGCAATAAAAACCCTGCAAACACGCAATCACCTGCTTTGGGACTTGAACAGTGTCCCTTGGGCCACTGCATGGTAATGTGCAGATGTCGCAGGTTCACATCCCGAGTGCTGCAGGCCTGATTATTCTCAGATGTTGAAACAAACTCAGAATTGTTGTGCTTGTTTAAGGGTGATTCTTTTGGATGATAGGTGACACTGCGGTGCCATAGATGCTGAAAGGGTATTAAGATAGAGAAAGATAATTTTCATATATCGTCTTTTTAATCAAGAGATGTTGAATCATACAAAGATTTTACTGGGAAAAAATGGACTATCAAACTCTCCTGGACCATCAAAAAGTGTTTGTGTCTTTACTCAATGGGAAAATCAAGCTTCCTTCAGCCAAATGTCCTGCAGTTTAAGACAATGAATCACTGCTTTTCTCACGAAGAAACACTTTGTGGCAAGTCAGGTTGCACGGGTGCTTTTTCTTTGTATTAACCCAACCAGCTACACCATGAGGGCATATATGACATCTGAAAGGAACCCATATGTCCAATCAATGAGAGAAACTTAAACAAATCTTTAATAACAAAGTGGGTGACACATTTTTACACCCTGTTTAATATAATAAGGACATTTTGAAAACAGATGTGCAAAAGGTCTGTTTAAGAGGAAAATCAGCCAGTTTTACACCTCTATACGGATCTCTGAGCCCTGTCCAAGGTGCTGACCGCTTCTGTTTGAACGAGCCACACCACAGCCCAACATACCGTCACTACATGAGCTGTGGATAAACAATTCACTAGCCTCGCTTACCCTCAGGTAAACATGAACAGGTAACATCTCACCTTCAACCTCGTCTTCAGGCAGGTTCACCGGGGCTCTGTAGTTGAGGAGGTCAGGGATGGTGCAGATCCCTCGGTACATCAACGTGGAGGTGACTGGGTGCATCGGCATGACTGCGACCTTTAGGTGCCACCTGCGCCCTCGTCATACAGAAATGTCTAAAGAGAGGATCCCAACTTCCCCCCACGGTCACCGAGGGAAGGGAGAAGCGAGTCCATGGATGGGAGGAGAGGGGTGAGGTGGGTGACAGATACCGCAGCAATATCTTGATTTTGGTCAATGACTGGAGAGCAGAAAACAATGTGTTACCTCATTGCAGTTAGATTATTTGCTTTAAAATGTCTTCACACAAAGTCAATAGATGAAAAAAAAAAAAAAAAACTACCTCAGTCCGAGACAATTTGCATACACATGCATCTCCTTTGATAATCTGAGCTAATCGGTGCAGATTTGTAGTCTATTGCTTTTCAACCGATACACAGATTTATAGGATTTCAAGACACCGGCTGTTTGCGTTTTTTGTCTGCTGCTGGCGAATTCATGCATCCACTTGTTGGATACGTGCGCTAACTTGACGCACTCCGTCTTCAAGATCCAACCACCTTCATATAATCCAGAGAAACGACGTGCTACACCTAAAAAATGATTTGGAAATAATCAAAAACAATCTGAACGTGTCTCTTGAAAGATGACAGGTCAGTTCGATCCTTAAAAGACAATAACTGCTCGCTCGCTCGCTCGCTCTTATTCGGTCATGGGCACGGGGGCGCTTTGCGATCCAGTTTCCATCTTCAGTGGAGTGTTTTTTGTGAAAGGAAGCTCTCTGTGTGGATCTGATATCCTCTGTTTCTTTCCCCCGTCACTCGGTTCTCATACATACGTCTGCACACACATTCTATATGTGTGTAGGCAATCCCTCCCGCATAACACACATCCACCCTCCCTTATCTTCTGCCTCTCTTTTCGTTCAATTTCTCTCCCCGTGCGCTTACTCACCGATGGCAGACTTACATTGCAAAGTGGGATTGATGATCAGATGGTGTATGGTTTCCCTCCTAATGAGCAGAGGCTATGATAAAGAGGGAATCCAAAGCCATAGTCTTGATCTGAGGTTTCATATGGCTGATGTTCAGGCACTTATATGCATTTGAAGTTTTTCTAGGATGTAAACCCTACTGCTGAGGTGAAATACAAGTATTTTATAGATTGTGAGAAACAAAGAAGAAGATTGGAAAAGTAATGTAAAATAATGTTGAATGGAGCAGCTTCATGCCTTCTTACTAATCCCCTGAAATATATTTCAAATGAATATGCATGTCAGGCAGGTTTCAAAAATGTCTTTCTTTCATTTCAAACGGGTTTCAGGGTCAACCTTGGATTATTGGGGTCCTAAAGTGAAATAACTATGGGACCTCAATCCATCCAGTTGTGTTTCTTAAATTATTGTTAAATTACTCTTGTTTAGTGGGTAACACAACATTTCAACAACATCTGCCGTGATCTCCTGGCTATATCTTCACATCTATTGTATATGGAATTGTTTTGAGGAACTTTGTTCTAATAATATATACGATATACATATTTTCCATGGCTTGCATGCAACTTCTATCTCTTTTGGTTCACTGTCATTGCTCTCATAACACATTTTATTTTATATCCACAGCGGGCAAAAATGCTCTTAAAACAATGTTAAAAGCCCAGATACACCCAACCCGTGTGGTTGGATACACAGCGAGTCAACAGACAGGTGTACGTGCTGAGGGTGAAACATATCTATATATAAAAACATCCAGGAAAGGTTAGGGCATTACTGCCAAAATATGGCCAAAAAACATATGTCCCGGGTAGATTATTTATAAACTTTAAAGTCAGACTTAATGATAAACTCCTTGTAATAAACCCTAAAATACACAGCCACTCAGTATTACTATATTCTCCGCACATGAAAACATTCATTGTGCTGGCTGGCATTTTCTGATGCTCAACAGACCATTGGTCAATGTAACAGTGTCAGCAGTGTCCAAAAACCACTGGCCAGACACAAAAAGGGCACGACCAACTTTGTATCCTCGGGTGACATCTGGCACCTTTTATCCACGAAAGCCCTCTCAACAGCATGGAACTTTGAAGGTCAGACCACTTTCACAACTCAGTAGCTGCAGTATTCAGACTCCAATATGTCACAGGATCGTTTGTCACTGGAAATGTTTAATGATTGCCCCCTGCCAGGCTAAGGTCTCTCAGGTTCTGGTTATACACTTTCCGTTGTGTGTGTGAGAGGTGAGCTGGTTTAAAAGGCTGGTATTAGATAGAAACGGATCCTTCTAGCCAGCGCTTTCTCACTCTGATGTTTGCAGATGAGACGATGCTTAAGAAAACTAATTTGAATTGATAATGCTGTCAGTAGAAAATAAAAAAATATATTAACATTTGTGTTATTTTACCCCTACCATCAAGTAATTCTATAAACTAATGTCCACATTAGCTCAGCAGGAGCAAGTCTGAATCCACTAAAGTGGACCTGAACATGTTCATTTTGAAATCCAAAAGTGCATTAATGGAAATCACTCCAAAGAGTTTTGAGGCCAAACGATTACACAGTTGAGTCAAGAGGGCAATGTTTTGCTCATTAAGTCCCAGATTTCCTTCATTCACCATGCACCCCCTACAGCACTCTGGAGGAAGAGTCTTGCTGCCTTCATCTGCTCAGAAGTTTCTCACTCCAAGACTGGAAGGGGTATTTTCAACCCAGAAACTCATTGTGATTCAAATGCAGAACTACTTTTGCTGCGGAATAGGTCATATTGTATTTGATGACAAAAGAAGTGTCCATTTTGTTGCGTGAGCAAGGCAGTACAATCAAGGTTGCCTTGCCTGAATTGAAGATATCCATTCTGTGTTTTTTTTATCTTTGAGAACTTTAAAGGTATGTCAGGGCTGTTTGGTCTTAGTCTGTGCTATTCCTTCATGGTTTTGAAAGAAGTGCATCAAACTGTTAGCACAACATAAATTCTTCTCACTTTACAATGTTGTATTTACATATCAGGCAGACATTAAGTCATTAGCATTTATTTAAAGTTGTGTTTCTGGTTAATCTTCTCTCTTCTTTTTTTACTTTGTTTTGGTCTCCTCAATCTTCTAACGGATGTTTGGTTCTATAGCCTTCTAAAATGCTCTAGTGAGTAGAGTCTAGTTGCTAACTGTCAGCTTTTTGGTGATTGGCAGGTACTCTACACTGGATTTAGCCAGCCTTTTTGTCTATGAAAAACCCCTGTAGATATCAGTGACAGTTCATCAAAACAGTAAATTTGCCAGTAACAAAACCAAACAATGAGCTGATGAATGATAAAGCTTTCCAGAGAGCTGAGAGGAACTGCATCGTTTGATGATAGTTTTCTGTGTCTTGGTCACAATAACTGATTCCTTTACTTCACAATCTAACTTTTTCTATGGCTGCAAAGTAAAAGAATGGAGAAAAATACACAAAAAGCATGAGTAAGCCCCAATTTGGGGCAGCAAGTTGTTTTTGACACCGTAGAGTTAAATGAAATTGAGGTTTCATTAGATTCAAGGGCAGCATGATGACAGATGTTTTTTTAGAAATATTGTTACAGCTTTGAAATGAAACAAACATGTGTATCTATCTACCAAATACTGATTATTGTGAAGATGTTTTAGGTTTCATACCCAAAGTACCTTTGTACTCCTTTGATTTTTATTGAGGACTTGACATGACAGATTTTAAAACTGTTCTTCTCCACTCAAATAACAGAATTCATACAAATCTGAAATTCTCACTCTTGCTTTATTTATGCCAAGTCTCATGCTCACATGCTAAGATCAGCATAGAGAAAAAGGCTAGACATGATTGTAACAAGGACAAAGCACAGCAAAGAGCCAAGGTTCGCACTCAGATTAAAAAGAGGGAGAAAAGACTTCAATTTCAACTTCATGTCAGGCGACGTGCCAGAACTTTTTAGGATGAATCCAAATTGCCTGGATGGCAACAAATTAATAACCAAGTCCATAAGTGAAAAATATGAGGACATTTTTCTTTGCCATTTCTCTGAAATGAAAGCTATAGAGTTCCATAAGATGAGATTTTGTTGTGCTGCTGCCCCTGTGCTCAGATCTGTCTGCCCCCGCGGAACAAATCAGCCTTTCCAATTCTGACTACATCCATGGCTATTGACCAGCACAGAGAAAAAAGTATTGGAGTGAATAATGGCCCATACCCAGAGCCCATTGAGCTGCTTCAGGATTATAAGCATGGAGCCAGAGAGAGCTGGAGACTGACGGGGATTGATGGAGGAAAAGGCTTTCCCTCTCTGTTTGGGAAAAACAAAAAAGACAAATGTGGTCATTTCAAAAGAATTGAACAGACTTATGTCATTAAAACTCTTGGTTACAACTAGGTAATGTTGTTAGGTGATGCATTTCCAAAACGTCTGCATGACAAGAAGAATGTTAGAGGGCTCTGAAATGCTCACAAAGTCTGCCATTACTGACTAGACTGTACCCTGGATCACTTCACCATCCCACAATCCCATTACATATCCCGACAGCCTATGTTAGGAGGACTGGCATCATCCCTCTTTTCAGATAATGCCTGTCTCCGTGAGCAAACAAGGCTGGACTGGTGCTGCCATTCTTAAAAGTTTCCAGCTGTGGAAAAAGGAGTTTGAGACTTTGAGGGAATAATGCATGTGCCAGTGGGTGCCTGTGTTGCCCCTGCCTCTGAATGAAGCTGCAGGATCAACATAAGCTGCACTGCAGACCCAGTCATGTTTTCCCTAGGTGTTTTGGCTTGTGTTTATAACCGTAATACCCCCCCTCCCCCTTCTCTTTCCTTTCCACTTTCCTTGCAGGGCATCCCAAAGCTGGAACCTGTCAATGCTTTTCAGAAGATGTGAGTGCCTGTTTGAAGTACTGCTTTGCTATTTGGGGAGTTTCTGCCGCAAGGAGGTGTGGAAGGAAAAATATTGAATTTTTGAAGCAAGGAAAACCTCTTTATACAAGGAAGAAACAAAATAGCAACCCCTGGTGGCAAACGGATGCAGGCTGGTAATTCCCTGTAGTTTGGCTCTTGATCGTTTCAAATAACACTCACGCAAGCATTTGAAGGAGCCTGTGAGACTTTGAGGTACTGTTGTTAGGGTAGGAATAAGAGAGACTGTCGTCTTTTAAGTTAGAACAGGCAAAATAGACTTATCCAAAATATTTAATTTCTGCTATGCCTCGTAATTATGTCTTTCAAAGAGTGCAAAGTATTCCCTTATATTATTTTGAAACATGAATGGTTGGCCTTATCTCACCACACCTTCCCCAGTAATTTAAACTTAATTGTTTTATTTATTTAAGAAAAATACATTTTGAGACATTACGAGAATATGTATTATCTCCATGAAATAATTTTAAAAAAGTATTTTATTTATAGTTTGTTGTTTTATGAATTGCTCTGCAATCTTGCTGCTTTTCGTCTTCGATCAGCAGAATACCTATTTCAGAGGTTATTTATTTGCTGCAGCGGAGTTGGGTGGCAAATATCCACGCTAACTGCTACAGTGCTATGTGAGCAAGTTTGGATGCAAACACAAACTGCTCACATAGCATATTAACACTTTGCATAAATCAGGCCACAACCTTTTAAAATCAGTCACGCTGTGCGGTTGGCCAGCGGTTGTTGGCTTATCTCCTGGCCATTTTATAAAACTTAATGTTCCATTAGGAGTGCATCGATCAGGTTTTAATGATTTGGATGCTTATTAGTCTTCACAAAGCCACAGTACTGAGACCACTCCCTGAGAAATTATATAGAACCGACACAGGTGAGATTATCCTTTTAAAAGCTGTCACACATTCGCCCCCACTTTTCTCACAAAATACTTGCGATGTCAGACTGACCATGTTACCAACAACCAGAGGTGTCTTAAAGCAACGGATAAATGCCCAGGACTTAGAGCAGCCTTCCTGTAAAGTTCTCTGCCTTATCCCCCCCCGGGTTTGTGGAATATCTGATGAACACAAGCACCAAGCCTGTTCTCCCTCCAGAATGTTAATGCCATCTCGCAAACATCAAAGTTGTGGAAACTAGGGTAAAACGCATGCCATGTTTACCTACTGAGTGAGCTTCAGAATGTGTACACACCTTTTTCCACAGGAAACATTTTGACAGTCTATTTTCCCTCATATGACCCAGAAATATAAAAAAAACAATGAAGGCAGCGGAAAGAGAAACCACATGAGAATTGAGCCTTTTGAAAAAAGTTAAGCAAACTGCAATTTCAGTAAGAGTGAGGTGAAATCTGATAGATAACCGTGACACTGGTGAAAATGTTTTTTGAGGCAGTGTTCCTGAAGACAGGAAATCTCCTATTCCGCAGCAAAGGTTCTTAAAGGGCCCTGGTGTATGTCATCTATTTTAACATATCGCATGGGTAATTGCTGCTCCATGTGCTTTTAATGATTTGAATCCAAGTAAACCTGTACAGGAGAAAAAAATAAAAATATTTCCAGTGTTGCAAGTATTAGTCAAGTATTGAATCACTTCCTCAAGACTCTCCTCTACATGGAAATTGGTGGGAAATGCAAACGTCTCTTTGGTTGAAATCAATTATTCACAGTCATCTCTAGGGATGTGCAGGCCCTGACAGTTTCCTAAGATGATTCCAAGTGTGTTTAGAATAGTTCAAGCTAAACCCTTTAGTATAATGTGAGGCACTTTCGGGGAAGAGAGTGATGGGAAAACTCCCCCTGACATCGTCGCTTCCTCCATTACTGAACCCCGCTGAGAAAATGGGCCTTTCAGACAAGTCTGCAAGAGCAGATAGGAAAAGGTTACAGTGGAGAAGTTGAGAATGTTTCATAAAGAAAGTGTGTGTGTGTGTGTGTGTGTGTGTGTGTGTGTGTGTGTGTGTGTGTGTGTGTGTGTGTGTGTGTGCGTGCGTGCGTGCGTGCGTGCGCGCGTACGTGTGCCTGTCATCAGTTCTATACCTTTTCATTTCTGCTCTACATTTTTGTCTTTAATCTTTTTTTCCAAATCTACTTTAAGACCCTAACAGGAACTATCAGCACGTATCTGCCAGTTTAAATGGAGATTATGTCAGATATATGTTGAATTATGTATATGATGCTCGAAATAGACACACATTTAACATTTTACTGGTCTGGGCACCTCTTATATTTTTTTTATCAGCAATAGAAACAAAGTTAACTCTCTTTCTGTGCAGGTACTACCAATTTTGCTGCTAATGATGCTAACTAGCGTAAGTAAAAGTATTAATACCATTACAGATGGCAGAAAATACATCCCCAACTATATGTAGGCCTTCTTCTGATGTTTCTGTAAAGCGATGTCACATTCGTCAAAGGAGCATATTTTTTTGCAAAAACTTAACTACAAGAAAATAACTACCCACACAACTGTAGTTATATAAAAGAAAGAGGGAAATACATTTAGAACTTTAATTGAAGCTACAGTGCTACTTTACAGCATGAGCCAACCAAGTGTTTGCTACCCTCTTTAGGTAATTTAGTCCATTTCCAACCCCTTCATTTGTCCCCCACTTTTAAGAGCTGTCTTTCCTGAAACATCATCTGACTAAAGGCTGATGTAAAGGCGTACAAAGAAAATCCACCAAATTTTAATTTCTCTTCTTTATAAGTTCCCTTCATGTCTCAGTTTCGTACCAACCTGGTGAGAAGATCTTGTCGAACTTCTCAGCTATAAAAAAAGTGAAGAATAGTGAAAATAAAACACACACAAAAAATTTGACATGCATGCCCTAGTACTGAAACCTTACCCCAGCAACCTAGGATTAAATGCGATATTTGGACTATTTGCTGCATGTCATTACCTCCCCCTCCTTTTTCTAACTTTGGTTGAACTTACATTTTTGGGAAAAAGAACAACGAATAATGTAAAATGAAAATGCTGTCTTAAATAGTGTTTCAAATAATATCCTTTTACAATTTACTTATTGTAGTGTAGTGAGCGGGAGAGCACTGAATCAAAGCTTCTGTTTTGTACAGTAGCAGCCTGATATCAATCCCAGCAGTCAATGGTCTGCAGTCACACACTTTCCCTGTCATTTGTTTGCTGACAATCGCTCCTCTCCACTTAATGGTCTGACTTTCTTTCTGAATACCAAGCAATTTAGGCCCCATCTTTAGATTCTTGTGTCAGAGTTGTAATGATACACTGATGTGTGACCCAGTGTAAAACCTCAACAAAAAAGGAATCTGAAATCTGACCTGCCTCAACATGTTCACTGAGGTGGACTGTGACAAAAGCAATGCAGAATAAGCTCAGGAATAGCAGATGGCTTTGGTTCATATCATATTTGCATTCAGTCCACCTGTCAGTTTCACTACACTCATCTCATTATGCAACTGCAGGAATGGCTCATTCAGTGCCGCCGCTCCCATAACGCGCATTACGCGCTGTGCGTAGGGCACCAAGTGTCGAGGGGGCACCACCAAAAATAGCCTAATGAAAAATCGTCATAATAATTATAAGGCCGAAATTATTTCAGTAGACTATAGAAATATGAGGCACTTTTTAGGCATACTACTCAAAGGTACCGATGGTGCCCCCCTCTCCCCTCCCCCCCTCCCCTCCCCACTCACTCATCACAACTCATAATGTTTTTTTATTGGGGGGGGGGGGGAGGGCATCATGAAGGAATTATGCTTAGGGCACCAAAATGGCTAGCAGCGGCACTGGGCTCATTCCTTGTCTTAATTGCATCATTCATTTTTAAATATACTGTATGTATTTGACTGATTGTCATTTTCCAATAATTTCTCATCTCATGATATTCATAATGGGAGGGATAGCTTTATTTAAAACCGCAGCTTTATCCTGATTGTATGAATTAATTGTTATAGCTGTAAGGAATGTTAATGTACCTAAACATGGGATCCATACTCACAGAGGTCCCTGGTTAGACAACTCCTAGTCTACATGCATGCACACATTATGAAAATAGTGCTGTAAATGTAAATTACAAACTAACCTCATTAAAAGAATAATATGTCATGCCTCTCATTGTCATTAGCATGCTTTCTCTAGGGATGTGCTTAAAGACTCCTGAATTAGCTTTGTTGAACTAAACCCACCATAAAGAAATTGTAAAAAGGTGAAATTACTCAGCTGGAAACCTCTGCACCTCTGACATGCCCCTGACTGTACTCAGTTAGAAGAAACCAGCCAGTGTCAATCATAACAGGAAGGCCATGTTCGGAGGATAAGTAAACTGGAGGCAGTTTCTATCTGCTTTCTTAGCAGTCTAGTGAATATTTGAACCACATTTTCAGCAATTAAATCAGTAGATGGCATTATTTGCTACTCAGGTTCCTTGATACCAATGCAGTAGAAGACAATACAGCCAAAATGACAACACTTAAAGAGAGTTTCGCAACACAATTCAGATGTTTACCTTTTTTCTTTGTAATCGCTTTTGTCTTTTAATGCGCTGATTGAAAATGCACGTTAAGTATAAAGCTTGCAGGTGTGACAGATGGAGAAGTGACTGTTCCGTTGTTCCTAGTCAATTTCAAGGGAGCCTTTAATACTCAATGTTAATGGATGGGCTTCTAACAAAGCAGTTTTTACTTTGAGCTGCTCACTGGGTCCTGGGTATCATTGTAACCCTCCTTCCTTCCCAAACCTCCCCTCTCAACAGCATTTCACCCAGATAACAGCCTATGCTTGATTCCCCCCCCACTGTGAAGGACTCACTCTCTCTTTGACTCTATGACTATGTTTCCGTTGCCACGTACCGACACAGACGGTCGCATTGTATTTCCTCTACTGCTTGCAGTCCACTCAATCTGGGATAGTAACATGTTGTATAACTGTGACACGTTTGGCATAATGGAAGGATATGCAATCATTGCTTGTTGTTTGAATGTGTATTTAGTGTTGCTGAATATGTTTATGACACAAAGCAGTCAAAGTACAGTAGAATTGTAGAATTTTCAGAGTCATGACTTTATCAATTAGACAAATCCAAAGTGTAAAGAATTTCAAATTGTTTCCAGTTCATTTCTCCTAACAGGAAAAGGATGATCACTGTTGACACAAAACATTTGGTGTTTCAATGATGGGGATAAAGAGTGCACTGGATATTCAAATGAACACTTACAGAATGGGAGACTTGTTGTTTGTTGTGTATTGTATCATTTTCATAGAGCTAAACAAAATCAGTGACCCCATCTGTCCTGTATAAAAGCATCTGCATTAGTAATGTTGTATTTATTCAGCTTTTTCCCACAGCCTAGTGCCACAGCCACTAGGTTGTGATGAATATTATAGAGAAAGAACATCTTAATTGTTATTGTGATGAGTTTTTACTTTTTTGCCATCATTATTATTGATTTCATGACAAGTGTATCAGCTGCATAATATTGAAGCTGCTATATGATGCCTAAGGAAGCTGTTAGAGTTGGACACTAAGAGGAACAAGACTTCCGTCAAAGACTTCTGACACTACACAATGATAATGGTACCATAAAAAAAGGCTGGTATTACAATTTAATGGTTCTATCAATTATTTTGGATTAGTGAGAATTCCAAGGTAGGCTTACAATTTAAAGAATGCAATGATTCATAAAAAGCATATTTGCAAAGAAGTACCCTTATTTTGCATTGTATATTGTGTATTCACACTTTTCGCGGAGCACTATCTCTTTGAGAGATGGATTAAGAGGCTGCAGGGGGGATGAAGGGTCTCCCACATAACGCCGGGTCCTTATCTAGAGCAGCTTCACTGCAGTCTTGATGAGCCGGAAAGATAACAGAGCAGGAGAAAGGTCAGCAAAACACTGACTGACAGCCATATCCTCCAAAGACAAGTTTAATATAGTTTATTGTATTATTAGAAGTATTACAAACCCATTTTGAATACTCATATCAGAATTTCCAGAGAAAACATTCTAACTTAAGCACTTCATTAATGTTTGTTTACTTAGTGTTTAACATTTGAAGTGTACATACTTCAGTTAATATTCAGATTCATATTTGTATATAGTTCCTCTACTGTGACATGTTTACAGGCTTTAATGTTCAAAAAGCTCTTTACTTTTGTTCCGCACCTCTCTTTACCCTCTGTCTGAAACCAGAGCCCAGTCTGCTCTGATTTGTCAGCTGGCTCTGTTGATTGTGATTGGTCAACCGCTTGGAGATGTCCCTTAGCCTATCACGTGCAATGTGTTAGAGCACTAGCCAATAGAAGTGCAAGGGTGACATAGTGATGCCATTAAGTTACAGAAGTTAAAGGGCCTCTTTAATATAGTGTACCGAACATATAAGCAGTTTTCCTCTCTGAGCAGTGGTTATGAACCGTGAACGATAACAGGTCAGACATAAGATACAATCGTCAAAGTGGGACCTACTCTTGTAGAAGCATTAGCAACAGATAAATGTAAGCCTTAAGACACACAGTAACACGAATTACCAAAAGAGACACACACACACTCCTGCATACAAACCCTCTCTCTTTCTGTCTCTTCTGGTGGAGCAGTACCTCTATAATAACCTAATTTTCATTGTAACCAGTGAGCCACAAACATATCTTGGTCCACATACCAATATGTTTTGCTGGCTGTTGAGCTATAAAATCAATCATTAATCATCCCTTATCCTCTTGCTGTTCAAATAAATCACTGGCCGTTTTACAACCCAAAAGGATCATTTGTATTCTCATATTTTGTTGTTTATATATTCCTATTGTTTGTTCTCTGTCATGTGATTTGCATGACTGTCGGCGGTGATTTTAGGTGTCTGACGGCGCTTTACAGGCAAAGGACAGGAGGGAGTTTCTGAGTCGAGGGTAAACCCCCCGCTTCCCCTTCCTGTCTCTGCCTGAGTGTGTAATGTCAAACGGGAAATGGACAGACAGAGGCTAATGTATTTCTGCCTGTCGAGGAATATCTAACTGAGTGCTTTTGCTGGAGGGTGAGGAGCCTTCATTAGAATGTAAAAAGCCCACCCCGTATTCCCCTCTCCCCACACCACCATCTGAAATGGGCTGTCCTCTCTATCCCTGAGTAGAGATAAGGGATTCCATTGCTGGGGGATTCAGGTAACTGATAAGCCTGACTATTAAAGATAGGAGCCTCGCAAGTTTTATACCGGAAAAACTTTCCATTAAAGATGAAGCAAGAAGGGATTCACGAGGGGAGCTACCCCACACTCTGTATATCTGTTAATACTTTCACCTTAATAGCATTTAAATAAGGAGAGATCAGCTCGTAAGTGTATGAATATTTATAGAGGTCGGCAACAGGCAATTTAATCCCACACATTTAAGGGACCGTTATCACCTATAGGGCCATAAATTGAGTTCCTTAGAGTGTAGGCACTAATAAAGAGTATGAGCTAGTATGTGAAACAATATCAGGATCAAAATGCTCTTTCAAAAATCAGCATCCAAAAAGTTACATTGAAAAACTCAGGAGAATAGATCCTAGGATAGGTGCCTTTTTATTCACATGCATGACAACACCGATTTTGGATTGTCATATAAATATCTTTTAGAGGTTCATTAACATGTATTTTGAATCAAATCACTATTCTAAAAGCTGTTGTTTGCTATGATGTGTCAGAAGTATTCTGCAGTTACAGAAATCCCTATGCTTGGACCAAACAGAAGCAATGGGGAAAGAACAACTTCAAGCATTTGCTATTGTTGTGTCTCAAACTAAATAACAAAGTATTCAGCTCTGTGAAGACAGATGTCCTTACTTTGGTGAATTTACTAAAGTGGGCATGAGGGCAGAAAAGATGATGCTTGTGAATAAAAAGTTGGGATGAGTCCAGAAAAAGTTTCTTACTAATGAATAGAGTTCCCATAAGTTTATAATCTTCTTATCTCAAACCACAGACAGCGATCAATGTACAACTAAGCCTTCTCCATACTATATAACAATCTGCTTGTCTTTTATGAACTTAATTTTTTAACAAAAAAGTCACACATTGGATGACCTAAGAAAGTGTAGTCCCTAGCGGCTGTGCTCAAATGCCGTTGCTATTACTGTCATCAGCAGCAACAGGACTCATGTTTCTCAGCAGGGAATACACAGTGGACCCCAACAATGTGAACTTAAGGTCTTCGTTTCGCAGTCAAGTGAATTCTCCAGCTGACAAGTGACCTGACAGCTATGGTTATGGAATGATGGGCTGAGCTGGTCATGCCTAAGTGATCTTGATTGATTTTGGTTTTAGCCTACAGTCAATGTTTCAGTTCCAGCGTCAGCTCCTGAATGAGGCAGCGCTGTCAATCACAGCCTGAGACAAGGCCTTCGCTAAGTTTGGCGCCGCAAATCAATATAACATAGCTGACTGCTATCATGGAGTAAATGAAGCCCTTGTAAGGAAGTGAATGAGACAGACGGAGGAAAATCTTTGATGTGATGTCTTTAGTCTAGGGTTGACAGTGATGAGATTCACATGCTGGAAGAGGAAAATGCACATTTGACATCAGAGGAAGCTTCAAAAGTTGGGTGAGCCAACTTTGGATACCAAAAGGAAAAAATGCAAAGCTGAATGATATGAAGCAAAAGCTGAACATGCAGAATAAGCTCATAAAAGTGTCCCAATGCTTTAATAAAAAAAGAAAATATGAAAATGACTTTCATTTCATTCCATCCACAAAAATGATATGGTACGCATTGATTCACAGTGCACACAATACGGGCAATTACTCTGTGTTCCCTGCCTCATCTTCCCATTGACCTGGATGCTCTGCATTGATTGGAATTATGGATGGAAACAAAATTGCCAGTGAGATAATTAAAGTGTTATGTTTCCTATGGTCTGAAGAGTTCTGGGTATGAATATCCAAGGTCTGGTATAAAAGATAAAAAGATTAATTGGACAGAAATAACATAACTTCTGGAAACTACTAACACTGTATATTAAGGCAAAATGCCACTGTGACTATTTAACTGTTACAGAACATTTTCAATGTCATCCAGTCAAAATCAGGCTAAATTGTCTTCCCATCATGCAGGCAGAAAAAACGATATGCATCATCCGTTCATGAACTAATGAATGAGCAGACAAACCTTTAACAAAGGGACTGTTGGACTTTATGGAGTAATTGTCAACATGACGTCAACCACTGGAGTACAGTTTTAAAGCCTTTGCAGTGACCAAAAGTCTAACTTTCATGAATTAAAATCACTGTGAAAGGGTTAAAGTTCTAGGATGAAAACACAGACACCCAAACCGAACAACACTGCAGTAGAGTCCTGTCAATCATCAATGTAGATACAGCTTAAAGCTTTCCCTTCTCGTATTTCACTCAAAATGGGACCATAAAAAAAAATAAAAAGACTATCATGTTTTATTTAAAGTATTGAAACTTGCAACAGAGACCATAAACTCATCAGGATAATGTTTACTGATGTAATACATGAAGTGAGAAGAAGCTGCATTATCTAATTGGCTTCTAGTCACCTGAACATTTCAATATCTATAATTTGTAATTAGAACATTGTACAAATGAAACATGCAAATAAATAAAAAACACAAGGGAAAAAGTATGCAAATGTATCAGCAAATGACCCTCACCTATGTCCGTCAATTCCAAAGTCTAAATTCAACTCCAGTTAGGAACTTAGTGGAGGAATCCTTCTTTATAGTTAAGAGCCTCAATGCTTCTCAATCATCTTGAGTTGTGAGATTGATTTTATGTTCTTTATGTGAGGACGAAGAGGTCAAAACTCCAGCTACATTTTATAGCATTATAATTAACACATTTATTGGCATGGTCCCCGATGAAGAGCACAAGCCAAAATGTGTGAGTCTGAACATAAAGCTGTTTCTTGTTCTGCCAGGGATTCAGTTTGTCCTTTCATACCCTTATCCGATATGAGGGTGATAGACACTATAATGCTATCATAAAATCAAAGGATCCCAGCTTTCATAACACTTTACTTCATGTCTTTTTGCAATTATTGTTTGATCAGATTGCAATATTCTCACCAAACACGTACAGCAGTAATATTGGATGCAGCCCTTCATTACATTAACACAACTCTCTCCCTTCACAGGAGAATCCACCAGCTGGATCACATCCACTTGCAGTCAGGGGAACGAGAAAGACACCCCTTCCAAACTAATTATCATTGGACAGCTGTTCTGTTGGGAACCATCCAAAATCAACAATCACTTCCTGGACAGCAGCTGAAAGCCACTGCTGGTTCTCATAACGACATTGTAGAAACTTTGGCGCCTCCACATTTTTAACACATCTCAATTTGGCATGCTGCATGGGGCTCTGACTGCTCCAACTGGAAGTAGAGAACTTGCAGTTTATGCTTTATGGCAGCCTCAGTGGGAAAGTCCTTACAGAAACTGATGCGGTTCTCAGTTTGTTGTGCTACATAATTTAGAGTTTGTTTCCCGGGGGCCCATCACCTGAAATGAATGCACATGACCACATATCCACCAAATGGCACATGTTATATTCTAGTGAGGGTTAGAGCCTCATGTTTATTCTATACACTGCTGTGCCATGTCATGAATCAACTACCTTTCCTTGACAAGTAAATCTCATTAGCGATATATTTGTTTGCTTATTGTGTGTCAGAGAGAGCGTGTGCAGTCTGGAGAGGGATGAAAAAGAGGCAGGGGAAGTTTTCTTTTGGACAGATGTTTACCATCTTATTTGGCCAGGCTGACCACATTGCAGCCTTCTGGGCGATGCCGGCGACATGAGCAGTCCTCGTGGATGCTTTGGCACACAGATGTCGAGCTGTTGATTTACAGTCTAGTCAACACGGAGGAAGAGTTTGAGTTTTGGACACCCTTACTCCTGGTTTGGCATGGTTTGTAGTTGTGAAGCAGTGTATGTGTATGTTAATAAGCGCACGTTTGGACAGTTGTTGGTTTGTGTGTGTACATTTGTTACTCTATGTAGGCTACAGTATGTATATTTGTGCAGCGTCTTCTATACACAGAGCATATGCAGCAGACTTGTGAACGGTTTAAATATTCAACAATGTCAGCAAGTTACTAGAATTCCAATTTAAATTGAGCTTGAGAAGAGAACCTGAGACAACAGGAACATAGCGCGTGATTTCTCCATCCAATCAAAATCACATATACAAGCCAAATGACTGTAATTATATTAGCAGCAGTTCTGCCCACTTCTTCCCAGGATTGCATGGCTTATATTTGAGCGATAAAAGAGAAAAAAACAAAAAGAGCACAGGACAAGCAGTTTTATTCATTTTGTCTTCATTTTCAATTACTACAATCAGCGCTTACTGGGTAGTTGTATTAACTCCTCAAAACAGTTCCTTGTGTGAGTCATTACCAAAAGCTATTTGAAATAAAAGATAGGGCCGTATACTACAATCACACACCTAGATGTAAATGCTGCAGAATAACTGATGATGATGATGATGATGATGATGATGATGATAATGATGATGATGATGATGATGATGATGATGATGATGATGATGATGATGATGATGATGATGATGATGATGATGATGATGATATAATTTCAGTTGGGAACATTTCAGAGCCCTGAAAATAGATTTTTTTTCCCCAAAAAAAGAACTGGGAATTAAGTGAAAGCAGAATTCTCCAATTGAAAAGATTCTGATTAAATGTGCATTGAGGCTCATTGTGAGCAGCAGTAGCACTCAATACAAAGCAATACAAAACACAATTTGGTCTATTTTTTTTGTTTTTCTAACTGAGGACTTCAGGATTCATAAGTACTTCCGAAAAAATATCATTTTGAAATGACTCACTTCAATTCTAACTATTCAGTGCCATACCTAAACTATGTTTGTCTCTTTTCTAATATCATCACACTGTCTTTCTCCCAGTCTACAGACTGTGGCTAATTGTTGCTTCCCTTTCGATGTAAACAACATAATGTGTCATTATGCAAATGTGCACTTATGAATGTGTTTGCCCTCCGACTGTGTCAGGGGTTCCTAAATTACAGCAGTCAAGAAGGAAAAGCCAGCAAATTCATCACCATGTACCATTATAGATTAACTTTATATGGGAAGAAATGGTGCTCTCCTTACTACAGTCATAGTTGTGCCTTATTTACAGGAAGCTAAATCCCTCTCTGGCTGTAATTTTAATGAGGGCATGGTAGGTCGTTTTGCAGCTATTGAGATCTTTTTCTCCTTTTAAAAAAAAGGCTTATTTCTGGATGCCTCAATTGATTGCTCAGTGCTCTTCACCAAACTGCAGTTTTTAAAGATTACAATTTAAGTGTTAAATGTGCTGCTTATGCTGACAAATTGGGCCCTAATTAGAAATACATATAACTTTTTCCAGGTTCTGGACATGTTTTTAAATGAATGTTGTTAAATATTCATTTAATCCCTCATTCATTTAAATGTTTATTTAAACCTGAAAAATCATTGAGGTTTCCCTCATTTTCAACAATGGCAAAATACAGAGGATTGCACATATAACTGACTTTATTATGGGAGGTGGTCAGTGTGTTACGAATGTGTTGCAGATTATTACACATTTTTTGAGCAGAAAGTTAACGGCAGATTTTCCATGTTCAGAAATAACCTGTGGGACCTAAACATAAGACGGTTAGTAAAGCAAGTGTGGCAGGGTCCTACAACATTGTAAACAAGATAGGAACCAGAATTGATCCTTGTGGAATACCTTTTGATACTGGTACTATAAAACCTCTGATTTGATATTTTTGAAACCATTCACAATCAAACCCTAGACTCTACACAGTATGGACATAGTCTTTGTGGCATAATTTTATTTGGGTTAGGGTTGTGACGCATGTGTTGGATTGGAGCCTCAGTGAAGCTGAGGAGCTAGCGTCTATCAGACTGGCGAAAAGGGTCAAGCCTTAATTTTGTATAATTCTAAGCCGTCATATAACTCACAAATGTTTATACTGCTGGAATGTTGACATATCGGTCCATGGAAATTGAGTCAGTCTGATGTATATCATCTCCAACCTCAGCTAATTACCAAAAACAAAATGTAAATTACCACTGAAGAGAGATAATTTCTAATCAATAGTTTTATAATTGATATTGTTTTTTAGCCTAGTAACCAAATACCTGAAAGACCCAGGGTAAAGCATTGTTTATCAGACATCACCTTTTGTTTTCAATTCAGCTGATTTTAGAGGACAGGAATATGTCAAGACAAGGCTATGAATTATGTATGTAGCCTCGCAAAGTTCATTCCTAGTCTGCACCTTAGTCATGGTGGACCATTTCATTCCCAGAGTTCGTTTTTACTTGGTATTTAAAGCTTCATTTGGTCGTCTGCACTGTGTAACGTGTGGTATAAGCCTCCATTTAAAGTTTGCAATTGCATATGTGCATGTAGGGTCAAGGAAACTGTACTTTGGCAATCCCCTGCACAACAATCACACTGTTGGAAGAGGTAGTTACCCAGAATAACTACAGATATTGATTGCCTGCTGAGCAGTTTGGAGGTTAAACGCCTGGCTCGACTCTGTCTCTATGTCATCAGTTCCTCTAACGGTCCATCAGTCTCTCTGGACTTCTATTGTACATAATCACATCATCTATCGCGGATGATTGATTGTATTTGAAGTACCTGCTTCAAATAAGGCTGACAAGTCTGCCAAACAACACTTGTATTGAAAAATAATGTGTGTGTAACTCTTTTTAGTGGAGCTACAAAATATATACAAGAACTGTAGAAACAAATGTGATATCTATCTATGGTTAGTAATGTCAGAAGCTCTTGATAGGACTACAGAGCCAAGGATAAACCAAACAACACCAGGAACAACTCAGACACAGTATCTCTCCTTGAGAAAGAACTACTCTTCCCATTTAATGAAAACAAGGAAGGATGAATAGGAACACAGTTATACAGTAATACACAATTCTTACCCGGGTAAGTATAAAAATAAAACAGATCCACAAAAAACCTGACCTATTGTGAATAAGGTCAAAACATTCAAGCTTCTAATCAGTTCAAAGTATTAGAGAACTAAAGTTACTGAAATAACCGTTCACACTGAATTATAACAAAATAATTCCTCCTTCACATAACATTCACTTTCACATATCAACTGTACGTCGTACAACTGGCATAAAATATTAATAGCACAACAATAATAATAAGTAAAAGAAAACGTGCTGTGTGCATCCTTTGCTTAAACAACTAAAACATATAGTGTTTCATATAGTTCATATATGTGTGCTTGAACAGCACAACCTAAAGTGCTTAAATCTAAACAATTAATCATTTGGATACCATAACAGATATGCAAACGTTAAATAGATTCACAAACACATACTATCAGATCTCACATTCAAAATAACAAAGCTAACATCTTTAGCATAAATGAATGGCATTCCAATTGAGAGTTAGCATTTGTGGCTAGCACTCGAGTTAGCATTTGTGGCTAGCGCTCGAGTTAGCGTTTGTGGCTAGCGCTCGAGTTAGCATTTGTGGCTAGCGCTCGAGTTAGCATTTGTGGCTAGCGCTCGAGTTAGCGTTTGTGGCTAGCGCTTAGCACGGTCAAAATGTCTCACCAATGCGTTTCTCCTCCGTGACTAGTGATGACAGGTCCCTCTTGCATTGCTCTCACAGGATCTCCAGCGGATTTTTTATCAACTAATAAACTTTTATAGCTTTTCTTTCCGTGTTTCATATGTTGCTTGTCTCGACAGTTGCTCTCACTGATCGCCGAATCTTGAAATGTAAAATGTTAATAAAATAAACAGGAAGTAGCTACACGCTGGCGGAGGAAACAATCCTTTCCAAATATCTCCCAGTTCATCTCTTCTGTCATTGTTCATATTTGTAATTGGTTTCTTTTCATATTATTTCTAATACTGGCATTATCTTCTGTACATACTTTAAATATGAATTGAGTAGATTTTAATGTGGATTACGTGTGTGTGTGTGTGTGTGTGTGTGTGTGTGTGTGTGTGTGTGTGTGTGTGTGTGTGTGTGTGTGTGTGTGTGTGTGTGTGTGTGAACAATGTGAAGTACTAACTAATGGTAGCAACCCCTAGCTGGCCAGACAGTACCAGTAGTAGATAATAGGATATTGATTGACAAATAGCTATCATCACATTTTATCTTGTATTTTCTGTGCACATAAATAAAAAGTTTGTTGAGCACGGTATCTTCTTTGGGGTGCTTTCCCTCCCAGGCTAACTCATTAAAGTGTTTTTGTATGCGTGGGAGTCCTTTATGTCTAAGGATTTGGATGGAAAATCTCCATATCTGACAGAGTCCATTAAGATTCTGCACAACACGCCAATTGAGGTTTCACTTGAGGGTGGAGGGGGTATTCTCCTGTTTTACACACTCTCCTCTCTCTACTCTCCTATCTGTTTCAACACACACACACTCATCTTGTCGTCTCACTTATACACCTTTCGCACCTTAAGGCTCCAATGCTGCACCCGCTGCCTGCCTTCTGTCTCTCTTCCTCTCTTTCTCTGCATCATCCAGGCTGTAGGAGGAGCTGCAATGGTACTGCGACACACTCTACTTAGAATAAGTCTTCACCTAAGGAGGAGAGTGTTACCAAACAAACAGCTGGCACAACTTCACTGAAAAGAAAGAATAGAAGAGCTAACACTTCAGTGGAACAGACTATAACACTTATATATTTGTCATGAAGGTTAATCTCAAAGTGTATGCCTAAAAGCTTTCCTTTCTGCCAAAACAGCTTTATGAACAGCTGTTTCTAATGCTCTCCACGCATGATTGGTATCAGCTCACTTTGTGTGATTCATAGTTTTATTTTGGAGGAACTGACCTTGTCGCAGCTCTACCTTGAGTGTTGCATGGTCGATACATTTAGCTACTTTACGGCAATCAATTTCAACTTTGACCTCATTTGCTGGTGATCTTTAAATGTCAACAAGATCACAGCTGCCTGTGACATTACCTGGAAGTGACCATGACAGACAAGAAAATGTATTGTCTGTGTGTCAGAGTTCACAGGACTTTACAACACCACCTTCAGTTAATACCATTACTGTTACATGGATAACATAGATGTGACAAATCAAACATGACCCAGAGGCAGTGCAGGGAAGGTAAAACCAAAATCAGCATGGGATCACAAGCTGGTTGGCAGAATGATGGCTAGAAAATGAGGCTAAGGGCCTATTTAGAGGTGATTTCAGGGTTCTCGTATCTAGATAACATCAATTTGATCTTTCTGCAAACCAGTCTTGGTTTTACTCACTGCATAAAAATAGTAACCACTATTTTGTCCATATTGTGGTGGTAGTGTACTTAAAATGTTTTGTAATGCCACAAATGCAGAAAGCCACAAATGAGCAACTTTGCAATTAGAATTTAGCAAGCATTAACCGATTTTGAATCGCCAAAATAAACATGTTTATCTTTTATGATCCTGTTGTGAGAGGGGAGCCCCGAGGTCACTGTCCACCTTAAGAACAGAACTACTGCTTTTATCATTTGGCCTTCATGTTGTTATGTGGAGGGTCTTTCAAATATTTAATATTGGCTAACATTTGAAAATTTGGGCAAGCCATAACAACAACTCGGAAAAATGTGTTGCATGTTTAAAATAATTGTTTGCCACACAGAATTTGACCTGGATTCTGTTACTTAAAATGTATCACCTGATCTTGCAAGCGTAGTTTCCTCTTCTTTCTTGATGCTGGATGCTTATTAAAGAGTCAAATCCCTGCTTGGCTTCTCACACACATCTCTTGCAGACTTGTTCGAGAGGAGAATTCACTCTCAGAGAATATTACCTTCCCGGGTAATAGGGCCTCTGTTCTCAGGGACACAGTCCTTTGATATGGATTTGTCAAGTGATGGCTCCATCCCCTTGTAGCTTGAACTTCATAAAGGGAAATATTTGTGGCATTAAAAAGCAGATCTTTTATAACCACTCTGGGTGCTTATAATTGGTACTAGTGCGTTATCGTTTAGGATAATTTTCTCATGGTATGCTGCGTTGTTGGGCCCAGGAGTCCAAAGGCAAAAGATTCCTGCAGGGATTTAAAAAAAGGTCTGGTGCTTTTGATAAATAAACAGGAGCAGTCAATAGGATGCAATAATAACAAATGCATTGGGGAGGGAAGGCCCAGAATTATCTGCAAATTGGTTGATTGTAATTGTCAAACCCAAATACTTTCACATCTGATTGGTGTAGCATTAGGTCAGAGCTAAAGGACAGTCAACATTATTATTATTGCATCACATTTTATTTAGCTCATGCTTTTATCTGAATTGACTTACAATAAGTGCAATAAACCACAAAGATTCTAACCCAGAACAACAAGAAAAGTGCAGACAGACAAACAAGCCAGACCCTTGTAAGTGCAGGTGCAGTAGACTTACTGCAGTCCTGATATCAATGGGGAGCTTTTTCCACCAATATGGAGCAAGGATATCAAACAGGCGTGTTTTTGTTGAGGTGTACCTGGTTCCAACTTGAAGTGAGGGAGTAGTAAGCCGATTGTCATGGTTTGAGCTTGTCCTGGATGTAAGAAGGACCTGATTCATTTGAAGCATCGTAGGCCAGTACCAGTGTCTTAAAGCGAATTTGGGCAGCCTGTAGCAGGCATTAAAATAGCCGAGGAGAAGTGTAGTGTGAGAGAACTTTGATCCGTTAAAAACCAGTCGAGCTGTTGCATTCTGAATGAGCTGCAGATGTCGGATGGCACTTGCAGGTAGACCATCCAGGAGGGAGTTGCAGTAGTCAAGGCATGAGATGACAAGAGCCTGGACCAGGAGCTACGTTGCCTTCTGGGTCAGTAGGGGTACATGTACAGTACATGTCCTCTAGGTGTTGTAGAGAGTGTATTTGCAGGTGCAGGTTGTAGCAGGGATGATAGCAGTGAAGGACAGCTGGTGGTCCGTTGTCACACTCAGAATTCTTGCAGTCTGAGTCTGGGGTAAACTTGTCAGATGGCCAGGAAGAGGCAATGATGCACCATGTTGTGTTAGCAGCCTGCTCCCCTGCCCCGAAATTGCCAAAACATTCATTACCTCTGGGGGGGAAAAGATTTTGGCTCGGTTTGTCTGTTTGTCTTTCAGCAATTTGGGAAGAACCTATTTTTCTTAAAACTTGGTGTAGAAGAGTCATTTCAATTTGGGAGTGGATCCTATTAGCGAGGAATATACATTAATTATTTTTCACTTTAATGGACTTTGTGAGAAAGGGCATGTGTTCTGTATTCTTGCTGTGTCGGTATAATCGGAAAATAAATCATACTGGGAAAACTCCCACTTGAAGGGCACTTGAAACAAAACAAGCTAAAAATGTTTTATTTACAATCTTTGAACAATAAAATACAACACACAATTATATATTTTGTTCATGATTTAAGCTCATAAGCTCTCTGAAGGTGCATAATAAACTTCCAAATTTGGGAATTGGGAATATCCAAGGAACCAGCAAATAATTGGTGCTCTGTGAGTTGTCCAGTACAGCCTTTTGTCTTGTGAGGACAGTTTGCTTTATGTGAAACAATACAGTACACAGTCCTAATCCATTAGATACTGGTGCATAGTGCAGTTAGCCAAAGCTTTCCGACAAACTCCAAGGACATTGATTGTGTACTGGCTGCCCTTTAACATAAAAACAATTATTTATATTGTTAGTCATCCATGTGTGCACCTCAGAGAACAAATGACATTTTGGATACGGGAATGAGTCCTTCACTTAATGGCAGTAGATGCGAGTTGTTTTAAATGGACAAATACATCACCACAAAAAACACGAATGAGCTCGTATGCACTCATTCTGCCTGAGAGCAGTCAATGAGAAACTGCAGACATCTCAAGGCTGAATCTGTCTCATGTGTCGCCATAGACACTGAAACGTCATCTAATGGCGCAATGTATTTTGTGCACACATCTTCAGCTGGAAAATATGTCCTCGACATGTTTGTTTTTTAGGATCGGAGCACATCAGTCTTACAGCCTACCCACATTTTGGAAAATATAATTCCAACAGATGGTAACAAATGCTGAGTTATTTTGGTTTTGTCAGTTTTGAGGCGACTAATTAGTTCATCTGAATTCCCCATATTGGCTAATGAGGATTTGAAAGTTAGACAAACATTTCCAGATTTAGCCAAACATTGTCAGAGCTTTGAATATGGATGTCAAATAAGTCATATACTATCTGTTCTTAATAACAAATGTATTTTGCATCACAGCAGCAGTCGTCAGTTCAGTGACAGTGGTGCATGAAACTACAATAAAAAAACTTAATTCTGATTCTGTTTAATTCATGATGATTTTCCTCCTCAGCACGCCAAAAGCTAGAGTGTGAAATAGACTCTAACACATCTTCATTCCTACTTGATTTAATCTGATTTTTTTCCCCACCGTGTGTAGCATATCTTTCCTCAAACAATACATTCAATTCAAATTCAAAAGGTTTATTTTCATATCATATACCCAACTGCGGTGCAATTATGTAATGTAAGAAAAACTTTGGTCGCAGGTTCCTCAACAATGCAATTACAAGACATAAAAAACAACCCAAAAATAGTGCAAGTCTATGGCCTGTGTAAGTAAACTGTCTCTGAGTCTTGGGGTTTTAGACCTGATGCTGCAGTACCGCCTCACCCTCTGAAGAGTCTTAACAGTTGAGGGTGGTGCAAGTGCCGTACCAGGCCGTGATGCAGTCGATCAGGATGCTCTCTATTCTGCACCTGTAGAAGTTGCAGAGTATCCTGCTCCATGTTGAGCCTCTGCAGCCTGCAAAGTGCGAAGAGCCGCTGTCAAGTTTTTTTGTTGATGGTGTTTGTGTGATGAGTCCGTGTCAGATCCTCCTGTATGTCTTGTTTTTGAAATTAGACTTGGGGCATTTCACGAGCAACAGCTGCCTGTTTTGAGAAAGGACGAGTAGAAATACACAGAGGACCATTTGGGCCGGGAGTTCTTTAGCAGAAAAGTCTTTGAAGTGAGGATCTTCGTTAGAGAGAGGCTGCATGTTTTCGGGGAAGCTGCAGCAAGAAGAATTTTTTTTTGCAGGCCTTATGTAAGTCTCCCAGATGGCACTGACTGCATTTGATTGATGACAGAAAGAGACGGTTCTGGAAACAAAAAGGACAAGAGGCTTTGTGACCAGAGAATGTTGACTTTAATGTGACAGTGGAGAAAACATAAATCACTGACACTGAAATTATAAGTAGAATTCTAATATTCAGATGCCTTATCTCAATCTTTTCACAAGATTGTCAAGAGGACATCTGCATATTCATGTAATTATTCTCCGAGATCCAGTAGTACATAAGGTCAACCGAGAGGAACATTTCTGACACTAGACCTTACTTCATTTGGTTGAAAAAAAAGGTAACTCCACATATTTTCTGTTATAACATTGCACCCAACCGAAAATAACGGACAGAAGAAACTCCTTGTTACACCCCTCGGCTTTTTTCTATTTCACCACACATTCTCATTTATCCCACCTTGTTTATTTTTTCGCCAGTTCTGAAGGTAATGGAAACAAGCAGGAGAGCCAATTGTAGGACACGCCAATGCAATTACCCCTGCAGAATAAACCAACAATGCCTTTGTATTGATCTCCCCCAGATGACACTGCTTCCTAATTAAACCCAATCTTGTTTTAAAAAAACTGAAAAACCCCAAACGAGCTAATTCTGTTCTTTTTGGCAGCCCTATATGCCAAAGGGAGCAAAATCACCCAATTCACTTTTTCCTCTTTTCTTTTTTTATTTACTGAAAGGCTTGGTGAAATAATTGGCTTTAAGAATCTCTCCTAAATAGTAAGCAAACGGAAATAGATATCCAGGGGACAGAAACAAAGAAATCCTTAAACAAATGTTGTAATTTGTGAGGAATGATGCCATTAAAGTAGCAACAGTACAAATGTTGCCCTATTGCTAGTGGTGTTCTTTTACTTTACCTCCTGTACATGTTGTGTATTATACTCCTTAAGAAAAATGCACATTTTCTTTTTGTATAAACTATTTATTTGAGAAAAATGTGTACCAGACTTTATGTCATGTTTTTTTAAATCATGTCAGTTCTACTTTAGCCATAATTTAATACTTGTTTATACAGTATTACATTAATTCAACATTGTTATACTTTTTTTGAGCCTCAATTATAAGGAATAATAATAAAGCCTTACACCAAAATATATATTACTATACTGGCAGGATCTAATGAAATGCTCTCAGATTCATTAGCAAAAGCTATTAAAAGGACTTTTTCATTATCTATTTAACCAATATAAGATCTCTGTTTTAAATTAAATTCTCAAAAATGATTACACTGTCAGCAAAATCATCCAGCACCTAATAGCTGGAGACGTATAAACACAAAGATAACACATGGGCTGAGAAAAAAAAAAACTCTTTAAAATTCGATGAAGCTGACTGTATCAGAGGACAGTTCTTTACCCTAGGGTTGCCAGACTCTAACAGACAGGCCGAGAGGTAAACAGAATCCTGAAAAGTTGCCCATGGCATTAAATACACGAGTGGACTTGAGAGCACCTGCTTCAGTGCTTGATAGTCATGAAATTGAACAGAGCTGTGGTGAGGCAGGGTATCATCATGAATCTGTGTAGAAGTTTTCCTCTTAATGATTTTAAACTTTCAATTTCAATTTTCAATTTGAAAATATGTCAGCTCTTCAGGGAACTGTTTCGCAGAGATGGGCCGTGTTTTCCACCGCATGGTGCTTATTGATATATACTTTTTTCTCTGATGTTTTCCACTGAATAGTTCATCTTCAGTGTTGATCAGCTGTGTGCCATAGCAACGTCTCTTGAGCAGACCCATTCTGGATCATTTTATCAGCAATGAAACAGAAGGAATTCTGCAATCAATTAACGGTACGTTGAGATGTAAGATGTTGAATGCAAAGTGCCCCTTAAAAAATCTGGGCGAGTTATTTTTAATAATGCGAACGCTAATGATGGTATCTATTTAGAAATTGCAAGTTTGGGGCCACCATATAGCTTACTGGTTGGCGACAGATGTACTGAGGCTCAGTCAGGAAACATGGCTTTACACTAATGTTCATGTTCATACTTGTATTTAGGGTTTCTAATAGTACTTGATGACATTCAGTAAAAAATAATAAATGACATACAGAAGTAAGGGAATCTGAATGGCTTGAACTGGGTCATCTTGTGTCACAGGTTATGGGTTTGTAGAGACTCCATGTACCCAAATGTGAAAGCAAAAGCAATTTAAATGTCAGCTATTCACAATGAATCATCCCAGAGAGCTAATAAGTGATAAATCTGAGGCTTTGTTAGAGTTAAAAAATTGCCTTACCAGGTGCTGAGGCGTCTCAGGAGAACCCATTTTCGGGCCTTTATTCTGTATTGCAACAAATACTCCCATTCAACTTGCAATCCAACAAAGTCCCTGTCTCTTCCAGCTGCTCACATTATTATCCACTCAGCAATGGAGGACAGCAGAACAAGTCAGCAGCAGATGTCCGAGTGCAATTCAACTTCAAAGGCTAACAAGCCTCATGCTCAAGCCAACAATGAGAGGAAGCAGTCTGATAATACCAGGGTTCTGTTTTGAAGTATGTTATACTGTTTATTCATTAGAGCTCTTATAAACATTGTTTGGTAAATGGCAGTTCTATGTTAAAATGTACCAAAAGCCAAAAAACAACCCGTTCTTTATTGGAACAATGTAGTCTTCAGTAAATATTCAAGACCAATACCTTTTCTATGTAAATATACTTGATGTTTTCATCATTTCATACACTTTATCCCAACATGTTGTCTAACATAGTTAGTAGGCCTATCTTTGAAAATACTGGGGATCATGCACTAAAAATGTAATTAATGTTCCCTCAGGTACAATTTTATTATTTTTTCGGAAAAATAGACTTTTATGAAGTCAGTAAGTGTTAAGGAAGTGGCCTCTGTAGTTGTAACCATCAGCTAGTAGTACTTTAATCTACTCAATTGGAAAGCTTCAGTTAATACTTTAGCCTGCACCAAAGAATGCATATATTTAATGTTTGGTGCAGATTAAAGATATACATTGAGTTAATATTTTACATTTAATGCTCCATTTCGCCTTTCAAATAAAGCTTATCTAATTTCTTGGGTCTTTTATGTCTATCCAATATTTAATAGCCAGAGGACCCCTCTATAAATGAACGACCTCCTTATTAATAAAACAACTTGGCTGCTCCAGTGCTTGGGAACTTAAATGACACTATACTCTCTCTTTAACTTCTTTGGAACAATGTATATGTTAGCAAAGGGGTTAATGAATTGCTGAATGTCCTTTAACATTTTTAGAAAAATGACTATTATTACGTTCTCATCATCATCCTTATTATGCAGAACCACTTAGGCTTTGTGGTATTTTCTGGAATGTGCACTGGAATTCTACCCACGATACTGCTGCATTACATTAACATCTCATCCAAAGGCCTTTTAGAACAATAAAGCTTGTATACTACTTTAAGTATTACTGTGAAAAAACTGAAAATTAATGTCAGACCAAGTCAAAATCCCCCTCTGAGTTTCTATGTGCTTTTTTATTTAACCGGCATGGCCACGCGAGCATGTTAGCGCATGCAACTCTTTCTGTTTGGATAGCTATGGCCGCTGCTGTACACTGCTATTATAAGGAAGTTATCTCTAACATCTACATCCTTGCCCATGGTGTTGTTGCAGAAAAGTATTAGCCACCCTCTATCTGCCTTGACACTTAAAGCTCAGGTTGTCGTTAATTGTTTGGTTTTTTGCTGTTAGCACTGTTAGCGGCTAGCTGTCAGATTATCGCCATGTTGAGAGCTACTTGGATTCAATCCCTCAAAAAAAATCTGAATGACATATTAAGAAACATTGATTGATTGCATTAGATTTGTTATTAACTAAGAATTACTTATGGCTACAGCAAGAACAATGCAAGAGGAGTAGGCCTATGATTAATTGCGTGAATTTGAAGGATGCTCACATTTTAGCATAATATCATAAACGTAGCCATTAAAACTTTTCTTGCTGTGTTTCAAATTTAAAAAGATTGTCAACCAATGTATCTCACTTGGGGTGCTAGTGCTTGACAGAAATTTCAACCGATAGAATCCACAGTTGTTAGTCAAGAATGAGAAGTTTGCCTACCGTATATATATTCTATGATGGCATCACGATATACTGTATATTCTTTAAAATTAAATAAATATTGGTGCTTATATCCTCCCGCCCAAATCATGGACAAGTTACTGTAAATCTGGATTAAGTTTTATATAGAAACCAAACAGACTTAATAATAAGGTGTCCTTTATACCGAGTCAGGGCTGGCAGCCAATAGACATCTATGCAAATTAAATGACATCTGTGATAAGCAAAGATGTGACAAGCCAGAAAATGTTGCTCTCACAGAATGCTAACAAATAGTTCACCAAACCAAGAGCAACAACAAGGAGGAGAGGAAGCGGGATGATATGATGGGATTCAGTCGACAGACAAACAGAATAATAAAACACGGGACAGGCTGACAGCCACTGCTGAGCAGAGTAATGGTGACGAAGATATTCTAATTGTATTACTCTAGACAGATTCATGACCTCACAATATGGGGTGTTTTTGTTGTAGTGAAGTGAGTCATTTTAGAGTGTTTTATAGATTTTTTTCCTTTTAGGTAATTTCTGTTTTGGTGGCATCTAAAACTGAGATTGGGAAAGACTAAAATGACAACAGTAAGGAAGAATGAAAAATAAATAGTTTTAGTAGCAGTGGAGGTTTGAGGCATGAGAAAAGATGCATAATGCAGAAATTAAATGTTCCTTTTCCCTGCCAGCCTAAAAATAGGGACAAGGCAGGAGCACTTCCAGACCTGACAGTGTTTTCAGTTGTGTTTCTTTAGCTGTTAAGAAACAGAGAAAGAATGACAGCGAGAGAGTAGAAGCCTCTGCCAAGTTTGTGTGTGAATCCCTTATGCTCCACCAGGGATACTGGGATGTCTGCCATGAGGATGTTCGAAGGATAGCAGCTTGGAGAGAAAAGAGAGGCACATGAATTAACAATGCAACTGACATCACTTCCCAGCTAGACTTCCTTCTGTGCTGCATTCTGCCCCAATCTCTGCCTGTTACATAACACTATATTATATCCAGATTCCCTGAGTACAAAAAAAACAAGCTGCAATACTTGGATTCAGTAACAAATCCTTATTTAGAAATAGCACTCAATATAATGAAAGGCTCTCAGTACTGTTCTTATTGTCAACACATACCATAAGAAATTCATTTGTAAGTGTGTTCCTAAATGTTCCCAAACTTCCTCACCCTGTCCATAACATCCTATTCATTTTCTGAAGTTGTAACATTTGAAAGAAGGATATAAAAAAAAGGAAAGAATTAAATCTCCCCCTATTCATCAAACCTCACCACAGCAGGAGTAATTACTGCATTTGCTTGCTATCTACGATCTGTGATCGTAAAGGTACTTTCAAAACTATAGTGATCATGCTACTGTTAATGAAAGGACCTCACAATGTGATTAAATAGTTTTGGGACAACAATGGCGATCAATGGCACAGAGGGAAAAGGCTTTGTCTGCACATGGCATTGTTGTATAGAATCAATAAATTATAGGATTTGGTCTTTCATTGGAATTTGTTGGGAATAAGGAGAAACACATCTTGTCTTTTGAACCTGCAAAAAACAACTTGATATAGCAAACGAACAGTTGTCTATTTATACGTCCATCATTAAGCACTTTATTATTTAGAGTTGTGCTTCTGGCCACCTGGCAAACAAATATCTGCTCTCCTTATTTTAGCTTTGTTGTTGAGTCTTTAACATTTCACTATGTTCATGAGCAACTCTCTCTGTCGACAATTTGATTATGTGGGGGAAGTAAAAAAACAAGTATAATAAGATTGCATGCTCTCCACCACTTCTAATCGAATCACTTTATATTTTGGTTGGTTGGTTTGTTTGATTGTCTGTCTGCACTATTATAGACTACTATATTACTATGGCCACTTTTAATAAAGGATGAAGCATGAGCCACACAAATAACTAATTAAATGTAGGAGTAGATCGGAATCACAGGGCGGAAACACATTTGTTCGCTAGTGCTCTACAGCAAACACACTGTACACCAAAGTAAAGGAAACATGAAATTCTAGGCTCTTTGGTCTCTTCCTATTTCTTGAAGCTTTCAAAAACGCTTTAAAGTGTCGGTGTGTGTCATTACTTCAAGTACTGTCTTAAAAGATTTAATCAATAGAGATATCAAGTGGAGAGGAGAGAGATGTGCACATTGCACCATCCTCTCCCTCACACTTATACTCTGCTGCTGCTGCACTAGAGTATAAATCGTAAATAGACAATCACAGAACCAGCACTGGGCTGCTGCTGCTTCTAGCCTCTTCAACGTTTCGCCATTCAACAACCTGGGGTTGTTCAATCAGTTCTTGTGCAAAAATAAAAATCTTAAGCATACAGCGTACGAACATTCCACATGGTGCCAACAACTTATGAAACTGCCTTATTGATTTTGTGGTTTTGTGACTTAATGACCCCTTCTTCTTTTATGCTTGGAATAATGTGCCAACAAGGGAGACTCAAAGTGAGCTGTTTTTCCCCAAAACGGTTCTCTGATGGAATAAAAAGTTTGAGGTCGGAGCAAGGTGCTTTAAACATCATGCAGATGACTTCCTTAAGCAGGAAGTCAAAAAATAAGAAATCATGCAAATCTCTTCTGATGCAAGTCTACAACACTGCTGCACACAGGTAGGTAGCCGCAGAAGTGGATCATTTACAGGTCAAGATGGGTGGAAGAGGGGAACATGCATTTCCTTACGATCTAATTAATACCTCCAAGACGTAGCTGGAGCCATTTTTTTCTTCATGTCTTCTCATATGTGGGTTTAAAAGCAGACTGACACCACCTAACAAGCCACCAGTGGCCCAAGAGGTCAGGCAGTTAGTCTGAGCGATCAAGAAAAAAGGCTAAGCCCCATCTGTCACGCCACCAGATGAGGAGATTAGAAGGGAAGATACGTAAAGAGAAACTAATTTGAAAATAACAAGGGAGAAATTGCAAGGTAAAGGGGCATTGAAAAGCCCCTCAGGGTATCTGAATGCATGCTTAATGTGTTTTTGTAGACGAGAACAAAAAACGGGATCATTCATGGTCTAGTCAGATTTAAATATATTGCAAATTGTGTTCCTCCTTATTAATATTCCAAGCTCACTACTCATCATGACGGCTAATGTCAAAGCCTCATTAATAGTGTGGCTGTATTGACAGTCTATACAATGCTCTTAGGGAGACACTTTTTTTTACTCTTCGGTGTGGGAGAGCAGGGATAATCATGATGACCATTGACACCCACAGCAGCATTTGGCCCTGACAGAGAGACATAATTAAAAGCAGATGAAAGAGGAAATAAGTGATGCTGGTGAGCTTAAAAAGAACATTATTTTTGGCTACTGAGGATTGATCAATCAGGAAAAGAGAGACAAGTTGATATTCATATTGTAATGTTCAATGGATCTGTGACAATTCAAACACAGCTCATCCTTATCTCAGGGCCATTACAAAATATATTCACAGCCCTTCATCAACAGCGCTTCCTTGAATTTGACAAGCTGATATTTTGAACAGGATCATTTTCTCTCTTTTTTTTTTACACAGCGTAAAATACCACACTCATTTGAATCCTTGCTGAGTGAGGAAAACATAATGAACCCAATCATGGCGATTTTCCACAGCTATTTCATTCACTCATCTGCATCCTGGAAGGAAAGAGGATACTAATTTGGCTGGTAGGACTGCAAAGGATTTTATGTTTTTCTGAGTGATTCTGCCTGTGTCTATCTGAGTGTGGGTGAATTTGAGTGAAATACACATGCCACTGCATCAGGCTGCTTGCGTATACGCAAGCAGCCTGATGCAGTTGGCGAATCATCCAAGTGTTCAAATCCTGTACACCTCCTGCTGTCACCACACTGAGACCCGAGGGACTGGAAAAAATGTAATCACACTAAACATATGTTTAAGGTGAGGTGATGCATCAAATAAATACCGGCATAAAGAGAAGTTAAAAGGAGTAATGTCAGGAGGATTCATGCTGAATATCTAGTGAATAAAAAGAAATTCCCACAGGAGCAGGCAGGCTGCTGCACCTCAACCTCCACACCTTTTAGCAAGTGGGGGATATCACCAATTCCAGGTAGTGTTTCATAATGAAAGAGTCAATGGTTACTGCGGGAAGGACACGCATATACATGTGCCTATAACTCACAGAGCAAGCAGGTACAGTCAACAAGGCAAGGCAAGTTTATAGCACCTTCCAACACAAGGCAATTCAAAGTGCTTTACACAAATGAAAGACATTAAGAGCATTTAGAATTAGTGCAGTAAAAACAGATTAACAAATGGTATTTAAAAACAGTCATTAAAAAGCAAAGAGAATACAATGACCACAAAAAAATGAATAACATAGATATAAAAGTTACAGTGCAATGTCAGATAAGAATAGTTCAATTAAAGACAGCGGCAAAAAGAAACGTTTTCAGCCTGGATTTAAAAATAGTAAGGGTTACAGCGGACCTGGTTACTGGTAGTTTGTTCAAGATATTTGTAGAATAATAACTGAGCGCTGCTTCTCCATATTTAGTTCGTCACAGATGACCTGAGAGTTCTGGATGGTTCATAATGTAGCAGGAGGTCGGAAATGTATCTACTGCAGCTGAACGTTTTCAGGTCTTTCTGTTCATCAGCCAAAACTCTAACGCGCTTATGTAACTATTCAAGCTCAGCTTTTCGACCTTATTGAACATGCTAGGCTACTCACAAACTATTTCTTTGCCTGTAGAAGCAAGCAAATCTTTCTAATTGATACAACAAAGTAAATCCCCCAAATCACCCTCTTTCAGATGCTTGAAGCATGTTTTGGCACCAATTTCTGTAAGCAATGCTGGATAAACTGAGATCCCCATATGGTATTTTTTATATCTTTTAACTATTGTGAAAGGGGTTTGATTCTTAGAGCTCCAGGCATTCAGTATTCTTCTAGGTATTCAGCGATGACTCACAGAAGCTATCATGATGATATCAAATATCAAGGTGAGTGGTAATGGTAAGAGCTGCTTCACATTGAACTGTAGTCTTTCAGTGTTATGTACTGTACAACATAGTCTAAAAACTACATTTTAGCCAAATTTAGCTCAGTTTTAACATAGATTTCTTTTTGTTTTGCCTTTAAATCATAGAATAAATCACCCAAACCTAACCAGGAAAGATTAATGCGTCTCCCACAGCAAGTTCAAATAATGAGTGAATTTGAAATGAAAGGTGTCAATCAGAAGGGTCTGTGAAGCTGGTGAGGAATCACTTAACGTTTCAGCTGCAGGGTGCTACATTGTCTGTGGGAATGTTTTTTGAACAACCGGTAATACGTTAGATACGATCCAGGAAGTTTAAGCAACAGATATTTGTGTGTAATTGTTTATCCAACTCCACAACAGCCAGTAATGGGGGATCATGGGATACAAACTGCAATATTTTTCCTAGTTGCACGTTGTGTACTCAAAGAGAAGACAAAAGTCACTATTTAGACAAATTAGAGAGAAAACTGGCCAATGATGTTGTTTTTCTCGTAATATACAGTCTCTTCACGGATACTTTGAGCACTAAGGATGCAGAAAGGTCAGGATTAAAGGCAATGCTTAAAGGTACTAATGTTCATACTTTGATTTATGAAGCGAGTGTGGCTCTTGATACTTTTCAAAGATAATGTTACATTTCATTTCGCTGCTTATCCAATCATGAAAACACAAACTCCTAGCAGCGAGATATCCTGCAAAACATTTAGCCTCAAATAAGCCAACCCTTATTAAGTGCAACATACAGAAATAGGAAGGTTTTTAATGTTTCTTATTGGCCAAGGTACAGTTGTAAAATAATATTTTCATTCTGTGAGGGACTTAACAGTATTAACATTAAACAGAAGTTAAAGAAGGCTCTGAATGGTATCAACATACAGTATCTATCCTGGAAATGTATGCCTTTTAAATCCATGCAGGTGGGGTTACTTTTACAGATAAAATTCTAAGTATTTAAGACGTAGAAAAAGACTTCTTTATCCAAATAAGCAGCTCAACAGGTGGAGCTTAAGAAAAGTACAGGGTCACACAAAGGGCAACATATGAAGCAAACTCCCATAAGAAAAAGCCAAAAGACAGGGTTGGTCGATCCTCAGGCCAAACAGTCAGTGAATTCATTTTGAATAAGAAGAGAGAAAGATACTGCTGGGTAGACATTTGTTCCAAGAACCACATGATATTGGTGTTGTGTTACCCGTGATACCAGCAGTTCTTTGGTTATGTAACAATAGGAGGATGTCATCATGTAGGCAAGTACGATCTCTTCCTGTCTTTTAAGTCCACAAGTTTGTCCAAGAATAATAAGCCAGGTAACATAATATATATATATATCCTTTATTTTATTAAGTAAGTCTCATTAAGATTAAAATCTCTTTTCCAAGAGAGACCTGGCCAAGAAAAGCAGCAGCAAAAATTGGGACCAAATAAATAGAATGCATTTGTCATCTGATGTGAATATATTGTTGCATTGGTCCAGCTGCAGAAAGTAAAAGGACTGAAGGATATCTGACAGCGGTCATATTTGGCGAGGTATGGGCAGGAAGAGATTAGCACATGGGGGGTAGATTTAAGGAAGGAGTTGATAAGACCACACTAAGGAGCAGGCTCCAACCATAGCTGGTGCAGATAAAACACACAATAGATGGTTAAGTCTCTGCAGCTCACAATGTCATAGGAGGACTCAGCAGATGAGGCATGTGACAGGAACAGCCAGGCTCCGTTGGAGATGGAGAGCTGGGATTGCAAAGTGAGAGTGAAGTTGGAAGTTGGTTAATATTGTAACAAAGTTACACTTTAGCATGAATTGGTCATTGCATTGTTTATTTAAGCAATACTACAAGTTTTGTGTTTGTAACCATGCTTATATATCACAAACTAGTACTAAAGTCTGATTCGAATCAGAATATATGCATTTCAAGTTCAATTTTCTCAATGGCAATGGGATTTTTGAAAAGGGTTTTTGGTTAAATGCCTGAAATAAGATGGTAAACACAAGCTTAAGACTTTTTTTCTGCGAGATAGAATACAGTCAGCAGATATCCCGCTTTGTTTTTTCGACTTGTTTTAAGGCGATGTCATGTGGCGTATATCATACTTCCAAGTATAAATGTAACCCACCATTGGACGGCATCACGCACCACACATGGGGAAACTCATTTCCTCAGCGGGGTTGAAGTTGAAGTCATATAACCAAGGTTTAACAAGCTTAATGATAGCTTTTTGCTTCTGGGGATTGCAGTCATGCTTGAAATAAGATAAATGCAATTTTAATTTGTGAAGATTAACTTGCTGAACAAAACATGTAGGTAAAATGAACTTCGATTTGAAACGGAGCTGAAATTTGGCAATAATGCAACAAAAAAAATCCCATTTTGTTGAGGTATGTGAGGTAGGTTGAGCATGTAATGATGTGATATTATAAGTTAAAGGAACATCTTCTAACACTGAAAACGGTTTGTTTTTCAATTATGCCCTCACTATTTCAATTATGTATGCCTTCACTTCCAAAAAGTACCAATTCCTGTAAAAGGAAATAAGGAGGTTTATTTGCAAATGTACTAAGCCAATGTCATTTCTACTGCATTGTGTTTTCATTGCCTGAAGTAGGCAGATTCACTGTGGATTATGACACAAGGGTTTTCCCTTCTTATTGTTTGTGCTTCTTTTATAATCAAGCAGTCCCTGTCAACTCCCCTACCTCTCCAGAACGCTGCAAGACAAATATGTGTCTGTACACAATTGTGTGTTTTTGTGTGTGTGTGCAGACGTGACGTCAACTGTGATCCCTTGAGAAAGTAAAAACTGACAAAAGATGTGTTTTTTTTCTCCAATCTCATTCCCTCTCCCATTTCAGAAGGCAGTGCTGACGCAGAGACAGCAGTGACGGAGGAAGGTGTGTGTCTGTTGGTTTTCCGGATGCCCCCACAGACCCCTCCACCTCAGTCTAAGCCCCGAGGGAGAGTTGGCTCCGGAAGACACCTCTTTTGTCATGACACTGACAGGCAAAGCGTGGCCTTTCTCCAACACAGCCCAGAGGTGACAGAGCTGTGGAGAAGCCCTGTGACCTCAGTGCCACTCACTCTGCCAGAGAGCTGTCAGTCTCAGGAAACCAACTCCCCGGGTAGGGATTCACATTAAAAAGTTAACACACAATACTCGCCCACGCATCCGTAAGGGCACACACACAGACCTTGTCACTCAAGCAAACAGCGTATGTGGTCTGACTCTAGATGGAAGGTGCTTACGTAACACTTGAATCATCTCACAGGTGTAATTGGATGTCAGTTTGGGTCACGTGGAAGAGGTTCTGACACTAGCAATATCAAAGCTCACATGTTTCAAAGTCTCCCGAAAATAACTACGTTATTTCTGGATGGGGAAAAGAACTCAAACATACAAAAGAACTCAAACCTGATATTCTTTTATTTTCCACTCAAAACATACATATCTGGTACAATGTTTCTGTAAAAAATGGATATCTTGTTATAAAAGGTAACTTTACCTAAAGTTTATTTTAAATACTGCTAAATATCCTGTTTAAATGCAGTCCTGAAAAAAAGAAAAATCCTTCAGATTTTAATTCCCTAAAATAAATTGCTTTCAGAGGAAAAAGAACACAGTAACTCAAAAAGACACATTAATTCAAAATAGATGCAAATTCATGTTTTCTGATACAAGTGGCTGTCTTCACAAACACAAAAAAACCGGACAGCTGTGACACAAGCTCGCATCTCAGAATCACAGTTCCTTCGCTACAGTGTGTAAGGACATCCTAAAAAAGTGAGGCAGAGAAACATGACTCTTCTGTTTATCACAGGATGTAAACACAGGTCCAAAGGCCTCGTGTACCAACAATATGTTTACATTTACCATTAAAATTGCATTAAGACACAAACATGGAAATAGATTGAGATGTAGAAAACCCTGCTCAAACAACACAACCAAGACAAATGACTCGTATAAGTGACACAAGTGGATTCTCCAGTTGATGGCATCATTAATATCTACCACAGCCCATCAACTCCTAGTATTAACAATGAACGGAATGTATATTGGAAAATAAATGCTATTTTCATTTCTTATTCATACAAAAAATGTTTAACAACATATTTTGTGGATTTCTGTTTTGCATTATAAATCAAATTGGCAGTCTAAGCTGCCCTTGACCACTAAATATCAAATATTTGCATCAGGTTAAGGACATTTCATATAATCAATCTGTTCTTTTGTTCAACTTTATCCTTTAGAATTCTTTTTAAATTAGAATTCAAAACACTTCAAAAATGTAGGTCATCCCAGACTTAGTATAATAACCGTTCTTTAATTCAAAGTACTCTCTCATTACAGCCACAGTGGCACTGGATCAGTCAAAGACCATTTTTATTCCTTCTCATCACCTACCTTTGTTCTTTACATGAATGAAAAAAACAATACCAAACTTTTCACTGAGAATGTGCTGTATTTCACACACTCTGACTGTAAACACAGTGCAGAGACATTATGTGTGCGCGTGTTTGTGCGTACACACGTGGTCCCTGGAGCTGCCGCAGATCAAGGCAGTGGTAATTATATTTTGTTTCATAGTGGTTTCCCAGTAAGAGCATAAGGTCTCGCAGCGGTGGCCGAACATTTAAACTGACCAGGAATGTAGAGTCATGAGATTGTTGGCAGGTGTGATCTCCACCTTTACAGGTACGTCGTTTACAGTTCCTCAAAGAAGGCCACCCTGGACTTAGTGCTCTGTAGTGTTAGCTGTGGAGGAAAAAACAGACCACATTTCAATCTGACGTAAACAAGTACAGAAAATACTACTGCAACAAGCGAGAGAAGAAAAGTTAAACCATTGGACAGTTTCTGATTGAAACAATAGCAAAACATAGCTGATGAGTGGACGGTCAACAAGCATCATAGGGTGACCAGATGTCCAGCAAAGTGCGGGAAAGTACCGGAACACGTGCAGTTGTCCCAATGTCCCAAAAATCGAACTAAAGTTTTGATAATTTATAAACCTAATAAAACATTCACTTCTGTCTTAAGCGCAACATTGTGTTGGCCTGTCCACATGGTGCCGTTGCGTTAACGCTTGACGCACCTTCCTATTCACTTGGAACGGGGTTACGTCAAGCGTTGCCGAACCGCATTGTGGTTCCGTTGCTTCGCTTTGGCTCCGTTGCTCGTGGTGAAAGTTGAGAAAAGTTCAACTATTCAAGTGTCGACGGAAGCGCCAGCCAATCAAATCCCGCGTATGCAAATATGCCAGTAGCATACCAGCCAATCAAACCGCGTGTATGTGTGGCTGGGGCGGGAGATTAATGTGATTGGTTGTGGGTCGCGTTAACCCGAAGCGCCAGACACACCCACCGGCAAGCGTCGACGCAACGGATCCCTGTGTACGCTGCGTTACAGATGGCCGCTGTCATGTTTGTAAGCTACATGAATTAGGAGCAGTTTTGCCATGGACAGTAAGTTGATGAAGACGCATATCGGTTCAGTATAGTTATAACAATGCTGAATTAAAACATTTATGGAGAGAAAATTAAAGTATGTATCACTGACATGTACCTTGGTGTCCAGGTGATGAAACGTTGCTACAGGTTCTGGGAGAAGTTGGGATGCTATACCCGTCAATCATTGCTGCCTCAAAAGATTCAAACTGTCTGTCTGTTTCTTGTTTTATTTTGAAGAGTGTTAAGCACGTATGTTATGTCTTTTTTTTACTTCCTGTATCTGTGTTTTCCCTCCTGTTTGATTACCTGATTGTGTTCGCCTGATGCCCTTGTGTTGTTCTGCCCTCCCCAGCTGTGTCTTGTCCCTGTGATTAGTCCTGCATGTATTTAGGTTCTGGTTTCATATCCTTGTTTGTTGGATCCTTGTTGGAGTGTTTGGTTCCGTTTGCTTAGCCTTTCTATGCTATCCCAGAAAACCTTAAACATTAAAGTTTTTGGGGGGGTCCACCCTCCATTGCTCTGGGGTGACACAAACGATCCAAAGTCTGCAAGAAGGAATACTTCTAATATGTATTGACACTAAACGTATTGGAGGTAGTAACGCACTAGATCAACTCCTGTGTCACAAATGTCACCCGTTCCCATCTGGTTATCCTACCCACTCCATCCCAACCTACAGGGGTCTCTACTTGTGGGGAGCTGTTGCACTTTAATCTTACTAAAAAACACTCTTTTATAAGAGCCAACTCTTGCTTTGAAATGATGCAGTGTGTTACAATCATTGTGTGTGTTTCATACAGCGAAATATTGGACCATGGTAAGTTTATCTGCCATACTAATGAAGATACACGCATTCAAGTCCTCTGCAAAGTACATTTAAAAAGGCTCTAAAGCAACAGAACATTTCGGTACAACACATTATATGACTTGACTTATCAATTAAGGAAAGGATAACTGGAGAGTCTGTAGATGGTTGTGTATTACCTGAAAAGATCCCCTTAGGGTAATTCTGTTTTTAATGAATTTCTGATGGGATGTGAAAGATGCAGCATTCTTGATATAATCTACATTGAAACCAAAATCCGGCTCGGCTTGAGATTTTGCAACAAAAATACATTTGGAGATTATTTTAACTCCCTTTAACTGCGGAGGCAATCAAACAGAGCAGGAAGTGCCGGTCAGAGAAAGTACTGCTAATTGTTTTTCTCTCCAGGTTTAAATGAGCTTCTGATTGATTAATTCAGACTGTGCTTTTACCCATTTGGCAGAGCTTAGCATTAGCTTGTCTGAAACAGCTTCAGTGAGCATTAATTCAAATTGTCTGGGCAAACTTTTTCCCCCTCTTCAACATCTGTAGGGTAAAGGGAATTAAATACGCTGCCAAAGTAAATATTAGAACGGGGATGATAGAGGAGAGTTTGGAAATATCGAGCTTATTCTGGGGCATGTGTAGATGGAGGCAAGTAAGCAAATCTGAACAGATAATGTATGGGCGAGGGATTGATTTGCAGCATGATGTTTACAGATGAGCTTCTATTGTCCCGGCTGACAGGCAGACTGAACTGCACTTGTGAGTGTGTCTGCAGCTTTGTATTGCTAACAGTCTCCATGTCGGGAAAAACAAGAACTCTTTATGAAAAGGTTCTAATATTGCAGCCGAGTGGTGACGGCGCACGCCACATTACAACAACATACACCAACTATATATATCGCTTGCCAACCACCTTTATTTCTTTTAAAGAAATACATTCTATTTAATTCATTTCAGTCAGACGACTCACTTGATATGTTCTGTAGAAGCAGTATTTAGTTAAGAGTTTGGTGTCTAGGCTCGGGCTTCATCACTCCAAATATTTACATAGTATTGAGTGATGATTAAATAACTATCCCCCCCAAGCCTACAGGTGGATGCTGGGGTGGTGAGGCAGGCGAGCAGCAGCAACGTGGAAGTAACAGCAGCATTAGCAGGCAGATCTGGAAGCTTAAATAGAGCGGCAGATTTAGGAGAATGTGTTTGGTTGGTTGTAAGATAGGCAAGGGTCGTCATGTGTAAATGTATCATTGGTGCTCGAGTTGACTGCCTGAACTAGCTCACACCCATGTTCATAACATAACTAGACCGATGATGAAGCTACAAAAAAAACGGTTGTGTCTGCTCGGAGTAGCAGAACTCTGATTTCCCTCATCATGGGGAAGTTAGGAGAGTTGGCTGACAAGAAAAAATGTGGGTTTTAGCAAAAGTTTGACCAGAGAAAGCCAAGGAGCCATTCAATATTTAAGATCAAAGTTAAACTCTGAACACCACCGATGACTATCTGTTCTTTTAAAGTCCCCGGTGTAATTGGTAAAACCTGTGCAGTCACAAGCTTTTTGAATGGTGGGAAATGTTCTACACTGTGGCACAGCATTATGGGTATCATTCAAGCCTGAACCCCAAACAAATCATACATGCCAAAAAGTAAAATAAGATCCCCTGATAGGCCTGGTGCTAACAGGGCAGAACCTGCTGTCTTGACGGAGTGATAAAGGCACTGGGCCATGTTAAGCGGCTGTTCATTAATCATCCAGAGGGGGAGGGGGGGTCTGGATGGAGAAAACTTTGCCCGGAGAAACAGCCGTTCCTAGCAGTTCTGGCTCTCAGACTTGTGCTTTGTTGCTCTTTCCCCCTGCTCTTCTCCCCCCCCCCCCCCCATGCCCGCTTCACAGTGCATTAGCACTTCTCTGTGACTCAGCCTCCTTTAACCTCCTCATCCTTTGAACAACCTCCGCCTCCCTTCGGATCCTCGCATCGTTTTTGCAAAGCTGACCTGGTTTCCTCACTGTCCATTCCACTTCTTCCTGCCATGCCATGTGCCCACCCCCCCAACCTCCAAACCAGACCCCTCCAATCGCGAGAAAGATGAATTCTGCATGCCTGTGGTTCAATTAAATCAACACTTTTAACTTTGCTCATTCTCCCCCTGCATGCAAAAGGTTCCCCCGTCCTTCTACATGACGAATCACCGAACAGAAATCAATTAGCGCTCGTTTGAAAAGTGCATTACACAGTGGAAGACAAGAACGCAGGACGGGTGGGCTTTTTTCTAATGCAATGTACTGAGAGCACAGATCAAATTTTTTTTGATACGTTTAATTGACATTACAGACACACTGGTGTGGGAAGATAAAGGAGAATGTGTCTAATCTGCTAGTTCATCAAAGGACAAGGGGAAGAGAATGTGCTTTTTATAGCAAGTCCATCGCCAATCAATTTAGGATTATCCCTCCGGCTGAAGGGAGATATTTTCATCTCATTTCATATCGTCAAGCGAGACACTTTTGTAAGATGAAATACTTAAGCTATTCTTACTGAGGGAGTAGACATAAGATGCATACAAAAACACAGATTTCTCTCTCAGTTGATCTGTGAGATCTTTAAAAAATATATACTTAAACCAGTTTAAAGGTCATAGTAAAGAATAAATGATCTCTCTGAAAGGGGTTCCATCAAAAAACTTTAGTCTGAAGAAATACCCCGGGGCCAAGTGGAGATTGTTGCTATGAAGTGATGCTCTGAGAATCAGTAACACCCCGCCTATGAATAATATGAGGGTTAGGCTTGGTACTGGGAGATTATGCAGGACCAGTACTCTAATCGCATATACGCTTCATGTGTCTCCAGCTGATCGGACAGCTGTTGAACAGCTAAAGAGCAACCTGTAAATGTAACTACAATGCATTAGAAATAGTTGGATGGTGTATTTACTGTACCTCTCTAAGATGATTGGATATTTAGTCTGATCTAATACAAAAATCTGCAAAGATACTGTACACTGCGAATCACAGTGAATTTGATTTAATTCAATAACTAAAAAAGTGTGACTAAAATAGATTCAATCATTTCTGAACTTGCAAATGAGAAATGACGATATGATGCAAGGAACAGGCAAAGACTGCATGTAATTATGGCTGTAACCAAAACCAGATTAAATATACTCTGCAAATGTTTCATAAGGACAGAAACACAATCCATAAACATGTTAGTCTGCACACACTGCTGACATTTTCAAAATACCGTCAAGAGGAAGATGTGAATCAATTTTCTGCACTAGAGTTCATTTTGCATATTCAAAATATGTTAAAATAAATACAAATGTTTGACAGTGAGTGTGAATAGATGAGGCGTGAATGGGGTCTGTAGAGTGTTGAATGAGGGTATGGCATGTGTTATCTGTACAGCATGCAAGCAGCCAAGCTGAGATGTACCTTTTTAAAGTTGCTCTGCTTGCTGGTCCCCTGCTCGGTGTTCTGGTTGTGGATGATGTCCAGAGGAGTCTCTCTCTCTTTCATCTTCAGACTCTCAATCTCGGTCTTCAGCTCATTCAGCTGCTCCTGCAGGTGCTTGCTCTTCTCCATGTACTCCACTCTGAACAGGATCACAGTGCAGGTTGAGAGACAGTTAATAAGATTCCTTATTAGATCTAACTATAATACTTAGCACTGACATAACCATGAAGAATAAATATAGAATCAATGGGCATCTCTGCTTCACTCCTCTTAACGTGGGCACAGACTAAGAGATATGACCGTTATTATAATAATAATGAAGCTTTCACGTTCAAACCATTATTAAATGAGGTTATTCAAAGGCCCTCTTTAAGTCAAAACTTATGATTGTTTCTTAGTCAGCAAATAATAATTAAAAACACAATCGCTATTTTATGTTAAGTAACATTGTTCCAGGCATTCTGATCTATAACCAAACGATAACATACTATTTTTAGAAAGTGTGTTCTAAAATGTGCTAATTATTAGGACTTACAGCTCTGTAAATGTAACTGTCAGCCAGTGGGGGAAGATCGGTAAAGCAGGGTTTTCTCTAGAAAAATACAGTCTGAGGGCAATACTGTGGCACTGATCTTGACACGATATTCATATTCACGATATTTGGAGTCATTCTACAGTTTTTGACGAACAGAAATATGGTTTTCTGGCATCACTATAACATTTCACGGGGAAAATAAGCATTGTGGTATGAGGGCACATGCCGCAAAAAACCTGGCTAATTCCATTATAAAAATAACGAAAAGGAAAATAAATAATGCTTCTTAGAAAGAAACCTCCTTGGTCATCACTATCACAGTGCGATAATTGTATTTCTTAATAAAGCTCTTAATGCCATGGCAGTCTTTCTTCTTCTTAGGAACAGTTACCCACCATCTCTGCTCCTGGGCCTTTGTTTTAAAAACCTAGTTACCAAACTACATGACAGCAAAGAGGTAATTACTCAGCTCCCTCTAAAATGTGTTTCTCCGGTCTGCAATCACCAAGAGCTAAAAAGCTGGAATGCTGGGTTTGACATCAGGGTCAATATCCAACTTGAACTCAAAATCAAACTGCGCATATTAAAAAGTGGAAGAACAATCCTGGATTGATGTGCATCTTTCACAAACACAAGTTTAGTGTATTACACACAAGTAAACTTTGCAATTAACTTATTCAGATTTTGCAGAGGCTTCAACATATCAGGCAGCACCAGCAGAGTAAAGCCGGCCACTCACTTCTCCTTCTCGATCTCCATGGAGAGGCGTTTCATGTCGGTGTCTTTAAAGTCAAAGCTGAGGTTCTCCCTGCTGAAGCTCAGGTCGGGAGGCATGCTGTCAGACGGCAGGCCAGGAGACTAGGAGGGGGGAGGAAAGGAGAGATCAGAGGAGAAGAGGTGAGGCAGACGAATTGGCAGTGGGGAAAAAATTGAATAAAGAAGACCTGGGAGTGAGAGGACAGAGGAAGAGATAGAAAGGGTTAGAATAAATACGCAAGGGAGGAGTAGATGACAGTAACAGGAAATACAAGGGGAATGGAGGAATGCATGGAGAACACATTAGGGACATAAGACAGAAACTCAAGGGATAAAAGATGCCCACTTTGATGGTCATGGACCGTGATCACCCAAATATATGCTTTTAGATCCTGACCAATGGACTGAAATGCATCGGCCACATGTCACTTTAGGAGAGGGCCAGATAAGATGTGGACCTAATACACAATATAAATGTAAATCCATTGGTTGGCGTGTTATTCCAAACTACAGTATGGATTCAACTGATTTAAATACAGACTGGCCGAGCACAAAAAAGGCAATATGTCTGGAAAAAAATGGAATTGTAAATAATGTATATACATGTGCGAGTGTGTGCGTGTTGAGACATTTTCAGTTATCATGCATGATCTGATAACTCTATAAGGGAGTTCCAGTGGCAGCCTGTCTGTTGTATGTACGTTCACCAATGTGTTTGTATGCGTTAAGGCGTTTCATTCATAACCTTACAAACCAGCATTTCGTTATCGATGGCCAGCATCAGAATCTGTGTGTGTGTGTGTGTGTGTGTGTGGGTGTGTGTGTGTGTGCGCTAGCAGCTGAATGTGCAGTGTGTGGGTTTTTAGCATGTTGGGAGCGTTTGCGTAGGCTGCCTTATGTGCTGCCTGTTCTTATGCAAGTATCTCCTGTTCAGCGAGGCTGTGCGAGGCTACAGTTGCATGTGTGTGTGCGTGTGGGTAAGGGTGTTTGTGTGTGTGTGTGTGTGTGTGTGTGTGTGTGTGTGTGTGTGTGTGTGTGTGTGTGTGTGTGTGTGTGTGTGTGTGTGTGTGTGTATATGTGTGTGCTATAAGCAGTCAAGCTAAAACTATATGGTAATTTCCATACCAACAGTTTGCAGCTGATACTCCAGACACACTGTATTTTCCTGTAGGGCACATTCATGTACTACATGATACATGTGAATTTTTGATTTTTGCAAGGCTGAAACTTTTAACCATTTACCTTATTTATTTATATCTGTTAAAAAACATATATATATATATATATATATATATATATAAAAATGCCCTTAGCAATTTACCACAGCCCACACTAGAAAGTCTAGATTTTTAATGATACCAAAACATGAATCCAGGAAGAAAAATGTAATTTATAGTTGTGTAATCCAGATTAAATTAAAAGTAATACAAAAAAACAGTTTTAGTAGAGTAACAGAACGACAATGGGCAATCAACAGTTGCCCACCATTCCTAATATTGATCTTTTTTAATTCAAAAATGGAGATATTGTTCCTGACACACCATATCAAACTCGATATTTTGTGTGACAAGCCATTTAATGACATCGCTTTGAGAAATTAGAGGGGTGGAAACTCATCCGAGGGGAACAGGTGAAAAAGATGTAAAACCAGACAAAAGGTTTCACAGGAAGATTAAAAGAATACGTTTAAAAAGTAAATTTACAGATGATTTTGGGATAAAGGAAAACATTATGTATAAGGGAAATCAGTTTAGGGCACTTAAAACAAATAAATAATACAAATATGAATGCTAATGATTCAGTTACCGCATAGACAGCCCTGCTGGTGATCTCCAGCAGTTTGTGCTTCGCCCTGCGCTCCGACTCCTTGGCTTCCTGCAGGTCCTGTTTCAGCTGCTCCGCCTCTTGGGCCCTGAGGGACAAACACAGACAGACGCAGTTCATACTTTAATTCACCTAGCAATCCTTCAAAGGAGACAGAATTATCTAAATTGGATTCAGAATCATCTTACATAATCGGTATGTTGGTACTTCACGACCCTGGGAATGTCACTCTGTTATTACCCGGGTGATCAATGTAACACCACAGCACAAAATCATTTCTGACTCCATTATTCCACCATGGAGTTGGAATGCTATGTGCAGGTGATTACATTTTTTTGATTGTGTTCCTGAACACTCAGCGGTTCCTCGTCGATGTGGGGGAGCTATGTGCCTCGAGGGTTTGAGTGGACACAGTCATTTACATGTTGAGTGCCACAGGTTTAAAATTCCTCTGGTGCAGAAAGTCCTTATCCAGAAATTGCAGTTACTGGCAAGTGGTTAATGGTGCCCGTTTGAAATGATTGCCTAATAAATTGTAAAGTAGAGGCTGTAAAGTGATATTCTTAGTATCCATGTATACTGTTTTATTATCCAAACAACCTCAGTTCTTTGCTACCATGGATCAGCATCTATCAGGCTCATCAGAGTGCTGATCATGACTTCATCTGCTCACTCATCTGACCTCAAAAGAACTCAAAATAAGTCAACAGCAGATGGTTAAAAGTAGTGGACTTGAACTTGATGTGACAGAAATATTTATTTTGAAAGCAGAGCTAAAACAGGCATCACAAGTCTGTTTCAGCACCGCAGAGCTGGGTGTAGAGTCTGTTTGATAGGGACTCCCACCATCAATCGATTCTACTGCTAACAATTTACTAGCACAAATTAACTGCGGCACATCAGTCCTAGGAGGAGCTGCTAAACAAAAGCTGGCTCCCCGTTTTAACTTTTGCGGCCAGCAGCATGGCAGTAACCGCATGATTACCTGCTGCGGTGTGAGAACAAAGCCTTTCAAATGAAATGATTTTCAACAAGTTAGAAGTTCTTTGATTGAGCAATTTAAATGCAGCTGCAGCATTATGCTCACAGCGTATCGACTGATTTATTTGCTGCTGAGCAAACTGAAATAAAGTATAGGGACTCCCACTAGATTTGGGAGGGAGGCTCAGGAATTGAGGAGGTTATTTAGGAACGGTGCTATGAATCTCCGGTTAGACAGCTTCCTCAGTTTGGATTACAAAAGGAAAAACAAAAAAAAGAAGTAAGATGTGGGAATATGGTATGTAAGGATCCAAAAAACTGAGTCTAAAGAATTTGTGTATGAGAGAGACAACATGGATGGCTGAACACTCCTCTCCCCACCTCCTCTCTGATTCCTCGGCCATCTTGAGGGCCAGCATCTCTGCCTCTAGCATCTTCTGCTCCATGATCCGCCGCTCCTCCTGGCCACGGATGGCCGTCACTTTGATGCGTTGCATTTCTGTCTCGGCCTCGGCAGCTTTCTGGGCCAACAGCTTAGCCTCCTCCTCCGCGATCTGGGCCTTCTCAGCCAGCAGGTCAGCCGTCTGCTCTGAACGCAGCTGGAGAGGAGCGAGGGGAGGAGGAGGAGGACAAACAAAAGAAGGATTGGGAAAGAAAAAGTTGGAATTGGGAGTTGAGATTGGGGAAATGGAGTGAAGAAAGAGAGATGGAGTCACAGGACGAAACGGGAGGGAGATTGATTGAGGGAAAAGAGACATTGAGAGACAATAATAGGGAAAAATTAGTAAATGGCGGGAGCAGAGGGAGGAAGTGAAGTGAGGATGGTGTGAGACAAGCTCAATTTGACAAAATCAATGTTGCTGAAACTTGCAGTATGTGTGACATATCTTACCAGTGCGTCGTTGGCCATGTGAGCCTCGTCCTGCAGCTGAATCAGCCTCCTCTTCAGCTCGTCCCTGGCTCTCTCTGCCTCCTCCCGCAGCTGCTTCTCCCGCTGCAGACGCTGCCTCTCTACCTGTCACAGTAAAGAGGATATGGTGTGGAAAAATGCATAGAGAAAGAAAGAAACAGAACAAAAAGTCATGAAAGACAATCAGGAAAAACATGAAGCAGCATCATATGAGAGAGAGGGAAATCAGAGCACTTTGTTGTTGTACTGTTTTTTATATATTAGGATCCCCATTAGCACTAGCATGAGCATTGGCTATTCTTCCGGGTGTCAACACAAATACACATGTACACACTATAGCCACAAAACACAACAAACATAAACAAACAAGGCAACTCATTCCATGTGATAAACATTTAAGGATAGAAGTGAAACAAAACTAATCAGCATTTTAATTACAACAAAAATATAGTTTTGTTTGTAGTAACAGGTCAGCGTCCACCCAATATTTGGGTGCTTGCTCCCCCTCTGTTGTACGAGTTGTAAAATAGATTTTGTCACAGAGATGTACTGCACTGTACGTAAGAAAAGTCAGTTAAATATTGCTAGATATTTGTAATTTTATCCAATTTTGCCCTATTCTTCTGCAATGGTTTAACTATACAGCAAAGTAAGTGCCACCAATTGTTTGTCTTTATGTGTCAAACTCACAAAATGTGCCATCGCCTTTGCAGTTTTTATTTTTTGGGATATATACTTCATTTGAAATGGAAACCTGTTATGTCTCGTCAAATGTATTAATCATGTTTATATTATGTCATGTCTTGTTTGGTTTCAGGTGTTGGTCCTGTGTGTTTTGGTTTGGTCAAGTCACTCATGTCCAGACCTGTCATGCACTTCCTGTTTTATTTTGAAATGTTTTCCCTCTGTTGTGTCATGTGTAGTTTTATTTCCTGTCTTTTGGTTTTCCTTGTGTCTGATTGTTTCATTGTTGTCACCTGTTGCCCTCGTGTTTCTCCTCCTTTGTGTGCTTTCCCTCCGTTGTGATTTTCAAACCCCGCCCCTGATTGGTTCCACCTGTGGCTCCCTACCTCATGTTCAAATAGTCCTTGTCTCCCTTGTCTTGTTGTCAGTTCGTTATAGTCTTTCATGTGTTCAACTCAAGTGTTTTTCATGTCCTGGATTTCACCTAACTTTGTATTTTTGTAAAACAGCTTTGGAATAAAGCTTGCCTTTTGTTTGTACCCATACCTGCCTCCCTTTTTGCTGCTCTTGGGCCCTATTTCCCCAAACCCTGACAAAACCTGGCTCCTAACAAGTTAATTCCTATAACCCTTTTCTCCACATCCATGTACCTGTTTTCGGGCCCTCTCCTCTCTGGCCTGAGATTTCATCTGCTGGACTTCCAGCGAGTCGACCCGCCGACGGCGTATGAACAGGTCATGGTTCCCTATACATAACTGGAGGATCTGCACAAGAGAAACACAACCAAAGAATGGTTTATTTTTACAATAATGGGTCGAAATGATTGGTTCATCACAAACATTTTCCCCAGTCACTTCCACATTTTTGAACACCTTCACTTTGAGGAATAACAAACTTTTACGATTTAGCTCAACTCACCAACTTGTTGACTCTTAGTCGCGAAGAGTTGAACTTGAAAACATTGGTTTTCTTGTCGAGAGGTCTGATGGTAAACTAAACAAGAATTCCAGATTGTCACACATCTGTCAGGTACAGGTGGCCATTTTTTTTAATCAACATCAAAATATTCATATAAAAAATGATTTTCAAAGAAGCAAACAAAAAAATAAACAATGACACTAAATGTTTCCTACAGTGTAACTCTTTATTTAGGTTTAACTGTCTTTATTACGACAGTCCTGCAAATCTTTGTTATAAAGAACAGAAGATTCTCCCACCTCCTTGTCGCTGTAGGATATGTTGCGGATCTCATTCCAGGGGAAGGAGCACTTTGGTGTCAGCCTGTTGTCCGGCTCATAGATGTGCAGGCCCAGGGCGTCCACTCCCAGGAGAAGATCTGTCCCCTTTTTATTCTAAAGCACACACAGCATGGTGAACACAGATTCTCTTCTCCTGGCAGCCAACATTTATATGTACTTGCATGTGACAGTGGCGTCATTATAGCTTAAAATATTGGTTCGCAACAATGCCAGTTGTGCGGGGGTATATGCAGTCTGACTTGTTGCTAATGCTATGGTCTATTACTTGAAGTTGACTTGCTGGTATTTAAATTACTGAGCCTTTTAGAGAATGCACTGATCAAGACTAGAGTGCCTCAAGTAAACTCATGTTCATTTTGTATAATGACTGAGATGGAAAAAGATCCACTGCCTTGTAGCAGTAAATTATTCAAAACCAAAAAATACACATTTGTTTCAAATTGTTCAAGATTAAAAAATCCCTTTTAATAAGGGACATTAAACACAGGAGGCTGCTAATTTACCACCTTATTGTATCACAACACATTGAAATTGACAAGCCTCCTAGTCTCCCACAGGCTACTTTCACCCTGCACGTCTTTATTTATTGGTCAAATTGGGTATTTTTACTGGCCTTTCGCATTATTTTTTTTAAATGTGGCCAATCAGATTTCTGGTTTGAACTGGATTTGGTCATGAACCGACCCTAATGCCCAAAAAAGAGGAGGCCGTTGAAGTTAGCTCTCATTTATAAGTTGATACCAAGTAGGAGGAATCAGACATTATTTATTTTGGCTTTTTCCGTAGAGCAAAGATTGCTCTTCTGGTTCTGAGTGGTGTGTTGATGCAGAGTCGGAGCTTCACTAACACAGATTTCATGCATAACTTCAGGATGTCAGAAGATACTTTTATCTGTTAACGCCTCACCCAAGACTCCCAGCCAGGCAACATTTAGGACTATTACAATAATGTAGGACGAAGTGGCCCGAATCACAATAAATTATATCAGATTCCATGTGATTGATGATGTTCACACTGACACACATGCACGTAAAAAACCAGATCACTTTTACCTGCAATGAGAACACACATAGCCATACTGGCTCACTTTGTACGGACAGAGCAAAGCAGCATTGGCTTACCCTGATTAAAAAGTAATTGACGCCATACATGTCCAGGTCCTGAGCTATTTTTAAATACTCCACCTCAGCGTCTTCCCTGGTTCAAAGACAGGCAGAGAGAAAAAGATAGAGGGGATCCAAGGGAATGAAGAAGAGAAAAGGGTGGGAGGAGAGGAGGGGCAGAAGTGGAGAGAAGAAAAGATCAGACATTTTTTCTTTTGTGGAAAGCATCTGTCATGTGTGTGATCTACAAAAACGCTGGCGAGGGTAAAGACATAAGCACAGAACTGGAAGAGAAAATACACGTATAATTTGCTAAGAGGCTTTAGAGGTCATGCTTGATGGAAGAAAAGACGTGTTCTGATGCCGCCAAGACTCTAAATACTATGATAGAGACATCAATCATTTCAAACTTGTATTTTTCCTCTTCTCCTGTCAGATTTGTTTGGATTTCAGGGTCAACTCAGCAAAAAAAAAAGGAGCATTAGCATACTTTGATGGCAGAGGAAAAATCAGGGCATGCTTCCGCCTAAACTTTTAATCACTTGCTGTTTGATATGGGTGGTGGGAAATTGATGATTTAAGCATCATCAAAGTTTAAAAAGGCAAGATAGCATTATGCCAAGTAAACAAATCTTAACTAGGTTGGACTCTGAATACATTCTGACTTGAGAGTTGGTCACAGGAGACTTGAACGGTAATGCCTGATTAATGCTGTGGGAGTGTAAAGCAGTAGAGTTTTGCTCTATAAAAGGGCATACAGATTCAGCGAGTGACTCAGTTTCTTTGATGTTTTTTAAAATACAGTGTTTACGATGTTTAAAATGAATAGGATTAAATATTTTTTATTGCACAGGATAATAAATGATAATACTATTTATCAAGAACGGTACAAAAACCCAAAACCTGCATAAGACTTGTCATTTTGTTGTCTTTGATGGAATAGTTCTCATCTGAATACAAATGTGCCAGTTTTAGTTTGTTTTTATTTTGGCTGATGGAGGAACAAAAGAAAAGAGGAGATTTTGTGAAAACATGTAATAGTCTACAGCCACATTAGCAGCTCTGTGAGGCTGTAGAAAATCAACCTAAATGCTAATATGCTTACCATGTCGTTAGTACAATCACTGCTTATGTTAGCATGTTTAAACATACAATCGCGCATGTGCACTTCGCACCGCGTCAGCCAATCGGCTTGCTACTCCATATCTGCAAGTCGGACCCAGGTACCCCTCAAAAACACGTCCGTTTGCTATCCTGGCTCCCAAATGGTGGAATGAGCTCCCCATTGACATCAGGACAGCAGAGACTCTGCATATCTTCCGTTGTAAACTGAAATCGCATCTGTTTCGATTGGGTCTTGACAAATAAATGCTTGCAACATGAACATGACTTTCTTGTTGTTCGGAGTTTGAATCTCTATGTTTATTGCACTTATTGTAAGTTGCTTTGGATAAAAGTGTCAGCTAAATGACATGTAATGTAATGCTAAAATGCTAACTAAGACTAAAAAGTACAGCTAAGGCTGAAAATGAACCGTTGATGGGGCTATATGAAAAAGAGCCCACCAATCAATATAATTCCTCCCAAAATGTCCTGAAAAATCCATTCAAATATTGTTAAGACATATTGAGACCTTTTTGTTGTAGGCGAGGAAACTGTCAAGAATTACCAAAGACTGCAAATGTTTGTGTTTCTGTAGCATGGGAGGGAAAATGTATTTGGCATTAAAAGCACCTTTTAATGAAACCCAGCCCCAGCGAAGGTCAGTGACTCCCCTCCTGTGCGCCCACTAGACCGCATCCCTTACTAAACAATTAAAATGCAAAAGATGTGACCACCTACTCCCTCTCTCTCTGCTGGGGTTGAATATGTCATTGATCAGCACCAGTGAGTCAATTATCACTTTCCCAAGTGCTGCGGTTGCTGGCTTTCAGAACTCATTTTCCAGCCCTACACCCCCACCACACACAGGAGTTTAAAGACACTCCACATCCCTCACACTTACTCCCTGTCGATTTTCAACTAAGATCAGCTTAGTAGTGGAACAGAATGAAACAACAGAACAACTGATTTTCATGCTGGTGTCATTGTAGATTTATGTAACCAATTACAGCAACACTATTTCTATAGTCCTTTTCACTTGGATACATTTGCTCCTCACTAAATGCTTCCCTTTTGAAAAATGGCTACATGTGTGTTACATGGTTTTCCTCTTCTGAAAACACATGTTGTTACACTTAATGACTTTAAGCTGCGGAAAGCTGTGCAGTTTGTTTTTGGTGCAGCAATAGGTGTTGGAAATGTCAAACTGTGGATTTATCAACGCTAACATCATTTGTGAAGTCACAGTGACGTAGACCCTTGACCACAAAAATCTAATAATTCCATTCACAAGAATAAAATCTATGTACGTTCAGACCGAGAAAATCCTCCTGCCAAAATGGACTTTGGTTTTGCATAAAACATTTCTTGTGGAACCATTTTTTTTAAACACATCCTGTGTGCACTTTAATTTAAATAGTGCTGATGGATGTGGAACTTCACAGTTCAGTGCAGCATGTTTTACCTCGTCCTGCCCCTGTGCTCCGCGTAACACGCCGTGATCCTCTCCTCCCACATTTCTGCAGTCATCTGGTACAAGTTTATCACCTGAGAGTGGGAGAGACAAACATAAATATAGATGAATGCTGCAGAAAAATACAATCTATTATCACACATTTTGCCTCATCAATGATGATGTGTAATACTGGCTGTCACTCACTCTCTTTGGGAGCAGTTCTTCCTCAGCCAGGAAGCCCGGCTTGTGGACATTGGGGTCGTACTCTCCGTACTGCAAGAGAGAGCAAAAATGCCAAAAGGATTAAAATCCCTGCACACTAATGGCCACTATCCACCTTCCCCTCCAATAACAGGCCTCTCCCGGGAGCTGTTCACAAGATGAAAGCACAGCTTCTGTGAGAAAAAGGGTCTCCTGGAGAATGAATGGAGGCTGGTATGGGTCATTAAAGTGCACCACACACTCAGCGTGTTAGGAGACGCTGTAAGTGATGCTATTAGAAATATCTCCAAGAGAGCCGAGACTGATCACTTATCATCCCGGAGCCCGGATACAAATTAAAACATGCATGTTTGAGGAGAGATATGGATGGATTAGGCATGACTGAGTGGCGGTGGGGAATTTCCTTTGGGCTACTGTAGAACTAGTGGAAGGAGATGAATTATTCATGAAGCTACTGTTTAAAAAGAGTGAGCTATGACTGTAGATTTATGCAAGTAGGTTAACTTGAATTTATACCTATATCTCTGCATTGCTGTATGCTATGAACATGTTTTTTTCAGACGTAGTATTTGAAGTTCTGCCACTGCTTAATGTCATTGCACACAAAATGTAGCGTCACATCTTCAGTTGACCAGTTACCCAGGGAAGACAAAATACAGAAACACAGAAAACAAAGGGATGGGACTTAAATCAAAACCACTTATTTCGATTACACAGTGTTCATGACATTGTATTTGGAAGACATAACACCATTAAGTGCTTACACAAAGACAACAGATTAAAAACACAATTAAGTGAGGATTGATTGCTGTTTAAGAATGGTCTTGCGGCACAAAATAAAAAATAAGTGTTCAAACCACTTTTACGGTTTTAATGTATGTATTATATCTGTTGAGTTACTTTATTATGAGGTTTGATTGGATTTCAGTGTGAGAAACAGCATTATAATAGGCTCAACACAGACTGAAAGCCTGTGCAGCGGTGCAGTGACCAACAGAGTAGAGAAGCTGAAGGCCATTTAATACCGTCCTTTTCCTTAAGTTTCCCCTCAACAGAGCTTAGACTCCCTTCACTTGTCTGTTTGTAACTGCTACATCATTTATGGTAGGGTTTTATGGCACCAACTGGGCTTCCACTCAGAATATTTATCTAACTAAAACACAATTGATTCTCAAAGGACAGCAATGTTTAAACATGTTTAGTCAGAAATGATCCGAACTGGCACTACAGTGGTCGCTGATTATTTAAATATTCTGCTAGTTAATGCATTCCTCACACAGTCCAGTCCCTTTGAAGAAAATCCATTTACAGGACGATAGATAGAAATATAGGTTATGTCATATCAAACCATGAAATGCATTATTGTTGTGGAGTCAGGCCAAATGGTTATTTTTCTTTGCAGCATTGAGGCTACTTCCATAAACGGCTATGAAGTTAAACTAAATATATACCTGGGCAAACTTGGGGGAAAAAATTATGTCTGACGTTGTTTTCTATGTTAGCAGCTTTATCTTTAACAACACCAGGGTTGTTAAGAGAAATGACTCCACAAATATTGGATGGATTAGCATGAAACTCTGTACATGTTTTGATGTTCCCTTGTTTAACAATTTCAGTGACTTTGAATTTTGCCATCATCAGGTCAATATTTATTTTGGTATGTGCAGTACTAATGGCGGTCCCATTAGCCTTATCTGTATTTTGTGTTTAGTGCTAATAACAAAAAGTCAGCATGTTAACACACAACGCTGGTAAACATTACACCTGCTTTAAACTATGTTGGCATTGTTATGGAATCATGGTATTGTATGTTAGTATGCTTACAAAAGTATTTAGCTTAATTCATTGGTGGGGGTGGTATGTATTTACAGTATAACCCATGCTGTATATACAGTATCTACACCAACCAACCCCACATCATAAAGGTTATGCTTTTTGTTTAACATCATACAAACACATTTTTTAAACAACTTTAATCTTTTACTCGATTGAGCACACGCAATCCTGTTAAAATAAGTGATTGTTAATGATGTGTTCTGTTAATCAAAGTGTTGTCAGTGTCTTGCAGCTCACCATGCTCGAGGCTGAGCTGATGAACAGCACCTGCTTATGTAGATGGGCCTGGCTAATTGGACTGTGCCATTCCCCTCAAACCTTGAAGGGTGTTGAAAGATGCCACTTTATCTAACCCACCCATCTTTAGTGTCTTCTCTCCCCTGCACTCAACAATGGACTGGCCAGCATTGGTATAAATTCCTGCAGGGTGGAGAGGAAGCCAGGTTGCTCTTTGGAAGAAGAGCACTCAGCATACTGCCATTTTTGGTTAATAATTAATGATAGGTTCTACCTTGTATCTACAAATAATTCTGCTTTTTTTCATCCTAATTGATTGTGTGACCCATCCTAAATACTGCATATATATTTGGGGTAAATAAAAGAACATATTTTTTCAACCTTTACCTGCATTCCTAGTTTTTAAGTACCCTGTTCCTTCACAACACTCCACATTTTTTCCCTTCCCAGGTGCATGACATGCCTACAAATTGTGACTCACTTGGAATATCTCTGCAGCTATTAGTAAAATATTTTTCAGCCATCTCCATGTCTCATTGTCCCTTGTGGTAATGCTGGCTTAGCCAAGCTGTGGTGGCGCATCAATATGATGTCAGTTGAGTCAGATGTAGGATTTACATAATCTCAAGGCTAATACGACATATTCCATGAGTATTAAATAACATATTGTGTGGTTTGGATTGGAACTGAAAAGTGAAACTCTGTAAAGCTCTAAGCTGTTTACACCGAATGGAAATATATTCGTGTCATATGCTGTAAGGTAGAAAAGAAAACGGATTGGAATACATCTAAAAGATAAACACACTTCAGACTAAAGGCTGCCTCATTCAATTTTCAAAAACGTAGCTTGGGTTTATTGAAGGCACCTGTAAAACACAGTTATTTACAGCAGTGTCATTTATTCCTTTTTGTTTGTTATGTCCCTCCACTCTTGGCTGAACACGCACTCCACGCCCTCTGAGGCACTTCGATTGAGAGAGCCGACCTTACTCCACATTCAACCTCTGCAGAGAGACTCCCTGTGCATTTGTCCAGAGAGGCTGTTTCTTGAAATTCTTGTTCAACACCTCCTTGACGCACTGCACCCACTCAGAATTCAAAGCAGGGGGCTCTAAAAACTCTGCTGATCCACTGAGGCTGAACTGTTCGCTCACAGTGTACACATACAACTATCCACATAAAGGTTAGCATGGTTTTTAAATACATGGAACATTTTATACATTCACAAAGGGTTATTCTCAACTCATGGACATTTTGTTTATTTGAAACCTGGGCAGTGTTTTTAAAAAACTAGTCAACATTTAAAAAGGTGCATTCTTTAATCATACTTCTTAAAAACTGCTGATAAATAATTGATTGGTCACCTTTTTAGGAGTGAACATCCCCCAATGAAAGCTTCTCAATTGTGCAGGTTTATTGCAAATTAGGTGACATCATGTCATTTTGCTGGGTTTTTTTATACATTTTATCATCCAAACAATTAGTCGATTAATTGAAAGAGTAATCTGCAGGTGAATTAGTTGTTAGGTAACCTTGAGAAGCATATGTTTAAGAATAAAATGTGATTGAGGTTATCAGTGTTGAGTAAATGTCATATAACTAGTGTATCGTAGAATGATGCATAAAACCTATATTGTGTACTTAATTACATCATGTACAGTGTTACAAACTGTAGACACCATATTTAATTACTATAATTGTCTTCTAGTTAGTGATGAAACAACATTATTGTTTTGCTGTGGACTGAGCTCTTGTATGTACGTGAGTCTGTGTTCAAGGTGAAGTAAATGTAAATAATTCATTTTTTCACACAAATCCCTCCATTAATCCTATCTTCTATTATCCGCTCTGATCATGCACTCCATTCTCATACAAGGGTGCTTTCATTGCTTCCTGCTGCATGTTCTATAAATGATATACCACTTTTTAATCTCACCGGTAACTGATTACACACACGGATTCTGTGTGTGACTGTGCTTTCCTTAACAGAGCTATGATTCACCTTATTTAAAAAAAAACATAATATATAAATGAATGCCGCCTTGGAATACGCCTTTACTTTTCCTTTTTGCTATCTTCAGGCTGTCATACGATTAAAGATGAGCGAAGGTAACGAAGTAGATCCCACTGCGTGACTCACAGGCTGCAGCTCATGAGTAGAGAAAGAGAAGGGGAAAGTCTGCCAAAACCCTCTCAGCAGCTGCACTGCTAAACAAGTACCTGTCTTCCCTTTACAACACCAATTTACTCACACTGGCTTTAATCAAAGTGGACCGCTGATTAAATGAAAACAGATTGTGGCCCCATATCTTTTTCTGTTTCCAGATCGAGCGCGCTGACAGCCGAGAGAGCAAGTTGCCAGCTCATTTTCAGATGTTCCCTTATACATGCGTCTCTTCGAACAAGCCCTGTTAAATTGGCACGGGTGAAAGTGAGTCTCTGAGGACTCTTGGCCAAACCTTTGAGGTAGAGCTGTGGTCTCACTGGAGCCTGTCCGCCTGTCAGATATCTGCACCTCGGTCTGCGTATCCTTACTTGGGGATTTCAGTGAGATGGGATTCCTTCAACCAAAACGGCTGAGATCGCTCGAGGTTTATTAAGGGAGCTTTTTCCTGTGAAGTGATTTCCATAGACTTCAGGTGACTTGATGTTTGATCCTTGATGAATAAATCAATAACTATTTGTAATGTAGAAAGCTCACACAGGTTAATACAGTTTATAGTGCTCTTAAAGTGCAACTGAAATGAATTTTCATCTATCATTCAAATGAAATTTTGACTTTTTCTTAAACCATCAATCCAACTTGAACTAAATTTTCCGGGCATAACTTGTTAAAACGGCCATTTAAAAGTGTGAATTATGTGGCCTTGGGTGCGAAATTGGCCATGTGACCGTGACGTCATAGGGTTGACTCCCTTATTTGCTGGTATGGCTGGCTGCGAAAACAACATACATTTGATGGACCTATATCTCATCAAGGAACCAAAATTCTGATACAAACATCAGCAGGTCGAAAGAACACACCTCTAACATTATGTGGAAAAACTTTCGTTGAATTTAAGCCACACAAATCGATTTAATATCTATATTGTAGAGGCTCTCTGCACCTCCCGTAGGCTATGGGTAGGCTAATGGAAATGAAAGAAAGTTACCATTTTCGGCACAGGATCGGCGGGCACAAAACAGCCATCGCTTCTACTACACGCTTATTATTATTAAGATGTTATCAATCAAATGACACAATAGTGTATGTTTGCTGTGGTAAACTGGAAAAGATTTGAACATGCCGGTTTCGCAGGTATGGCATTCTGCTGCGCTGTCTTTGACACGTTGAAACCTAACGAAGTGGCACTTTGAAATCCAGCCACTTAAAAAAAACTTGTGTGATAATAACATGGTTTTAATGTAAGCTTAATAAACAATGGCGTTATCCCCATTATTATGCCGAAATGTATCGATCAACCAGCTACATCTACCTTAGTTCATTTTGTTTATGGCAACGGTTGACAAGGAAGATGCTTTGCTTTGACGCAGGCTCAAGAGTATTTTCTCAGAAGCGAACAGTAAGCGAACACTATTATATGTATATTAAAAAAACAAGTCCAGTAATGTCAGATCTGGAAATTTCCGAAATAAGTGAAAGGAGCGAGACAGATAGTTCTAGTAGGCCTACAGATACAGATGGTGAGTCTGTGGAGTCGGACTATGTTGGTGCCTACCAGGATGAGCCGTTAGCCCTACCGGGCGAAAACGAGCGTCGACAACAAGAGGTCGACGAGGATGGCATTTCAGTCGTGGCGCTGGATGCACGGTTAAAAGGAGAAATCCCCCTAAACGAATGGTGAGAAATGGTGTTGGTTTTCATTTCGTTTTAAGATGAAGGCTGGTCTTGTAGTCTCTCAAAGACCTTTTTATTCATTCGGTTTTGTTGTGTTACTAGGTGCAAGTGTAACCAGTGCAGAACTGATCTGCTGGAAGATGCCAGGGAGTACAGGTGTTGCAGGGAAGTCGGGCCAGCCATGGGCAAGCTTGAACATACATCCTGTATTACACAGCACCAGGACTTCAAAGACCTGACAAAGAGGGTGGTGCTGGAGCAAGTTGGTCCAGTGCTGCGAGACAGGCAGGGTCGCCCTTACCGCCGACAAGCTGGACAACATATCAATGTGTAAGATATTTGTAATTACACTTTCAGATGACATAGGCATCATTCTTTATTCAGCAATCAGAAAAACTGTCTACTCTACTTTACTTTGAAAAAACAAAGTGCATTGATTTACAAAATATTTAAAATGGTATTTGCATGTATTCACAAAACGTTTCAAACTGTTACAGGTATCTGAGAGCAGTGGCCTACAGGTGGGTTGTCCGATGGATGTGTGGCTACCTCGGCTGGGAACATACACGACCCCTCTCCGCATGTGTCTACCACAGATACCACCTTCAGTGAAGCTGCTATTTTTGCAACTAACACCATTTGGCCCTCCAGCAACACAATATTTTCCACCGTGCTTTGATGTCTTAGACATAGACGCCGCCATTACAGTTAGACTACTAGAACTTCTGTGTCAACCCTATGACGTCACGCATAAAAAAATGAATTCGCACAAAAAGACAAAATGTGGCTCCTTTTGAGCCCGTTTTAACATGACTTCCCGGATAAATTATTATCCAGACAATATCTCATTTTAATCGCAAGGCTTAGAACCTTTAGAATCAGCACCCAAAACTGTGAAATTCCAACAATTAAAATTTGTTTCATAAGTCCTTTAAAGAAGGCTTGATGCAATCCTAATTAAAACAAGTGACCCCAGAAACTAAACAGAAAAGCACATAAACTCTTATTCAAAGAAATAAAATGACCAAAAATTAACCTGGACTAAAAGATGACACCTGAATCAGTCTAAAAAGGTCAGTTTTTAGTTGGATGGGACAATACAACATTAAATATAATTCTAAATATACTGTCACCAAACCCCTGGCACAATTATCTGCCTCTACTGCTCACACCATCATACACACCTCCAGGCTGACACACATCTTAACAATGTGTATGAGCATTCACCACAGGGTCAATGTGATCAGATGCCTGAAAAACCTCAAACAGCCTATTTAAATGCAAAGGTGCGGTGTTTCTACTCCAGGCTTCTTCATGTTTTAGATCCACATCATGTGCAAGCACAGCCATCAGACAAAGGGAGCTCATTTCATCCCCCTCTGTCTGAAATGTTGTTCATTTAGTCACTACGCAGAGTTCGTGCAGGGTTCCTGCAAGGCGAGTGAAATACAGGATTTTACGAATACCATTTACTTACAGTTAGGGTACATTTTTCCCAAATATATTGCAAAATAAAAATGTCCCTATGTTGTTGCCAGCTAGCAGACAGCTCATCTGCAAGCGACCGAGAAAATAGAATGTGTTGTTGGTTCCACTATCAAGATCCAGGCGACTGTAACGTGAGAAACATTCTGTAAATGATTTTAAAAATGTATCTATTCTGAGATTTTATGGTGTAATGTCAGACAAAAAACACTGATACAATTCTATGTCCTATGTATTTGCATTGCTTTTTAAAAGAGGACATATAATGGTCATTTTCCGTTCATATTTGTATTTTGTGCCTCTACTGTGACATGTTTAATGCTTTAATGTTCAAAAAGCTCTTTATTTTTCTCATGCTGCCTGTGCTGCAGCACATCTTTCCACCCTCTGTCTGAAACCAGAGCCCAGTCTGCTCTGATTGGTTAGCTGAACGGCTCTGTTGTGATTGGTAAACCGCTTAGACATGTACCCGCCCTTAGCCTATCACGTATAATGTGTTGGAGCGCTAGCCAATAGAAGCATTAGTGGTACAAAGAGATGTCACTTAGTTACGACAGAAAATAAAGGAGTCCAATGGAGGGAACTTTGGGATGTCAGCCTTTGCAGACCATTTACATGCATGAATACCTATAACACACTACAGGAAAGCAAAACCCATAAAATCATAATAGGCCAAGACATTTCTGGGGCATACTCAGGAACCCTAATAAATAAGTTGAAAGTACAATTAATTGTCTTAACAGAACAAAAACAGTGCATGCACAACTTCAAACATTTCACCAACATGCCTTCTGACCTCATACACCATCCTAGTTTTACTGATGAAGACCCCCCCCCCCCCCATTTTTATTTATCGTTTATTTGGTAGGGACAGATACAATATACATCTAACCACATATTGGGCAGCCCCCTGCTCCCAACTCAAAGGGAGGGATCCAATTTCTTTACACTTGGTGGGGCTGACATCTCTTCTTCAGTACACTGTAGGTGAGAGCCCAGGAGGCCGTAGCTTCACCAGGGGCTACGCTGTAATGAAGGTGTAATCCTGAGGTCAACTTGACACTATTATTCGGCTGCACCTTTTCTCCAGTAGCTTTTGTATTCTGTCTTTAATGAAACGGGATTCAATCCGAAATCTGCTGGGACGCTGCTCAAACCACTAGGCACTGCCTCAGCCGAGGTGTTTATTCATTAAACAGTTAGTTCCAGAGTACCTATGGTCCTCGATTTAAAAAAAAATGCATTTCCTGCCTTGAGCACTCCAGGAAGATAAAAAAATCAATACTAAAACTTACAGGTGAAGTAACTTGTGGCCTAATGTGTTCCCCTCTGGTCCTTTTAAGGGCTCGGACTGAAGAGTTCTGGATCAGTTTTGGGTGATAAATGTATGTTTTAGGGAGGAGGGACCAGGCATTAGAAGATTATAATAAACAAACCACTGGTGATAAGGCATGCAGTCTCCCTGCACTGTTCTGAGGGACAAAGAAAGGCACAATGTACTTTTATCAGAGGAAGAAAAAAGTGAAATGCATGTCATTTTAAGAAAGTGGCTACTGGATATTGCAGTTTGTTTAAATAAATAGTCATCTACAGCCGCAGAGAACTCACTACCCAAGATGTAATGAGATATAAACCAGCTGACGCAAGCTCCAGACAGGCGACTACATATTTCTTGGGTCAAAGTAATTTGAACTCAAATGATGACATGAAGCTCAGGTAGGGTTTATTTAGATGTATTCCCTGAGCTGGGATAGGCCTGAAAACAATCCCATCCTTCAGCAGTTACAGAAAGCAAAGTTCAAAGTAAATGTACATACACCATTAAAGAACACATAGATGAATTAATACATGGACGGAGGGATTGCTCTTTAGTTCCAATGAGCACTGACCTTAGCATGGACGGCGTAAGAGGCCAGCAGCACGGAAGGCCTCAGGTGGACAGTGAATCTCCTCCTCCAGGATATTCTTCTTCACCTGAGGAGGAAACAAATGCAATTACTTTTAATGCACAACTCATCTTTGCATGTTTCCACCTGAGTAAGAAGCCCTTTTCTGTCCTCCCTAAGCCCGCCTTAGAACCAGCTCTGTTTGATGTGGGTTCTAATTATAATCTCCTTTAATATGAATATTATTTATATAAACATTTATTTATTTTATTTTTTGGGGGCTGTATTTCTTTCTTTATTCATGTAGCAAAAAATGGCTTTAGTGTTTAATGCAAACGATAAAGCATGTTTCTTTGTTTTTGTTTTATTTATAATATGCAAAACAAAATAGATGTGTATTTATAACAAAGAACACATATGGACAATTAAAGACATTCAAAAATAAGTAAAAGAAAAAGCCTTGTTCATTGTCTTACACAAACATCGTCTCCAAATAAAATGTATATTGTGGTAGTTTGTTTCCCTCTTGAGTGGTCTGTTTTTCTGTCAGGATTACCTACGGGCCCCATTATAGGCAAAGGCTGAAGGGACAAGAAATAACCAAAAACATTTTAGAGTGGATCTGAATCCTGCTGCCGATATGCAAATTGGTTCACTTCTGTCCATATTGCGAGAGAGGACATTTGCACTGCATAGATGAAAATGCTGTTACATAGTGGGAAATTAATGGGAACTCCTCCCTCTGAAGTCAGAGCAATCACCTCAAATCAAATATCATATGAGGTGAAGGAGCTGAAGCTGACTGAAAGGTGATCGTACTCGACTGAAGCACAATGAGAATAAGACGTGATACCTTAGAGAGAAGAGAGTCAGTGTAGGGTGGAAATCAACTTTCAAACATCTGTGCCTTCGACGGCTCTAATTGTTTTTCATTATTCCCACGCTGACCAATACAGAAACAATATAGAGCTGTAACTGTTTTTAGGTTAGCCAAAAACCAACACCATAGGATATGCTGCAAACCCTAACCCTGAGTAAATAAGCTCTAGCTATGCTGCTACAGCTCACTGGTGCTTTCTCATTTTAGAGAGGTCTGAAAGTCGGAACTTTACCAAATAAATATTCTTGAGTATCATAGCCACATGGGGACCTATTATGCACCAACTATGTACCTAAGCCAACATCATTGTAGCTGCTCCAGGAATATCCGCTTGCGATTACAGTATAATGACATGAATGTAACGCGCCGGTTCTCGAAAAGCTTCAAATCATAATTAGAGAGGGCCGCCCATTTTCCTAATTCATCTTTTTTCTGTGCTGTAGTTAGATTTAGAAGCTGTGTGTTTATATACTCCAATCATTAAGAGTGACAAATGAAAGGTTTAGGTCTGCGGTTTAGAGCTTATGTACGGAGTGGTACAAGTCCATAGGGGGTTGGCCTGGGAACTGGAAGGTCACCAGTTCAAGTCCCCGAAAAGACCTAGTGCCACCGTGGTGTCCCTGAGCAAGACACTGGTTACCTACACTGCTCCCCGGGCGCCGTACATAATGGCAGCCCACTGCTCCTAACACTAGGATGGGTCAAATGCAGAGACCGCATTTCGTTGTCCTAGTACTTGTACTCTGTGCAATGACAATAAAGTTGAATCTTATCTTATCTTATCTTATGTTGACTCAACTGTCAAGGATCATAACATGAATTCTTAAAATGGGTGGAAATCCCCTTTAACAAGCTCCCTCCAGATTAAAAGAGCAGGAGTCACTACAGGAGCTCTGTCACCTGTCAGACTAATTGAATCACAAAACTTCCAAACGGCATGCAGCACACAAAGCCGGATCGCAAGGTGAGTCACTCCCAACTTGCTTCAGCCGTAATGGGCGATTTAGTGCTTGAAACCTAATAATTTACAAAGCCGGTCTGTCGTCTTTGTTTTGAACTAACTGAGGTGTGGAGCCAGAGGTGACAGCCCCTAATTGTGGGGAGTGCTCAGACACAGAGGCTGCAATCTGGTTTACAAATGTTGTGATGAAGATGTGTCTGTTTGTGTAAGAGGTCTTAAGTGTGTGAGGGGTGTGTGTGTGTGTGTGTGTGTGTGTGTGTGTGTGTGTGTGTGTGTGTTTGTATCCGGGTCGCTGATCATTTCCGATAAGCGCTAATCCAGCTGTCACGCCTGTGACACTATCTGAACCGAGGCCTGCGCCCGACATTGTGGGAATTAATGAGGGCAGAGTAATATGGAGACAGGGATTCTTCTTCCCTTGTAGCTGCTTTAACTGTTGAGTAATTTGTCTGCTGCTTTGTTCTCTTTAAAGCAAGGTCTCCTCATAAAACAAATACATTGCTTCAACTAGCTTTAAATGGATTAAGGACACAAGAGATACTTTTTTATATACCTTAAGTACATAAGTGCCTCCATCCGAACAACATAAGCGCACTGCTTTCTCAAAGCATATAACTAAACCAGCACAATGGTCTATAAGTGCTATCGGGGGATGAGCATCCCATAGAGAATATGTCATTAACTGGGCCAATAACTGAGCCTTTAAATCCTAATTGGTAATTGATAAATGTGGCTGGTAGCATTGGACGACAGTTACAAATCTCATCTCTTGTGAGCAGGAATGGCTCTGCAAGAATCTCCCAGGGAGCTTTAAGAGGAGAGAAAGGGCTGCGGGAATATGTCGCGCATTGATTCCACATGGCTGCACACTATCAGACTGGAGACAATGGGAAAAGTGTGTTACAGAGGGCTCTGCTCGACAACTTGTTAGAAACTCTGTGGACGCGTGCCCCCTGTTGGCACCGGATCAGAATAGAGAGGAAGTCGCAAATACGGCACATCAGCCCGGTGTCGATGGTGAATTCGTGTTGAATTTATTTAAAGAGCATTTTGAGAGCTTTGAGGTGTTGAATATCTCACACACCAATTTCTTCTTAAGCATTTATTTCATCTCATCTTGTTCCTCAGAAACATAACACCAACACCCACAGGTTTTTCTTTTAAAGTCTTGAACATAGCACCCCTCTAGGAAGATTACGATCAAAGGAAGGAGAGGTTTAAAGAAAAAAAAAAGGTTTCTGCCCACTAGCAAGTGTCTGCCCACTAGCCAGCCACCAGGCAGTTATCCACCGCTTCTCTTAAAAGGCATGTTGAGTTTCAGGTTTACCTGTGAAGCCTGCAGCTATTTCAATTTAGAGAGCAGCAGAGAAAGAAAAGAATGTGTCAGTCAGAGGTAAGAGTACAAAGAACTGTCTCATTCTGGCATGAAAGACACAAATGAAATAGATAGGATGGTAACAAGATAAGTAGTTCAAGAGAAGATCCAGACACACAAGAGCAAAATGAGGTTAGCTAACGTATTATTATTTATCATTTAAATTGGATTGAAGTTGAAATGAGGAAAACAAAACTGTACCTATAAGCACAGTGATAGACATTATGTACCTGTAGGAAGAAGAGATGCTGTGTGATATCCTGCACAAGCTCCTCTTCAGCATTTTCAGGGTAAAACTTGGCCAGGAAGTGAAGAGTGATTGGTTCCTCCTTTGGTACCTCCTGATCCAGAACCTACAACAATGACCCAAAGAGAAGAAATCAATGCATTTCAGTTTTTCTTTATCTACAGTGTTAACCGTGGCTGTTAAATGACCAGTGCCTCATTAAATCCCTTACCCTCTTTTCCATCTTCAGCCAAGCAACTGTGTCCTTGATGTCGTACCGGAGTCCAAAAAACCATGTCTCTCTCAGCCCCAGAGTTTGACACACAAAGTCAAAAAGGTCTTTCCCTTTCCACTTGACCTGAAACACATAAAGGATTAAGTCTTATTCCATTTACTCAGAAGAGAAAAACAAAAACTACAAAACACTACACCCTGTAGAGCTTATTGTCGACAGTAAACTTGGCTGCAAGCTTCTGTCAAGTGCATTCAAGGTTAGCATGTGTGTGTGTGTGTGTGTGTGTGTGTGTGTGTGTGTGTGTGTGTGTGTGTGTGTGTGTGTGTGTGTGTGTGTGTGCGTGTGTGCGTGTGTGTGTGTTAAACCCCCTAGAAATAAGGAAAACAGCTTCACAATACAGCAGGAAGAGCAACTAAGGGAGAATCAAATAATCCTGTGCAAGGGGTGTATGAACACTTTGTCTATATGACCAATACCCGCTAAATGCTGTTTACAAAACCCATAATTCATACAATTATCATCCCAGCACAGAAAATAGAAACCTGCAACTAACAGTCTGCTGCTCTGTGTAATTACCAAGTGCAAACCTTGATGGGGTTCCTCCCCTTTAAATACAGAGGGGGGTGTGTGCCAGTCATTTCCATGTCTTTCAACTCTGCTTTATCATCAACCAAATCATATGCTTAACGATAAAATACTACAGGAAGGCCCAAAATACATTAAAAACCAGCATAAATCTGTGTGTTTTCAACCTCACACTGGAGGAGAATTCACACAGCACTGCGACAAGTCCAATACTGCATCGACTAAAGCGTTCATGATTCCATTGCTGCATAGGACAGAGAGAAATATAACAGAAATCCTCTCCTGTAGAATAAACCAACTATACACATTGCGTTTGATCATGGTTACTTGCTGCCATCTAGTGTCCAAAGTGAAACTCTATATTAAATGTGACCATTATCGCTGTTGTCTCCAAGACAAAGCGTGTCAACACGTCAACTCAGATGTCATTACAGATTATGGAAATGCATAGAATACGGTTATAGTTGCAATAAACAGCATGGTAATTGGTATCCCAGTCAGCAGGAGAACTAAGATGCCTTTGTTGTTATGGTCAGGAGAAGCTTTTCAGTAGTTTGAATACAATAATGGTAATTTTCTGAAACACTCATACACACCTCGCAGCTGAACTCCATGTCTGACTCCATTGTGCAGATCCTGACGTTAAAGTTCTTGGCTTGTTTTCTTAGCAATGAGTTGAATCCCAATTTCGCTGCTAAGGCACTTGCCATGGTGAATAGCGTACACAATTACTATTTGCAAAGTCCTACAAACGAAGTGAACCTTCAAGGCATTATGTCTGTTACACTATAAGTCATAGACAGTCGAGGATGTGCATGTGACTGTTTACGCTAGCTCCTTCAACTATCAATTATATATGTTTAAAACAAGTTTCATTAAAGTTTACATGAGGCTTTCACTGACATCATATTGACGTATGAATGAAAAGTACAGACACCATGTTTAAATGGTAGTATAATGTAATATCGCCTTAGCTACAAACCAAATAAGTTTACATTTAGCATGAGCAGATGAAAGTGTACTGTCGTATATTTGCTGCTAACGATAGCTAAGAAGTGCAAAAGTAACTAAGTAACTAACGTGTACATTACAAACCCATTTGTTGCGCTAAAGGTATACGTTTGTATAACTTTAAATCCGTTGATGTATTCTTCAAAGCGTCCGAAAAAAAATATTAAAGCAATATATATCTTCTGGACAGTTCAAAACACTTCTGTTGCTGCACTTTAACTCGAAGCGATAGCTACCTGCTGCTAACCATTTGTTATCAAGCTCATCCTAAAAGCAATGCTGCATTCAAGTACCGTCAAGATCTTTGTAATAACATCGTAGTGCGATGTTTTAGTTGCTGCTTTTTTTCCTTGTATGATGTGATTTCAATAGAAATAGCTGAGAGTTTTTAAGGGTTGGCAACAAAAACTAAAAAAATAATGATGGTAGCCTTTTGGGATCTTATAGCCATTTTTAATTGTTTTCGGACAAAAAAAATGCCAATTTACTATTAAAAAAAAGTAATTGAAAGAAAATATATATTGTTATTAAAGAATGAATCAGATGCAAACCTACTTATTATTCGTAAATATTAATTTCCCTTTCAGGCAGGTGATAACGAATACTGTAGAACAAAACAATCGGTTTTGGTAACAGGTCATCACAAGTTTTTTTATTCTTTTATAAAGAAATTACCTATCTTTTACCTATCTGTGACAAACATGTTTTTGACACAGAAAATGGACATGATACGAGTGTGGACTAGTACCTTAAAAATTGTGTTTCATTTGACTGCTGAGGAATTGATATAGTTTTAGTTTATTTTATGATCTATGATTTAAAAAAATAAAACATAAATCTCGAGCGTCCAAGGAACCCTGAAGGTGGCATAGCTTCCCTTCGCCTGACGCAACAACCAATCACAATGCACTATACTTCCCTTGCCCTTCCTCTAGCCATGCCCCCTGCGCCATAAGTGGGTGGCGCCTGTTCAATGAGGTAATCTGGGTAAACAGTAAAGATGGCGACGTCTGTAGTCGCAGAGGGGCAACAAAGTCTAAATGGGATTATATCCGACCCTCAATCTAAAAATTTGACCGACCTGCCGACCGAGTTGCTTGAACACATCCTGTGCTTTCCAGTCCTCAAAAATGTCGACATTTGTAACGTCTCCTGCTGCTGCAAGCGGCTACACGACGTTTGCCATGGAAGGGGGAAGGTCTGGGGACACCAGTACAAACTCAGGTGCTGTGATTTCTCGGTGCTATATCGTCGCAGTTAGTGCTTTTGGTGGCTATTTACCACTGTTTACCAGAACGATGCTGACTTTTCTTTATTATTTGTCTTATTTAGAACCCTAAATTGCTCGTTGTACTTAAAGATGGCTCCTTTACTGCGAACTCACATGTAGCTGTCATCCGTTGACATCCTGCTGATGCACCAAATGCATCACCCCACCAGGCCAGCAGCAAGCTATCTTTGGAGCCTGTATATCTGCGCGTTTGAACATTTCACACGTTGCAGCTTATATTCCTTTTTACCGAAAACTGCCAATAATTAATTTGTGTGACCTTGAATGTAACATGTTATCTGTGAACTGCAGGAGAGTGCAGCTCTTGCCAAAAGCTCAGCTCTCCTCCTGACCGACTTCGCTGTCACTCTCCTGATTGCTTTCCTTTGTACAAATAGAAAACCATGCATGCATCAGGGTGATATATGATTTCATAGACATCTCATATAGTGCTTCAGGCATTATGCTGCATTATGAACATGCACATTCACTGGAATATCAATTTTACTGCCTTCATCAACAGATGGCCAAGATTGCAGAGGTTTTATCGTCAAAATGAGTGCTGCGACTGGCTCAGAGAATACAAAACACGCCATAGAGTTGGCATACAAATACGAAGGACGGTGGAATCAATTTCTAAGAGATTCTTTACAGAAGTCGTAAGTTATCCGTTTATACTATTGAACATGTCAGACTGGATATCAGCCAGTGTTTGATACATAAATAAACTGTTTATTACAGAATAGAAAAAGCAATCAGTCTAATGAGTTGAATCAGTACATTTTTTATCCGTAGATGCGTAAATGCATTTGTCTGTGTGTGAGATTTGTACGCCCAAACTAACCAAGAGATCTGTACTTCAGCCTTGCGTTGGCCAGGTGCTCGGAGACAGCTTTGCAGAGATCGAGTCGCTTGGGATGCCAGAACACTTTTGTGAAGACGAGCTCCTCTTCATACTCAACTCGGACAAAAGGTAAGCGCAGCAGTGTGCACATGCAGTACAACCTTAAACCTGCCACTGACTGCATTTTGCAATCATTGTTGATCTTGTTAATCCTGATTACGTAAAATGTTGTTGTGTTGCACATTCACCCAATGGACCAATAATGTGTCTCTCTTTCATTCTGCACCCTTCCTTAGTAAAAGCTTGACTCTGAAGTACTATGCAAAGAAAATCCTTTACTTCCTGAGACAACAGAACATCCTGAGGAGTTTGAAGACTTTCCTGGAGCAGCCTGCTGGGCAGCAGTCAGCTTTAGAGGGTGAGGCATGAATACATGTCAAACTACACAAATTGCACTGTTTAGCATCCAGTGATTCAACTTATTCAGATTGATTAGCATTTTCACATTTCATTTGTTTTGCTTTTGTGTTTAATTTTCATAATGATGTCCAATTATTTATCCCTTCCCTTGCTCTTGCCGGCCTCTCTAGGTGCTATACTGGTGGATCAGTATTGTAACCCTCTGGCTGAGGTAACACTGAACAGCATATCAGCGCAACTCGATGAAATTGCAGAAAAAGTGAAGAAGATGCTGAAAATCAAGAACTCCTCTCACCCCAGTCTGCGCATCGCTCAAGGTGGGCTTTCAATAACAAAAAAAAAATCATCAGCACTTGACACTTAGCCCATATGCTTCTTTTTTATGTACATTTATTGAAATAATACCATTTATATTTGGGCCATATGTTTCAGCTGCTCAAGATGTTCCCTTTCAGCCATAGTTATTAAGTTTATTTCTCATTTTTTGTTTATTATATAGGAGACTGTTTTATCGTGGAGGACTTTGAGCTCCAGAGGCAAGTGGTGTGTGCCCTAAACTCCGTCCTGTTTGAGCAGCTTCAATACAAAGGCAACGAGTTTGATTACTACAACCCTCTCAACTCTTACATCCACCAGGTAGATCTTTTGAAAACTATCTTGTAGCTAGCTTTTCAATTATTTGTATTAACCATTCAAATGTTAGGACTCACTTGGCCATGTTTCTGTTCATTTAGGTGCTACTACGCCGTACAGGTATTCCCATAAGCCTCTCGGTCCTCTACATGACATTAGCCCATAAACTGGGAGTTCAGGTGGAACCTGTCAACTTTCCCAATCACTTTCTGCTGCGATGGTGCCAAAAACCAACAGGGTAAGGTTTGAAAATAACACATGTTAAATCCTTTTGGAAATCGTCTTCAGTGTAGAGCTGCCATTTACATGATTTCTTGAACCAACCAATCAGGCAATGAAACACCATTGAGATAATCTTTGGTCTAAGGGTTTTGTGTCCTTTTGGTTTCATACAGTTTAATTCTGTTTTTTCATTTCCTCTTCTCATCAAATCCTAGTTCCAGTTATTGTCAGCTATATGAAATAAATGTTCAAAATCCATATTGTTTTATAGTATATTTTTTATTTTTAGGCAGCACAAACTGAAATCTGAGAAATGTTAAGCTATTTTGAATCTCTTTTTGGTATAAATTTGAATAGAACTAATTCAATTTTACTGTTCACTTGAATGGATGTACCTCAGCTGATTCTGTTGCATTGTAGTAACAGGGCACATTAAAAACAGAGCAAGCAATGCAGTCAATTCCAAACCAATATCAAGATATTGCTTTATCACTACTGTTGTATTGTCACATTATTGTAAACGTTTTACAGTCCATTGTGTCAGAATTACAAGCATACTAAGCTGCTTTGTAGTTATTACGACACTTTGTGATTTCTGTAACATATATGTTTGTTTCATATCTGAATTTACTGCACTTTTGTACCTACAGGAGCGAGGACATCTACGACTTTGTATACATCGATGCCTTTGGTAAAGGCAAACAGCTGACAGCCAAGGAGTGTGAGTACCTGATTGGCCACCAGGTGACGGCAGATTACTACAGTGCCATCAGCACCACAGAGGTGCTGCTCAGGATGGTGGGAAACCTGCTGAACATTGGCAAAAGAGGGTAAGAGAGACTAAACATCTGACTGTCACTACTGCGTGTTTTTTTTGTTGTTTTTTTTAATGGATTGTCAAGGCATAAGAAGCTATTAAATTACGTCTAAAATTAAATGAATACCTTGAATGCATCACAGAATGAAATGACTAAATGAATGTAATGTTTTGGTTGAATTATATCACCCTAACTGTGTGGTTTTCTTTAAGGGAGGGCAATGAGAAATCCTACCAGCTGCTGAGAGACTCTCTTGACCTTTATCTCACTATCAACCCGGATAATGTGCAGTACCTGCTGCTACAGGCACGCCTCTACTTCCACTTGGGCATTTGGCCAGAAAAGGTCAGGACACACAACCGGATGCTTTTTTAAAATAATGCTCTGTAAAATAAAGTATTACCTTTCATTCAGTACAAAGCACTTACTATAGAGTGCTGCAGGAATGCGACCTGGCACCCAAAATTGAGTCAGCACTTTGTCCCATCATCTTGTCAATGGTCAATTTCTATTTAAAGGTCTGAAGTAAGTTGTGGCTAACACACGCTTCAGAGATTTAACATCTGTTCTACAGCATCGAGGAGGGACAATGTAGTTTTAACAGCAGTTCACATTTTTAGTAAAACAATAATGATTCCTTTGACCGTTTGTTAGGTTAACATATTATGTTCTTTGACCTAATAAAGGTCAGTAAATACCCCACTCGTGTGTTGAAGTTTCTAAACTACATGTCATCAAGGAAAACACTAGAATGCCTTTGGCTTAGTGGCGGTGATGTTAAGTTATGCAACCGTGTCGTTGTACGTTCACAGGTTAATGTTAGCTCTTTCCTTTTTGCATGCACATTAATCATTGGACATCCCATTGGCATTTTGGTGATGCTAACTTTCAAGTAGGCTTAAAAAACATATGATTCCTGCAGTACTCTATAGTATTTTAGGGCTGGCAAATATTGAGAAAGTTTTATATCGTGACATATTTGAACAAATAGCTCAAAATCGTTTGAGTAGAATATTGTTGGTTTGACTTTTAGTGTTTTTTATTATTTTTCTAATCATCAGTAATGTGGATTTAATGACTAAGCAGGTAAAGACACATATTAGTACTGCTCAAACAGTCTGGTATGTTCAGAAAATGACATTACTTTCATGTTTGACGCAGGCTTTAAACCAGAAATGACAACACTCATAATATTAACAATACTCCAAATCCTCTGTCCCAGGTGCTAGACATCCTGCAGCACATCCAGGCGTTGGACCCCTCCCAGCACGGGGCAGTGGGTTACCTGGTGCAGCACACACTGGAGCACATCCAGCACAAGAAACATCCTGCTACACCCGAGGTGAAGAAGCGCAGCGCTCCAGAGCACGTGGAGGTCCAGTATTCAGTCGGCCTCATCATGAAACACAAGAGGTGGGTCACACTAACATGCAGTACAACAATCCTTCTGTTTGCAGTCTTCTCATAGTGCGTTTCCATGTGTTACCCCAGGTCGGGATATAACTGTGTGATCTACGGCTGGGACCCAAAGTGCACCATGAGTCAGGAGTGGATCACCACCATGAGGGTCCACCAGCTGTCCAGCGGGGCCAACCAGCCTTTCTACAACGTCCTCGTACAGGACGGGACATGTCGCTACGCAGCGCAGGGTAAGAAAAATACAAATCCATCAGTTCCCAGTTATGTCTACTCTTCCAATAAGGGGTTGCTAGAGTCCTTTTTAACACCCAGATGACGCAAGCATATTTATATACACATAGTATTGTTGGTATTTTGGGAGAATATGTCGGTAACACTTTCTAAGCTGTACTAATGAAACATAATCTGCTTGTAGGCTTTATAATTATAGTTATGAGCTGAAGTCATAATTATGAGTTCTCCTAGTTATTCATCATGCTTTAAAACAACAATCATAACACATTACATAGCATTTCAAAATGGCTCAACAGGTAAAATACTTCATAGGTGCTGTTAATTAAGGCCATTGATTGACTTACGTTTCAGAATCTGTATTTATTACAAGCAGCTCTAATGTTTTATCTGCTTATACCATCAGCATTTTTATGAATTCATCCTCAAGTGCCTAATGACCACTAAGGATAATTTGTCATAACATTATACCTGTGATAATATTAACTTTAAAGCAGTGATTATATTGCATTATAAGAATGATTTGAATGTATTATATAAAGATTATAATGCATCACATGTATGGGAATGTTTAAATATTATGACCCTTGCGAAGAAAATGTCAGTAGGTGACAAATACAGTATAAGGATTGTGACTTTATAAATGCTTCATACTGTTTAGAGCTTTATGGATATTAATGAGTGATTAACACTCGCTGTTAGAAATGTATAATACATCCTTAGTATATTTATAATTATTTTAGACATGGAGCTCATCCGATCAAAGCAGCAGCTTAATTTCATATTAATTAAGAAGTGTCTCTTTAAGTCCATTTAAATCAATATTTTATAATGCCCCCCTCTCCTCCTTTGAGAGCTCTTAACCCCCACTTAAGAAAGCTCCTCCATAATAGGTTGACATATACTTCCTTGTGCTTAACTGCTCACTGCCAAAATTACACAGCTTTCTTATTATGGTTTGGACCTGTTATCTTTGCCCTCTCCGACACCTTAACATGCACCTTACTGTTCCCTGCTAACCCTGAGGAAGTTTTATATTGATCAGCCCCTGTGCTCTCATGTGCTGCTGCAGGAACTTGAAAGACATAAAGCTTGTGATGCCAAAATACATTTTCATTTGACATTTAAAAGTTGTGTGTTTGCCCTGGTCTGGTATGTATATAAATAATGCTGGTGACTTTTTTTCTTTAATTAGATGTCTTCTTTCATCTACTCAGACTCGGTTTGCCTTTATCCACATTATCTCTTGTCAGACACTTTTTAATTCTTGTTCCCCAGAGAACCTGGAGCCTCACTCGGCCCCCCTGGAGATCGGCCACCCAGAGGTGGGACGATACTTCTCGGAGTTCGCCAACGACCACTACTTTGCCAACGAAGAACTGCAGACACGATACCCAGAGGACATGGTGGAAACTTTGGCCACAGTGCAGGAGCTTTACCACAGACTGACGCCGGGCTCTGGGAACCAGGACCAGGATCCTGCCGCAGACCAAAACAACCAACCAGCCATGTAGCAATGTAGCTGTGCTCTACACCCTGCTAAACAAACACTGGTCACCCATTCTCAACTCACAATCCACTTAGCTGCTCTTTTTTGCACATACTAAAGGCCAGGACGCGTGTAACAAAGAGGTTTTTGTAAAAACCAGCCAGTATACAGTATTTTCCGAAACTGATTTGGTGCAACAAGAATTGATTTACAAATGTGTTTTTCAACCACATATTTTACAGGTCTGAAATTATTTATTTTAACTTTTACATTTTTGGAAAAGTTTTGAGAAAGACCAAAATGTCAGAGAACCTGCAGAAAATGTTGAACAATGTAATATTTGTTGATAGTCATTTTCCAGGATGCAGGATCTTCAAATCCAGTCACGGGTTTGGAAAAAAAACATGGAAACTCAACATTTAAAAAAGCAGACGCATTTAAGAAAAAATAATAGAGACTTGAGGTGTAAAACTGGACGAGTGAGTTCGGGATGGGTTTCCAGGTACTGTAAATCTTTACCTTTAATCAAGGATTGCTCCTTAAACCAGACAATGCCAAACCCAGACACCTTCCTGCATACAGCACCAGTCAAATAAGCCCCCAGCATACAGTATATTCCAAACCCCCAGTTACAGTGCCACACAAAACACTATGAAGAAAATAACTTTGTAAATTGAATTCTACTCTTAATTCCTCATCTTCTAATCCAGTTTCATGCACTTACGGAAGTAAATTATTTTGTTTTTGTTCCTGTATATTTACATGTGAAACATGTAGAACGTCTTGACTCATCAGTGTTGTAGAGCTGTTAGAAGGACAACACTGAATTGAAATACAAGTGACTGTGATTTGAGGAAATTCCAAAACAATAAAGCATTTCAAGTTTTTTCCAGCTTCTCTCTGCCTTATTTACCTTAGCTGAATGAATGAAAAAAGTAAGTATTTACTTAAACAGCAGTGGACAAGTACTCTTTACTGAAGGAAAAGTAATAACATCAAAGCTTCGAAATATAAAATTCAAAGTAAAATTATTGTATTCCAAATATAACTTGTATAGCAATATTTAGTTAAAGTAAAGCAAGTTTAAATAATATATTTTACATAGAAATATAATTATTGTTGAAACAATGTCCACTTTAGGAAAAAGGAGATTGTTTTCTTTTCACTATAAACTTCTGTAGAGTATAGGAATTTCAAGGGATCAACTAAGCTATCTTAACCAATAATTATATAAAATGCATTTTTATTTTATGTTATTTTGTATTATTTATCTGAATCTAAATATTCAAAGTAATCTAAGGTATCAGACAAAGGCCTTTGCATTTGAGGTGTTCTGCCGATAGGTTGCAGTGGACCAAGTATCCGGGGAAAAAAAAAACCTAAATATTTGTTTAACAGCTTGACTTAATGTACTTAGTTAAAACGGAAATTTAAAAAAAGGAGACATCATTTGACAACACTTCATTTATCAACAGTGAAAATGTACTGGTAATAACTCATGCATACCTCAAACAAAACATTTGACGAGTTTAAAGCAATGACTCAAACGAGTGGTCAAGATAAGAATGCACATGCGTTTTCAGATCTGTGCGGCATCAGAGCCTCATGTATGTTTTCAGCAGCAGCCTGCAGTTGCATTGCGCTGCCGATAGCAGTGTGTCACAGCAGTGGAAGCCCAGGAAGTTTGAGCCAGTAGGATAGATGAACCACATTTAAATGCGCCTTGACGCACGGTGGGCACAGTAGCAGCGATGGGAGCTTCGCAGACGCGCTCTGAGCACCAGTACCAGGACCTGGCCGATAAAACTGGTTGTAAGTAAAGGAAAACTCTTGGAACTTTGGTATTAGAAACTCTATAACTGTTGATGCTGTGAAAGGCGTTGTTTGAGCTACATCGATACGCATAAAACCATTTGGATTATCCAGGAAATAATATGATACTGCATCAATTAAAACCGGACCATTGAATGTTTTACCAGTATTATCTCATATTCAAAAAGTAAAATGATGCAATGCAATTCAGTGCTTTATCGCCGGATGTTTGCATATTCAATCTTGTTTTGGAGTTATAATAAGGGTTTCACTATTTTCGTTTCTGCATTAATTTGTGGTGATATTTGCAGCCTTTACATATGCTGTGAGAGCTGTGTTGTAAACACACCTTGTTGTAATAAACTCCGCTTCTCTTCTTCACATAATGGTTTGTTACAGCTTAAATAAAGAAACGAAAGAAAAAAAAATGCAGACAGACACAGCAGAAGTGATTAGATCTATTTTACGGAAGGGCAGGATATAGAAGTGAAACCTTTGCATGCAGTGCTATGCAGAATTTGAGGAGCAGTGATAAGGTTTACACCAGACTGAGCCCAACTTTATTGATACATGCTGGTGAGACTTTGAACTTTTGTATTGTCTTCATATCCTCAAGGTGAGTCTTTGACCCCATTTCTCTCTGTGTTCAGTTGGGGAGTTCTTGACACTCTGATGAAATGTTGTATTGCAATTACAAGCCCATACTTGTTGGTAAAGCACAGACAGAAACCTATGTTATTGTTGTTGTTGTTTTTGCTTTGTAGCCACTTTTGTGTGCATGTTTTCATCCGTAATAAAAACGTAGCCACTGTAGCCAAACTTGTTTCTACATGAGGCTGTGTCTGTATATTCTTCACCACACACTCAGCGGCTACAGCTGCTGACGCAAACACTTAGCAGCCTCTTGGAAAGGTGAAATAGGGTCAAATAAAACAAGTGTTTACAGGAACAATTAAAAATGCCAAACACATTTCGATATGGGACCAGGCAGTGTCAGATTATGATGTGTAAACCTTTGTGGTCACCAGTCCACACATAGGGTTAATGATTCAAAGAATATACGCATGAGAAGACAATCCCAGTTAAACAAAGGGTGTTGCCATTCAACCGATAGTAGAGCTGCACCTGATAATAATAATAAAGTTAGTTTCACTGTTAATTCATAATCCAATACATTGTTTTAAAAGTAAGTCAAACGTCTTTTCAAAAAGAAGGATCTTATGTGTATTATCACATTAAGCGTTCCTAGAAAACAATTGAAGGAGTACTTGTTGATGGGTGTGGAGTAATTATGGGTGTACTATGTACGTACTTTTATGTTGTTGTTGTTCTTATTTTCTTCTTTATAGTTTCATTCGAGCAGATCAAAAACCTTTACCAAAGATTCCAGCAGCTGAGTGGAAATGAAGAGACAATAAGGTAAAACATTTATCAACAATTGCTTTAAGACACCTGTACAATTTTATAAACACCTGTTGCAGAGCTCTGCTAGTCAGCTGCTTGTGTTTTTAAAAGACACGTTTTAACTTGTGCAGTCATCACTCAAGATGAAAGTTACCTGCACGCAGGTTAATATGGTGAATTTCTGGCACCACTAGCACAAACAAGCAACATATGGTGACACACAGGCTGATCTAGTGCAAACACAGATACATTACGCAAATATAGTATGTCGATGCACAAGGCACACGGAGCTGATGCAAACTGTACACACACACTCTGATGTCAAAACACACACACAAGGCCAAATAGGCATGCTGGTAATGACAGATGACAAGTTCCCTTCCTTAAAAAGAAACAGGGAACAAAGGCTAAGCATGTCCAGTATTTATACAGTCTACCTCCAGATGAACTTACTGTTCATATTACTTCCTAATAATAACTTTCAGCCTGTGGTAGTGCAGTATCTGTTTTATGATCATCTCTCTTGTCGCACTGCAGTAGAGAAAACTTGGATGGCATACCAGCCCTCGCCAACAACCCAATCAGGAAGCAAATTATTGGAGCATTCTTCGATAAAAGGTCAGAACAATCAAATGAAACCACACCCTGCCCGTCCACCATATGTATAATGGCTATTTGAGTACTATAGTGATATTATTATGAACATATTCACTTTGAAAATCAAAGCCCTGTGAATTCCAAAAGTCTTTTGACACTAATAGTTTTCAAAGCTGTCTATGCCATGACATTTCCCATCCTACTTTTTTAGTATTTAAATGTTCTTTCAAAATGATCAAGGAGTCTTTCTGTCCACAACTCGGTAAACATTTGCTGTTAAAGCAGCAAACATTTTCTTATGCTTTTTATATGAATGATGATTCCTAAACTATGAAGGAAATCCTCATTCAAGTTAATAGTGATGTATACACTTATTTGTTTTCTTGCAGAGAGTTACAAAAGAAGATGTATACCACTCTCAGTTACCGTATGCTGAAGGGTACCGATACCTAAGCTGCCCTTTCAGTCTTTATGCTAACATGCTGCTGATGTTAGCATAAAGACTGGAGCTCTTTATCTCAGAGTAAATGATTCTATTTCTTTAAAAGCCTAAGTTATGTGTTTCTCCTGCTGCTAAATAGTGAAGTTTAGTACCTGTAGTGGGTTACCCTTACTATAAAATTTGTTTAACGTATGTCACTGTAGGCTACAGGCTAATTGATAAGCTAATTGTTGTGGATAGTTTTAAATTGAGAGTTGTAAGAGGCATTTATCCCCTGAAATGGTAAGCCTTTAAAATCTTGAGTGCTTTACTTCTGTTTTGTTAGTCAAATGAAGGCAATTCCATTCTAGAGCAGTATTAAGTTCCTCTATTGCATTTAGATGTGGGATTCCTTTTAGAGAAATGTGGTGTTGTTATTCATACATTTGCTGAACTAAACAACATTTTAGACAGTTGTTGACATTTTGCAATACTTCTTCAGGCTTTGGGAAGCCTTAAGGGCAGACCACAATAGACTGTCCAATAAACGCTTTCATTGAGTCCATGTGACTTTTGTTCTCAAGCACAGGTCATGCTCACAATGGGTACATAAATAAAACTACCTGGTTTAGATATTACATAGCAACATTTCATGGGCAGAAATGAATCAATAGAATCCAATGATAAACATTTCATAATGATTTTTAACCTGGCAAATGTCGATACAGAAATTGTAGGGCATAAAATTGGTGATTTACAACAAAGCAAATTGAGCAAATACTGGGGTCCGTGAAGGCTTTCAACAAGCCATGTTGGTTGAATTTTAACTAAAAAAGAATGCCAAAATGTATTTCTTATCTGTGACCCAGGAACCAGCATCAGGATGAAGTCGGCACCTGTGATGTGATTGGCTTCGAGCAATTCCTCATGGTCATGTCCCATTTCCGCCCTCCGAACTTGAAGACGACGGATGAAGAGAAGGAAGCTATGAGAAAAGAGAAGCTTCGCTGTAAGTATACTGCACTTTATTTTCAATAATTGCTTTGGATAAAACTAGATACTTGTTGGTTAAGATGCTCAGCTAATAATCAAGGATTCTCCAGTGTCTCCCTTTTGCTTTTGATTCAATTCCAAAATACCAGGAAAGAGCACCACTCATTTTAGACAACATATCAGTAGTCATTTTCAATCACCACCAACGTGTCACAAGGAGTGTTGTAATGCATAGCTTCACAACAACTGTCACAAATAGAGCATTTATGGCCTCCAAGTCAAAACCCAAATTCACCCTCAGATATAATTATAGCATTAGATCATAATCAGTTTGTTTTGATGGTCTATCCCAGGCAGTATTTTAGGATGAAGTCATTCACGTTTTTGGTGTATACTCTTCCCTTTAACCTACCTAGTCTGATCTGTTCCTTAGTTTCCCAGAATTACGTTTATGAACTGTAGGGTCAAAGCTAGGCAGAAGGGAATCACCTGTTATAGCAGAGCTTGATTTAAAACGAGGGATATCTTTGTCAAGTTGGTTTGTGACACTTAAACAAAATTGCATTTGAGAATATACTTAATTTAAAAACAGTATTAAAATACATTTACCTTTAATGTAAATTAGGCTTTTGCTGTGTGGAAGGCTCTGTGTAAAAATCCCCTTTGCACTCATTGCAGTGGATGCTAAACTGATATTGTAGACAACCCTGAACTTATTTGTTTACTCAAATTAAATAAAGCGACTGACTTAGAAGGTTTTGTCTTTGTGGTTGTAAAATATAATTTGGGTATGTCCTCTGCTGCCCTGTCCTCTGCTTTGGGTGTGAATTACCCTGTGTTAAGTTTCTCTTTATTCATGCAGTTGGGAATATTTTACATAACCCACATACGGAAAGAAGTGGGTACATGGAGGACACTAGATCCATATAAAAGATGCAGAGTTGAAGGTGCTAAGTGCAGGTGGCAGGAGGCACAGATTACGGTGTTTAGTGCCAATTCATGCCTTGGGGCGTCAAAGCAGGTAAATCTGGCTATGCAATAACAGCTATTTAGAAAATAAATTCTTCAAACCTGGGGTGTGTCTCTTATTGTAGCTAAGGCAGGTGATTGGATTTTCTTGCTAGCTAGTGAAGTTTTCAGCCTGCTTTGTATCTTAACATAACATTTCAGTTGTAATACAGTTGTTTACTGTGTGGTATTAATGGACTGTCAATGTATTAGATCTCTGAACATTTTTGTGACTACACTGGTTTGGCCATTAACCAAGAAAATTCTAAGCAGAAGTAGACCGGAGTCTAAAACTGTTACTGTAAGTTGTTTTCAAGTAAATGTACTTCAATACTTGACTTGTAGTATTGAAACTTTTACCTAAGTGAAGGATATGAATACTTATTTTACTTACACTGCCAAAAGTGTGTATACATTAGTATTTCCTTGTTGATTACTCAATCTGTTTTGTTTGGACAGCTTGAAGCGCCTGTGAAAAAGCTTCCTGTATAATACATGGAGTTTAAGATAATAACACAAAAGCAGTGAGGGGTAAAAGAGATAAGCTCTAGGTTATTTTTATTTCTTTTCTTGCTGCCAAAAAGGAGATTTTTCAAAATGTAAAATCACAAGGGTGTTGACAGAAGACATGAACAGATGACAGTGTCTCCTACAGTATCTGATGACTGGTCATAGCCTATCCTACTTGGCTTCATAAAGAAACATTTGTCTGTTTTTCTTGTTCTGTTGTATACTTTTGGCTATCATGTTTTATTGATGTTTATTTTCTTGGTGACAAACATCAACACATCTCACCCTGGAGTCACAGTGTGAATGTAATACCTCAGTAAACGTTGTGGAATGGCAAGTGGAGAAAAATGACATAAAAACTGACATCCTGTTGACTGTTCAGGAGGAAGATACAGTAGGTAGCACAGTCAAAATCCACATTGCTCAACAAAAAAAAAAAGAGGCATTTTTATCTTGGTAGTACCACAGGACTGTTAAACATGAACTAGCATCATGGGCCTGGATCTTATAAATGTCACTGTAAATTAAAGTGGTGGCATTTGAAATTGCCTTTTAGCCTAAGTGTGATTCTTTGACATTCAGCAGTGGTTGACATAATGCAGCCTGAAGGGGACCTGCTTATTTATTCTACTCCCACCACTGCATCTTCAACATTCCTCTAATCACAACTTCCTCTGACTTATTTGTAAGATCCTTCCTTCTTTAATTTGATGAAACAAATGTTCGCTCAGTAATCAGACTAACCTTTGAAGTCTCCCCTTCCATCTTCGCAGTTCTGTTCAACATGCATGACTCAGACAACGATGGCACCATCACTTTGGCGGAGTACAGGAAGGTAACCTAACTTTTTCACTTACAGTATCCCTCACACAAAAACTGGCACGTTTGTGTGTCTTTTTACACTTTTGTTCACACATTGACGTAATGTAAAAATATATTGTATATATATTTAAAAATTGTAATGGAGTATAGGACTACAACAATGTGTTCATTTAAAACCGAAGAGATCAGATGAAACGTCATACTATGGTCAGTTGATGAAAAGATAAAAGTTGAGTAGGTACAGTATAGCACAATATTATAAAAAAGTTATAGTTTAGAATGTTGAATACATTAGAAAACAAAGTCATAGTTTTTGTATGTCCAAAAGATCTGAAAAAAGTAAGATTAGTGTGTTGGAAATATTCAAAAGTATTCGCAGAGTGTGTCGAAAAAAAGGTAATAGTATAGTATGTCGTTGTTGAAAATCTAAAAAAGGGATCTGGAATATTTCGAAAGATCTCAGTACAATGTTATTTAGTATGTAGTAAAATGCTATTGTTTGGTGTGTTGTATAAATATAAAACCATTCACCGGTATATTGTTTTGAAAATGACAGTAAATTGTCATAGTATGGTATGATGATGAAATCAGTGAAAACATCATAGTGTAGTGTGTCAAATACATTAAAAAACAAACAAACCCAGATGTTGTTTCATAAGCGTTTAAAGACTAACAAAGTTGTTTTCTCCTTCAAGGTAGTAGAGGAGCTACTGTCGAAGAGTGGAGACATCGAGCAGGAAACGGCCAAGGCGATAGCAGACGCTGCCATGTTGGAAGTCGCAAGCATTAATGTACCCACCATGGTGAGGGAGCCCTACACAACTAAACTGTAACAATAGTCATATTTATCTGCAGCAAAATAACACATTATCTTTCTTTTCATTATTTTAGGGCCCAGAGGATTTCTATGAAGGAATTACCTTTGAGCATTTTGAAGAGGTTTGCATTTTTTTTGTATGTATATATTATACCTGATATAAAAAGACTGTTTTTGTCACTGACTTGACCTCATTTTGTTATCTCCCTACAGATTTTAAAAGGGCTTGAAATGGAGTCCAGGATGAACATTCGCTTTTTGGATGTGAACACAACAACAATGCGTTGTGGGAAGTCCCAATCTTGAAGTTGTTCTTGTAAAGAAAGTTGTATTGCTGCTGTTTTTAGCAAGGCCTCTCAAGTCCTTAAATGGAATGAACCAAAAAAACTTGATGTGCACTAATGAGTTTGAAATGGAAGGATGTAGCTATAAACCAAAATCCATACTACCATAAGTACATTTTTATGATTAAAAAAGACTGACAACATGGTTAAAATAATCAAGTCAAAATACATTTACATTTAACTGTTAAGCCTTTTTAGGTTATTTCAGTTTTATAGCTCTGTGATCCTACTATTAGGAAGTTGCATATATTTTTAAAAGATTTGTTAATGTTGTCAGGTTTTTATACTATCACAAAACCTCTGCCTAATGTAACCAGCATGTCATTTGAAGGATTCTGTGCACTTTAGTCAAGAGCTTCACATGTTAGATAGTCATGCTCTGGCATCAATGGGTCATCTGTTATGGCTAAAATCCAAAGAGTGGGACTGCAGCCACACAGCGTTCCTCCGCAGCTCCAGAACAGGTTTCATTTCCTATTCCTCTGAGACTGGGTAACCAACCACTGCTCTCTGCCTTAGAAATCCTCCATGTTTGACAGCTAGTAAGGAAATCACTAACACTTTCCCTGAGATGATTCATTCCACATGAACTGTTTTAATGAACTGAAATGTATTAATGAACAAAATAAATGTAAGACACTGTGATAACACAAATGCATGTGGTTCTTTTAAGAGGAACCTTTACAAATGTACTGAAAAAAATCAGGTACAAATATGACATTTTATTCCTCTGATGTTGCACAGCAGCACTGATCAAAAACAGAGATCTAAATATCATTTAAAATGTCATTTTACAGGGTTTGTTTGCAATCCAGATTGTTAATTACAAATACCAACAATTACAGACACAATACATAACATCGTAATTTTCCAAGAAGCTTGATTTCACTATGATGATAAAAAAAATACAGTTTGGAGAATCAAACTGATCAAAAGTTAATTGTCTGTCAGTCTGCCCTGCTGCTGTTTGATAAACTGCCGTCAGTGGGAGGGATGGGAGCCTGACAGCCTGTCGTAAGGCACCGTCAGACCAATGTTGTAGTTGTACCCGGATGACTCTATGTAGTCTGACCTGCATATGGGCAGGATGTGATCCTGTGACAGCGCGTCCTCCGAGAAGTCGTAATGGCAGATGACTCCTCTGTGTCTGAAGGATAAAAACATGCATATGTTCAACAACAGAGATATTACTTTTTTTCTTCCAAAGAAGAAAAGTGGATGTTTAAGAAGAACATGAGTGGTTGTGCAGGTAACTTGTATACAATTCATACTTTTTAAGCCATTAGAACATCTTATCTTTCCCAACTGAGTCTTTAAAGTGCTACAATTAAGAATAGGCAATCATCTCAACATATTCTCGTCATGATCTAAACTAAGTCTATTCTGAGAAGGGGTATATTCAGCTCTTCCATGTATTCCATGCTAAGAGAAAGAGTCCTAAAATAAGCATATTATTGTAGTCTTTGCCCTATGTCTCCTATTCCTCAAACACCTAGACGATAGACAGAAATATGGATTCATGGTAATTTAATTTGCGACATCCCAATTGGTTAATATCTTTGTTGCTTTTGTTTTTCACCTTTTAATCACTACGTGCTGCTCTGTGGGCATTAATAAAACATGCAACTGACAGCAGCAGCTTGTGTAGGAGATGAGTTCCCAATTTAATTTTGAGGAAGCATACAATAAATGACAAAACAAGTTTTAAACAGCCTATTTTACCACTATCCCATTTGTAATAATATAGACTGTAATAATTGAAAGCACACACTATGTTTTCCTTTTATAGGCATAGCTCAATATTTTGTGGTATAAAGCAACATGGATATCAATCTTCTCACTGCAGGAAAGCCAAAAAGCTTATTTCCAAGGCTGAATTTGCTTTTAAAAAACAGTCGGAGACTCTGTAAGTGTATTGTGGGGATGAGGAAGTGGATGCAGAGAAGAAATCCTTCAATAAACGAGAAGAGGAGGAGTGTGGGAGGGGGCTCAGTGACCTGCGGTGAGCTGTAAGGTCATCGTCTGTGATGCAGGCTCCCCTGGGCGACTTGTCATCTGGGATGTTGGCTGTTACCAGGGTGCTGGTGTTGAAGTTAACATGCCTGACAGGATGCCTGCAGCAAAGACAGCAAACAACATTTTTATTTTAATTTGTGTAGGGATGGTTCTTGAGGCTAGTAAACAAGACTGGATTTACACAGTATCGAAAAATCCTAAATAACGTAGCTAACAGCTGAACAGAGGTTCTATTTAGTTACTTTGTACTTCTTCTAACGTACCTCATTGCATCTTTGTTTACTGTATGACATGTTTTGTAAAGTGACTATGAGTACTGAGAAAAGTGCTATAATACTGAAATGTATTATTATTATTATTATTATTATTATTAAAAAAGATTATTGAGCATAGGTGAATCTGAATGGCATCCTGTAATATTGTAAAGGTAAGTCGTGAAGTGCGCACAAACTTGGTTGCTTTTGAAGGGTTTGTTTCGAAACAGAAAATATTTATTTGAGAGGGAATTATACCCTGTTGAACTTCCTAACAGTATGCAAATAGTAATAAAGGGCTATATACTAAAGAACAAGTGATTTATGTTTTGTTTTCAACTTGGTAACACATTTTAAATGTATCCCCTACAAAAGGATACATACTCTCCCATTTTTCACAGATAAGTGCAATGTAGAAAATGCTCATTTTCATTCATCAGTCATTTAAAAAAACATTATCAATCATTGAAAAGAAAACAAATATGAACAATGGCTCAGTTAAATGGGTTAAGCAATGCCTTAACCACATCTAACGTGTAAGAAACAAACAGAAAAGCTTAATTTGAAAACGACATGTGACATCTTTAAACACTGTTGAACTTCACATGTGTGTTTTATCATTGTAGCTGAGTTTATTTCCTCCCTGTGGCTCAGAGGAAAGATTATCCCACCTGTTGTGCATCTCCCACAGCTTGGATCCCATCCTCATCTCCCACACACACACCAACCCTTCGCCTCCGCCGCTCACGATCTTCCAGTCATCCGCTTGAACCGAGGTGACACCCAAGTGGTGGCCGTAGAGGGACGCCACAGAGGAGCCGGCTCGCAGGTCAAACACCCTCACCCTGAAACACAGCCGAGAAGAACAAACGTGTGACTTTTTTTTGCCATGTCATTGCGATGAGATAGGCCAGTTGCGAAACATTATTTGTCTTGTGTCAAAGCCATGAAACTCTAGTCTAAAATGGCCTATATTTTTTGGGGGAATGTTCTCCAACACTGTAAGGATGGAAAGGATAAAAAGGGATGAAAGTCAAGTGAGTACAATGGAATCAGTCATTTCCAGCGAAGCGTTGTTATTTTGGATTTCACTTCCTGCACAGTGGGAACGCTCCAAGACCGCAGAAGTGCAGTGTCAAAGAAAGCATTCATTTACAGACAAAAGGACACTATTCTCACTTCTGAAGGAACTTCACAACATTCAGCCGAGAGCAAAGACAAATACAAACCATAAAAAGAAGTGCCAATACAAGCTGTAGTTCAATCCTCAACCAAAATCTCACATTATTTCATCTCCTGCTTTCTGTCACCAGAAATGATTTACCTCATTCAATGGATATGGCGTAAAAACAATAAACTAAAAATGAAATTCAATTAATTCCTTTATTCATTTTATCTTCATTTTTTCTGTATTTTTCTGATTGCTTCTGTATTGCATGCGCAATTTACTTATTTGAATAAATATTCAGATTTTGTGAAAAAAAGTGTTATAATATTATTAAAGTAAAAGTATTTGGATTACTATTCATCATTTTGAATAGGATAGCAATTTTGCTTGCTGGGTTTCATAAGTATCACAACCCCATGGGACCTTCGGCTCCATCTGTTGTCATTGTGGCTTTATTGCAGCTGAAAGCATCCAGGACATGACTCCATCCAGCTCAAGCTTCTTCCAGGACTTCATTAGCATAATCAAATTCACTTTGGGGACTCAAACAGATTTAATTTCAGCTTCCACAAATGTTTTCAAGAATCAGCGTTAAATGTCTAAATGGGCACCGCGGCCTTGTTGTCTGTAGTTAGTTTTGCCTGTTCAGTGGCATTACGTGATGGGAGCACACGTTTAAACAATGAGGACCGAGCGTTACTGGCAGACAGCAGGGAACCATAAATCTGATGTTGGAGGCGGCTCTGTCTTCAGTGAGATGTCAGTGCCCAGACTCCTCTTCATTAATCAGGAGGCGCTCTGCCTAATCAGAGAAGTGCTGGGAGGCTCAGATATCTCCAGTTAGTTTCCTACCGCTGGACGACACATTAATCATTATTCACTGAGGATTAAGTTTGACATGTGATTTGGTCACCCAAGGTGGTCTTGTTGGTATTCCGTACGAATACATACCTTCCATATTATTACACGATTAGGCAGTCGTAATGCACAGAAAGTGTATTGCCAAACTTTAGTACAGTTTTATATTCTGCAGACTTAGTTGTTAGTTCTGGTCCATTTTGGTCCATTGCATCAAGTCAACCAGAAGTGACACAGAGGATGAAGTAAAGTACCATCAAGTGCTGAACAAGAGACAAAAGTACTATATTTACTTTCCGAAACAGAAAATCCACTACGATAGAGTCTAAGTACTAAGACATACACCACAGAAAACACACAAACTGGACAACACTATTCTAACGACCTGTCCATCACATGGAGCCAGCCCCTAATGCATTTGCTGATTAATGGTGAATTTCACTCTAAAGTGGAGCATATGTATAATTACATGCCCAATTGAAAAAGAGTTGTAATTAGTGGTTGAGAACATACATCATTCAGGAAAATGGTTGCTGAGGTAATAAATCATGTGATATGTTAATTATTTCATTAACTTCATACATGAGGGCTCCTTCTTGCCCCCTGCTGTCTTTTTGAAACAATACAAGTTTAAGATACTCCTGCATTTACTTTACTGTTAAGACGGGGAGGCTTGATAAAAAAAACACTTGTCTCTATTCCAAGATCGGAAGATGATCACATTAAAAGTGAGGCAGGAATAAACCGATGTTTATAACAGAAAAATAAACACAGTAAATTAAAAAGATTATTAAAACAAATGCAGTTGTTCTCAATTGGTTGTTTTAGATTTTGTCAGCGGCTGACTAACGTGAGTACGGTCTACTCTACCCTTTACTAACAAAAAACAGCAATAGAGAAGTTTGAAAAGCGTTTTATGCAACAACAAAACTACTTTTATGATTTCCTTTCAGCTCGGTATGTAATGTTAACCATGTCCACCCTCTAGTGTAGCATGATAGTATGCTAATGTTCGCTAATCATTACTAAGGAAGTATTTTTAGGGAAACTGATGCTAATGGGAATGTCATTTATTAGATGAGCAGTACAATCCATTCTAAAGTTGTTGCTTTATTGTGAGGAAAACTCATAGGATCATCAAAGTCATCAGGATTCTTTACCTGGAAACCTGAATGTCGACACAATTCCATCAGATTAATGATAAAGACCTAGAGGACATTATTCAACATCTGAAGTCCTCCTCCTGCTGCCTTGATATTATACCTACAAGCTTTTTCCATCCATCCATCCATCCATCCATCCATCCATCCATCCATCCGTCTCTTCACTCAGGTGTATTTCCACAGGCCCTGAAAACTGCAGTCATTAAACCGCTCTTAAAAAAGACCAATCTAGACACTTCAGTAATGAACAATTACAGACCCATATCAAACCCCCCATTTCTAGGTAAAATCATTGAAAAAGTAGTTTTTAAACAGCTGAGTAATTTCTTGGATGCAAATAACTGTTTTGATGTGTTCCAGTCAGGCTTTTGACCGCACCACAGCACTGAGACTGCTCTTGTTAAGGTCTTCAATGACATCCACTTGAACACAGACAGTGGCAGAATCTCAGTGTTAGTATTATTAGATCTCAGACACTGTTGACCACAACATATTACTAGACCGTCTAGAAAACTGGTTGGGACTTTCAGCAACAGTTCTAAATTGGTTTGAATGTCACTTAAAGGACAGGAAACACGTTGTTTCTATAGCTAGCTACACATCAGAGCTGACCAATATGACATGTGGGGTTCCTCAAGGCTCCATCTTGGGGCCTCTTCTCTTTAACATCTACATGCTACCACTGGCTCAGATAATGAAAAGCAACAAAACAAGTTACCATAGCTATGCAGATGATACACAAATTTACATTACCATTTCACCAGGAGACTATGCTCCAATTAAAACATTGAGTAAGTGCATTGAACAAATCAAAGACTGGATGACTCAGAACTTTCTCCAATTAAAGAAAGACAAAACTGAGGTAATTATTTTTGGAGTGAAGGAGGAACAACAAAAAGTCAGCACTGAGCTTCAGTCAGCAATGTTCAAAACAACAGCAAACGCCAGAAACCTAGGTGTAGTCATGGACTCTAACCTGAATTTCAACAGTCCCATTAAAACAATCACTAAGTCCGCCTAGTGTCACCTGAAGAACATATCTAGGATTAAAGGACTAATGTCACAGCAGGATGTAGAAAAACGTGTCCATGCTTTTATCTTCAGTAGACTGGACTACAGTAACGGTGTCTTCACAGGTCTCACTAAGAAATCCATTAGAAAGCTGCAGCTGATTCAGAACGCTGCGGCTCGAGTCCTCACTAACACTAAGAGAGTGGATCACAAGTTGAAATGTGTCACGTCTGAGATGATAAGGAAAGTCAGCAATCCTCATAAGAGTCTATAAAATGTAAAGATCCCATTGTTTTTGACCAACAGATCAACATTACCATCCCTGGAGCCATGTGACTAATGCATTGCAACTACAAATTAGTTTTTAAATTGGCAAAAATCAGTTTTTTAAGTGGCAATAATCTGTATTTAAATTGGCAAGACAAAGCAGAGTAACATCCAATACTTCAAGTGGTCCTAAAGCTGGACTCAAGAAGTGCAACCCAGTATAATGATAAGTGTTCAATAGCCACAGGTAAGCCACTACCCATTTCTGCCCTTTCCATCTAACTGTATCCAATTCTGCTCTTAGCCATCATCTTTCCCGTTTGCACAGATGCGGCCTTTTTCCAAACCGTTTTTATCAGGACTCCTCATTTGCTCCCTGGATCTCACAAAGAACAGAGGGACAAAACTAATTTGGACAAAAAGAAGGGATGCATTAGGCTTTGGCCTTAAGCCACCCTGTCAGAGGTCCAAGATCGGCCACTGTCCCTCGGTCTCCCCCATTTGTCTTCAACTGCGGGCTGCATCACCTTGAGCCAAGGTAAAAGAGCCACACTGAGTCCCTCAGAACAAAACTACACATCTATCAAAAAGCAAAGACCGAAAGTGTTGCAAAACATTAATCGAATAAATGCTCGAACAATGCTCTTGAGAGAAAATGAACACATTTAAGTTCTTCAATCAAAACAAAGCTGAACATTTCCTTTTGGCACTTTCCTATAGACATTTTTTACTGAGCATGTTTCAGTTTGGTTGCTAGGAGTCATACCTGGTAAGAAAAATGGGGTAGACAGAAAACCAAACAATATGATGTGGTCTGTCTTTCACTTTAAGCCAACTACTTAACAGCCAGATGGATTTGGTGCTGAATAGAAGCAGCAGGGGCAGCTTTGGGCGAAGACGTGCCAGGGATGTTTCTTTTCCTGCCAGCTCATGCACCGCAGCACCCGCTAACAAGTGCAGAATAGATGAGAATGCCTCTCTTTTATGAGTCTTTCCTCATCTGGAGAGCCAGGTTAGCGATGTGGCAAGTGTGTGCACACGCATGGATGTGTGTGTTGTTGTTGCTGGAGTGGATCAAAACGGACAGATATTTTTTCGTGTATAGTATAATAGATAATGAAGGAGACAGACATTGTATTCAACACAAAGAATAGAACGTCTCACATTAACATATGTCAATGCCTCGTTCTTATTTTTTTTTTTACTTTGCTTTGTTTTTCAAGGCAGCAGAGTGACTGTGAAGTGGGACTAATGCACAAATTGAAAAGAGCCTTGTCTTCTCACACTCTTTATTAACACCTGTTCTCCACCGAGTCCTCCGCTTCACTGTCTCCTTCATCAGGTGCCACTGTGGGAAAACTAATGAACAGACATGTCTTTCTGCTTAAGTCCCTGGCTCATTTTCAACACCTTTTCATGTCTGAATTAATCGCAGGGTGTCAGTACTGGGATATCTTTCCTTTTTCAGCATTTGTGTGAAAGTGTCTTACCTCCTGTCTTTGTTTCCACACACCATCAGGTGAGGAGGGCTGTCTCTCAGGTTGATGCAAGTGAAATCTCCCAGCGAGTCGCCGACACAAGCCACAGGTTTACCCGTCTCTAGGCTGTAGACATGGATCTGACAAGCAGGGAACACATAAACATCAACCCTTTGAAATGTATTAAGTCCAGTTAACCTACTGATACACAAACACCAAATGTTTAAGTGGGAAGCACATCCTGGGTATGAGTTTACAGAGTTGACTGTAAGCTTTGGAGGGTGTTTACATTTTGGAATCAATGTATAATGAACTAAATAACATAATGATTACACAACAATAAGGACTGAGGCCAGATATTACAATACAATCTTATGGAGTACCAAACAACTGCAAAACTGAAATAATCCTTATATCTTTGACTCAGGATCTGAGATCTGAACACAATACAAGTTTGTTTATCAAAAAAAGAGATAAAAGAATGTTATTTTATAACTAATTTAAACCCCCAAAATGAGCCTGTATAATACAATGGTGCACACAAGTCCAAACATATATCAAAGCATGGCAGAGGTGCAGATTATAACCTTTATTTAAATTAAACAATGGACAAAGTCTGATATAGTAATGTAAATGAACTTAAATATTGATCAGGTTTTCTTTCCTACCTACCAATACAATTTAACTCTACCCACTGAGAATGGACCATCATTTACAGACACAGCTTACTGAAGTGATGTCTGCCAGTGAATTAATACTAATCAGTAGTTAAGTGTTAAATCTGGTGGTAACAAAATAAAAATAAAACCTAAGGGCATTGTTCAATTACAGACCAAGATGCATAACCCCCCCCCCCCCCCCCCCCCCCTCCCACCCCCGTTGGCTCTGTGGCTGCTACAAATTTTCTTCATATGAACTACAATGATGTCATCTGGAGCCGACCTAATTGGTCAATTAGCTGCTGGTGTTTTCTCATCGAAATGAGACAGAACAAACAGGATAACCGCCAGGCAAAACTTTGAATAATTAAAATGATTAACACTTTGAATTGGGAAAGGGGGGGGGGGGAACAGCCAGAAGGTAGACAAAAAGAGAGAGTGTGATAGAGAGACAGCGACAAAGATACAGAAGTTTGAAGGAAGAAAGAGGGGAAAAAAAGAAGGGGCATGATGTAAGCCTTGAGGAGGTGCCAGCAGTTTCCGAGCATCCCTTATTTGGGCCAAGCAGAGCTTTAATTGTGCACCACCCCGGGGCGAAGCCCAAATCACACCGGACTTTGAAATGACAGCTTGATAGGATTTGGACAGCGGAAGGGGGTGATGGGGCGAGCAATGAGGGAGACAGACGCAGAAATGAGGCTCAGCCTGCTGTTCATAACAAATTATTACAATTTAGGGAAGATATTTTTATTAAATATCTGCCCAGCTCGCCCACTAAAATGAAGAATGGTGCTGAGGGAGGCAGAGAAGCCGCTTTGTGAGTATGGAGGGGGCTGTTGTGAGACTGCGGCAGAAGAATAATCGTCAGCATGACTGGGATGGAGTTGTTTAGGTTAATGCACTTCTGGAGCCCCGGTGAGGCTTGCAGACAAAGGAACTCTAATGGTGGCTTGTACTGGAACGTTAATGTGATTACTCTCTTTGCTTTTAAAACAGATGAAAGATGAGGCAATAATTGTTGCACTTTTGAGAAGACCTTTTATGACTCTGTTGCCTGCATTGTTGAACAAATGTGGAGCATAATTTGGTTTGGTTTTGGATTCATTTTAAATGTAGTATCCCATGAATAGTGATGGCCTCACAATACGATGTAATCATAATAACTGCTGCACCATTTATTTATTACCTTTCTTAAATAAAAATAATGCAGATTGATAACATAACGTTCTTAGGTCTTTTCAGATTTCTTACTCTGACTAATTCTGGCAACCGAACCTAATGATAAACAAAATCAACATCAAGAACTTTGTATTTGTGATATAAATAATGTATTGATAATAAATGATAGTTTTTTGTGCGTGTATTGATACTATATTGCCCTGCAAAACATTGGGATGCCAAGCTGTTTAGATTTGTTCCCCTCCCCCTAATGGAAACCATGGGCCATGGAAAGGCAACTGCTTGAAAACCTAACGTTTTCACTCCAGACAAAGGTGCACCAGCAGGTGACTTCATTAATGATTCATGAAGTATAAAAAGAAACGTATGAGTAAAATAACCAGCTGGGGTAAACGGCTTGAATGAAATCTGTAGACTGTAATCTTTCCATGGCCCATGATTCCCGATCCTTTTCATACAAACACCAACATCTGAAACAATTATGGCTTCAGAGCTACATTTGGTTTAGACACCATGTGGACAAACACAGATTAGCAAATTGGACCAGATGCAGGGTTTTGAGTTTGATGTCATGTGGGATGTGTGTTTTTCCAAGCCATCCCGACAGATTAGTGTCTCAAATGTGCTGAAAGTATACAGCAGTTGTAGTGTTTTGTGTATTTCCACAGCTGTAGAGAAGACTGCGAACAGTTGACTTTGATCCCTCCCCCGAGAGGGTTGTGGGGAAGGAACAAGCAGAGTAAAAACGCAAATAATAATTGAGTTTTGCTGCTTGGTTCATTAGTAGTTTTTCGGGTTGTCCAAGCTATTAACAAAAAGGCGAGATGGATAGAGGAAAAAAGTAATTTATCAAGACATTCTAGTGTCATTATCCAAGATAACCGTTCTGAAGGCTAGGATTTTAACATCCTCAAACAACACTATTGGTGTGTATAAGGTGCTATGATAAATCAGAGTGCTGCATTATAGATAGGTTGCATTTTTATTTGGTAGGAAAGTGTGTTTTCTGTGTTTATCTGCAAGGTAGTTTCAGTAAAGTTACATTTTCCAGCCTAGCATAGTGGTGAGTCTAATTGTATAGAAGTCGATGACACAATGTTCATACTTATCACTCGATTTTTTTACCACAGTAAACATTATTAGTTATTCCATATGACATATGTTCACATTTACAGTAAAATAAACAATAAAGCAAAGTATGGATTAGGGCTACCTTTGGATTGGCAGGTTTCTACCATTGTGTTATCAGCTTTGTTTGTTGTCCGTGTTATCATTTCATGAAAGTTTTGATTTAGATTTTTGGTCGCCAACAATGAATCAAATGCCAGGTTAAAGGTTATCTACTTCTTATGTGCAACAGTCCCTATATCACACAATATTCACTTCCATGTGAGTGATCAGCCTGTCTGGATTTTACTGGTCTTGATCCTGATCTGTGACAATACTTTGACCATCCCATTCATATAACCAGCCGTCTGAACTCGATGCAATGAAAGGATGACAGCTTTTCTGACAGCACTTGTGCTCTGTGGTCGATCCACTGCAGTGGATGGATAATTTGCCAGCATGTGTTGAAAGCCCAGCCACTAGCTGGGTGTCTGCCTGGGTGCCGGCGGTCCACTGGCAGGAAGGTTGTGAGCAGTAATGAGGACTTGGAGACTGGCTGCAACCACACATACACACACAGCCAAACCGACTGAACCAATTAAGATGGTGAAGGCTAGGAGACAAAGCCAAAAACGTGCCAAAGTATAATGAAGAATCGTCTATATCGACACAAAGATAAGATGATGGATTTTGAAACAAGACTTCAACAAACTCATCACTGATTCTCAATAAAGTTTACAAAAACATGACAATGAAGTTGAGTTCATCTAAGTCAGAATATTGTAAATTAAAACATATCACTCTTCTGTGAGAAAGGAAAAGGTGTGAGATGACTTTCTTGGCTTCTATTTTGGTTGATTTTAATGAAGAATATTTAAAGATTTTAATGAAGCATATTGACAGATTTTAATGAAGCATATGTTTTCTTATCAAAAGCAGCCTCAGAGAGGTCTGGCATCACAGGTTGTTGCCAATTCATGCTTTGTCTTGTTCACAGTATGAATTTGCGGTTACAAGCGTTACGATAGTGACAGACAGGTTCATTAAATTTGTGAAATATTTTAATCAGCAAGAGAGTAATGCTAATCATGTGAGAGGAGTTTGGGCTAAAATCACTATAGTAACAGAAGTTGTTGCTTCTGAGCTGAAAATGAAACGAATAAAACCTGAAATGCTGAGTATGATTGGAAACCCAAAATGTAAATGCTGTAGATAAAAATAACGATGTAATATTTGTAGGAAATCTGGGATTAGCTGCATTTATAAACTAAGGTCGAGTCAAATTACTTTTGCAAAGAAAGACAAACTAGAATTATGGGATTATACTTCCATACTTGGGATGAAATTGTAGTTAGTGATCAAACTAAAGAGAATTTTCATAACCGAGAAAACTCTCCAAATTTCAGAATTGTTTCCAACAAAACTGCAGCCAATTCACAGTTTATATGTTTATATATATATTGATTCAATTAATCAATGATCAAAAATGTTTTCCATTTTTAGTTTTTATGAAGTTATCAATTAATCCACTAATCATTTCAGCTCTTTATTAAATATAGCAAAACCACTATGTAACTGAAGCTTAAAACCACTACGTGTACTTCTGCCTAGTAACATTATAGAGGACTAAATATAATTAATATATTTATCCCTAGAAGGATTTTTGCCTCTTCAACAGCCAATGTGGCTTTGTTTGTGTCTTGATAAGGTGAGGCTGTTTTATCCCCTCACTGCTACACTGTCCTTGGTCCACTATGTGGTGCTTTAGTGCTTTCACTGAATCCAAGTATCGGCTGTGCTTCTTTAATAGGGAATGATGTCAGTGGTGAAGCTCTGCCAGAAACCTGTCAATAACAAACAGATTGCTGCACACACACACTGGCTCAGGTGCTACAGGCTGTTTTAAAGCATCCACTCTGCAAGTCCTTACTGCAGCTAACATCTGCTTTTCAAATGAGAAACTCCTTTATATGTTCTTTATAACATCCATTAACAGTGACATTAAAATATCTTGTAAGCTTTGTGAAACATAATGACTGCTGCAAAGCTGCCTCCTGTTCCCAAAAGAACGGTTAGTCTCGTGGCTCTTTGTGCTCTCTAAGTAAAGGCTCAAGAGTCAATTAGGTGCAGGGGTCCTTGGTAACATAATATTTTTAGAAGCAAACAGATGCAGCTTGGGGAATCAAAGTTTATCAAAGTGCCCTTGAAGGGTGTAGTAATTAGGAGGCAGAGCCCAATGAGGGCATGAAGCTATTTAGGATTGCAAAACAAATCCCCTGCAGGTACGTGGCTTTCATTTCTTAAGGGAACCAATGTGTCTGAGGGGACACAGTGTAATAGTGATCACACTTTCAAGAGATTCGGTTTAGATGGACACAAAAAAAGAGGAACAATCTTTGTTAGCAATGCATCTACAATGTTAAATCAGATGGGTATGGACAAGACTGAAAATATTTAGTCATGAGCAAAAGGTTGAACCAATTATCCCCTGATTCCAAAACCCATGTCCCCACTGCTTTCCTCTCCATGAATTGTATTCCTGAAAGAAAACATGCATCATTCAATCTGAGCACACTTCATTGTCTGCCTTGGCAAATTGTCCAAGCTTTTAATCGTGCACCTGTTGGAAGCACAAGTGACCTTGGTCAATCATTTGGAAACCTTTCATCTCAATTAGTAAGGACTGGGACATTTTTTACTATGCATCTCAAATCTAGCTGCAGAGTTTTGAGGTTTTGCCATCAACATTCCCTCCTTTGTTTGTTGATACAGTTCCATCTACTCCGTTAACATATAAACACTAGATCATTTCATAAACAAATGTTTGATACAATGGACTCAGTCAGCTGTTCTGTGGAGCTAAATCTGGGCCAAAAGTTTTGATCATTCGAGAAAAAAGGTTTGAAGGTGCAACTTTTGATCCTGAACTTTGAAAAATACATTGATGTATTCAAACTAAAAATAAGTATTTGAAAGTACTTTCTTCACATTGAATTTGATTTTTGATTCAGTTTAGCAATGTTTTGAATGAGATGATTTTTTTTCACATTTCACTTATTTATATCTGGTATTTGTGACATTCTTTTTTATGCTTTGAGATTCAGAGCATTTTTGGGGGGGATTTTAAATATTTTGTTCCTCGTTCAGATCATTTTTCATTTTCAAAACCTTATTTTTACTTTCAGACTTTTGGCCCCGATGTTGCTTGGGGGACGAGCCTTAGCTTAGAGGGGCTTTGAATCATGAGTGAGAGGCCTTCCGTAGTTGCCTTCACTAATTGTAGATACCCCAGAGATATTGCTAAATACTTTTTATACCCAATAATCCCTTGATTGGCAGTTAATCCGTTGAAAAGGTTCTATTTAGAGAGCTGTTTTTGATCGTACTTAGCAACATCACGGTATAAGAGCATTAAACTGTATCGGATGGTGCAATTCAGCAGTCGCACTTGCCTCATCTGGATTTATGACATTTTTTTATTTTTTGGGGGGGCTTTTTGCCTTTAATCGGAGAGGACAGTGGAGAGTGACAGGAAAGTGGGAGAAAGAGTCGGGGTGGGATCGAAACCCGGGTCGCCAGCATACGGTGCAGGTGCCCCAGCCAGCCGCGCCACGGCCGGGGCCGATTTATGACATTTGAAGCCAAGCTTTTGATTTATATATTGGTTGACTCATTCTAGTTAAGTGTCCTATGGTTTCATGAAGGTTTGAAATCAAATGTATTATTGTTATGGAAGTTGTTCATTAGAATCCAGTTAAAAGTTGTTTCACTATCTATTAAGGTAATTGTTTTAACTCTGATTGGGGTCAATGATTTACTCACTTCACCTACACTTATTTAATAAAAAACTGTGCAAGGACACTGAACCCACCTTGTTTCCTCCATCGTGCATGGCCCAGCCCGTACGTTTCACTCCGAGTACAACATGGGAGTCGGAGGCATCGAGGCAGGTAACAGGATGACCGTAGACTGAGTGGAGCGTCCGCGGCTCCTCCTCCCGAGGGTCCAACAGGTACACGGCATCTCCTGCTGACAGAGCAGCCAGAGGACACAGCTGCCCCCTGCCCGGCACCAAAACCAGGCTCTCTACCTGCCATACAGACAAGACAGAGGTGTTACTCATAGAGCAGAAATAAGAATGTATTCATTCTCTTACTTGAGCATTTGTGGAGTAGCGTGAATTTCATTCAAAGCTTACATAATGTATTACTCTAGAAAAAATGTTCTCATGAAGCTTTACATTGCAATGATTGTTAACTACAGCATGTTTATGAAAAAAATAAAGATAAGCATAAAGGAAAGCTTATCAAAATGTTCCGCAGGTCATGTTTTCTGAGAACATCAGTCTAAAACCTAAAAACATTCAATTTACAATCATATCTGAGAAAGCATTTTTGCTTGATTAACAACTTATTAAACTAATAGGCTATGATCTGATCAATAAAATCATCGATCAACATTGATTAATTTCACCAGTAGAGCCAGAAACTGAGACTGCTACACAATGAGTAACAAGGCAAGGGTGTTAAATGCTTCCATCACTACTTTTTATTTAAAGGAAAATGTGTGAGCCACAGCCTATTAATTAACACAACAACACATCAGTATGAAGCATTTCACACATTTGAGGAATCAAACTGGCTTACTTACAGTCTTTGGGAGCTGGGCCCGGCAGAGCGTCCTCCAGTAGCCGCAATCGTCGGTGCTGTCCAGCCGGACGTGAGGCCCGGCAGCGGAGCCCAGGCTGGGACTGTCAGGGCTTAGGGCCATGGCCTGGAGCCTCTCCAGGCTCTGGTAGTGGTGGATGGGCTCTCCACCTGTCTCTGTGCTCCACAGGTCCACACAGCCTACACCCAACATAATGAAACACAAGCCTTAATACGTTAAAAACTGCACTTTGTTATGTCGCACAGGGAATGAGGGGTAGCGTAATACTAGCCAATGGGAAAAGGGAAGAGTGTGTTACAGCAGAGATATTCAAAGTGAGCATCCTTAGGGAGACATTAGTTAATTGAAGGGAAGAGGAGGGAAAATGCAAAAAAAAGAAAAAGTGTGACTGGATTATTATAAAATATAACTTACAGTATAAACATCTTTCATCCAGTATGGGTCCAGGCTTTAAGATATATTATGCTATTTGGGGGCCCTTGGGATGGAAAGGTTTTTAGAACCTGTGTGTGTCACACTATAAGGCCAAATCTCATTTAAAAATGTATAATGATTTAAAACTTGAGAATTATTTGAGGAAATGCTAAGTTTATATCTGTGTGTTTATATCTTACCATCACCAGGAAGTGCTAATGGAGTACCCCAGCATTAACACTCACCATCTTCATACGCAGCAGCAGCCACCGTGCTGTTCACCTGGACGTGACTGACATGAGGTCTGGGGACCGAGTTGGCTGACAGGCTGTTAATCTTCAGAAAAGAGGTGGTGGAGTCCCAGTGCAGCGTGTCCCACAGCCTCACATCCCCAGATGTGTACCTGAGGTGCAAACAAACACATTACATACTTAATTGAGTTTGGTACAAAAGGCAGGTGAATTTAACAGCCGAATTATCACCCATTGTTCCCTCACAGGCGGAAGAGTTTGTCTGAATACCTGACGTCATCCTCTCAACACTGAATCATTTCCCCTCTCACACCATCCTCCTTTGCTCACTCCAACTTGTTGTTGTTGTGTTTTTTGTACATCTTTGTTACATGATCTTCCCAGTATTACAAGGGTGTTGTTTATGCAAAACAATGCTGAACATCTAGCCTACTGTTCCTGTTTGCTGATGGGGATGATGAGCAGGAAGTGAAGGTTATCTTAGCATAGCTCATTGTAAATAAACATTTTGTATATGATCACACGAGTATATTAACTGTGATACCTTGGCAACACTATTGTTAACAGATAAGACCAGAGTTGAGAGTTTTTTGTCTCATTGCAAGATAACCACCTCTTTTTTAATCTGCACAAATTCTTGAATAGAGTATTAATCAAACGTTGTTATTTATTTGTACATAGTTTTTTTTTTTTTGTAAATATTGTCTTTATTTTAAATGTGTTACAATAGTCTTTAAAACATATAATAGTACTATTTTATGCTACTTTTTTAAAAAAGAGTTCCTTTTTTAATGTGTATGTATGCACCATTTGCACCAGTGTAAATTCCTTTTATGTGTACAACTACTCGGTAATAAACCTGATTAGTTTGGTGTTGAAATGTTTTTTAAAAGACCATCATCATTTCCTATATTAAAATATTTTATCTGTGAAGCTTCAAATAGCAAATAACTGCTTTTTTGCATGATCAATACCATAAAAACGGATAGATTTCTAATATCCTCGCAGTTAACGTGCAGTGTAGAGTTTAACAGAGGATGCCAAACAATCAGGGATATTAAATATTATAATATTGTGAGAACGGCAACTCCTTGTCCCCCAAAATGTGGGACAACTTGACTTTGTGGAGTTCATAAATCAATTAACATGAATATTAAGTATCATTGAGACACAAGCACATTTCAAGAGGATACTTCAAAGAAAAACAGAGAACAGAAGATCATTAAATCATAATGATTAAATGAAAATCTATAGGATAATAAATATGTGAAAGCAAAACAGAATGCCTGCAAGCCTTCTGCATTATATGATTTTTTTAAATGGCACCCGGTGCATGAATAGTTCTGTTATCCTTTGAATAAGTAAAGATATGTCCACCTTAACTTGGTGCATAAAGAGGTTGAACAAAACCTTTTGTTTAGTTTATATTTAGTTATACTTAGTTATTTTAGTTTATATTTAGTAATATTTGATGTATATTTAGTAGTTTAGTTATATTGAGTGTATATTTCTCCTTCCTTCTTTGTATTGAACTGTTGCACCTCAATTTCCCTCGGGAGAAATAAAGCTCTTGAATCTTGAATCTTGAATCTTGCCTTGAACTCACGCTCCCATCATCAAGAAAAAAACAAAGCTTGCTCTTCACACACAATAAGCTTCTATTCTTTCACTTATTTCCCTTGGCCCGAGTGAATGAGTTCTCTCTGCAGGAGACGACAAACTGCCAGCGTTACCACCTCCACAGATACCATCATGTCTGAGCAAGAATCCATCTTGCAGCCAGAGTGTGTGACACCGTGACAGCAAGAGTGGCAGAGATGTCTTTGTTTGTGTGTGTGTGTGTGTGTGTGTGTGTGTGTGTGTGTGTGTGTGTGTGTGTGTGTGTGTGTGTGTGTGTGTGTGTGTGTGTGTGTGTGTGTGTGTGTGTGTGTGTGTGTGTGTGTGACTCTCATTGCAGGGTTTGGCAGGAAATAAACAATGGGATTACACGTGTTCAATTCATTGGTGCATCACATCAACGCCGACTATCAACAGGATGATGAATACTCTCAAGTCATTTGTCATAACTTTTGTTTGTAGAGGAAACTTTGTGCACATATGACAGCAACGTGCAGAACCTCAGCAGATTTGGCCTTTGTGTCCGTGAGTGGGTTAACGATGCAGTCTCACCTGTTGCCTTTTTAGGGCCAAATCTTCTTTCACCGCTATTACAAAGGGATGCTCGTAGCTGCAATTTAATCATTCTTGATTTCTCTTAACTGCTATTAATGTCTTTGAACAAAGTCAAGTATTTTCACTCAGATAAATCTTCCCCTAAGTACACATAATGGGGAAAGTATCGATTTAGTCAATATGTTAATAGATATGGTACAAAAGGACAGATTTAAGAGGAGGCGCATATTTTGCAAAGTGCTTCAATTCATGTCAACAATGTTTTGGTACACTGTGAGCTAAAGATACGAAACCAGTAAAGATACAAACACACCGTGTACTCAGATGAGACACAGCAGGACCAATGGGAATCTAACTCCGTGGAGACACTGAACTGCTCCTGTGGGCAGACCATCATTCTCCTGTGGCGCCCTCACAATCTATCACCGTCTCCGACCACTTATTTGGTTTACACACTCTTACTTAAGCAACTACTGCTATTTCTATGATCATAATAAATACAGAAATGTTACACAATGAGCCTTAAAGTGAATCAGAATTTGAACTTAATATGATCAATAAGGATTTCTATCAGGAATTTATTTTTGCTAAGGGTGAAGGAGACAATAACACTGGGGGAATCAACATATATCTCAAACGTTCTATATCCTTCTCCTATAAGGTTTTAAATTTGTTCATGTGAAGGTGATGAAAGGTTGCTCTATCCTTATTTGTCATACTTTACTATTTATTTGATGTTATGACAAGGAAGATTTGATGGTAAAAACATTTACTATCTTCTAATTACCTATTACTATAACTATATTTACTGAAGCTTTTATCTGGAGTAACTTATGAGTGCTTTAAAATGACTAAAAACAAATGTTTCCAGCTATTTTTAAACATAGAGAAATATTTCATTTCAATCAATGTAAAGGTCCGTTTCATTTAGTCTTCTGTAGGCGACCAATCTCCTTTTAGTGTCTTGTGGTTGTGTGTCTTTTTTTGCAGAGGAGACCTCTAAGGATAATTAGATCTCCTGAACATAGAACAATGAAGTAATCCCAACCCTTTGTTATTGTTTGGATTGAGCGACCCTTTATGATGGAAAATCATATACTTTTATGCTCAAGAGACTATTTTCGAATATTTTTCACCTCAGGAGGAATAAATGCAAGCTGAATTGTGTATGTGTTTGTTTTTGCCAATATTTGTTGAATGTATTGTGAGCGTATCTAACATAGACGCACTCTGTTATGCATAATTCCTGACCTCACTGTATCATTACACCCTGAGCCAAAATAAAAGATTGGTTAAAAATATGTTTTGAAAAATAACTTCAATATCTGACAGTTTTGCAAAAGCAATTAACCGAATGCAAAAGTTTGGTTGTCACTATTGCATCAAATCTTATGTTGAAATGAGACATTTTTAATCAAACATACTACATCCCTGTAGATGTATACAGGCATGTATGTGATAGAGAAAACGCAGGAGGAATTCAAGGTGTGTGAGCAGTTAATGTTTATGCACATCAGATGTCAGACGCATGCTTAAGTCCTTGAATCTCACCCGGCCAAGACGAAGGATTCACAGGAGCTGACGTCACACAGCACCTTGCCCAGTTCGAACTGCAGCTGGCTGATGGATCCCACTCGATTCTAGAGAGTAAATAGAACCATGCTGAAAACACTGTTGCAATCATAGTGCAAATAATTAAGAGCAATCAAATCTCCCTTTATTTCATTTCTAACTAAGCTATAGAGAGGCAATCAAAATGTAATTATTTTTCCTTCCAACTCAAAATCAGAACAGAAAATTACCGTCACTGCAATTATGTTAATATCCAAATTAAATTCTGTTTATGCACTGTAGTACCATAAATAAATAAATGTTGGTTAGGACTCTGACCTTGGGACCTTTGTGGTATGTCATAACCCTCTCTCTTCATGTTCCTGTCTGCCTCTGTGCGGTCCAATAAGGGCCATAATAGTATTAGATATTTTAAATATGTTTATTTACCTACAAATACCAATATTTATATTTTCTTTTATATACATATATGTAGATATATGTTATACTGGTGATGTCCATTAAATTGTGAACCAGACTAAGTCCAGTGCCAGTGTTGAATTTGGGAGATTCTGATTCACTGCAGCAGAACAGCCTGAGCCCACCTTCCAGTTGGAGCGCACAGTTTTGGCCGAGTTCCTGCAGTCTCGCAGCGTGCTCTTCCAGCAGGGGGAGTCAGACACGCTGGCATCCTGATGGTAGCCCTCCCCTCTGCACATCTTGAACCACAGAACACAGTCCTCTGCAAGGACTCTCCATGCCCTGCTCACCTAGGAGGAGATGGGACAGTGTAACCGTGGCGATTGAGTCAGAATATATTACAAGCATGAGTCATTTAATTGATTTGTGCTTAACGAGCACGGTGGACTGCCAAGTTGGCTCTGTGCACCATGACGTGCTGTACAACACAACATTTCGTTTTTTCATCTCTACAGATTAACATCGCATAAGGTAATTCTGAATGTTGTAGAAGTGAAGTTAACTGTTTTTTTAGGAGTTCGAAAACCAAGAAATATTGAACTTAATAAACATATGATCAGCAGACTGCACATGGTGTTTTCATTTTACAGGAAAGGATACACAAGTTAAAAGAGGGACTAAAAAATAATTAAAACTAAAAGGTTTGCTCTTAAGAAATTGTGATGTGTCGGTTAATAAGAAAAAAAACAGCTGCCTTGATCCATCCCAGCTTCTTACCCTTACCCAAATCACACTAAACAATACCTTCATTCAATCTATGCTGACACTCTGAAACAGTTGGCCTAAAGTTGTGATTCCTTTTTAGTTTTCGCTTCGAGTAAAATGAAGCAGAGTTGTGATTTTCAGTTTCAGACTGTTATGACCAATTGTTAGAAAACAGAAAAAGCTCTCCAGTATTTCTTTTTTTAAATTATTGCTGAGAAGAATCTTTAAATGAAAATATGATTTGTTTCTCTTTTGTATGTTTCCATAATCTTTACCACACCATGAGCCCTTGGAGTTATGTTGATATGGGGCCTAGTCTAAAGCAGCATTTAATGAATAGTTACTTTGTTTTTATCCACCACTTTTATCAGCTTCAACAAAATAAGGTGAAAATAGTGCGATTTATTTCAGGTGTCATTTTGTTATGACACCACTTTTTTCTTTTTGTTATATTATGTAAAGCTCTTACCAGAAAAAGCTCTACCACAGCAACTTACCTGTGCACATCGGCCCAGCTCAGTACAGTTGAGATGTCGGAATATCTTCAGGGCTAACTCATAAGGCAGCTCGATATCAAAGAAGGGAATGTCATTGACTTCATTCTGCAAAAGAAAGAAAGTTACATGTTATAGTGAATTGATTCTGGTCAACCAACATCATCATCATCATCATCATCATCATCATCATCATCATCATACCAGATCCTGAATAAGTTGATCCAACAGCTCATCTTCTTTCTTAACTTTTCTCCGAGGCTGCTGCTGTTGCTTTTGCTGCTGTTGCTGCTGCAGGGATGCGCTGCAGGCATTGGTCATGTTTTGATACTGCCTCTTTCTCCTGGTTCTCTCCTCTTGAATCCTGTCCAGCAGGGGACTTGTCCTCCCATCCAGCAAACTACGTGCAATGGACACATACTCAGGCTGATCCTCTGTCTCTATAGCAGGTTTTCCTCCTCCTTCATCATCATCATCATCATCATCAGTGTATTCCCTTTCGTTTAGCTTTGAAGTACTAACGGCTATGTGGAGATGTTTTGAGTCTTCAAAATACTTTTTTTTCAAGTCTTCCTGCCGTGACTGACTAGGAACAGCCAAGGAAGGGGCACACACAAGTAGCTGCTCTTCGTTTTTACTCGTTAGTTCCTCTTTCCAACTGTCCCTGAACGCAGCAAGTTCGTCCTCGGCCATATTTCGTAATCATATTTTGGCAAATATAAATAAGCAGTGTTAAAATCGGTATCGTATGAATGTTTTGGTTATACAACCCGGTTTTAATGATAAATCGACAGCGACGCCGAGGCACAAAACAAGGACGTGTCCTTCTATATAAACAGTCCGACAAGGGACAACGCGCTGCTGTTCAAAAGTTCCGTTTATTTTCTATTCCTCATTTTTATTATAGACTCAAACATTTTCAAGGCAGAAATATGTTTGTTTTTTGTTTTTTTCTGGCCACAACACAATTGTTATCAATATCAAATAAATCCATTTCATGTTAATGGTATACGAAAAAACAAAACATATTTTGCCGTAAATACAAATACGAAAGAGAACACAATGTCCCATAGCACCCTACAACAAAAGACTCTTCAGACAGGAGAGATTCAAGAGTTAACCATTGTATGTCTCTTTTGGGAAAAGATGATGTAAACCCCACACCATGTGACATTATAATGAATAATACAGTAGAGAGGGAGAGAAAAGGGGGACGCAAACACAGTCAAGGTTTGATGAGAGAAGAGAAGGAGGGTTCATATTATCAAGACGTATACAGAGACTGGTAGTTCTTTCAGAGAAAGATGTGCTGGCTGCCGACAGACCAGCTTTTGCTCCAGCCGGGTGACACCACCTGCAATGCCCGCCGACCCTCGCCGTGCTCGGTGGCTCAGCTATTGGCATCTCGCCTGCGGAGGATCGGGGACCAGCTGGAGAAAAGCTGGACGGCCGGGGAGAAGGAAAGCGGCATCAGCTGCAGTAGCAAGGAGACGGTGAAGCTTACAGGGAATGGACACCTGAAGAGCTTTCTGTGCACTGCTATACACCTCACTGTGCTCGTGCTAGTCGTCGCGAGGCGACACCTGTAGAGCGTGAGGCGGCAACACTAGCAACAGGTGCGTCAACAGTGTCCTTTCACATCGTATTTATTTGAGTAAACTAACATATAACCGTAAAGAGCAAAACATAAGTAAGATATGAAGAAAAACAGATATTTTCTTGGAAAAGTTGTATTTAGCTATGTTGTTTTAAATTGATTTCGAACGAGGGACTGCTGTAAAAGGTTAATTTGTTAATATGTTGGAAAAGAAAATTAAAAATTAAAATTAAATTAAGCCCTGCTTGCTACCTTAGACGTTTTCCATCGTGTTTTGGTTGAGAATTATTCCATTTAAAGTGTTTTTCAGATTATTGGATGGAATAAAATACGGCTAAAGGTGTTCAAAAAGAAAGAAAAATATTTATATTCTCCTCAAAGTCTGGAAGTGTTTCAATCCCACAGTCAAATTCATATCAGTGGGAAGAACTGCACAGACGTCATACAATTACACTCAATTTAATAACACGTGAACCACAAATGCCCTTTAAATATATTTAAGTTTTAATTGATTTGAGTTTACACTTATCAAGCATTTAATAATTGTTATATATTGTGAGTACTCTCACACACTTATCACTTGTATGTTGACCGGGACGCAGGGGCACAAAGGTTAGCAATAATTATCCACAAGTGCAAGCAAGCTAAGCTTTGAACGTCATTTAAGTCGCATGATTCATAATGAATATTGTTTCATTTTGGCAATTTTATCGGGCTTTTGTCTGCTGTTTATTTGGTATGTCTTTTTTTGTGCTAAAATGTCCGTTTACTTTTGACAAGGTGCCCAGGTTTCTGTCAGGAAAATGTATAGCATGTAATGAGGAAAAAAGTTGATCATGAAGTCAAGAGAGACATTTTTAAATATCGTTAAAAACGGTTGTGAATGATAATATTTAATGTATGGATATTTTGTGCTAATTACTTGTGTTTATATCTTATGTAGATGGTGCCTTTAGGACCATAGACGAGGAATGGGCTAACATCATTTGCACTTAAAGGAAGGATGCAGGAGACTGAGGAGGCGATCATGAATGGAGGTGTGCAGCGAATATGACCCACAAAGGAAAAGGAAGCAGCAGATTTAAAAGCGTGTTTCAGGGTCGGAACTTTGTGCCTGACTAAACTCAATGTGTTATGAACACTTCCTTAGGACCGATGTGGATACACTGCGAGTTTTATAACGAGCTGACACACTGAACTCTCAGCAGCCAGCGCGTTGCCCGTCCTGCCCCCGTGTGCCTCTCCGATGTCATCCCAGTTACAAAACGGTGATGTAATCCTCCCCTGGTAGTGTGCAGGGAAAATCTTACGAATATGACTCAACTGACCTTCACCAACCACGAGTGCGCAACGACAGAGGTTAAACTGATTCAACTTTTAAATGTATGTTAAACTACAACTAAGGCTGCAATCATATAAAATGCACTGAAGTTAATGAGCCTCATAATGCACTGTACTTTTTATTTTACATAAGCTAAGTGTAAACATGTAAATACTGAGAGGATGAGGATGTTTTTATAGATGTTTTCTACAGTGTTTAGATGATGTTTATACATTCTCCTGTGCTTTGTTATAATTATCAGTTGGGGGCAGTGTTCAGTGGCTTTTTGTCTTTTGTTGTTTGACTCTTAAAGATACAGGACCTGCTCATAGGAAGCTATGCTGTTGATGCTGTCTGTGATTACTGGAAATAAGCTTTCTCTGATAAATCAAGTGTACTGTGAACAGAATTTCTGGAACTGTCTTTTATACAATGTGTGTTATTTATACTAATCAAATATTTCCTATGGATTTTTAATAATTGATAATAAAATGTTTCTGAAATACATTCGCTGCAGGTGTTGTTACAATAAGAGAAGAAATACACTTGACAAAGTAAGCTAAAGTGCTTTAATTTAAAACTCAAAAACCTGCAGTGGGCGTTTGGTATATAATGCAACCCAAGGATGAATTGTTCTAAATGTAAGGATTCAAAATAACAACATTCAGAGAGAATTAAAATGAAAGTTGGCAAAGATTTGGCCAAGATTATCAGACATGGGGTCTCAACGGATATGAAAATGTATAAGAAGTCAAATACTACTGACTTCATCACAGTTAATACGCATTCACTTAACGTCATGATTTCCTTGTAGTGCTTGTACCATAAACAATTACACTATTTAAAGTATGGTTAGCTAACAGCCACGCACCACCTTACATTTAAAAGTCTGAATAACCTTATCATTTGCTTACCAAGAGTCTGTTTTCACCTACAGTCAGGACAAAAGCTCAAACTTATTTTCTCCACAATCATTATGTTTCTGTTCAAGGTCAAATATCCTATTTGTTTTATTTGAACTATTGCAAAACTAGAAACCAAATCAAATTACATTAAATAGTTTTTGAAAAAAAGGGTAGTAAAGACTGTATGTATATATGACAAAATCATAAAATATAGAAAAGTGGTACAATTACAACAAATACAGCATGAATACTGTGAACATTTACATTATCACCACACTAAACCAAATGAATATTCTTGTTACAATCATGGTTTTAGTGAAATATGATGATCACAGTAAACAAAAGTTTCTAAGCCTGTGTTCATTGTGATATAACAATGGTCAAATGGTGAAACTAACAATTGTCGTAGCTTTGCGTTTCTCTTAAGTGATGTTGATAATTTGGTTTGTGCATGTCCCTCCTGATTCCAGCTTCATTAGATGCTCAACCCATCTCACTGAAAATAATGTGTTCAAAATCTGTTGCGGTCTTTTCAAAATGGCTTCAAAACTAATGTTCCCTATGTGATGTGTTACTGCAGTTAGGCCTAACCTGACTTAAAGAGTCAGTGCCCTAAGATGATAAGACAAAAGATGACCCGGCATTGTCAAACTCGCATCGCAGCACCATATTATCTCTCAGTTTGCGCGGGTCAGAGCTCAGTAGATCTGGAAGTGAGCCGACGTCGTGCCGTCCTTCCAGCAGCGCAGGGTCTCAATGACGGTGGAGCGACACAGCGGACATGTTCTCTCCCGGTCAAACCACAAGCAGAGGCACTCCTCGCAGAATACGTGCTAGGGAGGGGGGACACACGCACAGGTTACATTTTTGTGACAGAGAAATCTCTTGTTAAATATTCTTTGCATTATTGACTGTTGATTTTTACAAATTTTTTACGAAGTATGAATAACTAGGCCAATTTAAGAGCATCTTTTTGAGCAAGAGCACTAACTATTAGCTGACAGTGACCTTTGACCTCCCTTTCAGGACCACAGTTATGATCAAAATTATATTAGCATGAGTATGCAAATGTTGGTTTCTTTCCAATTTATACTTGAAGAATAACTGCTGAAAGTAGTCGGACCAGATGACCTTCTGACCTTTCGGCAGTGACAGTGACCCATCAGTAATGCTGGCTGTTGTTAGAGGTCCAGCAGCCTTTAACTGAGGTCTTACCTGACAGAGAAGGGATATGGGGTCTCTGAAATCTGCTTGACAAATCGCACAGACATCCCCCGCCTCGCTGCACTGCTGACTGCCCGCCCTAACGCCATAATTCTGGATGAGACACAAAAAAGACTCACAATAAAAGAAGATTGAACTCTTGTGGATATATTCTGAATTCTCAATGCAAAAACACAACGTTGAGTAGATCTGTGTGTGTGTTTATTGATGCGAGTATTGCAAAACAAGTCTGAATCTGACCTGGGAGCTGCAGAGCATGACGAAGGCCTTGCGTATGGCGGACACACGTCCACAGATGTCAAAGGACTGCAAAACAATAAATATGAAGTTTTAAAATAGCAACTCCGAGTAGATCTACTTTTTAAAATGTAACAAAAAAACAGTCAAGTATGTAGTTTAAACATTAGACCTATTAGGGCTACAAAAAATGTTAAAGGATCACCAGTGATTACAGATCAGCCTGAGAGGTATATGAAGTCCAGGAGCTATTGAAAACAGATTCCTCAAAATCACCAAGGTCAGCCTCACAGGGATGCTTGATTAAAAGTCATAGTATCATCATGGTAAGAGTGGATTCAACCTTTTGGGACCATAAATGTCATTTTCATACAAGTATCTCAATCCAGCCAATAGTAGCAAACATATTTCGGTCTGGACCTAATTGGTGGACCACTTCAAACAATGAACATCCCCATAGCAACACCACTAGGTCAATATAAATAGCAACAGTTCAAAAGAATCTCACTCCTTATTGTGAAACACTTTTTGAGAATTTCAACAGTGAATCACCAACCGAAGAACTTCATCACACTATTGACACAATTAAATACTTTTGGTCTATAATTATAAAACACACTTGAGAACACATGATAGTGACAATGTCAGGGTGTAAGTATTTTGAGCATTGCATCATTTGAGTTTCATTTCGCTTACAAAATTTCACTACTTCCCCCTACAATCTGTGACGCATGGCTCTAAGAAAAACTTTTTTCGTAATAAGTCTTTCTTAGTTTTACAGTAACTGACCTTGTAGTAACCACAAACTGTAGCAGTTTCATTTTCCCTTTTCTGAGGACACCCTTCAACCTTTGTGTTAAAAATCAAGGCCTGGATGTTTTGTTTTTTCTATTCCAGGAAAGAGAATAACAGTGGAGATGATTCTTGTCAATTTTAGTGGGACGCATAAAGGAATTCTGATATCTAGATTTTGGTCATCTAGCCTCTGTCAGAATTCCCCTCTGACCATTGCTTGTAAGGAAGACAAATGACTGGATTTTATTCACTTTTGATGAATCCCCTTCCTTCGCTCTTTAATAAAACCCTATATTTTTTCCTGTAGTGCTTTTTGACAGAGACAAAATGGCAACTTTGTACAAAAGACTTCTCATAAATTGTATATATTAGGGATGAGATGATTTTATCTCCGGGGGCGATAATAAACAATCACAAAGAGATGATTGTGGTGAATGTTTATTGTTGGGGATATCGTGATCATCTCAAAAGGGCTTGGAAAAGCTTTCTAACTTGCTATTGTAGTGGAGAAGTGAAAAATAGAAACTGATTGAAACAATCCAGGAATTATTATGTAAAATAAAACAGACTAACAGTTTTCCTATATTATTATTATTTGTTTTTCACTGAAAAAAAGGTTGATTCAAAATATGCGTGTCCTCCCGCTGATGCAATACTTCAGATATGCGTTTGTCTTTAAGTGATTCCAGTATGCTAAGGCCATTGTAAGATTTTTGAGCAGATGTTGACAATTGTAGTATTGCAGTATAAATACTTAGTCTCTTATAAATAGTGTTGTCATGATTCTTGCTGAAAACATTCATCCTCCTGGAACTGCATTTTGACCAGTGACCCCATGACCCTCGTCTTGCACAACCACCACTATTAAAAAACCATGGCAAGCCTCCAGTCAGACTCTTAGAATAACAATATCATGATAATGTCAATTATTGTTATTATTTTCAACACATTCGTATTGTTAGGAGTAACATACAGTGTAGGCAGTTGGAGGGTGGTAGTGACATTTTAGACTTTAAGAAGAATATTCCTATTTTGGGTCCCTTCACTGCATCTGTTGTCAGATTATTGGAGATCTTATTTATTCTGAATGTATTTGCAGTCTTTTGTTTGATTTTGAGAGATACACAAATAACATTAACCATGCTAATTATTTCTCTGCTGTGCACTGATTACCTTGCAGAGACTGTAGATGATGATGAGTGTGGCTCCCAGGAAGTAGCTGTTTGACGGGTCTTCTCCCATGATGTACTTGTACCACAGCTGGATGGGGACCAGGGCCCGAAACAGCTGGCTCAGCTCCTCAATCAGCAGGTAGAACTTACCCTGGACAAACAAGCAATGTTAGAAATTAAAGAAGGCTTTTCTAAATGCTCCAATCAAACTCTGTGAGTTTATTGTGCCTTCAACCAAGTTTTAACAAGAAAAAAAAATGGACACAATGTGTTCCTTTGAAGAACTCACTGTCCAAAAAGCTGAAAAAGCTTCGGGGCCCTCTTATATCTAGTCAAGAGCAGTGCGGTATTAAAAGCTTAAAACAGCATGCCTCCAGCCCAAACATGGCTGCTGTCCAGCGCTCTGCAGTTTCACAGCAGTACATGCAATTTCCTCACACTGCAAGGGAAACTGGCAGCGACTCTTTCCACCTGCTACCCAGTGCCCACATTAAACCCAGACCCTACGGGGGTTCACTAGCTTCTATTAAAAAGGGCCCCTTCCCTAAATAATTACAGAAAATAACTTCTGACTGTCAAAAAAGTGTGTCAAGTGAATTGGGGATGGTTAAAAACAGTGGCAACAGAAATGAAGGCAACCTTGATTCCCTGATGGCCCCCGTGGCATCCCAGCTTGCGTAATGACTTCCTGGATGGTGCCTGACAAAGATTGATGACTGTGGGTAAAGAGCCACAAGCAGCCAGGTTGGTCGGGGAGGAAGGCCTCTGCTAGTGGCTAATTCATCTTCTTCATTGTCCCCTCGGCCTCATATCCCACAGTGCCCATCACGCCCACGTAAGAAACTGTCAAATTTAAGTTTGGACACCAGCCAAAAACTTTGAGTAAGCTCCACTGCAGGCCTTGTTTGAGCGGTTTCCTGCTTTTTTTGTTTCATTACTTTGTCGGATCTGTCTGCACACTCTTATAACTTTACATTAAAGTAATCTGCAAAGCTGTTTTTTATTTATTTATTAGCTTTCTTCTAAAAAGGTGTCATGAGACATTTCTGCTTAACAAGCTTCTTCCTTCCTCATACAACATTTTTAGCATTGATATTTTAGGCCAACTTAAAGAGGCCCTACTTTTGTGAGTTTTCCCTTCCCTCTAGTATGTCTTTGTGCAAGTTAATGACCTGCAATGTCCTAAAGTTCCCTCCAGGAGTTTCTCTTCCACACACTCCCCCCCTGCCTGAAACTCCCTCCATTGGACTCCTCTGTTTACTCATTCACATTATGACATCACAGTGTAACACTCATGGCTCATGCTACGACACATTGTACGACAAGAGGCTAAGGGGCGGGATATTTCCAACACATCTTCAAGCAGTTAACCAGCTAGCCAATCAGAGCAGACTGGCTCTGGTGTCAGGGTGAAAAGAGGAAAATAAAGTCCTTTTGAACATTAAAGCATGTAAACATATTACAAAATACAATTATGAAGCTGGAAATTTAGCATAAAATGTCCTCTTTAAATGGTTCATTGTATACATCATGTTTGTTTCCTAGCAGTCTTCTTCACTGGTACTTTTGTTGCTGCTGTACAGACACCAAGACAGAAAAAACAGCAGTATGTTATTTGTATTGCCCGCATGCATATGTGTGCAGAAAACAAAACTGAGACCGACTTAGTTTCAGTTTTTAACCATCCTGTATTTTTATTCTCTTCCTTTATTTTTTCCAAACCAAATATTTAAATTCGTAAGAATTGAAATGGACTTAAGTGATGAGGAGGTCATCAAGCAAAAATGCATTAATGCACGTGAATCAGTTATAAATTATGTAAAAATAATAATTACTTTTACCGCTTCTTGACTCATGCCCCTACTGAGCATCAGAAACTCTGCGCAATTGAACCTAGCTCGAGGCAAATCGAATAGACATGAAAAGCGGCACCAAAAGAGCAACACACAAAAAAAAAAAGATTGATTTTACGACCACAAAATGTAGGAACTAAAGTGTGTGCCAAAACACTCAAACACATTTATTTACATTTTTTTTGTTAATAAACTGTTGATATGAAGAGTCAAAGCCTTCAAAACAAAGCTGTCATGGAACTTCTGTAAGCGTTGCTGCAATTACCTGAGCAGACTTGCACTGATTATAGGTTCATTAGTGTATCCACCGTTGGATGCAGTAATGAAAACATAGGCTAATTAAGTAAGTTCATAGAGTTCAGGAATAGACCATACTGTTTCCCCTTATATTACAATACAGTGATAATGCCATTTCGGACTCTGTACATCTCTACATGTGATCCATCAAGCCTGTAAAATGTTATATGTGCTTAGACTTTCTTTTGCATTTGTGTGTGTGTGTGTGTGTGTGTGTGTGTGTGTGTGTGTGTGTGTGTGTGTGTGTGTGTGTGTGTGTGTGTGTGTGTGTGTGTGTGTGTGTGTGTGTTACAGGTAATGGTCCAGCTCTAGGGAGGGATGACCTCACCCTTGCAACCCCCTCGAGGACAAATGAGCTCAGTTGCTAGCTGCCGTGGTTCTGATAGGCCTGTAGGTCTGTTTATCAGTGGAAAATGTAATCCTAATACTTTGAAACGTCCCCCCCTCCTTTTCTCCAACCAACACACATACACACACCAGGAATATGAGCGGCACCTGTATGATAATCAAAGTATGTGTTCGTGTGTGTGTGTGTGTTTGCAGTAATATTCTGTTGCCTCAGGCCAGACGAACCACGCTCACAGAGACCCATGTTGCACAAGCTCACCCAAGGAGTACCATTTAAAACCTTATGAATACAAAACAGTTTCACACTGTGACCCTGTGGCACTTTCTGCACTCGGTGGAGTATTTCATCATGGCTGAGCAGGTTTCCTTGAATTATCTTCAAAGTTAAGACAACTTTGTCTGTAAACTTCCTGTGACTTAAATCATGGTCTACATGATTTATGGATAAGGCTGTATACCTCAAACTTAAATTCAGACTAAATTATGGTACAGTGTCATACAAGATCTTCCTCCATGTTCAGTAATGTGTTTAAATTATAAATCAATCCCTCTTAACAGCCTTTACTGTTAGAAATGTGTATATATGTTCATCAAATGATCAATGTTTCACCGTGATAATCTTGTTTCAACAGTTACTATATAATTCTATTGTGTGATTCTGTACCGTCCTGTTTTTCACTCCCTGCTGCTGCTATAAATTTCCCAACGGGGTAAATAACGTTTGATCTTATCTTATCATCTTAAACAGCTGTAAATGTAAGAATTACATTATATAACTTGAGTTTTAAACCAAAATTTGTTTGGCATATTTTTACTGTCAGATCATCAGAAGTACAAAAGTTAAGGCATAAACTACTTTGGCGAAAAGCTAAAAACATTTATCAAGTTTGGGGAAATGTTAAAAAGCAAGTAATGAGGGCTGATATAAACAATAATTGTTAATATGAGAAACATTTTTTATTGTTTTCTTACAATGTTTTTGTATTTTTTGCCTGATGATTTAAAATGTTTACTCAAATAACAAAAATAAAACCAAACAAATGGGTTAATGGCTAGGATGGGTTAAATGCAGAGGACCAATTTCACTGTGTGTGCTCTGCTATGTGCATGTATGTGACAATAAAGAGGGTTTCATCCTCCGATTCTTCTAATGCATGTTTAGATTGTTAAATGTATAGGCATATGTTATAGTTTTAATTTATGTGTATAGTTTAAACTGTGTGTCCCATGCAAAAGATTAATAATAAAAGTCACATGACTTTAGATGTTCCGAGGGTCAGGGGGATGAATGTGGATTACTTACCCTTGATTTGAAGGCCAGGAGAATCTTGGGCAAAAAGAGGACCAAGCATTTCAGGCCAATGGTGAAGTACTTGAGGACAAAGTCAGTGATGCCCACGGCCCAGATCAGATCAAAAAACTCAAAGCTGCTCAGGTTGGGCTTGGCAAATATGAGGCTAGAAAGAGAAAGAAAACAACATCTAGGTGAGTTATTAAAAGGAGGTCTGGTGTTTTTCTCTGGATGGTGGGCTGAAAAGCAACAGAAAGACAAATGCATAAACGTTCTGGAAACAAACAAAATGAGATAAACACAAAATACTCACAGGACAAGAGCAGACAAGAACAGGAACGCTTCCTGAAATGAAAGTAAAAATAAAATGGCTAACAACAAAAAATGAGTGGAAAAACTTAAACAAAATCCAAAACATAAGCTGGCACGCAAAGAAAAACACAGCTACTTTTAAAATATCTGCGAGTACACTACCTGAGGTGCAGCTCCTCTTGATTGAATGTGTAATAGATGTACATTATATTCCCTGCAAGGAACATGATGATCCACAGAGCAACAAATACAGAGCGTTCCGCCTGGTAACAGAAAAGAAACACACAGCTTTATTAAAAATATTACACTACATTTCTCTACACTTAGAAATTTCAACACTAGTAATGGCAATAATGTCACCTGGTAAAAAAGTAAATAAACACAAGACCTAAATAGTGATAAACACAAAATGAGAGAAGAAAGACTTTATGTGTTATGGTGAACAATCGTATATTGTTGGGATAAACAAATAGGTGTAGAGAAAACAAAATGTTAAGAAAATAATATCTTTAACGGTGATACCGGTTTGTGTGTTGGAATGTCTTTCTGCGATTATCTAAAATGTGAAAACTTCCAAATCAACAGAACAATAACAGTTTTATATATTTGAAAGGATTCTTTATAAAAAGAATGAGATTCAGTAGTTAAATACCAGCAAAACCAACTATGAATGATGAATAAACTTGAAACCTGAAACATTTTATTTCTCAGTCCAAAAATGCATTTAAGGCATTAGCTCCTCACATTGTTTCCAGGTGCTGTTTTGTGAAAAGTAGTTATTACTTGTTACCTTTTTTCTTTTCTTTTTTAAACACACATCTATGTATGATTGGCCTTTGAGTTGCGAGACAAATACGTGGTAGGTATCAGAATTGGCTAATATCCTAAAAAGTAGTGTTGTGGAACGTCTTTCTGTGATCGTTTAAAATGTGAAAACTGTCAAATCAACAGAACAATAACAGTTGTATACATTTTAAAGGATTTCCAAAAAACAAAAAGATTGAAATAAAATATTTGAATACTGTTGTTTTTGGTCTTTCTTGGGATTTCTTAAGAAATATGAATGAGCACCAGCCTTATCCTTAAATATGGACATGTGTGGAAAAACACGGCATACATTTGATTTAAGCCTACAGTAATTGTGTATAAGTATCAGATTTGGCTATTATCCGAAAAAGTAGAGTGTTGGGAATGTCTTAAAACCTGCATCAAACCAGAAGTTAAGAAACTTTATTTTATTTTACCCGTAATGAAACTTGGTGCCTAAAAGTGGAATTGGCATAGGCGAATGTGCTGGCCATTCCCACACACACAGCAATACCTGCAGGAGAGAGGAGCAACAGTATCAGATCTTATGCTGCTTTTGATTCTTTGATGTCAGTGATGTACTATACTGTACGTGAGCCGCACTATTACTCCACATGCTGGTGTACCTAGCTTATGCTGGAAGCAGACTTTAGCCAGCAGAATGAGGATGAAGGGGAAGCCTCTCTGCAGCCATGTGACCACTGCCTTTAACTCAGAGAGTGCCGGGGCCGGGGTGGACGGGTCTTCCTGCGCCTCCTCCCTGGAGCTGTGCCTCTCTGAGCCGGCAGCTGTGGTGGCCTGCTGGAGCAGAGAGGAGGTCCTGTGCTGCAGGGGCTGGTGGTGGTAGGGGTGGTGGTGGTGGTGGTGATGGTGGTGGTGTGGAGGTGGTCGAGGGAGGAAAGGTCCACCCTCTGTGCGGTGGGGGCCTCCTTCTTCTCTAGACGAGGCAGTCATCTGGATAAAAACTTCAGGGGGAGAGCCCAGGACTAAGCCGGCTGCCTGGAATTGGGCAGAGGAGACAGAGCTGGAGGGGACACCCACCAGGCCGGAGAAGATCTGCTGGGGGGAAGCGGGTGAGTCGGGCTTCAGGCAGTCAAAAACACCACCCTCATCCAGGCTGCTGTCTGATCCCAGAGTTTGGCTTCGGCTCCTGAGTTGGAATAAGATACATTAAGTGAGGTGGTGACTTTCCCCTAAGGTCTTTGTGACCAAATCACAAATCAATTGAAGGGTGTTTAATTCACAAATAGAGCTTGGCCTCTGCAACAACACATTTGGAAGCACACCATTGTCTACTATATCTTTGTAAGCATGATTATTTTGATTGTCTTTGACTGGAACTAAGAGGCCTTGCCAAAACGATTAAAGAAAAAAAACTGGGGGGGGCAACATGCTTTTGGCTGTTTATTTGTCAAATAAAAATACACTAATTAAAGGTTTCTAGGAGCTATTCTTCCCGCCTTTCAGAGGGCATGCCATCCGTGTTGCTGCTGTGTCTCCTCTGCATGGCATCACCACATGGCCCAGCCCTGCAAATGCAAATCAACATCAACTGTGAGACTGACGGAGAGAGGCCGGCTGTGAAAGCATACATTTAGCATTTCTGCTTTCTGTGTGTCTCATTCGTTATACAGTAAGCTGAATAACAAAATAGACGACATTACCTGAATTAGTACAGTGAATTTCCCCTCAGCTCTTGGCATATTTAGTGTCAGGATAGCTAAATTGATGGTGATGCTGCTGCAAAAGATGCTCCGACGGTCCAGCTATAGCTAAAACAAACTTCCGGTATGGCGTTTTCGACGTCGCCTATCTACCCAATCAGTGACCTCCTTGTAACCACACCACATCCGCGTTGGAAATTTGTTTTGCAGATGGTGCTTGTCAGAGTTTGCTGGATAAACACCACCGTTGTTGCTTTTTTGACATAATATTGGATATTACAGAATCGTTTTCTTCAAAGGAGGCGAAAGTTTGTCACTAGGCTGCACTATACGTGCTCTTTAATCAGCAGTGTCTGGCTTATCTAGGGTAGAAAGCTAGTGCTAACGAAATCTAGCTAGCAGGCTAACAAAGCAGGCTTTTATGATGAAACACCGTTAACTTGCCTGCATGTCCAACAGTTGACTGATTTAGCTGTGTCCGAGCATAATTCTTATTTACAGACATGGCCAGTGTAGCGTAATTATCGCTAAACCTGCAACATGGGTTAGCTAACGCTTCTTGACACTAATAATAAAACGACTTTACTTGTTGGTGTATTTATCACAATTTCTGTCTGATAAAGCTAACTAACGTCAGTAAACAGATAGTTTCACAGTGTTTGAGCGAGTTTCTTCACGTAGAAACACATCGTTACATATTCCTATGAAATAACGTCAGTCAGGGAGTTGATGCCCGTGGAGGTTTGATGTTTTGGACTGTCACTATCACCGGACTCTCCCCTAAGAAAGCCATGCTATGATGATGCTACGGCGGCTACTGAGGAAGCGATGGGTGCTGGGAGTAGTCTTCGGACTGTCTCTCATCTACTTTCTCACCAGCACGCTCAAACAGGTACTGACACTCACACTGAAGCTAGTCGGACCTGGGTACATGTGATTTCTTGATGAAATAACCAGATGGAGGGTGACATCCTGTAAAAGCAATGTTGCCTTGAATTAGTCCTACTTATTAGGCTATATTATATATTCTCAATGGCTTTATAGGCCTACGTAATATTGGGTGACACAAGGACACTTCAACCTATGTATAAGAGAGGACAATCTGCTGTACCTCGTGAACAGTTGACATTAGGCTACACCTTTATACTTCACTTTAAACATGTTTAAGTACATCGTTCTGTCTGATCGATAATACAAAACCCGAAGATCTCCAGTTTACAGTAGTGGTGTCTTTACAGGTCTCACAAGAAAGCTGCAGTTTATTCAGAATTCCACGGCTGGAGTGCTCATTAACACTAAGAAAGTGGATCACATGCCTCCAGTTCGGGTGGTTTTACACTGGCTTCCTGTCCGTCAAAGAATTGATTTCAAAATACTGCTGCTGGTTTAGAAAGCACTGAATGGTTTAAGGCCAAAAAATTGCTAAATTATGAACCGTCCAGAACTCCCAGGTCTTCTGGGACAGGTCTGCTTTCTGTCCCCAGATTCAGAACTAAACATGGAGAAGCAGCGTTTCAGTTATTATTCTACAAATATCTGAAACTACCAGAACCCTGCAGGTCCTCTGCAACCCTTACTACTTTTAAATCCAGGCTGAAGACTTTTCTTTTGTCTGCTGCTTTTAATTGAACTATTCATATCTCACACTGCACTATAACTTTTATTCATGTATTTGAAGTGTTTTTAAATACCACTTTATAATATGTTTCCACTACACTATTTCGTAATGAATTGCCTTCTGTTGCAAGTTGCCTAGCCTTGCCTAGTTTTTTTTTTTTTAAACAGTCACAAGTTGACAAGTTGTAACTAGTGAATGTTCTGCATGTTTGCTTAAAAGATTAAGAGATTATATTATCTGTATTTTGATTCTCTATTGACTTATCTAATTGGCTCAGCTCTATCTGATTAAAGTCTTATATTTCCGACTTTAAGACAACTTATTCAGGCAAAAGTATTGTACAGATGTGAGATCTTCTTCTGTTCAATAAAAAAAAAGGTTTTTGAGACATTTGAAGCACTCCATTTAATGTCAAAGCAACAGTTTTGATGTCAGCAGCATCATTTTAAAAAATGTAAATTTCTAGTCCTCTTGCATTTTCTCACTTAAATTCTAATCCTATTGTCAGACCCTTTTCCAAACTTTATATTTATTTATTGAGTTGTTGTTTAATGGGATTTTATTGGAATTTTGCAGGAGGAGCGGACCATCCGGGATCGTACACTCTTAGAGGTTAGAGATCCAGACCATCGCATCCCCTGGAAAGTCCGTTTCAACCTGGGCAACAGCAGCCGGCAGATCACTCAGTGCAGAAACTCCATCCAGGGCAAGACGCTGCTAACAGACGAACTTGGTGAGAAATGCAGCAACTACTAACCACTACACCTGATAACATACCGGCTCGTAGAGACTGTTTAGTTTTCTCTTATCAATATATATGCTTATCTGTGTTAACGTTTACAGGTTACGTCTGTGAAAGAATAGACTTGCTAGTGAACGGCTGCTGTAACGTCAATGCACCCAGCTCGAGACAGTACATCTGTAAGAGCTGCCTGGCCAACGGCTGCTGTAGCATCTATGAGTATTGCGTCTCTTGCTGCCTCCAGCCTGATAAGGTAATCTGTCCTATCAAGGATGCTCAGGGACTTGAGTTATGACTGTCATCTAAAAAAGTCCCAATGCTGCTTCCTGCATGGTCATAAAGTGCACATTTTTAGACATTTTAAACATGGCTGGGACCATGACAGGGAAGAAAGAACAGGTTAAACAGATCAAATGTTTGACTTCATGCTCACCCTCTTATCTGTGTGCTTCTCTTCAGCAACCTCTCCTTGAGCGCTTCCTGAATCGTGCAGCTGAAGGTTTCCAGAATCTCTTCACTGCTGTGGAGGATCATTTTGAGCTTTGCCTGGCCAAGTGTAGGACCTCTTCACAAGTATGTTGTGAGACCAACAGCAATGTAAACGTCCAACTCTTGACAGAGCACAATCCTATCTTTATATAAACACAGAAATTAGTCTAAAATCTTCAGTTTGAGTTGTTGGGCATCATTTGTGAATGTTTCCCACAGATACAAAACCTTTGCAAATGCATTGATAATTAAAATCAACATTTCACAAATAATGTTCATCTAAGTATGTTTTGGATAGTCAAAGCTAAAAAAGACATGCGCTACACTTTCAAACATGTTTAACTATGACTCATTGAATGAGGTTCAAATGTAGAAGATCACATTTTCCCCCGGGGATTAATAAAAGTACATCTTTTTTCTTTTTTTTAAACAACATTTAGCATTTTCCTCTTTATAAATATAAATATTTTTGTTTTATATCATACATAGATTCTCAAGAGACAGAAAACTCAAGTTAAAATGTATCTAATCCTCTTGACATTTGCTTTTCCAAAGATACATTTCTTACAGAAATCTAAAAGTGTAAACTTTTCTCTTTCTTTTGTTGTTAATCTCTTTAAATAAGAGGATCAAACAAACTCCTCAAATCATAGTTTTATCATTACTCATGCTTACTAAGTCTTTTGTTCTATGAAATTCCTGATTCCTCCAAAATGTAAACATTCAAATGTTATTTTGTAACCCTACTTTTCTTTATGATTCTTTAAAATGACTTCAATAACCTGTTTATTATTTTTCTCTTTCATCTAGAGTGTTCAACATGAGAACACTTATCGAAACCCTCAAGCAAAGTACTGCTACGGAGAGAGTCCTCCAGAGCTCCTTCCTGTTTGAGCATTTTACTTCCTTCTCAAATAAAGCAAGTTCAAGCCAATAAGAGCGTCCCAGTTTGGACACCCAAAAGGTGCTTGGAAAAGAGACTCAGCAAATGAACTGCCGTCTTGGACACTTTTTGCATTAAAGTGACCAAGAAATGGAGAAGTCCAAGACCGACCCCACAATGGACAAATGCTGTATGTGATTTGATTATTTACACTTCATAAGTGCATAGAATGCTTCATACATTCATCCGTGATGATCATCAGGTCTACGTAGCAGGCAGCTCCTCCATCAGGATTCACTTCAAACCGGTTCATGTCATCAAAATAGTTTTCATTTGAAATCTGTATATATTGTTGAATCATAACAACAGCAAGGAATGTGTCATTACTTTTGTGTGTAGTGCATGCATATGAAACTGCTATTTAATAAAAGTGACTGTGAAAATAAACGGTTATTAGTTCTGCTTTTTATAAATGGTGTCATTTTGAATGATCCTGGTCATATGAGCAGTTAAATTCCAGAATATGTAATATTGTACCAAAGATAATTGTCTGTTTAAAGTTATGATTCTATATAAAAAAACTCACGTGGGGGTATTGCTTGTACCAACATTTTAAAAAAGGGTTGACATGGTTGTGCTGTGCTCGAACATGGACTGTTATTAATTAAACACAAAGTTTTAGTCAACATTTTCTTCAACATTCGAATAAAATAGGGGGAATAATTCATAAACTAATTACCATTTTGTTAGTGAAGTATGTAATGCTGGAGATAAAGTCTTTGGCTAGTTTTTTTTTTACTTAAACAAAACATTTTACTTGCCAAAAATACAGGCAAAGCATTTTAAAAGCTGTTTGTTTAAAACATTGTGTTGCTCACTTGCAGCATCAAGACTGTTTTGACGCTCATTCAAAGCCACTAAACATTGGAACATTTTAATATAAATTAATTGATGACGTAATTTGGTGATGGCGAGGCACACATCAATCTTTGTTACAGTATTGTTGTTCTGTAGCTTTGCTTTGATGGGAGTTTGACAGTCTTATCTGCTTTACTGCCCACTGTCCATCTGTCCACACATTTCAATATGGTGATTGGAACCTGGTTGTGCTCTATGTAGGTGATTCCTATCAGCTTCTCTTTCTACCTCAGGCCACCCTGCTCACAAGGGATGGATGGCCAGAGCATAACAATTAATCATTGTGGAGGCTGAGAAAACAAACTGTCGTAATTAAGAAGCAAATTAGGCCCCTTTTAATTTGCCTGTTTGGCAAGTTGATTGATGACAGTCACATGGGAATGATGTCAGCTGCAGAGATGTTGCAAGTTTATTTGAACAAAGACAAAATGGACATTTTGGAAAATATAATATTTAAAAAAGTAATTTAAATGTTCTCAATATGCCTACTTGTCATACTAACTGTGATTTAATCAGCATTTTTATTTACTACATTTGTACAAAATTCATTAATTAATTCAAACACAACGTATGAAGTGACACATTTCAAATGTCCCAAAAATGTAACAAGAAACAAGTTGTAAACATTACAAATAAACAACAAAAAGTCTTTAAAGAAATCCTTAACTATTAAAAAAAGCTGCCATAGACTGTAGATGTGTCTGCATCACAAACAGGGATTACAAAAGGTACCCGCTACCCTCCAAGTACTTCTGAGGAGTGGGCTTTTTCTGAAGAGCTTTACTTTTAATTTTATTTTCTCTTTTGACCTTTGAACTCTGTCGCCCAAACTTAGACTCCAGCCAGTCCAGATAGAGCGTGGCCGTCGTCAGCAGTGTGTGGCTCCACTGCTTCCTATTAAACACGCCCTCGGGCATAGTGGGTGGGGACAGGCTTCGGGGAGCACTCCCCTCCGAGGATATGCTTTGCACACACTTGCAGCATGTTGACCATGGCAATGGTGTTCCTGAGCTTATTATGAAGTTCATCACCATTCGGGTTGAGGTTGTCCCACTGGTCCTCCAGGACTTTCTTCAGGCCTTGAACCATGAAGAGGAGGCTGCACTGGACTTTTGACCCCTCGGGGCGAGAGTGGTGCTCGACCTGGATCTCAGGGAATCCAGGGGCCCAGTTGCCGAGGTTCTCCCCATTATCTTTTTCCTGGAAGAAAAGACCAGCAACAATGTTATTGAAAAATCACATAGAAAATCAAATCTACAATCAGACTGTTTCACAAATGATTCACTAAAACAAGACATCTCGGCCTTGATCTACACCACACCCAAATAAAAGTTCAAAAAAGCTGCAAATATTGCTAGTTAAAGCAATAGAAAACAAATGTCATTGCATTTATGCATATCTTATTGCACACAATTATTGTCTCACATGCCTCAATTATTTAGTATTCATATTATTCAGACATAGATATGAAGAATTGTTTAAGACACCCAAAATGAGCTTATTCAACTATATTTAAAATAATATAAGATATTAAGTAAGTACAAGTAATGTATAAAGTACAATTTGGAGATTCAAGCTACTTTTCCCTCAATATCTGATATTTACTACTTTATCTTTAAAGCTATAACTAACCAATAACAAAAGTGTTTTTATGATGTTGAAGGGAAGTGTTTCTACAGATTCATCAGCGAAACAATAAATAGAATATATATCATGCATATTAAAAATGCTTTTTCATGGTATTTTATCATGAATTTGAGAACTATAAAATAATATATTGTATCATAGCAAATATAAGTGTTTTGTAAAACATCTTTAAATATAGATAGATGGAACAGGAATTATTAACCATCCATCTTAAGATTTTAACATTTGGTAATCATTAATAAAAACCTAATAATCGAAATTTTAAATTGAAACTGTGAGGTTTTTATTTTACTTACAAACTCTTTTAAGCTTGCTACTACCAGGCTTTTGGTGAGGGCCGTCAGCTCTTTGGCTCTGCATGGAAAGGCAGCAGCTTGCTTCTTTGGCGCATGTCTTGCACCCAAGCCTTGCATCAGAATCACCAACCAGACGAACACGGACCAAAAACCTGCAAATCCAAAACAACATGTTAAATCGGTGCCATGATTTTTTTAAAGTCACGCATGTATGACTGAATGTGGAAAGTGAATAACATGGCATACTGTACCTGCTCTGTATTTCATCCTTACTTGATAGGATAGGGACTGATTCCTGAGTGACGGATGTTTCTTTTATATTTGCAAACCTCTAAAAAGATGCTTGAAAAAAAAAAAGGTGTTTGAAAACAGTCCTGCAGATAAACATCCCTTATCTCAAACTATGCTTTGATGAAAAAGTGAAGCGTCTAACCAACCAATTCCTTTGACAGGTCATCACCTTATGTGGCGCATATTTGTCACTTCCACTTAAGGAAATGCAGCAGGCATCTGATGGAGATGATGTATTTAAAGCTGTAACTGTCACAGAGGTTGATTCATTTGATCAAAACTCCTGCGTAACTTTCCAGTGCCTAATCATTCGTAAACATTCTGCACATAAAGAAATATCAATTTGTTCCTTGTTTCAAATTTAAGTAAATAATTATTACGACCAGCTTGGTTTGGGAAATACTTTTTAAAGTTTGATCACATTCTTTTATTTAGCATCATCGACACTCAGTGAAGTGAATTAGTACAAACTTTTATTTTTACTCAACACCAAAAATAAACAACCATCATTTCAGTGTAAACACGTACAGATACATTTTTCAGTTTACGTCAGCTGTTATCACACATTTTCATGATTGATTCATTCCGTCTGATCTTTCTCATGCAAAGCTTCCTGTGCATAGATCTGACACTAACCACACTCATTTCATATCCTTTCAGTAAACTCTGCTACTTTAAATTTTGCATTATGCCTTTGCTTTGGAGGACAATGCATGGGGTAGGACTGATAAAAGCTTAACTCCAAAAGTAGATTTTTTGTTGCAGTGAAGGTTAGTTTATTTGTATAGCATATGTTAAGACACAAAGTGCTTTACATAGGCATTAACACATAATAGTTAAAAACAAACAAAAAGACAATTCATAAAAGGGGTAAAAGAATGGTTGCAGCAAAAAGTGCTTAAGTGCAACGATAAGGCACAGTTATAGGATATCAGGATGGGCAGCATTAAAAAGAAAGGTTTTTAACCTTCATTTAAAAGAACCAAGTGTTGGACCTCAGCTTTATAGGCAGTTGGTTCATGGTTTGTTGCGCATATAAGCTTAAAGCTACCTCAGAAAATATAATTCTGACCCTGGGGACAATGAGTAAACCCACTACTGATTATCTGCGACCTCTAGGCTAGGTCGGAACAGTCAAGCATGTCTTACATGTATTTTGGTCCCAATCCATTAAGTGCTTTGTATGTTAAAAGTATGATTTTGAAGTGTATCCTTTATGTAATAGGAAGCCATTTGAGAACTAGGGTGATGTGGTTATGAAAACCGTTAGCTCTTTTATAAAATATAAATCACACTTATACAGAGTATTACAGAATCTATATTGCTTTATTGTTAGTCAGAGTACAAAGAATAAGGCATCAGATGCATTCATTCATCACAAAATAACATACAAATAAAGCAAAAGAGACTGAGGTTATGGCTGCAGCTACTTTATATGGAATATATGTATTTTATCAACATATTTATATACAATGTTTAATTGAAATGGTTTGTGTTGTTGCAGGTGAAAAACTACTTTTAAGATGTTGAAAAGGCAGGAGATGGTACAACAAAGTGACGTTTATTAACAATAACATCAACAGAACAAAGAGGAACAATAAAACTGTGATACTGATAAATAATTTAGGCTTGATCAAAAAAATACTATAATTTAAGGAAAATAAATAACAATAAGAAATAAAGCTTGCAAGCTGCCATACACCACCAAACTGTAAAGTGCTCAGGTAAGAATATTATTGAAATAAATAACTCAAATAATTGCAAAACTAACACTTTTGTTATGCTAACTAATAAATTACCAACAAATAAATAACGGGCAAGTTCAAACATTGGACTTCAATGGATCCATGTAAAAAAAATGAATCGATATTTAATAAATACATCATAATCCCCCTTTCAAATCTAACATGCAAAACAATTTTGTCTAATTTCGCCATTTTTGCGTTGGTAAGAACTGCAGATGCTTAAATATTTAAAATAAATAAATAAATGAATATCAATACATAGCAGACAAAAAAAACATTGTGTAAAGCAAGGGAAGCGTAATCTCCACACAATACAATCATAACAAATATCCAATGGGATTCGGAGGCAGAATAAAACATATTTTGGGAATTTTATGTACGCAACTCTTCTCTCTTATCATACGGAGGCTTTTGTTTTAAAAAAAAAAATGGCATAATATACCGGAGAAGATAATCTTTTTTATCACAACTTTATCAGATTCTTTCAATATCCACTTTTTCATGTGTTTTATACATAAATATGTGTGTCCTGTGTTAGGAGATTTGGAAAGTTGAATCTTTTGTCCTTAGATGAGCTGTTCAGATCTTGGCCACTTTGGGATGTTTTTTATCGGTTGTTCAACCAATAGCCAATCACCAACCAAGGTAACACCTGCCCACCTTATCACCTGGATTTCCTCCTAGACCTTCTTTGTTGCTTGTGTTTAATTATGCTGAGAGCTTTGAAAGGCGCCCATAAATAAAATGAATTATTATTATTATTATGTGGAGTCAAACACTTCCGAGACATGTTTTGTGTATATCTCAGACGTATTATATATTGTTGAAAAGAGTATAATAGGAGACCTTTAAGTTTGTGAATTATTTGCCGTCTGTTTGTCACACTCCTCTTTTGCCTTTTCAAGTACCTTTGTCACCAGTGCAAGCCAAGCCTTCAGGTTTTTAATGACACTCTTTCCGTAGATTTTTCTTGTATAGTCATCCATCTTGGGCAGCTGTGGTGGGGCTGGCGTTAAAGGCAGAGAGTCGATGATTTTGAGAATATTTCTTATTTTAATTGAAAGGAAGTGGAGCCTCCCCTTGACATCGTCCAGGTGCTTCAAAGGCCCCATCTGACCTTTTCCTACCTCGGCAATATGGTAATGAAAAAGTTGACTTTTGTAGTAAATGTCCTTCAGCTCCTCGTAATTGTTGGTTCCAGATATATTGGGGTTGGCAGCATTATCATTAAGGGGTGTATCCGTTTCGAGATTATGATATTTTATCTGGAAAAAAACAAACAAGTTATGAAAATAAATGCACTGTATTAAATGCTAAGTGAAAGTCTAAGTGTTATTTTGGAAGTGGATTAAGGTATCATACATGAAAAATGTTTAAGAAATCAGAGTCTGTTTTTCATTTTATCACATTAATATCAGCCTAATTTTTTATTGTTCACTATTGACACCATATCAGAGCCGTATTAAACGTGTCCTGTTGCTAATACAATATTTCTCCAGAATTGTGGACTTCACCGAAAAGTCACTGCTCATTCAAACCAAAAACTCTCTCCTGTTATTGAATCCCATAAAAATATATTAAACAAGCAAAACACTGGGTGGCTTTCCCTGTGAAGCAGTTACAGGAAATCCAAATAATAACTAGTAATTAATAGTTTAAGTACACTCATTAAAATAAGTCGATAAAACTACATTTTTGTATAAGAGTATTACATGGACAAATGCAGTGATGGAAAGTAAGTACATCTACCCAAGCATTTTAGTGAACATTTGAGGTGCATTTACTTTAGCTGAGTATTTTCATTTTAACTTCATACTTCAACTCTACTAAATTTAGGAAGCCAAGTTTTAATTTTTACTCCACATTTTGACACGTACAATACTTCTAAAATATGATTTTTTTATATAGACTGAACTATCGAACATTATATTTAATTAACTTAAACCATGACTGGGTTAACAGAAAATAAAATGGTGTCAATTCTTGCAAGACAGTTTCTGTTCAAAAATACTTCACAGTTAAATGTGAAGATTTGCTGCTTTTGCTTTAAGAAAAAAAAATGTAATTACATTTTTTTTGTGGTTTTTCTATTAATCCTAATAGCTTAAGTACATTTTCCTAATCGTTCTTAATACTTTTACTTAAGTATGATTCTCAATGCAGCACTTTTTACAGTGTGGTATTAGTATTTTTACTCAAGTAAAGAATCTGAATACATATAGCACCACTGAACTAATGGATTAAGATGGAGCAGACGTGCAAAAAATAGCCGCTATTTTGTTGCATTTATGAAAAAGAAGCTGCTCAAGCTGTAGTGTTACCAAAGTAATAAATACATGTTATCCAAATCAGTTAAAACAGAAAACGTTAAGATTACAACCGTCTGTACTACGAGTAAGCGGAATTGGCACTATGATGATTTCCTGTCAAACACATCAGCGATAGCAAAACAAAACCCCATTAGATCACATTAACTTCAAGCCAAATGAGTTGCACAACCACTTTGTCTGCCAGATAACACCGATATTATATATCACACATCAAGCCTCGAAAATATAAAAACATGACACAATTAAAGGGAAGGACTTACATAATCTTCCAGTAGTATATCTGTTTCTGTTATCAATATGTTTGTAAGACCTTTAGTGTTTTCTAAGTCACAGTCGATGTCAGTCGGAGCAGAAATCACTGGCCTCCACTGATGTCCCAGGAGCATCAAGACAAGTACTAATAATAAAAACAATGAATAAAGGTGAGTAAAAATGTAACAAATTATACATAGGTTACAATTATTTCTGGTTCTTTAAGAATGAATTTTTCTTTGTATTTGGCCAAAGTAGTTGGGAAAGGAAGAAGACAAATAATGTAAAACCTTTGATTGAAATGAAGTGAGGCAGATTAAAAATAAAATAATGAAAATAATCAGATGTGAGCTCGTTTTTTGATTCATTGAAGTTCTAAATCAAGGAATAAAACTGTAAAGAGCACTATCACCATCACGAATATTGCCTCTAACAGCTGTGTGATTGGCATTGCTTGGGCCTTCTGTATTCTAATAAAAACACGTAGTTACCCTGCAAAGAATATGATGTTTGAATATAAAGGCCTGCCCATTAGCAGCCTTAAGAATACAGTAAACCGCATTTCAAATACATGATATAACAACTTTGATTTTTAAAAGTAGTAAAACTAGTATAAATTATTGTAAAGATATTTACCAGAGTGCCAGAGAAAGCCATTGCATTTCAAATCCATAGCAGCCAGTGATGTTCTTGAGGTTCGGCAGTACTTGATAAACAAATCATGTAAAACTAGTACAAAGTGCAACTTTTCTTGCCTATATATACAGTCATCAACACCTACCCACTCACACTGACACACAGGAACACAAGACAATAATGACATAATTCCATGATGAAATTCTTTTTGAAAATTGTGAATGTGTGGTTTGATGCTTCATGTGCTCCGCAGAAAATATCTTGCAGAACGAGTTAACATTAATATATAGTTAAACGGCTTAAAATTCAAACATCAGTGTAACATTTTATATTTTCATTAAATTAAATTGTCTACTTAGAATTTCTCACAGAGGAACCAACTTTTTAAAATAATTTCATGACAATTTGTTTGTTTGTCTGTTGTTCCAAACCCTTAGAGTTGTGATGAAGCAAAGGGGTTAAAGAACTTCAGAGATTGTGACATGAATGACAGAATGAAAAAGAATCAAACCACGTCATTGCTATTTTCCTGTCAAATGTGGAAAGGTTTCAGACACCTTCGGAAATATTGACAAATATCACTCTAGGTATAAAAAGGCTATATGTAAATATATCTGTACTTTAAGTGGACGCAAGTCACTCAAATCTCCCTCATTAAGTTGAGTCATGATGAATGACAGATGTTGAAGGATAATCAGTTGATCATGAGATAGTCATTATTAGTTGGAACTTGTTGTGCTATGAGCATTCATGCTTTATGAGTTTAACTGACTCTTGACAATAAGTCGACAAAGAGTCAATATTTTCAATGCTCTTTATTGAATGAAGCAGCACAACAATTACAAATGTTTACAGAATATGTTTACTTCAAATTGTACAAAACTTGTACCAAAGAAAATGTCTGAGTGAGCTAAATAAAACGTTTATTGTGCAAATAAACCCAAAAAATAAGACATAGTGTTATTGACCTACGGGTAATACTAAAGTAAAGAAACACTGACCTCTTAAAAAAAACAAACACTGGCCAAACCTTTGTCCTGCTTGACAGCATTTGTAGTAGTTTTACTATATAAGAACTACCCACACATTCTTCTCAGACCATAACGAGTGAGTCCTGTTTGAAGAGTCACTTTCTTTAAATGTATTGTAAGATTAACATTCTCCCAAAGCTTCACACTTGCAATTCTTGCGAATGGCTTTAGATGTAAAATAAAAAAGAAATGTTATTTAGACACATGGCATGATGATATAAACCTTGCTGGAAGACTAAGTTGTGCATTTATAGCACTGGTGAAATGTATGTGAAGGTGTTTTGCTTTAGAGCTACAAATATTATAACCAAATCAACCTACACCAAGAGATATCTGCATTAGAGTGAAAGGGTCATTAATCTGACTTTGTGCTTATGAATTTGAATGTGTGTGTGTGTGTGTGTGTGTGTGTGTGTGTGTGTGTGTGTGTGTGTGTGTTTTGGAGTCATTGTGCATTTTGAAGTGCAGACCAGCTTGTGGGCCCCCTGGGATTCAGTGCATCCCACTTAAGATAGGTAAGACAGGAGGCCTCACGGACAAACTGTGTGCACACGATCGAGAAGCGCTTCTGGTGTTCATGGCAAGTTCGTAGTAGTTAATACTGCTGGCGATGCAGTGCTAGTCTAGGCACAGGGTTAGCCACTTTTCCTGCTGCCGTGCCACCCTTGGCCAACGTCGCTGGAGTGAGAGACGGCAAATGGAGCCAGGATCATCCAGCTCATACAGGACTTCAGAAATCAACTAGCTGCTGGATCTTTCCTCTGATGCTGGAGCATGTCTGTTACGCTCACTATGTCCTCTTCTGGGACCTAGAAAATGGCAGAGGAAAATAAAGCAATGTTGATTTGTATCCTTCGCTATACACACTACATATTCACACTTTAAACATTCGTAAGGGTGAACAAACAGTTGCCTATTCACAAATCCAGCAGACACACTTTTAGCCACGTCGGATGTTCTGCTGCCTGCTGGAACTCGAACAAAGTATAGGAGCTGTGAGAGTGAACCGGAACAACACAGAGGTCATAAAACCAAAACAAGGAGCTAGCTGAAAGTAAATACCACATAACATGTGTAATCAGGGGAAATCCATATAGAACATTCATTCTGTGGGCCACTATCAATGTCTTTGACGCATAAAATATGATTCACCTTTTGTCATCGCCTTCAGAGTTTCTTCCAGTTGTCTGTTTTCATGTCAATGATGTGCTAGTTATTGCCCTATTTGGGCCTGACATCACTGATTTCAAGTAGCAAAACCTTAAAATAATTGTCATTGTCTGGAAATTACCCTAAATTTGTCAGTGAGTATTTGACAGGAAATAACCAGTGACCTACTGTACCATCATCCTATAGGCGCACTAGGAGAGGAAATATAGTCAGCTATGTTTGATTTGTGACCTAGAGCTTTCTATATCACTTCCTTTATTTGTAATCTTCTTCTTTTTTTGCAAAACAGGATTATCATCTTGAATTGCAAATGTCGCTTTCAAAATGCTAATAAAACACATTCAAAGGTTCAAAGGTTTTATTTGTCATATGCACAGTAGATCCAGCGTATATGTTGGCAATGAAAATCTTATATCCCAGGCTCCTCCAACAACTCAACATACATGGTGCAAATAAGATAAATAAAATAGTGCAAAAAAGAAAATATATACAATAATAACACTAAGGATGTAAAGATGTAAAATATACATATGTAGAATGAATTGAAATGATTTAAATATAATGTACCGTAATTTAAATACTTTACACCAGGGGTGCCCAACCAGTCGATCGCGGGCTGAGTTCCAGTCGATCGCGAGAAAATGTTGTGTGTAAACTATCCTCCTACTGTTGTGTAAAATAGGCCTACATTCAAACTTCCAACTTAAAACACCTTAAATAGGCACAATGAACTGCTGATCGCGTGAAGCAGTGTGTACATTTGTACAGCTATAGTAAGGTAGATCAGGCATAATCAAAGAAAAAATCTAGGTTCTAACTAAGGACTCGGAAGGGTGCGAGAAGCTTGACTAGAGAGAGTGGATACTACCAAGGTGGCAGAAGCTAAAAAATCTAAAACTTATCATTTTCATTCAGAGTGGGAGGAGGATTCTTTTTTCGTGTATTCGAATGCCAAGTCCATCTGTCTTATCTGCAATGCAAATGTGTCTTTACCACAGAAAGGGAATTTGGAGCAGCATTTCAAGACGGTCCACAAGAGCTACGATACAAACTGCCCAGCTAAATCACCACTGCGCTCCCGAAAAGTCAGCTAGCAGCACAACAGTCCATTTTTACCAGGCCCAATACCACAAGTAAGGCTGCAACCATAGCTTCTTATCGTGTCTGTCGTGTTCTTGCAAAAGGAAAGAAACC